>NC_062553.1:18541825-19913075 GCF_016906955.1 Phacochoerus africanus | reverse complement strand
TTTGCTCCCTAGGGGCAAATCTAGGGGCACAAAGCCCTTTACCACCCAGCCCAACTAGCCTCCATCTGTCTTATCCCCTCATTCCAGCCACCCTGAATCTTTAGTCTTCTCTGTATCAGCCATAATAGAACTCTCTGTCTCTGCTTCTTCTCTTTCTGGAATACATTTCCTCTCCTTCATCACCTGGAAAGCTCCTACTACGCCTATTTCCAGACCACTCTCAGACATAACCTCCTTTGTGAAGATTTTCCCCAGATCCCCAGGCAGTGTTGATAATTCCCTTCTCTGAGCAGCCATATATCTACTCATATCCCTCTTCCAGTCCTTGAGAAAGTGGGGAGTGCACTGCTATCTGTTTACTTGTCTGTGATCTCCTCAGGGTCAAAGAATGTCTCTTACTCATCTCTGCATGCTCAACCTCTTGTGAAGCCCAACACATGGTTGTCCCTCAGTGTGTAACACATATAAAACGCATATAAAAACCTGTGGGCCTCCAATTCATGGAGTGCCCCTCAAACAAGCACATTCACCATCAGAAATCAATGGAAATATTATAATTTTTACTCTGTGGCTTGAGGAAAGGTCAAAGGCATGTATGTTTTATGTACTGTAAAGCCTTTAGAAAATTCATGTCCTCGTCCCTTCCAGTTTCAATAACTCCATAGACATGATAGCCCTTCACTCATTCATTCATTCATTCACTTGTTAATTCATCTGTTCAATTCAGGAAACATTTATTGAGAACCCACAGAGGGCCAGGTGCTCTTTTTAGTACTGTTTCCTCCAAAATGCTCTCTTTCCTCTACTCTCGCTTTTCAAATCTCAAATGCTCTCCAGACTTCTAAGCCAAGGGTTTTGCTGTCCCTCTCCTCTCATGCTCCCTCTTGTCTTTATTCTGAAGATCAGTTTACCTTTCTGGCCTCTCTATTTTCTCTGTTAGTCCCTTAGCAGGACTTCTCTTGATAAAGCAAAATCTAGAAACTGATCCAGAAAACTAGAATCCTTGTTCCTTAGACCCTACCTAAGAGGAAGGGAAACAATTATGAAAATTAAGGTTAAGAATGTAAATTGGTACAGCTACAATGGAAAACAGTGTAGAGGTGCCTCAAAAAACTAAAAATAGAACTACTATATGATCCAGCAATTCCACTCCGGGGTTTATATCTGAAGAAAATGAAAAGATTAATTGGAAAAAATACATGCACCCCAATGTTCAAAGCAACATTATTTACAACAGCTAAGATGGAAGCAACCTAAATGTCCATCAACACATGAATGGATAATATGATTGATATGTATATACATGCACCCAATGGAATATTACTCAGCCATAAAAAGAATGAAATTCTGCCATTTGCAACAATGTGGGTGAACCTAGAAGGTATTATGCTTACTGAAATAAGTCAGACAAGGACAAATACTCTATTTTACCACTTAGATGTGGATTATAAAAAAATAAAACAACAAGACAGAAACAGACTCACAGATATATGGAGGACAAACTAGTGGATACCAGTGGGGAGAGGGAAGGGCTGAGGGGCAAGATGAGGGTAGGAGATTAAGAGATACAAACTACTACATATAAAAAAAATAAACAACAAAGATATATCGTGTAGCCCAGGGAAATACAGCCATTATTTTGTAATGACTTTAAATGGAGTATAACCTATAAAAATATTGAATCACTATGTTATACATCTAATATAATACAGTATATATAAACGCTAACATAATACTGTAATTCAACTATACTTCCATTTAAAAATGAATAAATAAATAGGTAAATTTAGCATCAACTTTGGAAAAAAGGAAATGCAGACATTAGAAATACTGGACCTTGTTACAGGTTAACGCATACTTACACAAACAGAAAATAAGGACCCAGGCAAACGCATTAGGTTTCAAATGAATGATACAGTCAGTAGATGCTATAGGATTAAGGGCCAAAATATGTGCTTGGGCCCCAGATGAATTTCCTCATAGTGATCTAACTGCTTCAGGGCAGTGGGCCACAGGAGCTCAGCTCCTGGCTCTGCTCCTCAGCCTGGGTGGGGGCTGGGACATCTACAACAAATCTTTAACTCTTTCTGGTCCTCTGGTTGGTCATTTCTAAGATTCGGATGTCTCTACCAGCAATCCTCCTCTGCAAGGCACCCGGAGGTGCTAAGGACCCGGAGGATGCCTGTTCCTTTGGAGCTCAGGGAATAGCTGCCCGTCTGAGTTCTTCCATTCTAAGTTCTTTATGGGTAGGACCCAGGGAGAGGAAGAAAATACTAGGACCAGAGGGCAAGGTCTGTGTCACAGCGAAGTAATCAGCATATAAGCTCTGTCAGGGCAGAAATGTTTGTTTCTCTTGTTCTCACTAATCTAAGTGCCTACAGCAGTGGCTGGCCCATTGTAAGAGCTCATTAAATAGTGGTTGAGATGTTTAAATGGTTCCTATATATGAAGATGTATTTCACTGCCTTTGAAACTTAGGTCTCAAACACTTATGGAGAGTACAGTCTTTTCAGGGGCAATGAGGTGGAATCTTTCCAAGTTTAAAATGCACACATACACACTGCAGACAGGATATGCCTGCCCTTCGGCTATTCAATTAGATATTGTGGCAACTCATCTGCATATTATCCAGGCCTGCGGGTATCATTTATCGAGCACTTAAGTTATGTAGAGCCATGGCTGAGAGCATAAACCCTAGGGCGAAGTGCCTGGATTCTAACCCTAGCTCTGCCAAATGCAGCCAGTGTGACCTTCATCAAGTCACCGAATCTTTCTATGTCCTTGTTGCAGGATAATAACAGCACCGATCTCCTTATTGGGTTTTATTTATATAAAACCATATATATAAATCATTTATATATATAAATGATTGTGTGTGTGTGTGTGTGTGTGTGTGTGTGTGTGTGTAAACCTTGGAGCAGCATCTGCTCTGTGAAAGCACATGCTCACCTTGTATTCCTGGGGATTTGGGAGGCTCACCATAAGCCCTTTATAGATGAAGCTGAGGGAAGTCAGAAAGAAGGCTAGGAGCCCCTAGGCAGCTGCAGACCCAGCACTTGAACTCTGTGGGTTTGCCCATCTCTTTCCCCAGCGACCACAGGCAGCACCAATGCCGTCTCTTGACTTACAAAGAGTTTTTGTCCCGATGCATATTTTCCAAGAGCTCTGCCCTGATCCTTGTCACAACCACCTCCGACCTAAGGCCAAGAAAACCCCACACACCTCCTCTTCTCTGGGTGCTCTTGCTTCCCTCAATACGGTGCCCAGGACCGGCAGGCTGCAGGGCACACCCCCGCCTAGTGACATAACAGAGTGTCTGGAGCGTCCTCTTCTTAAAAACCGGCCTTCTCGCTCAGCCTGCCCCCCAAACCTGAATTTACTCATTTGACAATTCTATCCTTATGTGTCCTTGACTCATTTTTCTTTTAAATTCACTTCATTAATGCTATCATTTCCATTTTTCAAGAACGCTCGGAATCCAGGGGTTGGGGGTTGGCTCTGAGAAGGGCCCAGGCCCGGCCTTGGCCTCAGCGCTAGGTCTGAAGCTCTCCGGTGGCGCTGGCTCCGGGTGCTTCAGGGGGAATTTCCTCAGGCAGCCATGGTTCTGGCATGGACTTCATTGTTGTCATCAGAGCCATCTGCTCGGTTCTCTGGGTGACATCACTGAAAATCTGGACTTCTTTTCCTCAGCAGCAGAGAGCTTGTAGACACCCGAGGCCTCAGGCCGCAGTGGGGTGGATTCTGTGGGGCTGGGTTGCCATTGTGTGAGGTCTCCTAACCCAGCTCCTCACTTACCAAGGTGAAACTGAGTCTCAGACAGGCTCTGGGCTTGCTCAAGGTCACACAACTAGAAAGACCCTGAATGGGCCTTGGGTCTTGTAATCCCCTGTGTCGTCTTGTGGTAAATCAACACGACTTCCACCAAGGTGGTCTTACTGTGTTTTTTGTTTTTAATGGCCGCACCCAAGGTATATGCAAGTTCCCAGGCCAGGGATCAAACCCGAGCCTCTGGGCGACCTGAGCCCCTGCAGTGGGATTCTTAACCCATGGCACCACAGTGGGAACTCCCTTACTGTGTTTTAACAAGGTAGAAATGCCCTATTCTATTTTGCTTTATTCTTCCCCCTTTCCAAAACTCCTGAGCACGGGTCTTCTTTTCTCTGTCATGAGGTTTCCCTGAGCGTATCTACGTGCCCAGCACCTGTGAGACCCATGGGAACCAGAGAGATCCAAGGCCTTGGGCTTTGACCCCACAGAGAACAGTGGAGATGACCAGACCAACCCATGAGACAAGGAGAGTCCAAACCCAACTGAGAACATCCCTAGCTGCAGAATAGGCTGTGCTTCAGGGAGGGATTTAGAAGTTTTATATCAGAGTGGAAGGAATTGGGTGAAAATACCAGCTATTCATTCACATTTTTGTGGGTTTTTTCCAACTGGGCAAATTTTCCATCCGCTTCTGATTTTACGTTGACTGCAAGAGGATGCTCTACTTTCAAATCCATGGTTCGGAGGGAAGGGAGGGTGCACAGCCCTGAATCCTGGGACAGCGAGTTATGGGGCATTCGAGTTATGGGGCATTCGGATTCCTCCAGACAATAACTGGGCTCTTGGGGTCTGCTGGGTCCTCTCGGCCCTGGGATGCTGGCTAAAATACCTCAGGCCATAAAAATACCAGAATGAAAATTCTTATAACACAGTCCATGCGGAGGCTATTAAAACCTCCAAAACGCATCAGTATTGCTCTTTGAGGCCATGAGAGCACACAGCTGAATGGAAAAGGAAGGGATACTTTCAGGGTGAGTTCAACACCAGTCATCAGAAGCTTTCATTTGTCCTCCGAAAAACATCTTCTCCAGCCTTTAAAATTAATTTATGGAGTTCCCGTCGTGGTGCAGTGGTTAACGAATCCGACTAGGAACTATGAGGTTGCGGGTTCGGTCCCTGCCCTTGCTCAGTGGGTTAACGATCCGGTGTTGCCGTGAGCTGTGGTGTAGGTTGCAGACGCAGCTCGGATCCCGCGTTGCTGTGGCTCTGGCGTAGGCCAGTGGCTACAGCTCCGATTGGACCCCTAGCCTGGGAACCTCCATATGCCGCGGGAGCGGCCCAAGAAATAGCAAAGACAAAAAATAAATAAATAAATAAATAAAATTAAATTAATTTATAAGGTTGACTCCCTTTAGAAATGGTTTTAGCAGGCCACAGTAAGGTGTGGTCTTTACATATTGCCTTCCTCAATATGACTAATCGAATCTCTGGTGGGGAGAGACAAGGTCCAGTAAAATTTGGTGGCTCTGACCCATGCTTTTTCCTCAAATTCTTCTGCCACCCCTCTAGTTCAAACCACCGCCATGTTCTTCCAGATGCCCAGTGAGCATCTTGACTGAACAGTCTACTCCCCAGGTTTCCCATCTCATACCCCTTCTCCACAAGACATAGTCTTATTTTTCTCAAGTGCACACCCAGGCTATGACCCCACCCCTGTTTAAGCCCCTCGGTCATTCCCCATCGCCTCCAAGTTCAAACACTATCCCAGAGCTTAGCAGGCCCTTAATGATCTGGCCTTAACTTCTCTGACCTCATCTCACACCATTTCTAACTTGGTTCATGTCTTCAAGATGCTCCACATGTTCTCTTGAACACGTTCAAACCTGCCTGGCTGCTTCCTCTCTCTCTTTCACTCTGCTAGTTCAAGTTCACATTCAGACCTCAGTTAATATCTTTTGAGATGGCGGAGCAAGTCTCCCATTCATTGCTTATAATGGGTTGAATGATGTCCTCTTACCCCCACCTCCCAAGATGTGTCCATCTTGCCTGGGAAGTAACTTTTTCTGGAAAAAGGGTCTTGGCAGGTGTAATTAAGGCTCTGGGGATGAGATCATCTTGGATTATCCAGGTAGGACTTAAATCCAATGATAAGTGACCTTATAAGAGAAAGGCAGATGGAGATGGGAGACCAAAGAAATAAAGGCCATGTGAAGATGGAGGCCGAGACTGAGTGATGGCACAAGGCAAGAAGCACTTGGAGCCGGCAGAAGCTGGAAGCAGCAAGGCAGGGTTGTCCCTTAGGGACTTAGCAGCCTTGCCGATTTCAGACTTCTGGCCTCCAGAACTCAGAGAATGAATTGCTGTTGCTTGAAGCCACCTAGTTGGCGGTAATTGGTTACAACAGCCCCAGGAAACCTATACATGGCTGTACCGCTTGTGCTCAACATGCTGCCCAGCACTGGGGAGGGGCCTCAACAGATTCTTGAATGAACTAAGTGCAGAAGATCGGCAGGGACATAAGGGAGTCTGGGGAGAGGGAGGGTGGGGACACGGGCGAAGAAGTCCTAAAAGGTAACACTTTCCGGCTCTCCTCCAACATGGGGGTGTCCCTCTCCTCTTAGAAGAAGGGCCCTGGAGTGTGTGATCTGCAATCCTGTTTACACAATTCTCCAAAGTACCTCCTATCATCTCGGGAGGTGTTGCGAAATCTCAGACTTGTTCTCTCAGCAAAATGAGTTTAATTCATTTTTAATAGGTAGTTGTTTATTTGAAACATACTTCAATAAATTAGCAAGTGTACTTGAGTATCTCTAAGTCCCTTCAAACTTTATATGCGTGGAACAGAGAAACTTAATGTTCCCTCTGAAATCCGTAACTTTTCCAGCTTTTCGTCCGGGTGAATTGCACCACCCACCCCTGAGCCACGCAAGCGCCAGACTTGAGCAACAGCCTTATTTTCTCTCTTGCTGGAGCTGTGAATTCCACGTTCGGGACACGCCTCCAGGTGCTATGCCTCTGACCATCGGCAGGCCTTCCCTCTGGTTCAAGCCACCACCCTCTCAGTCCTGCACTTCTCCTCCCCACAGATTCCCAGCTGGCTTGCTTGTTCGCTTACAATCTCGTCTCTACCCAACAGCCGGAGTCACCCTTCCAGACATAAATCTGACCCTGACAATCCCCTGATTGAAATCCTTCAATTGCTTTCACTGCACTTAGAAAAAAATCCAAACTCACTCCCACAGCCTCTCAAGTCGTGGTGGGTCTAGCTCCCGGCTACCTCTCCATTCTCAACTAGGACAGCTCTCACCTATGGCCAGCACGCCACAGCCTCACTCGCCATCCTTCTGCTCTTGTTCTCTTTTTGTTAGGGCCGCACCTGCGGCATATGGAAGTTCCCAGGGTAGGGGTCAAATCGGAGCTACAGCTGCCAGCCTACGCCATAGCGACAGCAATGCAAGATCTGAGCTGCATCTGTGACCTACATCACAGCTCACAGCAACGTCGGATCCTTAACCTGCTGAGCCAGGCCAGGGATCAAACCCGCAGCCTCATGGTTCCTAGTCGGGTTCATTACCACTGAGCCACAACGGAAACGCCCACCTTCTGTTCTACAGGTCAAATCTCATTCCTGCCTCCAAGCACTTGCATTTTCTGTATCCTCTGTCAGGAATGTTCTTTTATGATTTTCCTAAGAGCGGCTCCTTCTCACTTTCCCACCCCAAGCTTCTTTTCAAAGAAGGCTTCTGTTATTACCCTCTGTACAAAATAAAAAGTAGCCCCCTTTTCCCACGGCACTCCTCAAACGTCCCCTGTAGGCAGACTACGAACTAAACAAAGGAATTGGTTTGCTAAGGCTGAAGAAACAAAGTACCCTGTACTGGGTGACTAGAAGAGGAGCTCAAGATGTTGGCAGGGGTGCTTCCTTCTGAGGACCAGGGAAGAGAATTTGTTCCATGACCTACCCCCTCCCCGACCCCACCCCCCACCCCAACCTCCGGTGCTTTGCTGGCAGCCTTTGGGGTCCTTGTCTTCTCCTGCATCACCCTGATCTCAGCCTTCAGGTTCACATGGGGTTCTCTCCATGGATGGATCTGCTTCCAAACTTGCCCTTTTTATAAAGGGGATAAGAGGCCTGCCCTATTCCAGTATTACCTCATTTTGACTAATTACATCTGCAATAACCTTCTTTCCAAATAAGTCACATTTTGAAGTACTGAGAGATGAGAACTTCAACATATGAATTTTTTTTTTTTCCCCTGGTGTGGGGACGCAATGCAACCCATAGCGGAGTCACTTACTTGTTTGATTACCTGTTTATTGCCTGCACCACTAGAAGTTGTTGTTTTTTTTTAATTTTTAAAATTGAAAAAAAAATTTCTCTTTTTTGTATTGAAGCTTCTTGAGGGCAGAGATGTCATTCATCTTGTTCGCACTGCTGTATCCATTGTACTAGGAACAGTGATTACTAGATAGGGTGGGATGGTCACACAACTTTGCATATACTAAACCCCACTGCATTGTACGCTTTCAAGGGGTAAACCTGTGGTTCCTGAAATAGATCTCAAAGAAAAATAATTCCTTCAGGAATGTATAGATGCAAAGATTATTGCATAAATATCTATTCTTTTTGGGACTCACATTCTCTGTCATGTGTCCTAATTCCCCAGAGGTTTGATGACATTAACATTTTTGAGCATCTGATGAACATTTTTCTCCCCCCAGTAAAATGCCAACAGGTGCCTGCGTGCGCATCTGCACATGGCTGCGTACAGTCCTTCCTACAGAACTTCAGGGAGTTCAGGAGCACCTTGAGTGAGACTGCCTCCTGGACTGCAGTAAGAATGCTTAGATTAGAGGACCGCACCAGATCTGAAAATTATGGGATTGCATGTACCTCTGCCCCACGATGCACAGGGGCTCTAAGTAGAAATTAAAATACTTTGCCTCTGCTTACAAGGAATTTATGGTCAGCTTGGAGAGGGAAAAAAAAAAAAAAAAAGCAAAACAGAGAATCCAAAACCACATGCAGAAAGATTTCATGCAGGCTCTTGGGTTGAAAGCACCCATGACTGGGCTCTCCCTTGACACACTGACCACAGTGCCAGGCACGGGTAGAAAAAAGGACAGAAAGAATGCAAGCTGTTTCAGGGTTTTGAGAACCAGAGTAATCAGTAAAAGGAGGTTTGACATAAAAAAATTAACAAGGAGTTCCCGTCGTGACGCAGTGGTTAACGAATCCGACTAGGAACCATGAGGTTGCGGGTTCGGTCCCTGCCCTTGCTCAGTGGGTTAATGATCCGGCGTTGCTGTGAGCTGTGGTGTAGGTTGCAGACACGGCTCGGATCCTGCGTTGCTGTGGCTCTGGTGTAGGCTGGTGGCTACAGCTCCGATTCAAGCCCTGGCCTGGGAACCTCCATATGCCGAGGGAGCGGCCCAAGAAATAGCAAAAAAAAGACAAAAAAAAAATTAACAAAAGTCTCATGGATATTTGAAATGAAAGTGGTTTTTCTAAGTTTTATTTATTTATTTATTTATTTATTTGCCACATCTGTGGCATATGGAGGTTCCCAGGCTAGAGGTCGAATCAGAGCTTTAGCCGCCAGCCTACGCCATAGCCACAGCAACGCCAGATCCGAGCCTCATTGGCGAGCTGCACCACAGCTCATGGCAACACCGGATTCTTAACCCACTGAGAGAGGCCAGGGATCAAACCCGCGTCCTTGTGGATACTAGTGTGGTTTTTTACCGCTGAGCCATGATGGGAACTCCTCACATAATTTCTTTTTAAAAAAAGATATTAACAATTAGTTTTGATGTAATGAGAATGATTCTTAAGCAACATAGTTGCATTCTGCTGCCCTCTGCACCTGGGCAGGCCCATCGGCCAAGCTGTCAAGGAGCCAATTTCTCCATCGGCCAAGCTGTCAAGGAGCCAATTTCTCCAGGCCTTAACCCTCCTTCCCTTCACTCATGCCAAACAGAAAGCCCTAACAAGAGGTTTAACAAAGGGGAGCTAGTGGAGGAGGAGAGAAAACTGGCAATAGGTGTCTTTATAAAATTCAAAGACGTCAACATTTGAGAGTTCCCCTGTGGTGCAGCAGATTGAGGATCCAGCGTTGTCACTGCGGCATCTTGGGGTCACTGCTATGGCATGGATTTGATCCCTGGCCCGGGAACTTCCACATGCTGTGGGTGTGGCCAAAAAAAGTTAATATTCCCAATGTAGAACCTTGTAAAACTGTCCCAGATGTGTTGAGGGTTATCTCTTTTTCTCTAAAATGACTGTGGCCAGTACATACCCCATTAAGGACACTTTAGGAACCCCGAATAGAAAGCTGAATTATAAGAACTTCTTGCTGGATAATTGGCTAGAAGGCAGACTAATCAAACACTTAAGTTCTATAGCAGTTATCACATGGGTGTAAGTTGGCAAAATCATTGACCTTGAAAGTATTTTCTTTTTCTTTTCTTTTTTTTTTTTGTCTTTTTGCCATTTCTTGGGCCACTCCCTCGGCATATGGAGGTTCCCAGGCTAGGGGTCTAATCGGAGCTGTAGCCGCCAGCCTACGCCAGAGCCACAGCAACGCGGTATCCGAGCCGCGTCTGCAACCTACACCACAGCTCACGGCAACGCTGGATCCTTAACCCACTGAGCAAGGCCAGGGATCGAACCCGCAACCTCATGGTTCCTAGTCAGATTCCTTAACCACTCTGCCATGACGGGAACTCCTGAAAGTATTTTCTTATCCCACCAACATCGACAAAGTTATGAGCAAAATCTCCCACTCAAATTGAAAATGGCACGAGAAGCAAAGGAGGAGAAGGGATGGCAGAGGGAACAGAGGGAGGAAAGAAGGGCGGGGAGAGAATGGAGTCTGGGTGTTTGGCTGGCTTTAGATAATAGATTTAAATTTTGGGGGTCCATCAATTTCAATGTAGAATCTTTTCCAGAACCCAACTCTGGAATAACCAGGGGAGCGATTGCTGTGTTGCTAAGGCTGGTAGTTCAAATTAGCATGTATTCAAATTAAAAGTCTTATTTTTCAGGCAAACCTGGGTACACACTCTTGCTAAGAAACCCTTTGTTGAGATAGAAAACCGAAAGTCATCGTATCCAGCAAAGACTGTATTTTAGGGGTGAGCCACTTGTACCAGCTTAATAGAATTGATAAATTTTCAGGAATTTTGCAAGTCAGCTGACATCATGTTGGTAGCACAAAAGAGGCCACGGTGAGACTATTTATACGATGGGAAATGCTAGCAATTAAGGCCTTTTTTTTTTTTTCCTGGAGAGCTGGCTGCTAAATATTTACCACCCCACTGTCTTTATACGTGAATAGTTACAGTTTTAACTGCAAGAAAACAAAGAAAAGCAAATACCTCTGGCCAACCATTTGGAATAAGCATAAATACTTCTGAAGAAGCAACTTAGAATTCATCTTAAAGATCATCATTCAAGCAGTCAACAAACATGGGTTGAGTACCTAGGTTAATTCTGAAGAATGAAAGCATCCAATATGGATCTGAGTCACTGAGTATCTTACAATGTTTGGGGAGACAGGATGGGCATACACGGAATAATTCTGTAAGAGCACAAAGCAAAGTATAATTACATGTAATATTGTCTTATAAAAACTGGGAGCAGCAAGAGTTCAGAGAAGAGGGAAGTCACAGGGTGGTTAAAATTAAGCAGGAAAACCATGCAAATCATGTCCCTCTGTTAATTCAAAGGAGTAACAGATAAGCCAGCTTCATCCTAATGGGATGTTTGGCTTGCAGCAAAGGGACCTTCAGGCAATTAAAAAAAAAAAAATCCTGGGAGTTCCCGTCGTGGCGCAGTAGTTAATGAATCTGACTAGGAACCATGAGGTTGCGGGTTCGATCCCTGGCCTTGCTCAGTGGGTTAAGGATCCAGCGTTGCCGTGAGCTGTGGTGTAGGTTGCAGACGCGGCTCGGATACCGCGTTGCTGTGGCTCTGGCGTAGGCTGGCGGCTACAGCTCCGATTAGACCCCTAGCCTGGGAACCTCCATATGCCGAGGGAGTGGCCCAAGAAATGGCAAAAAGACAAAAAAAAAATCCTTTTTGAGTTTCTCTCCCTATTACTTAATATTACTATCACTCTTGAAATATATTATTAATGCAGAGAGACCACTGTTCTTATAGAACAATTCCCATATTTCATTATGGGAAGGTACTGGATGGTGACCTCTTCTGGTATCTGTCTATTCACGTGTTCCTGGCCAGTCAATCGATGGGCCAGCCTCTTTTCTGCACTTCAGAGGGTGTGCTGCCCTGAGACCTGGAGCTGCAGCTACTGTTCCAGGAGGCTGCTTAAGTTTGAATGGCCAGAGTTTGAATCCTAGCTCTGCCACTTTTTAGCTGTGTGACCTTAGGTGAATGATTCAACCTCTCTGTGCTTAAGTGATTTTTATCTGAAAGATAGTGAAAACAGTCATATCTATCTTACTGGAGGTTTTGAGAATTAATACGGGTTAACTCACATAAAGCACTTAGAACAGAGCTGAGCATGTAGAAAGCATTATAGTTATTATTATTGTTATTACTCTGTTGAGCTTGAATCCCAGCCCTGCCATGTGGATTTCATGCCTTGTTCAAATCATCCTTGGTCTTGAAACCCTGGTTTCCTCACCTAATAGGATGGGTATGATCATTTCTGCCCGGCCTGCAGGGCTATTGTGAAGACCGTAGGAGGTAGTGTCTGTGGAAGCTCTTAGCACACTAAGAAGATACGGCCCCTGTTAAAACTCTAAATTTATTTATTTTCTTTTTAGGCTGCACCTTAAAACTCTAATTTTTTTTTTCTTTTTATGGCCGCACCTGTCACGTATGGAAGTCCCTGGGCTGGGGGTCAAATCAGAGCTGGAGCTGCCGCTGCAGCCACAGCAACGCCAGGTCCAAATTACATCTGCGACCTACACCAAAGTTTGTGGCAATGCTATATCCTTAACCCACTGAGTGAGGCCAGGGATAGAACCCGCAACCTCATGGATACTAGTTGGTTCTTAACCCACTGAGCCTCAAAGGAAACTCCCTGAACTTTTTATTTTTTTTAAGGAAAAGATGCCCACCTTGAGATCTAACAAATCTAATTATTATCCCACCCTAGTTTCACATCTTAAAGCTCATCTGTTTGTCGCTGACACCAGCTTCCAGAAGGGGACACTCCTCTAGATCTAGAAGAACCACGAGGAACTGGTTTGCAAAGCACCATCTGCTCACCATTTACTCGCTAAGGTTTTCCATTTCAGAATCAGATGTGGGCCACAGAATCCTCTGCCTTCTCCAAAGGGCTTAGAAAAGGCTCTGTCATTTCCACATTAAAACAGAGGGGTAGAAAGGGAGAGGGCTGCTTGAATGTAAACCTGGAAAAATCTGAATTGATCTACAGAATTCGGCAGGTGGGCAGCCCTGGAGCAGAAAAGCAAACCGTAGTCACCTGTGCAGCTGACATGCCATGGTTTTCAGGAGGGGTACAAAGATTTAAGGGACTTTTATGAAGATATTTAGCATAATCCTCCTTTTAAAAACTACCAGAGTTCAGAGGAAAAAAAATAAGACCCAAAAATGTTTTCTTGGCTATGTTTCTTATAGTGACTGTGAAAACCCATGAAGGAGGAAAACTGGCCAGCAATTTTTTTTGAGGGTATGAAAGCCTCTCATTTTTATAGTTTTGAAAATCCTTGGAGTTTAACTTTGAACTTTAACCAAGAAAAATTATATCTTATAAACAATGGCATTTGTTGATTGGATGGAGGACTAGATCAATATTGGTCTTGGCAACTTGTTTTGGCTGCAGTTGCCTACAGAAATATGCTGCTTGTGGTGTTAAAAAATTATGTCAGTTCCTCACCATGTGCCTCTTTTTCTTGGAGTTTTGCCTGAGCATTAGTTTCCAAAGATACTTCCAGAAGTTAACCTAGAGCCTGGCCTCAGCAGTGAAGGAAGTTACACATAAACTCTCGGAAAGCAGCCGCCACGGTGAGCTTCTGAGAGGAAGAGAGGAAGAAATCTCAAACTTTGGAGAAAGGAGATAACCCAGAGCAGTTCTGAATTCCAGGAGGATGGCCACATTCCTTCCCCCTCCTAAAATTTTCACTTAGGCTCATCACACCGAGAGGGGAAACAAACCCCCACACTAAACAAAAATAAATCACTGTTGGTAAGTGCAAACCATTGCTTTGAAAGAAAATAACCATGTTGCAGACGCGCTGGAGCTGTCTACTTTAGAACATCTTAAATCTTTCCATTTTGGGTTGGGGGGAGAGTGGTGGTGGTGGTTGGGATGTTTAAGGAGGGAGGTAGTAAAGGTTTTGGCGTTTTATTTTAGGCTTTCATGTTACCAATTTATTTAGGACATAAGACGCTATGCCACATGTGTACTTCTGCATATACTTATAAAGAAAATATGCATATATTGACTCAACTCAGCAGACTAGGTTGGGTTATTTACCCTCATTCTTTGTAACTTTGGTCTGGATTTTCACTTTAAGTGTGATCCACAAAGCCTATGAAAGTGGGGCAATAAGAAAAATTAAATAGGAATCCCACATCATCACCCCGGAGCCTGACAGCCTCTTTTGCCCTGCGGTCTGCACTGGGTTCTCCTGTCCTGGGAAGAGGGTGGGGTGATGTCTTTTAAGCTGACAGCTGGCAATGAAAAATGGCACAGGGCTGGAGCTGCTATCACGTCCCTGCTCCTTGTGGAGGATCAGTGAGCACCTGCCACTGCCTGGGAGAGACTGAGCCAAGAGCTGTCACTGAATGACCACTCCCACCCCCCACCCCCACCCCTGCCCAGGACCTGGTGGCTGACCCCGCCCTGCGCTCCTGAAAGCCAATGGGCGCTCTAGGTCCGCCTAAACCCCACCCCCATCTATCTGCCTCAGAGACCTCTCCTTTGAGCCACGTGGCCCCTGGCGCCAAGGCGGGGAACCTTGGCTTGTCCCTTTGGGAAGGTGGCCAACTCTGCATTTGCCAGATTCTCATAGTTTTTTGACCCATGTCTGGGTGAAATGAGTGCAGGGGGCAGGATTATTTTCAGCCCAACTCAGAGATGTCGTGCCGGGCAAATACTAAGCCATAAAGCGAGGCTACTGTGAACGTTTATTGAGCTCTTACTGTCAACCGTGCATTGTGCTAAACACTTTGCACGCTTTATTTTATTAAGTTATAACAACCGTTTTATGAGAGCAGCGCTATTTTCAAGATGAGAAAAGTGAGGCGGGACATTTCACAGTCAGTAACAGCGCTGGGACTTCTCCGGGTACGTCTCACTGCGGAGCCTGTCACTTCTAATTTGGACCAACACGCAGCCCATTTTGCTCTACGTGCCACCTCTTTGCAAGGCCACATCTAAGAGGGTCCCCACCAGTTGCCCTCCCCCCAAAATACACTGGGTGACCACACAGATGGCAAGGCTGCACCTACTTGCCCCCGCGGACCCGGCCGGCCGCCTTCCTCTGTGAATCACCTCCAGAACCCTCACAGCTTTACTAACCAGACCACACAGGGAACCCTTCCTAATGTCCTGTCTTCAAAGGTGCTCACTTCTCTCATGAGCGTGAGAACCATTTCCTCAGCCAGAGTCAGTATTCCTTGAATGCAAGAAGCATATCTTCTATTACTTCTAAATTAAATAATAATAAATTACTCACTCTTAAGGTCGGAAATAATGCTTAGAGGTCACCTGCCCAATCCAGTCATTTGAAGGAGGTGGAATGGAGGCCTAGGGAGGTTCAGTAGCATGGCCGAGGCCCCACAGCAAGAGACAGGCAGCCTGAGGACCAGAAGAACCTCTGGCTGCTGACGGTCACGAGCAATAACTCCTCCTCTAGTTGATTTGAACTGACCTATTCAGGTAGTGTGGGGAAGAGAGGAGAGGCCACGAAAGAATTACCAAAAGGCCAACCTCAGTGATCCCATTCCGGGCGCTGTCACCCCTCCCCCACCCCAAACTACACCTCAACGCGGGTGGTCGGCGATGCCTGTGAAGGAGAGGCGCCCCCTCCCCGGGGCGGTGCCTTAGAAGAAAATTCAACGAAGCGTCTTCCCTGGGGTGAAGCATCTTCCCACAGGCTCTGAGGACACAGCCGTGGGCCTGATCTAGCCCCTTTCCAAGCCCCTCGTGCAGCCAGACGCTCCCCAGTTCAGCTTCCATCTGCCAGCTGACTCAGCTCCGGTAAACATTCCCGGGCAAGAAACACTCACCGCACCCCAGGAGTGCTCCCCGCGGGGCTCCTGCCTGGCAGCCCAGCGCCCTGGATGTGCAATTCCAGTTCTGGATCCTTTGTGCTTCCCGGAGGCCAAGCCCATGCCCAGGGTGGCGGGCAGGAGGACTCTGCAGGGAGCTGTGCACCTGGAGTCTCAGGGGTCAGGCCCCCCTTGCCTGGCCTGGCCACCTCCAGCGCCCTGAGACTGGGCTCAGCTGATCTCTGGTAGGGCAGGTCGCTGGGAGAAGTAGGATTGTGTGCAGAAAACCTTACAAGTTATAATGGGCCCAGATTTAGAAAATAATTCAATGAATACTGTTGATTTCAGTCCCTCCCTTGCCAGAGGAAAATGACTTTATATCAAGAATAATAGATACATTCACTAAGCATGGACTTCCAGCTTGATAATGCCCTTGGTTGTATTAACTTCGTGTTATTTCATGTTTATTGTCCTGGCACATGGTAAGGATTAGTGCATATTTGGTGAAGGAATGAATTTATTTTTTTCCTTTTTTTTAAAAGGCCATATCTGTGGCATATGGAGGTTCCCAGGCTAGGGGTCAAATGGGAGCTGCAGCTGCCGACCTACGCCACAGCCACAGCCACAGCAATGCCAGATCCGAGCCGAGTATGTGACCTA
Source organism: Phacochoerus africanus (assembly GCF_016906955.1). NCBI lineage: Eukaryota > Metazoa > Chordata > Mammalia > Artiodactyla > Suidae > Phacochoerus > Phacochoerus africanus. Next base: position 19,896,436 of record NC_062553.1, on the reverse strand, counting down.
TACCACAGCTTGTGGCCAATGCTGATTTAACCCACTGAGCAAGGCCAGGGATAGAACCCAAATCCTCATGGATACCAGTCAGGTTCTTAACTTGCTGAGCCACAACAGGAACTTCCATGAAGGAATGACTTTTTTCCTCACAGTAACCCTACAGTATCTCCAACTGACAGAACCTCTAGGCTGCACAACCCACCTTCACTTGGGTTCTTTTTTTTTTTTTTTTTTTTCAGGGGCCGCACCTGCGGCATATGGAGGTTCCCAGGGAAGGGGTCAAATTGGAACTGCGGCTGCCAGCCTACACCACAGCCACGGCAACGCCAGATCCGAGCCGTATCTGCGACCTATGCTACAGCTCACAGCATCACCGGATCCTTAACCCACTGAGCAAGGCCAGGGATTGAGCCTGCAACCTCATGGCTCCTAGTCGGATTCATTTCCACTGAGCCACGACGGGAACTCCCACATGGGTACCTCTGATGTAAAATTGTACTCTAGCTGCATTAAGACAAGGCTTTAAAGAGAAATTACTTTGTGTATCTGTCTCTTTTTCTCTTGGGCAGCAACAGCTCCTCAGGCCCCACCCTCCCTCCCTTTTTCTGCCCTCAAATTCCTAGGGAAGAAATATTCCATCTCTTCCCTCAGAGCTTACCTCCTTTAGAAAAGAGGGCAACATTCCCACATGTTACAAAAATAGTAGGGAACATATATCATGATTCCAGGCGCTTAACATAAATTAATTTAATCCTTACAATAAACCTACAAGGAAGAAACTCTTATTATCTTCTCTGTTTTGCAGATAAGGAAACCAAGTCACAGAGAGGTTAAGAAACTTGCCCCAAGCCACACAACTGTTAAGTGACCGGGATTTGGATACAAGAACTTGGCCTTCAAAGTCTATTAAGAATTATGCTCTATGTACTGCCTCTTAGGCTTCTCCTTTTCCTGAGGAGAAAAGTGAGCAGCTTTCGCGTGTATTTGAAAGGTGGTAGGGCAGTTATAGTCCGAGAGACAAGGAGGAGGTGTGAAGGGGCTGAGAACCCAGCCTGTGCCAAAGCCGAACCCCTAAGGTACAAGGTTACTTGAGGATGGCTGTCTGGGAAGTGTTGAGGGCTGAGCACGAAGGGCAGTGAGTGTGGGAATCTTGGCAAAGATCAGAGAGGGAGAAGCTTCTGGCAGCCGTCCTCTTCCCTGGGTTCTGCAGGCAGCAGCAGCGGCCAATCATTTACTCACTCAACACACTGAGCCTTTCGCCCGAGCCAGATCCTGTTTGAGACTCGAGGCCAGAGCGGTGAAGAACAGGAGAGACCAAAGCCCCTTCTCTCCACGAGCTAACACGTTAGAGGAGAGAAACAGGCATTTCAGAGAGAAATACACTGATGACAAATCATACTTAGGGCCACGGACAAGAAAGAGCTGGTAAAGGAACAAAGAGAGACAGGGGTAGGGGACACATATGTAGGTGGGTCAGGGATGATTCCACTTAGAAGGAGGTATTTGAACACAGATCTAAAGGAGATGAGAGGAGCCAGGTGAGTACAGGGGACAGAGCATTCCAGGCAGTGAGAACAGCATCACATAAGGGCCTGCAGGTCATTGTCAAGTCTTTGGATTTTATTCTGGGATGAGAAAACATTGGAAAGTTTTGAGGATAGAAATGATGCAATCTAGCACTATTCACAATAGCCAGGACATGGAAACAACCCAAATGTCCATCAACAGATGATTGGATTAGGAAGATGTGGTATATATACACAATGGAATACTATTCAGCCATAAAAAAGAATGACATAATGCCATCTGCAGCAACATGGATGGAACTAGAGAATCTCATACTGAGTGAAATGAGTCAGAAAGACAAAGACAAATATCATATGATATCACTTATAACTGGAACCTAATATCCAGCACAAATGAACATCTCCACAGAAAAGAAAATCATGGACTTGGAAAACAGACTTGTGGCTGCCTGATGGGAGAGGGAGGGAGTGGGAGGGATTGGGAGCTTGGGCTTATCAGACACAACTTAGAATAGATTTACAAGGAGATCCTGCTGAGTAGCATTGAGAACTATGTCTAGATACTCATATTGCAACAGAACAAAGGGTGGGGAAAAGAAATGTATACATGTAAGGATAACTTGATCCCCTTGCTGTACAGTGGGAAAAATAAATAAATAAATAAATAAATAATAAAAAATAAAAACATGCATGGCAAAAAAAAAAAGAAAGAAAGAAAAAAAGAAATGATGCAATCTGACTTTTGTTTTTTTTTGGCCAAGTCTGTGGCATGGGGATGTTCCCTGGGCCCGGGATCAAACTTGTGCCATAGCCGTGACCCGAGCCACAGCAATAATAAGGCTGGATCCTTAACCCACTGAGCCATGACAGAACTCTGACATGGTCTGACTTTTGATTAACAAAATTACTTTGGGGAGTTCCTGTTGTGGCTCAGTGGTAAAGAACCCAACTAGTATCCATGAGGATGCGGGTTCCATCCCTGGACCCCACTCAGTGAGTTAAGGATCTGGCATTACTGTGAGATGCATTTTAGGTGACAGACTCAGCTCTGGCATTGCTGTGGCTGTGGCACAGACTGGCAGCTACAGCTCTAAATCAACCCCTAGCCTGGGAACTACCATATGCTGCAGGTGCAGCCCTAAAAAAAAGCATTACTTTGGTTACTGTATGAGGAACAGATTTAGGGGATAAGGATGGAGGTGAAGCAGTTAGACACTTTTTGGAAATAATCCAGGCAAAGATGTGCTGATGACTTAGACTTGGGTGGTAGAAATGGAGAAGGTGAGAAGTTAATGACAATCACATTTGCTGATAGACTGAATCTGTCTGTCTGTCTGTCTATCTATCTATCTATCTATGGAGAGCAGAGAGGGAGTCAAGAATGACTGCAAGGTTTTTAGCCTGAGCAAACAATACAACAAGGTTGCCCTTCCTGAGATAGGTAAGAATGAAAATGGAGCTACATTGGGACGGGGGTCAGGGGGAGAGGGATGCTCAGGTTTGGGACATGTTAAATTTGAGATGTCTGTTGGCATCTAAATGGAGATGTCAAGTAGGCAGTCAGCTCTAGGGGCCTGGAGTTGAAGGGAAACATTGGAGATGGAGGTCACTTTGGAAATGATCATCGCAGGATGATGATATTTAGAGCCATGGGGTTAGAGGAACTCACGTAGACAAAGAGTAAAGAGAGAGAAGAGGTCTCAAGATGATACCCCAATTTTAGAGAAGAGGAGGAGGAACCAGCTAAGTTACTGCCAGAGAAGAGGAAAGAAAGAAAAAAAGAATGTTTTTTGGGGAAGAGGCAGAAATCAACCATGTCAAATGCTGTAAGATGAAGACTGAAAAAATTTCCATGGCATTTTGCACCCAGCAGCTCTTGGGTATCACTGAAATGGAAGATGGATGGAGGACCAGGGACCTTCCCCAAATTTCTGCTCTGGGTAAGCCCTGCATTTCTTTTTATTGATTGATTGATTGATTGATTGATTGATTGTCTTTTTGCTATTTCTTTGGGCTGCTCCCGCGGCATATGGAGGTTCCCAGGCTAGGGGTCGAATCGGAACTGTAGCCACCGGCCTACACCAGAGCCACAGCAACGCGGGATCCGAGCCGCGTCTGCAACCTACACCACAGCTCACGGCAACGCCGGATCGTTAACCCACTGAGCAAGGCCAGGGATCGAACTCGCAATCTCATGGTTCCTAGTCGGATTCGTTAACCACTGCGCCACGACGGGAACTCCCAAGCCCTGCATTTCTTATGTGATCCTTCGGCAAGAATAAATCATGGAAAATTTCTGGGATTTGGCAGCTCTTGGTCCTTTTGAATGTGGGGCATGATAAAGGTTTAATATGATTTAGAACATTAAAGAACTGTGGCTTTTTTTTTTTTCTTTTGGACTCCAGGGTGTCACAGAACTGTCTAGACCTGTTGTTTTGACATTGAACTCAATGTCCCTTTTATTTCCAGAGACCGTGAATGGTGGGCCATGCCTGTCGGGGGTGGAAATGGCAGGTAGAGGTCAAGGCAGGGGAGGGCAGCGGTTTTTGCAATGAAGCCTCTGGAATTCATGGAAAATGATGGCAAAGCACACGTGGTTGTTGGAGTCACACTGAGGCCCTCCGGGGGAGGCGGATGAGGGCACCTGTAATGGAAGGTCCATGACATGTTTTGGGGGCACAAAGCTATCATAATGGAGGTAAAGCTCTTTCACCTTGAGTGCCAGAGAAGGAATTAAGAAACACCTCCTCAGCTATGTCACACAGTTAAGTAAAAATTACACCATCCTTTTTCCATCTCCAGCATCCCAATTATACCGCAAGTTTGGGACCACAGTTAAAACCAGGAGGACAGACCCCGGCGGCAATAAACAGTCAACAAATCTCAGTTACAAAGTATAGAAAGCATTGAACTTTTGGAAAGAGAATTCATTGGGGGAGAGGAGCTTTATATTATGTGCATTATCTACTACTAAGCGAAATTAATTTCCAGAAGGGGTAGGGAGACCCTGAAAAGGCTCTTGAGAGTAAAGGATAGTAAATGGATGTACATTCACTCACTCGATTTCATTTGGAAAACCATCCACATGTTGGGCCCTGGGGATAGATCAGAGAACAAGGAGGATGTTGTTTCCTGCCCTCACACCACTTGCAATTGGTCCAGCTGAGTAAACAGGCTGGCTTTGGAAAACGATGGCTCTGTGTGATTAAAAAATGCAAGAGGAGATATGCAGGACTGGAGAGTCACAGAGGAGGGACATTTAATCAAGGGGCTAAGGAGCCTGTTGAGATGAAATGAAGTCTAAGCTGAGACCTGAAGATGAGGACAGTAGAGTGATGTCTGGGCACCAATTCTTTGGGAAGAGACAGTACAATGGGCACTGGTTTCCACTGCCTGGGTTCAAATCTGAGCTCTGCCACTAGCAGTGGACCTTGGTGAAACTACTCATCCTTCTATGCCTCAGTTTCCTCATGGTCTAATACTACTACTGCCTGTTTCAAAGAGTTGCTGTGATGATTAAGGAAGATCTATAAAGCATGAAGTACAGCACCTAAATGTAGCTAAAGAGAGAAGTGAAATGTCAATAGTAACTTCTTCATTTCATAGCTTTGAACATAAAAATCTATTTCTCCCCCCCACTTTTTTTTTGTCCTTTTAGGGCCACACCTATGTCAAATGGAAGTTTCCAGGCTAGGGGTCAAATCAGAGCTGAAGCCTCTGGCCTACGCCCCACAGCCACAGCAACGGGGCCTCTGAGCAGCACATGCGACCTACACCACTGCTCATGGCAACGCCGGATCCTTAACCCATTGAGCAAGGCCAGGGATCAAACCTGCATCCTCATGGATACTAGTTGGGTTTGTTTCCTCTGAGCCAAGATGGGAACCCCTAAAAATCTATTTCTAAGGGCTTGACTCACTTCATTTTCAAAGTCCTACTTTCCTGACAAAGTTTAAGTTCCTCAATAGCAAATGTACCTACTGCCAGGTCCACAGGCTCTGCCCTTGAGGTGGAGAAGGGACGATGAGAACCATCAGAACTGGATGTGGAAAGAGTCCTGGAGGGTGGATGGCACTGTCCTCAGTCACTGAGAAAGTCACGGGACACTGGTCCAACCAGAACCACTTACAAAGGAAATGAGTCAGCAGGGTCGCTGTGACTGGATGACGCTGGCCAGGATTTGTGTGTGTATGTTTTTCTATTAAGAATTCTTTTTGTTGAGATACAATTCACATACCATAAAATGTCCCTTTAAAAGTGTATAATTTCAGTGGTTTTTAGTAAGTTTCCAGGGTTGTGGTATCATCACCACTGTTTGATTCCAGAACAATTTCATCACCCCCAAAAGAAACCACTTGCCAGGTCTTTGAATGGAGTGAATCTGTGCCAGAATTGCTGCTATAGAAATAAGCTATCTGAAGGAGTTCCCTGGTGGTCTAGTGGTTAGGATTCAGTGCTTTCACTGCTGTGGCCTCGGTTCAATCCCTGGTCTGGGAACTGAGATCCCACATCAAGCTGTGGTATGTTGCTGCAAATAAGAAAGAAAGAAAGAAAGAAAGAAAAAGATGAGAGAGAGAGAGAGAGAAAGAGAGAGAAAGAAAGAAAGAAAGAAAGAAAGAAAGAAAGAAAGAAAGAAAGAAAGAAAGGAAGGAAGGAAGGAAGGAAGGAAGGAAGGAAGGAAGGAAGGAAGAAGAAAGAAAGAAAGAAAGAAAGAAAGAAAGAAAGAAAGAAAGAAAGAAAGAAAAGGAATCTGTGATCAATCAGTGATCAAGAAATGTGTAAACAGGAGCTCCCACTGTGGTGCAGTGGGTTAAGAATCTGGCTGCAGTGTCTTGGGTTGCTTCAGAAGTGTGGTTTTGATCCCTGACCTGGTGCAGCTAGTTAAAGGATCTACCACTGCAGCAGCTGCCACATAGTTTGCAGCTGCAGCTCAGATTCAATCCCTGGCCGGGGGAATTGCCATATGCAGTCAGTGTGGCCTTAAAAAAATGTATAAATGCCATCAAATTGGAACCATAGAGCTCATTCCAGGGATTTCTTGCATCCTGTCTCTCTATCCTCTGAAAGTTCACTGTAGACTTTCAAACTGACCTCGATGAATTGTCGCACAGCAACACTGTGTTTCTTTCTGACCTGTTGACCTGTCCTTTTGTCATCCTTTCCTCACCCGGTCTAGGCCTGGGGTACAGAAGAGGGAGAGTCATGCCAGCAGGACCCCTTGGTTCTTTTCCTGTGCTCCTGGACATCTTCCCTGAGTGTTTCACAAGACCCTCGATCAAACTTGTCCAAAACGGAACTGATGAACATCCCACCCAAACCAGTCCCTTCATCTCAGTGAATAGCTGAGTGTAACCACCACCCACTCAGTTATCCAACCCAGAAACTCAGGCATCATTTGTGACACCTCTCTCTCCCCCATCACCCTGCAAACACAGAGTCCTGATAATTCTGCTCCCACAGGCACTCTTGAACCCGTCCACCACCTGCATCTCCGCCATGGCCACTCTCCTGGTTCAGAGAACACTCATCTCTGTCTGGTTTACACAGTCACCTCCTCCTGGGTCCCTCTTCCTTTCTGGCTTCCACATTTTCTGATACACAGATCTGATTAGGCCTCCTTCCAGCTTAAAATCCTCCTGCGGCTCCAAGTTGGTGTCAGGACAAAGTCCATATTCCTTCCTAGGGTTTGCCAGGCCCGGCTGATCCCGTCCCCCGCCCATCACCGAGCCTTCTCTCTCTCTCTCTCTCTGCTCTTTGCATGTCATGCCTCACCCCACCTCCTTTATCACTAGCAGTTCCTCATTTAGGCATCTTGCGTTCCGGTCTTACACACACAGTTCCCCTTTCCCTGGAACACTCTCCCTGCCCTCTCCCCACTTTTCCCCAGCCCCCTCTATCCAGCTAAGCCCTACTCAAACTTTAGGCCTCTGCTTAGATGTCGCACCTCCTAGGAAGCCTGTGAGCCCCTCCTGTGTGCTCCCAGAGGTCAAACACTTCTTTTGCCACAGCTTGGAGGCTTCCACTGCTTACTCTAATGTGGCCCCTATGATAAAGCTCACCAGTGTGTCCCCGGGGCTTCAGCAGCACCTGGAACATGGTGGGCACGCCTCCATAACCGATGAGTGAATGAAAGAACACAGCTCTTGGCCCGGACAAGCTAGGAGAGAAGGAAGCTTCTCGGTGCCAGTCTTTTCATTTCATCTTCCCTTTGAGCCTCTCTGGATCCCTCCACCTATTTCTGTTGATAGCAGCTTGATGTCCTAATCCCTCTTTGGGCTCTCAAAGGCCTCAAGATCTTGAAAAACCACAAGAATGAGTGACTCCCTCATGGTAGAATGTCTGAATCTATAACTGCTAATACAAGAGCCAATTTCAAGAGTAGGAATTCTTTGAATCATGCCACATCTCTGACTTCTCACTCTGGCATGTAACCTTGGCACATTCCGCCTTCTTCAGAATTTTATCGGAAAGAGGAGTTAGTGTTGAATGGGTGTAGAGTGTCAGTTGGAAAGATGCGAAAGTTCTGGAGATGGGTGGTGCTGATTAAGTCTATTCACACTATAGTGTGAATATATTTAATGCTACAGTACCATTAAAATGGTTACCATGCAATAAAACAGTACCATTTCATTCTATGTCTATTTCGCCATAATTTTTAAATTAATTAATTAATTAATTAATTTTTGTCTTTTGTCTTTTTAGGGCCATACCTGAGGCATATGGAGGTTCCCAGGCTAGGGGTCAAATCAGAGCTATAGCTGCTGGCCACAGCAACACCAGATCAGAGCCTGATCTGCGACCTACACCACAGCTCACGGCAACACCGAATACTTAACCCACTGAGCAAGGCCAGGGATTGAACCTGAGTTCTCATGGATACTAGTTGGGTTCATTAACCACTGAGCCATGACAGGAACTCCTCACCGTAATTTTTTTAAAAAAGAATTTTATAGGCTAATGGTAGTTTGTGATCAGATAGTTCTCAGTTTGAACCTTAGCTTGGACTTTGGTAAGAAGCTGAGTTTCTGTATCTATAAAATGGGTATGATCATTTTTTAACAAATGTTTTTTGAACATCCATCAGGAGAGAGACAGAATAGCATCATGGTTAAATCAGCAGCTGGTGCCCCAAATCCTGAATCCTGGTTCCCCAGCTCTTTTGCTGTAGGAAAACAGGCAAGCCATTTTTTTTTTTCCCTCAGCCTCAATTTCATCATCTGGAAAGTGGAGAGAGCCATTTTTCCATTATAGGATTATTGTAAGAAATAACCGAGTTAGTGAAAATAGAACAGTGTCTGGCACGAAATAAATGTAATTAATTTTTGTTATTATTTACTTGAGAAAGGTACCTGGTGTGTTACCTATAATTATTATATGTTACTATGTCCCAATTCTAGAATCTGGAGATATAGCAATGAACCAGATAAAGTCCTTGCCTTCCTGGAGCTCATCATTTAGTGATAGAAACAGATAATGAATAGGGAAATGTACAGCACAGCAGGTAGCACATAGGTGTGGGTGCAGTTACATGAGACAATATAGGTAAGGTGGTTGATGGAGTCAGATCCGGCTCATGATGGGCACTTACTAAATGTTAACCCAGCTCCCCTCTCCTCTCCTTTCCTCTTTCTCTCTTTCTCTCTCTCTTTGGAGAGAAGCCAATTAGAAGCCAGGCAGTCTCCAGGCCCAGGGAAGCTCATGGCCATGAGCTGAGGAAGTCTCAGGAGCAGCTCAGGCCAGGGCCTCAAAAAGTTGGTGGCAGTTTCTGCAGCAGGTAGCTTCTCTCTTAGAGGAAATATGAATCATCTGCTGTTTGGCTTCCATTTCCTGGGAGGCCGCAGGCCCAGGAAATCTGTGGTTTGAGCATCACCGAGGAGATCAATTGAACCGGCTATTGGCGGTGGTGTGTGTTGCTAGGACCACTGACAACCATCTCTTGAGCCAAATGACTCATCTTGAGCTGGCTTCTCAGCCCTTTGATTGCATTCAGCTCATGAAATGAGTCGAATTTCCGGGCATAGGGTGATTCTTCCTCAGCCATTCTGGGTGATGGAGCACGCCCAGACCAGGCTGAGGCAGGAGGAAAAGGGGGTCCAGCCTGCATCCTTATCTCCACTTCACAGTTGACGGAAAGGAGGTCCAAGGTGGCCAACCACTTATATATGCAATGGCCAATGAGCAGTAGCGTCAGGAGAGCTTCTCCTGATTCTTAGCCCCCATATCATGCTTTCCCCCAACTGCTAGTACATTCCAGCACCTCCAAACCATGGTCTCACCACAACCTTGCCCATACCCACGTTGGTTCAAGTCCACTTATTTGACACAGCTACACTGCAGTATAACAAAACAACTGGGTCAAACTCATGGAGTTTTTGAAAGGAGGGTTACCAGTTGTTAGAAAAAAAGAAAGAGGGAGAGATTGTTACTGTTAGGAGATGTTAAGGTAAGAACATTCATCAAATATTTCTATATCATTCTTCCCTTGGGGTCTTCTTTCTCTTCCAAACAATTAGTTCTAACCAAAGAAGTCCCCATGAATGGGAATTTAAAAGATAAAGGGCCCCATGGTGGGGTGAGCTGGTCCCCTCCATGATGGAAGATCCTGCACAGGGTAAAGAACACTATGACATCAGTGACACAGTGGGGGGAGACAGGTAGCCCCAATGCAAATGTGTCACCTAAGGGATGGGTACCTGGATATCTGTTATATGATTCAGTACTGTTATGTATTTTGAAATATTTCAGACTGAAAAGGCATGGGGTTTGAAGTCAGAAAATCTGAGCTCAAATTCCACGTTCTTGAAGAGGTCCCCCAGTTTCTCAATGTGCTTACCCATAAAATGCGAGTGACAATAAGTAATGCTCAGGTTTGTTATGGTGACCAAGCAAAATAAAGCCCTTACAGCATTTTGTAAATTCTGAATCAGTGCATAAGTATCATTAATGGTGATGACAATAGCAATAATAATAGTGGTTGCCCTACTTGGTAGTGAATGCTCCTCACTGAAAAAGTTCAAGTGGAGAGTGACATTCAAGAAGAGGACACTTGGGGTGTGAATGAGGACTCCTTTTTTCTTGTTTTGTGGGGAGGTCAGACTGGTGACATCTTTTCCAACTTGGAGACTCTGTGATAGTCTTGACCTAAAGCTGAAAACTCAGATTCCCAGGCCAGACAGACAACTTAGTTGAGTGAAGTAGGCAAGGTTGGGGTTGGGGTGGGGAGATGTAGACATTGTGGAGAACTGGAGGAATCATGCTTTATTTAAAGGGGGCAGCTATCACTCCTGGGCATCTACCCAGAGAAAACCATAACTCAAAAAGATACATGCACTCCAATGTTCACTGCAGCACTATTTACAATAGCCAAATGGAAGAAACCTAAAAGTCCATCAACAGAGGAACGGATCAAGAAAATGTGGTACATATATACAATGGAATATTACTCAGCCATAAAAAAGAATGAAATAATGCCGTTTGTGGTAACAAGGATACAACCTGAGATTATCATACTATATGAAGTTATTCAGACAGTGAGAGACAAACATATAACTTATACATGGAAATCTTAAAAAAGGACACAAATGAATTTATTTGCAGAACAGAAATAGACTCCAGACTTTGAAAATAAACTTATGGTGACCAAAGAAGAAAGGTGTGGGGGAGGCATGTACTGGGACTTTGGGACTGGCACATGCACACTGAGGTATATGGAATGACTGGCCAACGGGGGACCTGCTGTATAGCACAGGGAATTCTACCTAATATTCTGTGACAATCTATATGGGAAAAGAATCTGAAGAAGAATGGATGTGTATATGTGTATGGCTGAGTTGCTTTGTGTATAGTATAAATTACCACAACACTGTAAATCAACTATACTTCAAGAAAACTTTAAAAAATGAAAAAAAGGAGGCAGTCTTTACTTAAAGCCTGCCGATAATATCAACTATTGCTATAGATCTATATCTGTATCAACACACACATATGTAAATGTATATATATACACACATATATATATTAGACAACTCAGTGTGATTTTTTTAGTATATTCACAAAATTGTGCAACTTTGCCAAGTCAATTCTAGAACATTCTCATCATGCCACATTCCTGCTTTCCCCCAACCCCATGCAACTACTAATCTACTCTCTGTTTCTATAGATTTGCCTGTTTTGGACAATTCATATGAATAGAATCATATACTATGTGGCCTCTCATGGCCTGTTTCTTTCACATAGTATAATGTTTCAGGGTCCATCCATGCTGCAGCATGTATCAATACTTCATTCTCTTTTGTTGCTGAAGAATATTCCATTGAATGGATCCATCGTGTTTCATTAATCCAGTCAATTGATGGACTTTGGACTGTTTCTACTTTGGGGCTTTTATGAATAATTTTGCTATGACATTCAGGTACAAGTTTTTGTGTAGGCATATGTTTTCATTTCTCTTGGAATATACCGAGAAGCTGCTAGATATTTCAATACTTCAAAAGAACTAGGACCAATAGAACCCTTTATGTGTTTGTGTACGTTAAGCACACAGTTGAAAAATATTGACTCAATTTAAAAAAAAGTCTTGTGGGCCAAACACAGAACATTTTCACAGCCCAGGTTTCAAGAGTGGTATTGACCTTAGTTCTTTTATCTGCCAAAAGGGAGAAACGAGCCAGCTGACTCCCGTGGATTCTTTTAGCTTTAGAACTTTACTTTCCTGGGATTTTATTAAATTGTCACAGGCACATGCTTCACTTATAAATAAAATGCACTTCTATTTCTCAAGAGATTTTGAAGTGACTTACAATATCGATCCAATAGGACAGTTAAAAATTGGTTCGGAGAGAGAACTCATAATTGTACAGGAACCTGAACCAAGAGGGTCAGCAGGAGACTGAAACTTAGTACCTTGCTCCCTGGTAGGTGTGCACATACATGTAGTTTGGAGGATGTGCAGAGCTAGACCTTTTGTTGTGCTTCTGGAGTGTAATCAAGTTTAAAAACATGCTCCTGACTCTGAGGAGCTCATGTAGCCTAGGGAGACACACAGGTGCACACAGTTATAATCCAGTGAGCTAATTATTAGAGAAACGCAAATCGAAACTACTATGAGGTACACCTTACACTTGGCAGAATGGCCATCATCAAAAACGTCTACAAACAGTAAATGCTGGAGTGGGTATGGAGAAAAGGGAACCCTATTACACTATTGGTGGGAATGTAAATTGGTGCAACCACTTTGGAAAACAGTATGGAGACACCTCAGAAAACTAAAAATAGAATTATCACTTGATCCGGTAAATCCCACTCCTGGGCATCTATCCAGAGAAAACCATGACTCGAAACGATACATGTACCCCAATGTTCCCTGCAGCACTATATACAATAGCCAAGACATCGAAACCACCTAAATGTCCATCTACAGAGGAGTGGATAAAGAAGACGTGGCACATGCACACAGCAGAATATTACTCGGCCATTAAAAGGAAAGAAATAACAGCATTTGCACAACATGGATAGACCTAGAAATTATGCTAAGTGAAGTTAGTCAGACAGTGAGACACCAATGTCATATGCTATCAGTTATACATGGAATCTAAAAAAAAAAGGACACAGTGAACTTCTTCGCAGAACAGATACTAACCACAGACTTTGATAAACTTACTATTTCCAAAGGAGACAGGTTTGGGGGGGTGGGATGGAAATGTTATAAAATTGGGTTGTGATGATCATTGTACAACTCTAAATGTAATAAAATTCATTGAGTTTAAAAAAAAAAAAAAAGAATCCAGTGACCTAAATGCAAAGATATGGAAGCTCAGAGAAGTACTCTGAAGTGTGGTGGTGGGAGGTGGGGTGCAGACGGATCAGAAAAAATGTACTGAGGGTGACTGAAAATACAAGCTCTTTGAGGTCACAAGACCTAGCTATACGGCAATGGACAAGTCATTTCATCTTAATGGACTTAGAATGATAATTTCTAGGTCCATCCTTGTTGCCGCAAATGGCGTTTTTCATTCTTTTTTATGGCTTTGGTGTACAGCAGAAATGATCACAACCTTGTAAATCAACTATGTGCCAATAAACCTTAAAAAAATCTTAACGGACTTAGTTTCCTCATCTGTCAATGGGGACAAAATAGTACCTTCTTTATGGGTGATTTTTTTTTTTAAACAAAAGAAACAAAGTGCTTAGCACAATGCCTGGTATGCTGTAAATCCTCCAAAGTATCATATGTTGTTATTATATCAGTTTCTCTTGGCGTTTTCTCATCTAGGGTAAATTTGTGTGTGTGTGTGTTGGGGGGGGGGGGTGGTTGTAAGTTGAGGCTGAAACCTCTGGGAGTGCCTGTTACCCGAGGTTGCAAATGGTAGCTGATTCCTGGGAGCATCACAGTGTCAGCTGTCCAGTGCGGAAGGTCAAGGTTTTTACCAGAAAATATAAGTTGGTATGTCAGCATGCAGCCAGGAAATTCGAGATAGGTGACATGGGTAACCATAGCTCAAAAATAAACAGGAAGGATGTTCTGGACCCACAGCTGTGTGTTCTGGACCCACAGCACCCAGAGGTGCTGCCACCTGTGTGTGTGCAGGGCATGCTGGGACAATTGGATGTATCACTGAGTTAGGGAAGGAGAGGACAGACTTAGTCTGATGGAGGAAGGAGTTACTGTTGCCATAGGGAAAGGAAGCGGAAGGTGCAGGGGACAGAGGCAGGGACAACCTGCCAGGTTTCAGAGCTCTGAACAGCCTGGTGGGGCTGGAGCACAGGGGAGTGTGGGAGAGAGACGCCAGGTGAGGTGTGGGGCGGGGGGGGTGGCGGGCATGGGTGGCAGGGGCACAGATCACGGGGGCTCTGGATATCAGCCTTAGCAGTCTGCTCTTCATTCTCAGAATAAACACGGGTCAGGGTAATAATTTGAGGACTGGAAGACAATGTTGGCTTTCTGGAGTAAAAAGCTCCCTCTGGCTGCTGTGTGGGGCTGAGCTCCAGGAGGACCATCTGACAGCAGAAATAGTAATTATGTAAGAGCCGAGAAGGTGCTTACTTTGAACAAAGGGTAATAGTTACATGATTTATTATACTAGCAATTATAATAATGCCAGGGTTGTAGAGCAAGTTAAACGGCAGAGTTAGGGCTCAAACTCAGTGGAAAATGCGCAGGAAGGGAAAGTTTTTAAAAAATTCTTGAAGTAAAACATTGACACTGAAACCAAGAAAAAGGGGAAAATTTCAAAGAACCACCAAAGTCAATTCTGTAAAAGTAAAAATGAGAAAGAGTCTCCGTGGATAATCTTTACTTATTCCAAAACTGAGATAAGGGGCACCTTCATTTTCAATACGGAAGGAAGAACCTGTTTGTTGCCTCTTAGCTACTCAAATGTATTTTTTGGTTTTATTCAGGCAACAAGCATGTTGCGGCAATCAGCTTGTATAAAATGGTTTTTGAATGGTCATTCTCCTCCTCTTATCAGGGCCTTTTAATAGTGCTCTGGTGATCATATCTGCTTCCTATTGCCTCTGTAATAACTCACCACAAACTTCAAGGCTGAAAACAATGCAGGTGTATTATTTTACAGCTCAAGAAGTCACAAGTTTGACACGGGTCTCCGTGTAGCGAAAATCAAAATGTGGGCAGGGCTGTATTCTTTTCTGAACACTCTGGGGGAGAATCTGTTTTCTTGCCTCTCCCGGCTTCTAGAGGGTGCCTGCATTCCTTGGCTTGTGACCCCTTCTTCCATCTTCAAAGCCAGCAATCGCATCACCCTGACCTCTGATTCCATTGCGTCACACCTCCTCTAACTCTCATGCGCCTGCCTCTCCTTTTCACTTATAAGGCCCCTTGTGATGATGTTTCACTCACCTGGGTAATCCAGGGTATTCCTGTTATCTCCAGATCCTTAACGCAATCACATCTGCAAAGTCCCTTTTGACACATATTTGCAGATCCTGGAGACTAGAGCATAGACATCTTTGGGGAGGCATTGTTCTACCTATCACTGGGCTCGTTATCATGGGATAATAGAGGTTAGCTATGGAATGGAATCATGAGAAATGGTCTCACGTGGCAGTGAGACAATGTGTATGATAGTTAACAAGCTCTAGGGACAGGCTCCCTGAGTTTGTGTACTGCCTGCCCCAGCTGCCAATCCTGTGACCTCTGAGTGTCCATTTCCTCATCTGGTCATGGGGATGTTAATATGACCCACCTCCCAAAGTTGCTGTAAGTTTCAGTTAAATGCTAGTATGTGTCGATAACTTTGAACAGTGACTGGCCCATGGTACGTGCTCATTAAAACAGTGGCCGTTACTATCTGATGGATGACTATCCTAGAATCCTTTTTATCTGTGCTTGAATTTAATTATTATTATTTTTTGTCTTTTCTAGGGCCACTCCCGTGGCATATGGAGGTTCCCAGGCTAGGGGTCTAATCAGAGTTGCAGCCGCTGGCCACAGCCACAGCAACACGAGATCTGAGACGCGTCTGCGACCTACACCACAGCTCATGGCAACACTGGATCCTTAACCCACTGAGCAAGGCCAGGGACCGAACCCGCAACCTCATGGTTCCTAGTCGGATTCGTTAACCACTGCGCCACGACGGGAACTCCATCTGTGCTTGAATTTAATTATTAATGGCAACATATGTGGGGTGTGTGTGCGTGATGTGTGTTGGAGAGTTTGTGGTTTAAAAAAGGTCTGTTCTCTTATCCCTAGAACTTGTCATTAGCTAGAGAAGTTAAGTGCCAACAATAGCTGAGCTGTATAGGTCAATTAATGATGCTAACACTTAACAGATATAACTGGAATATTTTCTGGAACTACCAAGATTTCCTTGACACATTGCATAAAACATGCAAATAGAAATTTCAGGTGGTAGGAATTCCCTGGTGGCCTAGCACTTACGGATCCGGCATTGTCCCTGCCATAGCTCAGGTTTGATCCCTGGCCTGGGAACTTCCACATGCTGAGGGTGTGGCCAATAAAAATAATTTAAAAAATTAAAACAAAAGAAATTTCAGGTTGTGTATTTCAGATATTGTGTGTACTATTCCATGAGGTAGTTGGAACTGATTTTGTAAAAGCATATATGTATTTCCTACCTAGCATGGATACTTAGGTTTTTGATACATGCTGGCCCGATTAGTTTAAGTAGTATACAGATACATATTGTTTAACTTCATTAAACAGAAAAGTTTGATCACAGGGCATGATGTTTGAGCATGAAATTATTTCTGATTTTTAACATAATTTTTTTTTTTTGGCCAACTCAGGGCATATGGAGTTCCAGGGCCAGAGATCAGATCCAAGACATAGCTGCAACCTACCTAAGTCACAGCTGCAGCAATGCTGGATCCTTAACCCACTGTGCCAGGCTGGGGATTGAACCTGTGTTCCAGTGCTCCCAAAATGCCACCCATCCTGTTGTGCCACAGCAGGAACTCCTGATTTTCAACCTAATTCTTTTCTTTTTTTTTTTTGGCTGTGCCCACACATGCAGAAGTTCCTGGGCCAAGGATTGAACTTGCACCACAGCAGTGACTTGAGCCACTGCAGTGACAACGTTGGATCCTTAACCTGCTGAGCCACCAGGGAACTCTAACATAATTCTTATTTAATAATTCTCACTAATAATTCCTCAAATCACACATAAAAGTTAGAGACACACATTCTCACTGCTTCAGGAAAGGATAGTATGCTTTCTATCATATTTCTGGCTCCATAAATCACATGATTTTGGCAAAATAGGATGTCATTTTGTTGCAAATCAAGTAATGAGAAACAGCATTATTATCCTGTTTTACACTTCTTGTAAAATTAATTATACCTAATCTTTATAATATAAACTTGGCTGCTTTTTAAGAATCTATTTTCTATGATGCATTTCACAGTTTATTTCTCAGTGGTTTTTATAATAATTTCCAAAATGAATACCATGACATTTAGCTTCATTGGAAAGCAAAGTCACTTTTAAAGACAAGAAATACATCTAATTTAGCTGATTGGTTCAACAATTAGGTTTTATGATGGACTATTTTTCATTACTTTATTGAACCAAATCTGGAGTTCCAAGATTTCGACAAAATTTTATCTCAGGCAGACAGCAAGATAAAAACATTAAAGTGGTTCTACTTTAAAAGATTTATGGAAATAAATATTTTGTTTTTCTCAGCTCTTACTGAGACAGATTTATCAAAGTGCCTCTCAGTGAAAGGATAGCAGGTAAAATAATAACAATTTAACAATCTTGGCTCTTTTGCTGTATGTCACAGAATGAGACATTCATGACTGAATAATAAATCCTTTCTCAAGTCAGATGGCTTCTAATGATTTACTTTCAATGGAATTCGAGGAGGACCTAGTCAAAGTGATAGATGCTTAAGAATTACATTGAATTTTGGGCATACAACTCAGAGGGAGTTCAAAGAATTGAATGTGATTGAGGAAGACTCCTCTTTCCAACTACGTTTTTATGCCAATAAAAGTACTCCGTGGTCACATTCATGAATAGAAAAACAGGAATAGGAATGATTCCAAACTCTGTCTCTCTTTAATTGTAAGTAATAGTCATTCCTGAATATATGAGCTGGTTGGGGGGAAATATCTTCACCCATCTCATTGAGATGCATTAAAAATTATTTTTAGGGAGTTCCCATTGTGGTACAGTGGAAACGAATCTGACAAATACCCATAAGGATGCGGGTTTGATCCCTGACCCCGCTCAGTGGCTTAAGGATCTGGTGTTGCTGTGAGTTGTGGTGTAGGTTGCAGATGCAGCTGAGATCCAGCGTTGCTATGGCTGTGGTGTAGACCTGCAGCTGTAGCTCCGATTCAACCCCTAGCCTGGGAACTTCCATTCGCCATGGGTGTGGCCCTAAAAAGCAATAAATAAATAAATAAATAATTACTTTTAATATTATAATTATATACCCAAAGTTAAAATATATTGATGTTTTGGTCAATTGTGTACTACTAATAACTTGTGACACTTAAATCTGGAAAGATTAACAAAGTTTTTTTTTGTATTTAGAGCTTAGTGGCCAGAGGGGAAAAATATTTGTATGTGTGTTATCGATGCATAACTTAACTCATAAAAAACATTTAGAATAACATTTTGAAGAGGAAGAGAAAAGAGCAGCTCAAGGAGATAAAAAAACAATGAAGAGTTTCTGAGTGTGAAAGAAAAGCTTGTTTGTGTCTTTTTAAATGGATGACAGTGGGTGGCAAATTGCTAGGGTATAGCTGGGGTGATAACATCAAGAGATTCGTTTAAAATGGTGATACAACTGTTCTCTTTTCAGATGTCCATTTGTGTATGATCCTACAGGGAATCTTTTGCAATTGTTTAATCTTAAATTGAAAGGGTGCTTAAAATTTAGGTAAGTTAAGAATGTGTGGAGGTGTAGTTTGCAAAATTCATTTTTAGGGACTATTAGAATGAAAAAAATTGAAGCACGATGACTTAGTTTCTGAGTGAACACTAACAGCTTTCTCAAAGCAAATGGTCATACCTGGACCTGTTCAGCCCTGACCTCAGTGTGTCCCACTCAGGCTCATTTTGCAGGAAAGAGAGCGCCAGATCTACAGGGCACGGTCGGCCAGCATCACCCTTCAGATTACTCTACTTGATTTGATTAAACAGGACTATTTTCTCAAAGTGTATTTATCAAACACATAGCTAGCCCTCACTTTGTACCAGGCACTGTTCTAATTGCTTTACAAATATTAACTCATTTCAGTCTTATAAAAACCCTATTAGGTAGGCACAGAGATTATCCCCATTTTACAGATGAGTAAACTGAGGCACAGAGAGATTAAGCAACTTGCTAAAGGTCACTCAGCCAATAAATGGTGGAGCTAGGACCTATACACTGATTTTATTTTTTTAAGGGAGCAGAGGGACTCCCTGGTGGCCTGGTGGGTTAATAACCTGGCATTGTCACAGCTGTGGTGGGGGTTCGATCCCTGGCCCTGGAACTTCCACCTGCTGTGGGAAAGACCAAAAGAAAGGGGGGAGCAGAAAGAAAAGGTTCTATTCTCAGTACCCCAGGTGGGCCACTATCAGACTCCTTTCTCCCCAACATGCCTAGTAGTTCATGCTCTTTTTTTCTATACCCAACACTTGACTGGATTACAGGTACCTTGGATTTGCCTGTGAGGATCCAAAGAATTCAATTTTGGGATGCAACAGAATTGAATTTCAATGGCCTGTTTATTGACCCTGGCTTCCACAGCTGTGAATCATCATATAAATGTCTTATTCAGACAGGAAGACTGGGTAATTAGTATTGCAGGTCACTAGTAAAAGGCCTCAGAAAGCATCAAACCACCCCAAAAAACTATTTTTCCTGGCATCCTCCATACAACCTCATAACTCCAGCTTCAGAGATTTGGAGTGGGCAAAGCACTCTTACGGTTTCCTTTACATCAGGGAGGAAAACAAATTACCCTGACAGAGCGGTGGAGGGGAGAAACCATTTTTCTGCCATCTGCCTCTGCCTTCCAAATGACTTTCATTGATTGGCCTTGCCATTTGACAAAGGCAGAGGGTGTCACAAAAGTTTGCAAGAGATTTGAGGGTGAAAAATACCTTAGGAAATCTGCCACTTTGCAAAAGGAAAACTGCTTTCAAAATACAACCCTCTCCTGGAAAAAAAAAAAAAAAAAAATCCCTGCTCTCCCACAAACAACATTAAGTATCTTTAAAAAAAAGTCCTGCACTTATACATAGATTGGTGTCTATTACTGTGCTTTCTGGCAAGCGGAAATTACTTTGGGGTTTTCTGGGACATTTTAATGTCCTTAATATTATCTAGGGCACTGCAAAGCGGTGAGCCAATCCCCACTCCGGCTTGAAATGGGTATGAAAATATCATGAGCTGTGAGCCCTGGTAAGGGTGCCCCAATCAGCCAGTGCTGACTGCCACTAACCACTTTAAATCTGTTAAAAACTTTCCCCAATCCTAATTTATTATTGTTTTCCTTCCAAAGATTAAATTGCCTTCTAGCTGTCTGAGTAGTTGGGAGCATCAGGAGATAGAACCGAAGTGAAAAACAAGTTCTGGTCTAAAAAGAGCAATGCCATAAAAAAGAATGAAATAATGCCATTTGGAGTAACATGGAGGGACCTAGAGATGGTCATACTAAGTGAAGTCAGATTAAGACAAATACCATATGACATTGCTTATATGTGGAATCTGAAAAACTAAAACAAATGAACTTATTTACGAAACAGAAATAGACTCACAGACATAGAAGACAAACTATGGTTTTCAAAAGGAAAGGGGGTGGGAGGGATAAATTAAGAGGATGGGATTAACATATACACACTACTACGTATAAAATAGATAAACAACAAGGACCTCCAGGGAACTATAGTCAGTATTTTGTAACAACCTGTAAGGAAAAAGAATCCAAAAAACTGAGTCACTGTGCTGTACACCTGAAACTAACACAACGTTGTAACTATACTTCATTTTTTTCTGTTTTTCTTTCTTTCTTTTTTTTTTTTGCTTTTTAGGACTGAACCCATGGCTTATGGAGTTCCCAGGCCAGGGGTTGAATCGGAGCTACAGCTGCTGGCCTACGTCATAGCCATAGCAACTCATCTCATCTTCTACCTACACCACAGCTCACGGCCACGTCGGATCCTTAACCCACTGAGTGAGTCCAGGGATTGAAACCCGCACCCTCATGGATCCTAGTTGGGTTTGTTAACTCCTGAACCAGGAAGGGAACGCCGATACTTCTCTCTCTCTCTCTTTTTTTTTTTTAATATAAAGAGCTATGCCAGTGTCAGGTACCACTTGGAGCACTGGAGAAACATACGTATGTGTATGATAGGATAGACCATTATTAATATGACCCCGTGTTCAGATTCTTCCCTGTCCGCTGTCCTGTAAAAAAGGAATTAAATGATAAAAAACTGGGAGATGGAAAGTGTGGGAAGAGAGGATAATCTTTATAGTTTAAGGGTATAAGATAAGCATGGAGGGGGCAGCACTGGGTTTGGAAGAATTTAGGGATTATAAGAGTTGCGGGAGTGTTATGAATGGGGTCCGCTAAGACGCAAATCAGAGATTAAAAATATATTAAAAAAATATCCTAGGGCTGTTCTGACTGACTGTGCTTCTTTAGATGATATTGGATTGACTATAAGGAAAATAGAGCTGCAGGAAAATCAGGAGAGGACTCTTAGCAACAATTAATAACATTTTCCACAGATACGTTTTTAGGGTTTCAGAGCAGAAATGGTTACTGTCCATGTTGGGCTGTTTTTGTACTGAGGAAGATGAAGGGAAAATAGATGATATCATTGCTATGGTCTGAATATGTACCTCTCCCAAATTCATATGTTACATCCTAACCCTCAAGGTGATTGTATTGGGAGGTGGTCTGTTTCCAGGCCAGGGAGGTTTTGAGGATTCAATGAGATCTGGGAAATTTGTCTATTCTAGCATGTTCCACATTATAGATACTCAACAGATTTTATTAATTTAGAACTACCGATTAAAATTCAAATGTAAATGCACTTTTGTTGAAGTAGGGGCCCTAAATGTTTAAAATGGGCCTGATGCATTACAAATGCATTGATTATTTCATTTGAGCATTACCACAACCCTGCAGTATAGACAAGCTACACTGGCTGCTTTTTTTTTATGAGGGAGGGGCAAAGTTCATGTCTTGTTTAAGGTCCCACATCTAATAAGTGGTATTGGGGGTATTCAAACTCTCCAAGTCCAATGCTTCTGACTTTCCAAATCCAATGCTCTTTCAGTGTCACCATTTGTTATGGGCTGAACTGAGTCCCCCCAAAATTCATGTGTTGAAGTCCTGACCTCCAGTAGGATGGACTCAAGTCCAATCTCACTGGCATCCTTGCAAGAAGAGGAAGGTGAGACACCAGAGAAAAGGTCATATGAGGACACAGTGAGTAGGTGGCCACCCACAAAGGAAGGGGAGAGGCCTCAGTAGAAACCAAATCTGCCAACACCTTGATCTTGGACTTTGAGCCTTCAGAACTATGAGAGTTAATCTATTGTTTAAGCCACCCAGTCTGTGCAATTCTGTTAATGGCAGCCTTAGTATGGCACCCATCAATGGCTCCCACTGACGGTAAATGAGGTCTAATTCCGCAGGCTGGCATTTAGTACTTAGGGCTCTCCTGGCTGTCTCCAGTCTACTAACTTCACTTCATTAGAACTGAAACCTTTTTTTATATATAGCATTTTTTATTACTCAATTACATGTATAGTTGTACAATGATCATCACGACCAAATTTTATAGCATTTCCAACCCAACCCCCCAGCCCATCCCTGCACCCCCCAAACTGTCTCATTTGGAAACCACAAGTTTTTCAAAGTCTGTGAGTCAGTATCTCAGAACTGAAATCTTTTTACACCCTGGTATTATCTCTGCTTCTTTGGTGCTATTGTTTTCTTTCTATATCCAGGGGTTCAACTATTGGGTCTTCAAGGCCCAGATCAAATACCACATCTCCCTGATTTTCCTCATTCACTTTGCTTCTAGGGATATCTTTCCTTCTTCCTTCCTTCCTTCCTTCTCTTTCTTGCCATGCCTGCGGCATGCAAAACTTTCTAGGCCAGGGACTGAACCTACACCACAGCAGTGACCCAAGCCACAGTGGTGACAATGCTGGATCCTTAATCTGCTGAACCTCAAGGGAACTCCTAGGGATCTCTTTCTTAAGGTTAAAAGAATGAACAGGACAGATGACCTGGGTTTTGAATTCTAGCTCTTCTACTTATGTTCTGTGACCTTGGGCAAGTTACTTAACTTCTCTAAGCCTCATCTTTTCCCCTGTGGATGGGAACAACGGCAGTACCATTACAGAGAAGTTGGGAAGATTAAGATAATGCCAGGAAATCACACTGTGAATGTCCTACCCCCTGCAGCATTGCAAATGTCCAATGTACATGATTTGTTTCCTTATTACTCCCATTTTATTATGCTTAATCTTTTTCACTAATTCTTTTTCTCACTTAATTCTTTTTTTTTTTTTTTTTTTTAAGGCCTCACCTGTGTCATATGGAAGTTTCCAGGCTAGGGGTTGAATTGGAGATGAAGCTGCTGGCCTATACTACGGCCACAGCAATGCCGGATCATTAACCCACTGAGCAAGGCCAGGGATCAAACCTGCATCCTCACGGATGCTAGTTGGTTTCTTAACTGCTGAGCCACAATGGGGACTACTCATTTAATTTTTTCTTTTTTTTTTTTTTAAAGTTTCCATAATATTTTATCTGTACTAATCTAAAAGCACTTGGGTCTTTTTATAAACTTTTAAATTTTGCTGAAAATTCTGATTTTTTTTTTTTTTCTTTTTAGGGCCGCACCCTTGGCATAGGGAGGTTCCCAGGCTAGGGGTCAAATCAGAGCTGCAGCCGCCAGCCTACACTACCGCCACAGCAATGTGGGATCCAAGCCTTGTCTGCAACCTATACCATGGCAAATGGCACTGCTGGATCCTTAACCCATTGAGCAAGGCCAGGGATCAAACCCTTATCCTTACTGATACTAGTTGGGTTCATTAACTGCTGAGCCAAAACTGAAGGGAACTCCTAAAAATTCTGATTATTGAAATAATGCCTGCTCATTGTAAAAAATTCACTAAAACAGAAAAGCAGAGGAGAAAAATTACTGATAATCTTATAATTATCCAGAGTATCTACTGTTATCCTTTGATATATTACCTTCCATCTTTTTTCTAAGTGTAAAAATGCATAGTTTTGAAACAAAAAGTGATCATATTAAACCTATTGCTTGAACAGAGCGCTTTCTTCAGTAGGGTCCGTATTCGCAAACGTAGTCTGCATCAGAGAGGTTCCTCCTGGTGGCTCGTCCTCATCCAGCTCATAGGCATGTTTTGTTTAGTTTGCAGAGTTAAATCTAGCCAACTTAAAAAAACAAAAACAAAAACATGGTATCTTACAGAAAAGTCACATTCTCCTGCTTTGGAAAATCTGAAGCTCTGGTCACACTGGGCCTGCGTTCCAAGAAGCCAGTGACTGGTTGGCACTGAATAGCGTTTTATATCGCATTCCTGGCCCATGTAGATCCCTGGTCTAACTGCGGTTGGTAATGGGTATGGAGCATTTTCTGGTGGTTCTCAACTAGAATAAACACTCTGAGAGCAGGGCTAGTCTACTTTATCTTTTAACCTTTAGACCCTCAGCCCTTCCCACTTACTTAGATCTGAATAATTATGTGACATAGATATGTGACTGAAAGGACTCATTGGTGACATTTCACATATTCACATCACTCTAGGAGTGTGTGGAGGGTTCGGGAAACCTGACCTTCACTCCAGAGCCTTGGGGTTCTTCTGTCCCTTGCAGTGGCTCCCACAGCTGGACCCAAAGTGGGGCTCTAGCCACCCTGGTAACTTTGGGGCATCTGGCCTCTTTCTTTCTGGAAGAAACTGACAAGCTTTCCAAAGGCAAAATATATAGTAATTCCTTCACTTCCCAACCAAAGGCAGCCAACTCTCAAGTGAAAGATGACAGCTCTTGAATAGCACCAGTAAGCCTTTCAAAACATCCAGCGCTGGAAGAGAGCAAGGGAGAAGTCTGTCATCATCTCCCCGTGGTGGCCCTTGCTTTTGTGTTTCTCTTCGCTGCCTTTTCAGCACTGCGAGTATTTTCTAGGCGCCATGGGGTGCACTCAGCGTGAGTTCCTCGTGGGTGCTGGCGCTTAAATTAGAAGCTGGATTTCGGGGACAGCTGGAATGCTTCCTGGCGGCTCCACCCTGCGGGCTGCACGTGAGGCCCAACCGCAAGACGTGAGGCCAGGCCCCTTTAATCCCACACCAGAGCCTCGGCTTCCAAAACCTGATCCTCCAAAATTTGGACTTATATAACTTATTTGTTTATTTTGAAGCCAGCCCCGTCCAAGTTGAGAACACTTAAGACGCCCTTTTAGAGGAAATTTGGAACCCAGCATTATCATTAACTAAATCAGCAAGCAACGGGTCTGTAAAAAATACCAGGCAGCGCAGTTCTGAGGACTTTTATTGTCATGTTCCTGGTGGAATTACATCGTGGGGTGGTTTCTCTGAAAATCATCCCAAGGATTTGCTCTCTCTGCCTCTCCCTCTGTCTTGCTCTTGCTCTCGTTCTGGCTCTCTGGCTCTCCCGAGGAAAACCATGGCTTGGGTCTAAGCGGTCGGTTGGAGGGTGGTGGCTGCCACTTTCTGCTGTGTAGGAGCCCCTTTCCTTTGGCAAGTGCCCGGGTCATCCTTGTTCTGTGCTCCACCACAGTGGCTCTCCCGCTAGCTTAGTTGGTAGGGCCTCAGGAAGACCTAGTGCTCTCTGTAGAACATGGTAAAGCAGAAAACAATGCACGACACCTATCGCTGCGTCAGTTTGGATGCTGCTTTTTTTTTTCTTTTTACAGCTGCTCCTGTAGCATATGGAGGGTCCCAGGCTAGGGGTCAAATTGGAGCTGCAGCTGCCGGCCTACACCACAGCCACTGCCGCACCAATGCCAGATCTGAGCCACATGGGCAACCTACACTGCAGCTCACAGGAACGCTGGATCCTTAACCCACTGAGATCAGGGATTAAACCCGCCTCCTCACCGACCCTGTGTTGGTGTTCTTAGCCTGCTGAGCCACAATGGCAATGCTGGATGCCATTTTATATCAGATTCTAGACCTGAGGGAACAGGTGCCAGGGTCTGCTAAAAATGCATGTGACAGGGATGTTCACTGCTATGCTATTTCTATTAGGGACAACACTGGAAACTCTAAATGTTTAGCAAGAGGAGAATAATTAAATAAACTATCGCCATTTTCAATGCAGCCCTTAGAGAGTCATCAGAACTTCTAAAGATCCTTTGGAGAGTCTTTCACAGTGTTGAGAGAAGTAGCTACAATTTGTTAGGTTAGAAAAGGAGGAAAGCAAGTCACATATGAAGTAGGAGGCCAGTTACATTTATAATACAGTCAGAGATCCTTAGAAAATACACCACAATTTTAGGACAAGTTATAGCTCTACATGACGAAAGTATGGGTAGTTTTGATTGTTTCTTTATACTTTTCAGCATTTTCTTTTTTTTTTTTTTTCTTTATGAAAAAAGAGCCACACCACAGCCACAGCCACAGCAACACTGGACCAAAGCTGCATCTGTGACCTATGCCCGCAGCTAACCACAAGGCTGGATCCTTAGCTCACTGAGTGAGGCAAGGGATTGAACCCACATCTTCATGAGTATTAGTTGGGTTTATAACTTGCTGAGCCACAACGGCAACTCCCACATCTTCTTTCAATACTATTTTTTGGGGGCCCTGACTACCCTCTATCCACCCAAGTCTCCTCCTGTGAGAGGAAAAGGCTGGGCCTTACAAAGAGGAAGGTTTGATGGTGCCCTACGCACAGAGCCACAGCAAGTTTTCTGGAAGTTTGTGGGCACCTAGGAGTTGGTATGCATTCTGTCTGGATTCCTGTCTGAAGATTCATAAACCTTCACATGTTTCAGAAGGAAACAAGGAGTCCCCACTGTGGCTCAGTGGAAACAAACCCAACTAGTATCCATGAGGATGAGGGTTCAATCCCTGGCTCCACTCAGTGGGTTAAGGATCTGTCATTGCTGTCACTGTGGTGAAGGCTGGCAGCTGAAGCTTTGATTTGACCCCTAGCCTGGGAACTTCCATATGCCGTGAGTGCAGCCCTAAAAAGACAAAAAAAAAAAAAAAAAGGAAAGGAGGCTAAAGGGAAATTTGCAACTCCTGACTGAGCTCCTCTTTGGGTGGGAAAGAGTTCTAGCAGGACATCCTTTCTGTCTTTTACCCCTGAAGGCTCTGCTCCCCCTAAAACAATGCTGATGGAAGTGCAGACATTTTCAAGTTCTGGTGAGGCAGCCTGGTTCAAGCAAGGTGACTGGACAGCACTTGCTGAGTTTCGAAGGCTGTCGGGCCAAGAGAGGCTGGGTTTATTCCTGGGGCCAGCCAATGGCTTCAGTCCCGTGGGTTTCCTCCCTGGGTTAAATGGATGTAACACAACTCGAAGCTTCCCTTGGAACAGTGTCCCATGACCTCATCTACCACTGCCCGTCCACATGTAGGGAAGTGCTCCCTCCAGGCGCTGAAGGGCAGTGTTGAAGGAGAACTGGAGCAGAGGGTGAGGAACAAGTGTTGGGAGCTCCTTCAGGAAAGGAGACGAGTCTTTTAGCTATCAAGCATGGCGGGTATCAGTTCATTACATCCACCAACCGTTTATTGACTGATTGGTCTACCTTTAGAGCCAGGCATCTGAGAATCCCCCAAACTCCTTAGAGAATGCCACAGTTTCCCCCATTAGCAACCCACCTACCCCTTTCGTAGGTGGCTTGGACCCCTGTGTAGTGTGGAACCAACACTGGTCTTGAAATCCATGGGTCTGGGTGAAATCTCATCACCACTCTATCACCTGCAAGCACTGCGGCTTCATGCAAGTTGCTGACGCTCTTGAAGCCTCATTTTCCCCATACTTAAAATAATAAGAATAGGAGTTCCCGTCGTGGCACAGCGGAAACAAATCTGACTAGGAACCATGGGGTTGCAGGTTTGATCCCTGGCCTCGCTCAGTGGGTTAAGGATCCGGCGTTGCCATGAGCTGTGGTGTAGGTAGCAGACGCAGCTCGGATCTGGCATTGCTGTGGCTGTGGTGTAGGCTGGCAGCTACAGCTCTGATTGGACCTCTAGCCTGGGAACCTCCATATGTCGCAGGTGCAGCCCTAAAAAGACAAAAGACAAAAATAATAAGAATAATGCCAGCCTCATGGTGTTGTTTTGAGTAAAGCTGTCTAATTTAGCAAATAGAAATATGGACACCCAGTTAAACTGGAATGTCAGACAGACAACAAATATTTTTTCAGTGTCATTATGTCCTAAATATTGCATAGGTTATATTGATTTGTAAAAAATTGTCTTATTTGACATTCCAGGTTTTTTTTGTTTGTTTGTTTGTTTTTTTAGGACCATACCTGCAGCATATGGAAGTTTCTAGGCTAGGGGTTGAGATGGAGCTGCAGCTGCCAGCCTACACCACAGCCACAGCAAGCCTGGATCCAAGCCTCGTCTGTGACCTATACCATAGCTCATGGCAATGCCGGATTCTTAACCCACTGAACGAGGCCAGGGATCAAATCTGCATCCTTGTGGAAACTAGTGGGGTTTATAACCCACTGAGCCACTCCAGGAACTCCCTGATATTCCAGTTTAACTGGGTGTCCTGCACGGTACCTGACAACCCTATTCTGGAGACTGAAATAGAGGGATTGATCTGAAAGCTGCTGCCCGTGGCTCTTGTGTGCTCTTTCCTCTGAAGCTTCCTCTTCCAGGGAGGGGCCCATGACTAACTGCTTGCCTCTTGCATGGTGAGGAAATAAAGACTCTGGGACCTGGGCAGTGGGAGGAGGGCGAGGATGCCCAGTTAAAGGAGGGCTTTGGCACCAGAGGAGGAAGAGAGCAGGAAGATGCATAGGCTGGTGTGAGCTAAACCTCTAGCAAACGGTGTCCCTTGGTCCTTGCCCCTTCGACATGCTCAGCTTACTCTCTGCAAGCCTGTCAGTGGAGGTGACACCCCAGGGCCATGAGGAGCCCCAGGTTGATGACCCAAGGGAAACCCCGTCTGGGCATGACCACTCATAGCCTTCAAAGGGCAAATGATGTGTGAGACAGAGGGACTTTCCTGGAGGTGATTTTTACAAATATGAGGCAGAGGGGACTGGGTGCCCCAGAGACCTTGCTGCAGCATGGGGGAAACCCAGGGAATGAGCTGACATGGGCCTGTCCTCCTGCTCCCATTGTGTCTCCTCTCCACAGCCACCCCACACACCCCAGCCCCCCCTGACTTCAGCTCCCCTGGCTCGTGGGGTGCGGATGGACAGGTGGCAGGTCCACTCTTGGCCTCTGCGTACATCACACACTGCTCTAGTGCCCCCAGAACCCCAAGGTGTCATTTTCCTCTTCTGATCATCTGAATTCCGGGCGAGGAGCTCAGCTGTCGTCAGTTGCAGGGAATTTTTCCACCGGGATTGCAGTCAGGACCAAGAAAGCATGGGCTTGCAGAAGGCATTCTTTCTACTGTTCAGATGTGCTTTCCCTTTAGCTGTGGCATTAGAAAACGCTCCCTTTACCCAGAGTCAGAGAGGAAAGTTTTGAATTTCATTACAATGAAAAAGAGCAGAAGAGAGGTCATCGCGCTTGCTGCATTTCCTAGGCTCTGTCATGTTTCTTCCATCCCTCCTTTTAAAATTTAGATAACATTTTACTATTCATTATTTAATGTTAAGAAAAATAAAACAGGAGTTCCCGTTGTGGTGCAGGGAAAATGAATCTGACTAGTATCCGTGAAGACTTGGGTTTGATTACTGGCCTTGCTCAGTGGGTTAAGGATCTGGTATTGCCATAAGCTGTGGTGTAGATAGCAGAGGTGGCTCAGATCCCGCTTTGCTGTGGCTGTGGTGCAGCCTGGCAGCTGCAGCTCCAATTCGACACCTAGCCTGGAAACTTCCATACGCCACAGGTGTGGCCCTAAAAAGCAAAAAAAAAAAAAAAAAAAAAAAGAAGAAGAAGAAGAAAAGAAAAAGAAAATGAATTCAAGCCATGCCCAGTGCAAAAAAGAAAAAGAAAAGGGAAAGAAAAATGTAACAGGAGACCTCAGTCTGTTGCTCCAGTCTCTACTAAGTATCACTGTCAGCTTGTTACTTTTATTTTGGAAGAAGATGTAACATCCGACTCTTACTTACAAAAGAGTTTTCTTTGACTTTAATTTACTTTCTAAAATTTTTTTATTCACCCTAAGAAAGAATATCTTCAAAATCAAGGGTTTGATGTGCTATATATATTCCCCTTCCAACATGTGAAGATAAACATATGCTATCAAAAATGTGAAATGTTCATCTGTGTATCACAACTCTTTCAGAAACAGCCTGACTTCATGAAGCCAGAGATCCCCATCTATCAGCCAGTTAACAACAGCCAGATTTAGTGAGGCGTTAATTTTGGGATGTGGGTTTTCACGCATGGCTCATTCGTCCTCCCAGGAACTCTATAAAGACGGTGTTTTTATTGGCCCCATTTTACAGATAAGGAAACTGAGACCGAGAGAGGTAAAGTCAAGGTCATGTTACTGGTAAGTGAAAGTCAGATTCAAACTAGAGCCGTCTGAGTTCAGAGTCCATGCAATCACCCTTCTATCTAACCTCTTAGGAAAAAACCACAGGTTTTGATACCACTTCTTGCCAGGAAAAAAGCAGGCAACAGTTCTGTGGAAGAAAGGGTTCATTCAGAATGAAATGGTAAGGGCCTCCTTCTCGTAAATTTTAACACGTTGTTGCTTGCACTTCCCAACTTGCAGAGAGGTTGGATTCCTAAGGTTGATTTAAAAGCAATTTTGCTGTCTCCTTGCCCCGGGTTCCAAGGTGCTTTGTACACACCTCTCCTATTACACTCAGCACGTAGTCCCTTAGTTGCTTACACGTCTCTCCCCGCCAGGGCTCCAGGCTACTAGAGGCCAAAGACCTCGCCCTGTACTTCCTTAGCTATTCCCAGCACCCAGCGCAGTGCCCAGTCCACGGAGACCCAAAGTGTACACATATTGTCTTAAATTACAAGTCATTTGTTCGGAACTCAGCACACAGTTCCCCAAAGAAATGCATTACAAATGGGAGTGGAAGCATTATATTTCCCACTAGCCCACAAGAGTTTATTTAACCTTTCTTGAAATCTACCAAGAGTACTAATAAGTTATCTGGAGCCGTGGGTGGGAAAGAGGTAGGTGGGGAAAAGATAGAAATCTTCCTCCTCTTTCCTGGGTCAGACTTAGATGAAATTTCACGTGGGTCAGAGTTCATCTTTCACTCCCTCCAAACTGCTCTTTTTTCTACCTCTCCCACCGACGGCATCCCTGTCTCCAGGCTTATGACTCAGTATCCAGCTGTGATCCTTTGCCCAAGTTCTCCCTGTTCTCTTACCAAATATCCTATTTGACCCCCTCACCAGTCAATATCCCTGTTTTCTGGATGTAGGCGAGTACAGTTGATGTGTTTAGTAGGAAATTCACAGATTAGTAAGAATTCACTCAATTTTTGCAAATCTGTGAATGATACACTCTATTATCCCCCTACCCCCCTCACCCCCTCCTCACTCCCACCCCCCCAGTGCCAGGCACATAATTGTTTAGAACACAGTCTTTACGATTCTGGGATTTGGAGATGGACCCAGACTTGAATTCTGGTTCTTCCTCTAAGTTATGTGGCCTCAGGAAAGGAATTTAACCTCTTCTCTAAGCCTCTCATCTATAAAATGGGAATAACTGCAGTTACAAAGAGAGCTAATATTTTAACAACTCTTACTGTTGTATCACATATCAAGCACTGAGGACTTGAAGGTCATGGATTCACTTTATCTTTGTGATAACCCCATGAAGTAGGTGTTTTAGGATGAACTATTATAAAGGAAAGTGATTCTTGAAAGAGATTGCTAATGGTAAATTAATTCCTATTTATTCTCCGCCTTCCTTCTTCCAAAAAAGGCTTTGAGGCAAAATGCTACATTGATAAAATTTCTGGCAGCATGGACGGAAGGGGACAGCCAGTCTGGGGAGGAGATGCTGCTGGAGCTGCTGCTGGATCACCCGTGGCTGAAAATTTATCCTGCAAGTCCGTTCCCTCCCATAGTTCCTGTTTCCACAGCTTCTTCTCTTCCTCTGAATGTGCCGAATCTGCAAGTGGTCCAAGTTTTTTTTTTTTTTTTTCTATCCCCTTTCTTTTTTAATTTTTTCACACAGCCCATGGCAGCTGCAAGGTGGTGGGGGCCAGGCGGATGGCAGCAGCTGTTTGAATGCATGCGATCTCTGTAGTCTTTCTTTGTGAGTCAGGGGCCGTCTGTATAGATCACAAGCTACCACCTGGCAAGACATTTAGTTCCATCCATGTTGTTTAAATGTTTCCTGGATGATATCATAAACGCAGGAGGATGGGAGGGACTTCAAGATGCTGATTTCTAGCCCCTCACTGCCCTGCCCTGGAACATCCTAGGGTGATTTTGCCCCCCAGCTCAGTAGGCAGCTTGAAATCAGCTCCCTAGTCCTTCCCATCTACGAGATGCAGAGATTTGAAAGCCAGTGGGGTGCCTCTGAACAGAAGCCACAGTGCAGTCATGAAAAACACCGTGCAGAAGCCGAAGGCAGATGCAGGTGGCCGGCTCACCCCCTGGGCCCCCTTGGTGGTGTCCTGGTGATAGAGTGACTTCACTTCTCCAGGTCTCAGTTACCTCTCTGGTCAAACAAGCTGGGTGGGCGGAACTAGCTCTCGTCCCTCTTAAGCTTTAGGACTCGTTGATTCTCTGATAAATGACCCAGGACAGATGGCTGTTGATCCTTTGTGATGTTTTCCCGGGGTGGACGGCCCATCATTGTGACCTGGACGACTGTTCAGATGTTTCCTCGTCCCTTTATGCTAACTAGAAATTTCTTATAATTTGAGGGGCTTTTTTTTTGAGTTGTTGTTGTTGTTGTTAGAACTTCTAAAAACATGGAGAGACTTCTACCCTGCATTCCTATCGTGGTGGTCTCCGTTATGCATAGAGTAATGTGTCTGTTTTTAACCTTAATGCTTAGTTTTCAAAGACTTAATAGCAACGAAATTCTATTTTTATATGAAATTTATATTTAAAAGCTATTTCACATACATCATTTCATTTGAACCTCAACCTAAAAATGAGGGGAATTATATTCATACTTCCAAGCGAAGAGATTCAGAATAACCCGAAAATTCCTTCAACAATTTCTCTTTTTGTTTTGTTTTGTTTTTAAATGATTTATATTTTTTCCCTTATAGTTGGTTGACAGTGTTCTGTCAATTTTCTACTGTACAGCAAAGTGACCCAGTCACACATACATGTACACATTCTTTTTCTCACATTACCCTCCATCATGGCTCCATCATAAGTGACTAGACAATAATTTATCTTAAAGTTACGAAGTGAAAGATTCAGGACCCAAACCCAGATCTTTACACAGAGTCTAGTGCTCAGGCCATATTCATTATTAATTTAATATAATATTAATTTAATAAGTATTAATATAAACCAGCACCACCAGCCAATACATCAGCTTCCCCTGCTTGGGTTTCTACTGAGTCCTGAGTACCTTACCAGGCGCTTTGCATACAATGTCTGGAGTCCTTGAAAAAACAATGCAATGGAAGTATCATCTCACTTAGTTTAGAACAGAAAAAAAGGCAGTTTGGAGAGACTAAGCATTAAGTAATTGCCTACTGGCTAATGTCCACTGAAAGCAAAATTCAAAACCAAGCCCATCCTTCCAGCAGTGCTGCCTTTCACTTAAACACGCATCGCCTAAAAACGAGACCCAATATAGTTTAATCTTTAGGATTTTTCAGACCACATGAATTATGGCTCCATGAAAGTAGAGTTCACAGAAATGATTGGCTGATTGACTCCCATTCAGCCTCCTGGAATCTCACTCAGTTGCCCTTAATTTTTCCTGTTGTGCCTCACCCTGCTTCTTGGTCTTTTTTTTCTAGATCCCCGCCCCCTGCTTTTTCAAAAATATTTCTTGTTGCCTTTTTTCTGGATCTTCTTTAAATGTCCCTACTTTAATTTGACGAAGTTGACATTTAAAGTGAGCATGGTATTCTTCGTTAGAACTTGGATGATGGCCAGCAGAGGAATGGGATTTTAGCTTTGCCTCCTCCTTCCCAAATGCCAGGTTATACATCCCAAGATCATTTAAAGTTTCTTCATAATCTATTTTCCTGATGATTTTGCCTAGCTAATCCTTGCCCATTTTGTATCTGCCTAACTCATTGCCTTTTTTTTTTTTTTTGCTTTTCGCTTTTTGCTTTTTAGGACCGCACCCACGGCATAGGGAGGTTCCCAGGCTGAGGGTCCAATCGGAGCTGTAGCCACCGGCCTACGCCACAGCCACAGCAACACCGGATGCTAGCTGCGTCTGCAACCTACAACACAGCTCACAGCCATGACAGATCCTTAACGCACTGAGCGAGGCTGGGGATTGAACCTGCATCCTTGTGGATACTAGTCAGATTTGTTAACCACTGAGCCGTGACAGGAATGCCTCATTGCCTATTCTTAAATACTGCAACTTCATCTATGAAATGGGGACAGTGTGTACGGTGTGGGGAATATAGTCAATAATTATGTAATATTCTTGTATGGTGACAAATAATACTTACACTTACGGTGATCATTTTGAAATGCACAGAAACACTGAATCACTATATTCTGTAACAGGAACTAAGGTAGTGTTATAGGTGAATTACACTTCAAACGCTTTAAAAACAAACAAACGAACTCATAAAAAACCAAAAGAGATCCGATTTGTGGTTACTAAAGGTGAGGAGTGGGGGGCGGAGAATTGGGCCAAGACTGTCAAGAAGTGAAAACTTCCAGTTATAAGAGAAATCAGTACTAGGGATGTAATAGACAACACGACAAACGTGATGAACACGCATTCCTCTACGTTCTACATGAAAGCTGTTAAGAGAGTGAATCCTAAGAGTTCTCATCACAAGGAAACTCTTTTTTCTTTTCTTTGTTTTTTGTCTTTTTAGGGCCGCACCTGCAGCATTTGGAGGTTCCCAGGCTAGGGGTCAAATCAGAGCTGCAGCTGCCAGCCACAGCCACGCCAGATCCCAGCCACGTCTATGACCTATACCACAGTTCATGGCAACGCTGGATCCTCAGCCCACTGAGTGAGGCCAGGGATTGAACATGCGTCCTGGATGCTAGTCAGATTCATTTCCACTGAGCCACCACGGGAACTCCGAAAACACTTTTTTTCTATTTCTTTAATGTTGCATCTGTGTGAGATGATGAATAATCACTAAACTTATCATGGTCATCATTTCATGATGTATGTGAGTCAAATCATTATGCCGCACCCCCTACACTCATACAGTGCTGTCTGTCTATCACATACCAATAAAACAAAAACAAAAGAATGGGGAATCACGATTTCTGTCCTGTCTACATTTCAGAGATTTGATGACATTCAATCAATGGGTAGGGAAAGAACTTGGAAAAGGATAAAGAAACATGGGCACAGATAATACAGTATATTCTGACTTTGAAAACCTTGAAGTATAGAAATGTAGCTAAATAATCAGGATTGTTCAGTGAGGTGAAGATTTGGATGTGCTAGATTTATGTTTTAATATTATTTTTCTTTTTATGGCTGCACCTGAAGCATATGGAAGTTTCCCAGGCTAGGGGTCGAATTGGAGCTGCAGCTGCCAGCCAATGCCACAGCCACTGCAATGCCAGATCTGAGCGGCATTTGTGACCTATGCCACAGCTTGCAGCAATGCCAGATCCCTAACCCAATGAGTGAGGCCAGGGATCGAACCCGCATCCTCATGGACACAATGTCAGGTTCTTAACCTGCTGAGCCACAACAGGAACTCCCTCTATTTATTAAGTAGTTAATGTAATATATACTAATTATATAAAATAATTTAATGTGACATTAATTACTCTTAAAAGGACTTTACAGGCATAACTAGAGTAACGTCCTTTCTAGAACACACACTGACATGGTTGAGAGCTGCTTAAACATGGGATTGATGCCCTTCTGTGCTTCTCCCCACATCTCCCAGGTCTTCTGCATGTACACTTTTGGCTGCTCTCCTACAAACCCCACATTGGGTATTGCCAAGTGCCCTGTGTTAGCCTTCTCTTGCAGAAGTCCCCAGAGTTTCCAGTACAAGGAAGCATTTTACAAAGTTAACTCTTTCTGTGCAGCCCCACAAGGATAATGACCTCCTGACATCCATTGACTGAGAACCTACTCGATGACAACGGGACATAACAAATTCATGGAATCTTTTAAATGGATTTATGGTTTATCAATTACAACTGCATCCAAATGCTTTTGGAAAATACACAGACTTGTTTAAGACAAAATTCTACGAGGCATGTATATGAACGCTCAGGAAATATTTGTCCAATAAATGCACAGAGAAGAAGAGAATGACAATGTGCAGGCAATGCTCATGGCATCTGTGGATTTGCGACCCTTTTGTCAAAACTCGATCCCTACCCCCTGCCCTGAGGGCCAGAGCTCAGATCTTAGAAACCTCTTGAATGGCTTCCCAAACACCCAGTATACAATAGGCACTCAATAGTTGTGTACTGAATGTATGTATAGATAAATGCTACTCATCTCCGTCTCTTGCTTTGGCTGTACCCACAGCATGCAGAAGTTCCTGGGACAGGGATTGAACCCAAGCCACAGCAGTGAATGTCGGATTCTTAGCCTGCTGCGCCACCAGGGAACTCCCAAGTCTCTTAATTAGATTACAGTTTTGAGGATAGCAAGTACTTTGTAGGCCCTTCTGCATCCCCAGCAGAACCCAACACTGTACTGAGGGAAAGCCGCCTGCTTGCAAATTAAAAAGGAACTTGACTAGTATCATCTACCAACAGATGCATTTCTGGAGGACCTTATTAAAAAAGGAAATATCTTTAAACTACCCAGATGGGGTAGAGATGGCTTTGATTTCGGAAAACTCCGTGTGTTTCTCTGAAAGCATATGTGAAAGAGAGTACGGAGTTAGTAAAGCATGAGGAGAAGGGGAAGGGCCTACAAAGCAGTGCTGTTGGCTCAAAGGCAGGGAGAGCATCTAGTCAGTGGCACAGAAGCCTCATCCTTTGAACCCTGTCTCTGCTGAGAAACCTACGGTCTCATCAGAGAGGAGACTATGGGACCAGAACACTCTGAACTGGAGTGGAGTCTGAACTGGCAGTCCATCACGTCTTGAAATGGCAGTGGCAAAAAGCAATTTCCTTATTCATAAATCATGAATGAAAGCCTATTAAATATTTTTACGGGCAATGTGACATCGAGAATTCATCAGCGGACTCACTCACCTCAACAAAGCTGGGTAGAGCAGTCCAATCATCTTGAAGGGAAACTCTTAACACCGGTTCCTCTTGGGGGCTCGAGTGTCATCAAACACTGCCAAGACAGCCTGGTGCACCCTGAATCTGATGCCCACTTCACCTTGCAGCAAAGGAAGTGAAAGTGTCAAAATGAGGAGAGGAAATTCAACATTCTCTTTAAGGGGAAAAATGCAGACACAAGCTTTTTTTTTTTTTTTCCCCTCCTTGGGTGGGGTGGCGGGTTCGGAAGTGCTTTGATTATAGAGGATATCTGTAAAGGCAAACAAGAAATAATCTTCCCTATTTCTTGTTTTTCTTGGGCTTATCCTGAAATCCGAGGCCTGAGTTTTGCATAAGAGCAGCCTGCAAAACAAATTATCAGAGGGTAAGAGGAGAGAAATGATGCTATAGCTGCTTGAGGCGAATTTGATTTTCTTTCCTGTTTTAGGGCTGCCTCAATATTCCTGACCTCAGTATTTCCTTTGAATCGAAATCGCTGGGTGAACTGGATTCCCCCAATCCTAGACAGAGCCTTAACCATAGACTTGTCAGATGTCACGAATTGTAAAACATCAGCCACACGGAACATGTGACTAATTGAAGAAAAGGGGTGACTGAATTAGCAGTGTGATTTTCGTTAAGACATTTGGCCTCTCGGGTCCTCTTAAGTAACATCATGTAGACCGTGGACCAATTGGCCTTGTCATAGCGTGACCAACTTGTCCCAGGCTTTGTCAGCTTTAGTATGGAAAGTCCCATGTCCCTGGAAACCCCTGACGCAGGTAGACTGGGCCGGTGGTTACCCTGGGCTGCTGGGACTCCTGCTATGTTTCAGAGTACACGGAGGGTCAACCCCTTGGGTCTTGAGCAGCTCCATCCTGCAGCCCTCACTCCATCTTATCAGTGGGAATGGATTGTCGTGTGTCAGACACGGAATAGTTATTTTTGCCCTTTCATCTTTCCTCATTACCTCCTTCCTTATTGGCAGGGTCCTGATTTTATTCTTTGGTGCATCTACTGAGTGGCCATGTGTCCAGAAAAAAGGTGACTCTAACTTCAATTTTCCAACATGGGGTGGATCTTGATTTATCTAAGCCAAGCATGCAATTCTAGTTTCCTTGCCAGAGCCTGAGTTAGTGGGATAACGTGATATGCATGGCTACGGTATTACCAGCTGTTAAAGCATCGACATGCTCTGTAATGATTGGTAGAGAGATGTTGCCCAAGTGCCTGGCTCCTGCCCGGGGTTTCTGTGCTAAACTTCTCCCATTCAGCTACTAAAGGGTTAATGTCCAGCAACACTGGGGGCTTCCTGGACCCTGGCTCCAAGTGCCCTTTCCTTTGTGTGTATTTATTTTGCAGAATGTCTTGCCTATGTGTGACCTAGTTCTGAGGACAGGTGGCAGCAATAAACAGCTCTTCCATTCATTTTCCTGAGGACATTGGTCCCAGTAGCTGCTACCAGGGTCCAAGGTCATGGTGTAGTCTCAGGGCTGGTGTTCACAGCAGCAGATACGGTGGTTCCGGGCCAGCCCAGTTCTAGAGTGTGATTCTGGGCACAGCCTCTAAACCTTGCAGTGCCCTGGTTTTTCAGGGGATACAACTTTTAAATCAATTTCTTTTCTGCTCAAATAGCTTTGCCAGTTAGGTTTCATATGTGCCTCACCACCCAAAACTTAGGAATGTAAAATAATAACCATTTATCTAGCTGTGGGCCATCCATCTGGGCTTGGCTCAGCTGGGCTCCCCTGTGGCTCTGAGGGCAGCTGCTGGGTTGGCTAGAACTGGCTGATCTGGAGTGACCTCAGCTGGGATGAGTGACCTCAGTTTCTACTGCATGTGACCTGTCATCCTCCAGCAGATGACTCTTTCAGGGACTTGCTCACACAGAGTGGCAGTGGCCTTCTGAGGGGAAGAAAGTGGACAGGGACAAGGGCCCCCAAGCCCAGAACTGGCAGTCACCTCTGCTCTATTGCATCGATCAGAGCAGGTCACAGTCCCAGACTGGGCTCAAGGGTTGGAGACACAGTCTCTGCTTCTTGGGAGTAAGCGTAGGTACAGGGAGAGTAGCAGCTGAGACACTTTGCCCATCACCACAATCATCCAGAACTTGCACTTGGTGCTCTAAGGGGCACACATGGTGGAAGATCAGGGAAAAGGAGGCAGAAGGAGTCCCCTTTATCCTCAGTAGACTCAGGAACACTGTGGGGGAACCAGGGTGGGTCTGTCTACACCACCTAAATTCTGGGAGCAAAGGCCTGGCTTAAGGGAGAGGCACGTGAGAGAGGCTATGAAATGCTGCCAGGCTCTACTTCGATTTCCTCAAGTTTTTGCAAGTAAATCAATTTGGGGACCATGAGAAACTGCTAATTTTTTTTTTTTTTTGCTATTTATTCTCTTCTTTTTTTGTCCTTTTAAGCTTACACCTGTGGCATATGGAAGTTTCCAGGGTAGGAGCTGAATCAGAGCTGCAGCTGCCAGCCTATGCTACAGCTATGGCAATGCTGGATCCAAGCCACATCTGCGACCCAGTCCACAGCTCAGAGCAATGCCAGATCCTTAACCCACTGAGTTAGGCCAGGGATTGAACCCCATCTTCATGAATACTAGTCACGTTCTTAATTCACTGATCCTCTATGGGAACACTGCTATTTATTTTCCTTCTGTGTTTTGGTGATAGGATCCTCTGAGTTTTGGCCTAACACCTGGGTGCCTAACCAGAGACTGCATCTCTTAGCTTCACTTACATTTGTGTCCACATGGCTGAGTCCAGGCCAGTGGGACGCATGCACACATGATGCGTGTAGCTTCCATGTTATCTCCTTCAAGAGAAAACCTCTTGCCCTAAATTCTCTATTTCGACTTTCCCTGCCTGACAAGTGGTAACCACTGATGCCCTTTTGGAAGCCATATGTTGAGAATGGAAGAGCCACTTGCCAGCCTTGGACCACTCGACTCCATACTAATAGAGAGAAATTAACTCCTGTTTAGCCACTATATATATATATATATATATATATATATATATTTTTTTTTTTTTTTTTTTTTTTTTTTTGCCATTTATTGGGCTGCTCCCTCGGCATATGGAGCTTCCCAGGCTAGGGGTCTAATTGGAGCTGTAGCCACTGGCCTATGCCAGAGCCACAGCAATGTGGGATCCGAGCTGCATCTGCAGCCTACCCCACAGCTCACGGCAACGCCGGATCCTTAACCCACTGAGCAAGGCCAGGGACCGAACCCGCAACCTCATGGTTCCTAGTCAGATTCGTTAACCACTGTGCCACGACGGGAACTCCAGCCACTATATTTTAGAGTCCCTTTGTTATGGCAGCCTAAGGTGGACCATAACTAATATCTCACTCTATCTTCCCTTTGGAGAGTCATTCTTTCTATCTATCTTCTATCTGTCTGTCTGTCTGTCTATCTATCATCTCTCTTCTCTCTACCTATCTCCTATCTGTCTGTCTGTCTGTCTGTCTGTCTGTCTATCTATCTATCTATCTACCTACCTAATTCAGCTGCACCCATGGCACATAGAAGATCCAGGGCCAGGGACTGAATCTGAGCCTCAGCTGTGAGCTACGCCATATTTGCACCAATGCCAGCCCCTTAACCCACTGCGCTGGACTGGGGATCGAAACTGTGCCTCCACAGAGACTATACCAGCTCCTAAACCCACTGTGCCACAGCATGAACTCCAGAGACTCACTTTAAATATACCAAAGATTCAGAGGTGTCCAACAGTTTTTTTAAAAAAGGAGTTCAAATCTTATTTACCGAGGGACTCTCTCTTTTATGTGAAACATTCCCTGCTATCCACTTACTGATTTCACAGAGACAACTGTAAAATAAATTTGCTTTTGAGGAAGTACTGAAGTAGACCCTGGAGTTATCATCTCTAATGACTGTCAATAAGGCTCGTGATACCACCCATCCCAACCCCTCGGTTCAGCTGCCATTGCTTCCTTCTTCAAAAGGCAGGACACACAGTGGAAAAAGCAGGAACTTGACTGACCACAAGCCTGGCCTGGAATTAAGGCTCTTGTGACCTTGGGCAACCACCTTCATCTCTCTAAGCCTCTGTTTCCTAGAACACCTGTGCCTGCATCGTCGGGTTGTTTGAATCCTGTATAGAAAAGCACCTGGCATGTGAGTGCCTCTACCCTCACCCCCGCTCCCGCTCCCCTCTCCCTCTGCTTTTCCAGGAAATTTCCTTCAGGGTCTCACAATCCTTCTAACAAAGACATTCACTCTCCTGCCTCCTCTAACCCGCCTCCCCCACCCAAGTAAAAGCGAAAGTGAAAGTGAAAGCCAAGACCATTTGGGTGAATGCTGTTTCTCAAAACTACCTAAATTCTAAAAGGGGTTACATTTAAAGAGAGAGAGCCTGAGAGACAGAAAGTATAAGTAAATCTTCTTAAAAGTCACAAGGAAATGCATTCAATCCTTTTTGGGCTGTGGGATCCTCCGAAAGAGAAGCGACTTTTAGTTCCGCATCTTTCACGGATATGAATGGCCTTAGGCAAGGAGTGGAGAATCAGATCAGCCTGTGGGTTTTCCTGGGAAAGCCAAGGATGACACATGGTCTTCGAATTCAAATTAATTAGGAATAATTCGAAATTTACTGACTTGGCATAACTCTCATCCGTTGCTAGCCTACAAACCAAGGGGAAAGCAGGCAGAAAATTGAGCCAGGAGGTCTCTTACATTGGAGACTCCATGAGGGAGAGGTTGGCGCCTTCTCCTCACTCCTTCCTCCTCTGCAGAGGCCAGCACAGTGTTGTGTGCACAAGGAACAGTCAAACACACTCACCAACTACCCTTTCCTCAGGCACCTGGAGGGGCCAACTCTTCAAAGGGGACTTTTACTCATTAAGAATTTGGGAGGTTCTGGGATTAAGAGATACAAGTTACTATGT
This sequence comes from Phacochoerus africanus, assembly GCF_016906955.1. Classification (NCBI taxonomy): domain Eukaryota; kingdom Metazoa; phylum Chordata; class Mammalia; order Artiodactyla; family Suidae; genus Phacochoerus; species Phacochoerus africanus. The sequence goes on along the minus strand of NC_062553.1, from coordinate 19,854,072 downwards.
ATAAAAGAGACAAACAGGAAGGATATATTGTATAGCATGGGAATTAGACCCATTGTTTTGTGATAATTTTAATGGATTATAATCTGTAAAAATACTGAATCACTATGCTATCCACCTGAAACTAATATAATATTGTACATCAACTATACTTCAATAAAAATTTTTAAAAACATGTGTGGGTGGGAAGGGAACAAGCCACAGAAATCAAAGCCAGTTATGTCAAGGAGAAATGGACTTTATCTGAAGGATATCAGGGAAGCTCATCAAATCTAAGGAACTGGAGCAACCAGGCATTGGAAAGAGTAGAACCAAGGCAACCCTGGGCCCTCAGCAATGACATTCGTTGGGCCAGCCATCTAAAGCGCAGATGTGAGGTGACAGGGAATGTGATTGGTCCAGCCTCAGACAGGGTTCACTCTTGATCAAGAAACTATAACCAAGGGAGCAGGGCAGCTATGACTTAGAGGACAGTGCCTAGAGGTTGCGGACTTACTGGGAACCCAGCAGCCACCCACAGAAGTGCCTCTGAAAAACTTGGTGTGTGACTTATCCTTTATGCATAACAAACAGTCCAAAAACTATTGAAAACCACAACCATTTTCCCTGCTCAAGATTCTGTGGGTCAGCAATTTCGGCTGGGCTCAGCTGGGTGGTTCATCTGTTGGTTTCACTTGGGGTCAGTCTTGTGGCTTCAGGTATCTGGTAGCTTAACTGAGGTTGGATGGTCCAGAATGGTTTCACTCACATAATTGGAAGTTAGTGTTTTTTATGGGCACAGAAAGCCTACTGCTACTCCATGAGACTTATCCTCTAGTAGGTTACCCTGAGCTTCTTTACCTGGTGGTCTCAGGAAAGCAAGAGAGGGCAGACCTCAGTGTGCTTCTGTCTGTATCACATTTGCCCTTGACCTATTGATCAAAGTGAACCACACAGCCAAGCCTAGAGTCAAGAAATCAAGAAATAGGAATTCCCATTGAGGCTCTGCAGGTTAAGAACCCAACTAGTACCCATGAGGATGTGTTTTCTATCCCTGGCCTTACTAAGTGGGTTAACAATCTGGTATTGCTCTGAGCTGCGGAGAGGGTTACAGATGTGGCTCAGATTCTTAGTTGCTCTGGCTGTGGTGTAGCCCAGTGGCTATGGCTCAGATTCAACCCCTACCCTGGGAACTTCCATGTGCTGTAGGTGCGGCCCTAAAAAAAAAAAAAAGAATTGGTGGTGATGATTGCACAACTCTGTGAGCATATGAAAAACCACTGAATTGTGTGTAGTTTAAATGGGTGAATAGTGAGGTGTGAATTTTATCTTAATAAAACTATTAAAAAAAGAAGCCAAGAAATAAAGTCTATTTTGTGATAGGAGGTGGAACAAAATCATATTACAATGAGATATGCATATAGGGCTTGCAGACCTCTATGGCCCCTTTGTGCAATCCATTCCACTTTATATTGGTCTCCACGTATTCTCTAAAGCATAATGAATTTTAAAATCTTTTCATTTTTCCTTAAAAAGTAAATAAGCTTATTAAAGTAATAAAATTAATCTATAGGAAGATTTAGGTGTCTGCTTTGTTTTTTCTGTTTTTGGGTTTTTTTTTTTTTTTTTGGCTGCCTCCACAGCACATGGAAGTTCCTAGGCCAGGGATAGAACTTGTGCCAGAGCAGAGCAGTGACCCAAGACACTTCAGTGACAATACTGGATCCTTAATACTCTGTGCCACAAGGGAACTCTTGAGAGATTTGTTTTAACCAGAACTTCCAGCTCCATATTTTTCTGAATAAATCTGAAATGTGGGGAGGTAAAAGAAACTGGATAAATCCTTAGCCTGATGCTTGAAACTCCATCTGATGAATTTTTGAAATGTAATTTTTTTCTCAGCTGATATTCATAACACCAGATTGTACCTGGACTTAGATTCCATTAAAGACGACAGTAGTCATTCCTTGAAAACTTACTGTGGACTAGCTGGTTTGTCCAAATACCTTTAATTCTCACAATATTTTGTGAAGTAGGAATTATTATTCCCATTTTATGGTTGAGGAACTGCAGGCTATGGGGCTAAGCTTTCTCCCTCTGTTACAGAAGTTGTTCACATCAGAGACAGGATTTGAAATCAGGTCTGTCTGAGTCCTTAGGCTCAGGCTCTGCCCTTCTTGGCCTCTCAGTAATATTGGTTTGTGTCCAAGAGAGAAACTGATTTATATGAATCACATGGTGAAGAAATACACACCATGCTGTCTTCTCAACTTGGTCGATTTTGTGAATGGAGAGAAAATGTTAGTTGCCAAAGGTCAAATGGAACATCTTTCCTCTGCACCTTCATTGAAGAAACTTTGAGGTTTCTCACCCCGACCTTCAACCTTCACTATGGAAGGAGTTACATGTTTGAAAAATATTCCTTACTTTTGGGAAAAAGGTGAGGGGCTCAGTATCTCAGAGGGCATGGCCTCTGATTGACTTTTGGGTCCCTTGCTTCATACTTCAGCTTGAAGGCTGAGGGGCCGAGGAAAAGATGGGAAAGGTATTTTATTGGTCACTTAAAAAAAATACTTCAGTAACTGAAGGATTTAGTTGAAAATGGTCAAACTATATAATTTTTGCTTAATGACTGGAAAAAATACATATAAGGAAATGATTGGTACAATTACAGATGGGCACATATATTTCTCTCTCACTTCCAAAAGATTATGATCCATATGTTTGCTGGGAATTGAGTATTTGGAACATGGTTTGCATTTCCCCCTGTAAATGATATTTCAAAAAAATAAAATAAAGTTTCTAAAACCCAACTGCCATTTAACTCTTAATGTTCTTCAAGCCCAGCCCAGTTTTCAAGACATCCAATCTCCATTTCAGGGCAAAGTTGTGTGTTCAGGTCCTAATCAGATCAGGAAACACATCTATCTAGTAGTCCTTTGGATTCAGCATGGAAGGAATGGGGGAGGATTTAGGGGCAAAGGGCAAGGGCAGACAGGAAAGCAGAGGGTCCGCACAGTATTTGGGGGTAAATTCTTAAGGGAATTATATGCCAGGCCCTGCTCAAGGTACTTGTCCAACAATCCCATTTTCTCCTCCTTATAGGCCAGTGAAGTGGGCATAATTATCTTATTCATTCCATATTACAGGTGCAGACTTATCTAGGCAATTTGCTCAAGGTCCCAAATGTGGTCAATAGCAAAATCAGAACTTGAACTCAGATCTGTTTCATTCCAAAGTCTTTGTTATCCAGACAAAACTTTCACTGAAAAAGATACATGCACCCATATGTTCATTGCAGTACTATTCAAAATAGCCAAGACATAGAAACAACCTAAATGTCCATCAACAGATGAATGGATTAAGAAGATGTGATGATATACACAATGGAATACTACACAGCCATAAAAAGAACAAAATAATGCCATTTGCAGTAACATGGTTGTAACTAGAGACTCATGCTAAGTGAAGTAAGTCAGAAAGAGAAAGACAAATACGATATGATATCACTTATATTTGGAATCTAATATATAGGACAAATGAACCTATCTACAGAAAAGAAACAAACTCATGGTTATGGAGAACAGACTTGTGGTTGCCAGGGGGAGGGAGTGGGATGGACTGGGAGTTTGGGATTAGTAGCTGCAAACTATTGCATTTGGAGTCGATAAGCAATGAGATCCTGCTGTATTGCACAAGGAACCGTATCTAATCACTTGTGATGGAACATAATGGAGAATAATGTGAGAAAAAGAATGCATATAAATGCATCACTGTGCTGTACAGCAGAAATTGAGCACTGTAAACCAACTATAATAAAATCATTAAAAAGACAACAAAGTCTTTGTTGTTTCTGTTCCCCATACTACTGCTGGTCTATCGTTATCTTCATTTCTGCACTAACAAGAGAGGAGGGAGGAACTCTGGGCTGGTGGCTGAGCAGGATTTCTGAACTGAGGAGGGAGTTAAGCAAGAAGGGAGGAGTGTCAAGGAAGCACCAAATACTTTCACCTCCTCTGTCCACACACAGGGTATCCCTTAGGCAATTGTTCTTAAGTCGGGGCAGGTCATACTATTCTCTTGACTTTATAAGTGCATGAGTCCCATCTGATGGTCTGGTAGTGGATGGCAAATTCATTCTACTCTTTTCAACATCTCAAGCCCTGTGTCCTGAAGACATGAACAAGGATACAGCATGAATTAGTTATTACGAAATTGGGGTATGAATTCAGAGCCACCTGGGTTCAAGTCCTAAATCTGCTCCTTAGAAGCTGTGTGAGCTGAAATGTCCTTGACTGAAGTGTTGGGATAAGAACTACACATACAAGTGCTCGCTTCAGCAGCACATATACTAAAACTGGGACGATACAGAGAAGATTGGCATGGCCCCTGTGCAAGGATGACATGCAAATTTCTAAAGCATCCCATATTTAAAAAAAAAAAAGAGCTACACCTATGAGTTATGGCATCACTGTGAAGATTAATTACATAAATTTAAATAATATATAAAGTACTTAGCATAGTTATTAATGCTTGCTAAGCATTCACTCAGTGCTGGAGAAGAACTATTTGGGCTCAATCAGGGACTATTATGGGATCAAATGCAAGTTTACCAGGTGGGAGAGCCTAGATCCCGCTCCTGAAACAACAAATCTGAGAATGTCAGTGGTTCTGAAAACACAGCAGAAACAGTCCTTGCTCACACTGCGTGGCCATTATGGACTGGCTGAGGCTTGGCTTCTCCAGCCATCTCGGGACTGAGGGCAGCCTTTCTCTGGAACATTGCCAGTCTGTGTGGCACATGGAAAAGAGAAGCCCCAACACAGGCTGGAATAAAGGCGTCCCCTCTGTATACTTTTCATTGGCCAACGCAAGTCATATGGCCACTCCTGAGTTCAACAGTGCAAGGGTGGAAATCGAAGGGAAGAAAATTATTATATTTTATCTTATAATCACATACTTTACCAGCTAGGCATCCTGAGTCCTGCACATAGCACGAATTCTTGAATAGGAATATTATCACTGTTCCCCCAAGAGCTCTTGGGGCTCCCTTTCTCCTCTGGTCTAAAGGGGTGTCAGACCTCCCAAAGTCCAGTTGTGCCTTGTTCAGCTCAACATCTGGAGAGACTCAGCTGTACCACATATTTGTTCCTAAATCACGGAATTGCTCACTGATTTGGCCACCGCACCACCTTTTCCAGACAAGAGAAGAGGAAAAACTTACTTGCAAAGAGAAAGAGAAGGTTCCTCTTGGGCAGGCTGAGGCCTCTTTTGGAGCTCGGCCACAATAAACAGAGAAGATTTATAACAACGAGGGTGCCCCAAACAGAGTAAAATGGAATTCCAGGGCATTGGGTGGGAGGAGCGACCGCAGGGGCTGGTGCACCATCCGAAGTCTGCCGTCTGCCAGGAGCATGATCTCAGACAAGCGGCTCCCTTTTCTGGCCCTCGGTCTCTTCATCTGCAAAAGGGGGCAGTAGTGGTGGGAATAGCTGGATAGGAGGAAGAGGAAATAATATATATATATGGCAGAAATATGATGGTGTATAAAATCTGAGTAAAACAATAATTTGGTAGTAAATATGGAAGTGGTTGTTGAATCCTCAAAGCACTGGACAAATTCTAAGTTCTCTTCTTTTTTAAATTTTTTTTTTAAAGTTTAGTTGGTTTACACTGTTGTGTCAATTTCTGCTGTACAGCAAAGTGACCCAGTCATACATACATACATATATATATATACACATTCTTTTTCTCATTTCTGCTGTACAGCAAAGTGACCCAGTCATACATACATACATATATATATATATATATACACATTCTTTTTCTCATATTATCTTCTACCATGTTCTATCGCAAGTGATAGTACCTGTTGCTGTACAGCAGGACCTCATTACAAATTTCCAGCTCTTAAAGCTCTTCAAAGTGTTGCGAAGAAAGGAAATTTATATCATTTCAGTGTTCAATTTGCTGGCAACCGTCTAATGCTATAATTCAGCATTAGTCATGGTTGGCTAACTTTTTTCTCTAGAAAATTAGCTGGACTGTGCAAACACCAAGACACTGCACAGCCTCTTGGGACAAAACAAGACACACCGAGTCTTGGGGCAAAAGACTGAGAGATCAAAGGCCAGGTGGGCTGCTTGCTTGTCGCGTGGGGGGCCATTTGGTATCATTTCCTTATTTCACTCGGGCAGTGTTGCTCAACTTCCACTCTCTCCATCATCAAAAAGTATTTTTAGGCCCTTTCATTACAGGAAACTTTTGGCATTGTTCTCAGGGTTGGTCGGATGGGGGAACATGCGTTTTGCAGAGTGAGTAGGCTTGTAAACAAGGACTAGTAAATTCACCTTTGCATATTAGGGGGGCGGGTATTTACTCTTATCTGAAGCTGCATTTTGTGTCTGAGTGGTGGAGGGCACTAGGGCAAATGTTCCACCCCTAGTTCCTTAGTGTGAACTTGACTTAGCTCTTCATCGTGCAGATGGCCTCCTCGGAAGTTTTCTCTTGCCCACTAAGACTCAGGTAGGGATCCCTCCTCCTCCATGTTCCTGGTCCAGCACTGTCCTTGTCCCATTATTTGCACTGCAAATATTTAATCAGATAGCACTTTCTCTGTGCCAGGTACTGTTCTAAGTGCTTTAAATGTGTTCATTCATGAGGCTGTCACAGCAACTCTAGAGGTGAGTGGCTTTTGGAATCCCCTTTTTCGGATGGAGAAGTTGAGACACAGAGTGGTTAAGCAGCTTCCCTCATGTTGCACAGCTTGGGCAGTTAAGAGGATTAAGTAAGGTAATGTCTATCAAGGGCTTCACACAGTGCCTGGTGCCCCACAATGGTGCTTATGAGTAAGTATGCAGAGTCTAGGACCGAGCCAGAACTTCGAGCGGCTGGACATACTTGCACTAGCTGGGGGCCAGAGGCTCGCCTTCTCTACTCTAGTCTCAGCAGGTGAGAAAAAATTCCTAGGAAGCCACTTTCTTAGCCTCTCTCTTGCAGTGGGATCTTGGCTAAATATTTTCCTTGAGAACCCATGGCCACATCTGTAGGATGTCTCTAGGGATTGGGCAGACCTTGCCCAGGTTAAAATATTGCTGGTGTGTAACACATGGCAGAGAGTGCGGTTGTAGGGAGTCCCCATTGTGGCTCAGCTGGTGAAGAACCCGACCAGCATCCATGAGGACTCCGGTTTGATCCCTGGCCTCACTCAGTGGGTTAAAGATACAGCCTTGCTGTGAGCTGCAGCATAGGCTGCAGACGTGGTCCGATCCCGTGTTGCTGTGGCTGTGGCATAGTCAGCAGCTGTAGCTCTGATTCGACTCCTAGCCTGGTAACTTCCATATGCCACAGGTACAGCCCTAAAAAAATAAAATAAAATAAAGTGTGGTTGTAGGCAATACAGCTAGAGAATTTACCAGCAACATCTGATTTTTAAGAAGGGCTCTGGGGTGGAGGTTTGGTTGTGCCCTGGGAGATTTTTCTCTCCTGAATTATGAACTCCATTTCTGGGATTCTTGAATCCGTAGGACTTCATAACCAGAGACAGTGGTAGCATCAGAGGCAGGGCTTATGCTTAAGGGCACAGAGACTGCAGTTAGTGTGGGAAAGTCCTTAAGTGTTAACTGCAGTAGCGTATGAGGGACCAGGAAACAAATTTTGTCTCTCTGGGGCCTGGGACAGAGCTGATGCTGGGGGAGGTTGGTGAGGAGGGCAGACTTGGCAGGAAAGCGGGGAGGGAAGTCGCTGAGGGAGGGCTAGCCACCAGGGTGGCAGAGGGTGGATTCCCCAGTCCCCCATCTCTTGAGGGTGACACTGGTTGCCCGTTACCCATGATAATAGGTGATTTTTAGTCCCCCTAGCCTGGCTACCCTCATCTCACTTCACCAAAGTCGTGACCGATTAATATCCGCCCCCACTTGATGGGGGGCTGGTGGGCGGCCTGGAGAAACTAACTCTACAGCCTTCTCACATCTTTACTGAAGTGGGGAGTATTTTTCCCCCCCGTTTTTAGGGCCGCACCTGTGGCATACGGAAGTTCCAGGTCAGGGGTTGAATGGGAGCTGCAGGTGCCGGCCTACACCCCAGCTCAGGGCGGCGACGCAGGAGCGGGGCCAGGGATCGAACCCGCACCCTCACGGATACTAGTTGGAATCCTTTCTGCTGCGCCACAAGGGGAACTCCAAGGTGGGGAATATTTGAACCTCCGATTCCATCCTCTCCGCCCTCCGCAGATTCCCGTGATGCGAACTTTTCCATGTTTCCTTCCAACTGTGGAAAAAACTGCTTCTCACGTCCTTAAACCAGGCTCTGCCAATAAGAGCCCTTCCGGAAGCACTTCCTTGCCGGGGTCTGGGAGGGGAGTGTGTCCCCCACCGCCCACTTTCCACGGGGGCGGAAACTGTCGCTCCACTCGCTGCGTTCGCTCCACGCTTTCTTCCGGCCCCGCAGAGACAGGAGCCGCTTTCTCTGCTGGTGGGATGGGGGAAGGGTCTTCGCACCGCCCTCCCTCAGAGCAGCCTGGTCCCTGGAAGCAGGCTCCCTCGGCTTCTCTGTGGAAGCAGACCTGGGGGGCAGGAGATGGTTCGTCCCAAGGGCCCCGGTCCGGGGAAGATGTTCAGAAGCCCAGCCATCATGTCTTAGGTAGAAGCCTCCATGTCCTCCAGCCTCACTGCCAGAAACCGTGCAGCTGTTTTACCAGTTCTGATCGAGTCCTCTCTTATTTGGATCAGAGCCGGAGACGGAGCAACTTGTGGTTAATCTTTACTATTATTGGCCACAATAGACTATGCCTCAGTTTCCACGTTGGGGGGGGCATTCGTCTTCTCTTTGGAGGCCAGTGCGAGTGTGTGCGTGTAGGTGCGCAAGCGCGCGCATGCGCACGCACTCGCCCTTGATGCTCATCTCCCCTCCCCCCCAATTTTTCATAGCAGTCGTTAAGGAATATACAATTCTGTTGAATTCCCTTGTCCTGCCCATAATAAAACACTAAGTGATTTACTCAGCAAACCTGGCTTTTGGGTCCTTGCATTGAGCCTGGTTCTGTTCGAGGAGCCAGGGTTATGAGGATGAAAGGACACATTCCTCTCTCTGGAGCACCTATTGCGGGGAGACAAACATGCAAATAAGCAAATATGAAACTGAAATGGGGAGTTCCCTGGTGGCCTAGCAGGTTTAAAGATCCAGTGTTGACACTGCTGTGCTTGGGTTTAATACCTGGGAACTTCCCCTTGCAAAACAAACTTGAAACGAGTGTTTCGGTGGAGCCATATGGTGTGCAGCAGAAGCGTAAAGAGTGTCCACAGGGACTGGGGAGGTGGGAGGCCCTCACGGAAAAAAAAAGGCTAGAGCTGAAAAGTGAAGAATACGGAGTTAATCAAGTGTTTACGAGATAAGAGAGAGAGCGAGAGATAGGCTAAGCAGCACCCCACTGCTGGAGGGCGGGGCCGGAAGCTGGAGAAAAAGCATGCAGTTCATTGGCCACGCCATATTTTCAATTTGCTAAGGTTTTATGAACTTTATCATGTGGGTTAGTATTTCTCCAAATAGGTGACAAGCATCACCTGGTTGACACTTGATAAAATTTTGACTGTCCCCAGATTCCCTCCAGAACTGCAAGGAGGGGCTGGCATCTAACAAGCACCCTGAGGACTCTTGGACTCAGGCACATTTTGAAAACTGCCAAGCTATGGAGTTTGGAAAAAGGAGCGATGGAGAGAGAATAACCTATTTCATGAAGCTAGTCTGGTGCTGTGGGTGGTGGCAGCGTGGCAAAATTGGAGGCCTGGGGATGGGTGAGGATGCTGTTTTTCCATGTGATGAGAATCTGATGAGGGGGATGAGTGGAAGGGATGGGAGTTGAGGGGAAGAGTTTGAAAGTACTAATGTCAGATTCACATACCTTATACTCAAAAGAACAAAGGAATCTTCTTAATTTTGCACATCTACTATGGACTGGGTCACATCCGCCTCCCAAATTCACACACCGAAGCCCTAACCCCAGTGTGATGGCAGTATTTGGTTCTCAAACTTTAGCGGGCATCATAACCATCTGGATGGCGTGTTAAAATCAAATTGCTGAGCCTCACTCAAGCTGAGTTTCGGATTTAGTAAGTTCAGGGAGGGGCCTGAAATTTGCATTTCTAACAAAGTTTCCAGGAGGTGTTGCTGCTGCGGGTCCTGGGCCCTACATTGAGCACCACTGTCTTCTAATACAGTATCAGCCTGTCAAAGCTCCTGTTAGCCCTCACCTGAAATACCACAACAGTCTCTTCATTTGGATCCGTGTTTTTATTCTCATTCTATTTAATGGATTTTATTATGTTTTCTGACTTCCTGCTAATTTTATAAGCATCCTTTTTATATTAAGGAAAACTCCATCCTTGGAAGTTTAACTGTCTGGTTTTAGAACCTAGAAACCTCAAGTTCCCAGCTTCCTTTGCAACCAGGGTATAACCTAGTGATGGGGATCTGCCACTTAGCAAGCTCAGGAGACTTTGCCTCATCGGTGAGCAGCTTGAAAAAGGAAAGTCTGTGCAGAATGTTTTCTTTTTTTTTTTTTGGAAACAGCAAAGGTGACAGCTCTGGGGGTGGCAAGGATGCCAATGCTGCGTTCCACACACAGGAGTATCACCAAGGGGACAAGAGCAGTTTTAGGAGTTGTTCCTGGACCCTTGACCCTGAGTCTTGTTTTCCAGGTCTTTCCCCCTGCCCTCCCCCACGCCCCCCCCCCCCCCGCAAAAACACAAAACAAACAAAAACAAACAAAACAAAACCCCAAAACTATGAGTTGCCCAATATTCTTTTGAAATAAATAAATGAATAAAGTTAAAAGAACTTTCTTTCTGCTGACCCAGCCAGAGTCAGCTTTGTTATTTGCAACTAAGAGCTCTCAGTGATACACCCTTTAGGAATCCATTCTGTGTCCTGTAGGGATCATACTCTGATCTGATTCCATCACTTTCGAGGACGGACCACCTTCTCACCTTAGCTCATAGAGCCCTCCAGAACCAGGCATCCTCCTAAGCTCCCACCCCATCTCATATCCCTGTCCTTCCCGCCCACATTGCCAGAGCCTCACCTGCTGTCATTTGTTGACTCAAACATGGTGAGCGGGCATCCACTGTTGGGCCTTTTGCATATGCTGCTGCTTCTGCCTGGTGGTGCTCCCTTTGGATCCTCACATGATTTGACTTTTACTCAGTTGCTTGAAACCAATGACATTTCAGCAGAGAACTCTTTCCTAACTGTCTCTAACATGGCCAACATGATTTGATATTTGGTCATTTGTTATTTTGTTTCTCTGTTCCCCCAAGGCCACAGAAGAAGACAAGGTCTGTGAGAGCAGGAGTTGTGTTTGCAAATATTTTCTCCTAGTCTGTTGCTTGTTCTTTTTCTTTCTTTCTTTAATTTGCTGTTGTTGTTTGGTTTTTTTGTTTTTTGTTTTTTGTTTTTTTTTGGCCATGGCCATAGCATGCGGAAATTCCTGGGCCAGGGATCAAACCCGCGTCATAGTAGTGACACAAGGGAACTCCTGTTTTTCCTTTTCTTACTGGTGTCTTGTGAAGCACAAAGTTTTTAAGTTCGATGAGGTCTAATTTATCAGTTTGTTCTTTTGTGGATTATACTTGTGGTGTCATATCAATGAAATCTTTGCCAAACTCAAGGTCTTGAAGGTTTTTTCCTATGTTATCTTCTAAATGTGTTACCATTTTAGCTCTTACATTTAAATCTACAATCCAGTTCGAGTTAAAATTTTTGTGTAACATGGGGGTAAGAGTCTTTTTGCCTGTCCCAGCATGACTTGTTACAAAGCTATCCTTTCACCAGTGAATTGTGTTGCTGCCTTTGTTGAAAATGAATGGACCATAAATGTAATTATACATATCAGAATTTATTTCTGGACCCTCGACTCTCTGCCATTGATCTATACATCTATTTAATGATTTGCTCTTGCATCCTATGTCTCTTTAATCTTTCTAGAATTTATTTTGATTCATGGTATGGATTTAAGGCTGAAACAGCGTTTTTCCTCCTCCTCAAGATGTCTAATGAATATCCTGCCATTGTTTATTGAAGAGTCCTTTCCTTCTCCATTGATTTGTTATGTTTATTAAATGATTAAAAGACATTTTTATAGAAACATCCTGCATGTTACTGTGACTCATCTCATTTTTCCCCATCCAGCATCTGAGAAGCCCCTCATCCTGCATTCTGTTTAACCAAAGGACAATTGTCCCTGCCTCAAAAGAGCTTATGAGGGCAAATAGGAAGAGGACGTTGACATGTTAGAATAATAAACGCAGAACAGATATTTGCATTGGACCTCAGAAAGGGTGAGTGCATTTGTGGAACAGTAACTGAAGCGAAGGGATTCTCAGGGGAGTTTCGTATTTACTCTGGGTGGGGCTGTGGACACCTAAAGGCACTTAATCCCTGCTCAGATCATACCTTCATTCCTACCTATTTGTCTGACACTATTTTTTTTTTTTTTAGTGTTACCATTTACAGGTGACAAACACTGTTTTACTTCCAACCCATGGGGAGAAAAACTTCCATTGTAAACAATGACCTGGAGCAGTACTCAGCTTGCAAGGCTATGGTACTTCTCACCTGGGGCATCAGCAGGACCCTGCAGGACACGTTTCTGTGCACAGCAACATGACAGCTAAAGCAACATAGTTATAGGGAGTTCCCATTGTGGCTCAGCAGTAATGAACCTGACTAGTATCCATGAGGACGTGGGTTCAATCCCTGGCCTTCCTCCATGGGTTAAGGATCCAGCATTGCCGTGAGCTGTGGTGTAGGTGGAAGAGGAGGCTCGGCTCTGGCGTTGCTGGGGCTGTGGCGCTGCTGGGGCTGTGGCACAGGCTGGCAGCGGCAGCGCCAATTCGACCCCTAGCCTGGGAACTTCCTTATGCTGCAGGTGGGGCCTTAAGAAGAAAAGGAAAAAACCCAACATGGTTATAGAGATGAAAAGGGTGTCCTGCACTATTTTAAATCTTCTGGTGGTGGTTGTGAGGTTTTTAAATACTAAAGGACTCTGAAATTCTGCAGAAAGACTCCACCCACTGCAACAGAGTCTAAAAGTTCAACATTTTTCTCAATGAAGGCACCCAAGACATATTCGTAAACCCTCCAGAAGACCTAAGGCAGAGAGCTCGTGGGCAGTTGATCCAGGAAAGGATCAATGGGTGTCGACAAGCTGGGAAGCACCGTTGAAAACAAGAAGATGAAATGAAACTCGGAAAAATGTAAACTACTGCATTTTATGTCAAAAAAAAAAAAAATCCATTCCAGGGCGAGGGGGAGGCTTAGTAAAAAGAATGAAATTGTAGCTGCCTGAAAACTCCCTGGTCGTATCGAATTAGGCCTGTTCCGTTTGCTAGGAGCAGTGACATCCATGAGAACAAGGACACTGTGGAAGGGTTAAGGAATAGGAAAGGCACACAGGGAACCACTTGCACCTGCTCTGTAGCCAGGCTGGTCTTCCAGACGACACAGCATCTTACTTGGCGCTGGGTCAAAGGCCCCACCGCTAGCACCACTGCCACCAACAACAGCGTGAAACCAAACATATTGAAAACTACCCCAGACGTGTCCCCATTTCCTACGTCATCAGGAGGATCTTGGTAGCTCAGCCTAAGAATTGACTTACTCTGTTTATTTTTGCATTTCCTTTCCTGGGATTTTGAGGACCATGTCTACTTTAGACAGTAGGGGGGTTAGAAAGAAATGAGACTGTTCTTTCCTCTTGCCCTCTTGCCCTCTTGCCCTTTATAAAGAAATCAGAGCCAAGAAAGCATTGGCAATTTTGTTAAAATTTTGAGCTGAATTTTGCAACTTGTTTGTACCTATTATGGAAGTGAACTTATTAAAAATTCAAGCTATGTGAGAACTTAATAGATACTTTGCCTGCTAAAAGTGTTGTTTATTTTATACCTACTGAAATGTAATGCCCAATAAAGCCTTCATCTTATCATTAGGTATTTTTCTGTAACAGCGGTTTTTGAATCTTTTTAGTAGTGAACTTAAAAAAAAAGAAATCTTAAAGACTGTCTATTATTGTGTAACAAACCACCTTAAACCCAGTGGCTCTCAAAATTACAATTATTTATTCTTTCATGATTCTGCCATTTCTAGAGGGTTCGCAAGGAAAACTTCATCTCTTGCTCCGCATGATGTCAGATGCAGGGGCTGAGGGAGCCACTTTCAAGGTGGCTTCACTCATGGGGCAGGGGGCACAAGTCACCCAGGGCCCTGAATGTCGTTTGTCGAAGAGCTTTGGCTTTTGTGGGAAGCCACCGGAGGGGTTTTTTTCTTTTCTTTTTTCTTTTTTTTTTGTCTTTTTAGGGCTGAACCCGTGGCATATGGAAGTTCCTAAGCCAGGGGTCGAATCGGAGCTACAGCTGCCGGCCTACACCACAGCCACAGCAACGTCAGATTGGAGCTGCATCTGTGACCGTGTAGCTCAGGCAATGCCGGATCCTTAACCCACTGAGTAAGGCCAGGGATCGAACCCGCAACATCACGGTTCCTAGTTGGATTCGTTTCCGCTGCTCCAAGACCGGAATGCCCACCGGATGGTTTTGGGCACAAGGGTGACATGATAGAACTTAGTGTTTATAGGATGGAGTGTAAACTAAAAAAGGAATGGGCTGAAGTTCCCTCAGTGGGATCTGCGGCATCTCTGCAGCGCTGGGACAAAGGTTCTATCCCCGACCGGGCACCGTGGGTTAAGGATCCACAACTTTGGTGGCATCAGTTGCAACTGTGGCTCACACCTGATCCCTGGCCAGGGAATTCCGTATGTCAGGGGGCAGCCAAAAAAAGGAAAAAAAGAAAGAGAGAGAGAGATGGATCGTTAAAGGTGGGGGCAGGGGGGCCAGGTAAGAAACGATGACTGCGACCCAGGTGAGAGATAAAGGTGGCTTGGACAAACGAGGCAGCAGGGGGAGACATTGTGGCTGGATTTGGATTAACAGTCATCTATTCCTGTGCTACATGAAATTAATTGGGGTGCAAGTGCAAGGTCGTCATCAACTAGACAGATATTTCTTGATCATCTCTTTTTCATCTTGTGCCTTCACAGTGCAGGCAACCCGCTAGCCACTCAGGCACTATCTGTAGTTTTGACCTGAACGATGAACTTCGCTCAGCGGGTAAAGTCGCTGGGCCTCTCCTCTGATACGGATGTGACCCTGATGAACAGTGTGCAGCTGAGACCTTTTCAGGGCAGAGCCCATCATCCCCAGCCGGGAGCCTCCCACCCCCGGTGAGAGTAGCTCCCCTACAAGGGGCAGAAACCCAGTGATCTTCCCCCACATCGCTGCCCCCTGATGGCTCAGCAGACGCGGGTTGAACTGAATTGCATCCCAGCAGCCCCCGTGCAGGTTGGCGTGATGCAGAGTGAGATGCCTAAGAATAGATCCAATTCTTGGAGGCCTCTGAGGGCTGGCATCATCTCCTGGGCTCCGTTTGGCTTTTCTCTTTTCTCTCTTTCCCCCTTCGGGGAGCCCCAGTGTTCTGCAGCTGTTACATCAGCCGGCTCCCCCCGGCTGCCGGATGAGCAGAACAAAAGCGGCAACTGGGTGACTCTTCACATCTGTACTTCTCATAAGCAAACAGAACAGATGCCCTTAGCAACGGGGGCTCTCTGGCTCGGGGCAGGGGAAATGTACCCTGAAGGGGGAAGTTTCCCTTCTAAGAGCTGACAGAGCCACTTAGTAATGGCAAGAAACATCATGAAACAGAACATTAAACTTTCATGAACTACAAAACCTCGGAGGTTTAAGCTGCGAGTCAACAGCGAGGCTCTAATCTATATAAACAGTTGGCATGCAAATGCCGGCGTAGCTTTGGGCCTTATTTGGTTCCTGTTTTTCACTGCCTCCCTCAGGAGAGATGGCTGTGAAGGCAGAAAGAGATGCTGTGGTTTTCTTCTGAACTCAGGGGTAGGGGAGCACTTCCTAGGAATTCCTTGGCACGGGCTGGTTCCCAGCCTGGCTTTCTTGGGTCCTAAACTTCTTGCCTCAGCTTTGGGGGGGGGGCAGTCAGTCACATGGTGGGGGTGGAGGGGAGAGGGAAGAGGGTGGTTCCACCTGCTCCCTTCTCTCCCCAGAAGACTGTCAGCCCAGAGCCCAGCTCAGAGTGAGACAGAGAAGGGCTGGCGTGGGAACACCCACTCGCTAAAATAGCAGTGGCAAGTAAAATGCATTAGTAACTGCGGGCCTGACAGGCCTCGTTCTTTTATTTAATTCTCACAGCAATGCTGTGAAGTAGGTAGGATTATAGGGTATTTATTCATTCATTCATTCATTCATTCATTTTGCTTTTTAGGGCCACCCCTGGGGCATATGGAAGTGCCCAGGCAAGGAGGCAAATCGGAGTTAAAGCTGCAAGCCTACGCCACAGCCACAGCAATGCGAGATCCAAGCCTCATCTTCGACCTACACCACAACTCATAGCAACTCCAGATCCCTGACCCACTGAGTGAGTCCGGGAATTGAACCTGTATCCTCATGGATACTAATCGGGCTCGTTACTGCTGAGCCGTAATGAGAATTTCTTGTTTTATAGACAAGGAGACTGAGGCGCAAGGTGGAAGTCAGTTGCCCTGGGTCACAGAGGCGGTCAGCGTGGAGCCAGGCTTTGTTCTGGGCCATCTTATTCCTAACTGCAGATTCTTCTAGGTCAAACTACAACTTGCCTGACTCTCATTTTTTGAAAGGGAAAGAGGTGATGAACTGCTCGGCGATGATAAGGAAAAAGAAACCAGGAATTTTCCTTCTTATATTATAATCCTCTTCTGCCATCCTCAAATATTGCCAACATGTGTGTGTGGTGGGGGGGAGGGCAGTTGTGCCTTAAGTTCTGTTAGACATGCACGTCTCTGCATGTCTCTATTTCTGGCTCCACGGTTGGCCCTTGACCCAGACCTTGTTAATCAAAACACCGTGACTAGTACATGACCAAGTCAGACCAATCAGAGGCAAGGAGATTAGATGGAGGGCTTTTGTTTGAACTGTAGGGAAGTAGTTTACTCTTTTCTAACTGTGAGCCAGGGAGGAGGCATCTCCTGCCACGACTGGCAGCTGTTTTGTGACCATGAGTAGAGATCAGCCTGAGAAGGGAGTTAACACATCAAGGAGGGCTAAGTCGACAGAGTGACACCAGAACCTGACCTCACCCTTTGAGCATCTGACCCAAGCCATGCACTCTTCAGTTATGTGTGCTCAAAAAAACCTCATTTTGGCCGAAGTCAGTTTGGGGCAGGTTTCTAGCTACTTGTAACCAAAAGAATCCTAATGGATACATTAAGCCTTCTGTGAACATGTGGATGGTGCCACAGTCTGGGCTGCGACCAGGCAATTAAAACAGCCCCTTGACCTTGGCTCAGAGGCTTGGGGAAAGCTGCAGGGCCTGGGGCGGGAATGTGGATCCGGGCCATGGGGACAGTATCAGCAAATCCTAGTGTGGCCTTTACCAAGTATCAAGTACTGTTTTAAGTGCTTTTATCCGTATTAGCCAGTTGAAGTACCATGATGGCCACTTTTAAAAAAGATGGGAACCAAAGGTACAGAGAGGTTGGAGAATGTATCCAAGATCACACAGCTCTTAAGTCAGGAGGGTAGGGGAGCTCTGGTGCCTTTCCCCAGCTCTAGCAGGGAGCCCGGCCCCCCCCACAGATGCAGAGGCTTGAATGATCGGGGTGGGGGGGGGTGGTAAGCACTGTGCTTCCCCATGCCAGCCTCCCCAGTGAATCCCAGCTCCCCTTAGCCCCAGTCACCAAGGAACAGCTGGTGTTGACTCCAGCTGTGAGCCAGGCACACATAACGTGCATTTATTTATCAAAACAATCTTATAACAGAGGAATGATTATTCCTCCCATTTTCTAGGTGAGGAAATTGAGATTCTTTGGGGGAACACAGCTAGTATGTGTTAGAGCTGGAAACTGGGGATTGGGGCTCTACTCCTTGTGGACACACCCCTCGGGTAGCAACCATCTCCCTAACGCCCTGCTGCTGTGATGTGTTCCCTTCTCTTGGAATTTCAGGTACTGGCAGTTGCCTAATATGTCCCTGAGCTGGACCAGCCTGATGGATGTCCTGGCTTGTGGACTATTACTCTACTGTCCTGCAGGCCTACCTCCCTGTCCCATTTTGGGTTCAGAGTAATCTTAGGTGGTCCCGCTTTTTGCCTGGCTCTTCAAGGAACTACTAAGCCTCACACTTTGACTCAACTCCTGCTATCAATAGAGGCTGTGCTGTGCACTTGAGTTCTGACTCACGGGTTGTTGAGACTGGCCCTCAGGCCCCATCTCATCTTGTCCTTTGGGGCAGGATTGAGGCATAGATGAAGAGGAGGAAGCAGAACGGCTTACAGGCTGTGCTCCGAGTGTCTGCGAAATGGCTTGAGGTGTTCCAGATGGGTCACTAATATGAGGTGGCATCTGCCCCTGGTCCTGGAACTCACTCTGAACGTGATGGTTTGTCCCTCTGGTAAGACTCAGGATTCCAGAGCGGTGATCTTTCCTTGGCTGCGCCTGGTGGGGATTAGCACACCCAGCCAGCTCTTGATTATCTGTGGGAGAAGCGAGAGGATGGGCCACTGTCATATCCAAATAACCTTGGAATTTATTCTGGCCAACAGCTCTGAAGGTCTCCTGTTGGACCTCTTTCCAGAGCAGCTACCGCGAAGTCAGATCTATGGACTTGGCTTTCAAACCCTTTCCTTTTTTCTTCCTTCCTCTTTTTTTTTTTTTTTTTTTTTTCCCCTGTGAGAGAGAGGCCTCCAGTTATGGGTAAAGAATGAGAGGAGCAACAAGAGGATCGATGCATCAGAATACTCTGTTGTAATTAAAATCCAACTCCGACTGGCTTCAATAGTGGAAGACATTTATTTAGGTATAAGAATAACTAAAAAGTCTGTGGATTGGGATGACATCAGGTAACGTTTGCTCCAGCAACGAGGGGATGTGCACCAGAACCCCATTTCTCTCCTTCTGTATCCCACATCATGGGCTTTATGCCAATTTCACATGGTGGTCCCCTGGTTCTTCCAGGCACTTGCTTCATGCTAGCCAAAAGCTACAAAGTGTCAGATCCCACTCTCTCTGAAAGAAGATATGGTGTCTTTTTGCCTCTTGTTATGACCCTTTTGAGCCGGGCCCCAGCAAGGGTCCTCCTGCCCAGTGTTGCTTGCACCAATTGAATGAGACTGAGTTTGGTTCAGAAACAAAAGAAAGCTTTATTTTTGGATCAGATAATGGAGAGGTGCCAGCTGTGCTCTAGAGCACATGATTTCCCTGACAGGTGGTGGCGGGGCTGCTTTATAGGCCCCTGGGGGGAGGTGCTGAGCCACCTCTGCACCCGGCCTGCTGCCGCCGCCATCTTGGATTGAGGTGTGTGTGCAAAGCCTCTACACACAGCCCACCCCACTGAACTGCACTGCGTTGGGAGCTGCAGTTCTGCACTGGGAACTCTAGCCCAACTCGAGGCCTCTGCATACTGCCCCCTACAGGCAAGTGAAACTAGACTAAGCACAAAAGAAGAGATTAGATGTCAACTTATCACCTAGATTCCATTTTATGCTCTCCCCACCCCCCGTGCCCCATGGACCCCACTAGGCTTTGCTTTGAAAAATCCCTCCTCTGTTTTCCATGTTGCTTCTCATTCTCCAGGGACAGTGACTGCCGATGGTTTGGCTTCCATGACTGCTTCCTGCTGGGTTTGGGCATCATTGTCATAATCCCCAGGGGGAGGGGCATAGCTTCTCTCCAGCTGTCTTGATCTGTTTGATAGTCCCCAGGCCTCAGCCCTGACTCTAGCCCTGAACAACCAGCATTTGAAGTTTTATGGATTCTAAACTTTTGGAGGCAAGGGACGCTGGACAATTTAAGATGTGTGACCTATGTATCAGCAAGAGGACAAGAGTTGTGGAAGGGCCCAGGAAAGGCAGAAACCGAGTGACACCAGGGAGGGCCTGTTTTACCCGATCCATGTTTGTTGGACACGAGATGAGACTGGCCGCCTTCTGTTAGCCAAGTTGCTTTTTCCAGTAGCCTGTCTGCACTTTCTCCAATCCGGCCACTTGCACTGACATAAAAACAACACGAGGTGTTGGCCAGCACACAGCACCCTCCCTGGTGATCTAAGGAGAGGTTCACTCCAGTAGTCAGGGGGGGTCCTTTGCCCCAGGTTGTCTCTTTGAGGTTGGGGCCAGGGGGTCTTTTCACTGGAGTGTGGAGTGATGGAGCGATACCTTGTGACGTCAGGGCAGTATGGATCGTTAGGGTCACCCAGTGGGGTCCGTCCCAATTAGGAGTGAGCTGATCTTGTGAGTTGCCCATTTTCCAGGTTTTTGGGTGCACCCAGTCTCCTGGCCAGAAGGGGTGGAGGCGTGGGTAGCACGTGGTTATCGTACCCCCTGAGAACGTCCATCATGTCTCCTACCTGAAGGATACACTTGAGCTTTTTTTCCATTTCAAGGAAGTGGGTCTACCATACGTGCGTTCAAATGCATGTAACTTGAACTTATTCCTTAGGGCCAATTGTAGATCCAGCAGGACAACTGGAGTTGACTGACATGGGTTGGCTAAGGATGTTCAAGATCTGACTGGACGATTGAGGTCTCTAGGCTGAGTGCAAGGTCCATTTTATGCCCAGGGCACTTGTTATCCCCTTCGTCCCATGACGTGCAAATGCTGGATGACTATCGCTTTGTAGGGATCCTCAGAACCCAAACCTCAGGATTATTTTTTTTCTAATAGCTTAGCCACTTCAGCTGCTGTTTTAATTCTAGCAGGAATGCTTGTATCCACCCAGCAAATGTGTCTACTAGCACATTTTCTGAAATTGCTTGTTTGTACTCTTGGCATGACAGTAAAATCAATCTGCCAATCTTCTCCAGAACATGGCCCCTGGTCTGAATGACCTTATCTGGGGGCCTATGGGTGTGTGGGGGGGTCTGGTGTTGGGGTTATTTATTGTGTAAATGAAGCAGGTCTCAACTACCCAACCGATTATGTTTTTCACTCCCAGGGTCACCAGGATCTCAACCAGCCAATTGTATAGAGCTTCCATCCCAGAGGGAGTTCCTTGATGGGTCTTCTTGATGACTTTGGGGAAAGCTCTGTTGTCCATGTTCATTCACTAGCTAGCCATGGCCTCCCATATCTCTACAGATGCCCCACTTTGGGCTTTTGTCTAGTTCTTCCTTGGTGTAGATTGGGGAATAATTGGCTGGACGTGGCGTTTGAGATATGAGGAGAAGTTGACAAGTAACAGGTTCTAGGGCCGCCCTTTCAGCAATTGTACCCACCTTGTTGTTTCCCTTTCTTACGACTTCATCCCCCCCCTTTTGGTGACCCCTGTAATGAATCATTGACACCTTTTTTGTCTTTTTTTTTTTGTCTTTTTGCCTTTTCTAGGACCACTCCTGCGGCATATGGAGGTTCCTAGGCTAGGGGTCTTATTGGCGCCATAGCTGCCGGCCTAAGCCAGAGCCACAGCAAGTGGGATCTGAGCCATGTCTGCGACCTATACCACAGCTCATGGCAACACCAGATCCTTAACCCACTGATCAAGGCCAGGGATCGAACCCGCAACCTCATGGTTCCTAGTCAGATTCGTTAACCACTGAGCCATGACGGGAACTCCACTGCCACCTTTTTTGGAAGCTGTTCTGTTTCTAAGAGTTTCAGTATGCTTAAGCCATGCTGTACCTGTTTTGTCTAGTTCTAGAAGTGACTCTGGAGGTTATTTCATGATGTAGAGACAGTAGAATATGGGCTTTAGGGCCTGGAGTACTTGGATTTGACTTTGAGGTCCACCGCTTACCGCCTGTGTGACCCTGAGCAAATGACTTTAGATTTCTGAGCCTGAACTGTTTCGTCTGTGAAATGGGTAAACAAGAGTCTCAGCCCCTTAGGGTCATTGGGACAAGAAAGTAAAGAAATGAGACATGATAAATGCTCAAGGAATAGAGGAGTAGGCAAAGAGTGATGCCTGGCACAAAATGCCTGGTAAAAATAAAGTTACCAGCAATGATGTTGAGGATGATATAATGATGTTTCTAAGTGCCCATTATGACTGGTTCTTCTTTTCCATCTAAGTCATCTACAGATTTGATAGGCCTGAGCACCGCCGGATGCTGCCAGGGGCAATCCAGGGTGGAGGCTCGCCCTGGGGAGCAGGCTGTTTTCCTGCAACATCTGCCACCAGCTGGGTCTGTTACTCCACCCACTCCAACCCCTTGCTTCTGGGTGCCTTGAGGGGGGCTGCCCCCCCGCTTTCCTCACCTCAGCAGTAGGTGTGGAGGCTGGGGGCAGGGTGGGCATCAATAAGGAAGGGCTTTCAGGGCAGCATGAGTGGCAGTGGGTGTGTCTGGTCTGCAGGAGTAGAGGTGAGAGAGAAGGAGTGGGAGACCTGGTTATGGTGCCTGGGGAGAGAAGCGATCCTTGCAGCTTCCTGGAGGGTGAAGCTGGGTCCACATCTGACCTTCCTCTCCAAGCAGAGCTGCCCTGGAAGCGAGACACCCACCAGACCTGGACTTGACCTCCTCAGGTCCCATTACTTGCCCGAGGCCCTTCTCCAGCTGAGTGAGGCTTTTTTACATGGGCTACGATGGTCCGGATCCCAGGAGTCCTTGCTGGACTGAGGCTCCCTCCTTCTGGCTGAATTTAGCTCCTCCTTCTTCTTTAAAATTTTTTTTTGTCTCTTCTAGGGCCGCACCCAGGGCATATGGAGGTTCCCAGGCTAGGGGGCGAATCGGAGCTGTAGCCACCGGCCTACTCCAGAGCCACAGCAACGCCAGATCCGAGCCGCGTCAGCTCATGGCAACGCCGGCTCCTTAACCCACTGAGGCCAGGGATCGAACCTGAAACCTCATGGTTCCTAGTCAGATTTGTTAACCCTTGAGCCATGGTGGGAACTCCAGCTCCTCCTTCTTAAGTACCCAGCAGGGCTTCTTAGGTTTCTGGTGAAGTGTAAGCTCAATGTATTTCTCCTCCCAGTATTCACACTTTAAAACCTCATCACCCAGTGTGCTGCTTTGGAGATGAGGCCTTTGAGGGGTGACTGGGGCATGAGGGTGGCACCTTCATGAATGAGATTTGTGCCCTATGAAAGAGACCCTAGGCAGCGCCCTTGCCCTTTCTGCCATGTGAGGACACAGGGTAAAGGCTCACCCATGAACCAGGAAGCAGGCCTTCACTAGACACTATATCTGTTGGCAACTTGATCCTGGACCTCTCAGCCTCCAAAAGAACCAATAACTTTGTTGTTTATGAGTTACCCGGGCTATCATATTCTAACATCTTGAACAGACGAAGACAAGGATAGCGGGAAGAAAATTCAAAGAAGCACGGAGAAAGTGAGCTGGGAGGAGCCCAGGGCCTGAGGTCAGCTGACATGGATTCCCAGCTCAGCTCTTCTGCCTGCAGCATGTGTACTTGGGGAACTGCCTCACCCGGCTGTGCCTTGGTTTCCTCGGCTGTAGCATCAAGATGGCTCATATTTGCTTTATCGGTCTTGCAGGCTTGTTGGGTTTAAATCCCATGTCCACCACTTCCTATGAGGGAAGGCCACAAATTGTCCTCATCTTCCTCATCTGTAAAATGGGGTTGTAAAGCCTCCCACAGAGGGTTGTGGTGAGGCTTAAATGAAGTGAGGGATGCAAATTGTTCACCACAAGGAGGCTATCAGGATTTCTAAACTCGAAGGTGCTCTTTCTTTGTTTCTTTTTTCTTTCTTGTCTTTTTAGGGCCGCACCCATGGCATATGGAGGTTCCCAGGCTAGGGGTCCAGTCAGAGCTGTAGCTGCCAGCCTACGGCCACAGCCATAGCAACGCAGGATTCGAGCCGTGTCTGTGACCCACACCACAGCTCACAGCAACACCAGATCCTTGACCTGTTGAACTAGGCCAGGGATCAAACCTGAGTCCTCATGGATACTAGTCAGATTTGTTTCTGCAGAGCCACGATGGGAACTCCCAAGGTGCTTTTCTATCCCACGATAGGGAAGAAGCCCCATGTTCCTTGGGGAACTGAGAGGGACTTAGATATAAACCTGCATTTACCTATGGGGCATCATGAGGGTGCTGAGGGGAGAGCAGGTGTGGCCACAGCACGCGGGGAGCCCCTGGGGGCAGAATTCAAGAAGCGGGAGCAGAGCTAGAGAATCTCAAGGTGGAAATGCAGCGAGGAGGGAGGCAGACAAAGGCCGTCCCAAGGCCGGCCACCACCCCTGCCTGTTGCTGTTCCTCACGGGGACTTTTGTTCAGCTGAGGATACTTCATGCCAGAGCAGACCAGGGTCCCAAAGGTTAAATCTCCTGGTGGCTGGCTCTTTGAAGTTCATGAGCCGGTGGCTTTTTCCCCCAGGGCACACCTAGGGGACCAGGGCCACTGGATCAGCTCCATACTGAGATGTATAAAACCATCACTTGCAGGGAGTTAACTGCCCGTCGAAGGAGCTAACTGCCTAAGATCTTCAAAGAGAGGTTGCCATTTTCATCAGAGTCTCTGGAGAACCCTTGTTAAGTCCTATGTATCTGGGCCCCGCCCTGGAATCAAAATGGACTAGAAAAGCACTGGGAACCTGCATTTGCAGGGAGCCCCCCTAGATGGGTCTTCTGGCTTGAGAACCATAGACTAATGGGGAAGGAATGGAACATTCCATTAGGCACTAAATTCTCCTAACACCTTCCCCCCAAACAACCCTCTACTCTAGGAGGTTTAATGCTCTGCTGTTGCCATCTTTGAAATTCTTAATTTTTTTTTTTTTTTTTTGGCCTCGCCCAAGGCATGTGGAAGTTGCCAGGCCAGGGATCAAATCTGTGCCATAGCTGTGACCCAAGCCACAGCAGTGACAAGGCCGACTCTTTTAACCACTAGGCCGCCAGGGAACTCCTGAAAGTCAATTAGCGAATGAGGAGGCCTCAGATTTTCATTTTGCCCTGGGTTTCTCCAATTATGGAGTAAGCCTTATCCACTCTGTAGATGAGAACTGCAGGAAGGGTAGACTTGCCCAAGGCCAGACAGCTAAGCAGTAGAAATGGATTTGGAACCCTGGTGTGTCTGACACCAAAGTTCTGCTACCCCATGACTTTGAAACTCAACAGAAATGGACTCTCATCAATTTTAACCACACTGTGAGGTTTTAGGGTGAGGGGCGGGCCTTTCTCAGGCACCTCAAACCATACCGGGTCAGTTTTCATCTGTGCTACTACTCACAGCGTAAAGCCAAGGTAAAACTCATTTGATTGCAGGGTAGAGAAAATTCTGGGTAACTCCAGATGGGCTGAGGGTGGAGAATTCCTCTCCTCCCTTCTCCTCCTTCAAGCTTTATTATACACAGAGAATAAGGCAAAGAGGTAGAGTGGGTGGTGGACAGGATCTAGAGCCCAAAGATGGGGGTCCAGAGCCAGCTCTGCCACTTACTAGATGGACTGCATAGAGTAATGGGTCTCCTGAACACTAAGTCCCGGTGTTGTCATCAGTAACATGAAGTGATGCAAACACAACTAATATCCAAGTTTGGGGTGAGGATCAGAGGGCTAGATGTACATGAAAATAGCCTGTCAAGGTCAATACAAGCTCTAGGGACACGGCTTGTAGGGTTGGTTGGTGCATGCATGACGAAATGCTTGGCAAGAGAGGATACCTGAGTCATGCAGAGGGAGATTTCGCCTCTGGGGAGGGCCTCTGGTGTCCCTAAGGTGGAACGTGGTGACCTGGCTGGGGAAGAGGTGAGGAGCTCAGTTGCTACAGGGAAGGGGACTCCATGTACTGGTTGCTCAAAACTTTTCTTCCCAAGGAAGGCAGAGCTACCAATGGTAATAATAGTAATAATAACAGTAAACCCTACCGACGACGGGCAGGACAGAGAAGACTCAGGAGTGCAGACACAGGCTTTTCAGTTGAGATGGGTGTGTTTGGGGTGCAAGCCCAGTTTTCTGCCGAGCTTGGGGGATAGTGGGCTTGAGAGTCAAGGAGCAGCAGAAAACATAGCTCAGGAAAGAAGTTTGTTATCTCTCAGAAGGAGTGCTTTTGTTTTGTGTTGCTTCTAAAGCAGCTTTTTGCTCAAAATCTTTGCTTTGAAGATCATGGGGCTAAAACAAGTCCATCCTCTGTGACTACAAACAGCAAGGAGCCAGGGGCTCGTGGAGGACGAGTGAGGGCAGATGGTCAGAGTGGTTCCCAGCCTTCGCAGCCTTAGGCAGGTCCACCGAAGCCTCAGACTGGTCCTCCTGGGTGGGTGGCCCATGTGAAAGTGCCACATTGAGGCGCAGGTGCCAGGAGCAGGTTAAGAAGGGAGAGCAGTGGGCACAGCCTGTGGGTGGATGAGCCCACGCAAATGAGGCTTTAGGTGCAGGAGATGCACAACGATGAGCACCTGCCTGATACTGCCAGGAACATGGTGTTACCGAGTTTCTCAAACTGGGGTGTCCTTCAGAGCCTGCAGATGAAGCTCGAGAGTCCACAGATTCTCTATGAGGTTGTGTAAATTTTGTGTTTTCATACTGATGGCAACGTGAAAAAAAGTTAGCCAATCTATGCATATTCTGGGTCGGCTGGATTAGTGGCCTTCAATTTTTTTTTTTTTTTTTTTTAACATCTAGCCACAGAAGGAGCCCATTTTACATGGTGACCCAGTTTCTATGTCACCGGGTCAGTGATATTCATGCACACATAAGCAGAGCTGACAGGCAGCCCATCCAGACCAGTGCAGCCACCCCAGGTGTGAAAATATGAAATCAGCTCTGGGCTTCCTAAGGGTCACCACCCCTATATCCCCGGGAGTCTTGGCGCCGCCTCTGGGATCCCCCTCAACCAGCCCAGAGTGCAACCACCGGCGGAGGTGAGGGCGAGGGGAAGGAAATGCAGTAGCTGCCTGTTGCTGTTATAGCACATGGCCACGCACAGGAGGGTTGAAAACAGCAGATATTCACTCTCCTCTCGTTCTTGATGCCAGAAGGCTGAAGTCAGTTTCACTGGATCAAAACCAAGGTGTTAACAGGGCCGTGCTTCTATCTGTGTCCAATCTCCCCCTGCCTTTCTCTCTCTTTTAAGAACACTGAGGACTGTGCAAGGGTGGCCCACACAGATAATCCAGGATAATCTGGCTCTCTCTCAAGGTCCTTAACTTAATCGCCTCTGCAAAAACCCCTTTTCCTTGAAAAGCAACATTTACAGATTCAGGGATTAGGTCCTGATATTGTCGGGAGCCATTATTCAGCCCCCTGCAGTGGGTCTGCAGGGCTCTGCTCCAGAGGTGATGCCAGTGTCTCTTTGGATTGGTCACCGTGTGTGTGTGTGTGTGTGCGCACGCGCGTGTGCAACAATTTTCTGTATACAATACTTATATTTATTACGCTGTGGAATACACTTTGATGTTTTTTTCTTTTCTCTCATTTAAAGAAATAGCCATTGTTTTTAATCTAATTGAATCTGATTTTACTCATGTATTTATTTTTTCCTCCAGTTTTATTGATATGTAATTGATGTACGGCGCTGTATCCGTTTAAGGGGTACAGCATGAGGCCATGTCTTACATACATCATAAAATGATGACCACAATGTTTCGCAAGCATCCATCATCTCGTACAGATACACAATGAAAGAAACAGAAAAACCAGTTTTGCCTTGTGATGAGCCCTCGCACATGAGAGCACATCTGACATGCAGCAGGGTTAGTTGTAGTTATTATGTTGCACATTCCATCCTTAGTAGTTATTTATTTTATAACTGGAGGTTTGTATTGTTTGACCCTCCCCTTGCTCCCTGCCTCTGGTAACCATAATTTTTTTTTAATTTTTAAAAACTAAAGTATAGTTGATTTACAATGTTGTGATAATTTCTCCTGTATAGCAAAAGAACCCAGTCATACATATAATACATTCTTTTTATTATTATTCATTTTTTAAAAAATTTTCACTACTTTATTAGTTAAAACTGGCCAAATATTTGTGCATGATCCCCCCCCCCTTTTAGCTGGAAAACTCTGTCTTTTAGGTATTTAAGAAGTTTTAAGTTTTAGATTATTTTGACTCTGCCTGATTTATGTAATTACTTCTTTAATTTCTTCTTTTAAAATTATTTTTACATTCCCTTTTTTATATTATCTTCCATCATGGTCTATCCCAAGAAACTGGATAGAGTTCCCTGTGCTGTAGAGTAGGAGTTCCTTGCTTAGCCATTCTAAATGTAATAGTTTGCATCTACTAACCCCAAACTCCTCATCCATCTCGCCCCCCCCCGCCCCGCCCCTTGGCAACCACAAGTATCTTCTTTGTATCTGTGGGTCTGTTTCTGTTTTGTGGATAGTGGTAACCACAAATCTTATCTCTTTTTCTAGGAGTTTGTTTTTGAAGTATAACTGACCAACAGTTAACTCATGTTACACAACATAGTTAGTCAATGTTTCTGTACATTTCAAAATGATCACCATAAGCCCAGTTGTCCTCTGTCACCATATAAAGATATTACACAATTGTTCATTATATTTCCCACATTATACGTTTCAAGCCCGTGATTCGTTTATTTTGTGATTGAAAATTTGTACCTCATAATCTCCGTCACCCATTTCTCTCTTCCCTCTGACAAACCTCTTAGTGCTCTGTTTCTAGGACTCTGTGTCTATTTGGTCATATTCACTTGCTTTGTTTTTAGATTTCACAAATAAGTGAATGAATACAGTATTTGTCTTTCTCTGGCTTATTTTCATCTTGGAGAGACAGCAGCAAGTGATGGCTTGGAGGGAGATCTTAATTTTCTGCTCAGGAATTGAACCTGGGCAGCCTGGTTGACATCCAGGAATCCCAGGCACTAGATTAACTAGAGGCTAAAAAACGTAGAATCGCCCTGATTCTTGCCACCTGTTGAAAGCAAGAATGTTTCAAGGAGGCAAAACGGGTATAAAGTTTATTGTTAGAGTCCCAGTACAGCAGGTGGGAAAGGACAGAGAACAGGAGTTTATAAGTCAGAAGCAAAGAAGTAATACACACCCTAAAGACGAGTGTGGCTTCGGGTGTCCCCTTAGTGAGAAGCGGGCCAGAGAGGTGATTTAAATCCCTCATATAGGACAGTTCTTCTGGGTCTTTGTTTTCCTTCAGCCAATGATCTTGTTTTATTTTTCACACCTGGCTGGGCACAGGTCCCTCACTGGTATGTGTGCGCATCTTTTGGCAGAGATGGATTCTGGAGCAAAGGGTGCTGGGATGGTATCAGTTCTTAAGGCCTGGTGCCCACTTCCTTTTTGACCCTAGAAGTCTTACTGTGCATGTGTAATTGGGGAGGTCGCCTTGACCCCAGGAGCAATTGAGATGTTCATCTTATCTTTCTGAGTATATACATAAAGGAAGTAAGTCAGTACCTAAAAGGGATGTCTGCGCTCCCATATTCATGGCAGCATGATTCACAACAGTCAAGATACAGAGACAACCTAAGTGTCCATTGATGGGTGAATGCATACAGAAAGTGTTTTGTATATAGACACATAATGGAAAACTGTTGTCTTAAAAAAGGAGATCCTGCCATTTGTAACAACATGGATGAACCTGGAAGACATTATGCGACGTCAAATAAGCCATATACAGAAAGAAAACTGCATAATCTCAAATATATGTGGAATCTAAAAGAGACAAGGCATTCCCATATGCCTCCGTAGGTTAAGGATAGGGCATTGTCACTGCAGTGGCTCAAGTTCCTGCTGAGTCATGGATTCAATCCCTGGCCTGGGGATGTTGTCATGAGCTGTGGTATAGGTGGAAGATGAGGCTTGGATCCTGTGTTGCCATGGCTAAGGCGTAGGCCAGCAGCTACAGCTCTGATTCAGCCCCCAGCCTGGGAACTTCCATGCCACAGGTGCAGCCCTAAAAGGCCAAAAAAAAAAAAGAAGAAGAAGAAGAAAAATCCCTGGCCTGGAAACTTCCACATGCCATGAGCAAGGACAAAAAAAAAAAAAGTCAAATACACAGAAATAGAGAGGAGAATGGTAGTTACCAAGGGTAGGGAGGTAAGAAATACAGGGACATATTGGTTAAAGATTTAAAGTCAGGATGAATAAGCCTAGAGATCTAATGTACAGCATGATGACCATGGCTAATAAAACTGTATTGAAGACCAGAAATGTGCTGTGAGCAGATTTCAGATACTGTCCTCAGACACACAAAAAGTAACTATGTGAGAAGCTATGTTAATTAGCTTGGCTGGAGTAACCATTGCACAGTGTATATGTATATCAAATCATTACGTTGTACACCTTAAACATATACGACTGGATTTAAAAATATGTAAATGATGCGTTTATGATAAGCCAAGGCCAGTTGGCGTGTCGAACAAATGGAGACTTGACAGTAGTTTGGATGGCAGAATAGGATGGGAAGATTGAGTTCTCATGTGGCACACGATGTCACAAGCATGCCAAACTTGAAAGAACCCACGCTGTGACAGCCCAAACCACAGTCACAGTCTGTGCCGAAATTTAATTTCAGCAATTTAAAACAGCATTGTCTGCCACAGTAAATTAATACTGTAAGTTAAGATTTTGTCATGTGGTTTGCGCTTCATTTGTAAGGTTTCTTTGGCGTTATATGGCATATGAAGGCTATAAATCTAAGGAATTTTTTTAATTTTAAAAATTTATTTATTTGTTTTTCTTTTTTTATGGCTGTACCTGTGGCACATGGAAGCTCTCAGGCTAGGGGCTGAACTGGAGCTGCAGCTGCAGGCCTACACCACAGCCACAGCAATGTCAGATCGAAGCCACATCTGCAACCTGCACCGCAGCTTGTGACAATGCCAGATCTTTAACCCACCGAGTGAGGCCAGGAACTTGCATCCTCACAGATACTATGTCAGGTTCTTAACCCACTCAGCCACAATGAGAATTCCCACCTGAAGATTTTTTTAAAAACCCATTTTTATATTTTCACCTGTTCAGGTGATATAAAAAATAATTTAAGTCAATTTTAGCACAGTGGTGGTGGTGGAAAAGCCACAAGAATTTTTTCTTCTGATAAAATGAATAGTACATCGTTCAAGTTTAAGAAGACCTAGTCTACTGCAGGGAATGCCATGAGATACGAGAATGTGAAAATACAGAGATATGAATGGGGAAAAAAGAAAAGGAACAGCAGCAAGACCTTAAGCTTAAAAAATTAGGATTGAATGTAGGCAGAGAAACCTGAGGAACAGCCTCAGCCAGCACCATTCTAGAATGTCTTACCATCTGCAAGACAAGATGGTAAATCCAGGTAGATCAGTATGTAGTCCAAGTAGGAGGATGACACAAAAACAGACCACCAGGGAGACTTTGTGTAGTTAGAAGATTCAAGCACTCCCTTGGAAGAAGGACCAGCAGTGAGCACATAACCCCTGTGTTTTATCTATAGAGGTCAGACACGGGGGGCCTAACTTACCTATTCAAGAAGGTGGAAGTATAGATTTACTTTGATTCTTTCAAAGTAAATTTGCTTTGATTCTTTTAAAATAATTCCTCTGCCTCCAATGTTAAAGAAAAAAAATCCATGTGATGCTCAGGTGAAAATAGTCCATCCCAGTTAGACCATCTTGAGGCCAGGTATGGAACACCTGTGAGTGAACAGGTAGGTTGCCACTACACAGATGCCGGGTCCTCAGCAGCTCCACTTTGAAATTGTGCTGATGTGAGTATTTCTAAGTAACTCAGACTTACAATGCTATCAGATACCTCTAATAGTTGGAAGGAAATCAGAGTTCATAAAACCCAACCTATTGGCTTTTCTTTTCTTTTCTTTTTTGGCCACGCCCACAACATGAGGAAGTTCCCAGGCCAGGGATGGAACTCACGCCACAGCGGTAACCCAAGCCACAACAGTGACAATTCCGAGTCCTTAATGGCCAGGACACCAGGTTCCTCCCACGGTTGGATTTTCAAGAGAGAAAAATGCGGTCCCCCACAATGTTACTCAGTCAAGATCATGGGCATTCATGATAGAGCAGACTTGATTATAGGAGTCCTGACTCCCAGCTCAGATCTCCTTTCGGGTAATCTTTACGCCCATTTTACTTAATGCTTATTCTTTAGGAAATGGCTATAAGCACAAAACGAATATGTAGTCATTTGGGGTACATTGAGGGTACCTACAGTCATTATGTATATTTGGATACAAGTCATCTTAGGCCCCTTTGAAATAATCCACAACAGGGTAGACTGGGAAGAAAGTCACTTATTTGAGGTCCTAATGCAGCCATTCATTGATTATTTGTTCACTTTACTTTCTCTGCGCCTTCATTTCCTCATCTGCAAAATGGGATGACCTCTTCATTGGACTAATATGAAGATACATCGAGACAACGCATCTGAAAGAACTTTGTTAATAAATCGCAGAGCATCGTCAGATATCAGTCCATAAGATAGCAGCGAAGTCATCAGAACAACTGCTAACAGAGCGCTTGAGATGGAGCGATGCTTGGGCTCAAATGCACTTACCAGATACGTATCTGGCAGAGCTATTTAACCTCTTCTGTGCCTCTATTTCCTCATGAGAAATAGGGACAAGAATACTGTATATCTTAGGGTTTTGACGAGGCCTACATAGATTAATTCCTATAAACTATTGTTCGGCACTTGGTGCTCAATAAATGTTAGCTATTATTTTCATCTTGCAAACTTGCTGATGGTGATTTCTTTTTCATTGTTGTAAATGTCTTCTTCATTGCTGTACTTGTGTGATACTTTAGAAGTCAGCAAACTTTAGTGCTTCTGGAAACCATAGATGGAACGTTTACACCTCTCCTGGGAATCCTTCCATTCTTAGGGCTGCAATAGGAGCAGCAGAGCCGCCTTCCAGAGCCAAATTGGCAACTAAACTCACCAGTTGCCCCCCTTCCCAAGGCCTGGCTGCCATCAATGGGAGCCTCGTGGTATGAGGATGAACCAGTATTTGCATTGACTTGGCTGCTGCTGTTGTCTGAAGGTCAGCAGGGGCCCCAGGCCATGCCACCCCTTGTAGGGATCCTGGCAGAGCACAAAGTCAAACAGGATCAGGGTGGGGCATGACTTGGCCCAGAGAACCTGTTGGCACCATCTCATGAGCGATGGGAACAGGGAGTGCCCTGGATGACTCAATGAGTGGCATGTTGCCCTCTGAGTGGCTGCCAAAAATGCCTCCCAGGCACCTGGTTAAGAGGCAGTTAGTACAGGGGTGGCTGAAATGCAACCCCTTCAGGGCCACTCCAGTTTCTCTCACACTTCTGTGCTGTGTGTGTATGGTTCTCTCTGCTTGGAGTAAATTCCTCTATCTACCTGCTGGGCAAAACCCTGCTCTGAGCTCATCCTCTGAGTCCTAATTCAGCTGTGGGGAAACTTTCTGGGCTCTACTAGGCAGACCTAGGTGGTTGGGCAGCACACAAACTTTGCTTATATATGTCTTCCATACACTGATACTTAAATACTCCAGCTTATATACTTACATGCTCCAAGCACTATAGCACATTACAGTGGTTTGCTGGTATACAATTATGCCATTGGGATACCCACCAGCAGGATTTCCTCCAGCCCTTCACACAGACCCTGTCAAAGGGGTGAGACTAGAAGGGCCTGCCTCTACCTTAGGACCCTGCTTCCAGCCATAGTGAAGTGGACGCGGGGAGCCAGTCTCCAGATGGTTAGTGACTGTGATGTGGGCCAAGCCAGATCAGATTCTACTGGGGATTTGAATTGGGAGAGAAAATTCGGAGACTCCAGCAGTGAGCAGTAGGAACCGAAGGTGAAAAGTCATGACACGCAGAGAACCTGATACAGCGGCTGCTGTGATGTGCCTCTCAGATCCCACCCCAGAATGAAGGATTTATTCCTCCTGCTGTTGGGAGTGCAGCCAGTAGACAGCCCTCAATTGTCAGCTGTTTTGGGCCCTTTTCTCTATCGGAGAGTCTCCCCTGTTCCTCACCCAAGATCACGCACCCTTCCCAGGGAAGCCCGTATCTGATGGCTCGTTGACGTGGAAACAGGGTCATTCTCTAGGGAAAATTTCATAGTACCATCTCAGCTTCAGAGTGACCTGTGAGGCTGGCTGAGACTTCGCCAGTTCCAGGGTGACCAGCTGCGTTGGTTAGCCTGGGCTATAGACAGTTCCAGGGATGTGGGCCTTTCAGGGCTAAAACCTGGAAAGTCCCCAGCAAATTGGGACAAGTTGGTCATGCAAGTCGAGATGGCACTACAGCTCAGCTTCTCTCTTCACCAGTTCCATCCACTTCTTTTCTCTTCCACATGCGGGAATCCCAAGAGCACTAATGGACCTCCATTAGTGCTAAGCTCCACCTCTGAGTCTGCTTCCCAGGGAACCCGACCTGTGACGGTGGAGAAGCTATGATGTAAAAGTTTAAGTTATGAAGCATTCAAAACTCTGAAGAAGCAGAAGCTACAAGACAGAGAAAAGATATGTTATAGGGAGTCCAGATTTCCGTTGGTGGTGGGGCTGAAAAAAGCTGACATATAGGGGGTAATAATCATGTCAATATCAGCCCTTGAGCTGAGGTTCCTAGTAAATACATCTTTTTTATTCTTTTATAATTTTTTTTATCATAAACCACAATGTTTTGTTTATCAGTTTACTATTGTATATTTCCTTCACTAAAATATAATTTTCTTAAAAGCTTGGACCCAGGTGACTGATGATTGATTAAACCCTGAAATGTTCTTTAAGCTCAAGCTTCATGAAGATTCCCCCATAATGCTGTCTGGCCTTACCTTCAGGCATCTCCACTTCCCATATTGTTCACTGTGTTCCTACAATGAACTTTTCACTTTTTTGAGATGGCTTGGATAGGGTTCTTATATTTGTATTCAAAGAGAAACATGTTGGGGAATTCCCATTGCGGTAATGAACCCGACTAGCATCCATGAAGATGCATATTTGATCCCTGGCCTCACTCAGTGGATTAAGGATCCAGTTTTGCCGTGAACTGTGGTGTAGGTTGCAGATGTGGCTCAGATCCCTCATTGCTGTGGCTATGGTGTGGGCCGGCAGCTGCAGCTCTGATTTGACCCTTAGCCTGGGCACTATATATAAAAATATTTTCTATGTCAGCAAGGGATTTGGCTCTTGGCCACAAAATCAACTCTGGAAATCTTAAGAAAAAGAAACTTACTGGCATGGTCTCTGGGGTTCTCAAAATCAAAGAAGACTCTATAAGAGCAGGGTTGGAAAACGGGCAAGAAGCAGAGGATCTGCCACAAGCATCATGTTGACTTTAACCTCCAGCCATACCCGAGGTTCTTGCAACACTACCGTGATTCCATGTGCTGGGAGAGCATCTGCTTGGCTGGGCTTATTCATGTGCCCATCCTGTGGCTGCACCAGAAATGGAAAAGGGAGGCGGAGAGGAGTATCTAGCAACTTGGCCTTCTGTGTTATGACAGAGAATGGCCCATCCCAAACACACACTGTTGGGGATTTCCCAGAAGAGGGAGTGATATGCTAAGAGGAAGTTGGGGTCTGGGGCTCAGAGCCAGAAAACAACAGATGTCCACTTCAGCGTCCGTTGCCTTCCTAGGCCAAAAGTGTTTAGGACAGGGACTATGAATTTCCATCTTTGTTTCTCAGATGCCTAATACCTGGCTCTCAATCAGTGCTTAATAGGTGTTTTTTAACGAAAGTGCTGAACTCTTTTGTTCAAAGATGATCTCTTTTGTTCAGAGAACCAACACATATGGAAAGGCTGGGGCTTGCGTCTTCAGAAATGCAGAGATGGATACTTAAAAAAACCTTTTTTTTTTTTTTTTCCTTTTTAGGACTGCACCTGTGGCATATGGAAGTTCCCAGGCTAGGGGTCAAACTGGAGCCACAGCTGGTGGCCTACACCACAGCCACAGCAATGCCAGATCTGAGCCACATCCGCGACCAACCCCAAAGCTTGTAGCAATGCCCGTAAGATTGAACCTGCATTCTTATGGGTACTAATTGGGTTCTTAACCTGCTGAGCCAAAAGGGAACTCCCCAAACACTAATTCTTTTTTTTTTTTTTGCCTTTTTGCTATTTCTTTCGGCCACTCCCGTGGCATATGGAGGTTCCCAGGCTAGGGGTCTAATCGGAGCTGTAGCCACTGGCCTACGCCAGAGCCACAGCAACACAGGATCCGAGCCACATCTGCAACCTACACCACAGCTCACGGCAACGCTGGATCGTTAACCCACTGAGCAAGGGCAGGGACCGAACCGCAACCTCATGGTTCCTAGTCGGATTCGTTAACCACTGCGCCACGATGGGAACTCCCCCCAAACACTAATTCTTAATGAGCTTTAAAATCTAGAGGTGGGATTGGGGCGTACAGGCAGTGATCTCTCTATATACACATGTACTGTGTGAGGCATACTGTAGAAAACAGGTATGTCTTTGTCCTTGTTCTGGGCGAGGACACGTGAAGTTCTGTGCTTTTGCCCCTCTGGTTGTATTGTCGCCGTGAGTGCAATTCTCAGTCACCCTGCAACCCACTGAGATGGTGCTTGCTGGTAACAAAGGGCAGGATTTCTCCCTGTTCCCAATAACATCTTGGCTGCTCTCTTCAAAACAATCACATGAAAACCTGCCTTCCAGGGAAAGTTTCAACAGGCTTCTATTTAGAAATTGCAGGGCTACATTAAAACTTTCCTGCAGTAGCTGTCGTGGCTCAGCAGGTTAAGGACCTGACGTCTCTGGGAAGCTGCAGATTCCATCCCTGCCTCACTCCGTGGGTTGAGGCTCCCGTGTTGCCACAAGCTGTGGTGTAGGTCACAGATGTGCTTGAATCTGGAGTTGCAGGGACTGTGGTTGGATCCCTGGCCCAGGAACTGCTGTGTGCCGAGGGTACCGTTGGAAAAAGAAAAACAACCCAAACTTTTCTGAGCCAGATCGGTCCACCCTACAGAGGCTCTGTCTGGTCCTCAGGCTCCCTTTTCTATTTCTTTCTTTCTTCTCTCTCTTCTTAACTCTCCCCCTTCTAAACTAAATCCTGGCTTGCTTACCCAACCCCCTTTTCCGGGACGTTCTATGCTTCTCTCAGTATTATTCACCAAGTCCCATATCCTCTTTTGTGTCTCATATAGTCCAGCTTCTAAAACCTGCTTGCAAGTGGAAGGCATCATCTAGGCTATCATTTCTGCTCAGGAGGAGAGACTTGAACTTAAGAGTCCCCAGTTAGAAGAGTGGGGAGTGTTCCCCAGGCCTAATGACACCTGACTTTGTTCCAAGCATCTAAGAAAAAAACATACATTTGTTTCACTGCTAAGACCAGTCTCTTGCTGAAAAAACCTCAAGTTTAGACAAGATAGTCACGTCACTCCTGGTAACATAACTTTAATTGACTATCCTTAAAGGACATTTTTCCACCTTCTAACTCTGGGTCATATTACAAAACCTATTTTACTAGTTTGACAATGAAGCCACCTGTCCCAGTCACTCTTTTTTTCCTGGATTTCTTCCCAGGCTGTGGGATGGGGGTAAAGGGGTGACAAGACTGTTGTAACATGAATATATGCATTAAAGAGAAAGGAGGAAAAATTGTAGCAAAGGCAGCTGTTTGTCTCCTAATATCTGTTTTCCCTTCTTTCTTCCTTCCTTCCTTCCTTCCTTCTTTCTTTCTTTCTTTCTTTCTTTCTTTCTTTCTTTCTTTCTTTCTTTCTTTCTTTCTTTCTTCTTCTTTCTTTCTTTCTCTTTCTTTTCTTTCCCCTTCCTTCCTTCCTTGCTTCCATTCTTCCTTTCTTTCTTTTTCTTTCTTTGTCTTCTTAGGTCTGCACCCACGGCATATTGAATTTCCCAAGCTAGGGGTCACATACGAGCTGCAACTGCCGGCCTACGCCACAGCCACAGCAACACCAGGTCTGAGTTGCATCTGCAACCTATGCCATAGCTCATGGCAACACCAGATACTTAACCCACTGAGTTAAGTAAGACCAGGGGTTGAACCCATAACCTCATGGATACTAGTGGGTTCTTAACCTTCTGAGCTACAACAGGAACCTCTGTTTGCCCTCTTTTCTATAGTAAAAACAAACCCATCCTAATTTTTAACTACCTACACTCTGCCTGGAATATAGCCTGCATTTCCCAGCCTCCTTTGAAGTTAGATGTGGTCATATGACTAAGTCTGGCCAATGGGACACCAGTGAGAGTTGTGTGTGCCACGTCTGCCTGGCACCCTTAAAGGAAAGCAGTGTGCTTTTGCTTTCCCTTTTTCCTTTCTCCCTTTCTCCCTCCCTGCTGGCTGGATCATGGCCACGGTACTGCTGTCATCTCAATGTCTGTGAGAGCAATATCTTATGGGTGGCAGAGGAACAAGATAGAAGCAGTGTGGGTCTCTAGACAACGGTGTTGCCATAGTGCCCTCAAACTGTTGAGGCCCAAACTGTTCCTGAGCAAAGAAGGCATTTCTAATTTATTTTTACAACCATCATTTTGGGGTTTCGCTATATCCCAGGGGTCAGGAAACTACGGCTTGCACCAAATCTGGCCCACTACCTGTTTTTGTAAATAAAGTTTTATTGGAACACAGCCATCCCCATTCTTTTTTTGTGCTGTCTCTGGCTACAATGGCAGTGTGCAATAGAGTCTATGTGACTCACAAAGCTTAAAATATTCACTATCTGGACACTTACTGCTAAGCTTGACTGCCCCTGCTGTATCCTACTAATTTGTATGTATACCAAAATATTAACAATGGTTACCTCAGGATATCTGACTGTTTCTCTCATTTGATTCATCAATCCTCCTTCAAAAAATCTCTGCATGAAATGAATGAATTTACTCTAGGCTCCATCCTAAATGAACCTGTCATACCCACACTTTTATTGTCACTCTCTTCCCTATCAGAAACATTTGCGCCACTCTCCAGCTCTTACAAAACTCCTGGATCCGGTATTGTATCTGGTAGGATCATTTGGATTCCTTATGGCCAAAATTTGACTTAATGGGAAAAATTTACTGGCTGCCTCTTTCTCTCCATCTCTTGGCCCTGCTCATCTACAATAAAATGGGCCCTTTGTGTTCTGAAAATATGGCTGCTGGGAGGCGGGAGCTTGCATCCTTCTGCAAATAGTCCATAAATATGTCCACGTATCAAATTTCAGAGACAGTTCTGATGGGCCTTGCTGGAGTCCGAGTGTATGCCTAAACCAGTCATTGTGTCTCGAAGAAGGGAGCGATTTGATTAACCAGATGGAGGAGGCTTAAGGTCAACAATGGAATGGATTTCTGTCGGGAAAGAGGGGTTTTATTACCTTAAAAAGAAAAAAGGGAGCTCAGAAGATTAAAAAACCAAACCAAACCAAACCAAACAAAACAACAACAACAACCAAAAAACAGTGACTGCTCATTCCAGGCAACTTCGGGATCTTGTATGTAATATTGATTGCTTCTGGGTGTGCAATGTTGCATTTATTTGAGGGGTCACGTGCAGCTCTGTTGTCTGATTTAGATCCTAAGTGATTTTTTTTAGAAATTACTAGATTAAGCGCAGCACATCACAACATGTACGTGACCTCTGAATAACTCTTTTATTTTTATTGATTAGCCAAAACTATAGCTTACAGAGTTGAAACGTCTGGTTGAAAACTGCGATGTTGGCAACATCCAGCTTTCTCCAAATAACCAGATGTCAAAGGCAGACTCTCGAGGTAGGAGACAAAGGGTGGTGTAGGGAGTTGACATCGTGGATTTGAAGCTCTGATATCCTCCTTCTTGGGTGGTCATGACACCTTAGTTCGTGTCTCTGAGACTCAGTTTCCTCTTTAAAACGGGGATGGTGGGATTGATCTCCGAGGCTTGTTTTGGGGATCAATTCTCTTTCCTGCCAATTGGTTCTGTTCCAGGCTTTTTCAGTTATTTGGACCCAAACCCTCTCTTGCCAGTTTGGCTCTTAAGTTATTGACAGTCCCTGGAGGAACATTTGGCACGAGAAAACGTGTTGATGAAGTAAAATTCAGAGGTGAAAAAGCAGGGCAGCCAACTGGCTTCGGCTCCATGCCATTATCAGATTAAATCTTTGCTTAGGGCCCACAGAGCTTGAGGCTTCAGGTAAGTGTTGAAATCTATCATTTTCTGGAGGTTTTGAAAGGGCTCCCAGGAGGAAGTCAATCATTTTGTTAAATTGCCACTTCAGTGACTATCCACTTTTTGAAGATGGTAGATTTTTTTTTCTTTAAAGTTCATGTTCATTCAGCTCAGTCTAATCATATAGGGACTAGGGAAGCATAATAGGTAAGGCATCTCAGGAATTCTAAATTATATTCTTGCTTCTAAACCACAGAACCCTTGCCAGATGTGCCTATCCCTGCCCCGACTACCTCATCTATAACGTGAAGACAGTGGTCTTGCATAACCTATTGTGTTCAGAAGCTCACCTACGGCCATCAGGGGACGGAGGGCTGAGTCAGAATCTTCAAACTAGATGGTATCAAGCGATAAGAAGCCAAGGTCAGGATGAAAGCCACCAGGTCTCAGAAACTGTAGACCTTTACGTTCCAAACCATAGGAGAGGCCAGAAGCATTTATGTGTTTCCCTAACGTGCTACGTGGCAAGACACGACGGACTGAATCTGTCTCTGAAGAGAAAACAGAGGCACTGAGAACTATTTCCTGTCTGGTGTACTATGGGAGGTTCTTCTAGGCTGTTCGGAGCAAATATTTAC
This sequence comes from Phacochoerus africanus, assembly GCF_016906955.1. Classification (NCBI taxonomy): domain Eukaryota; kingdom Metazoa; phylum Chordata; class Mammalia; order Artiodactyla; family Suidae; genus Phacochoerus; species Phacochoerus africanus. The sequence goes on along the minus strand of NC_062553.1, from coordinate 19,813,452 downwards.
TCAGTGGCCTGATGCGATGGCGGTTTGCTCTGTGGGTGTTGAGCCAGTAAGAAAGCCAGCACGTCAACAGCAGCTGAAGGGTCCACCCAGTGGAGAGCCGGACAGCCCATCATTCCAGGTCCTGGCAGCAAGTGGTTCATCTCTCTGGTGACTCAGTTGCCTCTGCTGTCTTCTGCTGGGCTGAGTCTGCCTCTACCACCCCTGCTGACGTCTTGTTTCCTCTGCTTTCTGCTCAGCTTCATGATTCTTCCCTCGTGACTTCTGCTCCATGATGCCTGCTTACTGGCATCTCTGGTGCCGTCTTCGGTTCTCTCAAAGGCTGGTTCTTCCAACGCTTCTCTTTCTAGGTGGCTCAGAGTCCGGAGTGCTCACCATGACACCATGGAACCCTCTCTCTAGGTGGCTCAAAGTCAAACTTTCCTAGAAGGAGAACCTGCCGATAAAAAGAATTCCTTTGGCTCAGGCAAAAATCCCTTTTCAATTATTTGTAGCCAGAGTGGTTAGATCTCAATATCCCAAAAACATGCTGTTTTATATGGAAGCTATGAGGAAAAAGCGTCTGTGTAACGCTCAGACATTTTAAGGCTTCATACTATGGCCAGTACTTGAGTATATTTATTTAATCTCTGCTATGGACCATAAAAGAATTGAAGCTGTTATGCTGATGGTACCACCGTGACATAGAAAATGGCTTATACTCTGCGAGGCACTTAAACGCTCGGTGGAGATTCAGACAGACCATTGATTTAAAAGTGGCGCTTCAGCACGGCTTCGTGGGCGAGGTGGACGTCAGGTGGAGCCCTGAAGGATGGGTAGAATTTTGACAGAAAGGGATGAAGAGGACAGGGCCTTCCGGGCGGGGAGAAGAGTGTGAAGAAAGGACGGGCATAGAAAATGAGGAGGGAATTGGTGACTCATCCACTTTGAGGAGGCTTTCTGGGGAGGGAGCAAGGAGAGCCCACTCTGAACAATGTAAATGCCCACCTAGAGAGTCTGCCCTTTATTGGATTGACATGGGAGGAGTCATTAAGGATTTCCAATCTGGACAGTGGAGGGCTTGGAGCTGTTTTTAGGAAGAGTCTTCTGGAGTTCCCGTCGTGGCGCAGGGGTTAACGAATCTGACTAGGAACCATGAGGTTGTGGGTTCGATCCCTGGCCTGGCTCAATGGGTTAAGGATCCGGCGTTGCCGTGAGCTGTCGTGTAGGTTGCAGATACGGCTTGGATCCCACGTTGTTGTGGCTCTGGCGTAGGCTGGAGGCTACAGCTCCAATGAGACCCCTAGCCTGAGAACCTATCCATATGCCATGGGAATGGCCCTAGAAAAGGCAAAAGAAAAAAAAAAAAAAAAGGAAGAGGAGTCTTCTGACAGCTGAGTTTATCACGGTCTGGGAGGAAAACAATGAAAAACAAGGTTATTAGGGTCACACCAGGGGTGTCAGAGAAAACAAGAGGAGGCAATAGATGAGAAGCAAATAGAACTTGTGTTTGCTGAGAGGTCACTCTTTGCAGCCCATATGAGAAACTGTCCTTATATTTTATTTAATCTAACAATGAGAGCAAACTAGGTATTATCAGTCTGATTTTACGGATCATGAAGCTGAAACACGGATCAGTGCAGTAACTTGTTAAAGATCTCATGTTAGCGCACTGAAGAGTTTGTACTCAGGTCTGGAAAACTTCAAAAGCCGTGCTTTACTGACCACTCTGGACTGCCTCCAAAGTCATCAGCAATTGACTTAATGAAATGGGCAAGAAACTGTCAGAGAGAGAGTCATGTCTTGAGGAGCGAGTGATGAGGAGTGCTGTGGACAGAAGTCACATAAAGGGGTACCTTTTTCCTGGGAGTTGGGTGTTTAAAAGGAAATTTGGGGTACTTCCCATCGTGGCTCAGCAGAAATGAATCTGACTAGCACCCATGAGGACTCAGGTTCAATCCCTGGCCTGGCTCAGTGGGTTAAGGATCCAGCATTGCCAGGAGCTGTGGTGTAGGTGGCAGACACGGCTCGGATCCAGCATTGCTGCGGCTGTGGTGTAGGCCAGCAGCTATAGCTCCGATTTGCCCCCTAGCCTGGCAACCTCCATATGCCGAGGGGGTGGCCCTAAAAAGAACCAAAAAGAAAAGGGGGAAATTTTGAAAGATGAGTAAGGTTTTGAGCTTATTTTGACCTTAAGATAAAAATAGCTGAATCAACCTAAGCAGCCGTGGAAATTAGAGGACTCAGTATTAAAAGAGGTCAGAGACTCAGTGTTACAAAAGTGGACCATTGGAATGCCCCGTCTCTTTTCTCGTATTTAGATGGGCATCCGTGACTACTCTGTTCCCTGTGCCTTGGCCACACTGCCCTACAACCCTGCCTGCTCGTCCACACCTGCCTGCTGGTGTTGAACAGTGTACAAGTGGACCCAGTGCACCCGACCTTCTAGAGGAGAGCCCTGCCTACAGTCCTGGGGAGGGGGTGACAGTCGTGTTTTGCACCATGCCATCCTGCCCCCTGGGCCACAGCTGGCTGGGGAGTAACCAAACCATGGACCAGTCACCTATGCCCCACCTGGTGGACGATTCATGTTGCCTTTTTCAAAAGCATTTCCTCACATCTTCACACAAATAAACATCTGGTAGACCTGTGTCCCTAATTCTCCGGACCTGTCTCACACCTGACTAAACAGCCAGTGTTTAAGGGCAGGGCTGAGTTCCTACGAGCCCTGCTTATCACTCTGCCCTCCAGGTCTGGCACAGTGTCTGGCACATTGTAGGCTATCAGGAAATAGATATGGATGAATGGATACTGAAATGTTAGTGGTGGACATTGCTTAGTCTCACATAATGATAGAGATTTGTGTAGAGTTGTTTATACTTTTGCTATACTACTAAATACTTTATTATATCTTAGGGCGTTGTAGTCATGTTTATCTTCCCTAATAGTTATTATACATGCTAATAATGCTGGATGCTTTGCTTTTCTGGGTGCCTTATGTGTATTGACTTGTTACCTCTTTGTAACAAGACCAAGCACGAGCTTCTCTTCTTATCTCCATTTTAAGGATGAGTAGGTGTATACAACAAAGTTCATTCTTTAGTCTAAGGATTATAGCGTTAATTAAGTGGAAGAGCCCAGCTTCCTCCCCAGAGTCTGTGCCCATAACCCTTTATGCTACACCGCCTTTTTGGAATAGGTGGTTAACTCTGAAATCAGTCTGATTTATCTCCAGTATTTATTATGTGTCCTCTGTCCGTACATGCGTGCAGTGTTGAACTAAGTTATCTTTTCCCAGTGTGGCTTACCATGGGCTGTAGCATTATGTGTATGTATATTACATAAGGTATCCTGTAGAGAGGCTTGGTCGTATTTGATACAGTGAGGGTTCCGGACACACTGGGGAAGATTTTGAGAGTTTGAGGACTCAAAGGGAGGTGAAGTAAGATAGCTGGGGCCGGAAAAACCGCAGCAGGAATATGGGGCTTCAGGGATCTGCATATACTGGTTCGCGATCATTGAAGACATTTGAGATCATGAGGAATTACGTGGGGCCGGAGTGCCAAGGGCTGAATTCCACTGATGGCTGCTCTCTGTGTTGGAAGCCGCTTTGTTCTGTAGAGCAGCGCTAATAGCTCTCCACTGAAAAAAGTCAATCTTTCTACCTCAGTTGACATTTGGTGGGTGTTGCAAATTCAATAGCTAATTTTGACGCTTCGATTTTCCCTCTGAAAGTATAGGACTTTTCCTATGAAAAATGGTTGTGGCATTTAATCTGTGCGAGCCCAGTGTTCTTAGTTGGAATCAAAGTTATTTTCACCACAGGGTGTACCCAGGCCTGAGCTCATACCAATGTACCTGGGTAATGTGTTCGCTTGGCATGTCCTGGGACAGAACTCATCCTCAGAGAAGAGACCGAGGGCCCCACAAGTGGTCCAGAGCAGGTGCTTCGGAGTCAGGATCTAGCAGCCTGCTTCACAGGGCTTGTCTCAGATTTGCCTCTGGTTCAGCCACGGGACACTGTAAGTCTCTTCAAGAGCAAATAATCTAGAACCTTTGTGAGACTTGGCAGCCCAAGTCACATCTGCATTGGGACCCGCATTGCAGAGTGCCACCTGGGAGAGAGGGTGAATTCTCTCTAGTGATGGAGAAGGTGGAGTGCCTTGGTGCCCCTTTGGGCTGTTGGGGGCAGCCTTTGCATCCTGTGACTTCAATGGCAGGGGCCACAGGGTGGCACTGGCAATAGCAGGAAGGCAAGCACATGGTGGTTTCATGGAACACTGTGTGGCCTGATCTTACATTTGCCATTTGTTTGATTCACCTTTGTGGGCGTGAGAAGCTTCTGCTGTGGTTCCTTCTAGGAATCAAAGGCTATAGAGGAATGAAAAAATGGTGTCCACCCAGCAAAGCTGAGAGGAGAGTCTTTTGAGTTCACACCTGATGCCTCCCAGAGACCCCCAGAAACTGTTGGAGGGGCTTTGAAGATGGAGACGACTAAGGGTCCCTCAAGAGCAGGCTGAAACACAATGGCAGAAATAGTGTGTAAACCTAGTCCCCTGGGGCCAGGGCTCCTGGACTTACACACGGATTAACAGCAGTAGGGTTTTTTCCCAGCCTTTCTCAGCATACCTGGCATTCCGTGGAAAGAGCACGTGCTGCAGGCAGCAATGATGGAACCATTTCCTGACATCATCCTTGTCTATTTCAGGGCCTGACAACCTGTCAGCTCAGTGTGGCCTGCGGATGCCTCCACGTGAGTCAGTCTGTTCGCAGCTGTCAACTTGAGTGGCTCTGTGTTTCCGCGCTAACGGCACAAACAGGAAATGTTGGACTGGTTAATATTGCGGAATGAGAACCTGATGAAAAATTGGAATCTTGGAACTAAACGATCATTTTAGTATGGTTTTGTTTTGAAAAATTCATTTTGTGGTGCCTGGATGTTTAAAAGGGATGGTCTCTATCTTGAAGTTTTTCTCCAGAAGCTTCAAAAGCTGGGCACAGTATAACAGTTGCCCAGGTCAGTGTCATCTGAAGGAGGGGGCTAGACCCCCATTCGCCACATGCTAAGACATTACAGAGCTAGTGCTGCCAGCTGTAGTCCAGGAGGCTGCCTGAGTTACAGAAGAAGAAGAAAGAGAGGTGAAGAGGCCAGTGGGGAAGAGGATCCCCACGGGGGACCTCGGGGGGTTCTGGGCACTTCTGGGCCCACTGCACGTGGAAAAGGAACGCCTTCCTGTCCCCAAGCCGAGAGGGGGTTTAGGAAGGCTGCTTGCAGAGATGGTTAAGAGTCTGCTGGAGTTTCCAGATCCAGGGACTGGGGTCTGCCTCTCACAAGGAGTGTCTGAAGGCCAGGGGCTGGATTCTCTCTGGCAGCAGAGTGGAGACGGGCAGTGGCGTCTGAGTCAGCTGCCCCGTTAGCGATGGTCAAGCCTTGGGGTGTGGCCCTCGAAGGAAGCTGGTCTGGGGCCACCTCCAAAGAGCGCTGGACTAAGGACCTTTAGAGGGTCTCGTGGGAGTGCTTAGTTACAGGCGACAGCACCCCCTCCACTCCGTGTAAGTGGAAGGGGATTTAGGAGAAACATCAGCATCTTTCGGGATTTGGGGGGCAGACTTGAAGCCTGTACTCCTGGGGACAAGTCTCAGAACCTCGCCCCAGGGAGAGAGCTGCTGTCCACCGTGTCAGTGCCTTGCAAACCATGCCCACCTGCCTGCCCTTTCCCGCGATTAACTCCAGCATGAAGGCCTCACATGGTGCCTCTGATCAGTAGAGACTCTGTCATGTGTCCGTGGCCTGGCACCAAGGGAAGAGAAAGTTGTCTTCCCTGGGAAGCTGAGATTCATGCTGTAGGGAGGAGTAAAAATAAAAATGTGAGTGGGGGAGAGCTCTCGTAGTGGCTCAGCGGTAGTGAACCTGACTAGTATCCATGAGGACTCGCGTTAGATCCCTGGTCTCACTCAGGGGGTTAAGGAGCTGCAGTGTAGGTTTGCAGACACGGTTTGGATCTGCTGTTGCTGTGACTGTGGTGTAGGCTGGCAGCTGTGGCTCTGAAAGGACCCCTAGCCTGGGAATTTCCATGTGCTGCAGGTTCAGCCCAAAAAGCAAAAAAAAAAAAAAAGTGAGGGGGTGTGTAAATGACAGTTGTCCACTAACCTTGATGGAAGGGTTGGCTCCTGGAAATCCATGTTGCGGGGAGCGTTCTATGCAGCCTGTGGGAGAACAGGCATTGCCTACAATGCAGGAACTGGATGTGGAGGTGCCCAGCAGGAAGCTTTCCAAAGACATAGCAAGAGCTCCAGAAGATCATAAGTTGGCTGTGGACATGTGCCAGGCCACAGGGCACCAGTGTCCTTTTTCAACTGCTCCACTCAAGTAAGTCATTTCCTCCACTTCCTCCTCCTATTCCCCTAAACTGGACCCCAAATGTTCATAACCAGCAGCTAGCGAGTCAGGGAGGAGGTGGAGAAGAGGATAAAGACGAGTCCCGTCGTGGCACAGCAGAAATGAAACTGACTAGGAACCATGAGGTTGCGGGTTTGATCCTTGGCCTCCATCATGGGTTAAGGATCTGGCGTTGCCATGAGCTGTTGTGTAGGTTGCAGACGCGGCTTGGATCCGAGGTGCTGTGGCTGTGGCGCAGGCCAGAAGCTGTAGCTCCGATTAGACCCCTAGCCTGGGAACCTGCATATGCCTCGGGAGTGGGCCTAGAAGAAAAAAAAAAAAGCAAAAAAGAAGAAGGATAAAGAAATTGACCATAGTCCTTTGCCTGCTGCAAGCTCTCAGGGGAGGGTGGATGGGCAAAGATTTAACCAGGTGAGAGCTTGTAGTCTCCCCACACCTGCAGGTTTATTAAGATGTAATTGGACATATAGTATTGTATAAGTATGAGGTATACAAAGTGTTGATTTGCTACTTTTATAAATTGCAAAGCCGTGATCACCCGTATTATTAGCCACCATTCTCATCCCATCACATAGTTACCAATTCCTTTTTGTGGTGAGAACCCGTAAGGTCGACTCTATTAGCAACATCCAAATATATGATACCATGTTATTAGCTAGAATCACCAGGCCATGTATTAGATCCCCAAACTTGTTGATCTTATTACTGGAAATTTGTACTCTTTGACCAATATATCTCCATGTCCTTGAACCCTCCAACCCTTGGTAACCATATATCTCTGAGTTTAGCTTTTTTAGATTCCACCTATATGTGAGATCATACAACACTTGTCTTTTTTCTACTTGATTTATTTCACTTGGCATGACGCCCTCAAGAAAGGGCCATCCAAGTTGTAAAAGCTTATTGATTTTTTTTCCCATCTTTTTAGGGCCACCCCCACAGCATATGGAGGTTCCCAGGCCAGGAGTCAAATCAGAGCCACACCTGTGACCTATATGACAGCTCATGGCGACACTGGATCCTTAACCCACTGAGCGAGGCCAGGGATCAAACCCACTTTCTCATGGACACAAGTCGGATTGTTTCCGCTGAGCCACAACGGGAACTCCGTTAAACGTCATTGCCTTTTAACCTTAGACAGCCCATGAGGTAGGTGTAATCACCCTCATTTTGTGGATGAGAAAACCGAGCCTCAGACAGGGAAGCAGTTTGCGTAGCGTCATAAGCTTTCAATAGCCAAGTGGGAGATCTATTCCTCAATCTTGTTCTACTGCCAACTGAATGTGCTGGGTCTTAGATGTGTCCATCGCACTCTGGTTCCTCTAAGAGAGCACTTCTGTTAGCAGAACAGCGGTTGCCTTACATTGGGCACTGGAGATACTTCAGTCACTGTTCTATGTACTTCATATATTTCCTCATTTAATACTCTTATCAGCTCTACAAGACAGGTGCTATTTTTATCCTCATTTCACAGATGCAAAGTGTCAGGCAAATTTGCCTGAAAGCCAGATAGCTGGTAAGTAGTGTGTGTATATATGTATATGTACACACACACACACACATACACACACACACACACAGTATATACAGGGCAGACTATTTTTTTTTTTTTTTGGTGTGTGTGGGGGGGTGGTGCTGCGTCCAGGGCATGTGGAAGTTCCCAGGTCAGGGATCAAACCCACGTCACAGCAGTGACACCAGGTCATTAACCGGCTGAGCCACCAGGGAGTTCCCTACAGAGGGTGGGCTCTTAACCAGCATCTTCTAGCACCATGGGATGTACCATGGCGGAGTCAAAAGGAAAAAGAACCTGCCTGCTGGCTTCCCAGCCTTACAGGAATAAGATCAGGAAGGGTTTTTCTTCTGCCCTCTCTGCCAATGCCTGCTTTCCTCCATCTCAGAGAGAAGTTCAAGGTAAATCTCCCCCTCCAATTCAGCCTGGATGCCATCTCTCATCTCTCCTTTGGGACTTTGGAACAAGTCCGCTCTACTAAGTCTTCAAATCCATTCTCTACCCTGATTTAAGAGCTAGTGGCGGAGGACCTCTTAGAAGACAGTCTGTTTTGATGGGCTGTTTTGCCTGGAGAAAGGGCCATCTGGACCAGCCAGGCTGGATGAGGAAGGGGACACACATTTAAACTGCTCAGCAGAGGAAATAAATAGGAATTTGCCGCAGGGAAGAGAAGGGTCTTGACAACAAGACAGGAAGAGCGAGACAAAACAGGAACTCAAGTAAAAGAAAGAAGCAAAGAGAATTTTTGACAACCAAAGGACTTTTAAGAAAGGGACTCTCACTCAGCCTTGTGGTTTTTGGTGATAAGATGCGATGTCACAGCCCAGCCCTTAAGTGAAGTCTGCTATACACTGTGCTGAAGTGGGGACATTTTGGGAAGTGAAGAGTTTGCTGGCCTTGGGAAAGGAGCAGCCCTTCTGGAGGGTGGTACCCGGAGCAGAGATGGAGAAAACAGTACAAGTGGGGACCTGAGAGGAGTGGAAGAAACAGGGGTTACTTCTCCTTTCCCAGCATGTTGGTGTGCTGGGAGAAACGCGGGGTTTACTGGGATGGGGAGGATGGCATTTGAGCCCCTATCGCCCTAATTCTTAAGGACCCATTGCCCACACAACCCGAAGAACTTGGGGTCACCCAGAGTTGCAGCTCTCTCCTTGCCCCACGCGCTCAGCTTCTTGGCCTCAGACCTTGTCTCTATCGTCCTCTCAGCTACTCCCATTTAAGACAGAATTTCGTTTCTCTTCTGTTCTGACCTTGGCTCCATTTCCTGGCTTCTGATTTTCTCTCTCCTTCACAACTCATCAATTCGGAAATGGCCCGGGGGGAAAAAAATAAATACATCGCCCCAGCTCAATCAGCTCCCGGAAATACCCTTTCTGTTTTCTACTCCACCCTCCACTTCTCATTCAGTTTATCCCAGGTCCCTGTGCAAAAACCAGGAAGAAGTTGGGATTTCTGTAGATGCACCTTCTGGAGGAGGTACCTTGGTTAAAATGGGCCTAAATCCGTCTAAAACAGAAAGGGATTTATTAAAGAGTACTCAGCGGCTTACAGCATTATTGAGAAGGTTGGGTTTGTAGGGACAGCACTCAAAAGCCATACTGTAGGACAGAGACGCCAAATTAGCTACTAAGCCTTCCACAATCAGGAAGCTGCTCCCCAAATTTGGAAGCTGTTGCTATAGCTGCTGGTTCCAGAACTACCCACCACAGCCACAATCAGGAAGCCAGTAAAATTAGGGCATACAGTCTGGACACCAACCTCAAGAATATACTATAATTAGTGAGCTTTTGATACTTGCCGGCTCTAGAATTCATACTTGCAAAATGGATGGCTTGCACCCTGCCACTAGACTCACATGAAGTTAATAACAGGTTACCAGGGCTGTATTAATTCTGCAGGATGGTGTTGGCCTGCAGAAGTAGCAGAAGCAGAAGTGTAGCTTCCATCCCACTCTCCCCCTCAAATCTTACAAGGTGATTCCAATGCATGGAATGCAAATGATATCCAGAACTCTAGCTGCAAAGAAGCCTGGGAAATACCGTTGAGCTTTACGACCTCTTCTGACCTCTTCTGTACCGCAGGCACGCCAGAAGAAATTTGGAAAGAATGTTGAGCTTTGATCAGTTGCATTCACCACAGAGGGTTAACCTCACCTTTCAATGGCTCTTCAGAATCTCTTTCTCCAATTAGATTTATTACCATCTCTTTGGAATGACTGGGGATAGTCGTATTTGGCTCAGGGAAGGATGACTCACTATCAGACTATTATTTACCATGGACTGCATTGTAGCCTCTTCCAGCTTGTTGACGCACCATGATTTAGTCATGGCTCAGGGTAGGTAAAGAGCCTCCTTCACTCCATGGCACTAAGTCATTACCTACATTTATTTGTAGTCTGCACTACAGACGGTGTGAGGTCTACCAGGTAAGACCTCTTTTCTGGAACAGTCCCCAAAGCAAAAAAGATGAAATGCATCAGGCTTTTTTTCCCAAAGGAAATCAAAGAGGCAACAAATCAAGTGGCTGATACTTATTTATCACCACGTTTTAATTATTACCATCTCTCTTGCAGCTTGAAACAGCACACACACTATCTTTTCACTTGTTGCTTTTTTCACAGTCTTCGAGTGTTCTCCAGTTATATGCAGCTGGTTCCAGTCATTAGTAAACTCTTCCTGAGATAGTCCAGTCCTCCTGGAAACAGGAAATACTAGAAACCTCACTAGAAAATCGGGTCCACTTCTGGCCTAGTTTTGCCAGAGTTTTGATAGGCATCCAAACTTTTTGCTTATTTATTCAAATTAAGCTTCTGAATCTCTTGAGATTCACCCCTAGCAATTGGTAAGCCAACAGCCTGCAGGAAAAAAAAAAAAAAATCACACATTTTTTGGCCGATCCTTAGAAAAATGTCTTTTCTCTCTGCCAGGTTTACTAATTTACACGTGTTCCAAAGCTAAGGCCAACTGGTTGAAACTGGAAAGAAGAATTTTTTACAACTGAACAATCCAACAGTGAACATTATTTGGATTATTCCAATACCTAATGAAATCATATTTATTCTTATTTAAGATTATGAAGAAATATGTGCATTACTAAAACTTATATAGATTGTCTCAAAAATGAAGTTAATATTTTATAGTGATTGGGTCATAGAGTCAGAGCACTTAGAATATTCCCTAGATGTTCTCGGTACCAACCCTTCTGATAAGTTATCTTCCGTTGTCTTGGGTCAGTGGGTGTTACTGTAAATATGGTTTAGTTTCTAGTCCAGTGTTAGACAATCCTTGGCAAACAAGTATGCATGTGTTTAGAGAAAAGCAGTAACTAATATTAGGGGAAAAAACATGACATTAAAAATATGTCTTCATAAGAATTTGGTGTTGATTCAAATCATAGGGCTAGATACTTGAACCTGGGCAAGTTATTTAATTTTCTGAGGTTATTTTCTCATCTATATAGAGTTTGACTTTTTCTGTTCCTATCAAAATGTTGGTTACAAAGGGCTCAATTAAGGGTGATTAAGCCTATTCAATTAATTCTTATTGTGTCTAGCTAATAGAATACTCAACTATTTCTGAGAGTCTCAGGGGTGTCTCACATTAACGCCTAGACAAATTCATTTAGCTGTCATGTCGAGTGCCATGTGGCGTATATCTTTCTCTTTAGTTTTTCCCCTTCTGATGGGCATCATCATAGCTTCTGGCTACCACTGAGCAGTAGTGTCTCCTGATGGGCACTGCCTCTCTAATGCCAGATGTATCCTGGTATAGCCAGCAATACATTGCAGGCTTTGAAGTGTCAAAGCCAAAAGGTGGTTCACAGCCAAGTGAGGATGAAGCTGCCTTGCTGCATGTATTACCTAGGATGTTTTTGGTTGCTGGTGAATAGAAAACTCAACCCAGTCTGGATCAAACAAGTGGAATTTGTTGTCTGTTAGGCAATAAACTGGAAGTCCAAAGGTTAGAAGGCATGTGTACCAATGAAGATTAGGTTTGGGCTGTGAGAAACAGAGAATGAAATTAACAGTGGCTTATATGAGGTTTGCTTCTCTTAGCCACAAAATCAGAGATAGGAAGACCAAGACTTCCAGCATAACTGCGCAACAAAAGGTGGAGAAACTTTCATTCTTTTCCAAGCTCCTTCCAGTTCACAACTGTCATTTCCTAAAGGGGTCAGCATTGTTGTCATAGTTGAGGATGGTGGCTAGTGCTCCATTTACTGGGTTCATGCTCCCGACAGCAGGGAGGAGAAAGGGATGAAGAGATCCAGGAACAAACTGTCTCGTAAGGAAGGTTCCTAGAAGCTGTCACACGACATTCCTGCTTATATTCCATCTGCCAGAGCCTAGTCTCATGGACACGCCAAACTGCAAAGAGATGACGTCTTTGTCCTGGATGGCCGCATGTCCAGCTGTAACGGGGACTCTGATACGTGGGAGCTACGGAGAACAAATCTGGGAGGAACAGTTTCTGCCAAAACACCTTCAGGCTGATGAACTACAGGGGCTTCGGCTCTGTTTTCTTATGATTCTGTTGGCTTTATTCTGCTCAGGACTTGGGCTTCATTAGAATTTGGTAATAAAACAACTGAAACCGTTCCAGAACATGCCCACCATGACAATGTCCAGAGAGGGGAGGTTGCTTCTGGACATTCTCCTAAAGGAATGTGAGAAGATTTTCCCACAAGATCCTAGCAAAGCTGGATTGCATCCCCACTCACTTTTGAGCCAGTCAGTGGCAAGAGGGGGAGGATTACATCTACACCAGTCAAGGTCACCTTCAGATGGGGCTGGCGCCCTTTCCCCCAGGGTAAATTTCCTCTTCAAGGAGGAAGAGTGGATAACTGAACAAAGGGGGGATTATGCTAGGAAAGGAGAAAGGAGGAGAATAGATGTAGGGCAGAAGACTCTCTGGTCTGGGTCAAGGAGGGGGAGAGGTGGCACGAAATCCTGCTGCTGATGCCCCATGGGCATCCACAGGTTTTAGAGAAATGACTCATTATGGTTTTTGTTGTTAATACCCTTTTCTCTTCTAGGACCCAGAAACAAATCCTTCTGAGCGGTTCAAGGATATTAAAAACAAACTCCACATCCATTGGCCCTTTCATTAGGGTTTTCATAACGAGGCCCAGATCGTTGTGCTCACCTTCCCTTCGTGTGAGTTCTCTGTCAGAGTTCTTCAGTCCTTCTTGCAGACAGACATCTGATGGCTTACTCTGCTGGGCACAACCAGATGGACATAGCTTAGGTCCAAGTTGGACACTATATAAAATAGGACTAATAGTCACCCACTCCAAAAGGTTGTTACGAACTTTAAATATGTGGCCTTTGAATATAGGGTCTCCCTTCTTCACACCCCCAGATCCCCAGAGAAGAGTGGAAGACACTTTGTAGTAAATAAGACATAGCTGTGCGATATTTTTGGCACTAGATTAAACAAGACAATGCGCATAGAGTACTGAGCATTGAGCAGGAATTTTGTAAATGTGAGTTCTCTTTCTGGGGAGGCTATTAATGTCATCAGTCAACCCTACCCCAGAGGAATTTCCACAACTGAGGACTATTCTTTGAGTCCCTGGTTTATGTCAACTATCAACAACATGTTTATTTTTAGACTGTCCCCAAATCATGTCCCATCCTGAAACATGCAGGATGACAATCTCTGCTTCCCCCCACCCCCCATCTCCTACTGGGCCCCTGAGGCTGGGAGAGAGAGGAAGAGCATCCTTGCATTGTCCTTCTGTGGAAAGAAGTACTGTTGAGGTTGCAAACATGAATAGCTGAGTCCAGTGTGGTGAGCGCCTAACAGTGTGGAAATCAAGGAACCCTGAGTAAATTGACATGACACTTTCAGTAGCTATTGAATGAAACATTATTTTAATTAAGAAGGAGGCAATTGCTACCAAACGCAGTTTAACTATAATGAGGTTGTAAAAGCTTGCATTTTATTATTGATCTTACCAGGACGGTAAGTAAGAGAAGAAACAGTGAGAATTAGAGGTCATTTACTTTTTATTAGACATTTAATTATAGTCTTTTCAGACAAAGCATAGCTATTTCCTGTGTTGCTTAAACTTTGTCTAATCATATAAAAATTACCTTAAAGGGTTTGTGGTATTTCATTATTTTTTTCTGTTTGGAATGGGAGTTATCCTAATGGTACTTCATATATGAGTCTTAAAGTATATTAAGGCTGGGAGTCCCCATCGTGGCTCAGCAATTAACAAACTAGATGAGTATCCATGAGGACGTGGGTTCGATCCTAGCCTCACTCTGTGGGTTAAGGATCCGGTGCTGCCATGAGCTGTGGTGTAGGTGGCAGACGTGGCATGGATCCTGTGTTGCTGTGGCTGTGGTGTAGGCTGGCAGCTAGCTGTAGCTCTGATTCGATTTGACCCCTATCCTGAGAACCTCCATATCCAAAGCGTGCAGCCCTAAAAAGACAAAAAAAAAAAAAAGTATATTAAGGCTAAAGGCTCTCTGATACAAGTTTATATGTTTGTTCAATGTGGCATTGACATGTGTGAAGTCAGATTGGTTAAATAATCCATGAGAAGCAGGGTGAAGGCTACTGCATCTGACAGAAGTGATTTTCTTTCTTTGTCCTTGAGGCAGAGGCCGTAAGTCAGTCATTCCCTTTGTGGGGTGAGAGGTAGCGATTGATACTTTCAGGGGCTGGTTGGAAGGTGGTCTCCTCTCTCTCCTCCAGCCTGATTCGAGAACAGCTCCTCCCCAAGCTCAGTCTCCAGGCTCAGTCCCTAAGGCAGAACAGCCCTTGTGAGACAACTCAATGCCCAGAATTTTCCTACTGGGAAACCTGTTGGTGTTTACGAGGCACTTTTACATATAGAAATATCCTCTCACTTCTGCATCCTTTGAGCTTCTACTTTTGAGCCTCTTTTTCGCCCTTCCATAGATATTTATGAAGCATTGTTTTGCCACGATGAACAGAACAGAGAAAGCCTCTGTTTGCAGGGTGCTCCCATGGTCAAGGAAAAGACTGACCAAAATTTAGTAAATAAAAAAGTGATAGCCATGATAATGCCAGATAATGGAAGTGCTGTAAGAAATTAAACAAGATACAGTGGTAAAAAGTGAATGAGGTCACATTAAATGGAGAGCTCCGGAAGACTTCTTGGAGGAGGTGACGTTTGCTCTGGGTTGTGGGTGAAGGGTTTTTTTTTTTTTTTAAATAATTTCTACCTTGAATCACATTTGTTGATTTTAAGTTATATCCTAAGTTCTTAAGGTCATTATCATTTCCTAACTCATCTTTGTATCTGCAGAGCTTACAGCCTAGTGCCTTCTGTTTGGGAGGTGTTTAGCCAACAGCGGTCAAATGAGGGATGGTGATCTCATACAGACCTAAGAAGTTCTCAGAGCCAAGAATTATTAACCATGTTGTACAGCGAAGTCAAATCACTTGATTAAGGTACCAAGTGTGGTACTGGGATTCAAATGCACTCTATCACACCGATCCTTCTGGAAGCTCATAGGTAGCTTTCTTGTCTTTCTTTCTTTCTTTTTAAGAAAGGGAATGCAGTATCTGGTTTTTGGTAGGGGATTTCAAAAAGTTTGAAATCATGGAAATACCAGTTTTAAAAAGACAGGACAGGGAGTTCCTGTCGTGGCGCAGTGGTTAACGAATTCGACTAGGAACCATGAGGTTGCGGGTTCGGTCCCTGCCCTTGCTCAGTGGGTTAACGATCCGGCGTTGCCGTAAGCTGTGGTGTAGGTTGCAGACACGGCTCGGATCCCGCGTTGCTGTGGCTGTGGCATAGGCCGGTGGCTACAGCTCCGATTCAACCCCTAGCCTGGGAACCCCCATATGCCGCGGGAGCGGCCCAAGAAATAGCAACAACAACAACAACAACAACAACAACAAAAAGACAAAAGACAAAAAAATAAAATAAAATAAAAAGACAGGACACCAGGCTTGAAAGGCTGGCAATTCTGCAGTCTGTTTGGAAATGATCGCTTAGGTAGGAATGCAGAGCCAGAGAATGGAATTGTATCTGAGTTATTGTTATCAGATTTTGGAGTCTCTGAGTGGGGAGCTGTGATCTAAAGATCACAGACAAAAAAAGGTTTAGCAATTTACCATTTACTTCTAATCATCTAGCTTCTAGAAAAGCCCCACATTTTCAATGAAGTAGTACTGGGAAGTGGAGGAGTGATATTGTGGGAATTCATTTTTCACATAAATGAAAAAAAATTCTTTGGTTATCATCTGGTTTCACCTGAAATGATTTCATTGCTCTTTTGTGACTTTAATTGGACTCTGTGATATTTACCTTTCGACCTAAGTTGGAAATTTATGTTTCTGAAGCTATCTCTTCCAGGAAAGAAGATGTCAACAGGCAGCTTTTGGGGATCTATTAATCAGAAGAGAAAAGTTTCATTAGACAAGGAAAGTGCACAAAGTTTAGATTACGGATATAGAATGTGGTAAGTTCATGAATTCAGAGTTTGCACCAAAAAGTAAGATGCTGTGGGAGAGCAGACGAGAAAAGGAAGAGGCTGTGGAATGTTTACTCTTATTTGTACAAGAGTGTGATGAGCCAAGAACACAGTTGGAGTTCAGCTAGACGGAGCATTCCTGGTACTGTGTCCTCATGGGATTAATATTGTCTTGAGAAAAGTCACATGCAAATGAAGCAGGCTGTAATTAGTAAGTCCTTTTGGGAAAAGTTTGCCGAGGAGTTTAGCAAGATTTGTGCACCGAACAAAGGGTGAGATTATAAGGATCTTACGGTGTAAATGCGAATAATTACTCTTGAGGCTGTGGATTGGAATCTTCTTCAGTAAGGAAGACCTGGTACATTTCTTGCTGACTTGGTCACAGGTGGTATCCATTGGACAAATGTGGCTGAATTCGCATTGCCTTACTGTTGCCAGTGATGGTCTTCCTATGGAGGGGACCCTGGAAACGATTCCTCTCATGACTTTGTTAGTTTGTACAGCAATCGTGGTGACTTGTTCCTGTTTTTACTTTTCTTTTCTTTTTTCATTTTCTTTTTTTTTTTTTGTCTTTTTGCCATTTCTGGGGCCGCTCCCTCGGCATATGGAGGTTCCCAGGCTAGGGGTCCAATCAAAGCCACCGGCCTACACCAGAGCCACAGCAATGCAGGATCCGAGCCGTCCCTGCAACCTACTCCACAGCTCACGGCAACGCCGGATCCTTAACCCACTGAGCAAGGCCAGGGACCAAACCCGCAACCTCATGGTTCCTAGTCGGATTCGTTAACCACTGAGCCATGATGGAAACTCCTGTTTTTACTTTTCTTGCCTCTCTTTGCTACCAAGGAGAATCAAGCCCACCAAAAGCAGTTAGGATTGGGTGGTAGGGGACCTCCTGGTATTTATGCCCTTGCCTGGAGTATGGGTTGGACTTTTTTGCTTTTTTTTTAAGGCTGCATCTGAGGCATATGGAAGTTCCCAGGCTAGGGGGTCGATTCGGAGCTACAGCTGCTGGTCTACACCACAGCCACAGCAACGTGGGATCCAAGCCGTGTCTGCGACCTACACCACAACTCACGGCAACACTGGATACTTAACCTACATGGTGAGGCTGAGAATCGAACCTGCATCCTCATGGATACTAGTCAGATTCATTTCCACTGAGCCACAATGGGAACTCCCACAGCCATAGTTTCTTGTTTCTTTGCATGTTTTGTAATTTTTTTCTTGAAACTGAACTTTTAAAATAATACAGTGTGGCAACTCTGGAGATAAGATTCTCCTCCATCCCCAAGTTCTTTTGTTGTTGTTTGTTGCATTACTTCTGTATTCTTTTTGTGAGTTTTCTGAACTAATTCTATAAGTTCTGTATTCTTATTCATTCATCTATTGCTCTACTCATCCTAATAAAATCCATTAGAAGTCATTGGAAGGATCTTTTGTCCCAGCTCCAAAATGTACTCAAAATCTGTGCTCTTTTCTTTAGCTCCACTTTACCACCCTAGTCTAAGCCACATGCTTCTCTCTTCTAGAATTCTCCTACATGGACTTCCTGCTTCCTCTCTTGCCCTTCCAAAGTCCATTCTCCATCTAATAGCTAAGATGGTCTGCCTTTTTTCGGTGCATCTTGATAGCCTCCCCCAAAGCTCTGCACTGCAACCTGCAAAGAGATGTTTAATCAATATAGACTTCCACATAGTAAACTGGATTCTGTAACTACTCTGCCTAAAACTCTTGTGTTTTGTACTTAGTCCCATTTCACTTTTTAAAAAATATTTTATTTTATTTTATTTTGCTCTTTAGGGCTGCATCCACGGCATATGGAAATTCCCAGGCTAGGGGTCAAATCGGAACTCAGTTGCTGGCCTACACCACAGCCACAGCAACACTGGATCCTTAACCCACTGAGAGAGGCCAGGGATCGAACCCACATCATCGTGGATCATAGTCGGATTTGTTAACTGCTGAACCACCAAGAGAACTCCTTATTACTTTTTTTGACTGCTGTGACATGCAGTGGCTTGATGTGAGATCTCAGTTCCCAGACTAGGGATTGAATCTGGGCCACAGTGGTAAAAGTGACAAGTCCTAACTACTAGACCACCAGTGAACTCCCAGTTTCACTTAAAGTAAAACATATATTTCCTCTCCAAGAAACCTGGGGAGCCTCACATATATAGCCCCTTCTACCTCTCTGACCTCATGTTCTTTCACTCTTGCCCTCAATCAATGGGCTCTAGACCCCTGGTTTTCTTTCAATTGCTTAAACATACCAGGCTCATTTCTATCTTGACATCCCTGGGCTTTTTCCTTACTTATTTGGAATATTCAAGCCCGTACTGTCATGGGGCTGCCTCTTCTGTATCATTTATTTCTCAGCTCAAGTTAAATCTCATGTCCTCAGAAGTGGTATCCTTTTTTTTTTTTTTTTTTTCTTTTTAGGGCCACGTCTGCAGCATATGGAAGTTCCCAGGCTAGGGGTTGAATCGGAGCTGCAACTGCCAGCCTACACCACAGCCACAGCAACGCTGGATCCTTCACCCACTGAGTGAGGCCTGGGATTACACCTGTATTCTCATGGATGCTAATCAGATTCATTACCACTGAGCCACAACAGGAACTCCAGAAAGGTCTTCCCTGATCACCCTCTTGGAAGGAGCGACTCTTCCCCAAGTCAATTTCAAGTCCTCGGGTCAATTCCATAATCCCCACGGCAAATATCAGTATTAGAAATTCTCTCCTTTGTTTATAGTCATAGTGACAGTCTACTTTCCCCTTGAGAATTTAAACACTGTGTAAGCAGGGATTTGATTGTATTATTTTCCAGCCCCTGGAAGAGCACTTGACATGGACAAAGTAAGTGCTCAATAAATGTTGAATGAATGAAGGAATAATGACTGGCTATACATGCCAAGGCAATAAACAAAAAGCATGGGCATGGATGCCCATTAAGAAGGAGGTCTAAAAAAATTATAGTAACAATAGTACTGACAATTATGAAAACATCAGATATGATTGATCTCCAGAAGCAGTCTTTATTTATCTCTTATTTCCATAAAATAGAACTCAGCTCTATCATGTCCTCCCTGAACCAAAAAGATATGAATTTCAGAAAGTTTTAGTAGGTAGGAAAGTATGTGCCAGCCCCTCCAACATTTAATTTTTAAAAAAACTTTATGTGGTAAGAGCTGTTATAATCTTTGTTTTAAAAATAGGGAGCCAAAGCATGAACATGTTGGATTAAAAAACTCAAGGTCTGGGAGTTCCCGTCGTGGCTCAGTGGTTAACGAATCCGACTAGGAACCATGAGGTGACGGGTTCGATCCCTGACCTTGCTCAGTGGGCTGAGGATCCGGCGTTGCCATGAGCTGTGGTGTAGGTCGCAGACGCGGCTTGGATCTGGCATAGGCTGGCAGCTACAGCTCCGCTTCAACCCCTAGCCCGGGAACCTCCATATGCTGCAGGAGAGGCCCTAGACACGGCAAACACACACACACACACACACACACACACACACACACACACAAAATAAAAAATAAAAATAAAAAACCCAAGGTCACAGTCAGTGCGCCCAGGAGTTGAAATGCAGCCTCTGGCTCCAGGGTCTGTGCTCTTAACCATCACACTAAGGGAAGAGCTGATGAAGGTGCAGGAGAGAAATAAATAATAGAGAATGTCACATCACCCAGCACAAGGTGCAGCAGTGGAAATCCCTGTTAAGCATCTCAGGTCTTCCTGCAATGTTTCTTTGCAGCTCATCCCTGCTCCGCTGTCCTCCCTCAAATAGACCCTGTAGCTTTATGGACTCGGGCATTTCTGGCCTCTCCGGAATCCTCTTTCTCCCTCCTCTACTCTGCCTCTTCCTTCTTCCTTTTCCTTAAACTACACCAGCTGACTCTGGAAAGCCTTCTCCCGACTTGCACGTTCACACTCATCATTGGACGTAGCATAGACGCTCAGAGGGTCTTCCTCTTTAGAACCCAGTGGGTTCTAAATAACTTCTCCTGCTGCAAATATAATTTTCCTCCTTTCACCCTAAGAATAGTCGTATTAAAGTGTTGAAATTGGGGGAGGTGGTTGAGAGAGTTATAATAGGATTTCTCTTACTCGTTCTTTTTTTTTTTTCTTTTGTCTTTTTCAGGGCCATGCCCATTGCATATGGAGGTTCCCAGGCTAGGGGGTGAATGAAAGCTGTAGCCGCCGGCCTATGCCACAGCCACAGCAACTCGGGATCCAAGCTGCGTCTGCGACCTACACCACAGCTCACGGCAATGCCAGGTCCTTAACCCACTGAGCCAGGCCAGGGATTGAACCCGTGTCCTCATGGATGCTAGTCGGGTGAACCACTGAGCCACAATGGGAACTCCTCTAGTTATTTTCGTCCTCTACAAGATGAAAGCATGGCAATACCAATTAAATACATTTCCTGACCTTGCCAAAATTGCTTAGTCTCTGGCTTCATCTTTTTTACTCTTTTTTTTTTTTTGTCTTTTTAGGGCTACACCTGTGGCATATGGAAGTTCCCAGGCTAGGGGTCGGGTCAAATCAGAGCTGTAGCTGCCGGACTACAGCACAGCCACGGCCACATCGGATTCAAGTGGTGTCTTCAACCTTTACCACAGCTCATGGCGATGCCTCTGGATCCTTAACCCATTGAGCGAGGCCAGAGGTGGAACTCACACCCTCGTGGATACTACTCGGGTTCTTTACCGCTGAGCCATGACAGGAGCTCAGCTTCCTCTTTTTAAAAAAAATTGAAATAGTGTGACATATAATGTGCAAGTTTAAGGTGTACAACATGTCAATTTGATACATTTATGTACTGTAATATGAGTGCCATTGTAACTGGCTTTGTCTTCCACTGTACCTGGGAACAAAGGCACCCATAAAGCAGAGGAAAGTATAAATTCAAAATAAAAAAAGAGAAGAAGCTGAGTGCAGAAGTAATATACTCCAATGGACATTAACTCTGAAAAAAGATGCTTGACGGTGCAGGCCCTCGGGGGCCGCGGGGGGCGGATATTGAAGGGCTTGGGGTGCGTTCCTTATCTCTGTGACACTTGACGTGGTAGAGATCTGTCTCCCCAGCCCATGTGAAGTGAGGAATTCCTATCCTTAAGAAATAAGCCGTATTTGGTAACTCCCCTGGCCTATTCCCTTTTTCCTTGGTGGCCTGGTTTAATCCCTGGGTCTTAGATCTTTCTGCCCTACATATGACCAGGAAGCCACTCTGCTCTGGGGGACCCTGGTCCCTGAAGGCTCAGCAGGGACCGAACTCTTTGCTGAGAACTATACATCCAAGCTCCAACTCATAGGATATGGGCTAGAAATGAGAGTAGAGCATGTACTTTGGATGGAGGCCTTGAGTGGCAATATTTTGCTTGCTAAGTTGAGTGATTTATCCCCTGTAAGCCTGCTGGGTTTCCAGGAAACAAGAGCAAAGCATCGTAATCACAGGCAGATATTTTGGAGAATGGAATCATTTTTATAGGACGTGAAGTCCTCCAAGGTCCTCCGGGCTAAGTCACTTAGTGAATGCAGGAGGAGCTAAGTTAAAGTCTGGAAGCTGACTTGGCGCACCGAGCTAGGGGCCAGACCTCCCACCACTGTACTCCTTACATGATGCCCCGATGTTAAAGCTCGATTCCATGCCGCTTTCAAGCAGAACCACGTGGACAAACATAATAGCAGCAGCTGCACATCAGTCTGAAGATGGGATTTGTAAAAAGCCAAGGCCACCTAGAGCTTGACTAGAAAACATGAGTGCGTTAGTGTAACACTTCTCTTGACCTTGTGACCCCATGTACCTAATGTCCTGTTGCTCTTACTTCCTTTGGAGACACTTGGTTGCAAGAGAGATCTGTACCTGTGGCTTGCTCTCATTTTTACTGCCTAGGACTAGGTGAAATTTCCTAGCTAGAACTCTCTTTAACCCTCTGCCACGCAGCTACTATTCCCACTGCTTTGCTAAAGCTGCCTTGGCAAAGGTCATTAGTGACTTCACATCATAAAAGCTGATGGCCTTTTTCCACATCTTGTCTTTCCTTCTAGAACTCTCTGTGACATTTGACACTGTTGACCTTCGCCTACATGTTGAAGTAGTTCTCCCTTGTTTTCTGTGACATCACTTCTTCTTTCGCTCCTCCTGTCTCTTTGAACATTTCCTCTTTGTCCCCTTTTAGGTTAGGCTTCAAACCACCTAAAATCCTTATTCTTCCCACAGTTGTTCCTGATTTACTGTCCTACGTGCTCTCTCGGAGCTCTCTCCTCCCACCTCAGTATTTTAATCTTTATCTATGTTGGTTAGCTGTTGCTACAACAAACCACCTGAAAGTTAGTGGTTTGAAACAACAACAAATTATCACTGCCACCACTCTGTGGGTTAGCTGAATGACTCCCCTGCTTTTTGTAGCATTGGCCAGGGTGCTGAGAGGGTTGATAGTCCCCAGATGGCTTCACTCATGTGGCTGGCAGTGGGCGTTGGCCACGGACTGGGAGCTCAACTGGGACTGACCCCTGAGAGCCTTGGTGTTCTTCTGTATAGTCCTAGACTCAGGGGTGTTGAGCTTCCTTACACATGGTGGCCATGTTCCAAAAGGAAGGAGCTAGAAGCTGCCGGTTCTCCTAAAACAGAGATTCGAGAGTCCCAGGTGTCTCTTCTGCTGCATCGTATTGGCCAAAGCAGCCTCAGGGCCTGCCCGGGGGAAATGAGCTCCATCTCTTGATGAGAGAGTATGACAAAGATCTCATGGACCAAACTCTACCCAGACTTCCCCGAACTCTTTTTCAAGGAGGCCTGACTTGTGGACCTCTGTGTACATCTGCATGGTCCAATCTTAGCAACAATCCTGCTGAGGTGGTTTATCCAGAATCCCCCATCCTCAATATCTGGTCCCCCTCGATGTCTAATCAGGTTCCTTTTCTTCTACCATCCTCCAGGTGCTGTCTGGTCATCCTGGCTTGTCTTCAGCAAGAATCCTGCTGGGTCATTTTAGCCAGAATCCTTCTTTACTCCTGATGTTTCCTTTTTATGCTTTTTTATCTACCAACCCCCATCTGGCACCTCGCCCACGCCATATTCAGAATTGAGCCTGATGCTATTCTTCAGTCTCTTACCCCCTAAGGCAATAGTCCTGAAAAACAAAATATTCTTGCTGCTCTAACTACTGTCCAGCTCTGGTTTTTCTTCACCAAGTAGCATGTATATTCCAAGAGGGAAGGAATTGAGGGTGGACATATTTAGAGATCATCTGCCGTGATTAACTCGCTGGCCACAACAACAAACTATACTCCTATGTGCAAAATGCACTCCCTGCCTGAACCATTATGGCATTTGCTCAAAGTCCAGAATATTGTCATAAAAATTAGGTATAAATGAAGACAAACTCCTCTGGTCTACTCCTTGAATTTTGCTTTTCAGCTGTGGCTTCTTGGGTGTGGAGATTTATGAAACATAAACGTAAGCTATCTTACAAAGCTAACATACAATTGTGAATAAGAGACAGAATAAAGCAATAAAGGTTCCCAGGCAGAGAACTGGAAGCATATTGCCACTCCTGTCCTTAGCAATTCTGAAATCCATCTGGGCACATGGGGCCATTTCCTCTGACTCCAGGGAGAAAGAATATTTCCTGATTAAGAGTTGGTTTCTGCTCCTTGTGAGTGGTTTTCCATGGCTCTTGGCTCCTCTCTCTGGAATCTTGGCTTCGTCTTCGGAGTTGTCTTCATTTCCTGCAAGAATACCCTGTGTTTGCCTCTGCTTATCTTTCATAACCTGCTTCTCATTAATAGGAAGTTTAGGGACAGGAGACCTCCTTTCATTTCCCACTATCCATCCTTTAACATGCCTGCTCTATCTGTAATAGAAACTTGGTGCATTACCCTTCTCCCGTGAAATTTTCCTCTTTTGGCTACTAGCTCCCTGCTTGCTGAGTTTAAGCTGATACAATTCCTTTTTAAAAAATTCTGGGCTCTCTGTGTATCAAATTATAAATCCATGTCAAGGACAAAAACAATACCCACAAGTGTCCTTGAGATAGGACCTTAAAGTCAGTGTGTTAGGCGGAAAAAACTGTAAGGTTCTCAGATCATCTATTGTCTGACCGAGAGGGTCTAGGGAGCTCCCCATTAAGAAGCCCTTTTATGAATAATAATAATAATAAAAGGAAAAAAGAAGCCCTTTTATCTTGTTGAGAAGTTTATGAGGCATAACCTTAAATCTTTGAAAAGTGTCAGCAAAAGTCCTATAACCACACCCTTGATCTTTCCTGGGAGGCTATGTTTTATTAGAGGCCCCTGGATTTGATTTTTGGGCCCTGTGGCCATTTCTTACTTTGAGACTTACTTCGAGACTACTTCCTTACTTTGTGTTAAACTACAAATATGAAATTGTTTTTTAATTTCCCATCAAGCAGGGCTTGCAGTGGAAATACTGTTCTGATATTTTCCTTGAAAAGCAGAGAGTTCCAGGAGGTCCCGTCATGGTGCAGCAGGAAGGAATCCAACAAGCACCCATGAGGATACCAGTTTGATCCCTGGCCTCGCTCAGTGGGTTAAAGATCTGATGTTGCTGTGAGCTGTGGTGTAGGTTGCAGACGCGGCTCGGATCTGGCACTGCTATGGCTGCAGTGTAGGCCAATGGCTACAGCTCTGATTTGACCCCTAGCCTGGGAACCTCCATATGCCGCGAGTGCAGCCCTAAAAAGCAAACAAAAAGAAAAGAAAAGAAGAAAAGAAAATCAAAGAGTTCCTTCTTACGCTCATCTTGCTAGTCTTATACTTTATCATTGGTATCGTTATCTTAAAGAAGTTGCCACTCTACCTGGAAACCCTCTCAGCAAGATCCATACATTTATTAGGTACTCTTTCTCTTCATTTCTTCTTCCTTCTCCTCTTCCTTCCCTTTTCTTTTCTTTTTTTTTTAATTTTTATTTCTTTGGCCACACCTTTGGCATGTGGAAGTTTTGGAGCCAGGGGCCAAACCCACCCCGCAGCTAGGACCCAAGCCACAGCAGGGACAATGTCAAATTCTTAACCTGCTGAGCTACCAGGGAACTTCTATTAGGTTCTATTTGTATTTTTCAGATTACCATAGGCAGCATTTCACTAATTAGTCCAATTTATAACTCATGTCCACTTTTCTCAAATCTTAAATATTACTTCCTTTACTTCCCTTCTAGCCTTTATATCTTTTTCAAAACCCTCCCAGGTTTTGCCTGCTTCCAGATTCCAAAGCCATGTCATACATATTAGGTTTTTGTTATAGCAAAACAAAACAGATTCCATTATCAGGTACCAATTTCTGTTTTTATTGCTATATATCAAATCATTTATAACTGGTCGCTTGAAATAACAACAACCATTGGTTATCATGACTCTGTGGGTTTGTAGCTTGAGCTTCCTCATAGCATGGCAGCTACCTGCCACCCTATGTTCCAGGAGGAAGTAACTAAAAGTTGCCTTTCCTCTTGAAGCTTGAACTCAGAAGTCCCAGAATATCTCTTCTACAGCTTTCTACTGAGCAAAGCATTGACAAGTCTAATGAATTTCAAGGGGAGGGGAAACAAGCTCCTCCTGTGAATGGGGGAGTGGCATGTGCATACAGGGAGGGAAGAAACTGAAGGCAATCATCTTTGAAACTCGTGATCACAGCCTCTAACCAGATAAACGCTAAATTTATATTTGCAACTCTGTCATCACATGCTGCATTTCAGACCCATCTACGTGTTGTTGTATGTTTCCACCTGCACATTAAATCTATATACCTTAAACTACACTCATCACTTTCCTTTCTAGACATATTTCTCAGCTTGTTCTCTATATTTCAGTAAATGACAGCCATCCAAGTCAGAAACCAGAATTCATCCTTTAAATCTGTTACTACCCCAGCTCCCCATGCATACAGAGCTGACCAAGTTTAACCCTGAGCTCTTTTTCAAAAATGCCACCCCCTTATCCATTTCTAGCAGAATTGTAGTTTAGGCTTTTATCAAGTAAGAATCTCTTGCCTGGCTCATTGCAGTATCTTCCTACATGGTCTCCATTTTAATTCCTGTGGTGAAATTGAGGTGTGGTGTGGGAATTATTTAGCCACTCGAGGAAATAAGGAACATAAGAGAAGAAAGAAAAGGAGAAGGAGGAGGAAGAAAGGAATTAAAGACCAAAGAAAAAGAAGTGAAAGAGTATCTAAAAGAAACCTGGTCAAGCATACATTAAAATTCTTTAGGCTGGTGCTATCATGGTTTAATTTGCGGAAGGAAAATAAGAAAATGCTATATTTAGACCAATAGACACTTTTACTGACTTTCAGTAAAAAGAAAGTTGTAACATTAAGACAAATCTTTTGACCCACTTTCCAATCAGTTTCTGAATAAAAAAGTACCAGAGAAGACAGATAAACTTGCCCTCCTCCTTCCACCACCACCACCAAAACAAACAAACAAACAAACAAAAACCCAACTTCAAACAGTATTGCTAATGTGATCTTTCTAGTATTATAGTACTCTTTTGTCTAACCCCCGCCTCCCCCAATGTCCATCAAAGTCCTTAAGTTGGTCCGCAAAGCTATGCATGGCTGGACTTCCATGTGTTCATTCAGTAAATGTATAAGACATGCCTTTAACGTGTTAGGTTTCTGTTTCCGTCTCTCCCCTCCCCCTCCTCATGCTTTTCATCATTCCTATGCCCAAACTGCTAGAGCTCCTTATACACACACTCTTTTTATTCCTGCTCTCTTTGTTGGTTTTCCTCTTCTTCTTCACTACCTTTTTCCTACCCACTCCTCAAGATTCTGGTTAAAAACTGACTTCTCCAGGCAGTCCTTGACCCCCGGATTAGATTAAGGGCTTCCCAAATACCCTGCACACATCTGTTATCTTCTGTGCAAACAATAATAGTAGCATATGTTTGCCAGTCCATCGCCCTCTAATCTGCTTGAGAAAAAAATCATGTCTTAAGAGGCACCCTAATATAGTGATTTAAAGTCCAGACTCAAAGGAAGTTCCCATCGTGGCTCAGTGGTAATGAGCCTGAATGTTATCCATGAGGATACAGGTTCAATCTCCGGCCTTCCTCGTGGGTCAGGGATCCGGCGCTGACATGGCTTGGATCCCACGTTGCTGTGACTGTGATGTAGGCCAGCAGCTATGGCTCTGATTCAACCCCTAGCCTGGGAACCTCCTTATGCCTCAGGTGTTGTCCTAAAAAGACAAAAAATAAAAAATTAAAATTAAAGAAATAAAGTCCAGACTCTGAAGACTTATTGCCTGAGTTTACGTCCCGGCTCTGCAACGTACGACCTAGATACTTCTGGGGAAGTGCTTAGCCTTTTGCTGCCTTCTTTCTGCATCCTTAAAGTGGGGTGGTACAGACAGGTATAAACATTACAGGTGTGTTGTGAAGACTGAGTGAATACATATACTATACTTAAAATAGTGCCCAGCACCTGAAGCAGAATAGCAAACATAAACTATTCTTATTGTTGTTAGGATGATGGTGAGTCATCTGGCACAGCACCTAATGCTTAATAAATACTTGTGGACTCGAATTCCTTCTTCTTTCTTTCTGTTTTTACTTATGTCACAACCTTCCTTTTTTTGCCTGTGCTAATTTTCACAATTCTCTGTCGCAGGCTGTCTTTAACCTTTGAAAAGTGGAATTTCCCACCTCCAGTCCCTCTGGCCCGGGGACAGTCAAAGTCCCAATGATATGCTTCATTTGCCCTGTCGGCACTGGTCACTCCTTGGCTGAGTGCAATGGTTCTTTCCCAACTCCAGCCAAAGAGAGGCAATCTCTACGGGTTGTTGTCACTTCTGCCTCTGTCCACATCCTGAGCAAAGCAGATGGGGGAATTCTTCACATACCCAGAGGAGTCCCGAAGGTAAATAGTCACATTTGAATGCCTCATTGCCAACCATGATTCAAAGAAAATGTAGCAATGAAAGAGCATGTGAGTCCCTTGTCATAACAACAGAGCTCTGACTGAGGAAGGGAGTATCCCCTCACTGCTAGAACCAGCCAAGAACCAGAAATAATGAGCTTGTTTCTGAGCTATCCCTCTGGTTTCCTGAACAAAAACAAGATGAGGTTAATCACATTTGCACCTGAATCCCCACCAATATGGCAGACCCAGTTGTCAGGGCTCATTTTCCAACAGCTCTCTTCTGAGTTCTCCTCCTCCTCCTTCCTCTTCTCTTTCTTCTTCTTTTTAATTCCTTGCATTTCCCTGGAGTTTCCTGCACTGGCTGTCCTGACTTCACTCTAAGTTTTCAAAGGAGCACATGATCCCTTTGTTCCAGAGGGTTCTATGATTCCTTTACTTCTCTCCAGTAATAGAGAAGAAGAGGCTCTGCCCTGGTCTTTTGCCCCAAATTCCTCCTTATGCTCTGTGAGTATGACGTACTGGTGCGGGGCAGCCTTTGGGCTTGGCTGGTAGCTGAGAACCTCTGTATCATATCTCTGTCGGATCCCAGACGGAGAAGACCCCTTGTTCTCTTGGAGTTCCTGGTGTGAAGCATCTGAAAGCCCGGTGTACTCTGGAAAAAAATGCCCTCTGCTCCTTTCTTGGCACCTTAGAAAATATGTTAAAAATACATTTACAGAGTTCCCGTTGTGGCGCAGTGGTTAATGAATCCGACTAGGAACCATGAGGTTGCGGGTTCGGTCCCTGCCCTTGCTCAGTGGGTTGACGATCCGGCATTACCGTGAGCTGTGGTGTAGGTTGCAGATGTGGCTCGGATCCAGCGTTGCTGTGGCTCTGGGGTAGGCTGGTAGCTACAGCTCCGATTCGACCCCTATCCTGGGAACCTCCATATGTTGCGGGAGCGGCCCTAGAAATGGCAAAAAGACAATAAATAAATAAATAAATAAATAAATAATACATTTATGTATATTTACAGGTGAATATTTACATATATTACATATTTTTATTTCTATAAAAAATCATACAGTAAAATAAAAACACCCCCCAAACCACAACCACCTATCTCAAAACAAAAGCAAACACACACAGTAACCATCCCTTCCCCTCACCACACTGAAGGAGTGATTTCACACCTCCTCAGCCAGGAACAGCCTGGGGTTACTTTAGGGCAGTGCTTCTCAGTGGGGACATGGCAGGAAGTTGAGCTTTCTGAGTCCCTGCCTCCTAAGGGCCACTCAGGCTCCCCTCTCCTTCTCCCCTCCCCCAGATGTGGAAACAGCCCGATTGGACTCCGCCAGTTTCCAAAAGCTCTCCCTCATCCCGGGGAGAACATCACATCTCCATCAAACACCCAGCCGAGAATTCGTCCCTCGGGAAAGCAAGCAAACAAAAACTTCCTATTAAATTCCCATGTGCCTTGAAGACTTCTCAGCATGTCCTTTAGGTAGGCATTTATGGTAGACAACCATTCTACTGGGCACTGGCTGGTCGAGCGAGGTCACCCTGCCCGAGGACCACCTGCTCCTCCTGCCCTTAGCTAAGTCACCCATCCCAAGTCACTCCAAACTTGTCCAATCAGCTGCTCTCCTCCCGGAACTGATCACTCAGAGCTTGACATTGTCCCATGAATGGCAGGTCCTCCTGCTGGGGATGCTGAATTGTCACAGTCCTTGCCCTTCCCAAGTTGTGTTCACTCTCCATGGCATTGGATTGATCGCTTCAAAATCCTTCCCTGCGATGATTTTTTTCCTTATGTCAACCGCAATTGGGTTTTTCCAGCAGCCAAAAATTCTTAGCTAATTTATGATTTTAATCCCCCATTTTGCTGTTGTGGTCAAGTGGTAGCTGAGGGCGCCTCTCACCCTGAGGCAAAAACCGGCAGTGGGCTGAGACGTTCCCAAGTGAGGTGACCAAGCACTGACCCCTCCCTCAGTAGCATCCATGGCCGCCATGCTGGGCAGGGATGAGAATGGCCAGGCCGTGGCCCTTCTTCATCTCTGGAAAAGTCCACTCTGACTTTGAGCCAGAAAAAAAATCGCCTATGCTTATGAATTGGCAAAGGACACCTCTTGCATCAGGGACAAGCTTCTCAGGGGGCCTTTTGGATAACTTCCCCCAAAGCTCCCTGCATCTTTGTGTCTTTCTGTCATCTGTGCGGCCCACACAAACACTGTCCAGGCCTCAAAGATATGATGATTAGCTGGTTCTTTTTTAGTTCATTAGCCCTTCTGATATATTAGTAGATTATCAAAAGCCGCTTCAGTATGTCATAAAATCTGTTTGGTATTAACGTGATACATGATGTGTTTTCCTCCATCCAGCTAAATAGTTTCCTTCAAATCTGGACCAGATGAGCACCCTGGGACTTGCATGAGCTCATGTGTGCGTCTGCATGGAATGCGGCCCTGCGTCCCACTGGACGTGTGGAGCATGTGTTTGGCCCAAATGGAAACATCCTTAGGCCCTGATGCCTCAATTAGGGGAAAGATAAAGACGCAAGATCAGATATGGCATCTGTAAAATGTTAACGTCCTGGTGATGCTATTTCGGTCTCTTTTTCAGTTCTTTGGGATGGCTAGTTTAGGCAAAATGGTGATGTGTGTGGACTTGCCGTCATTCTGCACCCTCAGGGAACAGCCTCCCACCCCGGCCCCTGCTGCCGGTGCCTGCTCACGGCCTCAACTCACCAAAGCTCCGCCAAGGGCGCCTGCTCACTCCTGCCATGCATCTCCTATGAGCGCCTATGACACCCTAGGTACAGGGGTAAAGGTGGAGGGAGAATAAGAACAGCTTCACTTCCAAGATGCAGAGGAGGGGCTCTCTGCAATGTGAACAGTGGTCCTACAGCAGGATAAGCCTGTGGTCAGGTGCTGTTGGAGCAGCTGAAGGGTCCAGGCTGGTCTGATGCAGGGCATGTAAGTCAGGGAAGGCTTCCTGGAGGAACAACCTGGGAGCCCTGAAGAACAACCAGGAATTAGGGTTGCTGCTGACCCCTCAGGTGCTCTGGGGTGAATAAAGGAAAGGTACCCCTTCTGGCAAGAGGCAATCTCGTGCAGGGCACACAGCTTGGCAGCTCAAGAGTGAGCTGGATTTAGTCCCCACTCCCCCTCTCAGCTGGGTACCCCTGTGACAGCAGCCACCTGCAGCTTTCCAGGAGACCCGAGAATAATCCGCGTGTGCTAGTCTTGTAGGGCTGCTGGAACAAATTACCACACCCTGGGTAGCTTGCAGCAACAGAAAATTATTCTTTCATAGTTCAACTCCACTATTAATGTGTTGGCAGGGCCGCACCCCTGCTGGAGGCCCGAGGATACAACACCTCCCTGACCCTCTCGGCTTCCAGTGACTCCTCCCATTCCTTGGCTTGTGGCTCCAGCACTCCTGTCTCTGCCTCTGTCTTCCAGTGGCCTTCTCTGTGTCCTTGTGTCCAAGCTTCCTCTGACTTTCTCTCCTAAGAACGCCTGTCGTTGGATTTGGTAATCTGATGTCATTACCCAGGTAATCCTGGATGGTCTTATCTTGAGACCCTCAAGCTCCTGATGGTTGCAAAACCCTATCTCCAAATAAGGTCACATTCTCAGGTCCCAAAAAGTTAAGACATGGATACATTTTTCCAGGCTTCACTGTTCAACCCACTACACCATGCAAAGAAGGAAGGGAGGAAGGCAGTTTTGGACAGAAGGAGCAGGGTAGTTAAGGCAAGGAGGTGTTGGAAGGCACGGTGGCTTCCATGAAAGGCAAGGATGGGAGGACGCAGGTTTGGGAGGCGCTGCGACGTGAGCTGAGGCTAGATTGGAGAGTAAGGAGCTGATCACTGAGGACCTGGTATGCTGGCCAACTGCCTTGGACTATGCCCCGGAGGCAGTGAGCTTTTGCCTGGACTTAATTTTAACTTAGAAAGATCCCTCGGGCTGAAGGTTAGAGACCAGACTGGAGGAGGGCTAGATTGGAGGTGAAGCAATTCCACTCAAAGGGGGTTGCTGCTGTTCAGGTAAGGAACTCCGGCCCTGATCTTTGCAGAAGAGGAAAGAGGGACCCAAACACAGTGATTGGTGACTAATATGAGCTGAGCGGGAGGGGGGGTGAAGGATTGGGACCTATTCCGAGGTTTCTATCAATATTCCAGCCCCTGCATTGCGCCTCCCCTGCCACCCACAGTCACACAACACCAGACACAGTAGCAGCCTCTCTACACAAAAGCCATTCACACTTTAGAAACTGAATGTGTGCTTTTAAGAGATTGCACTTTGACTCAAAACTTCCCTCTGTCTTGGGTTGAATAGCAGCCCCTCAAATGTATGTCCACGCAAAACCAGCATATGTGACCTTTTTGAAGCAAGGGTCTTTGCCGATACAATCACGTTAAGATGAGGTCATACTGTATCCCATAATCCAAGACTGGGGACCATCTAAGAAGAGGGAAATTTGGACACAGGTATACAGCAAGGAAGCTTGCGGTATCACGTGATGACAGAGGTGGAGATGGGAGTGATGAGGCTACAAGCCAAAGAAAGCCAGAAATTGCTAGCAGCCAGCGGAAGCCGGGAGCAGGCAAGCAACGATGGTCTCCAGAGTCTTGGGAGGGGACGTTGGTCCTGCTGACGGTGGATTTTAGACTTCTGGCTGGCAGAACCATGGAAAAGGAATTTCCACTGTCTTAAGCCACTTCATTGGTGGCATTTGCTATGGTAGCCTTAGGAAATGAGTACACCCCAGGGGGTGGGGTTTCCAGACAGCGTCACGGTCATAGGGAATAATGCTTCTGGGAGCTTTGATGTAGTGCAGAGAACAGCACATGGGCCTGGGGGTCAGGACATAAGCTGGCCCGTCACTGTGCGAGGAGTCTCAGAAGGGACTTGCATCTCGGAGGACTCTTGTGAAGATTAGACGAGAAGGCAAGTGTCGATGCCCGTGAAACATTGTTGGGGATGGTCTGAAAAAATGGGCAGGGTGGCTGGGGTAAGAAACCAGAACTTGTGGACAGGATTTGTGACTATTGCATGCTTTAGAATTAAAAGAGGCCATGTGTGTGTGTTTTACACACACACACACACACACACACACACACATTCACTATAATGCTCTGTACCCTGAGCATGAGCAGCAGGCCCCTTGCACTTGGAGTTCCCGGTTAGTCTGGGTTTTCTGACTCCTCTCTCTCTCTTATATTTTTTAAAATTAACGTATGATACAGTCGATTTGAACGTTGTGCCAGTTTCTGCTGTACAGCAAAGTGACACCATCATGCACACATATACACGCTTTTTCTCATCTCATCCCCCAACACGTTCTGTCCCAAGAGACTGGACACGGTTCCCTGTGCTGCACAGCAGGACCCCCTTGCCCATCCTTTCCAGATGGAATAGTTTGCATCTACTCACCTGAAACTCCCCATCCATCCTACTCCCCACCCCCACCCCCCCACCCTTGGCGACCCCAAGTCTGTTGTCCATGTCTGTTCTCCATGAGTCCTCTCGGTTCCGCCTTAGGGTGGGGGGGTCCAAACAGAACCCCCACTCTGTTCTCTGGCCTTCTTCCTTCTCCCGCTGCTTCTTACCTCTCCCGGGAGTGGGAGGGCTCTTTCTCTCTTCCTTCTCTGTCCATCTATCCTGCTTTTATCCTTTTACCCCTTTATCCTCCTTTTATTCCACTTTATGGTATTTGCCTTCCTTTTCCTGAGGCAAAACATGAAGAAGGGCTGCAGGAAGAGAAAGGAGACGATCAACAGGGAGAAATACAGTCTCAAGGTTTTCCAAAACATTATCGCTTCCTATACTCATCTTGGAAGTTTTTCATTAATCACCGTAGCAGATGGCATGGTGCCCACACCCCCCAAACATATGTTTGGATCCCAGTTCCTGGTACCTTTGAATGTGACCTAATTTGGAAAAGGGTCATTGCAGATGTAATTAAGTGAAGGATCTCAAGACGCAATCATCCTAGTAGTTCCTGCTGTGGCAGAGTGGGTTAAGAATCCAACTGCAGGAGTTCCGGTCATGGTGCACTGGAAACGAATCTGACTAGGAACCATGAGGTTGCAGGATCGATCCCCGGCCTCGCTCAGTAGGTTAAGGATCTGGCATTGCCATGAGCTGTGGTATAGGTGTCAGACACTGCTTGGATCCTGCGTTGCTGTGGCCGTGGTGTTGTCTGGCAGCAATAGCTCCAATTCAACCCCTAGCCTGGGAACCTCCATATGCCACAAGTGCAGCTCCTAAAAAGCAAAAAAAAAAAAAAAAAAAAGAATCCAACTGCAGTGGCTCAGGTCACTGTGGAGGCTCAGGTTTGATCCCTGGCCCGGGAATTTCCTTATGCGTGGGTGTGGCCGTAACGTGGGGGAAAAAACGATGTGATCATCCTGGATTGTGCAGGTGGGTCCTAAATCCAGGACAAGCGTCACAGGAGACAATCGGAGAGATGGGCAGAGGCTCTGTGAAGATAGAGACAGCGCCTGGATGGATGTGGCCACAAGCTGAGGAACACCAAGGCTTTCCTTGGAGTCGCCAGGAGCTGGAAGAGGCAGGAATTCTCCCCTAGAGTCTCCAGAGGGAGCACGGTCCTGCCGACACCTTAATTTTGGCTGTTTGACCCCCAGAACAGTGAGGGGACAATGCTCTGCTGCTCTAAGCCATCGAGTTTGGGGTAATTTGCACAGCGGCCCTAGAAACTAGTACAGATTGATACCGGGCATGAAACACCATTGACATTAAAAGAAGAAAAAAAGGCACAGTGGCTACAGAGGACTCAGCGTACAGGAACTGGAACGGCAGCTATCCCTGTTCTAATGGGAGCCGGCAGCCTGTGCCCCGGGAGACCGAGCTGTCCTGACCTTCTTAGCAAGTTTGCAAATCCCTCCACCTGTTGTCTTTGCTAATGTAGCTATTCTTTCTGTCACGCCTGTGTACACCCGGGATGTTGACAGCGTTCAGAATCACTGTCTCTAGATAGTGATCGTGCAATAAAAATGGCAAACTGATTAGTCAGCCGGAGGAGAAGTCTTTTTCTCATTATAAGCATGATCTAATGCTGTAATCACCTAGTCTGCAGCCGGCAGCCAAGTGCTTGTGGTCAGGCCTCGGCCTCACAACAGGTGAACCCTGTTAAAAGGGATCCTGCTGCATGGCTTCAGCTGTCCCGTAGACCAGTAAAGTCTCATTCCCTGAAACATAATAACCCCATAGAACTCATCATGTGTCCCCGAGTTTATTACAACCTGCAGGGTCAGCCTTTCAAAAAACATGCAGGGGTTCTCTTGGGGCACAAAGGGTTAAGGATTGGCATTGTTGCTGCAACAGCATGGGTTGGTTCCGTGGCGTGGGTTTGATCCCGAGCCTGGGAACTTCCACACACCCTGGGCATAGTCCAAAAAAAAAAAAAAAAAAAGCAAATCAAATAACTCCAGCTTTCAACCCATGAGACTCAAGGAAACCCAAGTCTCTTCCAAGGGCTGTAGACATATTTTGGCGGTTACTTATCATTCTCCATCCAAATGGTGTCCCCCAAATAGACTCAGTACCTTCCTTCACCCCCAAGGCAATGCTAACATGGGGCTTTCTGGCTTGACTTAAAATTGGACGGAATTTCAGTGCACAGAAGGGGAATTTAAGCTCCAAGCCAGCCGTGACTACACCCGAGATCCTGAACCACCTCTCCGGCCAGGTGGAAATCCCTGCTGGTCTTCCCTGACCTTCCGGTTCCCAACATGTTGCCGGGTTTGGCCCTGTTCCCTCCTCATCTCCACACAGGGCTTCACTTTGACTGTGTCTTTCAATCCCAAGGACAAAAAGCCCCAATACCCTCTTCCCCCCATCTCATCAGAGGAAGCCTCAAATCCGTTAATACTGGAACAGCTCCCCTCTCTTTTACTTTGGTATCCACCGTCCTTATGGGTTCCCATGTCTAAAATTCCCTAGTCCAGGATGGAATTTCCTTTTGTACAAATAAAACCCTGATTTGGTGCTTTTCCCTTGTAAGAATGCCTTGCCCCTACCCCCAGACCAATATGAATTTTTAGTAGCCCAAAGAATTGACAGAAACTTTGAAATTACAATCCTTCCTTAAAGGCTTTGAAGAGCCCAGATCCAATCCTTAGGCTGGATCAAAGCCTATGTATATGCTGTATTCGCCTCTCTGTACCTCCGGGACAGGGCACGTTTTCCTCCAGCCCCTAGGGAACTTGGTCTTTATAAAGCAGAAGGGGCATTTTTTTTTCCAGGTACCAGCACTGCATGGCTTGGAAGAAGATTAACTTGTCTGGGAGTTCCCACTATGGTGCAGTGGCTTAATGATCTGGCTTGTCTCTGTGGAGGTGCCAGGTTGATCTCCAGCCACAGCTCTGGCTTGGATTTGATCTCTGGCTTGGGAACTTCCATGTGCCATGAAGTGGCTGAGAAAAAAAAAAAAAGATTACCTTGTCTGAGCCTCAGACTCGTTAGCTATAAAATAAGACTTATTTATTTATTTTGTCTTTTTGCCATTTCTTGGGCCACTTCCTGCGGCATATGGAGGTTCCCAGGCTAGGGGTTGAATCGGAGCTCTAGCCGCCAGCCTACACCAGAGCCACAGCAACTCGGGATCCAAGTCGCATCTGCAACCTACACCACAGCTCACGGCAACACCGGATCCTTAACCCACTGAGCAAGGGCAGGGATCGAACCCGCAACCTCATGGTTCCTAGTGGGATTCATTAACCACTGCGCCATGACAGGAACTCCCCTAAAATAAGATTAATAATAGCTTTTGCACAGGGTTATGGTAAGAATATTTAAAGAAAGACCTTAGGAAAACTAGCATGGAGCCTTGTACATAAAAACTATTCAAGAAATCCCAGGCTCTACTTCTTCGTCTCTTGATAGGATTAAGCAATAGTTTGCTTTGCTGTCTTGCATGTATATTGTAATGTGCTTAGTGCTGAGGATGCTGCACATGTTCTAGAAAGAAACTAGTTAACAAAGATACACTCAGCCCCCAGGGAAGCAAAAATGTCCTGCTTTATTGAACAACGTTTTAGCCATGTCTTTGTACATGCCGGTAATTTAAAATTCATTCCTAGATGTGGAATTGATGGACAGAGCGTGTGTATGTTTTTAGGACTCCTGCTACACATTCCTGAATTGTGCCCCAGAAAATCTATACCAGTACTGTGTCAAAGCTCCTTTTTCCTGGAATCTTAAGGTTTTTTAAAAATGTATCAATTTGATGAGTGAAAAACACTGTATCTCACTGTGGATGTTGAATTGAATTTCTGGCCTGGACAACAAGGATTCAACTCAAGACCAATTCATGCATTTTAAAAATGAAGATCCTAAGATTTAGAAAGATGAAGTGTCTTGGCCAATTCATCTAATTAGCCGGACAGCCCACATGCATATCCCATATTTTCTGGCTCTGAAATTCTTTCCATGATG
This sequence comes from Phacochoerus africanus, assembly GCF_016906955.1. Classification (NCBI taxonomy): domain Eukaryota; kingdom Metazoa; phylum Chordata; class Mammalia; order Artiodactyla; family Suidae; genus Phacochoerus; species Phacochoerus africanus. The sequence goes on along the minus strand of NC_062553.1, from coordinate 19,775,778 downwards.
GCACTCTGGAGAGGGAGAAGTAGCCTGGGGTGAGAGCACTCAGGGCGTCTTTAAAAACCAAGTTCGATTAGACCAAAGCGAATGTGTGGTGGAGGAAAGAGTTGATGAAGGGAACTTTAATTAGTGTCTGGCTAATTCATCATCAGATAATGAGTCCCAGCCCTCTCCACGTTAGCACCACCTATTGATGAAAATGTAAGCTTGCGCAGGATTTCCCTCCAAAGCTGAAAGTAGAATGAGGAAAATCACTGGCAGATTTGGACCGGTTGAAATTATCTTGTTCTACGGAGACGTGGAAAGAAAAAGAAATCAGTATGGAGTCACTGAGTCATGAGCCACTGGGACTTCAACCACTGTGGTCTCCAGAATTGCGGTGAATGAGGTTCCCATTTCCTGCAGCGGCAAAGTCAGTTTCTGCTCTTCCTACTGTGTGCACAGAGTGGAACTTTCTTCATTTTTCTGTAACCTAATTTCTAGTTTAAGCCCATGTTCTGCTAGTGGCGAGAAATAATATCTAGCGACTTCCAGAGTAAAAAATCTCTCCCTTGGGTATTTTCTCAGTTATTTCGGGGTTCTGTGGCTTAATTGGACATTTCATTCCCGTCCTTTCTGCTTGGGGTTGCAGCTAAGATCCTGGATGTGTGGGATGTGTATGCGGAGAAATTGGAGCTGGGGTGAGTGAGGAAGGGGTTGGGGTGGTCAGCCCATGGGCATCTTTCATCTGATACAGGCCTGGTCTTTGGCCATTGGCATCTATTCATACCAGCACCCAAAGGCCATCCTTGGCATCCTGGTTTCAGTTGTTAAAAAGCCTTCCATCTCAACTTCAAGCCTTGCTCAGGTCTGCTGAGCCTCTGTTAGCCATTCTATGCCCATGTGGGGGAAGGGAGGGAGCAAGGGGAACTTCTATTTATTTATGTAGTGGTTTGTTTTTTTTTTGTTTATTGTTTTTTAAGTTTTATTGAAGTATAGTTAATTTACAAGGTTGTGATAATTTCTGCTGCACAACAAAATCGTATATACATATTACCCAGTCGTACATACACACAAACTCTTTCTCTCTCAGAAGGGGAACTTTCAGCTGTTCCTACACATATCTGCTTGTGGGACAGAGGGCTTTCTTGGGGCTTCTCTGCCTGTGTTGCCCTGTTGCCCTGTCTGCTGCAGTATTTCATAGCATGCAGAATAGGGGATGGCCTGGTCCTTGAAGGGCCAGATGGGAAACATTTTAGGCAAGTCCTCAACTCTGCCATTGTCCCCCAAAGCAGCCAGACTCTGTGACGGCATGGACATGGCTATGTTCCAATAAAACTTTATTTACAAAAAATAAGTAGCATGCTGAATTTTCTCCTCGGGCAGTGGTTGGCTGATGGCTGGTACTTAGTCTGTGAGATCCCCCCCCCGAAACCCCAGGCATCTCCCAGAGGGCAAGGCACAAATCCTCTCAGGTCTGAGTGCCCCCAACCTCTATCTTGGGGGGAAAGTCACAGGGTGGGGGAGAAGTTGAGGGACCCCTTAGGGATGTGTCGGCCACCAGGCTCCCCTCTCCCATCACCTTTCTTTCTCGCCAGAGCCACCAGCCTTGCCTCTCCTTCCATTCTCTTGTAGAGTATAAACCTTACGTCATGCTTACCAGGGGATTAGCCTCATGATTCCATCACACTTAGCCCTGCCAATCACAAACCTTCGCCCCGGAAGTTCTCAACTCTGTAACAGGAGTCAAGCGCCTGTGTGGATCCAGGTCAAGAATGTGCTGTGCTCTTCCCCATGCTCTTCGTGACGCTCTCTTTCTCGGGGAGCCGTGGCGGCCTCAAGGGACTGGGCATCATGGCAAATGAGTCCTCTCAACTCTTGCTAACTCTGAGCCTTGACCGAGGGCAACCCACACTCTAAGGGCAGCCAAAAATAAATGTCTTGGCCAGAGTCTCTTCATCTGGGTTTATTTTATGAGGAACTGAGAAGAATAAGGTTGACCTGAGATTCGCACATATGAATCGAAATAGATGCTTTCAAGGCAAAACTGTTTAGAGCAGCATTTCACATGGCAGGTTGCAAATCATTAGAACATCAGGACAGGACTAGGCAAACCTTTGCAGTAAAGAGACAAATAGTAAGTATTTTAGGCCTTGTGGGTCATACTCAAGGTGCAACTTTCGACTTTGCTATAGTAGCGTGAGAGAGATCATAGACAATGCATCAGTGAATGAGCATGGTCGGGTTCCAAGAAAACTTTATACATTTTTTTTATTTTTTTAGGGAGGCACCCACGGCATATGGAGGGGTTGAATCAGAGTTATAGATGCCAGCCTACACCACAGCCACAGCAACGCCAGGTCCAAGCCATGTCTGTGACCTACATCACAGCTCACAGCAACACTGGATCCTTAACCCAGTAAGCAAGGCCAGGAATTGAACCCGGGTCCTCACTGATACCAGTAGGGTTCATTAACTGCTGAGCCACAACAGGAACTCCTAAAACTTTATTGATGGGCAGCGAAATTTTAATTTCATGTAATTTTCATGTGTCATAAAATATCATTCTTCTTTTGATCTTTTCCAGCCTTTAAAAAAAATGTAAAAACCATTCTTTGCTTCTTGGCCATACATGGAGCAGGTGGCTGGGTGGACTTGGCCTTTGGGCTATAGTTGGTTGATCTCTACATTAGGGCATCAGGAAATGAATTAAGCAAGGTTGGATCAGGATTTTAAAAAAAAAAACATATAGAATCTGGTGGAATAAAGAAGATAGAAAATGCCAGCCTTCACTGTATACGAAAAAGTTCTCATGAGATGTTTATTTCTGTTAATTGACATATGTACATATGCAATGAAATGCAATGCAAAATCTATTTTTTACCATAGTCTGTGCCCAAAGAGAGTTTGAAAATCATCCATCTAGAGGAACATTCCTTCCAGGATGACATTTTTATCTCCGAAGAGTTATTCCTCTCTTCATTCCACACCTCCAGATTTCATGTTCATGTTGCCAGCTAAAATATAGGGTGGCAAGCGAAATTTGAATTTCAGATTTTAAAAAAACCCAAATAATTTGTTAGCATTAATATGTCCTATGCAATATTTGGGAAATACTTATATGGAAAATAGTCATTTTTTAATCTGAAGTTCACATTTAACTGAGCAGCCCATATTTTTTTCTAAATCGGACAGCTTTATATGATACATTATGAATTGTTTTAATTTTTACTGTAATGGTCTAAAATTCAGGTAAGGGCAGTTCAGTTCAGTTGGTCACTTAAGAAAAAAAACCCTCTATATTTAAAAATCCCTCCTGGGAGTTCCCATCCTGGCGCAGCAGAAATGAATCCAACTAGGAACCACGGGGTTGAGGGTTCGATCCCTGGCCTCGCTCAGTAGGTTAAGGATCCGGTGTTGCTGTGAGCTATGGTGTAGGTCACAGAAGCAGCTTAGTTCTGGTGTTGCTGTGGCTGTGGTGTAGACCAGTGGCTACAACTCCGATTAGACCCCTAGCCTGGGAACCTCCATATGTCGCAATGCAGCCCTAAAAAGGACAAAAGGGAAAAAAAAAATCCCTCCTGTATGCTGGCTTGTGTGTTCTTTCACAATTGCAGAAGGACTAGCCCTCATTGTAAGAATGCTTACAGTGCTCTCTAAGGGAGGACAGCTCTGCTGTCTGCAGTTTACAAATGAGGAAGCTGAAATGCAGTTTGCCTCCAACTCTGCATGGCACAGGGGTGAAAGGATGGCTCTTCCAACTCATTCTTGCCGCCTCACCCACTTGTTCTCTGGGGCAAGCTGTGCGGAAAGGCCACGGGCAGTTCTTGGTCCAGTGGTGCTCAGAGGAGAGGGTGGAGGGACAGTCGGAGCCATTCGGCCAGGGTGCAGATGATAAAGGGGGCATTGTCTGAGGGGAACTTCATCGAAATATAAAGTCAATGACAGTCTCGTTGTTGTTGTTGTTGCCATTGGTTTTTAATGGCCATACCCGCCACTTGTGGAAATTCCCAGGCTAGGAGTGGAATCGGAGCTGTACCTGCCTGCCTACACCACAGCCACAGTGACGAGGGATCCAAGCCACGTCTGCAACCCACACTGCAGCTCATGGCAATGCTGAATCCTTAACCCACTAAACGGAGCCAGGGATTGAACCTGTGCCCTTGGATACTAGTCGGGTTTATTACCGCTGAGCCATGAAGGGAACTCCCAACAGCCTGGTTTTTATTATCCCTACACAGGGTCAGTGCCCTGTCCTTGGGCAGACTTCCTCACCCTCCAATGGGACATAGTTTGGTGCTTAGCAAACGTTGCTTTCCTCTTTCTCCCTTCTCTCCTTTTCTCTTTCTTTCTCTCTACCCTGGGGCGGGCAACCAAGTTTCAAACCACTCGCCTACTGGAACGGGGGATGGCAGCCTGAACTGCTGGGTTTCGAAGGATTCCGAGGCTGAGTCTACTACATTCAGAGCAAAGGAGTGCTCAGCTTGATTAGTGATGCCGCGGGAAGGACAGGCAGCCCCCATCCCAGGGGTTGGTCATCCTGCAGGTAAACCCTGCCCCCTCCCGACAGCAAAGGACTGTGCTGAACAGCCCTTAACCATGAACCCAAAGCTGCCTCTCACTTATGACAAGGGCAGAAGGACTTCTGTCCCTCGTATATACCACCCCACACCCCACACACATTTAACCCCTAAGTGACCTGGAGCTTCATGCTGTGTGTACAGTGGAGGCAGAGCAAGCAGGCAGGTAGTGCACATCTCTGCTTGGGGCAAATTAATATCTCCCCTCCCACAACCACTCAGCCCTGGAAGCTTTTGCATGCATGCATTCTTGCGTTATGTGACCAGAGGCCTCTCTGCTGGCGTGTGCCTTCCTGGAAGCTGTGGGGAAGAAAGCCTTTTTCGATGTGTGTATGGCTGAACACAGGGCTGCAAAAATAGGCTGAAGGCAGGAATTTCCATTCCTCCATGTCCCCAAAGCAGTTTCCTCTTGGACGCAAACCTCCACCTTCCTTAAATTCCCAAATTGAGTAACTTCTTGGAAGCCTTACTTGTTTTTTTTTTTTTTTTAAATTTTAAAATTATTTTTCCAGCTGTAATTTTTCTTCAATCTGGAATTCTGCTCTTTCTGTTTCGAATTTCATTGTAACTCCAAGTTGAAAATCAGACTTATTATAAATAGCCTTTGTGTACAGCAGGTTTTGGGTGTGCCATGTTTTTAACATTGAAATAATCTCCTCTTCAGATGACTCCGTAATTCCTCTGCACCTTGGTTTACCTCCCTGCCTCAGAAATTGGAGGTAATAATAGAAAGGTCATGGCAGGGGTTTCAGATGGAGGCGTTGATAAGTTTAAGCCAGCCTTTAAGGTCAAAGTGAAGGAATGTTCAAAGGCTTATAAAGGCATTTGGATAGCTTCTTGGATATTCAATAGTGTTGGCAAAACTTTATTTTGTTGAGTCAGTAACTTGTGGATCTAGAAATGACTTCTAAAACTATCTGGTCTATTTCCTCTTGGAATAGGGTGGCAAGAAGGGCAACGATCCCTCATATGGCTCATCCTGATTTTGTTTTTGTTTGCTTTTTAGGGCCACACCCACTGCTTATGGAGATTGCCAGGTTAGGGGTCTAATCAGAGGCATAACCACTGGCCTACACCACAGCCGCAGCAATGCCAGATCCAAGCTGCATCTACGACCTACACCACAGCTCATGGCAATGCTGGATCCTCAACCCACTGAGCAAGGCCAGGGATCGAACCCGCAACCTCATGGCTCCTAGTCAGATTCGTTTCTGCTGTGCCACAATGGGAACTCCTGATTTTGTATTTTGTACAGAAGTCAAAATATTAGCCAAAATATAACCTTTTGATGATTTTGGCATGCGTACATCTAAAAATTGCAAATTTGATTTCGGAAGAGGCTCTTCAAGAAAAGGGGTCTAGACTCTGGTTCTTTGTTTGGTATTGCTTCAGCCAAATGATTTGTGGAGTCATTCATGCTGTTTTTCTCTATGGATTCAATGTTGTTTTCCACTGTGTCCTTAAATCCACCTTCTTGGCCACTGAGTTGGGCGTCCTCACCAGACTTCCTGAAGCACATGAATTCCTACATCAGAAGCTTTATTCCCACTTAGATCCTCTCAATTTTTCTCTTCTTCTTCGCCCTAGCCTTTAACATACCATGGATGTCACATCAGTCAAGTCATCCTTGGTTATCTTTTCAATATCCTTTAATTCCCCCCATGTCTGGACTCCTGTTGGGAACCATTGTCAATATTCAGTCATTGCCCTTGGTCTCTGATGATCTCCCACAGTTCAGATTTTACCTGAGGATAAAGACATTGTTGTCTGTTTTTTTCTATATTTTCCAGAGTGCCTAGCCAGCCCATGGTGGGCATGGCTTAAGCGATACTTGGATTAATAAATGCTCGAGAAGTCCTAACGGGGCCTATGCATCTAAGACCATGGAGCTTCCTTTTATCTTTGCGGTGTTTGACCAAAGTTTGCCCCCAGCCTTACCCAATTACAGGAAAAATAGTGTTTGAAGTAGGAAGCTAGTTCTGTGAATCCACATTTCCTTTGTTGGGCAATGATCTAGCTGCATGCGGCATAACTTCTGCTGACACATAGTGTACTCACTCTTTTCTTTTCTTTTCTTTTTCATGTCAGAAAAAGACTATTTCCATTCAAGTCACAAGTGGTAAAGGGTGGTGGTGGTTTCTCTGCGACTTTAGGCGAGTCATTTCAACACTGTCAGCTGCTGTTTCCTCTTCTACAGCTTTTCCAGCTCCAGTGTTCAGCGATTCTATGGCCTTGTGGCCTCTCAACCCTTTGAACATCTCATCCTACAGATTTATTTATGTGACAAAGGGAAGGACTCCCTAAGTTCCTTCTTCATTCTCTGCTCTGGATCCGATGTTGAAGAATGGAGTTGGGGAAGTTAAGAATCAGTAGCCTGGCTGGGTCTCCCCTCCTTAGTGACTGTGGCTCCTTATATCCCCTTAGTGAAGACCCCGAGCCCACCTTGAGCAGACTGCCTCAACGTCTCCACCAGGACACCTAGAAGGTCTGGTTTGGGGAAAAGTGTTCTGCTGACTCTCTTCCTAACCCTGTGCTTATCCTCTGTAGTGAAGACAGAACCTTCTGCCTGTGGTTTTACCACATGGACCATGTCAATCTTCTCTGAGCGTCTTTGGAAAATTCAAGACATGAACCAGAGACTAATAAAGGCTTTATGAGATGCCCTTTCTCTTTCTTTTTTTGTGGTGGATGGTGACATGACTATCTACCACTGTTAGCCATAATTTTGTGAGTGGTTGCCTTTGGGGACTTATGTTTCTGCTGTATCATTTTAGGTGTCACATCTTAAAGACAGATGTTTTGGGTAAGACGTGAGTTGCTTTTCACTCATCAAACGTTGGCCCTTGTGTTAAAGGGAGAGTAGAGGAAACCACCCTGTGATTAGGTTTTCAAATGAATGTTTATATCCCTATAAAGCTAGTTTGATTTCTAGCCATGATTGAAGAGCGATCTAAAGTTAGATCTAGTTCAGAAATAACATTCTCTGACTGCTGCTACGTTTAATAAGCTATTGAAGCTCATTCTTTCAGACAGAGAAATTATTCCGTGGAGTTTTCAAAAGTTACTTGATTGGATGCTTTCTGGGCTTCTAAAGCATCTGCAGCCCTTTTCCCTAAGCAGACATCATTCAGTGGAAGTGACAGTGGGATTAGTCCTCCTTGTTAAGTCAATGCACTGTGTGATTGATGTGCTTACAGTTCCATGCACACTCAGAGAAGCAATTCCCCTTTGAAACTCACAAAATAATGATGCCAAAAATGAAAAAAAAAAAAAGAAAGAAAGGAAAAATCAGAGTTTCAGGAGAAAGTAAGTTGTTTGGATTAGAACGGAAACCATGTGGGACCCAGAAATCTTGTAATATTCTGCCCATTAATAAATAAATGTGCACATACAGAAGAGAGGGAGAAAAACCCCACCCATTTAGATTCAAAAGCATGTCAGCCTAATTCTATTAGACAATGGTGAGCTCAATACCACTTTTGATCCATGGCTGTGCGAAGTTCATTATTATCTGTTTCAAATTATTGTTCATTTCTAGAGCCGCACAATGAAACGGCCTGTACAGACTTTGAAAGAGCACGGGGTGCCTTCCCCGAAAGCTTTGTGAAACATTTCTTTGGAAACGTTTCTGCTGAGGCTGTGCATTGGCTGTGAGTGGGCGTAGGGGATGGGAGTCTGTGCTTCCCCTTTTCAAATTTGTTTACCTTAAATACATCTCCATGGGAACAAGGCCTACTTCTGAGCTGACTTGAGGGGTTGTCCATAAGAGGAATGAACAGAAAAACAGAGATAGCTAAACTTTTCATATAACCCCAAAAAGTCAGTCAAGCAAAGGGAAACTAAGGTTCTTTGAACCCCTCTTTAGGACTAGTGATTTAAAAATAAGTCTTCTCATTTAAAACTTATTTGACGGCATTATCTGTTTTACAGATGAAGGCCCTGAACTTCTGAACATTTACTCAAATGGTGAGTAACAAACCCAGATTTGAACCCAGGCCTGTCTGGTTCCGAGACCCACGCTCTTTCTCTAAAACCACTGTGCCAGTAGTTTCCACATTTCCTCCCACCTCCCTCAGCATTTTTTCCAGAACTGTATAAAAATGGGCCATGCCTGATGTTATCTTTTTTGGGGTAAGTAAAGGGCTTAGGAGGAAAGCCATCCTAGGAAGACAGAAGAATAAGTGGCCCGGATAAGCCAAGCATGGATCCACAGCACCAACAGTATCGGGAAGAGATGCCCCAAATATTTCCGGAATCCCAGGCCAATCCAGTAAAGCTACTTTAACTGGTAATTTCTCCAGTAGGAGGACCTCCATTGACCAAAGTGTTGGCTAGGCTCCACTTTGTAGAGAAGACAAGGCGAGGGACTAGGAATAGCCCTGCAGACGTGGGTTTGCATCTTGGCACCTATTTGTGGGGACCTAGACTGAACCCAGAGTAGCTTCTCAGAGCCTCAGCTGTAAACAGGGTGTCTTGAAGGGGCAGGATCTGCCCCCCAGGTGTTTCAACCAGCACAACAGGTGACACCCTTCACATATCCACTTACCTCCGTGATCCCTCTCTCAGACACATCCAACCTTCAGTTTGTAGGAAGGGTCACCGAGGGCTAGGAAAGAATTCACCCTAAGGGAAGTGGTCCCAGGTGGTGAGATCTTGGGTATTGAAAAAGAGGTGTGGCCCCACTGCTGTATGGTGAGTGCTTGAAGACTTCAGCCCCACCAGAGATGAAAAAACTTTGACATTCAGCCCACAGCTCTAGCTATCAGATATCAACTGATGGTGAGATCCCATAACTGCAACTGAATGTAATACAAAAGGAGCACTTTCCTGTTTATATTGGGGTGGAAAATCTCCAGCATCAGAATACAGATATTTTCAGCTCTAATGATATCCAGGCAGTGGCGACAGAGATGGGACTGCCGGCTTGGAGCGGCTCCTCCATGAGACAGTGAGGACCTGAGGCCAACATTTCTAGCTCCGTGATCCATAGGGGTTAGTAGACAACCAAGTGGGATCCATGGGCCATCTAAGTGGGCCATCTAAGTGGGCCATCTAAGCCCAGAATTATATGGGCAGGGCTACTCTTTAAATATTGCTCTTCCTGGGGCGGAAAAGCAGGGTTTCGGAGCCATTGGAATTGAGGTGAAGATGGTGGTGAGACTGAAATACACTCATTGGAGAAGTTTCCTTTTAGGTTAGTGGGATAATGAAGTGCAGCGCTAGGCACACAGCAGGCCTTTGATATGTGTTAATTATCTTGATCTCTCTGGGGCATAAGCAAGTGTTGGCAAAGTAGGCATGTACAGGACACAGCAGAACCTTGCAATGCTGCCCCAGATCTCCAAGGGCGTTCGGCCAAAGAGATCAGCTAACAGGGTGTGGTCTGAAAGAAACACTAGACAGGAAAAGGGGAGAAGGTGTGTGTCCGGAAATTAGCCGGGAGGATCTGGAACCAGAGAGGCCGAGCCGTGAGGAGGCCGGAGGCGATCCAGAGGGTGGGGAACAGCCTGCTCAGGGCCAAGTGGGGACTGGAGCCTAATGGTTCTCGTCTCTTATTTCAAAAAAAAAAATTTTTTTTTTTTGGTCTTTTTATGGCCACACCCATGGCATATGGAAGTTCCCAGGCTAGGAGGGGAATAGGAGCTGTAGCTGCTAGCCTACACCGCAGCCACAGCAATGAGGGATCTGAGCCGCATCTGCAACCCACACCACAGTTCACAGCAACACTGGATCATTTAACCCACTGAGTGAGGTCAGAGGCTGAACCCGCATCCTCATGGATATTAGTTAGATTCATTTCCGCTGTTCCACAATGGGAACTCCGACTCTTTTATTTTTTTATTTTATTTTTTTGATACAATTTCAGACTCACAGAAAAGTTCCATGAACCTTATAAAGAATCCCCAGATACTTTTCACCAGTATTTCCCACATGTTACCACTTTGCTTTATCCTCTCTCTCCATCTCTATCCATGTCTTTATCTTCAAAACTACTAAATATTCTTTGAACTGTTTGAAACACAATGCCCCTTTACATATATCAGTGTGTGCTGCCTAAAACAAGAACGTTTTCTTTATCAACCATAGTATGACAATCAAATTCAGGAAATTCACATTCACTCAATGTCATTATCAAATGGGCAGACCTGATCCAGATTTTACCAGTTGTCCCAATATTGTCCTTTAAAGCCAAAGAAAATTCCAGGAGTTCCCATTGTGGCGCAGCAGAAACAAATCCAACTAGGAAACATGAGGTTTCGGGTTTGATCCCTGGCCTCCCTCAGTGGGTTAAGGATCCGGCGTTGCCATGAACTGTGGTATAGATCACAGACGTGGCTCGGATCTGGCGTGGCTGTGGCTGTGGCATAGGCCAGTGGCTACAGCTCTGATTAGACCCCTAGCCTGGGAATCTCCACATGCCACGGGTATAGCCCTAAAAAGGACAAAAGGCAAAAAAAGAAAAAGAAAAAGAAAATTCCAGACCATACATGGCATTCAGTTGTCACACCCTGAATTTGCAACAGATCCTTTGTCATTGTCCTTTATGATGTTGATATTGTGAAGAATACAGATCAGCTGTTGGCTAGCATGATTTTAATTGGGGTTTGTCTGGTGTTTCCTCACGAGTCGATCCAGTTACGCATTTGTGGCAGGGATCACACAAAGGCGATGCTGTGTCTTTAGGGCATCATATCAGGATGATGCTGATTTTTCTCATAACTTAGGTTAATTGTGATCATGTGGTTGAGGTGGTGCCTGTTAGGTTTCTCGGCCGTAGGGTTGCTATGTTTGCTTTGCCATTGATAAGAATCTGGAGGGAAGACCCTTTGAGATTCTATAACGATTCTGTTATTTCTCACACTTGTCCACTATTCTTACCATCATGATGTTTTCACCCGAATCGTTGTGATGACTGCCGTATAGCAGAACACGGTCTCTTGACTTACCCACTTCAGTGTGATGAGCAAGGGCTGGGCCCGCCCTTCACGTGTCTTGCCCAGCCTCCCCGCCTTCGCTTGTGTGCTTTTTCTTTCCTGAAATGCCCTCCAACCCCTTGTGCCTCAATATTTGCCACTGACTTCTTTTAAGACCTAACTCATGATTCATCTCCAAGGACTTTTTCCAGGATTCATTGCAGCCTACAGGGACCATTCTCTCGCCTTTCTTTCCATTCCTGCCCTTAGACGTTTCTAAGTTTCTAAGCCTTGAATTTCCTTACAACATGACTATGGCTACATCTTTTTTTTTTTTTTTTTATGGCTAGGGGCAGAAGTGGAGCTGCAGTTGAGGCCTGTGCCACAGCCACAGCCACACCAAATCTGAGCCGCATCTGTGACCTACGCTACAGCCTGTGGCAATACCAGATCCTTAACCCACTGGGCAAGGCCAGGGATGGAACCCGCATCCTCACGGAGACAACATTGGGTCCTTAGCCTGCTGAGCTGCAGTGGGAACTCCACATCATTTTTTATAATGTGTATTCCAAACTCTGTGGTGAAGGGCCAGTGGTTGTAAATTTCCAAAATATCGAGAAAGAATCTGTTGTCCTGCTGTATGTGACCCACCATCCAAGTTCAACAGCACCCAACGTGGCCCCTATTCCCCTGTTCATGGAGACAGACCCATGGACTGTGTTTTTGAATGTCATGGCAACATCAAATTGCCCTAAAAGTCTCTAGAATTAGCAGAAGCTGGTAGCATTTTGTACTTAACATTTCTGTATTTAACAAGGGCCAGTAGTATTTTGAGGAGCATGATTTATTTTACTGTTTTTATTTTTTTGTCTTTTCTAGGGCTGCTCCCACGGCATATGGAGGTTCCCAGGCTAGGGGTCTAAATGGAGCTGTAGCCACTGGCCTGTGCCAGAGCCACAGCAACACGGGAGCCAAACCACATCTGCAACCTATACCACAGCTCATGGCAATACCAGATCCTCAACCCACTGAGCCAGGCCAGGGATCGAACCTGCAACCTCATGGTTCCTAGTCGGATTCATTAACCACTGCGCCACGACGGGAACTCCTGAGGAGCGTGTTTTAGAGTGTTTCCTCCACATCCACCCTGGCTCCCAGACCCAAGAGATGTGTGTAATGGTAACCAGGTGAGAGATAAAATCCTTTTCCCCGGTTGCCTCCATTCCATTTGATTTTTTTTTTGTCTTTTGTCTTTTTGTTGTTGTTGCTACTTCTTGGGCCGCTCCCGCGGCATATGGAGGTTCCCAGGCTAGGGGTTGAATCGGAGCTGTAGCCACCGGCCTACGCCAGAGCCACAGCAACGCGGGATCCGAGCCGCGTCTGCAACCTACACCACAGCTCACGGCAACGCCGGATCGTTAACCCACTGAGCAAGGGCAGGGACTGAACCCGCAACCTCACGGTTCCTAGTCGGATTCGTTAACCACTGTGCCACGATGGGAACTCTTTTTTTTTTTTTTTTTTTTTTTTTTTGCCATTTGATTTTGACCCAGATTCCCTTTTGTGACGTGATCACCACAGCAGAGGCCCGAGGCTTCCTGGGTGAAGAATCGATGAAGAGCTGCTAATGAGGACTGAGCGTGCGCATGCGCGATGTGAAGGCCCATCAGGGTTGAGGCGCGTCTCCCCCGCAGCCCACGGTCTTAAAGGAATAAGCAGGCCGGCGTTTGTCGCTGGAATCATTCAGTCCACAACCGTCGATCCAGTGAAATAACACACTCTTCTACTCTGTTCCTCTTGGGAAAAATTGAGCTCTTCATCTGAGAGTCTCAATATTAATATAGGAAAGCTATTTTTAAGAAGTTTATTGGGGAGTTCCCGTCGTGGAGCAGTGGAAAGGAATCCGACCAGGAACCTTGAGGTTGTAGGTTCGATCCCTGGCCTCGCTCAGTGGGTTCAGGATCCAGTGTTGCTGTGAGCTGTGGTGTAGGCTGGTGGCTACAGCTCCAATTAAACCCTTAGCCTGGAAACCTCCATATGCCGCAGGTACGGCCCTAAAAAGACAAAAGACCGGAAAAAAAAAAAAAGAGGTTTATTGGTTTATAAGAAGTTCTTGGAAATGAATCTTGAAAGCAATTATTGGCAGTCAGGCGCTGGGAAAACCAAGGGGAGTCAAACACCAACTTCACCAAGTGGATGTTCTCCCAAGGGAGGCAATGATAAGACTGGCAGAGGGTTCAAACAGGAGCCCCAAGACTAGAGGAGCTATATGGGGGTCAAAGATGACCATCTGGAGGAAGTAACATCAACAGTGAGAGCTGGAGGTGAATAGATTGGGAGAGGCGGGCAGATGGAAGGACACCCAACAGGGATGGCAGCGTGAGCCAGGGGACCCACAGGTTGGAAGGACTGCCCAAGGGCTGGCGTGACTGAGCCTGGAGGGTGAGAAGAGTCCGGAAGCACTGCTTGATCAGCAGGAACCAGACCCAGTGGCCTTGTGGGCTGGTGAGGATTCTGTCTTAGAGCCTCGAACTCTTGATCTACCTCGAGCTCTTGATCTGGGGCGTGAGGAGCCTGGCCATGTTTCCAGGGCCAGAGGATGAAGGATGAGTGTGGGCTCAGCAGGGTGAGTTAGAAGCCTGTCACCAGTCCTGGCGGGAGGTGGTGCTGGCTCGGATCCGCCTGTGGCACCTCTCACGCTTCTCATCATTGCAGGACCTGCCACCAACTAATTAAATCCTTTGAGGGATGAGTGGGCAGCATTCCCATTTTTCAGATGGGGATGGCTTTAGAAGGGGTCCATGGAGTTCCCACTCTGGCTCAGGAGGTTAAAAACACAACTGGTATCCATGGGGATGTGGGTTCGATCCCTGGCCTCACTCACTGGGTTAAATGATCCAGTGTTGCCATGAACTATGGTGTGGGTTACAGATGCAGCTGGGATCCAGTGTTGCTGTGGCTGTGGTGAAGGCAAACAGCTGCAGCTCTGATTCAACCCCTAGCCTGGGATCTTCCATATGCTGTGGGTGTGGCCGTTAAAAAAAAAAGAGGTCCAATCAAGGTCTTTCTGCCGGCCACGAGTAGTGAAGAGAAACAGCTTCTTGGAAAGGCAGAGACCACTGGCCACATGGAGCCCAGGTGTGTGGGCTGCTGAAAGATGGTTTGGGGACAGGGTACTCCCCTTGCTAACGCTCAAGAAGCCATTTCTAGCTTCCTCTGCCTCACCGCTGCTGTGGCTTTCACCCAGCAGATTTTGAGACTGACAGGTTTATAATAGGAAATTAAAACTGAGTTTGGGCGTAGAACCTATGATCAAGCCAGTTCCTAAAAGTCTTGCTGATTGGGAGCAGAAGGGAAGGCTGGTGAATTAGTTCAAACTTTGAATTACAGCATGTTTTACAAGAAAGAGTGTGGTAACTTTCAAGGATAAAGGTAAGTCAGTTAGGAGTCATGTAGACATTATTTTCTCTAATATACTAATTTGCAACCTGGTGTCATTACACACTGGTGTGTTCCAATAAACTCTGAGGCATTGTTAAAAGAATAAAAAAATATTAAAGTAGTTATCGTCTATTGAGTATGTCCCATGTACTATGCACATAGCCAAGCATTTCCATTGCATAATTGGATCTAGTCCTCATTACAAACCCTCCATGGTAGTTCGATTATCATACCCATTCTGCAGATGAGAAAGCTTAGAAAGCTAAGGTTCAAGGAATTTAAGTACATTACCCAAGGCCATCAGCCTGTAGATGAGGGATTCAGAATGGGAAGGTGAGATTGACATCCAAGCTTGTAGTCTACTCCCAGCCGTTGGGAAGGCATCAGGGGTTCTGTATGATCTACCCCTTCTCTCTTTTTTTTTGGCTGCACCCACAGCATGAAGAAGTCCCTGGGCCAGGGATTGAACCCAAGCCACAGCAGCGATCCAAGCCACTGCAGTGACAACACAGGATACGTAACCTGTTAAGCCACATGAGAACGGCTGATCTACCATTTTTATAAGCTCGAGT
This sequence comes from Phacochoerus africanus, assembly GCF_016906955.1. Taxonomy (NCBI): domain Eukaryota; kingdom Metazoa; phylum Chordata; class Mammalia; order Artiodactyla; family Suidae; genus Phacochoerus; species Phacochoerus africanus. The sequence goes on along the minus strand of NC_062553.1, from coordinate 19,760,298 downwards.
AAGCTCATGATTCGCCCTCTGTGAAATGTCACTTTCAAGTGTAGGTACTGTGGCTCCAGGAAATCTGTAGACCCCTGGGTGTGTCAAGGACGTGGGTCTGGCTGGTGAACGTCCAGTGCCATGCGTGTCTCATCAGGAAAAAGGTTGAGAGTTGATGGTCTAATAGAGATAATGAAGATAATGCAGCTGGGAGGCTGTCTTGGCACACGTCCTTTCTCTCTCTACCCCTTTCTCTTCCACTCCACATCCTGGGGGCTTTCCCCGCAGGTGCTTGTTTGGTGAGGCTGTGTGGCTCTGTGCCTCCCTGACCCTGGAAATGCCCTGGATACACGACCTGAATCCCGTCTGCTCTGGGGTCCCAGGCAGTGAGGATTGGTGGGACCCAGACGCCTCCTCACCTAAAATAACTGCAGTTTCCCCTGACTCCTCCCCTCTGACACATTCTCCCCAAGAGCAGCAGGAGGGACATGTCTGGAGGTCAGGCTGACAGTCACCCACCTTGAAGGCCTCAGCGCTCCCCCTTATCCATGGTGCATAACCAGCGCGCCCCTCAGATCTGACCTCCCCTTCCTCCAGCCTAGGCTCCTGCTCTCACTCTGCTCTCTGACTGTATCCAGCCCCTGGCAGCTCCCCAAAGGGCCCTGGGGCCTCTCACCTCCTTAACATTGCAGGTGCTGAACCCCCTCCTGAGATGCTCTTTCTTTGCTTTCTTTTCTTTACCAGGCCACTGTTCTTATCCTTAAAACTCAACTCTGGGGTAAGTTTTTCTGCCTCTTCCCTTACGTCCATTTCCACTCCTGCTAGATTCTCATCTTCTTTTTAGTGAGGGCATGTTTCTATCGTAGAAGTTCTTATACTGCGTTACATGCACTGTGTGTGTGTGTGTGTGTGTGTGTGTGTGTGTTTTCTGCTGGTCTCTGCGTTCTCAGCAAGCCCCAGGTGAATTGCAAGCACGTTGAACCCAGAGAAGGTCTAGCTCTTTGCCCGGGAAGAAAAGGGGATGAGTCAGGTGAGCCGCTGCCCAATCTCTTCCAGGTTTATTCCTTGCTGTGCCCACAGTGAGAGACAGAGCCTGCGCGTGAAGCCACATCTTCTGATTACAAGCCTGTGTTTGTCCCCTAGCTGCCTCAGAGGTTAGGAGTATGAATTTAGACAAACCTAAATGCCCATCCAATCTACCACCTGCCATCTATGTGGCTTTTATGGGGTGGAGATAATGAACGCAAAGGAAGTATTTTATGCACAGTATACAGCAAATGCTTAGCAAACAGCAGCTTTAGGGGATGCACATAGGACAAATGCTTTGGTCATGCATGGGCGTTCAATCTCACCCAAGTAGATATTCAATCACACACATATTAATTAAGTGCCTTTATTATTCAGGGTGTTTGCCAGAAGTTGCAAAGAGAAAGAGACTGAACTCTTCCTAAACAGTTGATAAAACATTTGGGGAATAACATTCTTCAAATAACTCAAATTAGTAGACTGAAACCCACTGCAGACTGTCAGGGTTTTGAGGTTTCAAGGAAGGAATAACTTAGATTCTGTAGAGTGATTAGGAAAGGCTCTATGGAGGAGTCAGTGCTGGAGGGGCCTTGAATGTGGATAGAATTTCACAGGTCTGGGGCTGGAGAGGGCACTCTTGGCAGAAGAAGAAAAAGAGTTGGAGGGGAGTCCTAAAGCAGCCAGGTTCCAGGTGACTTTTCATGGAGGCTAGCTTTGTGAGAGTCTTGGGATATAAGCCTGGAGATATAGGTGGATGGTAAAATTTATATTTAATCTGGGAGATAAATGGGGAACCACTGGATGCCATTTCTAATGTTGATATATCCCACGCTTCTGAAGGGCAGTTTTACTAGGAGGAGGAAGATGGGCACGTGGTCCCATGAGTGTGCTCCTGACCGCCTGTAGTAGATGCTGTCGGTGCCTCATCCCAATGGCCTTGACTGGATGGCTCCTCCCATCCCCCCGGCTGCCGCTGTGAGTGTGGGATCCTGGCAGCTCACAGCTGCACCCTTCTCCAGGGATCACCCATGGCGAACCCAACAGGAGCTGCCCAGCCCAGAAGGTTGATTCTCCCCTTTTGGGGTAGCCTGCTGCCAGTGGCTGATGGCAATAGGCAGGACCCCCTCCCTGGGGGGACCTCACCCTCCAGAGCTTCCCATGGGGTCAGGCTGACTCCACGTCCTGGTTGAATTCCCACCTCTGCGCTCTCCAGCTTCCCTCACTCCCCTTCTCTCCTGAGAGGTGCCCTCAGTTGCTTGCATGCACCCGGATCCTCATCGTGACTGTGCTGCTAGGAAAGCTGACCTGACATAGGGTCTCTCCCACAGAGAGAGTTCCCTCTTTTTTCCCTCAGTGCTTTCCTCTTGTTGACCTGTGACTCTGGGTCAAGCAGACAACTTCTTTCCACCTTTCTGAGATTTCACCAGGAGTGACTGCTGAAAACATCAGTGACAGGGTCCTGGCACCTGGATGATGCTTGCTTGGCCAGGACCAAGAGACTTCAAAATGGTTAGAGTGGATTAGGGAGAAGGGAGTTAGTAAGAGCATGGCTTAATTATAGCTCCTGGCCCCTGATGAGTCTATTTATTTATTTTTTATTTATTTTCTGGTTTTGGCCATACTTGTGGCATCTGGAAGCTCCTGGGCTAGAAGTCATATCCGAGCCACACCCGTGAACTCTACCATAGCTGCAACTACAATGGATCCTTAACCCACTGGGCCAGGCTGGGGAATAGAATCTTTGCTGAGTCTAAAACAAGAGAAAATTATGCTTTTTCATTTACTCATGAGTCGTCTGGTTGCAGATGCCCAATACTCAACCAGTGATGACATAATAACAGTAACGTGGTGGTCATCCCTTCTAGGAATGTGGCAGGACTGCCCTGCCCTCCGCTTTGAAGCTGGGTGTGACTTTGTAACTTGGTTTGGCCAATGAAATGTGAGTGGAAGTGACATACCTCTCCTGGGCAAAAGCCAGTGTACCATTTCTTAAGTTGTTTCTCTCTGTCTTGGTGACCAGCAATATTAGAGGTGGCATTGGTTCTGTCAGCTCAGATTCCTGAGTAACTACAATGAGCACAGTGCTTGCTGATCTACAGGTCGTAGTATGTGCAAAAAAGAACTTTGTTGCTTTGAGCCACTAAGACTTTGGGACTGTTTGTTACTGCAACATACTGACTGATACAAATAATTCTTTTAAATTGCTACTAATATGCCAGGTACTATTCTAAATGCTTCTCATATGTTAACTCATTTAATCTTCAAATCAACTCTGTAAGATAGATACTATTATTATCCCATTATATAATGAGAATATTGAGGCCCAGAGAGGTTGAGTGTCTTGTCCAAGGTTATATAGCTAATAACTGGCAGAGCCAAGATTCAGATTTAGGCAACTTGATCCCCAATAACTATGTATAGTCCCCAAAAAGGTAATTTAATGCCTCCTACACTGTAAAAGTCTAATAAATGGCTTCTGGCACAGCTAGATCCAGGTGCTCAAAGGGTATCAGTGGGAAGCACTCTCTGTGTTCTGCTCTCCTCTATGTTGGCTTTACTGTCAGACACTCTTCCAATGAAGAGTCTCCAGGCTCATATTCTGATGCCAAGTAACTACTAAGGGCCTTTTTCCTCGCCTCCCCCCAATTCTAGCAGAAGATCTTTGGAGAACCATCCTTCCTCCCCTTTCATCGTTTAGAGTCACTTAACCTGAAAAGGGACAAATGAGGGCGGGGCAGGCACTTGTGGAAGGACAGAGGCTGTGAAGAACTGAGAACTTCCGTGAAGCTGCCAAAGAGCTGGAAAACTCCAAAATCTGCAGTTGCCGAAGTCATAAAAATAAACAGCCACCCCCCGATGAATACCATTTATATTGTCAAACATTGTCATGGAATTCAAGATGGCACACCTCCAGACTGGAATCCTTGGGACTTGTATGCGTTATTGGAGGGACTTCAGAGTCTGAGTTCCTTTTTCTCCCTTGCCCTGAGTTCCTCTTAGTCTCCATGCCTCAGCTTGTGCCAGGTGCTCACACACAGCTCTGTGCACAAATATGTTTTCCCAGAGGCCCCCTCCCCTCCCCATCCCCTACTTTTTGCTTTTGTCTTCAGAGCAGTAGTAGAAGGAGCCCTGGCTTAGGGATCAGGAGACCTGGCTCCTGATTCAGCTCTGCTCCCTGGGAATTTGGGAACACCACCTCCTCTGGGTCCGATTCCCCACCTGAAAAACATGGCCTTGGACCAGATGATTCCAAACTTCTCTCTTTCACTCCAGCTCCCCCAGCCCCATTTCCTTCCTTAACCCCATCCCCCGGCCCCTGGCCTCAGCAGAGCCCCAGCCCTCTGGGCACACCCTCTCAGGGGCTCCCCCAGGAGGAGGAGGTTTGGGTTAGTAGAGTCAAACTATTGCATTTGGAATGGATAAGCCATGAGGTCTTGCTGTACAGCACGGGGAACTAACTATATCTAATCACTTGCGATGGAACATGATGGAGGATAATGTGAAAAAAAGAAGGTATAAAAATGTATAACTGGGTCACTTTGCTATACAGCAGAAATGGACACAACACTGTAAATCAACTATAATAAAAAATTTTAAAAAAACATAAATCAGTTTTTAAAAAAATAAAAACTTAAAAAGGGAGAGAAAGCTCTCTACGGGTGGCTAGGCGATGCGGTGCCTAGTGACAAAACCTCGGCGAAAAACAGCATGTGTTGTTTGATATCTTCTGTTTAAAAAAGAGGCAGGGAGGTAAGAATTTAGTTTAGATAACCATAAATAAATACAAATACACAACACCCATCTGCACGCTGAAGCTACACAGGAAACTACAGTTGTGGGCATCCGTGGGAGGGAGGAAATGAAGTGAATAGTGGTCAGGGATGGTGTCATTGTGCAGCTCTCTGCAACTATAGAACCTGTTCAAAAAGCTGAACTTAAGGAGTTCCCGTTGTGGCGCAGTGGAAACGAAGCTGACTAGGAACCATGAGGTTGTGGGTTCAATCCCTGGCCTCGCTCCGTGGCTGTGGTGTAGGTCGCTGACGAGGCTCAGATCCCTTGTTGCTGTGGCTGTGGTGCAGGCTGGCAGCTACAGCTCCAATTGGACCCCTAGCCTGGGAACCTCCGTATGCTGCACGTGCAGCCCTAAAAAGACAAAAGATAAAAAAAAAAAAAAGCTGAACTTTAAAATGTTAGAAATAAAATAGAAGACATTGTCATTTATTTATTAAAAGTTGTGGCTTCTGCAACAGGTTTCCTTTTTACTCCAAGAGAACACCCACCCCACTGAGGAAATGTCACGTCCAAACACCTTGAATAGCTGCGGAAGAAAGACTCGAACTCTGTGCAGGAGCCCAGCCCCTGGTCGGAGCCTTCTGAGAGGGAAGTGGGGAAGTCAACGGGCTATGAGTCACTGTTTTCATCACCATCGTCACGGGCAAGAGCATCTAATGGAACATTCTGCCTGATGCTTTTACGTTTGCACTGTGGTTTCACACATCTCACCTCGAGTTTTCCAGGGTACTATAAGGTCAGCACTCAAGGTTGCATGATTCTTCTTATCTCCTTTTATGGCCTGTAGCCAGCACTGACTGTACCCTTGCAAAGGCCCTGGGCACTTCCACCCTCCTGGCATCGTCTTCTCAATCCTGGAGGGCCCCTCCCGGGGGCTTCCTCTGGCCACAGGCACTAGCACAGCCTTGCCACAAGTGTTGAGGTGTTATGCCCTTGGGAGCAACCTGACGGGAGCTGGTGGCTCTATGCCCCTCGGGTGGGACATCTCTGAGGCCAGCGCTGCACAGTCTCCGGGGATCCCAGCCAGCGCTGTTCCACAGTTAGACTCTCAGATAACCTGCTCCTCAAGGCGTCTGGGCGCTTCTTTCCCTTCCTTTCCTCGCATCTCCCCTCCCCTCCTTTATTTCCTGCCATCCCCAAGCCGGTGAGTTATGTGCCCTCACACCTTTGTCTCAAGTTCATTCTCTGGGGGAAGCAGGTCCTTGTCAAAGTCACCCCCCTGGTGAGTGAAGGAGCTGGTTCTCTCCCTCCTTCTGCTCCAGTGTCCTCGGAAGCTCTCACAGAAACAAACAAACAAACAAACCCCTTGTGAAGCTGAGACCAAGAGGGCACACTTTCGCTTCAAACTCAGAAAACTCCAGAGCCAAAAGCCCAAAGAGCTCTGAGCATCCAGATGTTCACAGCAAAGAGAAACCTGGGTCAGGTCATGAGCATGAGTCTTCAAACTGTTATTCTTTCTGAACAATATTTTTTTAAAAAATTGTGATAAAAAATTCCATGTTTGGAAGGTAACTATAAATATTCATCAAGGGTTTCCCACAAATGTGCTACTTTTGATTTTCTTTTTTCTTTTTAGGGCCACACCTGCAACATTTGGAAGTTCCCAGGGGGTCAAAACGGAGCTGCAGCTGCTGGCCTACGCCACAGCCACAGCAATGGGATCTGAGCTGCATCTGTGACCTACAGCATAGTTCACAGCAATGCCGGATCCTTCACCCACTGAGCGAGGCCAGGAATTGAACTCCCACCCTCATGGATACTAGTCGGATTCTTAACCCACCGAGCCCCAAAGGAAACTCCACTTGTTTTTTTTTTTGTTTTGTTTTGTTTTTAAACTTACTGAGAATTAAATTGTCACTTGGTCATTCTTACAAAAGCTGACCATTGCTGGAAGGGAGCTCTGTTTGAAGGCAGCCGCCATGGGGACTTTGAGAGGAGCTCATATTGGGGCCAGGCTAGGAGGGGCGAGAACTTCGACCAAGAGGGAATGAGAATGCTGGAGCATCACTTTGGGGCGGGAAATGCTCTAATGAGGCAGTAAGGACAAGAATCCTGGGGGGAGGGTTTTCCCTCTCCCCTTCCTCTCCTACGCCCTCCGCCTCCCTGCCTCCACCCTTCCCTTAGCTTACTTTGTTTTCCTCTGACAAGTCTGGTCCTCTCCCCTTGAAGTTTCAAAGGCTGTGTAGCTTTCCGGGAGCACAGCCCGCTGCCTGGGTTCCCACACAAGAGCTCACTCTTGCTGGCAGAGAAACTATGGACCAGTTACAGAACCTCCCCCTGCCTCGGTGTCCTCATCTGGCCACCGTGGATGATGCTAATGATAGCATCTACCTCCCTGGACCATTTAAGGAGGATTAAGTCAAATAACAACTGCAAAAGGCTTAGAAAACTGCCTGACACATGGTAAGGGCCGGATAAGGGCATGTTGATGGTGCTCCCTGGCAGAGCATTTTGTGGTGATTAACTGCTGCCCTTGAAAGGATACCCAAGCTCCCGGAGGTCTGCAGAGAGAATGAAGGTCGTCCGGAAACACGCTGACCTTGTGTTGGGATATTAGATGCCAGTGACCTCATGTTCTAACTCTGGTGGACTCTTAACCTTGCTGTATGATCTTGGGCAAACCAATTCATCTCCCAGAGCCTTAATTCTTTTATGGGAGATAAAAGAGAGAGAGAGAGAGAGAAGGAAAACAAAATAAAAGAACACAACACAGTCTTATTTTACAGGACAACTTGGTCCCTAAAAACCGGAGGGCCTAAACAGAGTTAGGGATGTTTGAAACTGACGCTGGATGATGGTGGCTTTTCTGTGATCTTCAAAACTCCTGAGTGCCTGTGTGCGTGTGCGCGCGCGCGTGCCTGTGTGCGTGCGTGCGTGCATGCGTGCGCGTGCGTGTGTGTGTTTGGGGTAGGGGGGTGAGCTTGTTGTGGATGAGATAGAAGGGAGCCCTCTCAGGTTGTGTTTCCTGAATGAATGGAAGTGAAAGAGAGGAGAGGATTGCCTGGAAACCGTGGTTGAGCCACATCTTCCTCACCACATCCCTGACCACGAAGGAGTGGAGACAACTTATCTGAAGCACAGAACCCATGCATCTGTGTTTGCCTCCCAGCCCCTGGGAGCTTCTCTTCCGAAGCCTAAACTGGGACATGGGGTTAACCCAGGGTTATTTCTCATTGGTGAGGATGGTTGAAACAGGAAGCGAAATCAAGTTACGGTTGGATAGACATTTTATCTTATTTCATTTTATTTTTATTTTTTTATTTTTTGTCTTTTTAGGGCCCCACCTGCAGCATTCAGAAGTTTCCAGGCTAGGGGTTGAATTGGAGCCATAGCGGCCCACCTCCACCACAGCCACAGCAATGCCAGATCTGAGCCACATTCACAAATATGCCGCAGCTCACAGCAACTCCAGATCCTTAACCCATGGAGAGAGGCCTGGGATTGAACCCATACCCTCACGGAAACAACACAGGGTTCTTAACCCGCTGAGCCAGAATGGGAACTCCTTATTTTAAAGACTAATTTTTCAGGGCAGTTTGAGGTTCACGGTGAATGTGAGAGGGAGGTAGAGATTTTCTGTAGCCCCCTGCTCTCATACAGGCCTGGTCTCCCCGTTATCCACATCCCCAGCAGAGTGGTACCCTTGTTACAACTGATGGACCTGCATTGACACACGATGACAAGTGCAACATCCACGGTCCACCTTAGGGTCAACTCTTGGTGCTGTACATTCTATGGGTTTGGACGGTGTACGAAGCCATGTATCGACCATTATAATGTCACACAGAGTAGATTCGCTGCCCTAAACTTCCTCCGTGCTCTGTCTGTTCACCTCTCCCCTCCTACCCCTAAGAATCACACATCTTTTGACTGTCTTCCTACTTTTGTCTCCCCCAGAATGTCATGTGGTTGGAATCACACAGTATGTAGCCTTTTTGGATTGCCTTCCTTGCTTTGCAACATGCATGTAATGCTCCTCGTGTCTCCTCATGGCTCGATAGCTTATTTCTTCTCAGGGCGAAATAATATTTTATTGCCTGGATATACCATGGTTTATTTATTCATTCACCTACTGAAGGGCATCTGGGTTGCTTCTAAGTTTTGGCCATCATGCTCTTTTTTTTTTTTTTAATTATTTTTAGCGCCACATCCTCGGCATATGGAAGTTCCCAGGCTAGGGGTCTAATTGGAGCTACAGCGGTCTGTCTACGCCACAGCCACAACAACACAGGATCTGAGCTGTGTCTGCGACCTACACTGTAGCTCACGGCAATGCCGGATCCCCAACCCATTGAGGGAGGCCAGGGATCAAACCTACATCCTCATGAATACCTGTTGGATTCATTTTTCACTGCACCACAATGGGAACTCCCAAGTTTGGGCAATTAGGAATAAAGTTGCTATAAACACTTGTGCACAGGTTTTTGTGTGGACATAAGTTTTCACCTCCCTTAGGGAAATGCCAAGGAACACAACTGCTGGATTGTGTGATGAGAGTGGGTTTCACATTGTAAGAAACTGCCCAGTTCTCTGCCAAAGTGGCTGTACCATTTTGCATTCCCACCAGCAAAGGTTGGGAGTTTGCTCCATTGCTCCACAGCCTCGCCAGCATTTGGTGTCAGTGTTTTGGATGTTGGTGGTTCTAATAGGTGTGCAATGACAACGTTTTAACTTGCATTTCCCAGATAATGACATGATGTGCTGTGGAGCATCTCTTCATATGCTTGATTGCCATCTTCATATCTTCTTTGGTAAAGTGTCTCTTAAGGTCTTGAATCCATTTCTTGATGGGGTTGTTTTCTTATTTTTGAGTTCTAAGTGTTCTTTGTAAATTTTGCATTGCAGTCCTTTTCACGATGCCCTTTTGCAAGCATTTTCTTATTTTTATTTTTTTTGTCTTTTTAGGGCCGCGCCCATGGCATATGGAGGTTCCCAGGCTAGGGGTTGAATTGGAGCTGCAGCTGCTGGCCTATGCCACAGCCACAGCAAAGCCAGACCTGAGCCACGTCTGCGACCTACACCACAGCTCACGGCAATGCCAGATCCTGAACCCACTGAGTGAGGCCAGGGATTGAACCTGAGTCCTCATGGATACTAGTTAGATTTGTTTCCACTGAGCCACGATGGAAACTCCTTTTGCAAGTATTCTCTCCCAGTCTGTGATTTGTCTTCTCATTCTGTGTCTTTCATAGAATAGTTTTTAAATTTAATGGAGTTCAGCTTATCAATTATTTCTTTCACGGAGCATCCCTTTGGTCTTGCATCTAAAAAGCCATCACTATGCATTTGGCTTTACATTTTAAAAGGTATTTATAAAAACAACAAGAGAAATGTGAAGTTGGGGCTGCCCTGGACAGTCTGGGAAGTTCACGGGACAGGTGCCTATTGATCTCATCAGCATCGCTCTGCAACTTCCCCGGAGCCCTGATTCCCATTGGTGGGCCCTGTATCTCCATGGAAGTTACACCACCCAGCTTTAGGAAGAGAACGCGTGATCTAGCCAATCAATGAGCCCAGGCCTTGGCCACTGTGATTGGTTCCACTTTGGGCAAATGACCAAAGCCAGTGCAAGCAAAATGAAGTTCAGGGCTCTGATTTAGAAACTGGGGACAAAGGCATTCTCTTTTGCTCAGAGGCAGTATGGCTTATCTGTATGGGGAATGGAGTTGCTACAGCCACTTTTGCTACCTGGAAGATAGCCATGCTCAAAACAACCCACATCCAGAAGAGATCAGCACCGGGAAAATGTTAGAAAACAGAAAGGAGCCCTAATAAGATTCAGATCCCCTGGAACGAATTGTGCCTGGAGACTGTTCTCAGTCTGGACTTTGGGGTTACATGATCCAATAAATTTACTCTATCAGTTGGGGTCTAGTCAGGAAAAGAGAAACCACACCAGATATTTCAAAACACGGGGAGTTAATAAAAGAATTTGTTACACAAAGGAGAGATCAAAAAGAGGATGCTGAGGTAACTCAGAGATTAATAACTCCTGAGGTCAGCAGAAGAGGGGGTAGAGGGTAGTTCAGAGCTTGGGGCCTTGGAGGGGGTCTCATGAGACTGGTGCTGGGCTCGTGGAGGGGAATCTGCCCTGCTCACGTTCAGACCCTTGAAGTTCTCAGATCACTGAGGAGGGGGAGAGACTTGATAAGTGCTTACATCCGCAAGGAGGTACCAGGGGTTGGTCTGATGCCCCAGAGCACATGGGCAGGGAGATGAGGAAGCCCCTCATCTCCCAAGGGGCCATGGCTGGTGGTTAGCTCCAGTCCCTCTGCAGCACGTGGTGAGGAGGCTCTGGGAGCAGCAAAAGGAGCTGGGAAGTGGAGCCCACTGTCTACTCTTGCTGGAGAGACACTACCAGGAACTGAAAGAAAGAAATGAAGCCCTTCTCCTTTTCTCCCACCTCCTGGTGTCCCTCTAGTGCCCCCTGTTGGCGGAATCTCATAGACAGTCTGTTAAAAGGGGGTGCAGGGGACCAGACCAGCATCACAGAGTGAAAGGGTGAGCTGAAGGATGAGAGGAGAAAGGTAAAAAGCAGGCACGATGGTACAGCCAATTCGAATGGGGCTTTCTGCTGGTTGCAATCCTATTGATAAACCTGATTATCATAACCACTATAATTATAGTCTTATCCCATACTTCCCTGGGCTATAATCTGGAAATCACTTTGGTAATCCTAATTCTATGGCTTACTCTGTTGATTGCTGATGTGTTCCTGTCCATTCTCTCTGATAAGACCACCAAGCATGGGAAGGCCAGATACCAGGTTCACTCCAAGCTGCCCACTTCCCTTTTGGAAAAGCACATGGTAGATGGAAACTTCGAATCTAAGTGTGTGTTTTTTGTTTTGTTTTATTTTGTGTTTGGCTGCACTTATGGCATGCAGAAATTCCCAGGCCAGGGGTCTAACCCTCCCCACAGCAGGGACAATGCCGGATCTCTAATTGGCTGAGACACTAGGAAACTCCAGTGGATGGAAACTTGGAGATCCATTGCAAGAAGAAACTCTGAGGCTTCTTTGGGGGTTGGGAATTGGACTGGGGTGTATTTTGCCTGCAAGATACAGACCCCCCCCCCCCACCGCCAAGTGATTCAACCATGAGAAAATCTATCATCTCCCATAGCGGGAACTCCAGGGAGGCAGCTTCGAGGAGGGTTAATTCATCAGCTCAACAATATCATCAAGAATACACGTTCTTTTCATCTTTTCTCTCTTGATCCTCATACTTGGTTCTTTGGCTAATGTCCCAACATGGTTATAACAGCCGCCTCGATTCCAACCATGTTATCTGGATAATGTCCAGTAGAAGAAGAGCTCCGTCTTTGTGCGCGTGTCTCGTGCATAGCAAGGGAGCCTTTGCTGGAAGCCTCCAACTGGATTTCCTGTCGTGTCACAGGGTAGAACCAGGTCATGTGGCCACACCTGAACTTATGACCAGCAAGGGGGCGAGGAACCCCGTGGTCAGTTCAGACCAACTAAAGTTCATTCTGGAGCTGGGCTTTGGTATCTGTATCAGTCAGGATTTAACCCAGAACCACTAGAACCACTTTTCAAGGGTCCCACATCCATGTGGAATTGGATTTGCGGTAGGAATGGGAGCTTCTGCCACTGAGAAAGCTTCAACCCATCTCTGCAGGACTGCGGTCCTCGCATGTGATGCTGCAGCTTCAAGGTCCGCAGTGCAGGAGGTGGGTGAGAGAAGATGGATGCAATGTGGGAAAAAGCAAGGACAAGCTGGGCACCACAGGGATGGACGGAAACACATGCCATGGGTTCTCATGACCCTTGACCTTGATGTCCTATGAGAGAAGCAGGGCCCTTTGTGGCTGGCCTTGGAGAAGCCAAAGGAGGAGCGAGGCAAAGGTGAGGCAGCTTCGGGCCTGGCCACTACTCCCTGACAATGAGCTGAGTCTGATGCCCTCCCCTCTCCCCTGCCAACCTGCTGGGCTTGCCATCTGCCTCCAAATCCCAGGCAAAGATGTCTCTCAGGGCCCAGCTGGAAAGGGATTTAGGAAAGTTAACTTCAGGGTAGCCCAGCTGACCCACTACAAACACCAGGGTAACTGCCATTGAGGGATGGATCTTAAACAAAACTAGTATGTTTTTTTGTGGTTGTTTGTTTTGTTTTGTTGTTTCCTGTCTTTTTAGGGCAGCACCTGCGGCATATGGAAGTTCCCAGGCTAGGAGTCGAATAGCAGCGACAGCTGCCGGCCTATACCACAGCCACAGCAACGCCAGATCCGAGCCGCATCTGTGACCTACACCACACACAGCTCATGGCAATGCTGGAGCCTTAACTTACTGAGTGAGGCCAGGGATCAAATCTGCGTCCTCATGGATCCTAGTCAGATTCATTTCCACTGAGCCACGACGGGAACTCCTCACACTGGGATGTTATAAGCAAAGAAGATGAGAGAACAGATCAGGGGGGAGGCCGCCAAAGGATCTGTGCTGCAAGGGGCATTTTTAGTTGCTTCGAGCTGGGATCCAATGTCAGGAGGGGTGCGAATGTCAAGCACCTGTGAAGGGGTGCCGTGTCTACACTGCAGAAAAGCAGGCTGCCACCTCTCCCTCTCTCTCTCCCTCTCCCTCTCATTGATTCCGGGCTTATCATGGACCAAGCCCTGGCAGGAAACACTAAAGAAAAATAAACTCATGCCTTCAGCAGTTAGAGGAGCACCCTCCCTCCCTCTGAGTCACCACTCACCCCGTCGGTTCACTTCCCCTGCCAGGAACCCCCTCTCTCCACTTCCTGATCTCAGGCAGCACGCACACATTGAGCACCTACTGTGTGCTAGAGGCAGGAAATACAAGATGAGAAGGAAATGAACCTGAGCCCCCACTCTAGTTGGGGAACCTCCTTCCTCTTTCCCTGAATCCCCCTCCTTCCAGAAAGCCCTTCCCAGCCGTCTTCCCAAGCACTCCAGCAAAATCCTGCCGTCCCTGCCCCGGTCTCTGCACGGCTGTAAGTGATTATCTACAACTATGTGTGTATACGGACATGTCACTTTGTTTTTAATGAATGCTTTGTTTTTGTTGGTCCCATCTTCCCCCTGGGGCACAGAAGGACTTTGAAGGTCGGGTTTCTGATTCCTTCGCTGCTCAGAACTACGTGCAGTGTGCGGGCGGCTGTGCTCAAAAAGGAGCGATCCAACCAGGCTTTCCAAGGATTGCAAGCAGCACATCCAGCGCCTTGGAAGCTGCAGGAAGGGGTTCCTCACACCCCCTCGGTGCTCTCCCGACACCCCGATTGGAGGCTCAGGTGGCTGTGGGATTTCCCTAAGGCCTCGCAGGTGGCTTGTCCAGCAAATGCTCCTGCCTCCTGGGTCCACACTCGGATTCACGGTGCCATTGGCCCTAGGGGGTGTGGGCGTTGGGGTGTTTTTACGCATTTGCTGGGGGCTTATTCTGTGGTGGGCACTATGGTTTCCCGTACCCCACCGGTGGATGGTACTACTATTCTTACTGTTAGTGGGGAAGCTGGGTTTCAGGAACTTATGTAACTTGTAACAGAAAAGGCTGGAGCTCAAATCCAGGTCTTTCTAATACCAACATGCATATGTTAACTGGTAAGGCCATCCTGCCATAACTGTGATTTAAAATGATGAGGCAGCTTCTAGAATTCATTTTTCTGTGCTTACATCACCGGGCTCTGGAGTTCAAGCCCCAGGGCTAAAACCCCAGCTCTACAGCCCTGATGCCGTATCGCTCTGAGCCTGTTGCTTCCTCTGGACCATGAAGATTAAACAAATAAAACAATACCAACCTCCTAGGTTTGTTTGAGGGCTACATGAAAGAAATATGCCTGTGCTTTCCACAACATCTGGCATGAGGTGAGTGAACGATAAACGTTAGCTTTTATTCTTATAACAGCAATAATTTTCATGACTGGCCCCGTCCAGTCAGCGTGGCCAGCAGCTTCCCTGGTAAAGCCATCCTTGTCCGGGCATTGTCTGCACGGAAAGGCCTGAATTTTGAGGAGCCTCGGATTCCCCCACAAGCTTGCACCAGAACCATCCTTGCAGCTGCTTAGAAAAGCCTGTGCGTGCAGCCCGCCTGCAAAACCCAGGCCTTATTGATGTCCTGTCTTAGCCAGCCCTGCTCAGCTGCTCCACACATGTTCCATAAATGGGACTCATTAGCAGGGAGCCCCATAAACACCCCCTCCTGGCCATGCCGAGCCGCGTGTGCTGGCCGGGTGGCCACCCCTTGGCCAAGCCCATCAGCCCAGATATGAAACAGCTATCGGCCTGCGCACAAACCAGCCTGCCCTAAAAAGAGCCATCCAGGGGCCAAGGGAGGGCGGCTTCTCCTGGCTGCTTGAACAAACTCTGCTCTCACTCATCTCCCTGTAGAGGACCAGTTCGTTCAGACGGACAATCACAGGATTTGGCTCAGATTTCTCCGGGGGGGGGCATTTCAAAGTGACGATCTCCTTTGCATTGAATACAGCTTCTTTATCAGTGTCCTCATCCCCCAAGTCCATGGAGGGAGCAGATTTGCTGCAAAGGACCTTGGGTTTGCCGAGTGGCACCAAATCCGTCGCAGGCACACATGAACTGCATGGGTGGTCAAGTGGCAGAGGGGAAGAGCATGGGGAGCTGGGGGCTGTGTCGAAACAGTCTTGGAGTTCCTGTTGTGGCTCAGTGGGTTAAAAACCTGACCAGTATCCATGAGGATGCGGGTTCGATCACTGGCCTTGCTCCCTGGGTTAAAGGAGCCCGTGTTGCTGCAACCTGTGGCATAGGTGGTGCACGGATGTGGCTTGAATCTGGCGTTGCTGTGGCCGTGGTGTAGGCCCGGGGCTACGGCTCCTATTCGACCCCTAGCCTGGGAACTTCCATATGCCATGAGTGTGGCCCTAAAAAACAAACAAAAAGCACAGTCTTGCTGACTCTCGGTAGGCTCTCTGCATCCTGATGGAGCCTGGGATCTGGAAGGAGCTTATGCCAAATGGGGTGTGGGAAGGAACAGTGGAAGTAATGAAAGAAGACAGAAGGCGTCAATATTAGCCGCCCCAAGGCAGCCTGCAGACTAGATCTTTCCCAAGAAGGTGGGATTAGATGCCTTGAACAAAGATTTCCTCACGGACAATGGTGACCTCAGAAGCTCTGGGGACTCTCCAACCTCAGTTTCCCCTTTAGCAAGAAGGAAATAGATATAGAAAATCGGGTGTTAGAGGCAGCAGGGTATCTGTGCTGGGTTACCCTGGGGTTGGCACAAAGAAAGACTCTCTTCCCCGAATGACTCACTCTCCTCCAAGTGCCCATGAGGGTGTTTCGGGGGTAAACCCCCGACTGTGGAGTGGGGTGAAGGGTCTCGGGGAAACCATAGTTTTGCAGGAAAGCAGTCTCGAACTTGAGGCCACTAACACCGACTCCCCGTTACTCCCTGGCCCTCTACCAAAGGGAGTGGGACAGAGAGGGAGAATCCCAAGTGCAGAGGAGCAGAAAGAGGAAGAGAAAGACGGGGCGAGCGCAAGGCGGAACAGAGGAGGCCACTGGCCAGCTGGGGGCAGGAGGGTCCGAAGGGCAGCCTCCCAGGCAGCTGGGGAAGCACAGCCGCTAAGGAAAGGGATGGGGGTGCGGGGGCGGGGGGGGGGGGCGCTGCTTGTTCCTCTGAGGCTCAGGCTCAGGGAGCCTTAAGGCTCTTTCCTCTTGTCACTTACATGGCCCTGAGCCATGGAACCTCCTGTAACCCCAGGCAGACACCACCCATTGAGGCTGGGTCCCTGTCCCCCCAGAGCTGGATTTTTTCTATCTTGAGCCTTCGTTACAGGGCAGCTTCCTGCTTTTTCTCCCTCTCTTCTCAGGAGTCCAGTTAGAGAGAGGAAAATGAGGGGAGAAGGACATCCAGGACAGAAGCAGGTGTCACACAGAGAGGGATGGGAGTGAGATGGGGAGGGCCACCATCGTCACTTTGCCAACTAGGGAGCCACAAGAGGGCCAATGACAGAGACGTCAGACACGGTGCCCTAGACGGACCCAGGTACCAGGTAGAGGCGGGCAGGTCTCAATAACCCAGAGTAGAGCAGTAACAGGCTAAGCTGCCGGCTGTGTCCCTGGGGGGCTGTGTCCCCCCCATACCCCCCACCCCTGGAGCTGCACAAAGTCCTTCCCCTGCCTGGCCCAGGAGCGGCCACCAGGCGGGCACTGACGCCCAGGCAGCCCCACCCCTCGGCTCCTCCTGCCTCCTGCTACATTCAGACAGCTTCCTCGTCTGACAAGGACCCAAACCAGAATGTCTCTCTCTGCAGAGGGAACACCTTATATGGCCTCCATTCCCGTGAAGACCCATCTGTATTTCTCCGCCCAGATGCTCTAGCAAGTTGGGCGAGAACCTTCTTCGCCCATTCTTAGCATCGCTTCTTATTTTCTCATCTCCTGCTCCCCTTATATTTCAGGCCGCTGAAATGGGTTGAAAAGGATTTGTCGCTGTTCCTCAGCCTTTCTTCCCGTGCTCTTTCTCCTGCCCCGCTGCCCCGGTCCTGTGTTAAATGTTAATAACTTCAGAAACCAACCCGAGTCTTTGTGGGGAAGTGCTAGGCCCTTAGCTCCTGCAAGTGCCCGTGGAACGTCCCCCTCCCTGCAACCCCCTGACGTGTCTCGAGTTTGTTTCATTCCCTTCATCACACCGCTCACCCCTCTGGCTTTAGGTCTTGTTTATGATCCTTTTAAATTACATACCCCGTAAAGAGAAAAAGAAAGTTCAACGTGGAGAACAAAGAAAGCTAAGG
Organism: Phacochoerus africanus; assembly: GCF_016906955.1. NCBI lineage: Eukaryota > Metazoa > Chordata > Mammalia > Artiodactyla > Suidae > Phacochoerus > Phacochoerus africanus. The sequence goes on along the minus strand of NC_062553.1, from coordinate 19,742,764 downwards.
CCTTTTAAAGTACATTTATGGAGGCTTTTCATGAACTTTACAAACGGAGTAAAAAACAAGTGTGAAAGGATTTTTCAAGGAAGGAACATGCTTTTGCAATTTGCTGGACGTTTTCCCTTGTGTTCCAGAAAAGCAGCCTCCCCATTACTCACCAGGGAGGCACGCAGGCCAGGGAGGAAGGGGACTTGGGGAGGAAAAACAGGCCTTCCCCCCATCCATGTGCAAACAGCACTTAATAATCAAATTGAAAAAACACACAAATGAAATTAAAACCTTTTCCAAATGGGCTGCAGCCCCGAGGCCAGACTTCATGGGGCCACGGCCGGGCGAGTTTGTATCTCTGCCTTCACTGGGCTCCGGACGAGGCGGCGGTTAGAAAAGCCAGATTCTGGTGTCAACAGGAGGGTAGGACAGGGCCAGGGGAGGCGGAGAGGCCGGTGGGGAGTAGCACCCAGCCTCTCTGAGTCCTCCTCTCCCTGGGGCATCACTTGTTTCTAAAGTGCTGAGACCTCTCCCGCATCGAGAACCCTCGCTTGACCCCGTGTCTGCGCTTGCTCCGTCTCTCGCTTGGTCCCATCAGCACGTGGCTATGTTTTCTCCCATCTTAAAGCAAAAATAGAAAAGAACAAATCAAAACCGGGAGTTCCCGTTGTGGCCCAGCGGGTTACGAATCTGACTAGTATCCATGAGGATGCAGGTTCGATCCCTGGCCTCGCTCAGTGGGTTCAGGATCCTGCGTTGCCGTGAGCTGTGGTGGAGGTCGCTGACGCGGCTCAGATGCCGCGTTGCTGTGGTTGTGGTGCAGGCCAGCAGCTATTGCTCAGATTCAACCCTTTGGCACTTCCATGTGTCACAGGTGTGGCTCTAAAAAGCAAAAAGAAAAGATTAGAAAAAACCCCCAAGGCCAAAATTGTGTGTGGTCCCCCCTCCCCTTTGGCTGCGACCCTCTCTCTGGGTGCCTGTTTCAGTCGTCTGCAGTCGTGATGTCCGTTACTCCCTCCCTTCCCAGGCTCTCCTGAGCCCCAACTGCTCTGGTGTTTGCCCACCTCAACGTCACTCCACTAAGACTGCCCTCCAAGGTCAAAGTCAGTGGTGCCTCTGTCTCTGCATGAATAAACTCAGGTCTCAGGCCTGAGCCCTTTGACCCCACTAGCAGCAGGGATCCAGCACCTCCTGCTGGAGGCAGTGACCTCACTTGGTGTCACCCCACCACTTTCACTGGGCTCTTCTTCACACTGGCCAGTCCTCCAGAGCCACCATGGCTGGTCCCTCCTTCCCCCTGATCTCCCCCGGCCCCACTCTCCCCACCCCCGCCGAGACCTTCTCTTTATGCTCATTCTCTCGGTGACCTTGTACAATCTCCTGGCTTTGCAATCATCTAATATGCTGATGCCTCTGCATTTTTATCTCTTTTCCCGGCTTCTCCCCTGAATTTCAGACTTGCACACCCAGCTGCCTACTCAACATCACCACTTGGCCCGTTGTGGCTCAGAGTAAAAGAACCCAACTTGGGATCTATCAGGATGAGGGTTCGATCCCTGTCCTTGCTCAGTGGGTTAAGGATCTGGTATTGCCATGAGCTCTGCTGTAGGTCAATGACCAGACATGGCTCAGATCCCCCACTGCTGTGGCTGTGGTGTAGGCTGGCAGCTGCAGCTCCTATTCGACCCCTGGCCTGGGAATTTCCTTATGCTGTGGGTGCAGTCCTTTAAAAAAACAACAAACAAACAAAACAGGGGCAGAAGATGCCTCTGGGCTGACCCTCTAGCCCAAAGGATCATGTAATATTAAAAGACACGGAGAGAACAAGGCCTGAAAGCAGGGCGACTTGCACACGCACTTGTACACCAGGGCTCAGAGCAGCAATAGTCACATTTGCTAAAGGATGGACACAATCCAATGTCCACTGATGATGAATGAGCGAAGAGACAAAATGTGGTACCTACATACAATGGAATACTTTTCAGCCTTGAAAAGGAATGATATTCCGACCCATGTACACATGGATAAAATTTGAAGCCATTACGCTAAGTGAGAGAAGCCGGACACAGAAAGAGAAATACCTTACGATTCTAGTCATCTGAGGAGTCAAATTCACAGAGACAGAGAGCGGCAGGGTGGTTGCAGGGCCGCAGGAAGGGAGATGAGGAGTTATTGTTTAAGAGATGCCGAGTTTCCGTTTGTGATGATGAGAAAGTTCTGGAGATGGATGGTGGTGATGGCTGCACAATAATATGAATGTATGTGATGTTACTAAACTGAACACCAACAAAAATGGCTAAAATGGTAAATTTCACGCTCTGTTCACTTTAACCACAATTTTTAAAACTTAAGGAAAAAAGATGAGAGAGGAATGATTGTGATGTGTTAGGAGAATGGTGAGCCCATGCTTATGGTCAAAACTGCAGATGTGGATGAGAGGCTGACCAGCTAAATTTTGTCCAGTTAGTGAAGTTCAGTACCAAAGGAGGTGGAACTTTCCATGGAAAGTTAGCAGAGGTTGAGGCAGGGAACTACCAAGGTGTTTTAGGAAAGCTTTAGCCTTCAGGAGCTGGAAAGACTCTAAGAGATAAGAAGTTAAGGAAGAGGCTACCTGGGAGTTCCCATCGTGGCACAGCGGAAATGAATCTGACTGGTAGCCATGAGGTTGTGGGTTCGATCCCTGGCCTTGCTCAGTGGGTTAAGGATCCGGTGTTGCCGTGAGCTGTGGTGTAGGTTGCAGACGCAGCTTGGAACTGGCATTGCTGTGGCTGTGGTGTAGGCCGGTGGCTGCAGCTCTGATTCAACTCCTAGCCTGGGAACCTCCATATCCCACAGGTGAGGCCCTAAAAACCAAAAAAAAAAAAAAAAAGAATCTGCTGCAGTAGTCTGCGTAAGACGTGATGAGAGCTGGAACTTACCATGGAGATGAGGAGGAGGTGGGAGCATCAAGAGGTGAAGTGGAGTTGATGGGATTGTATGTCTGTGGAGTTAAGTGTGAAGCTGAGGGATGATGGGAGCTGGAGGCTGTATCTGAGGCCTCTGGTCTGGGCGACTGGGTGAACCGTGGGACCAACCACTGACTCAAGGAATCTGGGGAGAAGAGTGTTTTGTGGGGAAGAATATAAATTTGACTTGCGACTTAAATTGAAAATGCACTTGTATTTAGTGCCAAGTCTTTCGTCTCCATTTCTTTCACTGTGTTATTCTTGACTCTAAAACTAGATTTTTAAGCCCATAGATCTGGGGTAGCCTTATTCTTTCCTTCATTCAAGAAGCATGTATTGAGTACATTTGCACCGATTAGTCACTTTTTTAATCTTCAACTTTATCCCACCTCAATATCAAGAACAAGCAGTAACTCTGGGCATGGAATACAGGTATTCTGCCATGCGTCTTTTTTCTTTTTTTTCTCCCCACCGTGCAATAGCTTTCTCTACTTGAAGAAAGCAAGCAAGGTATACAACAGGCTCTCTCTATGCTGGCATCTCATTTAAATTCTCCCAGCAGCACTATATGCCCAGCACTGTTAGATCTTTCAGGGAGGGAAAGATTAGACAAGGACAACGGGAGATCTGAGGGCTGATGGATATTTTCATTTTGATTGTGCTAACTGTTTAACAAGTGTCTCTGTACAAGTCAAAACTTGTGGAAGTATATGTTTTAACTGTGTAGACTCGTTGAATGATTATTATACTGCCGTAAAACTGTTTTATAGAATTTTCGGTCAATAAAAACAGAGTAACTTTTGAGAAGGTGTCATTTGCGAGGAGAAACCAATAATTTAGTTGTAAAAAGCAAACGAAAATCTGACTGTTTGGGTTTCCTGGTGTTTCTTTTCTTACCCCTTAGACCTCTGCTGCTCATTTTCTAAAGAGCTATTTATTTATTTATTTATTTATTTATTTATTTATTTATTTATTTACTTATTTATGGTCTTTTGGGGGCCACATCCATGGCTAATGGAATTTCCCAGGCTAGGGATCAAATTGGAGCTGCAGCTGCCAGCCAGCCCCATAGCCACAGCAATGAGGGACCTGAGCCACGTCTGCGACCTACACCACAGCACCGGATCCTTAATCCACTGAACGGGGCCAGGGATTGAACCTGAATCCTCATAAATACCGGTCGAGTTCATTACCACTGAGCCACAGCGGGAACTCCCTGTTTCTCATTTTTGCAGTGGCTACCTTCCCCTCCCCACCCCACTCCCGCCCCTGCCACCTTCTCCAGAATGGCTCTGGTTCAAACAGAGCTGAGTTTTTGTTTCTTTCAGTTCAGGTATAATTTACAGAGGTTGAATTTGCCCTTTTTAGCATACAGTCCTATGCTACAACACAGGCATCCACGTAACCACTACCTCGATCAAGACGGAAATCATTTCCATCCTCTCCAAATTCCCTCCTGTCCCTTAGAAGTCAATCCCTTTCCTTAGCCACCAGCTCCTGGCAACCACTGATCTATCTTTTCCCCTATAGTATTTCCCTTTCCTGGAAGTCATGCACGTGGAATTATACAGTGTGTGGCCTTTGGAAACTTCTTTCACTTGGCATGGGCTTTCTCCACCTCGATGCTATTGACACTGGGGCCAGACCCTTCTTTGTCGTGGGCAGCGTTCTGGGCACTGTAGGATGTTAGCAGCATCCCTGGCCTCTGCTCACTAGATGCCTATAGCACTTCCCTCCTAGGTTGCCACAATCAAAAATGCCTTCAGATATTGCCAAATGTCCCCTGGGGGTCAAAGTCACCCCTGGTTAAGGACCGCTGACCCAGAACCATGCATTTGAGATCATGCACATTGTTGCATGTAAGGTCTGGTCCTTTTTACTTCAATACTCGTAACCGCTACCACATACTGTCTGCAAAATAGGACAATGCAGAAGGTACTGGAGAGAATTGAATGGACACAGACCCAAACCATGGTTGGAATAGGCTTCTCTGGGATGAAGAATGAGCCACTATGAAGACAGAAGTTTCATTTTCCTCCGAAAGCATTTCTTCCTCTAGACAGAGACTTGAATTATGGCCGTCAACAGCTCTCAATCTGAATGGGGGTGTCGGCCAAAATATGGTCTGCAACGGAACTTCCCAGATCGCAGCCACACTCGGGAGGTGACAACCGAAAAGATGGTAGGATGCAGGGACTGTAAGGGACGGTGCCCTCACCCAAGAACAGGGTGCGCAAGCCTATCTCCTGGCAGCTCACGGATCAAGCAAGGCTTATGGCACCAGAAGGATGGCTGGAGCTGCTGTGAGGAAGCACTGGGACTAGAGGAAAGCAAGCAATTCCCTCTTTTGCAAGTGCCTGGACCCGCGCAGCCATCTCCTCACTCTGGTTTCCGCTGTTTGCTTGTTGGCTCACTCGAGCATACTTCACGCTGTCGGTCCCTAACAGCCTGCACCCACTTAATTGTGTGTGACCACGCATCTGCTGCAGTGGTGAGCAGCCTTCAACCCACTGAAGGGTGGGGGAGGGTTTGGGGCCAGGAAATGCTCTCTGAAATTCTGGAGCAGAGGATGGGGAGTGAAAAATACCCGTGTTTGGCCAGGCGTAGTGCCCTTGAGGTCTGTGCCGATCGGATTGAGGCCCTGAAGTTTCTGTTTGGAAGAAAAACACTTCTAGGGAATGCATGAGTGGAATCGGCCTTTGCCTTTTCTTCTGGAGAAATGGTGTTTATAAGCACAGTCACGGGATTTTGCAAAGCTGTATTTGTTGACTAAGTAAGTAAATAAGTGAATAAACTTGGTATACAGATGGCCTAAAGCGAAACTGGGAAACAGATAAAGCTGGTCACGGGTGCTTCCAGACTCTATATTCAGCTCTTTTCTTGCTTTTTAACAAACTGGACAAATATTTAATGAGGAATTCCCATGCTTCAAGCCCCGTGCCATGGGTAAGAAAGCAGAAGCTGTATATGTATAAAGTCGTCACGTTGTATACTTTTTAATTTTTTTGTCTTTTTAGGGCTGTACCCATGGCATATGGAAGTTTCCAGGCTAGGGGTTGAAATAGAGCTGCAGCTGCTGGCCTACACCACAGTCACAGCAATGCAGGATTTGAGCCGCCTCAGCGACCTACACCACAGCTCACGGCAATGCTGGATCCTTAACCCACTGAGCAAAGCCAGGGATCGAACCCACATCCTCATGGATACTAGTAAGGTTATTAACCCACTGAGCCACAATGGGCACTCCTACACTTTAACTATATTACACTTTGGTCAATGATACCTTGGTCAAGCTGGAAAAAAAGCAGAGCTCTCATGAATGGATTAGTGCCCTTATAAAGGAGACCCCTGAGACCTCCTTCACCCCTTCAACCAAGAGAGGACACAACGAGAAGTCTGTGACCCAGAAGAGGGCTGGCACTCTGATCTTCCACTGCCAGCCCTCAGGGCTGTGAGTAGTCAGTTTCTGGCATTTAGAAGCCACCCGGTCTGCGGTGTTTTGTTATTGCAGCCCCAATGGACTACGAGCATATTCTATTGCAACATGTGGAGTGGAGGAATGACTTACGATGACTTAGACATTAACAGAACTCATTCTGGCTGCTGCCTTGGAGAATAGACTGTAACTGGGCAAAGCTAGATGAGGTTAGGAGGCTCTTAAAGTAATTCAGATGTGATAAGAGAGTGGCTTTGACCAACAGAGGGGACCAGGAGCTAGTGGATTTTATATCTATTTTTAGGGAGTGCCCCTGGACTTGTTGACTGGATAGAGGGTGGGAAAGAAAGAGAAGAACCAAAGACAGGTGCCAAGACTTTTAGTCCGAACACCTGGAAAGATAGAATTTCCACTTGCTGAGATGGGGGAGACCATGAGAGGAGGTTAGAGGGGTAGGTCAGGTGTTTTGCTTTTGGACACATGAGGCTCATGAAGCCTCTCAGTGATCAAGTGTGCTATCCCGCGGGCAGTCGGTTCAGAGGAAGGGCCTGGCAGTCGAGATAGAATTGGAAGCCCCTGGGGCACACGGCCAGCAGGGCCATGGGTGAGATTATCGGGGAATGAGTAGGGGTGAAGGAGAGACACTCTCGGTAGGTCTGACATTGGGAGTTTGAGGACAATAGGAAGCAGTCAGGGCTAGAAGAGGAGCTCTGTTGGAACTCAAGAGAAGAAAGAGATTCAAAAAGAAAAGAAAAGAAAAGAAAGGAGTTCCTGTCATGGCGCAGTGGTTAACGAATCCGACTAGGAACCATGAGGTTGCGGGTTTGATCCCTGGCCTCGCTCAGTGGGTTAAGGATCCGGTGTTGCCGTGAGCTGTGGTGTAGGTTGCAGACACGGCTCGGATCCCGCTTTGCTGCGGCTGTGGCGTAGGCGGGTAGCTACAGCTCCAATTAGACCCCTAGCCTGGGAACCTTCATATGCCACAGGTGCGGCCAAAGAAATGGCAAAAAGACAAAAAAAAAAAAAAAGAGAGAGAGAGAGAGATTCAAGGAGAGGATGAACAAGGAGGTGGAAGGCTGCCCATAGGTCCAGTGAATGAGGGCTGGAGACTGACCATTGGATTTAGCATCATTAAGGTCATTGCTCATTAAGAGCAATTTGTGGTGCGGTGAGGACAAAAACCTGAGGGAGTGCGTTCAAGGAGAATTACGGGAGAGCACGAACGGGAGAGAGAGAAGACTTAGGGCAAAATCTGCTATGAAATGGAGCAGAGACATGGGGTGGAGGCCAGAAGGAGATCTACGGAAAGAGAGAGAGTTCTTTGAAAGTCGGGAAAAATTCCTGCATGAGTGTACACTGGTGAGATACCCATGGAAGAAGGGCATCAATGATGCCAGAACAGAAGTTGTAAAGCCCTGACTTGAAGGCTGTGGGGTGAGGGAATGCAAAACCGTTATGTAGATCAGGCAGCAACACAGAAATACGTATGGCATAATGGTCTGTGGTCAAAAAGACACAGCACGAAATAGGATAAACAAAATGGAACAGACATATAGATGCAAATGGATGAAAGGATACAAGCACTTGAGCAAAGATGTGAGGGAAACAGGCAGCATGTGATAACAGATGCTTTGAAAGTAGCAATGATGGGCAACATTTTCTCCTTTAATTTCTAGTCAGTCTGTAATATTGTTTCCTTGAGATTATAAAACTAGGTTTTCAATGAAATGAATGACCTTGCACCCTTGCAGAGTACAAGGTAATGGGAAGAAACATTCTGTAATGGATTTTTAAACTGATCTGTTTGATTTGTTCATTTATTCGGGAAGTGTTTATTGAGCCCTTATTCTGCTCAGGGATAAAGGGGTGAACAAAGCAGCATGAGGTCCCAGCCCTCGGGATCAGGCGCTGCTCACCAGAGAATGCAAGGAGCAGGCCAATCAGACCTGAAGGAGGGAGACTGGGAGAGCCAGGAGGACAAAAAGATCATTTGGGGGGGTTGTTTTAGGGCTGCACCTGCAGCACATGGAGGTTCCCAAGCTGTGGGTCAAATCGGAACTGCAGCTACTGGCCTACACCACAGCTGCAGCAATGCGGGATACAAGCCATATCTATGACCGACACCACAGCTCATGGCAACGCTGAATCCTTAACCCACTGAGCAAGACCAGGGATCAAACCCGCATCCTTATGGATACTAGTCGCGTTCTCAACACACCAAGCCACAACGGGAACTCCCTGACAAAAGCACTTTTGATTTCCAACAGCTGTTGCTCACACCTGCCCTCCGGGGGCAGGAAGGGTTGATCCAGAGCTGGGGGGTTGCCTCCCAGCACCTTTCACCGGGACCATTGCCGTGTCAGGCCTCCCTGCCCTCCCTGCTCTCCAGATCCCTACAGCTGCTGAGACTCCACAGGGTTGGTCTGCCTTGGCTGTGAGTCTCAGGTTGGCATCGCCCATACTCCAGCCACAATGCAGCTTTGTGTGCGCATGGAAAATTCCTTCCCCAAGGCTGTGCCCAGTGCCAAAGTTTGTGTTCTCACCCACGATGCTCAGTGGCCTCCAGATCCCCAGGTTATATTATCTCCAGGGTCTATCCTCCACCACGCCCAGCTTACAACAATAGGCCTTGGATAACAATACAGGAGCATAAAGCCGCACGTGGGTTGTGATGGATTTTAGATACTCCCTAAACTCAGACTTGAGACCACTCATCAAGACTCTTTGGTCTTTGAAGGTATTAGAACTCTTGGAAATAAATAACCACTTGTTCGAGTCTCTTAGGGAAAATAGGAAATGGTGCCAAGACAAGAATAAGCTGTCATTTATATGTGTTGAGAGGCGACATGGTAGGAGAAGGGCGTGGGCTTTGTTGTTAGGTAGACCTGACTTATCATCCTGACCTCATTGCTTATTCTCTGTGCAAGCTGGGGCCAGAGACGTAATCTCTGTGAACCTTACTTTTCTCATTTGCAAATGAAAACAGGGCCTACTGGCGGGGTTGTCGCAGGAGCAAAGGAATTAAGTAAAATGCCTATGACACATTAGAGGTGCTTAATAAAGGATACTCATGTTATTCCTTGAGCACTCTTGCAGAAGGTGTGGTGTACAGAGTGAGCAGGTGCTTGTGTGTGTGTGTGTGCGCGCACACGCGTGCGCGCTCCTGGGTATGTGCATGTGTGCAAATGCGTGGTCCCACCTTGAACCTATTTGAACTCACGCATGTGTGACTGGAGGTGTCTGGGAAAGGAGTGGGAGAACTTCCCAAAGGTTTTGTGGGAAGATTTTAAGGTAGAAGGGGACTAAGGGGACAGTTTGGTTAGACGTTCTGAGATGGGGACAGGGGATGTCAGCCTTGGACCCTGCTGCCTGACCTTGTCCCAGGGATGTGAGTTGGAGGAGGGGTGGCTGGAAGACGCCAAGTGAATTATTTTTATGAAGGGCTGCCTGGTGAAGAGAAGGGCAGAGCAGGGGCACAACCCCCTTCAGGGAGGCTCGTGGGGTGCTGTCTTGGGGACCCAGGGAGCATACAGGACCACATTACAGAGCAAAGAAGTGCAGCCTTGGGGGGCAGAAAACAGCAGCCCGGGCAAGGCAGCACTCTTGGCGGGAGGGACACCCCTTCCTGATGGCTTTGGGACATCCCTGGGGTGGGGTGGGCAGGTTTTCTTGAGCTCACTTGAGGTATTCCCCAGGGACACAGAGAACTTGCCAACAGGACTTTGAGGCGGGACAGGTGTCTTGCGTACCAGCTGGGGGTGATGGACAGGTTATTGCTGTGTGTGCTACCAGCTAGTCCCAGGCCCTGTTGCCCTGGCTTCATTGCTTGCCTTTCCCCAGCTCTGCTCTGTGTTGCAGAGGGCAGCCCTTTGCAGGCTGGGTTTCTGAGTCTCCTTATTATGGACTGAATGTCTATGCCCCCCTCAAATGTATATGGTGAGATGCCAACCCCAAAGGCGATAATGTCTGGAGGCTTTCGGGAGGTGATAAAGGCACGAGGGTAAAGCCTTCGCGAATGGGATTTGTGCCCTTGTCTAAGAGACCCTAGAGAGCTCCTTCACCCCTTCCACCCCCACAGGGAGAAGATGATCATTTATAAACAAGGAACTGGGCTCTTTCATCTGATATGGAATATGCTGGCTCCTCGATCTTGGACTGCCCGGCCTCCAGAACGGTGAGAAATAGATGCTTGCTATTGAAGCCACCCAGCCTGCGGTATTTTTGTTACAGGAACCTGATGGGACTAGGTAAGAACCTCTGTAGTAGTAATGGGGCTTCTGGATGGGTTCAGCCAAGGAGAGGCACCTGCAAGAGGTTGGGGGGCAGGGGGGAGTCTGTGAGAAAGAGAGACTATGTGCCTGGTGGCTTCTCCAGCCCTCCAAGACTCCAGCTTGCACCCAGCAGGCCATCATGGTTCCTGCTGGTACCAGGTCACCCTGCTTCCTGGGCTCTATAACTTGGCCTCCTCACTTGCCTCTCCAGACTGCAGGTAGCAGTGGCTCGGCCCACCCCAGGGTGTCTCCCTGACCCCTATTTGACACTCTCCTCCTCCTTCATGAGTGTAACCAGTTCCCTCTGTTGTAGAAACTAGAAGGTGTGTGTCTGCATTCCTGCTTAGACTCCACAGCTATAACTCTCCACCTCTATCTTTCGCATAAGCTGGGGAAGCCCGAGAAGTCTCAGGTTGTAAACATGTGCAGATGAGAGGAAGAAGATAACATTATAAGATGCTAAAGATGACGCTCACTTGAGTTATTCAATTCTTACAAGCATCTCCCTTCCCTCATTAACCGCAGGAAATAGCAGACTTGTTCTAAAAACCCCACAAGATTATTCTCTAGTCTTTCTGCCCTCAGTGTGAGCGCACATGGTCTCTGACTCGCATGGTTTGCATCCCACTGAGGTTTGGGTGTTCGATTCCATTTCAGATTGACTTCCTTCTTGTGGGTAGACAGTGACAGTCATGGCTCCCAGTGGAGCCAGGGTTCCCTCCCTGTACCCACACCCTGGGGGCGTCCCCTCCCACACGGACTCAGAGCTTGGCCCATGGAACTTGCTTTCGCTAATGGGACAGCAAATGCAGCACAAGCAGAGCCTGGAAAATGACTGTGAGTTGAGTCTTCCCCTCCTTCCTGTTGCCTTTGGAAACCAGCCACCATGTGGAGAGGCTGAGGCTGGCTTCTGGACACCCACAGCCCCGCCACCAGCCAGCATCTGTGCCTGGAACAGTGAGGAAGGCCATTTTTGATGCCCCAACCCCACTTTGGGCTGATCGCAGCCAGATGACCCCGGGTGAGATGAGCAGAAGAACCACCCGGCTGAGCCCAGACCAACTTGCGGACCCCCAGAACCATGAGTAACTGAAATACTGGTTGTTTTCAACCACTGGGTTTGGGGCTGGATTGTTACGCAGCAAAGGTTAACTCACACCATTCTCTTTCTTCCTTCTGTCCTCTTCTACCAGCTCGCTAGCCCTGCCATCCTGTTAACTCCTCCTTCTGGAAGACAGTGCCCTCTGCCCCTCGCAGGCACCCCGGCTGACCTTGCACCAGAGGGACACTCATCCTGCACCCAGAAGCCTGGGTTCCATCTGCAAAGACCCAGTGGCTGTCCCTGTACAGCTTCCCCTCAAGAGTTAAGCCCTGACTTCATTGCATGCAAAGTTTCCTTCACATTTTTTTTTTTTTTTTTGGAAAAAAAATGTGGTTTTGCTTCCAAATGATGTCCCAAATGTCTGGCTCACCAAGGAGTAATCCCTCAGCTGGAAAACGCAGCAATGCTGCTATTTTAGTGTGGCACCAGGCCGCTGGCTTCCTGATGCTGCCAGGGCTGCTGCTGCTGCTTTATGGAAAACTAAATCAACGGCCGAAGATACAGAGACTGGTCTCAAAGGGATATTTCAGAGAGGAGAGGCCCTCTGCCTACTTTCCATTCTGCCTTTTTCTGTCCAACTCCACAGTCCCCCAGCCAAAGTTGGGTCTCCTTCCTCCGGGGCAACTGAACTTCTAACCTGCTTAAGTGGGGCCTGTCTGCTCTCCCTGACCCTTTGGCTTCTCCCCACACTCGTCCTAATTGTTCTCTGATGAAGGCTGAACACGAGCCTATGTCACACTCCAAAAATGCACGGCTGGCCGACCAAACATTAACAAGAGAGACAGCTATGAGAAAACAATCTGCCTGTTTGCTCAACCTCCCTTTCTACAGGCAGACTCATTCTGGAAACCTTCCCACCCTCCGAGGAAAGAGGTGCTTGGCGAATCGTGCCAAGTGTCAAAATGGATGGCGTTTGAACAGCTTCCTCTGGCTAAGGCTGTTTTTCAATCTGTCCCGTGGTCGAAGCTCCTGTGGATTCTGTACAGAAAACACCTCCCCTGGACCCAATTAAGGGAGACAGTTTGAGGAGGGGTCCCTTCTCAGGGAACTAGTTGCCTTTTTGCAATCACTGCTCTGCCCTGAAAGAGGAGCTGGGCAGGAGTTCCTGTCATAGGGCAGCAGAAACGAATCTGACTGGGATCCATGAGGATGTAGGTTCAATGCCTTGCTCAGTGGGTTAAGGATCTGGCATTGCCATGAGCTGCAGTGTAGGTCGCAGATGCAGTTCAGATCCCCTGTTGCTGTGGCTGTGGTGTAGGTGGGCAGCTACTGCTCTGATTGGACTCCTAGCCTGGGAACCTCCATATGCCTCTGGTGCAGCCCTAAAACGACATAAAAGAAAGAAGGAAAGAAAGAATGAACGAGAGAGAGAGAGAAAGGAAGGAGGGAAGAAAGAAAGGAGGGAGGGAGGGAAGGAAGGAAGGAAGGAAGGAAAAGACAAAAAGAAAAAAGAAAAAGAAAGTAGCTAGGCGAAGGCTTGAGGAGAAGTGGTGGCTTGGTGGCTCAGAGGCCGCCTCAGGTACTGTTGATGACTCACTGGCTGCAAGAGAGGGACTGGGCCTTGGAGGCAGAGCTGCAGGATCCCGGCCCAGGCTAGCGGCCTAAAGGTCAGCTGTGACCGCCTCTCGGGAAATGCACATGGGATCCAAGGCTCCTAGGCCTCACCAGTCCTGGATCACAGAAGGCTCGTGGTGACAGTGATGCACCTGGCTCCCCTTGCTTCTCTCTCTCCACCCCAACATTCCAGGCGCGCTCTCTTCTGTCACACGTCTTCAGGGAAGGCTTCGTTGCCCCACTCCCTCGAGATCATCTGCTTCTGCATCTCTCCCTCCTTTGTGCCCCTACTGTGTCCGGATATTCTCCAGAGAGAACATCTACACTGAACCACACGGGTCCCCTCTCTGCAGAACGTCTACACTGGACTGCATGGGTCCCCTCTCTGCAAGAGGCTCGAGTCCCTTAGAAGGAGAAAAGCCTGCAAATAAGCGTGCACTTATAAGCACCCCTGCAGAGAGGGGAACGTGTTGTATTTACCCAGCTACCAAGCCAACGCGCGCACGTAGTAGGTACTCGATACTGAGTGGGTGAGGGACCCTCCTCATTTTCCACTGAACTCGGAGAAGGTGGCACCCCCAAGGTCACCCAGCAGGTGGGTACCTGAGCCTGCATTTGGACCCAGGTTTGTCCTTATCTAAAACCTGTGCCAGTCCCATACTCTACCTGGCTGCCGGGGTTAGCGACCCCTGCCCACTCACCCCCACCCACAGCCACCCCACCGCCCACGCATTCGTGAGCACACGCACGCAGCTCGCAGGACAGCAATGTGCAGAATTACAGTGTCAGAGATGGAGAGGATCTAAGACACCGTGGAGACCAACTCCCTCATGTAACAAACAAAGAGACTGAGACTAAAGCAATTCAATTATGCGTGTGAGTTGATATGCTTTGGACTGACTTTAAAATTTGGTTGAGGGCTTTTTCTGCTGATAATCACATTCCATTTCCCTGAACCCATAGCCCCGTGGAAGATACAAGGCTGAGTGACACACAGTTCCCGCCTTCAGAGAGATGTAGGTGTAGTTGGGAGAGAAATACAAACATAGCTACGAATACACAGCAGACCCAAGGGGTTGGAAGGGCTTCGGGCTCTCAGGGGAGGGAGGACTCGTGTTGACTTAGTAGAGTCAGGGGAGACGTCGCATAGGAAATGATATTGAATTGAGCCTTGGAAAAGGGCCGGATGATAGAAAGTTCAGGCAAGGGGCCCAGCACGTGCAGGGGCACAGAGGTGGAAGGTGCATCCTGTGACTCCCAGGAATGGCAGCATCTCCGTGGTAAATCTGCCCAAGGTCTAGGCTTTACCTCCGGGTGCAGACGGTAGGGAAGGCTGCAGGGGAGGCGGGGGTCGGGGTGGGGTCGGGGGCATACTTCAGGGTCATGAGAGCCCGAGAGGACGCTAAAGCACCTCCTCCTGGTACCTGGGAAGAGAGCTGCTGCTGACAAGTGAGTAGAAGGGACCCAGAGACCCAGGGGGTTAACATGACAGTTAAGAGGAAAAGAAAAGCTAAGTCCTTTGGACCCAATGAGAGGAAAGTTCTTTATCTGTAAGACAAGGGAAGACAATGCCCTTTGAAGGCACCCAGATGCTTTTCTCTTCTGTTTCCCACTCTCCCGGGCTGACCCTAGGTATCCATCTGCTTAGAGGGGGGCGGATGGCTGTGTGCGCAGTAAGGAGGAGCATGGGGCGGGGGGGGGAGGAGAAGAGGGGAAAGGGGTGGGGAGGGGCATCTGTGATAATTCTTCCTGATTACAGAAGGAATTCCAGAGAGAGACACAGGTATCTATCGTTCGGCTTTGGTCATTCAAAACAGGATTATGCAGAAAGTTCCAGCCTTAGGAGCCAGACCATTATCTTGAGGGATTTTTCCAAATGCTTCCTCCTCCTTCCTTAGTGTACCTAGACAGAGCCTAGAGCCTGGCGTTCTGTCATAAACACAGGAAGAGGCCAACCCCAGTCATTTAGGGGGTGGGAGCCAGAAAGGCGGACATGGAAAAGCCCCCCCCCCTCTGTCTGTGTCTGGTAATCTTCAACAAAAAGAGGAAGACGTGGACAGACCGGGAATAGCCAGGCCATCGGTGGAATCAGCCGGCTGTCCCCACCTCCGGGCCTGCAGAAGAGGGTGTTGGGGAATTGAGTGTCACCCTTGGGACTCTGGCAGGAAGCCATTGCCTACTCAGCCCCATTCCAACCCAGGGCGAAACCGCAGAAAAGGAGCTCTGTACCGCCAGCCGGGGCGAGGCCCCCCTTGGGGTCATGGGGGCAGATGCGGAGTTGGGAGCCAATGGGTCCACTGAGGGGGCCTGCTGTTTGGCACACAGTGACCTCCCAGCTAACAGAGTGGAGAGCTCATGGAAAGAGCTAGGGCTGCAGCCCAGCTGAGGCTGAGACATCGAATCATCATGAGGAGCATGGCCCTGGGCTGGAAGAACAGGTCACAGGTTGAGTCTTGGAGCCCAGGAGGTCAACAATGACCCAGGCAAAAACAAAACCAAAAGCAAAACAAAAAAACTCCAGTTCCTCTTGTGGCTCAGTGGGTTACAAATCTGACTAGTATCCATGAGGATGCGGGTTTGATCCCCAGCCTTGCTCAGTGGGTTAAGGACCCGGCATTGCCATGAGCTTCAATGCAGGTCAAAGATGCGGCTCAGATCCCTTGTTGCTGTGGCTGTGATGTAGGCAGCATGCAGCTCCTATTCAGCCCCTAGCCTGAGAACTTCCATATACTGAGGGTGCAGCCCTAAAAAGCAAAAAAAGGAAAAAGTCTTCCCAAGACCAGTGGATAGCACATATCCAGGCGCCTTCATGAGGCCAAGGAACCCTCTGTCCCCAACGTCATGAGGGAAGAAAGCCCCCCTGCTCCATACCTGGGGTCTCCAGGCTGGGGAGACAGAAGGAGCAGAGCCTATCAGAGACACATAGTATTTTCCCTAAAGACCAAGCATTGTCTGAAGGGCTTAAAATATCATCTCAAAATGTAACTGGATTGCTAGTTTATCCTCCCCATCCCACTAACTAGTAGGTGCGGCTCAGAGGAAAAAGAAACAGATTAGTTCTAAGCAGAAGAACGCTACTCTATTTCCCCTTCACATCTGATGTGTGGTGTGAGTTACATTTGGGCAACTGGCTACTCTGAGTCCTCCCGACATGCCGCTAGTCCTAAACTGGGCTCCCTGGCAGAGCTGCGGGCCACCCCGCTCACGTCTGTCACATAGAGTAGCGGGGCCTTGTGGAAGGCGGCCTGAGAAACAGGTGGGGGCTCTGCTCCCTAAGGTGGGAGTCAGGGGTGGGGGCTGACTCGCAGTGGGAGAGGAGGGGGTGGGAGCTGATAAGAAGAAAATGCAAGGAAAGTAAGATGCAGGAAACAGCCCTAGATGAGATGAGGATGAGAGGCACGAGCCTGATGTCCCCGAGACGACCCACGGCGGGGCCGGGGTCTCTGCCACGTGCCCAGAGTCGGGGAGAATGGTCCACCCAGGGGCTGGGAGGCCAGGGTGCCCAGCAGGACAGGCTGGGAAACTGCGGGGAAAATCTTCAGTCTGAGCTTCTGTGGACGAGGCAGGGCGGGGGGGGGGGGGAAACGGAGGAGAAAGGGGACAATAGTGACCCTAGTTACTGAGCCCTCCGCGGATTCGGGAGGTTGTCCCCAGGGCGGGGAGGCCCAGGAGGAAAGCTCGGGCGGAGCGGGGCGGGCGGACGCCGCAGGCTGGGCTGGGTCGGGGGCTTCCCCCGGCGCCGCCCGCGGTCCCCGGACCCACCTGCGGGGGAGCGGCGGGCTTCGGCGGGGCGCTGCTGCCCCCTCCCGGCACCCCTGCTCCGCCGGGAACCGCGGGCCGCTCCCCGCGAGTCCCCCTCGGGGGTCCGACGCCGCGGCCCACAGCCCGCGCCTCTAATGCATCCGTCCGCCTGCAGAATCGCCCGAGTCCACCCTTGGTCTCGGGCCGCATCCCTGTGTCGTCTCTGCCGGCTCCACTGTCTTGTCCCCTCCAGGGCGGAGCCTGGTCGAGGGAGGTGCCACCATGGGCGCAGCCGGGGGCGTCCAGGTCCCAGACTGGTTCTTGGGTCCCTGAGGCTCAGGGGCTCAGGACAGGGTTGCGGCGCGGATGCTCGTCAAGGCGCCGGTGACACCATTCCTCACACAGAGTGGATGCGGGTCATTACTATCCATTTTCTTCTCCGTCTCCCCCCCTCCCCCCCCCCCCCCCCCCCCCCCCCCCGGCTTCTCTGCCCTCCTCTGTCCACAGACGCTCAGCCTGCAGACTTCCGCCACAAGTTCCCAGCCTGTCCTGCTGGGCACTGGGGCTTCCCAACCCTTCGGTAAGGTCTCCCCGGCTCTGGGCACGCGGCAGAGACCCCGGCCCCGCTGTGGGTCCTCCCCGGGACATGGAGCTCGAGCTTCTCATCTACATCTCATCTACCTCTTTCCTGCATCTTACGTCCTTGCATATTCTTCTTCTTACTAGTCCCACTACTGCATAACTACCCTCACCTTCACACAAACCTTCTCCCCATCCTTAATTCTCCTTTGCTCTCTCACTGACCGCACTCTGCCTTGCAGCCTCATCATCACCCCGAGTTATGACGGTCCCTCCGTCAACCCTGGGCCCTCTTTGCCCCTCAACCCCAGGATCCACTTCTCAGACCTTATTTGCTGGCTCTGCAGAATTTAGGCCTATGGATGCTTCTTTCTGCAAAGTCTCTCTCCCTGGAATTTTCTGGGATACTTTCTCTGCTTTTCATATGACCTCGAACCCACATCTCTTCGGTTTCCTTGATGACTCCTTTCTTGTCCACCCAGTGCCAGCCACAGGGCTCCCTCCTGGTTTTTTTCTTTTTTCTGCCCACTCACCTGAGGGCTGTCATCTGATTGACTTGGCGCCCCGGTGGCACACCAGTCTGCCTCCAGCTCAGATCCTTACCCAGCTCACACCTGTTCGGGCAGGCAAGCGCCAGTCATAGCCACGTGGATGGCCAGAAAGACCACCTACGCCACAGATCCGCAACTGGAGTTATTGTCTTTCTCCTCAAGTTGGTTCTTCCACAGAAGTCTGGGAGACATTTTTAACTCCTTTCTGTCTCTTACTCATCCCTCCTACCACCCAACTGGTCTCAGCATTCTGTTGATTCTATCTTATTCTACATGATGGCCTAGAATCCGTCTTTCACAGCCATGCACTCAGCAACAATTTAATGGGTGGCAGGTGCTGCTCTAAGCATTGTGCATGCATGGCCTCATTGAATTCTCTTAACAATCTCATGGCAATAGGAAGGGACAGAGGCGCTGAAAAGTCATTCGCTCAGGGTCATATAGCTAATATGTAGCAAAGCCCAGATGGGATCCCAGGTCTCGCTGAGAGAAGAGCCCCTGTTTTCCCAGCACTGTTGTGCAGCATTATTTCAGGATTGTGTCATTCCTAGCAGAGATTGTCACATGGACTCTCTTACGAGTTTTCCTGACTTCATTCTTCCCCCTCATTTAAATGTAGCTAAAAAAAGCTAAATTGCTTCCTGGATGTTCCCACTTGGTGCAGCAGATTAAGGATCCGCAGCTGTGGTGCAGGTTGCAACTGAGGCATGGGTTTGATCCTTCGCCCAGGAACTTTTACACGCCACAGACGTGGCGAACAAACAAACACAAACCTAGAGTGCTTCCTAAAACTAAAATTCAATACTGGACCTCTCCTCAAATCCATTCAGTGACCTCTGCCACCCTTAAGCCAAAATCTATATTCTGGAGCCTCCTCCTACACTTTTATTCAATTCTTTCCTATTTATCCTTCATAATCTGTAGGGAATTGTCCCTGGATCTCCACAACTGTATCAGGTGATTTATTAGTTAGGACTACATTCAGCTATATGTAAAGACAACCTAAGTAATAGCTTAAATGAAATAGTTAATTCCTCCCTCTTAAAGAGTTTGGAGTAGGCAGTTCAGGGTTGGTATGGTGGCTCCACTTTATCACCAATGACCCAGGATCCCTGTGTCTTTCTGCTCTACCATTCCTAACATAAGCTTCTCTCTTTAATGCCACCTCATGGCTGCAAGAAGGCTGCTGCAGCTCTGGCTATCACAATGACTTCTTAGCAGAGGAAGAAAGGTCAAGAGCCAAAACATGTGCCTCCAGTTGGCTAGGCTGTTTGAATGAGATTTTTTCCCAGACATTCTAACCAATGACTTCGGCTTATATATCTTTGATCTCTCAAGAGAGAAACTGGAGAATGTAATTGGGTACATCGGAAACCCAAATATTACAAACACTCAGCTAGTGAGAAAGAAGAGGAAGTTGGATATGCTTAGACAACTAGATGTCTCTGCCCAGATGCCCTTCCTCTGCAGTCCCCTGGCTCTCCTGCTCGCATCTGCCGTTGCTCTTCCCACGTTTCTGCCTATTGATTTGCTTTTCATACCAGTCTGAACACTCAGTACAGAGGACGCATCTTGCACACAGCAGGCGCTCAGTATAGGTTTGCTGTTGAAGGCTCTTGATATTTAAAGAGGTCACAGAACCCTGGATCACAGACCCAGTCCCGAGTTTGAGCACTGCACCACAGTCACGTAAGAGAATGCCCTCGTTCTTAGGAAATGCATACCGGAGTATTTAAGGATGAAGGTTTTGATGTCTGTAACCTACTCTTAAATGGTTCAGCAATAATAATAATAAGTAGTATATTTCAACAGAGAGATTATATGTGTATATATAATTGTTGATTTATAGGTAAGTGGATGATAGGGGAAGTAAATATGGCAAAATTTTAACAGTTGGTGAATCCTTATGGAGATTTATGGGAGTTCATTTTTCTGTTCTTGCAACTTTTTTTTTTTGGTCTTTTTTTTAGGGTCACACTAGTGTCATAGGGAGGTTCCCACGCTAGGGGTCAAATAGGAGCTGTAGCTGCCGGCCTACACCACAGCCACAGCAACGCCAGATCCAAGCCGCATCTGTGACCTACACCACAGCTCAGGGCAATGCCGGATCCTGAACCCACTGAGTGGGGCCAGAGATCAAACCTGCATCCTCATGGATGCTAGTCAGATTCGTTTCCACTGAGCCACAAGGGGAACTCCCTATTCTTGCAACTTTTCTATAGAATTCTTTTTATAAAAATGAGAAGTTAAAAGGGTCACGAAGACTACTTTCGGGGATCATTTCTATAATATATTCCTAAAGTAGTTTCTCTGAACATGTGGAGCCCCACCCAGTATTATCTTGCTTTTTTTTTTTTTAAATAAGATTACAGAACTCCAGAATTTGAGACCTTGCAAAAGGAAGAGCTTGCAAATTGTCTAGTCTATTCTCCCAGAGACATGACAGGCCTTTCCTGAGGCACAGGGCCCCCCGCTCACCGTCAAGAGTTAACTTCCTACAATGTGCCCACAATCCCTTCTCCACAGAGCTTTGCACATGCCCTTCCCTCCACCTGGAATGTTCGTTCTTCCCCATGTTGCCTCATTTCTCAGTCTTCTACCTTGTCAAGTTCACCATACCACTCTCTTGCTGCAAACCAGCACAGGTGGTGAGCTAACCCTTGCTTGGAAGCCCTCGCATGTGTATATGTATAAGCACCTAGAAATTTTTCTTTCTTTCTTTTTTTTTTTTTTTTTTTTTTTTTTGTCTTTCTAGGGCTGCCCCCAAGGCATATGGAGGTTTCCAGGCTAGGGGTCGAATGGGAGCTGTTGCTGCTGGCCTACACCACAGCCACAGCAACTCGGGATCTGAGCCATGTCTGTGACCTACACCGCAGCTCACGGCAACGCCAGATCCTTGACCTGCTGATCCAGGCCAGGGATGGAACCTGCAACTTTTGGTTACTAGTCGGATTTGTTCCCACTGCACCATGACAGAAACTCCAGCACCTAGAAATTTAAATGCACACTTGAGTTTATAAGAAAGAAAGATAAATGCCCTTCTGTCACACCAAAAAGAGACACTAAAAACAGGAGTGGATAACACCTGGTGGTTAGCATGAGAGTTGATGCCATGGCAGTCCTGGGAATCATTCATTAGGCCTTGAATGGACCCTAATGGTAGGGGCTAGGTTTCATCAAGCGATGTAACAAAGTGAAGCATCAGCCTCCCTATCTGGCCAGTATCTGCTCTTCAGCTCTGCCTTCAGCTTTGGCCTTGGAAAATCCAAATATTCAAATACCTGCTTCAGTAGCATCCTGGCATCCTTGAAAATGTGTAACACCAATAACCCTGTGATTAGATCCATCCATTTCCTCACGGATTTCACCAGTTTTTCTTTTTCTTTTCATTTTTTTAGGGCCACACCTGAAGCATATAGAAGTTCCTGGGCTAGGGATACCATTGGAGCTACAGCCGCCTGTCTATGCCACAGCCACAGCAAGGCCAGATCCGAGCCTCATCTGCAAGCTATGCCACACCTTGCAGCAATGCTGGAGCCTTAACCCACTGAACAAGGCCAGAGATCCAACCTGCATCCTCATGGATACCAGTTGGGTTCTTAACCCACTGAGCCGCAACGGGAACTCCCAACCAGTTTTCCAGATATGTCCTTTCCCTTTTCTAGGATCCAGTCCAGGATGCCATAGGGAATTGAGACTTATTCCACTAGCTAGACAGTCTTTAATCACCTCTTCATGTGATGATTTCATAGCATCATTTTCTGTAGGTTATATAGACTAGAAAGATAATACATTTTTCCATTTAACATCATGAGTCAAATTAGTTTTCTAAATAAAAATAAATAAATACATACATAAATTTGCTTTCTAGTATTGATCATCTAAAATTTTTTCTTCCAGTTTTACAATGCTTTTTGTGGTTTGTTTGTTAATGGCACATAAATGTTTAAGATTGTTGTCAACTTTGGGAAAACCTCCATGAAATTTCTTCCACATATACACTATACATATATACTATTTACAGAATTTATATGCTATTTTTTGTGGGTGTTTTGGTTGGTTTGTTTGGTTTTGGCCATCATGCATGCAGTGGCTTGATGTGGAATCTCAGTTTCCAGACTAGGGACTGAACCCAGGTTGCAGCGGTGAAAGCGTGGATCTAATTGCTACCTCACCAGTGGTTAAATACATTCTTGATGGGAAAAACTTCCATATGGATTAGATATTGAATAACAGTGAGTTCTCCACTGAACAGTGTTGCAAAGAATTTCCCACAGACTAGAGACTGATACAGGGCTCTATATATCTTAAACCTTGCTTCTCTACTCTCCACACATTTTTGGTGCCAGGCATTGCAGATTTTTTGCATCTCCATCCAACCTCTGACACTGTGTGCCAGGCAAGACAGCATGTGGATGGTAGGAGTATTTCTGGAAGCCATTCTAAAATCTCTATGCCCCGCAATAACTAAATTATACATGGAAATGACAGCAAACCACCTAGTATATCCTGTGAAACCCAAAGTAAATGTAGGCCAACTTGTCCTCCTCCTACTCAAATCCCCCAAAAGCCCACAGTCATTGCAATTCCACCATCGTGAGAACTATATATTAGAATTAACTATATATTGGAAAAAATATATATAGTTAATTTTTAAGCAAGGCATTTTTCTGGATTTTATACTATTTTGTCAGCTTTCTAAACTTTGTTGCAATTTCACTTCTCGTTAATGTGTACATTCATTCTTAATCTTGTATTTCTAGTTTGTATGGTTTCTCTTAAAGAAGGCCCCAAGAGTTCCCGTCATGGCTCAGGAGTAATGAACACATCTAGTATCCATGAGGATGTGGGTTTGATCCCTGGCTTCACTTAGTGGGTTAAGGATCCGGTATTGCCATGAACTGTGGTGTGGTTCGCAGATGCAGCTCAGATTCTGGGTTGCTGCAGCTGTGGTGGATGCTAGCAGCTGCAGCTCCAATTCGACCCCTAGCCTGAGAACTTCCATATGCCGTGGGGTGCGGCCTTCAAAAAAAAAAAAAAAAGAAGGCCCTAAATTATATAAGTTTCAGGCCCCCAAAAAACTGAATCCATCCTTTTTTTTTTTTTTCCTTGTCTTTTTGTCTTTTCTATGGTTGCACCTGTTGCACACGGAGATTCCCAGGCTAGGGGTCCAATTGGAGCTGTAGCTGCCAGCCTATGCCAGAGGAGCCGAGCCGCATCTGCAACCCACACCACAGCTCACGGCAATGCCAGATCCTTAACCCACTGAGCAAGGCCAGGGATCGAACCCAAAACCTCATGGTTCCTAGTCAGATTCATTAACCGCTACACCACGACGGGAACTTCAACCGTTTCTTCACCACTCAGAGTCATCAATGAAGAGCTGCTGAAAAAAAAAAAAATGATCTTCAGGCAGAAGGGAACTGAACTCAGAAGAAAGAGGTGGGAAATATTAATTAAATAGTAGCAGTACTAATAATGCTAAGCCATTCCTCGTTGCTCCTGTTACAGTGTAAATGCTGCGAGGTGGCTGTGAGGTCCTGTATGACCTGGTCTTTCCTGGCCTCCAGCTCTCAGTTACCCTCCCCACTCACCACGACTAAGACCAGCCCGACACTCTTGATGCATCTGCACTGGTGCCTCCAGGCATTCTCACATTCTGTTCCTTCTCACTGGAACGCTCTTCCCTTCCTCTCTTAAGGAAGGGACACCTGAGCCTAGATCTAGATGAGGGGCCGCTCCAGCCTGCTGTCATGCTCCCTTGCGTCGTCGACTCTTTGCTTGTCTGCATCCCCCACTAGACCTCAGGCTCCTGAGGCTGGGCCAGAGCCTGGCTTGTTCCCCATTGAGCCCCAGCACCGAGCACAGAGCCTGAGGCAGGGAGGCCGGTTGTAAATACCTGCTAAGTAAATGAATAAACTGTAAACTGAGAGCGGATCCAAAGCCTTCTGCTTTTCAGTCCCTGTGGTTTCAACCAGCGTTAACAGGTATTCGTCTACTTCACTGCCGTACTAAACACTGTTAAGTGGGAAGAGTTCCTTATATTTCTTTTTCTTTTCTTTTCTTTTTTTTTTTTTGTCTTTTTGTCTTTTTATCTTTTTAGGGCCGCACCCGCAGCATTTGGAGGTCCCCAGGCTAGGGGTCGAATCGGAGCTACAGCTGCCGGCCTGCACCAGAGCCACAGCAACGCCAGATCCAAGGTGCATCTGTGTCCTACACCACAGCTCATGGCAATGCCGGATCCTTAACCCACTGGGCAAGGCCAGGGATCGAACCTGCAACCTCATGGTTTCTAGTCAGATTCGTTAACCTCTGAGCCACGATGGGATGGGAACGCCGAGTCCCTTGTATTTCTGATGACAGTGCCCTTCCTTATGTCACCTCAGGGTATAGCAGATGCTGTGGACAGGCTTGGTGCCCTTTCCACATGCCCTCAACCTACCCTGGAAGTGGCCTCCAGAAGGCCCCATGCTGCCTGGAGCTTCATGTCTCTCTGAGGACGTCCTCCAGCTGCGGGATTGTGCTGGATTCCTGGGGGTAAGCCCACCAGGAGCAAACTCCAAGCAACACGCCAGCTTCCTCGCCCTCCGTGGGACCATCTGAGTCATGTTGCACCGGGTCTCCCGTGGGGTGCCCTACGGGACTGAGCTCCAGAGGCCCAGAGTCACCTCCCCTCTCCCTCCTGTGCTTCCTTCCCCGGCTCACCTCCCGGCTAAACGACATGCACCCAAACCCTCTAAGACGCACAGGGCCCTCGTCCCAATACCACCATCTTGGGCTGGCGGTGGAGCCAGAGCAGGTGCAGGAGCTGGGGCAGAACTTTGTTTGACCCCAGGGTATAGCCTGGAAGACAGTGCTTTGCAAAGACTGAAATAAGTGCATTTCAATAGAATAAATCTTTCTCTGAAAATCTGCCAGTGTTTCAAACTTCAAACACTGAAAGAGGAGAGTGTTAAAAGCCAAAGAGTGTATAAACCCATCGAGAGGGAGAGGAACACTGAAAAACCAAATCTGGGAGTTCCTATTGTGGCTCAGCGGATTTAGAACCTGACTAGTATCTGTGAGGATGCAGGTTTGATCCCTGGCCTCGCTCAGTGGGTTAAGGACCGGGTGTTGCTATGAGCTGTGGTGTAGGTTGCAGACGTGGCTCAGATCACCGCGTTGCTGTGGCTGTGGTGTGGGCTGGCAGCTGCAGTTCCAATTTGATCCCTAGCCTGGGAAATTCCATATGCTCCAGGTGTGGCCCTAAAAAAAGCAAATGAACAAACAAAATCTTGTTACCAAAGGTTTCACTGTAGTGACTCTCAAAGTGCTTCCCTGGCCAGCACGTTGGCGGGTCTCCTCCACTGGACATGAACAGCGAGCAGGGGAGAGTGACCATTAGAGATTCGTAGGCTGAGACCCAGTTTCCGAGGCGTTTAGGAAACCTGCTCCTGCCGCCTACTTAAACCTCTTAGTACTTGAAAACAACCAGGACCCCTTGGGCCGTCTCTGTCCTCTGATTCACCCCACAGAGGCAGAGCTGCCGGAAAGAAGCCGCCAAGATGGGACCCTGGAGTGGTCCTTGCCGTTGCCTGGTCTGCATCTTGCTCATCCAGGAGGGGAAAGGCTTCGACTCAGCGCCTCCCCGGGCTCTTCCCAATGCCCCAGACTTGGGGTCAACTGGCCAGGAGCAAAACATCCCCGTGCAGTCACTCCCCTTAAATAGAGGATTCAGCCAGGCGCTTGGCAGCTTCCCAGATTGTAAGTATCTGTGCATTTCACCGGAGGCGTTGGACTCTGACTTGCGCAGTGAAAGCAGAGAGGTTTAAAAGCTGAATGGTTTATAGACAGATAGAGAGAGACTGGAAGGCAGAGTCCGTCTCTGGACCCAGTTTTCTGGAGAGAAGGAGGCCAACTCATGAAGAGGGTTCCAGAGGCGCGCAGATGGTAAAGCCATCAGCGGGGGCTGTGGCGGAGATCCGCACAATGGGTGCCCTGTGTGCCTTTTGGGGACTTTTGTGTTTATATGTTTGTGATCCCTGTCCCCCCTTTGACCTCAGGCTGGGGTCTGCTAAGAAAAATAACCTGGCTCCAAACAGCATTCTTCCAGCTCCACTTGAAGGTTTGAAAAAACCCCTTGGATAGGAAAATAACCCCAGGGAGCCAAGGCTTTCTGCACTTGGCGAAGCCCTAGCCCCAAAATACACATAAGAACACTTCGCTTTGAAAGGCCTGCAGTATTCCTATCTGAGTCATCTGAAAACAAATAAAAAGAGACCTAAACAAACAAACCTAATTGTGCATGGAAACACGGCCAGGTTTCCAGCCTGGCTACCCCTGTGTTTTCATTAGTCAGAAGCCAATATAGGCAGCTTTCATGGTATCCAGAACTAGCAAAATATTAAAAACAAATTGCAGAGGTTTCTCCCCGCTCCCTCCTCCTCCTGGTGCACAGCACGGGCCAGGTCCCTCACTGCTCTCCGCCCTGGCTTTGGAACCTGTTTCTTTCAGCCTTGATGGACAGCTGCCTGCTTCCCGGCTGCCCGCTGTCTACCAGCAACCCGGGTGGGTGGGGACATTGGTGGACATCAGAAATTACTGGACACTCAGATGAAATGAAAGAAGAAATGCCTAGGCCTGGAGATGTTATCATTTTTACCAGTAGGCCATGCAAGTGGTTTGAAAATCGGGCCTGCCAACCCAAATTCGCTTCGTACAGACCTATCCTTTGCTCTTTGCCCACAGCTTACCAGCTGCTTTCCTTCTTCCCTCTTCTACTTATTTTGCCACTAAATAGGCATTCCATTGCAAAGGACATCTCTTGGTTTTGCCCATTGTCCTTTCTGGTAATACCATCTACTTTTTCTTCGGAGCATCATTCCTCTCCCCAATTTTAGTTCCTGTAGTTTGGTTGCATTTGCCTCACTCACTTTTCTTCAGGAATGTGTGGTCCAGGTCTGCCCAGTCAGAGTCACCAACATTGGTATAGAGAAGGACACAAAACCCAGCTTCAGCTATTGAGATATAAGCAGGTGGACTTTAGCAGACTCTTGAAAAAAAGCGTGCTTCTTTCTCCAGCGTTGTTAAGCTGCCAGAATTAGGGCTCAAGCTGCTGGTGGATGCAATGATACCATGTGGGCAGAGCTTGTCTGACAAGAAGAGAAAAGAAGAAAAGCAGACATGAGTGATCAAGAGGGATAAGAACCCACACATCATCTGAGCACCTGGATGCAGCCATGACTGAAGACTACTCTACCATGGACTTTTCTATTCTATGAACAACTGAAACCCCCATTTTGCTTTGTCTACTTTCAGTTCGGTTGTTTTATCTTGCACCTGAAAGAGACCTATAACTCACGCGTGCAGACACACACACCTTTCAAAATGCCGAGTAAAATTAAAAGGGTTGCATCTTCCAACTGGACTATTACTCGTATTTTTGTTTCAGGAGATGATCTTCTTAAAAGGAAGTTTTTGTTTGTTTGTTTGTTTGTTTGTTTGTTTTTGTTTGTTTTGGTGAATTTCAGTTTCAGCTAAATATGGTAGGGAAGTCTAGAAGTCAACCTATTTGAACCCTGAGTCCTACGAGAAAAGTTGCCACTGTCCCTCCCAGTGTAGTAAGAGGCGAATGAATTCTCTCACCTAACTCATTTTGACACAAAGAATCAAACAATGTAGTAATTACTGAGGAATTTCTTCACAGTCCTTGGCTCGTTCTGATGACTGATTCCAGGCGTCTTATTTTGTGAGGCCAGGGGGACATCTATGTGCCAAGATTCGTCCAGATCCAAAACATGTGAAAAACAACAATAGTTAATCCCCGCCCAACAAAACCAAAGTCACCAATGGCACACAGACAATTTGGGGGGAGCGACTGAAACCATAGGGCCAATACTTTTTCCATGTTTCATCTGCCATGAATAGGTGGGAATTTGGACCCCCTGTCCCCTTCCTGGAAACTATCTAGAAAAGTAACTCACGTTAGCTCCTTTATCCCACATCTCTAGTTAAAGGTGAATGTCAGGGTGGTGTTGGGGATGGCATGCCAGGATGGATCAGGGGCCTGAGAAAGTGGGCAAAGGGATCAGAGGGAAGAATGCATTTTAAAATCATTAGTTTTTTGTTTATCTTTTCAGGACTTCACCTGCGGCATATGGAGGTTCCCAGGCTAAGGGATGAATCTGAGCTGTACTCGCCGGCTTACACCACAGCCACAGCAATGCCAGATCTGAGCCGCATCTGCTCACGGCAATGCTGGATCCTTAACCCACTGAGCAAGGCCAGGGATCAAACCCACAACCTCATGATTCCTTGTCAGATTCGTTTCTGCTGCACCACGACAGGAACTCCTAAAATCATTAGTTTTGAAATTACTAGCGGCCTTTCTCAAAAGCATTTCATCAGAGCTTGGTTCAAATGTCACCTCCTCCAGGAAGCCTTCCTTCATGCTTCCATTACAAAGTCTTACTCTTTGTCATTGCTCTTACACAAAATTCAAAATGCTTGATATTAGTAGTTATAAGAAGATGGAGAAAAAAAGGTTTTACATGCAAACGTTTCCTTGGGAGAACACTGGAATAAATCATTCCCATTCTTTGGAATGAGGGAAGGGGTAAGCTCTCGAAGGGCATGGTTGAGCAGCACAAGAGGGTTCCTATCCTGACTTCTAAGCTGAGTGGGCCTAATTTTGCAAATAGAAGAGGAAAAAGAAGACATATTTTGATGAGGGGCAGCTGAGAGAGTGCTATGGTGCTGTGTTGCTTTGCAGGAGAATCTGGGATGAAGAGAAGGGCTGGGGAGGTTGAGGGGGTATAAGATGCTCCTGGAGGTGAGCCACAGAGGAGAAACTCTGGAGAACAGAAACATCCAGATGCATTGTTTAATCTGTGATGAGTACCAGGTGCAACCCCCCCCGGCTTTTTTTTTTTTTTTTGGTTTCCCCAATGAAGCTTCCAGTAAAATCTCCATTGTTCACAAACACTGAGGTGGAACTCAGCAGGCTGAACACAGGCAAAAGCAGAGAAAACACATGCAGCCATACATGTGAAGTTCACGTTGACTTCTGGGTTCCGTTTACCTGTACGCCTCTCCCAGGGGATGATAAGGCTCCTGGGAGGCAGGGGTAGGGGCGTGGGGGGTGGGGGGCGGGAGTTGCACTCATTTAAACATTTTCACTGAGATGAATTAATGACCTAACCTGCAAGCAAACACCTGCAACAAAAATTATGGCCTGCATGTCAAAGAAACTGTTGTCAGTGACTTAACGCTTGGGACTCAAAATATATTGTGACCATTATTATTATTTTGAGCACATGGGAACGAAGGAGAAGACCAGGGAGGTCCTAGCTGCTGGAGCTGGAGGGTCAGTGGGACTTTTATTTTATATTATGTTTCACGTCTGAGTTATGCATAGTTATAGGGAGCTGAGCCATGTCCCACACAGCCCCTGCTCTAGCCTTGCCTACCTGTGACCTGTGAAACACTAGCAAACACAGCCCTGAGAAGTATGTTGCAACTTTGTCCCTTGAAGCACCTCAGAGCCCGGTGATGCCACCAGGTGAACCAGCCTGAGCTAGCCTTCTGGATCTGGGGGCCCACGGACACCAGTCCCATCACCCTAACTGACATTACACCAACTGCCAGACATCCGAGGAGGCCAACCCAGGCCACCCAGCCCTGGCAGAGTCAGTCCAGGCCAGAAGGACGCCCAGCCATCCCACAGACCTGCAGAAAGCTTAACTATTGTGCTTTTAGCCACCAAGTTTTGGGGACAGTCTATGGCCCAGGAGAAACTAACCAATAGACCATTATCCCATTTTATTCATTAAGAACTCAAGGCTCTGAGTGACTGAGAAAATTGCCTTAGGCCAAACCTCTAGTTAAATAGTGGAGCTGGGATTCGAACCCAGGTCAGTCTTATGTCCGGCACTAGTTCCTCATCCACACGGTCCTATGGCCTCCTTTCATTAGAAGGACCTTAATTTGGAGTTCCCATTGTGGCTCAGCGGGTTAAGGACCCAACTAGTATCCATGAGGATGTGGTTTCCATCCCTGGCCTCACTCAGTGGGTTAAGGATCTGATGTTGCCATGAACTGTGGTGTAGGTCACAGATGCGGCTCGGACCCCGCGGTGCTGTGGCTGTAGTGAAGGCTGCTAGCTGTAGC
Organism: Phacochoerus africanus; assembly: GCF_016906955.1. Lineage (NCBI taxonomy): Eukaryota > Metazoa > Chordata > Mammalia > Artiodactyla > Suidae > Phacochoerus > Phacochoerus africanus. The sequence continues at coordinate 19,712,456 of NC_062553.1, read as the reverse complement.
TCTGATTCAACCCCTAGCCCAGGAACTTCCATATGTTCTAAAAAAGATAAAAAGAATTAAGTTTTTTTTTAATAAAATAAAGAAGGAGCTTAATTTCAGGCTCAAGGTAAGGGCCCACTCGCCGACAACGGGGGATCCATTAGAAGCGGCCGGATGGCAGTGCTGACTTGAGGCTGGCATGTGGGCATGAACCTACAATTCCTACCTCCCAGCGGTTTTCAAACTTGTCTTCACGAGAGAATCATCAGGAAGTTTTTTTTAAAAATCCCAATGCCCAGGCCACACTCCGATGAAATAGCCAGGCTCTCTGAGGGTTAGAGTCAGTATTTTTTAAACACCCCCCCCCCTTAATTCTCAAGCACAGCCAAATTTGACAATCAGTGTCTTCACCTTCCCTTAAGGAGGGTGGAGGTTGGAGTAATTGGAGCTATTTTACCTTGAAATGTCTCCAGGGAAGAGAGGTCAGGGCCTCCTGAGAAAGAGACACCAGGGATAACAGCAGAATTGATTCAACAGATACCCACGAGGCAGCAGGCACAGCGTTAATATTCCCTGTCTTTAAGGATCGCAGCGGTGGCAGATACACAGACGCATCCTTGCAATTGCACTGTGACAAATATTATGCTTGTGTGATCCCGGTCAGAGGAGTGGCCCCAAAGAGGCAGTGGCTCGTTTCCGTGGGGTCCCAGGGCAGGTTGCCCTGGCACTGGGTCTGAAGGAGTGAGGGGAGATCTCTACTCATTCGTGCTGCCATCTGCGGACCTGATTTCGAGACCCGTCCGCCCTGAATGCTGGGAGGACGCAAAGGAGCATCTAACACGGAGGGGACAAATCAGGGTGGGTAAAGGGGGGAATAAGGACCCCTAAGACTCCACCCAAACATGGAACTATGCATTTCTCGAGGAACTGGGGACCCAAGCTTCGAGCAGGGCTGGGTCTGCTGCTGGCGGAAGCGTAGCCCCAGCAGAGAGAGTCAGTGGCTCATTACAAGGTGGGTGCTACTTGGACCCCTGTTCCCAGCTACTCCAAGTACTGACCCATAGCAATAGCTGCGGAGCCTTCTGGCATTTTCCTTCTCAATGTGTGGTCAGGCTGATGCAGCATCACCATCACCTGGGGTCTTCCTAGAAGTGCAGAAACTTGCAATCCGGCCAAGCTTACTGAAACAGAATTGCATTTTAACAGGAGCCCCAACTAATTCCCAGCCACAGTAAAGTAGAAGAAGCACTGTTCTGGTACCCCTTAGCCCCCAGAGGGATGAATATATTCCCAGCCAGCACGTCCTCAAAACCCACAGCACCCCTTCCATATTGAGCCAAGCCAGCCCGGGTTTGGGGGACAGCAGCCAGCAAGAGCTGTCAGCCAGGCCATGGCAGAGACACGTGAGAGGACATAAAAATGGATATGGAGCAAGACTCCAAGCGGAGAGCAGGGAGCTTACACCAGGAGCATGGGCGCTTTGAGGTCAAGAGTAGCGCCCATCACCCCTCCCCTATCCCATCCTGAGACCTCTTTGCCAAGTAATGTTTGAAAATCATATGTGTTGGTATAGTCAGCAAAAATGCAACCATAGCTCTGCCTTCAGCCACTCCTTCCTCCTCCTATTGTCATACTCAGACATTTATGGATTTCAAAACAAAGTTGGGTGTTCCGTTGTCGTGCAGCAGTAACGAACCCAACTAGTATCCATCAGGATGCAGGTTCGATCCCTGGCCTCGCTCAGTGGGTTAAGCATCTGGTGTTGCCATGAGCTATCGTATAGGTCGCAGATGTGGCTCAGATCCCGTGTTGCCGTGGCTGTGGTGTAGGCCGGTGGCTACAGCTCTGATTTGACCCCTAGCCTGGGAACTTCCATATGCTGAGGGTGTGGCCCTAAAAGACAAAAGTAAAAAAATAAAAACAAATTCGGGCTACCAGGGCCTTGCTCTGGGTCTCAGGTGGTCAAAGGGTGGTGGAAGACCATGTCCATTTGTCCATGAGCCCCAGGATGCTCAGCTGAGGGGCGGCCAAGGGCAGGGCCTTCACTCTCTAAGGCAGAACAGGGTTCCCCGAAGGACGACTGCCCTGTGCTGTGCTTCAGAACCTCCAGCGAGCTGCATTCCTGACCGGAGATGTCAGGGGGACCTCATGTGACCCGCCAGCCACTGGCTCGCTTCTGAGGTTGGAGGAAATCGCTGGGAGGTGGCCTCACCTTCCAGCCTGGCACTGGGTTGAGTCCCGCTGCTCACTCAGCAGCCACCCGCTTGGCTCCAGGATAGCTTTGGCAAAACTTGCTCCTGGAAGCCTGGCCCCACAAGAACCCTGTCTTGCTGAGTGTGTGTCAGGGCGTGAGGAGGGAGAATGTGGTGTAGCCAAGGGCTTCCCCGCAAGGGAAGCCGAGGCCAGGGGGATGGCCCTGTGTGAGAAGGGGAAGGAGACCCAGTTCCTAGCAGATCCGAGGGGATTGGGAGTCAGAATTTCTGGACTCTGAAATTATCCTTCTGAGGTACTGGGAGGAGTCAATTCTAAGGATTAAGAAACGGACTGTGGGGTCAAAGGTGACCTCCAAATCCAATCACAAGCACTTGGCTCAGTGACATAAGCTGATTGATAATCCATCCCAGCACCACCTCCTCCAGGAAGGCTTCTTTGGTTCCCCCCACAATGGTATGCAGAAGTTTCCAGGGCCAGGGATCAAACCTGCACCGCAATAGTGACAACTCTGGATCCTTAACCTGCTGAGCCACCAGGGAACTCCCCACCAGCTTCTTTGTAGTTGCCTGCTGCTGAGACCCCTGGAATAAAAGGGGGCAAACGCTCAGCAAAATTCTTCCCATCACTAAATTCTTCCTGCAAGTTTGTGTTGAAGTTGAGGGCAACAGAGTCACAAACCAGGGAGGGCTTTATAACTACTGCTTGAGCTCAGCATCCTCACCTCCTCGATAGAACTCCTGGTGACATGGGACCATGGCACTCCTGTTTCCAAAAGGGTGACAGTGACCACGAACTTCCCCCAGAATGGAATTCCCAGATGTCTTCGCCCATCACAGTACAGGTCTAACTACCCTTTGGCCCCTAAAAGAAGAGGAAATTATCCTGCTCTCTAGACTAAGGCCTTTTCTTTTGCCTGATCCGAAATGATTGGTAACGGGAGTATCTATTGCCAGTAAGAGAAAGTTCATTGATCAATCGATCCACTGACTCATTCATCCATTGACCAACTGACCTATTGCTTGCAAGAGGAAGCCCATCCCACGCACTGGGCTGCAGTCTTGTCTCCCTGCCTCATAGAAGACAGTACCTTTTCAAAGCCTAGGTCTTTCTGTCTTAAATGATAGCATCTGGTAGTGTGACTAGTCTGGCCCGGGCCAGGCCTTGGTCACAGCTTTGCCTCTGGCATTAGGAGCAGAGAAGAAACAGGTTTTCTGTCTCCCAGCCATAGCTGCCCTCCCAATCTCCTGTGACCAAAAATAGGACAAAGGGACACACAGACACAGCACCCAAAGACAGGCCATTCTTTTCAGTTGGGATGCTGCATGCATATGGATTGAGGAAGGAAAAGGTTCTCCAACTTAGCAGGGATATGAAGCTGGGAGCAAAATATTATTATTGCATATGTAATTATTGCAAAATAAATAGAACACTTCACTTCTCAGTCCGCGTTTCAGATGCTTCATGCTGTTGGGGCTCTCTGGACCTTGCCAATGGTGCAGAAGCACTGGCCCTGGGGCTCAGAGACACCCCCCCTCCAACAGGTCCCTCTCAAAAGTGTGGAGACCAACAACGTGTTTCCTCCAGCTCATGACCACCTACCAGCTGGCAGACCCCCCAGCTTCAGCAATTTAACATCCTCTGGTACTTGTTACAAATGTGGAAAGTAACATCATGTCTTTTCTATCAAAGGACATCTTGGTTACTCCATTTTGCTCTGGTTTCAGCTGAAACGCCTTCCTGGGGACCCCCCTCCTCTTTCCCTCTCCCCCCAGTAACAATTTGTTTCAAATTCGCCAACCCAGAAGAATGTGCGCCCTGACCTGACCAATGGGAAGGGGGCAGGTACATCGCCTGCGTCAGGGATCAATAGGGAGGGTCTCTTCTTCTTTGTGCTCGTACTTTTTGAGCACTGGTGCCCTTCGGTAGGAGTAAAGAGCCTTGTTGAGATCTCCCCATGTTTATGTGTCTCGTTTTTCGACACTGACGATCCAAGCCATGTCCCCGACACAAATATGCAGCAAAATATTTACTCCATCGTCGGCATGAAATTGAGAGCTTTGTATGTAGAACTTTGTTTGATTCTCACAAAAGTCTTGGGAAGTGGCTCATAGCCTTAGTTTCCATTAACAGAGGAAACAGGTTCCCAGGGGTTACATATGTTGTACAAAGACCCGTAATGAGTGGCTGAGAAAGATTCAAACCCTTGTCAGACTCCAGTCTATTCCCTCAGCCATCACACCGTATAACCTCCAACACGGGACCACGCCCTAGAATGTCTAGGCCCCCCTTCATTTCCAACAGCCTGGGCTTTGTTCTCATAAAAACCCTTGAGCTTGTCAGATATGTCTTGACCTGGGTTTTGACAATACACTCACTCAAACACCTTGTTTTCTAAACTTGCCTCAACAAAAACTTCTACCTGGTGCTGTTGAAAATCCAGGTCCCAGCATCTTACCCCACGTGTTAAATTAGAATCTCAAGGAGACAAGTCACGGCATCTGTGTTTCTAAAACAAATCCCCAAAGTGATGCTTGTGATCAAGCAAATATAAGACACTGTCTCCAAACTGTATGCCTGGTCCTGCCAGAGGCTGCGATGGCGGGAAGGAAATACAAAATGGGTAGCCGATGCTCCTTGCTGTCAGGAGACAGTTCGGAGGCAAGATGGATTCAAACTCCATGGTGCACCACAGTTGGATGATAATGGTGGAGTTCTGATCATGGAACAGCTAGTCCTCAGAAAGGGGGTAGACTGTAGATTAGAAGACGTAGAAAGAATCAGGGAAGGCTGTAAGGAAGAGGCAGAACCAAGGATTAAAGGTGGGAGGACGAAGGGCGTTTTAGACAGACAGCGCATCACCGACGAAAGCCTTGGAAGGAGCATGAGTTTGGTATTGTCACAAGGCAGAGAGTGGGTCAGCCAAGCAGGCTGGAGGTTTGGGCGGAGACTGTGCAGGACGTCCGACTAAACGGGGCAGTTTCCATGCGCAGCCCTAGGGAACCAGGGCGGGCCCCGGAGCGAGTGCTCTCATGATAAAAGGGGTGACTGAGTAAGATGAAGACCTCCGTTCCCCGGCTCCTTGAACCATAAGCGAAGATGAGAGGTAACACCTCCAGCTCGGCCAGAGAACACCCGGCGGCATCTTAAATCTGGGGGCCCCTGAGACCTTACCCAGCTTTGCAGCAGGGCTCCTGAACCTGCAAGAGGTGTCTTCGAGGGAGGGGTCAGGCTGAAAAGGAGGCGTTCAGGGATTGGGGTGGGGAGGTTGCGTACCCCTGCAGCCTCGATGGAGAGGTGAGGAAGGAGACGGGGCGGACGCCTATGTATCAATATAGGACAAGGCTACAGACAAAGGCAGCCAGCGCTGGAAATGCTGTATGGAGCTACCTGGAGCAATTTGATGTGCCTCTAAGTTATTTTAGCATCAAAGGCGGAGTGACCATATGGAAAGAAAGAAGGGCCGGAAAAGACAGGCTTGGGCTGAAAGAAACCAGGAGTCCAGTCTGACTGCCCTGACGCAGAACAGACAGGAGCCAGAGCTTTCTGGAGAAGAAGTGAGACATTCAGAAGAACTGGCTTCACCGGTTGCCATGTTATGTGCCAAATGAGTTCTCCTGAAAACTAGAGGCTGAGTGGGTCGAGGCCCTTGGTTTAAGTGACAGGAAACCAAACTCAAAGTAGTTCAGGCAAAAGGGAAATGTACTGGCCCAAGTGCCAGTCGTGCCGTCATTTGGCTTCAGGCACAGCTGAATCCAGGGCACTCTTGTGATATAATCAGGACGCATGTCTGAGCAGCTTCAGCTTTATTCTCCTCCGTGTGGCCTCGTTCTCTGACGATGTCCTTCCATGTCATGGAAGAGGGGATGTCCACAAGCTCCGGCCAAAGTCCTTCGGAAGGAGGGAGACCCTCTCTCCTAGGATCCATTCTGGTCCTTTACCCACCCTTAGACCAATGACTGTGTTCCCAGAATGGGGCACTCTGATTGGTCCGCTTGAGTTTTATGTCCATGTAGGTGGTGGGGGAATCTTGGCCCTTGATTGACAGTCCATCAGAATCCCAAAGGGCTGGAAGGAGGGAAAGCCCCCAAAAGGAATAAAACAAAATATGGGGCCGAGAAAAGAATCAGATATTCATGATGCTGCTATTAGGAGTTCCTAATAGGATCATCTAGAGAGGATGATCCTAGACGGTTTCCTCACGGAGAACAGGCATTGGAAGAAGACGGTGAGCTGTCAAGGCAGAGGGGTGGCTTGGAAAACACACAGGAGTCCCTCCTCCAAAAAGATGTCCATCGCTTTGCCGTATTCCTGTGTTGATCCTCTCCCCTTTTCTCATCCTCAATCAAGGCATTCTTGTCTTGTATCTGATTTTAATGGAATGCTTCTAAAGATTCATAATTAGTACTAAACAGTCATTTTTTTAAAAAGGAAAACCTGGAGTTGCCGTCGTGGCGCAGTGGTTAACGAATCCGACTAGGAACCATGAGGTTGCGGGTTCGGTTCCTGCCCTTGCTCAGTGGGTTAACGATCCGGCGTTGCCACGAGCTGTGGTGTAGGTTGCAGACGCGGCTCGGATCCTGCGTTGCTATGGCTCTGGCGTAGGCCGGTGGCTACAGCTCCAATTCGACCCCTAGCCTGGGAACCTCCATATGCCGCGGGAGCAGCCCAAGAAATAGCAACAACAACAACAAAAGACAAAAGACAAAAAGACAAAAAAAAAAAAGGGAAACCTTGGACATAGAGTATTAATTTTCATATATATTCCTTATAACTTTTTTATACTGATGGTAGCGTACTACTTACATTGTTGTGCACCTTCCTAAGCCTACGCATATATGTTTTATAGGTTTCTGAATATTTATGGAAGCTTCCAGAAGAAACTGGGAACATGAACCGCTGTCAGGGAAGAGAGCTGAGTGGGTGGTGGGACATTTAGCTCTAAGTATCACTTCAGCTGTATACTTAAGTTTTGATAGGTAAGGCTTTTGATGTTTTTCAGTTCAAAACATTTTCTGTTTCCTGATGGTTTCCTTTCTCTTATTTAGGGTGAATTTTTTAGTTTCCAAACTTGGGGTGTTTGACATTGAATTTAATCACATGATGGACAGAGGATGTGACCTTATTTTTTTTTTAATTTCTTTGAAAATATTATGATCCAGGAGTTTCCTCTGTGGCTCAGTGGGTTAAAAACCTGACATAGTGTCCATGAGGATGTGGGTTCAATCCCTGGCCTCAATTAGTAGGTTAAGGATCTGGTGTTGCCATAAGCTACAGTGTAGGTCATAAAAGTGGCTTGGATCTGCTGTGGCTGTGGCTGTGGTCTCTGCATGTACCCGAAGCTCTGATTTGACTTCTCGCCCAGGAAATTCCATGTCACATGATTGGCCCCCCCCCAAAAAAGGAAAATATTGTGATCTAATAAATGATCAGTTTCTAAGTATTCCACATATACTTGAAAATAATGTGTTCTTTACTTAATAGATAAACTATCTTATATAGATTTTAAATGGTTGAATTCTGTTTAAATTTGAAGCCTAAATATTATTTGTTGGCTCTCTCTAACAGTCTTCTTGAGCTCAGTTAAGATTTTCCACTATGATAATAGATTTTTCCAGTTTTTCTGGTAATTTGATCAGTTTTGCTTTTTAGATTTTTGAGACTATTTTGGTATAAAGCCACACAAGTTTATGACTTCATCTTCTTAGGGGCACATTTCTTACAGTATCATATACCATCCTTCTTTTGTCACTACTAATATTTTTTGCCTTAAATCCTCTTTTGTCTGATGGAAGTATTAAAATTTGGGCAAGAGCAACTAGATTTCCCTTTGGTCAGTCTCCTCCGCTATTAAAAAAAAAAAAAAAAGAGTAATAAGAACCTTATCTTGCAATTCTCCGGTGGCTCAGTGGGTTAGGGATCTGGCATTGTTGCTGCCGTGGCACAGGTTCCATCCCTAGTGTGAATTTCTGCATGCTGTGGGCACAGCTGGGAAAGAAAAAAAAAAAAAAAAAGAATCTTATCTCATAGAATTCTTGTTAGGATGAAATTATTTCACAGCCATAAAATACTCAGTGCAGTGTCTGGCTCACAGTACCATTCAAATGTTAATTATAATCATTATTCAGCTATTACCTCTGACCCCTTCTGTTGCTGATGAGAAAAAAATTGTCAGTTTAGTTGTGGTTCCTTTCCAGGAGATCCAGCTCTTCTCTCTGCAAATCTCCTTAAGATTTTCTATTGTGGATGTTCTAAAACTCCACTCAGAATGCACTGTCCGTCTCGAGGGCAAGTGGGGGGAGGCGTGCTAGTCTTTCTACTCTTATGGAAAATTCTGAACCATCATTCCCTTATTATTTTTTTTCTACTCTCTCTCTGCAACTGCTATATGTTGCACGTTGTAGCCTCTTGAACTACCGTCCGTTTTTCTTAATTGTTTCTTACATACTTTTAATCTTTTGTCTCCCTATGCCATGTTTTGGGTAAAATCCCTTGTAGTATCTTTCCAGTCAATTCTTTTTATGGCTGCATCAAGCTTAGCTCTTATCCAACCTATCAGATTTTTATTTATTTGTTTATCTTTATTACTCAATGAATGTATTACATTTATAGTTGTACAAGGATCTTCACAGTCCAATTTTATTATCCAACCTATCAGATTTTTTAGAAAATTTCAGGGACTGCATTTTGTATTTCCAAGATTCCTAATTAATTCTTTTTCATAGCCATCTTTTTTTAAGTTCCTTTCGGCCTATTCTATTTCACAATATTAATTCTTATGTATTTCATGTTACTCATTCACTTTTTTATTTAAAGGCATATTTAACAAATCAAATTTATGTAAAATCCTTTTTCAGACTCTTTTATTATCTTAGTATCACTGGAAGTGACTCATTGATGAATATTGATTTATTGGTTATTATCAGAAAAGATAGATTTCTTCGTGTCTTTTGGATTTTTGGTTTGTCGAGGCATTTTAAGCTTGAGCCCTTTCCTCTTCTCTCTTCTTTTTCTCTCCACTCTTCTTTCTCTGTCTAGGAGTTTTGCAAATTCCTTTATAAGTCTTCCCACTAATTGAATGTTATATTAATGACTGTAGCTCTTGCTAATGGGTAATGCGGGTGGCTCACAGGGTGAGCAGGGGCTCAGTTCGGGTCCTGGTCCCTGTCCACCTAGACATTCAGCTTCACGTATGCCGTAGCCTTGAGCACTGGCTCGGAGAAGCTTTATCCATCTCTCATCCTACGTGAGAAATTGCCAGTCCTACTTTCAGCCTTAAGTTTGGCCCTGGCTATGCCTCACCGGAAAGGTGTTTAGTCCCTGTTTCCTGGGAGCCGGCCAGCTTGGTTTTACACAGAGGCCAGAGCCCGCTCATCTCGGCCTGCTTCTGTCCCCGAGCCAGCGGGCCCAGGGCTCAGCCTCACTCACTGCTGTTTCCCTTCTCTTCAGAGTCTGCAAAGATGATTCTCTTGTCTGTGAGCTCAGTTATGCCTTTTTACATCTTTGGTTTGTCAAAGTTTTATTTATAACTGCTGTGTGTGCATAGCAGAGTGGATGTCTCAAATTGTTATTTATACCAACACCATTTTTTTTTTGTTGTTCTTTTGTCTTTTTAGGGCCGCACCCTTGGCGTATGGAGGTTCCCAGGCTAGGGGCCAAATCGGAGCTGTAGCCGCCGGCTTACACCAGAGCCACAGCAACTCGGGATCTGAGCCGCGTCTGTGACCCACACCACAGCTCACGGCAACGCCAGATCCTTAACCCACTGAGCCAGGCCAGGGATCGAACCTGCAACCTCATGGTTCCTCGTCGGATTCGTTAACCACTGAGCCACGACAGGAACTCCCACCAACACCATCTTGACCAGAAATGCTTTTCCAATATTTTTTTTAACAATGAACAATTGCTACTGTGTTATAATAAATACATAGATGAAAGGCCACGTCCACTGGCTTTTGTCACATGGACATCACTGGTGACCTCGGGCGACACTGTTTCCTCGTTTGGGTAGAGGCCACCACCAGGAGGCTGTGGGTTGAGGAAGGATAAGAACTGGAGACGCCAAGAGCAGGCAAATTTTTCAAAGGCATTTTCCTGGGAAAGAGAGGAAAGGAATAATGGGATGTTTTTGTTTTGTTTCATCAGAGGGATTTCAACGTATGCAACGTACGCAACCCTAGAATAAAGACAGGGAGTCGGGTATGCGGTTGGGAGGTGGTATAGACTGGGGATTAAGAGCGTAACCTACAGGGTTTGAATCGGAGCTCTGCCACCCGCTAGATAACAAGAGGATCTGCCTCGTGGGATTATTGTGAGGATTAAATGAGAAGAGGGCACGTGGTGAGCTGTATGCTGAGCAAACACACAATCACTGTTGGCCAGGGTTGTGACGAAGGATGGGATAGGGTTCTGTTTGTTGTTGTCTTTGTTTACCATTTTAATCACTTCTTTACAACTGAAGTATAACTGATTTACGATACGGTATTAGTTTCGGAGGTACAGCAAAGTGATTCATTTATATACACACACACACACACATATATATTTGCTTTTGCAGCTTCTTTCACCCATTTTTACAGCTTATTTTAATTGTGTGATTCAATAGCATTAAGTACACTGACAATGATGGGCAATCATCACCACTACCTATTTCCAGACGTTTTCACCACCCCAGACAGAAGCTTTACCCATTAAGCAATAATTCTCCATTCCTCCCTGTCACTTTGTGCTGTACAGCAAAGTGATTCAGTCACACGAACACATACACGCACACGTATACATATTTACATATATCTACATATATTATGTATATATAGAAAAAGAACATGTATATATATTATCTTCCATCAAGGTCTAGCCCAAGAGACTGGATAGAGTTCCCTGTGCTGTACAGTAGGGCTTCCTTGCTTGTCCAGTCCAAATGTAATGGTTTGCATCTACTAAGCCCGGACTCCCAGTCCATCCTGCCCACTGCCCCCTCCCCACTGGCAGCCATACGTCTGTTCTCCATGTCTGTGGGTCTGTTTGTTTTGCAGATAGGTTTGTTTCTGCCGTATTGTAGATTCCACATCATATCATACAATCTTAAGCAAGTTAGCGTTAGTGACTTTTGCTATATTTAGACTTAACGTAGGCAGGATTTGGGGTTCCAGGTTGTGTTTCAAGGGATCTCACTTGGCCAGTGTGATGCCAGGCTTGGGGCTGGTGTCCCAGGTGGGTTTGCATCTATTTGTTTGTTTAGGGCAGCTGTTTTTATGCAACTCAGGGAGAAGGGGGGAGTTTTGTATCTGAAGAAGAAAGGAAAGCAATGTGTGTAGGAGGAGGCTTTGGGTCGCCAATCAATTAAAGTGAGCTTCTGCAAAAATTGAGAGTGGCTGGGTAAATCCTGGGTGTCCTCTGAAGCCCAAGGTCGGGTGTACAGCACAACCTCAGGACAGACCTAGAACCACCATCCAGATGGAAAGCGGCCAAGACCATCTCTTCTCTCTGCTCCTCTCTGCGCTTCCGCTCCATCCCGAGTCCAGCTTCTGGGCCTCATCTACATGGTAACACACAGGCCACCCAACAGCACCTGGGTCTTTTTTATTACAGGTGTAGCCCCAGGAGCTCCAGCTTAGAAACCACGATGAAAAAAAAAGAGAAGGTGGTACTTCCAAGTTGGTGAGCACGTGGAGATCGGGGGACAGTCAGGCTCTGGAAGAGGCCATGCACCCTCTTCCCCACCCTTAGATGCCTTGCCCTAAGCATCTCTTCCTTCTGACTCTTCCCCAGTTATAACCTTCATAATAAACTGACAATATAGTAGGTGAGAGGGAGGAGGGGAGGAGAGAGAAAGAATAGCTTTCTGCCCTGGTCACAGGGGTCAGTCCCAAGGGTCCGGATTCATCCTCCTTGGGACCCATGTCACTTCTTCGCCACTCACTGTTGTCAGGGGAAGAGGGGGCTCTGACTGGCTGGGCCCGGGTCATGGCATCCACTGGAGAGAAATGGAAATGAGGAAGCCTGTTGAACAGAGAAAGAAGAAACGTGAAAACCACAGTCCCCTGCAGGGCGATTCCCTTCCGTGCCTCTCCCACCCACACAGACCGAGCCCAGCTCTGATGCCTGGGGCTTGGGGAGGCCGCCCCAAAGGACAGCTTCACAGAGAGGAGCAGGGTTTGCCCAGAGAGCCCCAGCCAGCACTGAGATGCCTCAAGGAGGAAACCAGAGCCCCAAATCACCAGGGAGCCTGTGCTTGAACTTACGTGGGACAGCACCTGTGTGACCCTGGGACACAATCGCAGGGAAGTCTAAGTGGAGCTGAACCACTGTGTGGGTATCATATTCAGGGCCTTAAAATCATTGGATGTCACTTTTCCCCCACAAACTCATCAGACCTAGGAGCCCGGCTGGCTGTATAGGTGAGCAATCCCTTGTAATGGGCCATCAAAATTTTCTCCCAAGTTTTTACTGTGATAAATAATTCTGCAGCCAGTCTCCTTGCCATTAGATCTTCACACCCATTCTGACTTATTGCTGTTTGTAAAAGCTGAAGGTAAGAAAAGCCAGAAGAACAAGCTGAGAATAAGGAAGTCTCTGGTTAATGAAGCCAAGCTCAGCCAGAGCTCTTTGATGGCAAGTAAAAGAAACTCCAGTCAAGCCAATTTCAGCAGAAGGAATATTTATGGATTCCACAACCATGGAGCCCCCAGAATGGAGTGGATTTCTGGTATGATTAGAGGCAGAGGTGCAGTAATGTTCCCTCTCTTCTCTCTCTGCATCCACTTCTCATCTCTGCTTTTCTTGGGACACGGGGCTCATACCTATTGCAGAAGATGAGCTTCCTTCACGTGGCTCAGGGGGGTGTCGTGGGGAGAAGGTAAGATCACAGACAGGTTCGGGTTTATATCATCCATTCTCAGTAAAAAGTAAGCTCCTGGGAGTTCCCGTGCGGCTCAGTGAATTATGAACAAACTAGCATCTGTGAGGATGGGGGTTCAATCCTTGGCCTAGCTCAGTGGGTTAAGGATCCAGCATTGCTGTAGCTGTGGTGTCGGCTGGCAGCTGCAGCTCTGATTCAACCCCGAGCCTGGGAGGCTCCATACGCCACAAGCGCTCCCATTGAAAAAAAAAAAAAAAAAAGTAAGCTCCTCTCTCCCAAAGCCAGACTAAAATCCCAGGAGTCTGATTGGTCTTTCCAGAATGGCCTTCCTGCTCCATGAACCCATCACTAGAGCCCTGGGGGGAACTACATTCTGGTAAGCTACTTTCTGATCACGGGATCCGTAGCCCCAAGAGACCCATGTGGGTTGGAGGAGGGTCAGTTGCCAAAGGAAAGAGGAGAACTGCTACCAGAGGAAGTGGGGAAGGGCTGTCGGCAGCTTGACAGAAAAGACAGGCAAAAGCTGAGTCCTGTAGGCTGACCAGCCGTGTGTCCTGCTGCAAGGCGTTCAGGGCTGGGACAAACAGGAAGTTCTCTTCCTAAAAAGAGAACTGAAACCCACTTCTGTGAGTCATGGCACAAGTGTAAACCACATGAAGGTGTGGCCCCCGGGGTGTATACAGGGATATGTGTTTGCCTTGGAGTCAGTGTCGATTCATTGAAGGACCCATCCCTTCTTTGGAAGATGGAATGATTTTGATGAGAACATCAACCGCCCACCCCCAACCATTCCATGGCTCCTGATTTCCTGCAAAGCCCAACTCCAACGTCACTCTAATGTGCAATGGCCCTACGATGCCAAGGAAAGACCTTGAGCTTTAGGGCAAGCAGACCAGTGGGGACTGCCTCCAGTTTTGGGACCCACGGGCAAGTTACCTTGAACTTCTTGCAGGGAGGGTTGGCAGTGTGGTGTCAAGCTAGTGTCCTGGCTCCTGAAGCCACCCGATCTCCATCTCTCAGCCCCATGCTCTTGAGCACAGGCCTTGACTTCTCTGTGCCTTGATTTCCACATCTATAAAATGGAGGTGGTGATAAAACTTGACAAACCTGTTCAGTGGATTAAAAGAGACAATGCCTGTCAATTGCTTCAGGTGAGAACTCAATGAATGAGAGTCTTTGTTACTATTATTGCTGTTATCTTTGAATTCTCGAAGGACCTGGCCCCGAATGAAATACTGGTTTAATGAACCAATGGACTCAACGCTTCATAACCTCATTGTCCTAATTTATAAGATGAGGGAATGCTATTTATCTGAGAGATTCTCGTAATGATTAAATGAGATAACGTATGTAAAGCTTCCGGGTCAATGCCTACTTTAGGACAGACAATTTATATTGGTTTCCCTTCATTTCCTCCCTTGCCTGGCCCCTGACATTCGATGTCCTCCATCATTTTACGGGTCAGGTGTCTGAGCTGCAAAATGCTGAGACCTCACTGAAAGTGATTTGTAAAGAAAAAGCACTGGATCCAGAAAGAGTAAAGTCCAAGGTAAACCTGACCCCAGGGATTCCTGTGATGTCAGCAGGACCTGGGCTCCGCGTAGCTTACTTCCTCGGCTTCAGTGTTGACTTTATATCGGGCACATCCTCTTTATCTAGGGGCCTCCAGCAGCTCAAGGTCCTCACCAGGTTTCTTAACCTCTCTGCTCAGGGTTCTCATCTAATATTAGATAATTAACACATTAGTCCATACATGTAAAGTACCTAGAACACTGGCTAGCACATAGCAGACTTTCAATAGCAGTTCTTTTCATTGCTGCTATTCTTTGTCAATTCCAGAGGAAAGGGAGTTTCTAGCTCTAGAAGACTCCAAGGATTAAGTCTCATTGGATCAATGCCAAGCCTCTTTTTGAGGCAACAACCATGAGCAAATGGCAGGGATGGCGTAGGCACAGGTGCTTGTAGAAGTCCCAGTAGAGGATCACAGACAGAGAGGAAAGCTAGGGGACGTTGGGAGACCACTGGAAGTTAATAAGCTGCTCAAAAAAACCATCAGCACAAGGCAGGCTTGCTTGACTAGTGGAGGCACGAGAATCGCCTCAGGTCATTGGGTGGGGGATGGGATGAGGCCTGTGTTCAGGTTCAGACTCAGGTTCAGACCGAGGGCAGGAGTTCAAGGACCGTCTTTCTGCTGATTTGAATACCGGATACCAAGGAGGAGCTACTACTCCCAGAAAGGAAGAGGAGGGCTTTTCCAACCCCCACTCCCCTTGGATGATAAAAAAATAAAGCCCACCGGGTCCTCGGATCCTCAGGGCAGAGCTTCCATGCCTGCCCTCTTGCATCTGTCACAAGCGTCCTATTTTAATAAATCTATTTCTTGCCTATCAACTTTGTCTCTCGCTGAATTCCTTCTGCACAGAGACACAAAGAACCTGAACCTCAGTGCGTCCAGACACAGGGTGAGTGATTCTATTCTAAAACCATGGGTTTAAGTCCCAATCTGACTCTAGTCTGGGTTTGAGTCCCAGCAATCTGGGTCTGGCTGGTTTCAGGCCATTCATGCTGTCAGTTTCACAAAGAGTAGAATAATTTGATTGTTCAGACCTGGCTTAGTACCCAGCCCTGGAGCTAGAGACAGACTGGGGATCACCCTTCCCCTCCTACAGCTAAGAATAGAAGGATTTGGTCTCCCAAGAAAAGTCAAGCCACTCATAATAGAAAAAAAAAAAAAAAAAAAAAGACCCTGGACCCGGGGCAGAAAGAGCAGGCGTCCCAGGGGTTAATGCCCTGTCTCCTGAAGTGGAAGGGATGATCTTCTTCTACTCCTGCCCTCTACTATCTGCTGAAATGTTGAGGGCCTGAACTTTGCGCATTATTAACCCTCTCAAAGCCTCGGTTTCCCCACTTGTAAAAATGAGATACTAATCTTTCTTTGCAAATGTTTGCTGGTAAGTCTTTTGGGTTTTTTGTTTTTGTTTTTGTCTTTTTAGGGCCATACCTGTGGCATATGGAGGTTCCCAGGCTAGGGGTCTAATCGGAGCTGTTGCCGCCAGCCTACGCCAGAGCCACAGGAACGTGGGATCCAAGCCACGTCTGGACCTACACCACAGCTCACGGCAACACCGGATCCTTAACCCACTGAGCAAGGCCAGGGACCGAACCCACAACCTCCTGGTTCCTAGTCGGATTCATTTCCGCTGAGTCACGACAGGAACTCCTGTTAAGTTTTTCATTGTAGAAACTTCAATCATATTCAAAAGTAGACAGACATAAAATAAATCCCCAAGTACCATCACTCAGCTTCAACAATTATCAATATATGGCTGATCTTTTATGATCTATAAGTCCACTTATTTTCCCTCTACCCTACTCCTGCAATATTTTGAAGCAAATCTCTGATAAAGCAGGATTTTTTTCCTTAAACATAACCACTATACCACCATCACACCTAAAAATATTAACAATATTAACAATCTCCTTAATGTCAATCAAAAATTTGGAGTTCAAATTTTTCTTCTTGTCACCTGGATCATTTTTCATGTTTGATTTATTTGAATCAGGATCAAAACAAGGTCCATACATTGCATTTATTTGATATGTCTTTTCATTCTTATTTTTCTAAGTTGCAACAATTATCAACACTAAACCAACCTAATTTCATGGGTATCTGCCCCACTCCTTGCCCGTCCCTCCTTCTAGAATATTTTGAAGCAAATTCTAGATACCAACACAATAAATTTCATCTCTATTTCAGTTTGACTGAACTAAGACTCTCACTCTCTCTTTAAAATACAACCACAATATCATTAGAACACCAAAATAATGATGACGATGATAATATTTTAATATTACCAGAGATTGGAATTCCCATCATGGCACTGTGGTTAACGAATCCGACTAGGAACCATGAGGTTGCGGGTTCGATCCCTGGCCTCACTCGGTGGGTTAAGGATCCGGCATTGCCGTGGGCTGTGGTGTAGGTTGCAGACCCGGCTTGGATCCCATGTTGCTGTGGCTCTGGCGTAGGCCTGCAGCTGCAGCTCTGATTAGACCCCTAGCCTGGGAACCTCCATATGCTGCAGGAGCGGCCCTAGAAAAGGCAAAAAGACCGAAAAAAAAAAAGATATATATATATATTACCAGAGATTGTCCAGACATTGTTCAAATTTTCCCAATTGTTCCCTTTTTCCAACAGTTTTTTATTTATTGATTTTTTTCAGATTTGACTATTGCTTTTTGGGAGCGAAAACCTACACGGCCAGTTGACATTCTACAGATCCACTTGTATCCTGCAGTTTGTTGTGTATCTGCTGGAATCAACAGAGTCTTTAGCTGGTCTCCAGGAGTCGTAGGAATCAAATCAGAGGTACCTCCACTTTGCTTCACTCTCCTTCAAACTTTCAGCCTGTGTACGGATACTGGAATACACTTGCTAATCACTGCAAATGAAACAATTATGTGTCTCGAGTTAATTCTGCAACATCTTTACTCTTTTCCCTTTTATATTATTTTAACAGAAGCTTTTACTAAAGTGATGATTATATTTTGGTATATAATGCCTCACATTATCTCACATGATTATTGAGAAGATGGAATGAAATATGGCTTTAGGAAGTGCCGAGTTATTTTTTTTCAAACCAGGATCCAAACGAGCCCAATCATTTCATTTGGTTGATTTGTCTATTAAATCTCTTTTCATCTCTGGGCTGCCTTCCTTTTCTTTTTATCTCTATTTTCTATACTGAAAGAACTGAGTCATTTATCCTGCACTTTTCCCATTCAGGATCTTGCCGATCGTGTTACTGAGATGCCACTTGACATGGCTGGGAAGCTTACAGGGTCTGGCATCACACAGCCTTTGGAGGGAATCTAACCTCGAAACTTACTTGTGGGCAACGGTGGCAAATTCCTTAACATTTCCAAGTCTCAGTTTTTTCATCCTAAAAGAGGGTAGTGACACTCAACACTTAAAGTTACTGGAAAAATTAACTAAATAATGCATGCTAGAAATTGGGTACAATGCCTAGTACATAGTGAGTGTTCATTTTTTTTAAATGGCTGTTGATGGAAGCAACCAAGTGTCTATTGATAGATGACTAGGTAAACAAAGTGTGGCATATACATGCAATGGAATATTATTCTGCCCTAAAGGAAATTTTGATGCAAGAATGAACTTTGAAGACATTATGCTAAGTGAAGTAAGCCCATCACAAAGGATAAATATTATATAACTAGTCTTATATGAGGTACTCAGAGGAGCCAAATTCATGGAGACAAAGTAGATGGTAGTTGCCAGGGGCCGGGGGTTGGGAGGAAATGGAGAGTTAGTGTTTAACATACAGAGTTTCAGTTGGAAATGATGAAAAACTCCACAGATGGATGGTGGTGATGGTGGCATAAGGCAAATGTACTTAATGCCACTGAACTGTACCTTTAAAAATGGCTGAAACGGTAAATTTTGTTATGTATACTTTACCACTGCCAAAAAAAAAAAAAAAAAAGCTGTTATTTCACTTGTCTAGAGCTGAAGCCTCCAGCTGCACCTCAGCCTTTCATGTCATGCCTCTTGGACACGGCTGGCACAATTTAAATGATAGGCTCTGAGCATGAAAGAAAATGAATTTAACCCATCTGAAATCCTGGATCCTCGCATCCACAAATGTTCATTAAGCATCAGCTCTGAGCTGGGCCTGGCCAAGGGCCGTGGTTGGGTAAAGACAAGAAAAGAAGAAGGCACAGAAGTCTAGCACATAGCCACTGGCCTCCAAAGCCCTTCAAATTGTCATCAAATTGAGGCAAAACATGGCAGCACAGTACACGTGTCTCCTGAGGGTAAAAGGGAGTGAGCAGTACCTCCTAGGTCTCCATCCCCTTTTTAGAAAAATTCTAAAGAGTTGTCAGGGAGACTTTGGCCTCACCTGTCCTGCTCCACTTCCTTGCTCTGTGACTGCGCCACCTAGAGGCCTGGAGGTCCTGTCCTTGCCACAGGGGTAACGGCGGGGCCATCAGAGTTGAACAAAGGAACCCAAAGAGGAAATGTCAGGGGTGACCTGACAAGACTCGGGCTGCGGTGGCACTGGTCCTCCTGAAGGCACCTGCAAAGAGGAGCCCGCAGAGAGGGTAGCTCTTCAGGGTGCATCTGCAGGATGAAATCATGGCTCAGAGACAAGCTAAGGGGAGAGAAGGTGGAGAGAGACAGAGACAAATAGGCAGATGGAGAGATGCTGTTCCCTCCCAGCTACCGCTTCTAGCTTCCATCCTTCATGAGGCCCTGCTCTGAAGTCTCTGAGATCTCTCCCCTGTCCTCCTTCAGCCTCCCCTTTACCTCCGCCAGAGAGAGCGCGGGCCAACTCCCAGATGCAGGGAAGTGGGCGCCATGTTGGCTAAGGCCCGACCTTGGGAGGGACACGTGCGCAGGAAGAGAAGGAAGCAGGGGTGGGCAGAGGGGGAACCTCAGTCAGCCTCTGGGTACTAGTTTGCTGGGCTGCCTAGCAGAGAGAAGCCCCGGTGGCTTAAATCACAGAAATTATTTCCACAGCGTTCTGGAAGTGACACGTGTCAGCAGAGTTGGCTTCCTCGGAGGCTCTCTCCCTAGCTTGCGGTGGCCGTCTTCCTCTGGTGTCTTCACCGCGGTCGTCTTCTGTGGGTGTCTATGGCCTAACCTCCCCTTCGTGCAAGGACTCCTGTTGAGCTAGCTAAGGGCCCACCCTGAAGGCCTCTTTAAAGGCCCTGTCTTGGGCAGTCTGAGGAGCTGGTGGTTAGCCCTTCAACATATGGGGGGGGGGGGCACAACTTGGCCATGACACGTGGGAGGCTCTGAAGTGAGAATGGCCATTCAGAATTGTTCCAGTGGGGCCCCCATGACCAGGTCTAGACGTGTCATCACTGGCTGTGGGACTTTCTGGGAAGGGCATGACTTGGGGCTGGGCCACTCTCTGCAGCCGCTGCTGACCAGCTCTGCCAACTGTGGTCCTGCAGCTGGGGCAGCCAGTCCTTCAGTGAAGGAGGCTCTGGGCAGAGCCTCAGAGGGTCCTCCACTGGATTGCATTTCTTGCAGCCAAACAAATGTGAAGACAAATTTATCACGAGGGGCAAATAGGACGATGTTCCTCGGCTCCTGAGGGCAGGGACTGCGGGCTGGTCCTGTATACCCCACCCATGGTCAATGCCATTGGCCAGTCAACCCAGTGCTCCTGCTTAATCCCCTGCTGCCTTGCCCACCTCCACCTCAGAGGCAGGAAGACTCACATCTCCTGGTCTCAGCCTTTCTTCCAGAGAAGACGTCTGCTGGGTGGGGTTCTGAGAAGGCTTGTGACAACAGGGAGAGATGTGACCGGTGCTGCCAACAGGTCCCTACCCCAGGCAGACGTGGCACAGGAGCCCAGGTGGCTGACTTGCATGGTGAGGGCACCACAGAGAGGCGATGACATAAAGCAGGGCTGGCAGCTGCAGGGCGCCAAACTTCTTGTTAAGTGGAAAGAATGAAGTCCTTTTTATTCAGAACAAGGTGCCGTGAGTTGAATGGTGTCCCCCCACTGAAGATATGTCGTTGCCCTGGAACCTGGATGTGTAACCTTGTTGGGAAAAAAGGTCTTTGCTGATGTAATTAGGTTAAGGGTCTCGAGATGAGATCATCCTGGATTAAGATGAGCCCTAAATCCAATAGGGATGAGTGTCCCCAGAAGAGAAGGAGAGGAGACACAGGGGAGGAGGTGACATGAAGATGGAGAAGGGATTACTCAGCCATAAAAAAAAAAAGAAGGAAATAATGCCATTTGCAGCAGCAGGGATGGACCTAGAAATGATCATCTAGGGAAATTAGTCAGACAGTGAAAGACAAATATCATATGATATCCCTTGTATGTGGAATCTGAAAAAAAAAAAAAGGATACAAGTGAACTTATTTGCAGAACAGAAACAGACTCACAGACTTTGAAAAACTTCTGGTTATGAAAGGTGGGGAGGGAAGGGGTGGACTGGGGGTTTGGGACTGGTGTATGCACACTAAGGTATATGGAATGATTGGCCAATGGGGACCTGCTGTATAGCACAGAGAACTCTACCCAATATTGTGTGATAATCTATGTGGGAAAAGAATCTGGAAGGAATGGATATTTATGTATGTACAGCTTAATCAGCTTGTACAGCAGAAATTATCACAACCTTGTAAATCAAATATACTTCAATAAGACTTTAAAAAAAAAAAAAAAAAAGGAGTTCCTGTTGTGGATCAGTGATAACAAACCCAACTAATATCCGTGAGGATGTGGGTTTGATCCCTGGTCTTGCTCAGTGGGTTAAGGATCCGGTGTTGCCATGAACTGTGGTGTAGGTCACAGACATGGCTCGGAGCCTATATTGCTGTGGCCGTGGTATAGGCCAGCAGCTGAAGCTCGGATTGACCCCAGCCTGGGAGCTTCCATATGCCATGGGTGCGGCCCTAAAAAGATAATAATAATAAAAAAAAGATGGAGGTGGAGACTGGAGAAACCCATCCACAGGCCAGAGAAGGCCAACGATTGTCAGCAGCTCCCGAAGCCAAAAGACAGCCTTGGGAGGGCTTCTCCCTCAGGGCCTCCAGCTCTACTGATGCCTGGATTTCAGACATCTGGCCTCCAGAACTATGAGAATACACTTCTGTTGTTTTCACCCACCAAGTTTGTCATGGCAGCCACAGGAAACTAATACACACTGTTGAATCGTTTTTTATTTGCAGCCTTAGTCCAGCCAGGATACGATAACAAAAACACCCCCAAACTGAGTGACTTAGAAACAACAGCAATCTATTTCTCAGTTCGGAGGCCAGAAGTCCAAGGTCAGGATGTCAGCACGATCAGGTTCTGGCGAAAGCCTTCTTGGTTGCAGGCTGCTAACTTCTCATTATAACCTCATGTGGCGGGAGAAGTGGGGGACCCCTGAGGACCCCCATTCCTGAGGGCTCCAGACTCATGACCCAAGTATCTCCCAAAGGCCCCACCTCCTAAAACCATCACATTGGGCCTTGGGATTTCAACACATGAACTTGGAGGGGCTGAGGACACGTACTGTTCCACATGTGGCATTTGGCCTTTCCCCTAGAGCAACAGGCTATCATTGCAGGGTTTTAATCCAGGAGGAACATGACAGAAATGGTGCTTTGGGGCCATGGACCTGTTGTTAACATTGACTCCAGACTTTCTGGGACCATAAGGCATGGGCACATGGTCCACATCCATCCTTGGAAGAGCAAGCAACTGTCCAAATGAACCACCCTTGACAGTGGCTGAGCCGTGAGCTAGTGCCCGTCTCCCTGGTGGAGATGTCTCCTCGGAGCTTTTAGTTACAAAACACAATCATTCAACAATGACGCGGTGGCGCATTCCAGCAATCACTCAGGGAAATCCTGTGAAGCTGCCACTTCTCTGCCCTCCCACCATGACCTTGGTCCTTTGCGTCTGCCTCTCCCACATGCCAGCCTTGCCCTTAGAGCAAGATTCCCAGTGGCCCCCTGGATGGTTCCAGACCTGGAGTCTCTTCTCACGTGTTCTTGGCTCTGACGCCATCTCAGGGTCTGCCCGTGGCCTTTTGATGCCGTGCAATGGATTCTGGCCCTCCTCACCCATTTCAGGCACAAAGAATCAGCCCACGCCCCCAGCCAGAAGTAAAAAGTGACTTCCTGCTCTCTGGACCAGGCTCCCTGCTGCTGCATTAAGAGGAGAGGTTTGGAGGCATGACCAGGCCCAGGCTTGGGTTCAGTCCTGCCCCAGCACGAGAAAGTCTTTAACTCCTCTGAGCCTCAGTTTCCTTGGCTGATGACAATGCCTAACTCTCGGGGCACCTGTGGGGGCGTCAGAGGAGGGGTTTAATTACTGAAGTAAGGCATGGCCTCTGCCCCTGTGGAACTCTCACTCATGGAAAGTTAACATTCAGTCAAGTGAAGTCTATCAGGTGCCTTTGGTGCAAATCTCACTGATAAATGCTTCAAAGTAACCCCACTTCTAAGCTGACCCTAAAGGTGCCATCCCGGCTCTCAGGACACAGCAGTCACAGGCCACCATCTAATTTTGATCCTGAATTCAACCCATACCTGCTGGTTTGGTCATCCCAAATATGAGCGGACAGAGGATGGGAGTTGCCTTGGGCTTCCTTGGATGAAACAGGGTGGGCACACGCCATGCGGATGTGAACAGCGGTTAGAAGCCACAAACCGGAAACATATACACGTAACATGGACAGATCTATAAAAAAAAAAAAAAAAGAAAGAAAGAAAAAAGATAAGATTGAGTGCTTTCTCTGGTCCAGGCACCATCTAAGGGCTTGGCATAGGTTAACTCATCTAATCCTCACAAATCCCATGAGCTCAATACACATCATTCGTATTCCTGGTGTGCAGAGGAAGAAACAGAGACACAGAGAGGTTGGGTAACTTGCTCATGTTGCACAGCCAGCAAATGGAGGAGCTAAGATCCGGACCACAGAGCTTCCGTGCTTCACCGTAATACTGCGCCAAGTATACCCACGACAGCAAGGTCTTTCACCACCAATGCCGCCACCATTCTGCCCATGAACTGCCAGTGTTCTCCATCCACCTCTATGCTTCTGCTCGTCTCTGTCCCGCAGGGAACTACAATTCCCAGGTTCCCTTGCTTCCAGTTCCTGGGTTGGTTGAGGAGGTGGGAAGCTCTGGTAGAAGACTGGAGAATGGGAAGAAGGGAGAACCTGGGCATTTCTCCCTCTCTGTTTCCTGTGGTGTCTCCCTCAGCCCCTGTACCTCTCCTATGGCTCTGGTTCCTTCCAGATGCATCTTCACCCAATTGTTCACATGCCACCAGGCCAGCCCTACTTTGGAGCTCTGGCCACAAGCCCTAGCTCTGGACTCTGGTGGTGTCACTCTTCCCAATTGTCCCGCAGCCCAGGGGCGGGGGGGGTTGGGGTGGTGGTGGTGGTTTCCTGAGGTGGGCAACCCCAGCATCATCATGTCTATCTTCTTCATTACCCCCTAAACAACCCCCTATATTAAACTCCCTCTGCTTGGAGTTCTCGTGTGGTGCAGAGGATTAAGGATCTGCTGTTGTCACTGCTGTGGTTCAAATCCCTGCTGTGACATGGGTTTGATCTTTGGCCCTAGAACTTCCACCTGCCGCCAGTATGGCCAAAAAAAAAAAAAGAAAAGAAAAGAAAAAAGAAAAAAAAAGTTACTTCTTCTGTTTGAAAGATCTAGAGTGGTTTGTGATTTTCTTGCCTGATCCTGACTAGTAAATCATTTTTG
This sequence comes from Phacochoerus africanus, assembly GCF_016906955.1. NCBI lineage: Eukaryota > Metazoa > Chordata > Mammalia > Artiodactyla > Suidae > Phacochoerus > Phacochoerus africanus. The sequence goes on along the minus strand of NC_062553.1, from coordinate 19,688,154 downwards.
TGAATTAAAAATACATTCCTGGAGTTCCCGTCGTGGCTCAGTGGTTAAGGAATCCGACTAGGAACCATGAGGTTGCGGGTTCGGTCCCTGCCCTTGCTCAGTGGGTTAAGGATCTGGCACCGTGAGCTGTGGTGTAGGTTGCAGACGCGGCTCGGATCCTGCGTTGCTGTGGCTCTGGCGTAGGCCGGTGGCTACAGCTCCGATTCAACCCCTAGCCTGGGAACCTCCATATGCCGCGGGAGCAGCCCAAGAAATAGCAACAACAACGACAAAAGACAAAAAGACAAAAAAAAAAAAACATTCCTACTCTGGTGGAAAGACTGGCTTGAGAGTCAAGAGGCCTGGGATGGGAGTTCCTATTGTGGCTCAGTGGGTTAAGGACTTGACATTGTCCATGTGAGGATGAGGGTTCCATCTGTGGCCTCACTCAGTGGGTTAAGGATCCAGTGTTACCGAAAGTTGAGGCATAGATTGCAGACGTGGCTTGGAGCTGGTGTTGCTGTGGCTGTGGCGTAGGCACTTCCATATGCTGCAGGTGCAGCCCTAAAAAGACAAAAAAAAAAAAAGAAAAAAGAAAGAGAAAAGAAAGATACCTGGAATAGAGGCCAAGTTCTGACCTCAACCCAGTGTGAAACCTTGAGCTCTTTATTTATTTTCCTTGGGCTTTGGATTTCTAACTCACAATGTTGGTGTTGGATTAGAGGTGTGTGTTTGTGTGTGTGTTTGAAGTACATTCCTACACAAGTGTGTAAATATACATACACATGTGCATACTTGTTCAAGAATAGAGTTGTTCCCACGGATGATGTGAATTCAAGGATACCTATGAAACATACATGGCAGAGGTCCTTACGACGGAGAAGAGGATGCAGAAGGGTAAACAGATAGACAGCAAGTCCTGCTGCCCAAGAATGGTAACACGACATTGCCGTGGCTGTGGTGTGGGCTGGCAGCTGCAGCTCCGATTCGAGTCCTACCTGGGAGCTTCCACATGCCACTGGCGAGGCCCTTAAAAAAAAAAGGAGAAGAGTGTTAACATGACCTAACTACTACCTGAACCTGAACCTGAGGTCGTGAACAACTAAATCTTTATGCCCCTTTGTCCATGGAGACACAGCCCAAGTTTGGGAGAATAATGCCTGACTCCAGACCCAGCATCCACACCCTGAGTACCATGCCCAAAACTGGGAGGTGGGCATGGTACTTCCTCATTTGAGCCTCTCCCCATCCTGTGGGTGGTGACTCCCATGTGACCTCTGGCTACTCCCAGACGTCTCATCAAGTGGGGAAGAAGGAAGGAATTAGTATTAGCGGACAACAAGCAGTTTCTCCTGAAACAGAGGGATCGCATCTGTTAGAAAAAAGCTCTGGTAGCTGGTGGAGGTAGGCTGTGCTGCTGAGGCAACAAAGGCAAGATAAGGGTGTTTCCATGAGGGAATCCATCCTTCATCTAAAGAAACACCTAGAAAGCAACGCCTGACTCTGCAAAGCAGTAGTTCTTAACCTTTTGACCAGTCCACGTGCTGCCCCGCAGGGCTGCACCCATTACTGATCCCATCAGGTTCCAAGAGAACCGTTCAGGGCCCCTATTCACGGTCACTTCTTCATAGACCCTTGCTGAGAACCAGGAGCCGGCTTTTTCGAACCCGGTGGCGCTGGGGCGGCTGCTCTGCCCTGGCAGGCTGCTGGCGCCATCTAGTGCCCAAATGGAGAACTAGCTCAGCGCACACCTCCGAGCTGAGGTTTCGAGTCGCTGAGACTCTGGGCTCCCCAACCCCCTTTCCGCCTTTTCAAAAACTTCAGTTGGCAAATATTGGGAAATCACTATGCCTTGCAGTCTTCAAAGAGTAAACCTCCCGAGCCCATTGCCAGTAGAGCCCGCGAAGGCTGCCAAACAATTACCTAAGCCCCACGGAGCTCCTAGCAAACTGGACATTTAGGGCGTTTGAACCTCCCCATCCACAATGCATGGAATCGTAGGAAACTTGGCATTGAGATTTTATCCTCAGCATCTCTCGGGGGCTACCTGAGCTTTCCCTCAGAAAAATCTCTCCCCTGAGGTCTGAAGACATCCGCTTTCCACAGTGCCCCACCACCACTGCCTCTAAATTGCAATTTCAAAACCAGTTATTTGTTCACACTTAAAATTTAGTACCACGTTTTCTCTTCTCCTTGGAGGGAAGAAGAGGGTAGCTGTTTCAGGGATCATTAAAGCCTAATTTCTTCACCAGGACTCTGGGCGTAAATGGTTTAGCTGTTCCGCCCCTGTTTGTTAAGATATTCTGCAATCAGACCCAATCTTGAAAAATGAAATATCAGCCGCAACTGCTGGAAAAGGGCCTTGATTTATTTATAATCAGATAATGCTGCCATTCAATAGGGAAGAAGAAGAAGAAGAATGCAAGAAATAAACTTGAGCACCGAGTTGGGGTGCCAGATTTGGGAACCCACCGTTTTGGTCGTTATTATTATTGTTCGTGAAAAAGAAAGACAAGAAGCCAGCTCCCAGGGTGGACATGAATGAATTCATAAATATCAGAACAGCTTATTTTTGACATGAGGCTTCCAGGGAAAGAAATGGGATTTGGGATTTTTTCTGCAGCAAAGCCTTTATTGCTATGGTGACCGTCCAAAATTTGTCAGGGACATCTTTCCCTAATAACCAGCCAGTGATTTCATTTTGACCCAAGGCCACGGTCACCCAGCAGCTCCCATAACTCCTTCCCCTCCCAGCACCCTAGGCAAAGGGAGGTGCCGCTAGGACAGAAGTGGGGGCGATGTCCCTCTTCCCGGTTCCAGCGCCAGGCTCCTGCTGACGGTCCCGGAAGGGACTGCCTTTTGTCTTTTCGGTTTAGATTGGATTTTGACAGCCCCCTTTTCCTTTCCCCTCAGCTTCGCCATTCGGGCAGTTTCCTGGCTTCTTTACAGCAGGGCTGTTAGATGCAGCCGCGGGGCTGAGGAGCAGCTCCAGAGCGGAGCAGCCTGGTTTTGCTGGCAGCCCCGCCCAGCCCTAGAGGTTGTGCTGGCAGCCCGGGCACAGCCCGGAGCTAACCGGGCGGCGAGGGCAGCCCGAAGGGGGACAGTGTGTCCTGGTTAATTACCCAGCACAACTGGACGGCTGAAAGCTGCCTGTATACTTACTTTCGATGAATCAGATGATAATAAAGTAGTACTTATTCGCCCGTTTAACAAGTATGTATTGAGAGTTGTGCGAAGCTGGGCTGGAATTAGCCAATTAAACAGAACTGTGCTGAAGGGAAGGCGTGCTCCAGGCAGAGGGAGCAGCAAGTCCAAGGTCTAGGTCATTCGCTTGGCCTGTTCTAGGAAGAGCAGGAAGGCAGGTAGCGTTGGTGCCCAAGAAGCGCCCCCTCCAGACATTCCTCCTCCCCCACCGCACCCCCTCGTCCACCCACACCAGCCTCAGAGCTCGTGTGGCAACATCCCTGTCTCTGCCCGGCAAGCTCCTACCCACCCTTCAAGACCCAGCTTAAGTGTCACTGCCTCTCAGCAGCCCTCCCTGACTTCCCTCTCTGTGAATTCCCCTCTTTGCATCCTGGACACACTCCTGATATACACGGTCAATGCTGTCCCTTTAAAGGGCTACCTGCCCTCCAGGTCTGGAGAGAGGAGACGGGTGCCCGGCCTGGGTCAGAGCAGGCAGAGGAGGTGGGCAGATGAGCAGATGAAGAGTGAAGGCGTGCCTGGGGGAGGTAACCCCTCAGCCCCCTGCCCACCATCCACACCACAGGGGCCAGGAGTGGACCAGAGCCAGGCTGGCTGCCAGCACTTGGGTTTACCTCCAACCTCCACCAACTCCCCCCAGGGGGACTCTGGGCTAATGGCTGTGTCGCCTCAGCCAAGTATAAAATAGAAACAATGTATAAAATAGAGACTATCCTGGAGTTCCCGCTGTAGCTCAGCAGGTTAAGCATCTGACCAGCATCCATGAGGATTAGCTGTGGACCTGGGGGAGTTACCCCATTTGTCTGTGCCTCAGTTTTCTCAACGAAAAAATGGGATGATAATGGCTCTTAGCCTGTTATGGGCATCCCCCCAAGTCCATTTAGGTCCTAACAATTCGCTTAGGTCCCAACCCCCGGTGCATCAGGATGTGACTGCGTTTGGTGACAAGGTCTTTAAAGAGGTAATTAAGGCAAAGTGAGGTCCTAGGGGTGGGCCCTCACCCAAGGTGACTGGGGTCCTTGTAGGATTAGGACACGGACACACAGAGAGAGGACCAAGTGCGGACACAAGGGTCAGTGACCATCTGCACGCTATAGAGAGAGACTCTTAGAGGAAACCAACCATGATGACACCTTCATCTTGGACTTGCAGCCTCCTGAACTGTGAGACAGTAAGCTTCTGCTGTTTATAGTACCGGTCGGTGGACTTTGTCACGGTGGCCCCGGCAGATTAAGACACCCCAGTGGTGGCTGTGAGGATTAAGTGAGATGCTACGGGTCAGGGGGCTTGCAGAGGGCCAGGCAGGCAGCGAGAGCTCCACATGCGCCACTCCCAGGAGAGGGCCTGGTGTGCACAGGGCTCAGAGAGGTGCCACCTCTGAAGGGGACGTGTCCCCAGGTGTCCTCAGACCCTGTGGCCCTTTCAGTACTGACTGCAGGCCACGTGCGCCAGGCATCGTCAGGTGTGAGTGTGGCACAGCCCGGGGCAGAGCAGGTGTCCTGCCAGAAGGTGGCCTCACGGTCTGATCTGCAGAAAGAAAAGAGAGAGAGAGGAGGGCACAGTGGAGGAAATCAATCCTCACCACTGGAACCCGAGCAAAAACAGCAGCAGGGGGCTGGATGAAAGAGAAACCGGTCCAGCAGGGGCTGAGAAGGGACCCAGAGCCAGCTGAGACAGACAGAGGGGGAGCCAGGGGGGCCGAGGCAGCAGCATTTGAAAACTGTGGTAGAATCTAAAAAAAAGATACAAGAGTTCTCAGGGTGCCTGAGAGGGCTAAGGACCTGACGTTGTCTCCCGAGGATGCGGGTGCGATTCTTGGCCTCACTCCAAGGGTCGAGGATCTGGTGTTGCCACAAGCTATGGTGTAGGTCAACAGATGTGGCTCCACTTTGACCCCTACTCTGGGAATTTCCATATGCTGCAAAAAGAAAACATGAAAAAATAACTTTAAAATGATACAAATGAACTTATTTATATAACTGACATAGACTCACAGACATAGAACATAACCTTATGGTTACCAAAGGAGAATGCGGGGAAGGATAAATCAGGAGTTTGGGATTAAAATATACACACTAGTATACATAAAATAGATAACCATTAAGGACCTACCGTGTGGCACAGAGAACTATGCTCATATTTTGTAATAACCTATGATGGAAAAGAATCTAAAAAGAATACATGTGTGTGTGTGTGTGTGTGTGTGTGTGTGTGTGTGTAAAACAGATCACTTTGCTGCACACTTGAAACTAACACAGCATTGTAAATCAACTCTACGTGAATAAAAAAATTTTAAGAGCCTGTGATGGGACGAAGCCAGGGTGCTGGGGAAACAAGACGCCGGCAATGAGTATGGTGTCTGGACCCCATTTTCTCTCCTTTTTTAAGGAAGGGCAGGGGCAGGAAAGCAGCCGCTTGGTTTGTGTGCTGTAGGTACCTCAGTCTTCTTATCAATCAAATGGGGAGAATGACTGTTGTGTCCTTATGGGGTTGTGAGCGTGAAAAGCATTCACACACGGCGCAGCGCCTCTGCCTAGGGAGAGTGCCAAGCATTCCCTGGTGGCATTGTTATTCTCCAACAAGACTCACAAGCAGCATTTATTGAGCACTTCCTGTGTGCCAGGCATCTAAAAGCTTTGCTTGGAACACTCACTCAGTCTTCAGAGCTGCCTTTGGAGACAGGAACATAATTTCCATTTTACAGGTGGGGGGAGCTGAGGCATGTGAACCTTGTGTCCAAGATCCCATGGCCACATAGGTGGTCAGGCTAGGACATTGCCCGAGGCGGCCGGATCCCAGGAGGGCCCTCTGCCCCCTGCAGTCAAGGCCAATGCCGCCCTGGCAGAAAACACCACCTCTGTTGGCGCCTTCATGCAAGGGTTCTCCCAGATCCTGCCAAATAATGTCCCCCCCCCAGCTCTCCCCCCACCATCGGCAGGGGAGTCTAATCCTCTCCTCCAAAAGCCCAGGAGGAGGCAAAGCTGAATTTTAAATTTCCAGCAAGGTCAGAGGCTCTGAGCTCTGCCTCGTCAGTCTGCTGTGAGGCGTGTTTTCCTTTCACCTGCCCAGGGGCAAGGATCCGAGGAACCGAACAGAAGGCGTTGCCCCCTCACTGTCCCCGAGAGAGAACCCAGTGCCCTGGGATTTCCTCATCCCGGGTTTGATGACACGCTGTTTCTGTCTACCTGGAGGAGGAGAGGCTGGTGCCTGCGTGGAGCGGTCATGTCTTTGCAGGAGGTGACAGAGGAGGGTGTAAACTTGGGGGCAGGGCAGGTGTGGCACACATGGTGCCTGGCAGGACCTGATCAGCGTCTCTCTCCCTGACAGCTCCAAATTCCAGGCTCTCCTGCGCCTTTCTTGTTGGTTCTAAAAATTAAGGCCATCCCTGGGCGCTCCTGCGAAGAAGGCCAACACTGACTCTGAAGCGCTCTCTCCACTTTCCTTGTGTGGTATCAAGATTACGTGTGGTTGCTAGCAATAGAGATCCGAAAGAAAACAACAAAAAAATAAACCCATGGCTAATATAAGACAGCTGTTTAATTCTCCCACACCTAAAAGCTGGGGAGGCAGAAGTCCAGGGCTTGCGTGATGCTTGGCTGAGTACCTTCCAGCTCATTCCTCTAACTTCCCCAGGGTCAGCATCATCCCCATGGCGCAAGATTGCTGCTAGAGCACCAGACATCACACCTGTGTCCCTGGTAGGTGGCTGGAGGAAAGCAGAGAGAAAAGGGTGCTCAACTATCTTTTAAGGGAAGTTCCTAAGAGAGGTGCATGACTGCTTTGCTTACTTCCCATCAGCTAACATTTAATCATCTGTCCGCATGCAGCCGACATGCAGACTGGGAAACGTCATCTTCATTTAGGATGGTCAGGGTGCACCTAAAAAGTGTGGGATCTGTTGTTATGGAAGAAGGGAAATGGATGCAATTTCCTGGGGCTAGCTACCAATTTCAAGCACCCCTGCTCTAAACTGTCCAGTGGAAGAGAAATGAACATTTTCTGTAATGCCCAGGGCGTGATGGACTTTCCCACAAGCCAAGTCCCTGGGTCACTGAAGAAAAAGGGTTGAGGGGAAGGTAAGTATGGGCCTTCTGGTCCTGACTCAGCCCTGTACACACGGCCATACCCTGGATAAGTAACGAAACCTCCCCTTTCTCACAAACAAAGTGGGGATGGTGTGCCCTGTGCACCGGGGTTGTCATGGGGATTAAATAAGAGAGTGGGTAAAGCTCCTGGTGCACAATATGTGCCCCTGGCTTTGCCAAGCTTCTAAGCCGCTCTGAGCCTTAGAATAAAATAAAGAGCCTCAATAAAATAAAGATCTGCTTTATAAGGTGAGGATCAGGATTAAACCAGATCCTGGATGGAACGCACTCAGCTCCATGCTTAGCTCTTAAGAAAGCACAACAGGTGAGGAATGGTATTATTGGGGCCTCTCAGAACTCCTGCGAGATGTTAAAATATGATTTTCAAAACGTTCAAAAAGCATGGCTCTTCAAACCTGTAGCCTGAATACCAAAGTCTTATTAAAGACTTGTTAAATCTGGGGGAAACCAGTAGGACGGCACAGCTGATTAACAGACGATTTGAAGTACTTCTAGGCAAGAGGGAAGAAAAGGGGGGAAAATGTTCAAATATGATTCACAGGCTTCCTTCCCTTCCTCCCTTCCCTCCTTCCGGATAGACTTTGTTTCAGCATGATAGAACTGCAGCCTCCTTGGTCCCTCCATCCCGCAGCAAAACATTGAAATGGTGGGTGTTTTACAAATTTATTAAAGCAAAGGTACATTTTCAGAGAGAGAGAGCACATGCGGGTGCTGTTATTCTAGGCCATCCCCCAAAAGACCCCCATCCTGGTCATACCAAGAGCTCCTGACTCCAGCTTTGATCACTAAGCTTCCCCCAAAAGAAAGAAGAATGCATGTTTGTCCCAATCCAGATTCCTATCTGAAAACCTGTTTTTCTCCTTCTTGCAATAAAATGACTCGCTATTGTTTCTAATGGTGCGGGGCGGGGCCGGAGGGGGGGGGGGTGTGGGACAGTCTTTAAGACGTGAGCCTGCTGTGACCCCTCCTTTGCCTGCAATTTTCTCCTTTACAAAAAAAAAAAAAAAAAGATTCATAGGAGGGAGTTCCTGCCATGTCTCAGTGGGTTAAGAACCTGACTAGTATCCGTGAGGATTCAGGTTCGATCCCTGGCCTTGCTCAGTGGGTTAAGGATCCGGTGTTGCTGCAAGCTGCAGTGTGGGTACAGACTTGGCTTGGATCTGGCATTGCTGTGGCTGTTTCTCTAAACCGTGGGCATCTGGAAGTTACAAGCCTGGGAACTTCCATATGCTGCAGGTGTGGCCCTTAAAAAAAAGATTCATAGGTCAGGTGCAAAGCTGGTTAATATTCTCCATGGCAACAAAGCCATAGGTTATCGTTTCCACCAGGAAAAAGATCACCTCTATGTTTACAGGGCAAAATCAGCAAGTTAACAGGTAACATTCAATAATAAACCACAAAGCCAAACACAGGTCGGTTCTCCTGGAGGATTAAATAACCATGGGTGGGTGGGTGCTTTGGGCATGCGGTCATTTTCTTGCTTTATTTTCATGTTTGGGAAAATTTTTCTTAACAGAGGAAATTCTCCATTACTGAAGAGACAGTTGCTGCTACTTTAAAGGGCGCCTGGAGGAGAACAAGAAGTGACTCTCCACCCTCTGTGTTCTTCCTGTCTGGTGTATATGTGCCTGCACACCTGCATGCGTGCATGCATGCTTGCATGTACCTTTGTGTGTGCAGGCATGCATGTGTGTGCGGAGGGGCAGGGCCAACAGGGGGCAGAGGAATCTTGACTTTATGATGTGAACGCAGCATTGGCCATGCAACTCACAAGAGGAGGCAGAAAGAGGAGGAGTCAGGTGGAAAAGGGGGAGAGGACCTTTGCAGGCTGAAAAGTCCCTGGACAGTGCCCGGGGTTGGGGCTGGAGACTGGCAGGTGGAGGCAGCTGCAGGCTGCTCAGTCCAGCCGCAGAAGCAGCAGCTGCAGCAGGAAAGGTGGTGTTTTTCCAGATGAGAGGTTAATGAACTCGTTCCAAGGCCCTTGGCTGGTAAGTGGGAGAACTGAGCTTGTACCAAGTCCACTTTCCCCTGCATCACCGCAGTGACTCGAGCCACAGCAGTGACCATGCTGGATCCCCAGGTGCCACCAGAGAACCCTTCTCTCACTGCTTTTTAAAATCTGCCCTCCAGGGACCAAAGGTTTGCTGCACTTTGGCATTCATTTAGACCAGTCTACTGCTTCTCCTGGGGCGGTTTGGGTTTTTGGCCTTGCCTTCTGGAAGGCAGTGACCTGCCTTAAGGAATCCCTGGCATCCAGCGGCGATGCTGGAGGGGAGGGTGCTGGAGGGGAGGGAGCTTTCCCCCTCCCAGAAACCCCAGCACCCCCAGAGGGGTCGCCGGAGGCCCATCAGCACCAAGTCCCCCTCTGCTTTGTCATCCAGATGTCCACTCCTCTCACCAGGCCATTAGGTTTGATGAGCCGCTGGCCTCTGGGGATGGAGGTAGCAGGATCCTTTGACATATTCAGACTTATAAAATTGGAGGTGGTTTAATTGCCTGAGAAGCAGTTATTGCTGGATGTGCCCTGGCCTTTTCAGAGACAGAGAGGTTATCCGTGAACCCAGAGGGGGTGGAGGGGAAGAAGCCCAGCGCCAGAGCGCTCCTCGTTCCACTGAAATCAGTTTTTCCTGAAGACCCCCATGGGCAGCGCTGGGAGGAAATTTATATTTCTCTTCACCAGGGCTTTGAGTGATTCATGCTCTGATGCAACCTGCCTCTCCCCCTTCCACGCCAACCCTGTTCAAGCCAGGTGGTTCTCCCGATTTTGCAAACGAGCTTTGCTCCTCGCCACCCCACCTGCTCGCTCACCCCGTCTTTCCTGCCCCCTGGCTAGAAGGTGCCTCTTCCTTTTCCCCACCTTCCAAAATCCTTGAAGGATCAACGCTGTCCCAGCACAGCCTCCCTTCGCGTCTCACTGCCCAGAAGGCAGAAGAGCCTGATTTCTGTCTGTGTGTGACTGTGGATAAGCTGCTTGACCTCTCGGGCCCCGTTTCCTCATCTGTAAGGTGGAGGGAGTAACAGAAGCTGTCTCACAGAGTCCAGGTGAGGCTTACACAGGGAGCAGAGTCTGCACCCAGGAAACGCTGCCTAAGGGCTCCTAGGAGGGTCTTCACCGACTGAGCTTTGCGTGATGTTGTAGGTTGAATCGTGTCCCTACCAAAGATGGGCTGAAAGGCTCACTTCTGGTACCTGCAAATGTGACTATATTTGGAAATAGGGTCTTGGCAGATGTTAAGATCAACTTGAGATGAGGGGGTGGACCTACCTAATCCCAGACGACCGATGTCCACGTAAGAAGAGGAGACAACAGCAGAAGTTGGCAAAACCCTGTAAATCAACTATACGTTCATAAAAAATTTAAAAGTTTCAAAAAGAAGAGGAGGGAGTTCCCACTGTGGCTCAGTGGAAACAAACCCAACTAGTATCCGTGAGGCTGCAGGTTCTATCCCTGACCTCACTCAGAGGGTTAAGGATCAGGTGTTGCCGTGAGCTGTGGTGTAGGTGGCAGATGCAGCTCAGATCCCCTGTGGCTGTGGCTGTGGCTGTGGCTGGCAGCCGTAGCTCTGTTTCGACCCCTAGCCTGGGAACTTCCATGTGCCCTGCTAAAAAGACAAAAAAAAAAAAAAAGGATACAGACATACAGACAGAGACTAACAGCATGAACCCCATGTGAAGTGACATGTCTACAAGCCAGGGGACACCAAGGATTGCCATCAGAAGCTAAAAGGAAGACATGGAACCCATTCTCCCCTGGAACCTTCAGAGAGAGCATGGCCTTGCAGACACCTTGATTCTGGATTTTGAGCCTCCAGAACTTGTGAAAAATAACATTTCGTTATTTTAAGTCACCAAGCTGGTGGTACTTTGTGAGAGCAGCCACGGGAAACTAACACCAGTGACCCAATAGGTCTTTGGAAGAGCTGAGTATCTAGATGGGAACCAGATCTGGGTCCTGGTACTTGTTTTCTAGGATCTGAACCTTAGGGATTTGCTGGTACCTGCATCCAGATGATGGAATCCCTGGGAGCTGGTTTAGAAGCAGAGAGAGAAAAGTGGAGGAAGCGGAAGTTTCATCCGATGCCCGAGCCCATTCAACCCAGGCCTTGGGCCGCGAGGATAGGGGACAGGGGCTGCCACAGAGAGCCTGGCTCAGACAAACTGAGAGTTCTCCAGCGTTTTTGGACCTCGTGCCTGCGCTCACGAGGCCCTCTGTTTAAATAAGGATGAAATCGGAAGCACGGGTCTTCACCGGTGGTTACCGGAAACCCAGATTGTAAAATACGAAGGAGAAAGAATCAGAACGATCTGGCCGGGGTTTGGGCCAACATTCCAGAACTCTGATTCAAGATGGGGAACAGATCCCCGGGCCCTAGCGGTCTCCAAGCTCTGGGTAAAAATATCAACACAGGCTGAGATGAAATCACAGGGGCGGAGGCAGAGTCATTTCCCCCTGGAGATTTAGAGTTACAGTCCCCGGGGGTGGGAGAGACCTTCCAAGTCAGTCCGTATTGTAGGGCTGTTGGAAGCAAGGGCTTGGGGGGCAGGCAGGTTTGGGTTCGTGTCTACCTCCTTGGCTCTGGGCAGTGACAACTCCAAGTTCTGGGACTCTGGGCTTCTCTCCTGAGAAATGAGGACCAGGGACCAACATCCTGGGCTCTAAAGATGCTGGTAAAGCCCTTAGCACAGCGCCTCACGCGTCACAAAGACTGAGAGAGCCCCAAGTCTTGCTATTAGGATTGTTGTTATTTAATCCAGCTCAGCAATGCCCAGATCCCTCTATGAAGGGCCCCCCTGCCTATGTTTATTTTTATTTATTTTTATTTATGTATTTATTTATTTATTTATTTTTGTCTTTTTGCCTTTTCTAGGGCCACTTCCCGCGGCATCTGGAGATGGCCAGGCTAGGGGTTGAATCGGAGCTGTAGCCACCAGCCTATGCCAGAGCCGCAGCAACGCCAGACCCTAGCGAGCAACCTACACCGCAGCTCAATGCAACGCCAGATCCTTAATGCACTGAGCAAGGCCAGGGATCGAACCCGCAACCTCATGGTTCCTAGTCGGATTTGTTAACCGCTGCGCCACAACCAGGAACACTGCCCCTGTCTATTTTCAAATGTCTCCAGCCCATGCCTCTCTGAATACCTCTGTTAGAACCTTCTTTCTACAGTAGGTAGTTACCTGTAAGGACGATCTGCTTGGCTGAGCTGTGCTCCATGTTTACAGACAGGCAGTGCAGTCAGATGGTTAGAGACGCGGGCCCTGGGCCACCGTCTAATCCCATCTCTCCCTTTGAATTTGCCCTTGAGCAAATTACTCACCTGTCAGTTAACTCTGGGTCACAGTGGTTCTCAGCATGTCCTTCGTGGTTACGTGATGGTTTTATATTCTTTCAGTGCCTGGGCTTCCTTATCCGGGGGGATGGTGAGGATGGCGATGAGAAGGATCGAGCCTTCCTCCTGCAACTGTCCTAGATTAAACCGCATAGCGCACAGAAGGCACTTAGAAGGGAGGCTGACATACAGCAGGTCTCAATAATTAGCTGTTATTGATGTAACTTCCATCCCTCAGTTTAATCCTATCATGTCCCTCTTCCAGTTTGTTTTTAATCTTAATAAACTACATGTCAATTAGCCTAGGGATGCATCAAACAACCAGTGTCAGGAGCACCCCTTGTGGTTCAGCAGGTTAAAGACGGGACATTGTCTCTGTGAGGATATGGGTTTGATTCCTGGCCTCGCTAGCGGGGTTAAGGATCCTGTGTTGCTGCAAGCTGCAGCGGAGGTCGCAGATGCAGCTCAGATTCAGGGTGGCTGAGGCTGTGGCATAGGCTGCAGGTGCAGCTCGGATTCCACCCCCGGGTGGGAATGTCCATATGCCACAGGTGCAGCAGCAAGAAGAAAAGCAAAACAGGAGTTCCCATTTGGCTCAGCAGTAATGAACCTGACTAATATCCATGAGGTTGAGGGTTCAATCCCTGGCCTCGCTCAATGGGTTAAGGATCCAACGCTGTCTTGAGCAGTGGTGTAGGTCTCAGATATGGCTCAAATCCCACATTGCTGTGGCTGTGGCGCAGGCTGGCAACTGCAGTGCTGATTCAGCCCCTAGCCTGGGAACTTCCATATACTGCAAGTGTGGCCCTAACAAAAAAAAAGGAAAAACGAAAAAAAAACAGTCTGAGCCCTGAAATCACTGACACAGGGGCCCACACTTGCTTTTATGCTGTGTGGTCTTTGTCTTAAAGCTCTTAATAATTTTTGAACAAGGCACCCCCTAATTTCCATCTGCCTTGGGCCCCACAAATTATGGAGCCACCCCTGCCTGGAAAATTGGCCTTGCTTGGTTCCTGGCTTCACGCACAAGCAGAGCCAGGCTGGGCTGTGCTCCGCTGAGCTGGCTCTCCCTGTGGCACTCTTGGCAGCTGCGTGGGACAGGAGTGGTGAGTGTGGGGCTCGGAGGTCCAGCGCATCCCCTCGATTCTCTCTTCATTCACCCCTCCTTCCCTGCCCCTCGTCTTCACTCCCCCCTCTCCAACTCTCCCTGGCTCTGTGTGGCAGCCAAGCTCAGAACCATCTGCCCCTCCAGAGGCATCTCTCCCCTTTCCCCACAGCAGTGGTAGAAACACTCTGCATTGGGAGTTCGAGTCGTGGCTCAGCGGTAATAAACCTGACTGCCATCCATGAAGATGAGGATTCGATCTCTGGCCTCACTCAGTGGGTTAAGGATCCCGCGTTGCTGTGGCTCTGGCGTAGGCCAGCAGCTATAGCTCGGATTCAGCCCCTAGCCTGGGAACCTCCATATGCCGCAGGGGCAGCCCAGGAAAGAAAAGAAAAGAAAAGAAAAGAAAAGAAAAGAAAAGAAAAGAAAAGAAAAGAAAAGAAAAGAAAAGAAAAGGACTGCATTTGCAGACGTGCAATGGTGAAGACAGATACTGTCTCTGGCAGAGTGGCAATCACAGTGGCCTCTCTAAACGCAAAGAGATTATAGAGTAAGACTTCTGGTTCCTAGCCTGGAGGTGGGGTATGAGAGGTGGCAAAGATTTCCTAACAGCAGGATGCTTGAGTGAAAGATGGGTGGGCATGGAGCTTTGCTGCCCATCAAGGAGATCAGGAATGATCTAGTATCGTCATTAAACTGGCAAGTTTGCCGTCATCGGTTCTCGAGTCAGTCGCTGTCTTACTTCTCTGGTCTCTAAGAAGGTAGGAAAACTGGGAGGCCAGCAAGAATGTTTCGGTCCTGCCTGCCACATAAGAAAATCTACAGGGGATGCGAGTGGCTTGAAGGAGGAATGGGTCGGCCTGCGCTTTAAGACACAGAAAAAGGGGTAAGGGGTCTGTGCTTGGAGAAAGGCTCACACCCACCAAAAGGTACCTGGAAGAAAGATACAGGCTAGACAGTGGGGTCGAGCAGCCTGTGTCTCTAAGGCAGAGCTGAGAGGGAAGGATGCACCTTGCTGGTAGGAGGAGGGTAGCAGCCCCCGCTCTGCCTTAGGGCTGGGGCCTGGGGATCCCCAAGGCTGGGGCTCAGGCTCAGTAAAGGGGGAAAAGACCGCCTTGGATTTCCATTCTCAATGCTTACATGTAAGGCCCGGAGGCTCTGCAATCAGCCTGGAGCCCAGGACTCCTTGGAAGTGGGCTGCTGGCATAATCCCTCTCCTATTTCACAGAAAGGGATCAGGTTTTCAGCTGAAGATTCCCCACCACCACCACCACCAAACTCTCTCTTCCCAGGGCAAAGCCACCTCCAGGTTCCCATGGTAACCAGGGACTCCCAACAAGAGCTGGGATCCGCCCTGGGGGGTGTCTCCAAATGACAGGGCAGCTGGAAGTGCAGGAGCGTTCAGGACACCAGAGGCTGCTCCAACTGCTGCCCGTGGGCTGCTCTGTGACTCAGAGAACCTGATGGCCTGGAGCAAGTTCTTGTAGCTTAGTGACAGTCTGTGAAACTGCTGCCTCCCTCTTCTCTGTTGCTTTTCTGGAGCCCAGACACTTCCCTAGCGTAGGCCCTGGAGACTGGAAGGCTTGTTGCTGCTGGAATTTTACTCCACCCCAAGGCACAGCCACTGCAGACAGCCAGAAAGGCAGCTGTTCTAAGTGTACCACACCCAGGGATGTGAAACCAGGGCACCATCCAGAAGCAGGCTGGGGGTGGGATGGGGGTAGGGCAGCCACATCCCCCAAGGTTGGAACTTTAAGTTAGCAAAGTCCATCCTACTGGGCGTATAGGCCTGAGAGGGGAACCTCAACTCCCAGGAGGCGAGGGCGTCGCATCAAGAAGAGACTGGGGAGCTCTCCTCTTGGTGCAGCGGAAATGAACCCGACTAGGAACCATGAGGTTGCAGGTTTGATCCCTGGCCTTGCTCAGTGGGTTAAGGATCTGCCACTGCCGTGAGCTATGGTGTAAGTCACAGATGCAGCTCGGATCTGGCATTGCTGTGGCTGTGGTGTGGGCTTGCGGCTACAGCTCCAATTCGACCCCTAGCCTGGGAACCTCCATATGTCACAGGTGCAGTCCTGAAAAGACAAAAAGACAAAATAAAGAAAGAGAAAGAAAGAAAAGAAGAGACTGGGCCTGACCACAGGGACATAAGCTTGAGTCCTCACCTTGCCACCCACTCCCTGGCCAAGCGTGGGCATGTCACTTCCCTGCTCCTGGCCTGGTTCCTCATTTTTAACTTGGAGGGGCTGCAACAGTCTCCTAAGGGAGCTTCCACTTATTCAAGTTCACGGCATCCTGACCAGGCTTTGCAAAGAGCACACCACAGGGGAATGAGGAAGCTGGAGAAAGTCAATGGTGATTTCCCTGGAGCAGCTGGGGCCACTGGGGAAGCTCCTGCCCCAGTGGACAGCCCAGGCCCCAAGTGGCAGCTGTCCGTGGTAGGCTTAGCTGAAATTTTGCAGCAGGAAGCAACATGAGCTCATAAGGTTTACCTCTGTAATCGGTGCCTTTCACAGCTGAGTGGCCTGGGGCGGGGGGCGGAGGGGCTGAGAAGGTGGCTTATCAGGCCAGCAAGCCCAGCGTCTGAAGGCCAGGCTGACCTAAAATGAGGCCGTACAAGCATATTTAATGGCATGGAAAAATGTTCAGTGATAAGGTGAAAAAAGTAGGTTATAAAAAGCAGCATATGTAGGACGGTCTTCTTATTATGGGAAGAAATATTTCCCTCTAAATGTAGACACACACCCACACACACACACACACACACACACACACACACACACACACACACACAGGAGGAAAGGCCCTAAAATGCAAGGAGTGATTATCTCAGAGTGTTGGGATTTCCTGTGGCTTTTATCTTCTTCCTTTGTGCTTTTCTGAATTTTCCAATTTTCTTTACAAAGAAAAAAATTTTTTTTTCCCCACAGAAAGCTGGGGGTTACTAACCCTGTCAAACACACTGGCCTCATGTGCACAGCCTTTTCCCAGAAAAGGTCCTGCCCACAGCCTGGCTGAGGGCCAGTTCTTAGGTGGCCATGTCTTCATTTATACAAGCCCATGGTGGCTTCAGAACTTCAGCATTAGAGCAACTTAGGGGGACGCTCTGATTGGAAAGGAGAAGTTGAAGTTACATTTAAAATAAA
Source organism: Phacochoerus africanus (assembly GCF_016906955.1). Classification (NCBI taxonomy): domain Eukaryota; kingdom Metazoa; phylum Chordata; class Mammalia; order Artiodactyla; family Suidae; genus Phacochoerus; species Phacochoerus africanus. The sequence goes on along the minus strand of NC_062553.1, from coordinate 19,671,284 downwards.
ATTTAGAGGAGTTCCCTTGTGGCTCAGTGGCAATGAACCCAACTAGTTTCCATGAGGATGCCCGTTGGTCCCACAGCCTCTATCAGCAGTGGATTAAGGATCCAGTGTTGCTGTGAGCGGCATGTAGCAGAGAAGGTTCCGATCTGTCCTTGTGGCTGTGGTGTAGGCCAGCATCTGTAGCTCTGATTCCACCCCTAGCCTGGGAACTTCCATATGCTGTGGGTCAGGCCCTAAAAAGCATAAACAAACAAACAAACAGAGAAAGCGTCAATTGTCCATACAAAATATTCCTGCCCCATGTCCCTCCTCCAGTACAGCTGATTGGACCAGCCATGATCAACTGACCTGAGGGTAGCCAATCCGTGGGCTGGCTAGTGCTCCATGCAAAAAAGATGCTCTGGGCCCTCAAATTCCCTCTTTGTGGGATTCGAACTGAGAAATTAGAAGAGTGAGGCCGTTAGCAGTGGGAATAGTTAATGAAGGGAGATGTAAGGAGACACAACACGTGGTAGAGCGAGGGCCATGAGGTGCAGATGGGGCAAGTTATGAGAAAGTTGAAATACTTATTAAAATGTATAAGCCAAAGACGTGAAAAAGCAGAGCTCTGACGTTTAAAAAAAGGGGGATCCAAAGATGAGAAGAAAGGATAAGCCAAATGGTAACAAGAAAAGAGAGCAGAAGTTCAGAAGAGTTGCAATGTTTCTTAGTTTGGGTTTCCTCAGAAGCAGAGTCTGAGATGAAGAGTTGAGAGCAAGTTTGGACCCAAAATCATTGGGGCAGCGATCCCAGGAAGCTCCAGAAGAGGAATGGGGATGGGTTACGGAACAGCCAATAAATGGGGCGCAGCCATGGGCGACTGGAGCTTCATTCGGGGAGGAAATTGGACACACACGCCTCAGAGATCTACCCCGCCCTGGCTGGGCTGGCAGGGGTTGGAGCATCTGTACAGCAACTTCTAGGAGTCACTGGTGGTGGACTGCGTGTGCGCAGGGACTTTGATTTTTTTCCCCTGCACTCTGACCTGCTGCTTGTGGAAGGAGCTGCCTTTTAAGGCTCTGGGGGAAAAAAAATCGTAGCACAGAGATGCAGATGCTGGTAGTTGAAATGATCAGAGGCACCCTGCAAGGTCTGAGGTCTTGCCTGCCTCACCAAGGGAGGGGCAGCAGACGGACAGATGGACGCTGCAGCCCATGAGAGAGTTGGTAAGAGAAGAGCCTCTGGAGCTCTGCATTTTTTAAATAGCTACCTTGTTCTTGAGCTTCCGTGCAACAAGCCCCCAAGATCTGAGCTGACTGGAGTGAGCCTGACTAAGACACTGAGGGGAAATATGGAAAGAGTCACTCCTCTCCTCCAGGACTCCAGGACCTCCCCTGCTCCCTGCAAGGAAAGGACTGGCCTGTATTGTCTAGGGTTTAGAAGCCATAAAATATTGTCTCCTTGGATTGATCCTTTAGTACTAGCTTTTGGACTTCTTACACAAGCCCTCATTCCCTCCCCTAATTCCCAATGACCACGCTGAGAAATTATGCAGACATTCCCCAGGTTTGGGCTAAGATGATTTAAGAGGCTCCTGTGCCTGTTTGCTGTCAATGCCACCACCACGGCCTCATTGGACTAACATAATCAAGCCTACGGTTTGCCAGACACTATGCCTAGTAGATATGACAAGACCATACAATCTAGCTCAGGGTGGACCTAGACACTATGAAGTCCGTCACAATGTGGCACGTATTCATTAAAGCAGAGCTGTGCATGATCACAATGGTGGGAGTGACCGGGCAGAAGAAGCGAATTCTGCTTATGCGAAAGAAAGAGAAGGAAGCTTTTGGATGAGGTCTTGCAGGATGAGTAGAAGTTCATTGGGGAAGAGAGGAAAGGAGACCAATTCGGGCAGAGACTATGACCAAACAAAGGCACTGAGCCAGGGGAAAGCCCGGTTGGCTTGGAGAATGGAGACAGCGAAGACTAAGTGGAAGAAAAGGCTTGAAAAAACCCCACACTGACTGTGAAGGGCTTTACATGTCAGGCTGAGGTTTTTTGGTTTGATTGTTTTTTTGTTTTTAGGGCTGAACCTATGGCATATGGAATTTCCCAGGCTAGGGGTTGAATCAGACCTGCAGCTGCCAGCCTATATCACAGCCACAGCAACGCCAGATCAGAGCCACGTCCGTGACCTACCCTGCAGCTTTTGGCAACTCTGGAGTCTTAACCCCCTGAGTGAGGCCAGCGATCCAACCCACATCCTCATCGATACTAGACTGGTTCTTAACCCACTGAGCCACAATGGGAACTCCCAGGCTGAGTTTTGATTTTATTCAGTGACCACTGGGGATCCACAGAAGTCATCCATGGGAACAACTAAAATGCGGAAGCTCCAGGACAGTAATAATCATTGGCTCACTTTCCCAGCCAAGAGCCAGATAATCCAGGGCACGGGGCAAACATAAGAGCCCTGTTTCTTTTCTAATGTTGACTAATGTTAAAAGATAAACTGAAAAATAAAAAATGTTCAGCATTTGAGCAAAAATCTATTGGGATTGGCAGCATCCAATCTCATAGAAAAGAGCTGTGAGACGCTGTACCAAATGAAAGATTTTATAGGCAGTAGGGAGCAGGCACAGAGAATTTATAACAGGCCAAAAAATAGCTTGGTTTTTGCAAGGTTACTTCCCTTTAGGGGAGGACAGGGGTTTCTCAGGCAGATGATCTAACTAGTGCTGATCAGGTGATTCCTGCTTGACCATGTTTAGGTCTCCACTTCAGAGAGAGCTCAGTTTAGGGGTATGGGGCTTCGCATAAGTGACTCAATTCTGTGCCTATTGTCCTGTTTTTTTTTAACACCTAGCACCTACCATATGCATAGCCCTGAGCTAGGCAGATGGGAACCCAAAGGGTTATCATCCACAATCCCAGGCATGAGGTCCTTGCAGAATAATTGGAGAAACAAAACTGATAAGCTTAAGAAATTAATGAATCATGGCAGTGAGAAAAAAATATTATTTTTAGAACTAAAGGAGGAGTTCCTTGTAAGAGAGAACTAGTCTTTGCTCAGCAGAAACCATTTGTGCTGGATAGAGAATAGTGTCTCTCCAAAATCCACGCCCACTAATCAAGTTAAGACAAAGTCATACTGGATTAAGGCAGGTTCTAAATCTAATGTGACTGGGGTCCTTATAAGGAGAGGGAGATTTGGAAATGCACAGATGCACACAGAGGGAAGGAGGCCACGTGACATCAGAAGCAGAGACTGGAGGGACACCCTGCAAGCTGAGGGATGGCCAGCTGCCCCTGGAAGCTGGGACAAGGCCAGGGAAGAGGCTTCCCCCTGCTTCAGAGAGAAAATGGCCCTGCTGACTCCTGGATTTCAGACTTCTAGTCTCCAGAACTGTGAGAGAATATGTCTGTTGTTTTAAACCACCTAGTTTGTGGAAATTATTACAGCAACTCTAGGAACTAATACACCATGTGGGTGAAGAAAGATTCCTGGACAAAATTGGAAAGAAGAGGGCTGAACAGCTCTGTATGGAGAAAGGAAGACAAGAGAAGTATGTGTGTGTTGTGGGGGGAATAACGAATCCAGAGGGAGTAAAAGCCAGCAGGAAATGGTGTGTGAAGGGAAAATACAGCAAATGTGGGCCTCTCGCTGGCAGAGCTTACAGAGGGGCTTTGAGAAAAGCATGTTTAATGTGTTTGCTAAATTTTAGAATGGTGGAATAAGTGACCGTTCCACACTCTTCTTGTACCAAAAATCACCCTCAAACAACAAGGAAGATGAAAACAAATACTTCCATGATGCATTTTGTAACCCTAAACTACAATATGAGAAAATGAAAAACAGATGAAGGAAGTAGAGAGAGGAATTGACCAACCCGTTGGCAGAACTAGGGAGGGTTAAACCTGAGTGCCTGAGAGGGGGATACTGAAGAGGATCAAGTCCATTTGCCCGCTGTGGGGTAGGAGTCACTGGGAATGCAGGAAGGGAGGATTGGCTGTGGGTTTAAATGAGAGTGATCTTTGAAAGAGAGAATAAGGAGCAGTTAGAAATTCTAGGTCCTCGCTTCTACTTTACCAGTTATGAAACCAACCCCGGCCCCACCTCCAATGAAGATGTGAGATAGAAATTCTACACAAAAAAATTTAATCAGTAGGGTCCTGGATTCAGGACACCAGGCACAAAGGAGGGTGGGGCTGAGGTGCTGAACTAAAAACAAGGACAAAGTGGAAATCTGTTGAATAGTGACATCCTCAGCCCTTTTTGACTCATGTTCAGAACAAATCTACATGTTAGGGTCTCCAGGAAATGATCAGCTGGCCCCTTAAATCACCTATGAGTAAAACCCACCAATGGACAAGTGCCCTTGCCACATTTTTCAGAGATTCTAGCCATCTTTGAGCTTCCAATCAGCTTTGAGATTCTTAAGTAAAAACAGATAGTCAAGGATCATCAGAATATTCAGAGGAAAAAATGAAAAAAGAAGCTCTAAGAAAGTAAAATTATGAGAGCTAAAATCTAAAATTCATTTTTGAAATTGTAAGAGAAAGTCAAATATGTTTATCAGAAAGTAGAAAAAAGGCAAGATGACAAGTAGAAGAAAAAAGTTTTAAAAATTAGGAAACTCACCCAGAAGGATGATTTTCCATTGAATAAGGATTCCAGATAGGAGTTCCCATCGTGGCGCAGTGGTTAACGAACCTGACTAGGAACCATGAGGTTGTGGGTTCGGTCCCTGCCCTTGCTTAGTAGGTTAATGATCTGGCTTTGCCATTAGCTGTGGTGTAGGTTGCAGACGTGGCTCGGATCCCGCGTTGCTGTGGCTCTGGCATGGGCCAGTGGCTACAGTTCTGATTCGACCCCTAGCCTGGGAACCTCCATATCCTGCAGGAGTGGCCCAAAGAAATAGCAAAAAGACAAAAAAAAAAAAAAAGAATTCCAGATAAAGAGGAAATAGCAAATGCAGTATAGTGAAAATTACTGAAAAGATTATACAAGAAAATTTCCCCAATTAAGTGCATTCCCTAAACTAATAGGTTACTGATTAAAAGGACATATGAAATGTCTAACATAATAAATGAAAATAAATACATCTTTGGGAAATGGCAAAACACCAAAACACTAAAAGCTTCCTGAGAGACTGAAGAAGGGAAAAATCATACACAAAAGATAAGAACTAAAGATGGCATTTGACAGCAACACTAGGAACTGAATTGCAATAGGGCACAACTTCAGAATTGTGATGGAAAAAAAAAAAAAAGAAGAGAAATTTGCAAACAGAATTCTATACCCAGCCAAACTATCAAGCATGACCATCCATGCACACGTAAAGACATTTTAAAAAATCTGAAGTCTCAAAAAGTTCTCTCCATGTACCTTGTACCAGGAAATTACTGGAAGATTTTTCTTACTCAAAATGAGGAAGTAAACAAAAAAGAGGAAAATCAGGAAATGAGATTCACAAGAGTGAGTTCAAAGGAATCCCTGAGAGTATGACAAAGAAAGATCCCAGATTTATTGTTGGGCGATTGGAAAATAGAAGATATCTGAGGGTAGAGGGTGTGGTGCTATGGACTGTATGTTTGTGTCACCCCACCCCACCCCTAAATTCATCTTTTGGAATCTTAACCCCAAATGTGATGGCACTTGGAGATGGAGACTTTGGCAGTTAATTAAGTTAATTAAGTCATGAGGGTGAAGCCCCATGAGCCACCAGGGAACTCTGGGATTAGTGCCCTTATAAGAAGACATGAGCACACGCTTTCCTTCTCTCTCTGCTTCCTGCCATGTGAAGATACAATGAGATGACAGCCATCTGCAAACCAGGCAGTATCTTACCAGACCCAGATCTGCTGGCACCCTAACCATGGACTTCCCAGCCTCAAATGAGGTGATAAATAAAGGTTTGTTGTTTAAGCCACCCAATCTATGGTAATTTGTTACAGCAGCCCAAACTTACTAAGACTGGAGGGAAATGACAACATCAAATTATCAGACGGCTATGACCAAGTGGAAGATTGTGTGGAAAGACATCATATGGAGTTGGGATAGGATGTGGAAAACATTCCAGAGAGGAGGAAATAGAAAATTCAGTGCAGAGGAAAATTATTAAAGAAATAATACAAGAAAATTTGCCCAAATTGAAAGACCTGTTTCTTAATATTGAGTATTAAAAACACTAAATACCGATTTGGCCAAAAATAAAGATAAAACTGTATTTGGAAAATGGACAAAGGGATGGGTTTTAAAGATCTAAATCCTCATGTACCAAAATAGAAGCCAGGAGAAAAGGTTTTAAATGATTGAATTAAGGAATAGCAGTATATGGAGGTTTGTACTTGAAGAAAAACTTAGAAGAATGGTTGACTTTTGGGGATGGAGTGAACAGGGCATAACTGTTTTTTAGTTTAGCTGGGGTTTTTTTGGGTTTTTTTGTTTGTTTGTTTGTTTTCAGTCTTCATTGACTGTTTAAACTCTGACGTGACACTTGGATTTGAAAAATTATTTAAAATTAATTTCTGTTTTTGGCTGTGCTTTAATGTAACAGTCCAAGCCTTTAGTAGAGGTTGTATGTGCTGCCATGGGAGATTGAAGGGAAAGGAGGCATGCTTTCAAGACTGGTATGACAGAAGGGGAATGGCTGATGGAGGGGCTGAAGGTGTGAGATGAACTCCCATCCCATAACCCAAAAGCATGGTAATAAGAGGGCCAGCTGGTGAAGCCAGTTTTCAGATGGTTGACAATGACCATGGCGGACAGTCAGAAAAGGAGTCAATTATGTAGCTTTAGGTCGGTGTCTCTCAAACTCCAAATGCAAACTAGTTACCTGGGGCCCTTATTAAAATTCAGATTATATTCCATAGGATTCTGCAGTTCTAACAAGTTTTCAGCTGTGCCAAGACTGCTGATCACACTTTGAGGTGCAAGGCTGCAGGCCGAAGGGGTCTGAGTGGGGGAAAGAACTTGGCTTGGAGCCCTGATGGGCTGGGAGAGGGAGGAAGAGGTTTGAGGCAGCCGTGGCTGAGTACATGGGACAAAGATCCTAGATTTGTGGAGCTAAGACCGGGCAAGCTGAACATCAGGGGAGGTGGGGACACATCAAAGCCAAAGCCACCTCCCATGGGGTGACCTCTGGCCAGGCTTGACAAAGTGTTTTGTTCTGGACTAAGCTGGGCCAGCTATGGGCCAAATGAAGAGATTGTGGGAGTACCATGGCCACCTGGCCTTACTTGCCCCTGCTGCCAATAGCAAAGAATGACATTGACTTGATCTTTATTGGATCCTTGATCTGGGGCATGGTATGGGGGTGGGCTCTCAGACTGGGGTTCCATACCCCCCAATCTTCCCCTCAACTCTCAACCCCCACGCCAGTCTTGGTCTCCTCTATCTTCCCCACCCCATCGGCCCTTCGACAATGGCTCCTCTGGGTGGGAAACAGGCTCATTCTGGCCTTACCCAGAGAAACAGACCCTGAACGGTGGTCACACTACCAGGCTAAGACTAAAATAATCGACCATTGAAAACAATGACAATCACTCATTTAAAAGAGTGCTTCCTAGGTGTCAGCACTCACTCAATCGCTTTATGTATGTTGATTAATTTATTTCTCCTAAGGGTATTATTATTCCTCTTTTATGGATGAAGAGACTGAGGCAAAGAGAGGTAACTTGCTCAAGAATACACAGAAAACGGATCTGGAATTCAGACTGGTCGTTCTGGTTCCCAGCATCCCTTCCTCTAAGGGGCTATGCTCCTTGCAAATAGTGAAACTGCATCGAAAGTAAATGTTCATGTCTATGTGATCAGGGGAAGAGAGAGAGAAAGAGAGAATAGCAATAGAAACGTGTAGACAATTGCCTGCCATTCTTCTCAATTAGCCATGCCCCAGAGAGAGTGTGATGCCTGTGAGACATCAATCTGGAGATGTGCTGGTTCATCTCAGTTCTTTCTTGCTTCTTAGACTAATGGTGCAAACGTCTTGTTGCGCTGAATTCCCTTCTAGTCTAAAGAAATATTTTTTTCATGCAGCACAGATCCTTAGATGCAGGCCAACTGTTTCATCCTGTGTTCCGCTGAAGAAACAGCTATCTGTTCTCATGCTGGAAGGAAAACTGGTGCGTGGGATGCACTGAAAGATGCTGTGGATCCAACTCCACTATAGTATGATTTCTATTGTTGTTCTTTGTAAATGTATAGTATTTCAGGTCCATATAAAATGACCCGGGCTAGCCTGAGAACTAATCATCATTTAAAGCACCACCCTGCATTCCCTCTCCTCTCTGCCTTTCCCTGGCTGGTATCTCTTCCTGGCTTGCCCTGAATACGTCTTTGACTGCTTAATACCTACTCGTCTTTCAAAATCCAGCTCAGGCAGGCATGACCCCTCCTGGAAGCCTTCCTTTATCCACTCTGGTTGAATTGAATGTCCTGCTCTGAACCCCCTCTAATGCATTGCTCTGTGGGATCAAGGTCACCTAACCCGTCTGCGTCTTTCCCTCTTAGGGTCAATTCCCTGAGGGTAGAATGGTGATTTTTATCTCCATGATCCCTGAAGGCTAACCCATGCCTGGTTTCTAAAGGACTTTGAAGAAGCATTTATTGAATGGAGGTGGAAAGTGTTTAAGCTTGTGCCCCTCTACCTGAGATAACATTTCTTTCTCCAGGATGTATTCTTTTCTATCTGTCTGTCTGTCTATCTATCTGTCTGTCTATCTATCTATCTATCTATCTATCTATCTATCTATCTATCTATCTATCATCTATCTATCACCCCCTCTCTCCAAATCATGGTCATTCTTCGGTCTTGAGTTAAAATATCCACTCCAAGTCCTCCGGCTACGCATGTCCGCACCCACCATACTTCTTCTCTAAGACTCCTTGCTCCAGTCATTGTCTTCTCAACACTCATCTGCTGTCCCTTCCAGCACCAACGACAGCACTGGGCAGCCAGGAGGCCCTCAAGCACGGTTTGTTTAATAAATAAACCAATGAGTCCGTGGGCCATCATATTTTTGAGTCCTCTAAAGTCAAGACGTCCATCTGGGGCTCAATACTGGGATTTGCTACCCCGGGGGGCAGGAGGAGGGAGGCCAGAGAAGTGTCAAGGGCACTGCATTTAAGAAGGTGCTCCCTCCAGAGGCCAGCTGTGCACTTGCGCTGTGGGCTCAGGCGCCTTGCTTGCCTCGCCCCAGCCCCCGCCCCGTTGGCCTCTCTTCTTGTATAACTCAGGCCTCTCTTGATGCAGGCAGCAGAAATCGATATGCACGTATCGAGCAGAACGCTGAAACCGATTGACTCATATAATAAAATCACAGGAAGGGCAGGGCTTAGTGGTCTCTGGTACCAGGAATTCCAACCTTATTGGAACTCTCTCTCTTCTTCCTTTTCCCCTGCGCCTGTGTATCATTCTCTCACACCAGCTCATTTTAGACACATAAAATCTCTCGGTTCTGTTTCTCAGGAACCCTGACTAATACGATGCTGATAGAGAAATGGATTCGTAATCCCTCCTCCTCAGCCACCCCTCCCCTGCCTCACTGTGCATCGGGTGGGTGGAGAAAGCGGCCGGCAACTTCCCAGGCCTCCCCCGTGCTCTGAGGCTCCTCCTTCTGTATCTCTCAGGTCATGGCGCTAAGCCCATCCAGAAGGCAAAGGGGGCCCTGAAGCCTGCGTAAGGATGCAGAGTCTGCAGCTCCCAGAACACCTGTTCCAAATAATGCAGGGGCGCCACCGGGAGGGATTCTGGGGCTGAGGTGATGGAACGGCCGGCACTCTTTCAAAGGCACCGTCCATCAAGAGCAGTAGAACTGTTTAGTCTTCCTTATTAGCAACCCACCCGGAGCCTCCCAGAGTGGTACTGCCCTTTAAAGACCACAGGGCTCCAGGACAAGCTAGACCCTATGAACACACAAGCCCCTCAACTCTTTGCCCCATCACTTCCCTGGCTATTTCCAGGTTGCCAGAGAGAAATAAAGCCCCTGCCTCAGCCAGGGGAGTAGCTGGGGCCATGGGCGCTCTCTGCAGTCAGAACTCAGCGCCTGCCTGGCTGGCTGGGTGACCTCGGGCAGGTGATTCAGCCTCCTGAAAACGGTTCCTTCCTCAGTAAAAAGTGGATTGTATTAGCTACCTCGTAGATGTGTTGTGAGGTTTCTCCAACAAGATAAGGCATGGAAAACACCTAACCCAGGGCTTCTCACACACAGGAGGTCTCAGCAAGTGTCCACGGTTGTGGCAGCTGCAACTTCAGAGGGAGGGCTGGTCGGCACAGGGGAGAGGCAGACAGATGGGTGGTCCCTTCTGCTTCCACCATGCAGGGGTTCTCACACATCAGTGTGTGTGAGAATTACCCAGAGGATTTGTTAAAGCAGCTTGCCAGGTTTCACCCCCAGAGTTTCTGATGCCATAGGGCAGGGCAGGGCCTGATAATCTGCATTCCCAGCAAGATGCCAGGATAAGCTGCTGGCCTTGGGAGCCACACTCCAAGAACCACTGGTCTCACGAAGCAGTGCTCAGACCCAGCTGTAGCTGCAAATTCCCAGCCAGTCGGAGTAGGTTAAAGGATCCAGCATTGCCACAGCTGCAGCATAGGTCATAGCTAAAGCTCAGATTCAAGCCCCAGCCCGGGAAATTCCACATGCTGCAGGTGCAGCCATGTAAACAAACAAACACAACCAAACAGAAACCACTAGGGAGAGAGAGGAATCTGGGGCCTATAGAGAATGCCTCGTGCTCTCAAAGACAGGCCAGAGGAGGCCGAAGTGGGTGGGCTCTGGAGCCCGTATTCCTGCTTTCAGATCCTGCCTCTTCATGTTATTATCAGGTAGACTTGATCAAATTACCTCACTTCTCTGTGTCTCATTTTGTTCTTCTATAAAGTGTAGGTAATTGGACTGATCCAGAGTTTGCTCTGAAAATTCAATTAGTGCACCGAGATCACTCAGAATAGTGCCTAGCGTATGATAAATACTCAAAGAATGTTGATTACTATTACTCTCTGGAAGTAGTGATTTTCAGCATTTTTTCCTTGTACGTAGTGAAAACCTCTCTTCAGGTAGAATCTTACCTGACATCCCCAAATGGAAACAGGATAATAACAGAGCTGCTCTGGGAGGTAGGATGGAGGTCCTGGATTTCATTCAATCTCAGCTCTTCTTTTATGGCATCTCTCATAGACAATAGTTGGGGTTTTTTGTTTGGTTTTGCTTTTGGCAACCTCAGGCAGGGATTGAACGTGCACCGCCGTTGCAGTTCGCTCTACAGCGGCAACAACGCCGGATCCTAAACCCGCGGCACCACCAGGGGACCTTCTGACAATAGTTAGAATTTATTGAACTTTTGCTTGTGCTGTACAGATTTTGTGCTGTTTGCCTGGATTTTTTGCATGAAGTTGGTACAAGGACCCTGTGGGGCAGGCATCATTATCTCCAGATAGAGATTTGCTTATTTACAGGTGATGAAACCGAGTCCCCCTGGACTCTGGGTTCTGACCGGACGTGGACCTAGCTGTCCTGACACTGCACCGGGCGGGGGCGGAGGTGGGAGGGGGGGGCTCATTCTCAGGACTTGGCCCAGGCGCTGCTCCCTTGGGGCCCAGCTCATCCACCAGGACTTCGGCTTCCTTTGTGAATCCCGTGATGTTCTAGGCATTAATTTAAAACAGCAGCAAGATGTTGCGGCATAAATCCTTACATTTAAATTTCAGAAAGGGACCCTCCTTCCCCTTTGATGTTCCTGGCACAGACGAATCTTCAAAGGGTATAGTATTTACCTCAGCACCTCGGCTCCTTAAAAGAAAAAATGCTTCATCGCTGAAATGCATCATTTCTAATTAGAGCCTTTGCCAGGCTGAGGACGCCGGGGTCGGGCCCCTCCCAGCACCTGCCTCACCTCCCCCCACCCGGGTGCCCTAGACCCCGATTTACCGCCTCTCCCCCATTATTCCTGCAGTCTGTCTCCCCACTTCTGCCCCACCCTCTCCTTCTTGAGACCCACTCACTCAGAGGACACAGGACCCTCGGGAAACCATCACCTTCCAGCCGCCTTTAGGGGGAGAGGTGGGCGGGGTGATTTTTTTCTTTTTAATTACTTCCAACATGTTTCCAAGTCTCTGCAGGGACTTTTTCTCCACTGCCTGGGGCAACCCCAGGCCCGGGTCATCTCTCTGCATCAGGCAGGATGTAATAGGTTGTACTGCACCCCCACATCTCAGAGGTGCACCCTGAGAAAGGCTGTCTTCTTGCTCAGGTTAAATCTGATGCAGGCTGTGTGCTCCTCTTCCATCTCGAAGCTGCCCTGGCTTGAAACTGTGGCCTCCACAGTTTTGCTGTGTGGGAGGAAGAGAGAGTGAAGGAGGCACACTGGCTCCTGGCTGCTTGGGCCAGTACGGGACACGGTTCCCCTCTGCTCCCAGTGCAAGGTCCCCAAGTAGTCACATGGCCCAGGGCTGACTGCAGGAAGCGCGTGGAATTTGGGGTGAGCTGTTGGTATGGCTCAGGGAACACACACTGCTTTCAATATGTTGCCCTGGATTCCCCAGCAAGACCAGTCTTTGGGGAAGAGGGGTGTTAATTCTGCATTTACTCTTCCAGAACCATCCTCTGTCCTTCTTGGACCTGGAATCAGCTGGTTTCCTCGGTCCTTTGACTTTCATTTGGGTTAGGTTGGGGGAGGAAAGAGTGCTGGGGAGTTCCCGTTGTGGCTCAGCAGTAAGAAATCCGACTACTCTCCATGAGGATATGGGTTCAATCCCTGGCCCCCTCAGTGGGTTAAGGATCCTGTATTGCTGTGGCTGTGGCGTAGGCCGACAGCTGCAGCTCTGATTTGACCCCTGGCCTGGGTACTTCCATATGCCTCAGGAGCGGCCCTAAAAAGACCAAAAAAAAAAAAAAAAAAAAACAAAGAAGAAGAAGAAAATGAGCCCTGGGACCTTACCAGCAGGAGGGGGAAGTTCCCAGCAGAGAATCAGGAGGCTGTTACCCCTGCTCCTTCCTGCAGCCTTGCTTGGGCAGCTGCCATGCCTGCAAGGCTGCCCCATTCCCAGCGGGTGCTCACCACATTCCACTCACTCCACTCCCCGCTCCTCGCCCCTCCTGGCATCCTGCTCTTGCTGGTCCCTGGATGCTTCCTCATCCTTGATCGGCTCCCTTCACTCCGCCCAAGCCTCTGAAAATAGCATCTTCGTCTTCATTAACCTCTTTTCAACTTCCCTTTGAATTAACCATCTGCCCACGTGAAAAGGATCATCTGAGCAGGACCGTCCATCCCCCCCCACCCCGCCCTGCCCTGGTAACAGTATCCACAGATGTGTGGGGGACAGTGATAAGGTGCCAGACACTGTCCTAAGATCTTTGCTGGATTGACACATAGAATCTCGCCATAAGCCTTTGGGATTGATTGGAATAGTCCCCTTGATTTTCACACAAAGAAACCAAGAAACAGAGAAGATCAGTCACTTGCCTAGGATCACACAGCACGTGAATTTGGCCCCAAGCCGTCCTAGTTCTTAACATCACCCCTCCTGTGCCGGCCGCACTTGAACCCGCAGGTTAAAGAGTAGTCTCTAGCACGTGCTGAAACAGCGGAGCCCACCCGTACAGGTACGTGGGCTTGCCGAGTGTCCCTGCAGCCTGCAACTCCTGGTTTCATCAATGACTTTGGCTCCCAGACCCTTAAATGTGTAGGCTCCAGGGAGGCTGCAGTTGTATGATTTCTGGGCCTCTATCCAGTGTGAGGCTTCTGCTCTCTCATGGTTAAATTAGGCATTTTTTTCAGCTCCCCAGTTCAACAAAATATTGCCATTTATCATGGGTTTAATTGTGTGCCCTTAAAAGATTTGGTAACTCCCTAACCCCCAGGAGCCCAAAATGTGCCCTTATTTGAACATAGAGCGGCTACAGATGTACTTACTTATAATGAAGTCATCCTGGAGTAGGGTGGACCCGTAACCCAACATGACTGGTGTCTTTACAAGAAGAGGGCATTTGAGACACAGGGAGGGCACCCTGTCAAGACAGAGACACACATGGGAGTGATGTATCTACAAGCCAAAGAATGCCAAGGACTGCCCACTGCCACCAGAAGCTAGGTGACAATCATAGGACAGATCCTAACCTCACAACCTCCAGCAGGAACCAACCCTGCCCTCAACTTGATGTTGGCTGTCTAACCTCCAGGACTATGAGATGACACATCTGTGTTATTTTAAAGCACCCAGTTTGTGCTATTTTGTTACGGCAGCCCTAGTAAAGGAATATGCCTTGTCTCATCATGGTTCCTATCTCTGTCCCCATCCCTCACCCCTGCCATCTCTCAGGGCAATGCTCTAGCCCCATGACTCCATGCTGTGGTCAAGGGACCCCAGGACGTTTCCTACCTTAGGCTCTTTGCACTCACTGTGCCCTCTTTCTGCAGTGATTTCCTTCAAATATTGACATGATGCCTTCCTTGGCAATATATTCTTAGGAGGTGAAAAGTTTTAGGGAACACCCCCTAAACTTAAGGCACTCAGGCCCTCTCAGAAATTCCCAAAATCATATAAAAAGCAGTGGCATTCCCGTCATGGCTCAGCGGTTAGTGAAACCGACTAGCATCCATGAGTGGGTTCGATCCCTGGCCTCGCTCAGTGGGTTAAGGATCCGACGTTGCCAGGAGTTGTGGTGTAGGTTACAGATGTGGCTCGGATCCCTCATTACTGTGGCTGTGGCGTAGGCCCGTGGCTATGGCGTAGGCCCGTGGCTATAGTTCCGATCGGACCCCTAGCCTGGGAACCTCCATAGGGCATGGGTGTGGACCTAAAAAATAAATAAATAAATAAATAAATAAATAAATAGCAGTGCCTAAAAATCCAACAAATAGTCACTAGAAGGAGGAAGACCTACTACAAAGATCTCTCTGAGAAGCGGACATTCTAGAGCGAAATTGAATCAGTTTTCCCACCTTCACTCTTCTGACTCATCTGCTCTATGGTTTCATGTCAGAAACTGAGTGTCTAAATGGAACCCTTACAACATGTCTGTCAGAAGTGTTCAGCCTCCAAAATCTGTAGAGAAGCCAATAATGATTGCCTTGGTACACTCGGAAAACAAAAACCTTCAAGAAACTGACAGACTTGTCAAGGCCTATATAGCAAGAGAGTCAGGTTGATGATAAGGGATCAAGACAAGAAAGAGCAACTGACATCCAGGAAAGGCACAAGGAAACCACATCACAGCCATGAGTATGGCTACTGTGGGAAAAGGCCAATGGCATCTGGTAGGATGTGAAGAAATTGGAAGCCCTGTGCCCTGTGGGTAAGGATGTAAGATGGTGCACTTGTTAGGAAAAACCGTATGGAAGTTCCACAGAATTTTACACTTAGAATTACCATATAATTCAGCAATGCTACTTCCAGGTATACATCAAAAAGCATTAAGAAATGGTCCTGAAGTGATAGTCACAAGAGCTAAAAGCAACTCGAGTGTCTACCAACAGATGAATGTACAAACAAAATGTGGTATAGACACACAATGGATTATTATTCAGCTTTAAAAAGGAAGAAAATTATTTTTTAAGGATACTTTATTTATTAATTTACTTATTTTGTCTTTTTAGGGCTGCACCCATGGCATATGGAAGTTCCCGGGCTAGGGAGTAGAATCAGAGCTGTAGCCACTTGCCTATGCCAGAGCCACAACAACACGGGATCTGAATAGGGTTTGCAACCTACACCACAGCTCACAGCAATGCCGGATCCTTAACCCCACTGAAGCTGAGGTCAGGGATTGAACCTGCATCCTCATTGATGGATACTAGTTAGATTCGTTTCCACTGAGCCATGACGGGAAATCCCGAAAGAAAATTCTGACATAAGCATGGGTAAATCTTGAAGACATTGTGCTAAGTAAAATAAGCTAGTCACAAAAAGACAAATAGTCTTATGATTCCATTTAGAGAAATAGAGAGAACTCAAATTCATGGAGACAGAAAGTAGAATGGTGGTTGCCAGGGGCTCAGAAAGGATGGAAAGGGGCGTTACTGCTTTATGTACACAGTTTCACAATGAGAATGTAAATTGGTGTAGCCACTATAGAAAACAGTATGGAGGCTTCTTAAAAGACTAAACATGGAGTTGCCATATAATCCAGCAATCCCACTCCTGGGCAATGATCTGGACAAATTTTTTCATTTAAAAAGATACATGCGCCCCAATGTTCACTCTAGCACTGTTTACAATAGCCAAGCAACTTAAATGTCCATCCACAGATGAATGGATAAAGAAGTTGTGGTACATATACACAATGGAATATTACTCAGCCACGAAAAGAATGAAATCATGTTATTTGCAGCAACATGGATGGACCTAGAGATTATCATACTAAGTGAAGTAAATCAGAAAGAGGAAGACAAATACCATATGACATCACGTATATGTGGAATCTAAAATACGACACACATGGACTTCTTTATGAAACAGAAACAGACTCACAGACATGGAGAACAGACTTGTGGTTGCCAAGGGGAAAGGGGGTGAGGGAAGGATAGACTTTGAAATTAGCAGATGCAAACTATTATGTATAGAATAGATAAACAACAAAGTTCTACTGTATAGCACAGGAAACTATATTCCATATCCTGTGATAAACCATCAGGGAAAAGAATATGAAAAGAATATGTATGCGTATGTAAATGCATACACACACACACACACACACACACACACACACACACACACACACACACTTGTATCCCTTTGCTATACACCAGAAACTAACACAACACTGTAAATCAACTAGACCTCCATAAAAAATAACTTTAAAAAAATGTTCACATTTTCAGTTTGGCAAGATGAACAGAGTTCTGGAGTTAGGTTGCAAAACAACGTGGATGTGCTAACACCTAAACGCTACCCTTAAAAATGGCTAAGGTAGTAAATTTTATGTTAGGTACCTTTTGCCAAAACAAATTTAAAATGTTTTAAATTTAAAGAGGAAAGAGGAGGAGGAGGAAGAGAAAAGAGACTGATGACAGTGAGAGAACAAGGGGAGAGAGGGAGTGAGAGAAAGAGAAAGCACAGGTGCCTATTCAGCGTGGGCCCTGAGCTGCGGCTGCCTTGTAGAGGGGTGTCACCACCCCATTCCTTCAGCAGGCTCCCGAGGAGGTGTTTCTTGAAGGAGAGAGATATAAATGAAGCAGACATCTCCCCAAGCCTAAAACCCTTCACAGGTAAAGACCAGCTCTAGACCAGAAATGCCCAGTTTAAAATAGAGGAATAAGTGCAGTGCTTTTTTTGACTGTTTTTTTTTTTCCCCCAAAATTGTGCAATTGAATAGGTAATACATGCTTCCTATCCAAAATTCAAACAAGTCCCGAAGGGTACATGGGGTGCAAATCCATTTTCCTCCCTCCCTGGCCCAGCCCCCAGTTTCTCGTCTTGGAAGCAACAGCCACCGATTTTTCTTCTGCGTCCTTCCAGAGGAAGGGAGATTCATCCCCCACCCCCTTTTCACCCAAATAGTAGCATTCTAAGCCCATTATTCTGTCTCTTGCTTTATCACTAAAAGTACATCCTGGAGATGACTGCGTCTCGTATGTGAAGATGTACCTCTTTCTCCTTCCTGCTCCCTCCTTCTCTTCTTCTTCTCTTTCCCTTGTAAAGAAGTATGTTTAATTAACAGACATAGAAGGGACCCCAGATGGAGTTCCCGTCATGGTGCAGTGGAAACGAATCCGACTAGGAACTGTGAGGTTGCAGGTTCGATCCCTGCCTCACTCAGGGGGTTAAGGATCTCGCGTTGCCGTGAGCTGTGGTGTGGGCTGCAGATGCCGCTTGGATCCCACATTACTGCGGCTGTGGTGTAGGCCGGCGGCTGCAGCTCCCTTTAGACCCCTAGCCTGGGAACCTCCATATGCCGCAGGTGCAGCTGTAAACGTAAAAAATAAAAGTTCCCTTTATTTTTTGTTCTTGGCCGATGTGTTTCTAGGCAAAGCCTGGCATTGGGTCACTTCACCCTTTCATTCTTGAAGATACAGCTCTAAAACATGCCAACCTGTGTCACATCACCACCACGTTATAGCTGCACTGAACTAAATTAACAATAATTTTCTGCTATCACCTTGTACCCAGTCCACAAGCGAATTCCCCCAATTGTGGCAAAAGTGTCCCCTTTATAGTTGGTTTGTTTGAAAAGGTTCATACCTGGGGTTTTATGTCTCTTCATTCTCTTTTATTCTTTTCCCTTCCAGTCTCTCTTAACCTTGACTATTCCCGCCACCATCTTTATCTTTTTTTTTTTCTTGTTTTTTTTTTCCATTATTAAAAATATTTATTTTATTGAAGTATAGTTGATTTACAATGTTGTATTGGTTTCTGGTATATAGCAAAGTGATTTTATACATATGTATTTTTTTGCTTTTTTTTTATTAATAAATTTTTTTAATTTTCCCACTGTACAGCAAGGGAGTCAGGTTATCCTTACATGTCTACATTACAATTACATTTTTTCCCCCACCCTTTCTTCTGTTGCAACATGAGTATCTAGACAAAGTTCTCAATGCTACTCAGCAGGATCTCCTTGTAAATCTATTCTAAGTTGTGTCTGATAAGCCCAAGCTCCCGATCCCTCCCACTCCCTCCCCCTCCGCCGCAGCCACAACTTCACTGGATCCAAGCCGCACCTGCGGCCTACGCTGCAGCTTTCGGCAACGCTGGATCCTTAACCCACTGATCAAGGCCAGGGTTTGAACGCACATCCTCACAGACACGATGTTGGATTTTAACCCGGTAAGCCACAACGGGAACTCCCCTGCCACGGTCTTCATTTCACGCCACTAACCTGTGCAAATTGGGTCAGGTGGTGAAGAATGAGCCCCATTCTGGATGTGTTTCCTTGTTCCTTGCAGTGTCAGGTAAGTCAGTTCGCTCGTTCTTCAGTTCCTCCATAGTTTCTGTCCATCGAAATGAGCTCTCGGGGCACAACTGGCGTTTGCGGCAGGAACCGCTCCTGGGGGTCCCACATGCTCCATATCACATGACATCGGGAAACACATAATGTTCTACTTTCAGAGACGCTAAGATTGATGGCTGGTTCGGGTCGTGACAGCCTGATCCCTCTGTGGTCAGTTCCTCATCAGACTCTCATCGACTGGGTTCTTGCATTGATGCATCAGTGATTCCCCGAGGAGTTACAGAATGAGGATTTTCTAAGTGTCTCATTCCTTCCACATTTGTCAGGCAGAATTCTACCTGTTTGTAATTGTTTATTTGTGTAGGTTTATTTATTTAAATGTATGCCTGTTCTTAAAGAGCTGAAGAGCTCACCTTATCCACGAATCTTGCCTCGAATTACTTAAGGCTATTGAAACTCCAACTCCCTCCTAAAAGACCACCTTTCTCCAAAGGCTGTCATTTTGACTCAGAAAGCAAGAATGGAAATCGTGTAAAATTGGATTGTGATGATCATTGTACAACTATAAATGTATTAAATTTATTGAGAAAAAAAAAGAAAAGAAAAGAAAAGAAAGCAAGAGTGAAAAGGGAATTCCAAGAATTATTTCTCCGGGGTGGCATTGTTAGGATAAGGAGATGGCTCTCCAAGGTGGCTGATCATTTGGACCTGGAACTTGTACAAATAATGCTTCAAACAGAAAGCAACTGCGTTACTGAACGACCTCATCCTCACCCCTTGGCACATACACACAGAAGTACTGCAAACAGATCAAGAATTAAACCCTAATGCAGGATTTCCTACATGTGCTGTTCTTTCAAAACTTTGTGTTTCTGAAGTTCCCATTGTGTCTCAGAGGGTTAAGAACCTGACTAGTATCCATGAGGATGCAGGGTTTGATCTCTGGCCTCGATCAGTGGGTTAAGGGTCCAGTGTTTCCATAAGCTGTGGTGTAGGCTGCAGAAGCAGTTTGTTTCCTGCGTTGCTGTGGCTGTGGTGTAGGCACCCCCTAGCCTGGGAACCTCCATATGCCAAGGGTGTGGCCCTAAAAAGATAAAACGAAACAAAACAAAATAAAAACCAACGAACAAAAACCCCTATGTTTCTGGCTTCTGCCCCTGGAGCACCCGCTAGGCCACCATGACAGAGGCCAAGTCGCAGTGGAGACGTGACCTTCTTCTCAGAGTTCTGGAAAGATCTGGGTCAGGAACAAGACCGCTGAAGCTGTTTGCTTTCTTCAAAAAGGAATCTAGGGAGTGCCCATCGTGGCTCAGCAGAAATGAATCTGACTAGCAACCATGAGGACGCAAGTTCCATCCCTGGCCTTACTCAGTAGATTAAGGACCCAGTGTTGCCGTGAGCTATGGTGTAGGTCGCAGAGGCAGCTGGTATCCTGCGTGACTGTGGCTGTGGCGTAGGCCTCAGTTGCACATCCAGTTTGAACCCTAGCCTGGGAACCTCCATAGGCCTTGGGTGTGGCCCTAAAAAGACCAAAAAAAAAAAAAAAGAAGGAATCTAAAAACGAGCCAGGAGTTCCCGTCATGGCGCAGTGGTTAACGAATCCGACTAGGAACCATGAGGTTGCGGGTTCGATCCCTGCCCTTGCTCAGTGGGTTGAGGATCTGACGTTGCCATGAGCTGTGGTGTAGGTCGCAGACACGGCTTGGATCCTCCGTTGCTGTGGCTCTGGCGTAGGCCAGTGGCTACAGCTCCGATTGGACCCCTAGCCTGGGAGCCTCCATATGCAGCGGGAGCGGCCCGAGAAACGGCAAAAAGACAAAAATAAATAAATAAAATAAAAACAAGCCACTGGGGAAATGCATACTTTAACAACCCTCTTGCTCACAACCTTCCCGGGCTTGGTCAGAGCCAGGCCTCTGGTCTCCCCCTCCTACTGGCCAGCACACCGCTGAGAGTGATTGGCCAAGGATCACCCTTGGCTGAAAGGAGCCCAGTTTCAGAGGGGCCCTGCCTGGCTGCCCTCACATCCATGGGTCTACTTGATGCTTCTTTGCTCATCTCTGAGCTGCTCGCTGGGGATCGGCCCAATTGAAGGGAGGCTGTCATTTCATTTTTGCTCAGGTTAAAAAAAACAAAATCAGTCTTGGAAACAAATCGATTCCAAATCCAATAAAATCAGAGATTGTGAGCATTGGGAAGGGATGTGTGGGAACCTCAAGGCTGTCAGACTCAAAAGAGTTTTTGAGCTAAAAGGCAGTCATCTGTTCTCTACTTAGAGAGGTGGAAATGGAGGCTCGGCAGGATGGCGTGACTCACCCAGGATCCCACGGAAAAGTTAAGACCGGAAGCCAGGTTTCCCCGGAAAATCGTGACCTCCCCCTCCCCAGTTTTACTCAGTGGGAAGAGGAGGTCTGGAGGGGGTCATGCCCCTTGCCCAAGGTCAAAGCCTTAGGCACTAAGAGCCTACTATGTGCCAGGTACTTGCCAGGCATGTAATGACACCGAACACTTCCGGAGTGAGGGAGTGGATGTGTTTTTAGCACAATTCTTCTCTGCCATGCAGCTGTTTCCCACAGAGAAGCTCATTTGATGTCGTAAATATTCAGCATTTTGTCATTGAGGCTAATTTATCTCCTAATGGGTAACATTCACTGTGCTTTTTAAGGAAAATGTTGGCTCTATCAAAATATTCTCCAGATGAAACAACAATCCTAGATTCTCCACAGTATGCCATTCTCTTTCTGTGTGAAGTGGATTGTAAAAATAGGAGCCTTGTGGCCCCAGTTGTAGCCCTGGCCCTTCACCCCCAGCTGAGGGGCCTGGGCTAACCCCCTTTGTCTCCCCCGGCCTCAGAGGAGGTGGATTAGTTTAATGCTTTGCAGTGGTGCTCACACCAAAAGCCTCTACTTAGGAAGAGCCTTTAAACACCAATGACCTTGATGAATGAATAAGTTGTCTTCTTTCTTTCTAGAAATTAATCATAGATCCATAATTGTGGTCACTTTTGATCATCATAATATGGCTTAAGAAGGAGAGAGGGAGTTTCCGTTGTGGCTCAGTGGAAAGAAACCTGACTAGGATCCACAAGGATGCAGGTTCGATCCCTGGCCTCATCGATCAGTGGATTAAGGATCCTGAGTTGCTGTGGCTGTGGTATAAGCCAGCATCTGCAGCTCCGATTCAACCCCTAGCTTGGGAGCCTCCATATGCTGCAGGTGCGGCTCTGAAGAGGAAGGAAAAAATTTTTAAAAAGAACACACATTTGTCGTTTCCATTTCCTGGCTCAGGGGTCCAGGTAGGGGTCAGCTGGGGGCTCTGCTCAGGGTCTCACCAGGCCAAAATCCAGGTGTTCGCTGGGGCTGTGATCTTGGGCCCCTGAGCTCAGGGTCCTTTCCCAGGCTCTCTGATTATTGACAGAATTTACATTCTTGTGGTTGCCGGACTGAGATCCCATTTTCTTGCCAGCTGTTGGCGGGGGGTGGCTCTTAGATCCCAGAGGCCACTCTCAAGTGCTTGCCGTGAGGTCCCCTCCACAGACAGTTAACCACAGGCTCTTTGCTTCTTCAAGACCAGAGGAGCATCTCTCTGACCCTTCAAATGTCCCTCTTCAGGAAGGACCCAGCCCTCTGAAGGGCTCACCTGTTTAGGTAAGGACCAACTGAGGTATCCCTCAATGTCAGCAGACCAGTAACCTACGCACAGCCTGTCATCCTTCACCTTTACAAGCCCTACCCGTGCTCAGGGGAGGGTTGGATGCAGGGCATCCGAGAACTCTGCCCACCACAGGGGACGAGGACAGAAGACAAGAATTCTGTTGGGAGGCTGTTGCCATGATTTAGGCGAGAGCAGGTGGCAACCTGGACACTGGCGATAACGGTGAAGGGGATGAGAAGATGCAGAGCCTGGAGGGTTTGGATGGGCAAGTCCATTGGTTTCCTGGGACTGTTAGGTGTGAAAGACAGAAGGCAAGGGGGCTGCTAAGGATTTTATCCGGAGCTGAACGTGGGAGGGAGTTGCCATCTGCTGGTAATAAATTCACAACCAAGGCAGCCAAGCCCCTTTATGCCAAATGAATGGTGTGGACCAATAAAAAGTCAAAGGGGGAATTCCCATTGTGGCTCAGTGGTAATGAACCGGACTAGTATCCTAGAGGATGCAGGTTTGATCCCTGGCCCTGCTGCTCAGTGGATTAAGGAGCCAGCATTGTGTGAGCTGTGGCGTAGGTAGCAGACGCACCTTGGATCTGGCATTGCTCTGGCTGTGGCATAGGCCAGTGGCTGCAGCTCTGATTCTGATTTGACCCCTAGCCTGGGAAATTCCATGTTCGGCCCTTAAAAAAAAAAAAAAAAAAAGGCGAAGGGGAAAGTAGTCCCTCCAACTGGCAAGATCAGGGGAGCCTTGGGGTGGGAGCGAACTTAAAACAGTCTGGAAAGAACTGCAGTGTTTAGCTAGTGGAAAAGAAAAGAGGAGGGTGTCCACAGGCTTGAAGGCAGACAGAGGGACAGACAGGGCCATGTGTGTAGATTCATGAGGCTAAAGTGGAGGGTCACGTGGGTGAACTTTGTGGGGAGGCTGGCGGGGTAACCTTCGCAGAAATCCAGCCTCAAACTAAGGCCATGATTCTATAGGACAAAGAGATTTTATCTTAGAGAAATATTCACAGGAGATGAGAAGGCAACATCCAACAAATGTTTACGGTCCAACCGCCGCGTTCGTTGGCTGGGGCTGCCCTGACACAGTACAGCAGGCTGGCTGGCTCGAACCACAGAAATTTATTTTCTCACGGTTCTGGAGGCTGGAAACCCAAGACCAAGGTCATCGGCAGGGTTTTTTCCCTCTGAGGCCTCGCTCCTCGGCTGGCAGGTGGCCCTCTTCTTCCCGCGTCCTCAAATGATCTTTGCTCTGTGTGGGTCTGTGCCTTCATCTCCTCCGCTTCTTCTTCTTTTTTTTTTTTTTTTTTAATTTGAAAAATCTAATTTTTTTTCTTTTTTAAAAAATGATTTTTATTTTTTCCATTCTAGTTGGTTTACAGTGTTCTGTCCATTTCTACTGCACAGCAAAGCGACCCAGTCACACGCACACATACATTCTTTTTCTCACATTATCCTCCATCATGTGCCATCATCCGTGACTGGCTACAGTTCCCTGTGCTGTACAGCAGGAACAGCTCCTCTTCTTCT
This sequence comes from Phacochoerus africanus, assembly GCF_016906955.1. NCBI lineage: Eukaryota > Metazoa > Chordata > Mammalia > Artiodactyla > Suidae > Phacochoerus > Phacochoerus africanus. Next base: position 19,647,231 of record NC_062553.1, on the reverse strand, counting down.
TAGGATGCCAGTCATATGGGATCAGGGCCCACACACACGCCCTCATTTTTTTTTTTTATCTTAGTCATTTCTCTAAAGCCCTGTCTCCATGTGCATCTGCAGTCTATGATGCTGGGGTTAGGACTTCAATCTATGATGGGACATGACTGAGCCCGTCCTGCCTACTGGGGTCGTGTGATCCTGTGAGGCCATCTAGAGGCACAAGGGGCAACCCCCCCCCCCCGCCCCGTGTTTCCCCATCCCTTTCCTGCAAACACATCCAGGCGGCCAGGGGACCAGCGGGACCACGGTCCTTGGACACTCACACACGGCAATTTCTCGCCTCATTACTGAAAGCGACTGCGTTTCAAAAGAGCTGGTGCAACAGTATTGGGGTGGGGGCCCAACGGGCCGAGAAGTCCCCTGTCGCGTCAGCAAAGGACAGGCATGATCTTCAGGGAGTCTCAGGCCACGGCCTGACTTGTTCTCCCCAAGCCACGGACGGAACGTTCAAAAGGTAGGGACCGGCCCACACTGAGTCCCGCTCTCTTCATGACACAAACCAAATAAGGGTTTTGAGCTTGGGTAATTTATATTTGTAATGTGAGTCCGCCTTGAGTGGGAGCCCCAATAAATAAATAAAAATAACCATTTTAGAAAGCAGATTTTGCTTATTCTGCCAGACAAATCACCAGAGCTGCCATTTTCTCAGTAACTTCAAAACCAGACATCACTTATACATTTTTTGTAAACACGGTTGTCTTCATTTGAACTTCTCGGCGTGGGCCCCGAGGGAATTTCCCTCAGGCCAGCAAGGGCAGCGAGCCGAGTGCCCCTTCCACGCATTCACCGTGTATCCCAGCATCACATGTATGAGGCTTAAACGGCTCCCGTGTATCCCAGGGCACGTGTACTTTGCAGGAAAGTCTGGAAGCTGGCAACTCACGTTCGCCCACATTGATTCCACATCTGCCTTAAGAAAACCACCCTCTCCCTCCGATGCAAGCATGCTTGTTTTTGTTTTTGTTTTTCCCTCCCCTTGTGAGTCAGTGTATGCTATTAGAGGTTGAAAATAAAGGGGCTATTTTTGAAAAAAAGAAAAACAAGTTAAAAGGCAGCCTGAGGTTCAGAATACTGCTGTAGGTTACTGTGCCTGCTCTGAAGAAACAAAATAACTTTGCTAAGTTATAAGACATTTCCACCCTAGCTGGTTTGCTCACATGGCACAATCCTTCAGTGTGAAAATCCGGTTACAGTAATTCTCAACCAACAGATACATCAGGAAACCTCACTATCCAGAACAATGTAGCAACAGAAAGCAAATATCATTTTTAAAAAGAAGGGAAGGAAGAAGGAAAGAAAGAAAGAAAGAAAGAAAGAAAGAAAGAAAGAAAGAAAGAAAGAAAGAAAGAAAGAAAGAAAGAAAGAGAGAGAGAGAGAGAGAGAGAGGGAGGGAGGGAGGGAGGGAGGGAGGGAGGGAGGGAGGGAGGGAGGAAGAAAAACACCTTGGGGTAGCCAAAATGTCACAAAGGCCTTGCACTCTGTCCTCACCAGAGTCTCTAAATCCACATTAAAGGCATTTACTTTCATTTGATGCCAGATTCCAGAATTTGGCTAATGCTTTCCAATCTCACTGCAGACGAGAAGCAGCAAATCTGAGATGAAGCCAGAGCCTGCTCCTTACAGCTGTGAAGAAGGGCAGAGATAAGAAAAACAGAAAAGCCAGAAATCTTAGCAGCACAGCAGGTAAATGTCTGACCTACCCCAACAGCCCCTTAGGCACAACTGTGCAATAATAACAAGCCCAGGTCATAAAGGAAGGCTGAATTATTTTAACAGCCTTTATTTAAAGTGGTAATGACATGTGGAATACATTTCAGAAAAAAAAAAAAGATTAAAATATAAAATTGCAATGCCTTGTCAAGACTCTTCTAGTGCAAGTGACAAAACCAGATCTAAACCAGTGCCAAAGAGAATTTATTAACACTATTTATTAATACAGAGGTATCCTTGCTTCACACATAGAGGACCTGGCTTCTGTCTCCTGCTGTTTCGTTCTAAGATGGTATTAGTCTTGGAGTTCCCATCGTGGCTCAGTGGTTAACAAATCCGACTAGGAACCATGAGGTTGCAAGTTCGATCCTGGCCTCACTCAGTGGGTTAAGGATCTGGTGTTGCCGTGAGCTGTGGTGCAGGTCCCGGACGCGGCTTGTATCCCACGTTGCTGTGGCTGTGGTGTAGGCTGGCGGCTACACCTCCGATTCGACCCCTAGCCTGGGAACCTCCATATGCCATGGGAGCAGCCCAAAAAATGGCAAAAAGACCAAAAAAAAAATGGTATTAGTCTTGGACCAGTTCTGCCCTCATGGTGCCAAGGTGGCTGCCAACAGTTCCAAATCTGGTAAAAAAGAGACCCTCCTCCAGTCCGACCACCTGAGCCAACAGACAAGATTAACTAGCTAATGGCTTGCTTTGGGTCCCGTGCTCATCCCAGATCCAATTTCTGTGGCCAGGAGTTTGCACAAGGTTCTAATTGGTCAAACTTGGGCCATATGCCTGCTCCTGGAGCATGGGGTGAAGTCGACACCCATAGCGGGCGGACAGAGTGGGAGAGGGATGAACAAAACTGGGGTTAGGAAGGACTAAATGTCCCCATGACAGAGTTTCCGTCATGGCTCAGGGGTAATGACTCAACCAGGATCCATGAGGATGTAGGTTCAATCCCTGGCCTCTCTCAGTGGATTAAGGACCCGGTGATGCCATGAGCTGTGGTATAGGTCGAAGATGCCCCTCGGACCCCAAGTTGCTGTGGCTGTGGTGTAGGCCAGCAGCTGCAGCTCCGATCGACCCCCAGTCTGGGAACTTTCACAGGCTGCAGGTGCAGCCCTAAAAAAAAAAAAAAAAAAAGGGCAAAATAAATAAATAAAATAAAATAAATGTCCCTATGAGAGAGGGAGTAAAATCTGGGGCAAAGAGAGCAATTAATTCCAACCAGGAGAGGTAAAACCTGTAACCCCCTAGGATGCCCAGCATGACTCTTAAGGACGCTTTTTATATTTACAAATGACTGTGACTTAATGACTTTTATGGTTTAAAAAATGATCGCGGGAGTTCCCTGCTCATCTAGTGGTTAGAATTCTGCACGTTCACTGCTGTGGCCTGGGTTCAATCCCTGGCCTAGGAACTGAGATCCCACATCAAGCCATTCTGCAGCCAATAATAATAATAATAATAATAATAATAATAATAATAAAACAACAGAAAATGATTGTGAAACTGGAGTTTTCAATTATATGACTGAATTTCCTTGCACCATTTGGAGTTTGGTTTTCCATCAATTACAACCAAAAAGGTCTGGACAAAGCATCCCATTTTTTTTTTTTTTTTTTACTGTCGCACCTGCAGTATATGGAAGGTCCGGGGCCAGCGGTCTAATTGGAGCTTCAGCTGCCAGCCTCTGCCACAACCATGGCGACACCAGATCTGAGCCACATCTGCAATTTACACTGCAGCTTTGGGCAATGCTGGATCCTTAACCCACTGAGCGAGGCCAAGGATTGAACCTGCATCCTCACGGAGACTGTGTCGGGTTCTTCACTCCCTGAGCTACAACAGGAACTCCTTTTTGGGACTTATTTCCATCACATAGGGTGCAGAGAGACCCCAGGCGGAGGAGACTGCTGTGTGTTGTTGCCTGGCTCTCTCTAAGGAGCAGCGACTTCTCCTTTCTCCCCAGTTGCGCTCAGATGATCAGAGTTTAGGCAACACCACTTAGCAGCAGCAGAGGAGGGAAGGGCACCCTGCTGCTCCCAATCAGCTGTGGCATCCCCTGGGCGGGCGGCCTACTGCCGCTGCCTGGCTTCCTGCTCCCTGGAGAGAGCAGCGGAGTTAATGTCCCTCTTCAGGCCACATTCAGGGGAACAGCGCAGCAGGCTCCCCCTGCTTCCGCTACCTGCCCACACACAGGGGTTGCCAGTGAGCTGTGTACTTTGTCACCAACAGGCAGAATGAACTACAGAAGGCATCCTGCGCTCAGCAGGTGCGAGTGAAGTCTGGGAGAAAGAAATCGCTGGTCCGTGGAGGCCCGCCCTGGGCTCAGAAACTCGGGTGTTTCATCTGCTGATGCCTCAGAAGCCAGAGCCTCAGGCAGGCAGGGGGCTCTTTCAGCCGGCTGAGCACACAGGCCTTCTGAGCCGAGGGGCCAGGACCCCAGCACACCTGCTCAGATCTGCCCTGCACACTAATGCTTTTCAAACCACCAATCCACGGAAGATCCATAAAATACAATAAAATTAAGCCCCAATCCGTGGGAGATCTATAAAATACAATAAAATTCATTTCCTTAGAAAATTTTAAAAAGCAAAAAAAAGTACGAAAGGAAAGCCCAGTATTTGTTAATCGAAATACAGCTGATGGACAATATTGCGTTAGTTTCAGGTGTAGAGCAAAATGATTTGGTTATGCATATATACACACATATCTATATTCCTCTTTAAAAGTCTTTTCCTTTATAGGTTATGAGAAGATATTGAATATAATTCCCTGGGCTGTACAGCAAATCCTTGTTGAGGAAAGCCCCATTTTCAAAAATCGGATTCAAAACATAACAACTACTCTGTCAAGCTGCTATTGACGATTCTCAACTGCTTGTTCTTGGTTTCTGCGCCAACCTCAGGCAGACAGGTAATAATTTCGCCATCTCTCCGGGGAGAGCACGCCGGCTCTGTTTTAAAGTTTTCAGATCACTTTCTGCTTACAGGAAGGGCTTCACGTCTGTAGATTAAGTAGAGCTTATCAGCTTGGCATTTCAGTGTCGACCACGTGTCCTAAACACTATGCCCTTCATTTGTTCCCTCGTTCGTTCTTTCAACTGCTCGATCACTCCGTCCACATACTGACGAGCGCTCACTCTATGTCAAGCGCAGGCCGCTGGTGCACAGGAAGGGCAGAAGCCCCTGGTTCACTGGTCTCTCCAAACCCGCTGCATCCCAGCCAGACCATCTCTCAAATGCTTAGTGCTGCTGACTCTGCACCTGTGTCCACACTGTGTCTGAATCCCAGACATTTTTTATAGCTCTGTTCAAATGTCAGCTACTCCATCAATGAAAGTAGCTATCATTAATCTGACCTCTGCCAGGCCCAGGTATCTGCTAGGAACCTCACATACGTATTCCTAATTTCCCCAGCAACCTTGTAGGCTAAGTTTTATTATCCCCCCAAACCTGCGCTCTTCCCGCTAGACAACGTGGTACCCTGGGAAGTTTCGTGATTCTACAATTGGCATCTCTTTTTAAAAACGTTATCCAAGTAAGACACATTTAGAAAAGTAAATGAACTTGTACAGCTCAAGAAGTATTAAAAAAAAGAAAAAAGAAAAAAAAAACCCTCAATACCCCCACATAACCTGCACCCAGATCAAAAAATAGCACTCCAGTGCCTCAAAGAACACCTGTGCTGCTTGCCGGTCACTACCCTAAAGGGGTTACCCAAAAGGGGTTACCTTTTTGAAGTGCAGCCACTCTCCTGGCTTCTAACTCTATGGCTAATTTACCCTATTTTTATTCTTTATCTAAATGGAATCTAGAAGCACTCTTGCAACTGGCCTGGTTCATTCCACATTGTTTATGGGATCCATTGCATCAGTCGTCCATTCTCATTGCTGTATTGTATTCTATTGTGGGAATGTATCAGTTTACTGTTGATAGGCATGTGGCAAGTTTCCAGAGCTGATGGGAACATTTTAGTCTCTCTTTGTGGATTTATGGATGCATTTCGGCTGCATAAATAACTAGTAGAATAGCTGGGACAAAGGGTTCGTATACGCCCAGTGTCAGTAGACACTCTGAACCTTTTTAAAATCACTTTTAATATTCCACATTATGTTATCCTTGTCTGCGAATTTAGGCCATTTCCTTACTAGATTATAATTTTTTTTTCAGTTGAATGAATACCATTCATGCCCTGGTTCTTTTTAAAATGATGGGTCTGACATACAATATAAGATTGAAAACTGAAGTGAGAAAGCAGAAGAAAAAATAAGGTCAGAGGAAAAATAAAAAATAAAAGAAGGGAGTGTAATGACCCAAATACACTCCACAAGGTACTTTTCAAAAAGCTGAACCACAAATGTGGCTGAGCTTCCTATCAGCCAATACAAAGAAGGAAACAAGTTATGCACATCAATGTTCACAGGATAAAGGTACCAACTGTTCAGCAGTGTGGCTATTTCTGGCGCTGAGATTAAAAAAAAAAAGGCAACCCAAGTCTTCCTAAAGAGGATAGTTCAACATTGAAAATGAAGGCTCCAACAACTTCTTTTTGGTAATAATGTACAATTGTGTCAGTTTCTCCCCTCCTCTTATAATCTTCCTCAATATGGACGTGACTACACACAGTTCACTACAAGCAACTCTGAGGAAACTAATGCCATCAAATACACATTTCTCAAAAGGTCTAAGTCCAAGAAAAAAATAAACTTGGAGTTCCCGCTGTGGCACAGTGGGTTAAGTACCTGACTGCAGCAGCTCGGGTCGCTGCGGAGCAGGTTCAATCCCTGGCCCAGCGAAGTTGGCTAAGGATTCAGCATTGCTGCACCTGCAGCATAGGTCACAGCAGTAGCTCAGATTCAATCCCTGGGCTGGGAACTTTCATATGCCATGGGTGCAGTAAATAAAATTTAAAACTTAAATTAAATTAAATTAAAATAAAATAAAATACTAGACTCAAAGTGTAGTCCTGGTACCTAGAGGGGTCCCTGGGACCTCTTCAGGGGGCTGCATGATCAAAGATATCTTTACAATACTACTAAAGCGTTTTTTCATTTTTTACTTCCATCATCTTACGAGAGCATACAGTAGCTTTCCAGAGGCCACAACACGTGATATTGGGACAGATCAAATGCAGTAGATATGAGAATCTAGCATCTTCTATTCAGCCAGATATTAAAGGAATTTGCAAATTATTTGCCTTGGAAAACATTTTTTTCACACAAATATGTCAGAGTAACCTATGTGGGTTTATGATTGATATCCTTAAATGAACTAATACATATTAAACATTTTGTTTGAAATTCAAATACAGAAAGCACCTATAGACATAACCCACATAAGAAGAAACACTTTGGAGTTCTCAGAATTTTCTGAGTGTTAAAAGGTCCTGAGACCAACAAGCTGGAGAACCACTGGTCCAGGGGAAGACTTCCCCCAAAGGACATTGTTGGTCACTAGGCCCAGAAGATAATCTGTAAAAATAAGTTCTGTGATCAAGTACATTTGGGAAATTTGTCTCTCTTGCTCTCTTGGAAAGCATCCAATTAGAAGCAAATAAACCTAATTAACTTGAACTCTCTGTTTCCTCACTGTATTTAGCTCTTTTCAGGGGCTATACTGAAAGCATCATCCTGGAGGCACACCTGGGAGCAGGTGCATGAACTGCCCTCCATCCACTCTCATAAGCAGCATCTCTTACAACCCGGCTTTTGCCAAGCCTGGGCAGCACAGAGCCTGACATCACACCTTTAATAACATCAAGAGAGGTCCCTTTATGAACGTCAAGGCAGCCGAGCAAGACAGAAAGCCCCTTTATCTCTGCGAAGAGGTAGACCCAAGGCAGAGTCAAGGCCAGTACAAAAGATCCCACTCAGGAGACTAAACTGAGTCTGTTCCTGCCGACAAACAGGCCGTCCCGGCCCCAAAGTTCTCATCCACGACACTCAGACACAGTCATTGCAGCCTGGATCTCTTCCAAAGCAGATGGTACAGGCACCAGGCTCGGTCACAGAGAAACCTCAATTAAGCACCCACAGGATGCTTGACTCTTAAGTCACACAACCTCCTGGTGCCCCCTCCAAGGAAAACCGTGGTCAAATGTACCCCAAATGAGTCAACTTCTTTTATTGGGTTGCTAACTATATGTCAATTAAATGTTAGGGAATGCCTACCAAAAATGATGACTCTGGTTTTGGAACTATCGATCTGATGTCTTTTTGACAGTAATTACATAATTATGCCAGTTGTCTGGCCAACTCCCAGTTCACAATAATAAAATTATGTCATCAGACAGCTCATCCAAAGAGAGCACACGGTCATGAGCAAGGCACCCTGGGAGATCTCAAAATGAAAAAGATACGTCTCTTCAAAAGCACATAATCTCGTAAGGGGCCGGACAGAGCACAGAGAGGTAAGTGTTCTCATGCTCACCTTTGCAGCATTCAATAATATCTGCCTCAACAAACTTGCTATTTACCTGTAAGATTTTTACTTGTAAACAATGTAACAAACACCACACAAACATCCAGTCAAATATAATCTCGTCAGACAGTACTTCTTGGTATAATTTGATGAGCTTATAAAAAAGGACTTTAAAAACCATACCATTGTGAGGTAAAAAGAAATCATTTTAATAACACATTTTCACGTCTGTTAATTCAACAGTGATTTCAACTATGCATGCGTACCCATGTAATTTGACTGGCCTCATATGTATTCATTTTCCAACATGCATCCCTAGGACAGAGTAGAGCCGAACTATTTATTTCAAAAGAGTACAGTGTGCCTTGTTGTCAAAGAGTTGTATCAACTTGAACCTGTGCAAAGAGCCCTACGAGGCTGCTTGCCGTGGTGGTTTTGCACTGAAATGTCTCCCTGGGAAGATGATGAAAGAGACGAGGCTCTTCCCAAAGCCTCCTGGTTGCTTGTATTCCTATCACAGCTCGGCTGGCCCAGACGTAGAGACGGAACAGTCAGCAGACAGCCTCCCAACACAGCTGGCTGAGAGCTTCATTCTTCGAATCAAAAATCACACAGACCTTCCTAATGGTGCCATTTGTCCCAGGGTTCAATTAAGGAGGGAATTAAAGCTGCTGCCCAGCACTCTTCTCTAGGGCCTTAAGGAGTTTTCTTCTCCGACTGTCATTTGCTGGCCATGTGAGTTCCTCGGGGCACCTGCTGCAGAACTGAAAGCCTGAAGACTCGGAGGGACGCGGTCCGCCTTCCTCATCAGAGGGGGGGGACAGCCCTCTCACTTCCTGCCAAATGGATCCGACCACACTTTTAACCCTACAGAAAGAAACATGAATGGAAACAGGCTTCTCGGCCAGACGTTCTACCCCTTCCCTCGACCCCAAACAAACAAGATGTCATCAGAATGGAGTGGTGTGATCGCCATGTATTTTGGGGGAGTGTGGGCCGGCTACCGGACCCCCAGAACAGAACAGCCGGGAAGCTGTGGCAGCCGTGAGGGACTTTTAATGGCTCGGAAATTGCCCCCCAGCAGGGAGAGATGTATCTGGCCAAGTTAAAAAAAAATAATAAATGAAAAAAGAACACCGCCACAGATTACAAAGGTTTGGGCTAATAAGCTAGAAACCTCTCATTCTCAGCCAACTTGGATGGTCTTGAAGTAACTAACCATTCAGCCATAAAGGGAACTTTTGCGCTTTTGTCTAAAGCAGAATCCCACATCAATTAAGACAGCTCACAAGTAAACAGTATTTTCCCATGAGGGTAGTGTTTAAATAAGTGCTTGGGAAGTAAGTCTGCAAAACAGCTATTTAGGCTTCATATTTAATTGCACACTTGTTTACACGTTCGTGCCCACTTATCAAAATAAATGCAAAGGAGAAACGTGCAAGCTTGCAAAAACTAAGCTGGAGTGAAATACTAAGATTGAGGCTTGGGGTGGCAACCTTTAAAATGGCAAGTGCTGTGACATAACAGCACCATCTAGCCTTGAAGTGAAAAAGAGGTCTCCCGCTGCAAAGCAAACACCCCCACCCCGCAATAACACACAAGAGATTTTGTTTTAATTTTTAAGTTTACCTGGTGGCTGCACGTCTTCCTGAACAACACCAGCCCGGTTTATGGCCTGTTCCTTCTCTGAGAAGCACAACAGAAAAATGACTCTTTAGAGAGAGGGGTCAGGGAGTTCCTGTCATGGCTCAGCGGTTAACATATCCAACTAGGAACCATGAGGTTGCGGGTTCCATCCCTGGCCTCGCTCAGCGGGTTGGGGATCTGGCGTTGCCGTGAGCTGTGGTGTAGGTTGCAGACTCGGCTTGGATCCCAAGAGTTGCTGTGGCACAGGCTGGGGGCTACAGCTCCGATTCAACCCCCTAGCCTGGGAACCTCCATGTGCCTCAGGAGCAGCCCTAGAAAAAGGCAAAAAGACAAAAAAAAAGAGAGAAAGAGAGGGGTTGGGGGCAGGGTATTGGAAATCTTTGGATTTACGTGGGACAATAGAAAACAATACCCCCAAGGGCTACTAAATTCAGAGCTGCCATCCCTCAGAGCTTTTAAGTTATGGACGTTAGACCCTATCAGGCAAAAAGACTGGATGGAGATTTTCAGGAGAAGAAAGCAAGCCGTGCTTCAGAGGAAAAGCTCCGGATGAACAGCTTTTCTCGGTGATCTCAGCAGTTTGGAAAGGCAACAAAAACAACAGCAAAAGAATAATTTTGAGAGAACTGGTGGGTGTGATCTTATGAGGGGAAGGATGCTGCATTGAAGGAACCAGTACAATGAACAAGAAAACGATGCAGTTGATGTGTCTAAAATGTACTCCACGGAAGGCCTGGGCCTGGAGCTAAATATGCTATGTTTTTGATAGGAAATAGAGCAGAAAATTAATCTTTGGGTGGGTGGCTTTGGTTTGGATAATTGAAGCTTCCCTAATTGATTGCAGGTGCTGTGCCAATTAGGAAGCACGCTTTGGCGACAGCAGCTTAGCGAGCTCTTTGGAGCTGTCCTACGGGCGAGGGCCAAGTGAAATCGGGCATTTTATGTCTGTGGGCTTCAAGCACTCTGACACATCTTTCCGAGTGGTTTCGAATAAACCCAAGGGCTGGGAAAACAAAGACATTATTTTAAGTACCTTGACAAACAAATGGTGGCTTTTCAGGAGAAAGACTCGGAGCCAAAGAATTTTACTACTATATTACAGTAATTAAGTGTGGTAATCAGACCTTTGTTTTAATCAGGCTGACAATGTTTCTTTAAATCCACATTCAGCTCTGATTTCACATCAGGCCGTTTTCTTTATTCTGGCCCCTGGATTCTCGTAAAGTTAACACAAGCATAAAGGTACATGAAACAGGGTTTTGCCAAATCAAATATTCACTGAACCTGTTTCTCTGGTGATGTGACAGAAAGTCAATCCTAAGTGGACCTATCTGATAGTTTTATCGATGCTAAGTTTTGCTTTGGCAAATAAAACACTGGGCAATAGGGATTACATGAATCTTAACATCCGAGTCTAAGCAAGACAGAGAGAAGACAGCAAAAGGAAGCCCCTGTAGACAACGGTCCTGTGGTTTCACCGAGCCTCTCTGAAAACTAGCAGGTGAATGACAACCAAGCCTGTGGACCAAGAGGGGCCAAAAGACCTCCTCCATCTACAGTGGGCCTCTAAGGTGTCAGACGTGCTAAAATAACTCACCACAAAAGGCAGATCTCATTTCCTGAGAAGTTAAATTCCTGCAGGATTGAGCCCTACCACACTGACGACATGTAAATTTCCACGTGTGGATGTGTTTTTTCAAACAGGCTCTTAGAAAATGCCAGCTAGTAAAAGACTACACGGTCACTGATCGTGCCAGGAATGAAAATAGCTATCACTTTTCACACCTAAAAGGTCCATTCTCCAGCATTAAGGGAGGAGGAAGAGATGAGTTTTGAAAAAAAAAAAAAAAAAAAATGCTTGATTGCCAGAAAGCATTCCAGACGTCCAGAGATTGGGACATCCTGGAGCACCGAACACGTTCAATGAGAGGCAGGTCCTGCAAAACCAAAGATGCTGGCAGGCTGCCAGCCATCAAAGAAGTTGACTTCTGGTGGCAAGAGAGTGCCTAATTGTGTCCCGCTCTCTCACAATGCAACTGCGAACCAAGTGGAGAGGAAAGAATCCCTGTCTTCACACTTCCTTGCTAATTGCTAATGAGGTTGGAGAGAGGCTGAGGATTTATTTTAAATAGACCATAATCTCCTTATAATCCTTGTCCTTAGGCAACCACCTCTTTTTTTGGCTTGGACGGGCAATTTAAACCGATTTGCTGAACCAGTTCCTACCAAGTGATAACCGGTATTAGCATCCTATCTACACCCCCTGGTTCTTTAATCCATTAATGTTTCATAAATACGCTAAGGCCAAAGCAGTCTTACAGAAATTCATGATATGACACAGGGACACTTTACTTGTGAATATGCTGCAGGGAAAACAAACGGGCCCCTCAGGATTCAGCAAGTACATCTTGATGAGGTTGACAGCAGGTTTCCATTTTGCTATCATTAGAGAAACAGCAAATGTTTATCATCCTCAGGAAAAGGGTAACGCCAACATCAGGGGTTTAACTCTGAACCAATCAGGATGAGCTAATCACTGACTTTCCAGGAGTGAGCATCTTTCGAGCAGGGGTGAATGATGAAAATGCAAATAGGCAATTCGGGGCCTGGGGTTGTGATGCCAGTTGCAAAAGTCCCCTCTCCAGTGTCTCTGCAAACCCAACTCTGCCCCCTGGTGCCAAGGCAGTGAGCTGATTTGCAGTCTGAAATCCTTATCTTCCCTCAAAGGACCAAGGATCATATTATTAAAAGCCTAGTAACACATGCACACAGGCTCAGTTTTCTAGGTCAACAAAAGAATCCACCCAATAATTTTTAGGTCTTTGGAAATGAAAGCTGTCCTTCTATTAAATGTCCATACTGTGAAATAAATCTGTGTGACTGGCTGCTTTAACATTCCCAGCAAAGGAATACAGCAGAGCCAGGCGCCAGCCCCCACAGCGCTCTGATAACTCACTTGCTGTGGGTGCTCTCGGGGGGACCAGCAGACAGAAACCTAAAAGCAGGTGCAGAATCTGACCTTGGGGCCCTACGCAGTGAGACCACCCATTCAGGAACACCCCCTGCATCCCCTCCTGTCAATGAACAGTTTAAAATAAACGCAAGTGGCAGCCTGAAATAATTGGACGTGTCAACATTTGCATATGGGGAGTTTCCCATTGTGGCTCAGTGGAAACTAATCTGACTAGAATCCATGAGGACACAGGTTCAATCCTCAGTGGGTTAAGGATCCGGTGTTGCCGTGAGCTGTGTGGTGTAGGTCACAGATGCGGCTCAGATCCCACACTGCTGTGGTTGTGGCGTAGGCCAGCGGCTACAGCTCTGATTCAACCCCTAGCCTGGGAACCTCCATATGCCGCTAGTATGGTCCTAAAAAGAGAGAAGGAAGAAAGAAAGGAAAGGAAAAGAAAAGAAAAGAAAAGAAAAGAAAAGAAAAGAAAAGAAAAGAAAAGAAAAGAAAAGAAGAAAAGAAAAGAAAAGGAAAGAAAGAAAGAAAGGAAGGAAGGAAGGAAGGAAGAAATTGAATATGGACTGTATATTACATAAGATTGGGTAATTGTGACTATGTAAGAGAATGGCCCTGTGCTCAGGAAATACATGCTGAAATGTGTCTTCAGCTTACTCTCAAGTGGCTCTGCAACATAACGGTAACAATTATAATATGTGTATATAATTACACATGTGCCTATGTGTGTCTGTACGTATGTATATGTGTATAGATTCGTAACACATATTGGGAGAGAAAATAAATGAGGCAAAACGTTAACAACTGGTCAATCTAGGGGAAGGACATAAAGGGATTTATTGTACTATTCTTAGGTCTTCTCTGCCGGCTTGGATTTTTTTTTTTTTTAATAACAACAAAAATACACAACTGCAGAACAAGTATAAGGAAGTCCAACAACGTTGTGACTGTTACGCGATTACTTCAAAGTCTCTCTTTTAAAACAGCAACTGTAAACTTTAAAAAACACTTTGCCGAGGCTCCCATTTTGCTGCAGTCTGACTTCTCACCAGGGCATGGGGCGGAACCCAGGCAGCTTTGTAAGGCTGCTTAGAAAATATGACTTCGGTCTGTGCATGGTCCGGTGAAAGGAATAAAAAGCATATTCTGAGCACCTGCCATGTAATTGGGGAAATGCCCTTCCAAGGTGAGAGGCATTTGTGCATCAAATGATGTCTCGCAGCTCTGGACAACACACTCGCCGTAGGAGTGGAAGACGAGGTAGGAGAAGTGAGGTCTCACGGTGCTGCCATGTAACCTTTGGCTTTGCTGGCAGACACTCTCAAAGGCAGGTCAAACAAGACATCAGTAGGCAGCAGGCAAGGCCAAGGAAATAGAGTCTAGTGTCTACCCAGCAACGAACCTCGCTAAGTGACCTTGGACGAGTCACCTAAATGAGCTAGGGCTTCTAGCAAAACTATGATTTTATGCTTCTGCACATCTAATTAAAGTTAAAAAATGAGAACCACAGAAAATGATCTTATTTGTTCTCACTTCACAGGTTTCCCTGAAACGGATGTTATTTTGTAAAAGGCCACATTCAGGATCACTGTCTGGTTGGAGGATGCAAAGACAAAAGGCAGACTAGGCTTTGAGTTACAGCACCTGGACACTTCCCCTAAATGTGGGCTCTTCACACCAACCGTGCTGTGCCGACATGGTGAAAGCTAAAAAGCAACATCTAGACTCCCTCCAGAGGCAGAGCAGAACTGTCCCCATACTTCTGGCTTGGGACAGCCAACTGCCAATGTCAAATGCCATCTTCCCAGGGCTCATTTCAGTCCTGAGGTAGCACCTGTCAAACTGACCTCCTATTCCACCTAACACGGGGTCAAGTCTGGCTGAGTTCGTGAAAGAGCTGAAGATCACACTGAATGTCAAAATGAAATGCAATACGGCAGTCTTGTGACAGTGGCCTGCCTGCTTGGAAAGCATGCAAGATCTCCTAGCCTGCATTTTACCTAAGCAGGCTTCTGCCTCTCTTCTGCCGCCGTGAAGCTAATTTCAGCAGGGGCCCTGGAATCTACCTGTCCCCGTACCCAGGCCAGCCGGCATCGGTCAGGCTGGACCAGCTGAAGGGTCCACACTGACGTGACACTGAGGTCCTACATAGCCTGGGTTCCTCCCTTGCCAGCCCCTGGCTCCGCTTCTCAAGGGCTGGGAATATGCCCTGCTCTTCCAAGGACAATGGGCTTCTCCTAGGGCTGCCCAGAGTTCTGGCAAAAAAAAAAAAAAAAAGAGTTCCTGTCTCGGCGCAGTGGTTAACGAATCCGACTAGGAACCATGAGGTTGCGGGTTCTATCCCTGTCCTTGCTCAGTGGGTTAACGATCCGGCGTTGCCGTGAGCTGTGGTGTAGGTCGCAGACGCGGCTCGGATCCCGCGTTGCTGTGGCTCTGGCGTAGGCCGGTGGCTACGGCTCCGATTCAACCCCTAGCCTGGGAACCTCCATATGCCGAGGGAGCGGCCCAAGAAATAGCAACAACAACAACAACAACAAAAGACAAAAAATAAATAAATAAAAATAAAAAATAAAAAAATAAAAAAGAAAAAAAAAGAAATGGAAAGGAAACTAAATAAAAATGCCAGCTGGAGGCTCGGAAATGAACCGAAGCCCTGTCCTCACATGGTTCCCAACACCTGGCCACGAATGCCCCACCCGAGTCTGTCCACCTGCTTAAATCTCCTTGTCTCACTTCCCCGCCCTTGCAGCTCCTGGTTTCTGAAATGTTTTTATGGGGTGCTAGTATAAGACTATCTTCTATGTTTCCACAAATGTTATCTCATTCAAGTCACCCACAAACATGTAAATTCAGTCCTGCAAATTCCACTGTTACCGATTAGCAAACAGGCTGGGCTCAGAGAGGTTAAGGAACTCACCTCTTTGAGTAAGGGATTTTAGGCCCTCATCTGACTTATCCCCTTTTCTCGCCCTCTTACAGAGGCGGCCTGGTGCCCTGGTGAAGCGATTAAGGGCCCTGGTTCAAATCCCAGGTCTGGGACTCATCAGCTGTGGGTCCTTATGCAGGTTATCTGTTCCATACCTCAGTCTGTGCACATATAAAATGGGGATGCTGGGAGTTCCCATCGTGGCACAGTGGTTAACGAATCCGACTAGGAACCAGGAGGTTGTGGGTTCGATCCCTGGCCTCGCTCAGTGGGTTAAGGATCCAGCGTTGCTGTGAGCTGTGGTGTAGGTTGCAGACACGGCTCGGATCCTGCATTGCTGTGGCACTGGCATAGGCCGGC
Source organism: Phacochoerus africanus (assembly GCF_016906955.1). NCBI lineage: Eukaryota > Metazoa > Chordata > Mammalia > Artiodactyla > Suidae > Phacochoerus > Phacochoerus africanus. The sequence continues at coordinate 19,631,165 of NC_062553.1, read as the reverse complement.
AGTTATAGCTCCGATCAGACCCCTAGCCTGGGAACCTCCAGATGCCTCGGGCGCGGCCCTAAAAGGACAAAAGACCAAAAAAAATAAAAAAAAAGAAAGAAAAGACAAAAAATAAAATAGTTTAGAGTAGAGTAGAATAGAATAAAAAAATAAAACAGGAGCTAGTCACACAGCAGCTACCACAAAGGGTTGTTATGAAAACCAAATGGGTTAATACATATCAAGTGCTTGCAAGAGAACTTTCAATAAATATTAGCTATTTAGTATTATTTACTTTTTTAAGGAATCAGTTATGACTCTCAGATAAGAGTTGTTCAAATTAATTAAAATTGAACCAGAAAAGCAGGCAGCTGTAGAATGCCTTACAGTTAAAAATGCAGATACTGGAGCCACATGCACTAAATGTTCACTTAAAAGGCCTCATTTGTCTGTCTCAAGGTGACTCAGGCAACCATAGACTCTGGACTACTCCCCATCCCGCCTTTTTTTTTTAGGGCTGCACCTGCCAGATATGGAAGTTCTCAGGCTGGGGTCGAACTGGAGCTGCAGCTGCCGGCCTACAGCACAGCCACAGCAAGTGCCAGATCTGAGCTGCACCTGCGACCTATGCTGTATCTTGTGGCAATGCTGGATCCTTAATCCACTGAGCAAGGCTAGGGATCAAACCCTCACTCTCATGGGTATTAGGTTCTTAACCTGCTGAGCCACAATGGGAACTCCCTGGACTATTCCTTTAAGACTGTCATTGGGAGACACAGCACAAACCCACCTTGATCATCTGCCCTAGAGCAAGGGTTTCTCAACCCAGCACCGCTGGCACCACTCGCATCTTGGGCTGGGTAATTCTTTGTTAAGGGTGGGGGCTGCCCTGTGCATTACAGAGAGTATAGCAGCACCCCGGGCCTCTATACACTAGATGTCAGGAGCACACTTACTCCAGCCCACCCCACCCATTTTATGACCAGCAAAAATGTCTCTGGATAGAACTAAATGTCCCCTGGGGGACAAAAATCATCCCCAGTTGAGAGGTATGGCTCTAGTCTTCAGAACTGAAACTTTTCAAGTAGGATCCAAAGTAGACTCCCTTGTCCCAGCTTCAACTCTAGGGGCTATAATACAATAGCCCGGGGCAAGGACCAAGTAAGAAGGATAAAGCAGAGAGATTACGCAGGGCTTCCAAGGTCCCATGTTTACCCCCACACACGTGGTGCACTGGTGCACGTAGATAGATAGGCTGGAAGGCAGGGTGCAGAGGCCATTTCAATCTTGGCTGATGAAAAGAAGCTACAAGAAATTTGAGTATGTTCTTAAACCGTTCCGCCTCAGAAACCAGATGTTGTAGCATTTGTAATGGGCAGAGCATTTATACAGCACTTTTGCCTTCAAATCACCAAGCTCACAGCCTCCACTAATATTCTCAAGGGGCAAGGTTGGCCCTTTTCCATCTTCTAGATGATTCAGGTTTCCTGGAGAACAAAATGAGCCTCTCATGCCTAATATTTTCTCTCTGACAGATGGTTTCAGATGTATCAAAGTGCTAATCCTTGCTGAGGTATAGGTCTCAAGGAAGGGGAGTGTGGCTTTTAGAATGAGAGGACTGGAATGATTAAGGAAGAAAATTACTCCCAGGATATTCACCATTGTCATGTGAGTAACCAGCTTAAAATGAAGGAAGATAGCAGAATCTGAAGGAAGATTTGAGGAGAAAGAAGAGGAAAACCCCAAAACCTCAGGTTAACAGTTTAGCTCTGAGACATTTCTGATCAAAGACATCTTTGGGAGCGGAAATGAAGTGCAATAAACACATCTGCAAGTTCAGGATAATTAGGGCCCATCTCCCTCCCCCAATATCACCTTCCCAGCTTCAGTACAAGGAAGAAATTCTGGAGACAGAGGCCAGGGTTGGAATAAGTGCCTTGCCGCTAACAGCTGTGTGACTTTGGGCATGTTACACAACCTCTCTGAGTCTCAGTTTCCCCGTCTGTAAGACAGCAACATCTACCTCAAAAAAAGGTTGTGTAAATTAAAAGATCCTATGTGCATTAACGAGACATAGAAGCCTACAGTGAATGTTAGCTATGAATATTAACTCGTATTTAGTGTTGACCTACGACGTGCAGACTGCCTTCATTACCACGTTTGAGTCTCAGCAGAGGCTAGACGGTTTTATTTTAAGATACTATAGAAACACATAACTACTGATGAAGACAGTGAGGGCCCAAGAGGTGGAGTCACTTGTCCACGGTCACAAAGCTGCACACAAAGGATTCGAACCCGGGTCTCCCTGACTCGCGGGCCAAGCTCTGCCCAAGGCCCCACGTGGAGAGGATGGGGAAAAGAGAGGGAGTCACTGGGACCAGTTCACCGCGTGGTGGTCAGAGGTCACTCACGGTACTCCTCCAGCCGCATTAGGGGCCGGAAGTAGATGGGGTAGAAGGCGGCGCCGATCAGGGTGATGAAGCCACCAAAAATGAGCGCGGTGCGCAGATTCGTGGACATGGCTCTGAACCGGGCCTTCGCTGACCCGCTGAGGACACCGAGCTCTCGGAGTCCTGGCTCCTGCCCGCTGGGTCGTGACCCGGCTGGGAAGTGGAGAAACAGCTTTTGCTTCCGGGCCTTGTGGGCGGGGCTAGGGGGCGGAACAGGGGCGGGAAGAGGTTGGGTCAAGGGTGGCACCGAAGGCGGGGCTTAGGGACTGGGTGGGGCTAGGGCAGGGGGTGGGACTAGGGAAGGAAGGGGCGGGGCGTATAACCCCCCGCAACGCCTCCGGGCGGTGCCTGGCAGCGCTGGGCTCCGGAGGGCGAGCGCCAGCTGGGAGAATGAGACAGTGGAGCTTTTATTGCTCTTGATCTCAGTTCCGCCCCCTGCCCTAAACCGGGTTCACCTCTCAAACGCTCCACCCACACTCTTCTGACATCGTTACCACTCCCTCCTTTACCAACCAAACTTCCTTCTTCCACCACTGGTTTGATTTTCATGACTCCACCAAGAGGTGGATGCTCTCTAGGGCTCATTGATTTAATCCACATATCTTTTACAGATGAGGAAATCCTGTCTTGGCTGCATGATTTGAACAAGTTGCTTGGCCTTAAGGGCGGTTTGAGGGGATTAGAGACAAAGATGCAAATCGCCTGACCCTGGATGGCCAGCAGGGGCTTCTGAACCAAGGCTAGCTTGGGAGGAATATTATTGCAACATCCAAACTACAAGTAAATCTTTTCTGACTCTGATCTTCCATGCTCTCCTCTCTCCCTCTTCCCTTTGTTGGATGTCAGGATTACGAATGAGGATGGGGAATAGAGATCTGTGCAGGGCAGGGAGCCAGCAGCCCGTCCTACTAATGGGACCTTGGGGCTCTGCCTTGTTGCCTGGGGTGGAAGCCACTGAGGACAGATCTGCTTCCTCTTCCTGTGATTGCCATCCTTCATGTTTCTAGGGGGGGCTGTGTCAGTATATGACCCACCCAGGGGTACTGGACAGCTGAGACTAAGATTCCCTGGGCTTTCACTCAATCGTTTTTAAATAAGAATGATACCAGCAGCTGGGGGCTGGGGAACAAATCTTAACCCCAGCATCATTATTTAGTGCAGAAAAGATTTACGATCTTTCAGAAATGGTGTGGAGGTCACAGGTTTCCTCTTTTCTTTGTAGTTTTGTAGTTGAGTCAAGCTACTATGTACCTCTGTGGTTCCAGAAGCATATAAATCAGGTATTCAATCTGTCAGCAGATTTATGGACTGTCCGCTGTGCCCCAAACATCAGGCAAAGTGCCACGGGGGACACAAAGATGAATAAGACATGACCCTTGCTCTCCAGGATCCTGCCATGTGGATGGAGGGACAGGACATATACATAAAAAGACAGCTAATGACCCGACACAGCCTGTTGCTGATGAGTGATGGAGTCTTGGGGGCTACAGAAGTTCAGAGGAGGAAGACAGATGACTGTAGGTGAGATAGCCACTCCTCAGGTGCTTGCAGGAGCTTGTTAGGGTGAGGATAGAAGACTTTATAGCAAAGAGGGAAGCTGCGATGCCTGCTTTATATCATGCGATGTAAAAACTCAGGTATACTGCACATTCGTCATTTTAGCCTCCCAGCATCCACTTCTTTTTCTATTAATAATACCCCAACTATCTTTTGGCAAACCACTCCTCTCCCATTCTCAATCTGTGAAGAAAACTGGGGTTCCCATGCATCCCTATTTTTACTCTCTCCCAGCTCTCAGGGTTAAGCATTTAACCAAGCCTGACCAAGCTCCCCCACTCATCACAGGGATTGTCTGGCACTGGACCCAGGCCTGATTGTCCAGTGGAGCTGCATCCTCCTGGCCATGTGACCCAAACTGAGCTTACCACAATCTATCCTAACTACTAGAAGGCTGGATTTGAACTTGAAGGGATGCAGCTCTTGAAGGGATGCTGGGGACCACAATGTAGATACTGAGCATGGAGAGAGCACAGCAGAAGGAGAGCCAGGAGATGGGAGAAATCAGATGCTGACATTATATTTGAGCCCCTGAATCCAGCTGTGCCCAAACCGGATTTTTCAGTAACATGAACTAATGAAGTCCCCTTGTCACTGAAGCCTGTTTGAGTTGGGTCCTGTCTTTTAAAACAGAAGGTGTTCAAATGAACTCACCACGGATGTGACTTCATTTACTCAACACCCCTTGAGCTCCAAGTCAAGGATTACACTATTTTTTAGATCAAATCACTGAGAGCCAGAGACCTCACACCATTGACTGAGTCAAGACCAGGGTTGAGCTCTCACGATTCCGAATCTGATGTGCTCTTCCATGATACCCTACTGTCTTTGTGAGCAAGCTTGGAAGATGGCTGGCTGTGCCCTATCCTGAGAGCCTCTGAAAGCCAGGGTGGAGGGTGCCACGATGTCCACATGGGTAAAAAGTGCCTTCAAGACAGCGGCAGGACCAAGGTGGGACAGATGTGTGCCCCCTCCCATCCAAGGTGATGCGGCAAGTAACTGGTGGTTTCTCTGTCCCCTTATGCTGATCTAGAGGATTTAGCCTGGCTAGCAGGCAGCCTAGAAGCTCTAAAAATACAAATATCAATACAAATGGCATAACCCATGCATAGCTTATGAGCATCATCATACCATCCCTTGCCTGCCACTGAGTCCTGCCAACTATAAGTTCCTCTCTTTGATCCCAATGTTCTCCCCCTTTCTGAGGATCCCACTGACCTATAGATTCAGTCAGCAAAGACTTATCATGTGCTTCCTCCAGAAGAAGCACTGTGTTAGTTGATCAGGGACACAAAAAGGAAGCTGTCAACATTTGCCTATTTGACAGGTCTGAGCAAGGCATTTTTCAGGTGCTTGTGGATGCTGCAATGAATTAAGAGTGTGTTGTCCTTATGGTGGCTACAGTCTGGTGGAGGTTACAAGATATTGGCTGTGGATAATAATTGCTCTTTGGATACTCAGCTTCCCCTAATAATAGCTCCTGATTCCTTTCAGAGAATGACCTCTTGGCATTCTTGGCTGGACCGTAAATCCAGCGGCCCTGAGTGTCTCTAGCAGAATTAATAGCAAGGCTGTAGAAGACTTTCCCTCTGCCAGTCACTATCACAGCTTTACCCAGTTTGTTCTCATCAGTCCCTGTGGATAGGGTCCCCATGTGCAGAAGGGGAAGCTGGAGCATTGCAAAAGGGACAAGCTTAATGTCACCCGGCTAGTAAGTGGCTGAAGCCTGGATTCAAACCCATGCTCTCTGGCTCCAGAGACTCGCTCTTCCCACCAGTCTAAACTGCCTTGCAAAGGCAGTGAGCTTGTGTTGTGTGAATATGGGTTCCATTCCAACCAGGGCCAGTTATTCTCTCTCTCCCAAAAATCAGAATCATGAGGACGGTAACAGAAAGATAGGCGACACTGTTGCTGTGGATTTGTTCCATTGCCGATGTTCCGGTAAGAAGATGGCACATCTCCCTCTTTGCTGAGGTCCTGGAGCTTTCCTCCTCATCCCTCCTTGCAGTCTGATTCTTCACTGTTCATGATAAACCCCATAATCCCTCCAGCAAACTCCCTTTGGGCATTAGTTGGTCAGAGTCAGTTTCAATTGCATGGCACAAGGAGCCCTAACAGATAAAGAAGTTTCCGCAATTACCCCCAAGACCTGGTGTGGATGAAGGGCTTGGGGCTTCATAGCTGTGCTAATGTTTGTGAACGCCAAAGGAGGTTTGGGGCTGCGGAAGGTATTCACGCAAAGGTGGAGCGAGCTCAAGGGATGGAGGGACACAGGAGGCAAATCAAATATGTCAAGAGTCCTAGGGTGCCTATTTTCATCTCAATCGCTGAGGAAAAAATTGGTTTGGGCTCCTCTCTAGCATTTCCTCCTTCTTCCCTTGCATGTGAAGATTGAATGTTTGCAGGAAGCAGACCACCAGTGGTGTCTCGCACGGGCTTCAGACAGACATCAAAGTTAATCCGCTCTCTGATCTAAGCAAAATGTGATGAGGGTTTCCTGGGACAGCAGCTCTACTAATTGTGGCACTGCAGCCCAGCTGATGTATTTTTAGACTATTGTGGAGTCCCAAGAACTATCATTACCTTCTGCTGGAAAATAGACTCCAGGCTTGGGGCGAGTGAAATCTAAGACAGGACCCTCTGGACCTGCACCTTGGAGATGATGAGAGTAAGCTGGGGAAATGCTTTCCTATTTGGGGGGGCCTCTGTGACTCTTTGAGTCTCTACCCTTCTCTCTATATATTTCTTTCTTTTTTTTTTTTTTTTGTCTTTTTGCTATTTCTTGGGCCGCTCCCACAGCATATGGAGGTTTCCCAGGCTAGGGGTCGAATCGGAGCCGTAGCCACTGGCCTACGCCAGACCCACAGCAACGAGGGATCCGAGCCGCGTCTGCAACCTACACCACAGCTCACGGCAACACCGGACCCTTAACCCACTGAGCAAGGGCAGGGACTGAACCCGCAACCTCATGGTTCCTAGTCGGATTCGTTAACCACTGCGCCACGACGGGAACTCCCCTCTCTCTATATTTCTAATTCAGATCACTTGCCAAGTTTTTCTTCTTTCATCTGTTCTTTACATCTAAGTGATTTCTCCAAATGTCCATCTTGGCTCATCTCTTGCCACGCTATCCATCCTACAATTTAAACTAATAGATATATTCATGACTTCCAGGAGTTTAGACCCAGGCTTTCTGCTAAACTCCAGCCTCATGTGCTTGATGGTCATCTCCAAGTTCAAGTGCACTTGCTCCTCCTCGCTCCCCTTCCCCTTCATGGCCACTAGCTTGGTTTGAGGCTTGCCTGCTCACCTTGACTGTGGCTGCTCAACCTGTCTGGTATGGACAGCCTCTTTGGTCCCTGGTTATCTCATTCATGGGACAACCAAAGTGATCTCTCTGAAGCCTTAGGTCTGATCAGCACTGCCCTTTTCCAGAGACTTCCGTGTCTGCCTAAACTAGGAATTATTCATCTTGGACTCCAGGTTCTGGTCAGCAGCCCATCAAAGGCCACTGCTGCAGCCATGTGCTCCTGCTGAGTTAAAAAGCAGCCTTGATAGCCATGCTCTGCCCATGGCCGTGGCTGATTGAATCAGCATGGACATAAGACCCAGAAAGTAGTCAAAGCTCCAAGTCTCTGCCTAAGTGGGGAATGGGCCAACCCAGTCAGACTCTGCCTCTGGGATTTCAGCTGGAAAGGCAGGGAGAGTTGGGAGCTCGGCAGAGGGAGCGGAAGTTGGGCAGATGCACAGGGGGAGGTGGTAGCAGCTTGAGGGGAGCTGTGAGTAAGCCACGGTGACGAGTCAGCAGAAGCTGTGAGAGAAAAGCTGGGCTGAATAGATGGGAAGGGAATTGCCTGGGAAGAGCAGGAAGCAGGGAATGGTGCAGAAGAGTGAAAAATCAAGATCCCCAAATCCCTGCTGCTGAGAAGTAATGAGATGCCTTAAGCCCAGGGACTGCTTGGGATTCATTTACTTACTCATTGATTTCACCAGCTTTATGGAGTACTGGTTATATGCCAGACACTATTCTACCCATTAGACTAAGTCCTCACCCTCATAGTGCTTGTGTTCTAACTGGGGAGGTAAATAATAAATAAACAAAAAATAAATGGGGACAGTTTAGCAATTTCTTTTTTTAAACTTTTTTTTTAATTAAAGTATTGTTGATTTACAATGGTCTGTCAATTTCCGCTGTACAGCAAAGTGACTTAGTCGTATATACCTACTTTTTCTCATATTATCTTCCATCACGTTCTATCACAAGTGATTGGATGTAGTCCCCCATGCTATACAGCAAGACATCATTGCTTATCCATTCTAAATGTGATAGTTTGCATCTACCAACCCCAAACTCCCTGTGCATCCCACTCCCGCTTCCTCTCCTTGGCAACTGCAAGTCTGTCCTCTATGTCTGTGAGTCTGTTTCTGTTTTGTAGATAGGTTCGTTTGTGCCATATTTTAGATTCCACATATAAGTGATATCATATGGTATTTGCCTTTCTCTTTCTGACTTACTTCACTTAGTATGAGAATCTCTAGTTGTATCCATGTTGCTGTAAATGGCATTATTTTGTTCTTTTTTATGGCTGAGTAGTATTCCATTGTGTATATGTACCACATCTTCTTAATCCATTCATCTGTTGATGGACATTTAAGTCATTTCCATGTCTTGGCTATGGTGGCAATTTCTTACAAAAGTAAACCTACTCTTCCCACACAATCCCAAAGGAGTTGAAAACTTGTATCCATTCAACACCTGCACATGAGGAGTTCTCATTGTGGCTCAGCAGGTTAAGGACCCAGTGTTGTCTCTGTGATGATGTGGGTTCAATCCCTGGCCTCACTCAGTAGTTAAGGATCCGGCGTTGTCAGAAACTGTGGTGTAGTTCGCAGATGCAGCCCAGACCTGGTGTTGCTGTGGCCGTGGCATAAGTCTCAGCTGCAGGTCTGATTCAACCCCTAGCCTGGAAACTTCCATATGCCACAAGCACAGCTGTAAAAAGAAAAAACAAAACAAAACAAAAACCTGCACATGAATGTTTGTAGCAGCTTTGTTCATTATTGCTAAAACTTGGAAGCAACCACTATGTCCTTCAGCGGGTGAATGGGTAAAAAAACTGTGGTACAACGGGGCAATGGAATATTATTTGGTGCTAAGATGAATGAGCTCTCAAGCCATGAAAAGACATGGAGGAAACTTAAGTGCATATTACTAAGTGAATGAAGCCAGTCTGAAGTCTACATATTATATGATTCCAACAACATGACTTTCTGGAAAAGGTAAAACTCTGGAGAAGGTAAAAGAATCAGGGTTTCCCAGGGGTTAGGGCACCGGGAGGGATGAATAGGCAGAACCCAGAGGGTTTTAAGGGCAGTGAAAATACTTTGTATGATATCATAATAATGGATTCCTGTCATTATACATGCGTCCCAGCCCACAGAGTACACAACACCAAGACTGAACCATAAGGTAAACCATGGACTTTGGATGATAATGATGTGTCAATACAGGTTTACGGTGTGTAGCACACACACCACGCCAGGGGAGGGGGACGTTGATAGTGGGGAGGCTGTAGGTACATGGGGCCAGAGGGAGCTTTGGAAACTGGAGTCTCTGCTCAATTTTGCTGGGAACTAAAACAGCTTTAGAAAATAATGTCTATTAAAAAATCCCCCTTCCCCACCAAAAAAGTAGAAAAAATTTGGTAAGTTCTGGCATCATGTTTTAATTTCTCCAGAAGCCATAGGAGGAAGAAATGGATTCTGGGTGAGGGGTGAGGGGTCGAGGTGGGGGTGGGTGGGAAATCCATGTCTTAACAAAAAAACCGGGAGGAGGGATTACTCCAGGTGAAAAGAAACCGAAGGGTGATCATGGGAAATCGTCTTACTTCAATTCGTTAAACATTGACCTTTAAAAAAAAAAAGAAACGAAAGGGACCATCCATATCTAACTAACTCACTCGCTCACTGACTCACTGACTCACTCACTAACTATATAAATAAATAAGTAAAGCGAGGGCGGTGTAATAAACTGCTGGAAAGGAAAGAAAGCAGAGCCGGCAAGGGGACTGGGGATGGGGCGGGGGATGGGGCGGGGGATGGGAGGGCGACTCTGTTTACACAGGGGTCAGGAAGGGCCTCCCTGAGAAGGTGGCAGACAACCTCGTGAAGGGAAGGGGGGAGCCGGGTGAGTGTTTGGAGGGTGCACCATCCACGTGGAGGGACTTGTGAGTGCAAACGCGCTGTGCCTGGGTTGCGCTTTCTCTTGCGGGAACAGCAAGGAGGTCAGCGTGGCTGGAGAGGAGGGAGCAGAGGGGACCTGGAGGTGGCCAGGGCAAGAGCACCGTGCAGTGGGGCTCAGAGGCCACAGAGGACTCAGGAGGTTACTGTGCATGATGGGGGGCAGTGGGGCAGGGGGTCCGAAGCCACCTCCCAGGGTCGATGTCTTTTGGGGAAGACAGCTGCTGTGCGGTGGTCATTCTTCCCACAGTTGCCTGTCTCCCTTAGCCGCGGAGCCCCACTCTTTCCCACAAAGCCCCTTTATTCAGAAGAGCTGGTTTTTCTCCCCTTGGCAACAAACTGAGCTTGGCCCCAGGGCCTCCATGATTGGACCCTGGAGGGCCCTCTGAGCTTCTCTTCCTCTCACCTGCCTCTCCCAGTGCCCAGTCCAGCAGCCTGCTCCGTTTGCCAGGTGCGAAATGCAGCCCGCCTTTGCCTGCCCCTGCATCTTTGCTCTCACTCCTCCATCTCTGGAATGACTTTCTCCCCAGAGCCTCTTGTCACAGCCCTCCTCTCCAAGGATGTCCTCAAATCCCACTTCTTCTAGGAAACCTTCTTCATCACTTGACTCAAAATGATCTATTTGGATTATTTTCGGCTGCATAACTAACTACCCAAAACTTAGTGCTAAAAATTACAACGACAATTTACTATCTCTTGAAATGCTGTGGGTTTACTAGGAATGCTTCTGAGTCGCAAGGGAGTGGCTGCACCTTGGAACAGCTGAAGTCATCCGGGGGCTTAGCTGGACTGGACTATGTAAGGCAGCTCACTCGTATGGTGGCTTCCAGGTGATGCTCAGCAGGGGTCAGTGGGACCACCCATAGGTGGCATTTCCCAGCATGGGCTCTGTACCAAGAGAAGCATCCCAAGGAAATCAGGAGGAAGTCACAAAGCTGATGGTTTCGACTTGGAAGGCACCCAGAATCGCTTCTATTGGTCAAAGGTCATGGCTGGACTAGTTTCAAGGTGGACTTGAGACCTGGGATGGGGGCTAGACCTTGGATCTAAAAAAATTGTTTTTCCTTTTATTTTCTTTTTACCTTCTTTCTTTGTACTTTTTTTTCTTTTCTTTCTTTTTTTTTTTTTTTTTTGCTTTTTAGGGCTGCACCCACAGCTTATGGAGGTTCCCAGGCTAGGGGTCAAATCATAGCTTCAGCAGCCATCCTGCACCACAGCCACAGCAATGCAGAATCCGAGCCGTGTCTGCGACCTACACTACAGCTCACGGCAACGCCGATCCTTCACCCGCTGAGCGAGGCCAGGGATCGAACCTGTATCCTCATGGATACTAGTCGAGTTGGTTACCGCTGAGCCACAACAGGAACCCCCAGCAAACCCTCCTTTCTTTTATGAACACAAGGGCATTGATGGGCCAACAGTCCAAAAAATAGCCTTAGATCCTATGTTAGTCCATTCAGGCTGCTCTAACAAAAGGCCATAGACCAGGTAGTTTATGAGCAATAAGTATTTATTTCTCACAGTTCTGGAGGCTGGAAGTCTAAGGTCATGGTGCCAGTGGGGTTGTTATGGGCCCTCTTTCTGTATGAGTTGGGACCTTCTCACCGCGTCCTCCTGTGGAGGAAGGGGCGAGGGCTCTCTCGGGACCCTCTTTTTTTAAGGCCCTGATCCCACACAGAAAGGCCCCACCCTCATGGCTTAAGCACCTCCCAAAGGCCCCACCTCCCAATCCCATCACCTTTAAGGGTGAGGATTTCAACATAGAAATTTTGTGGGGACACAAACACTCAGACCATAGCAGTTCCTCAGTGAGAATGTGAATGGTCAGTGCAGAAAATGGAGACTTTTTTTTTTTTTATCTGCTGTCCCCTGTCACCCCCAGATTCATAGGGGCAGTCTCCTGCCCACATGCTCACCCTGCCCAAAGAATGTGGCCTTGGAAGGGTGGCTGCATTTTTGGATGTTACAGAGCTGGCATGTCTTTACCCCTTCAAGGACCCAGTCATACAGCTTCTCTGTGCTTAGGAATAAAAAAAGGATTTCACCGTTGGGCCCAGGCAGCCGACATTCTTAATCCTTTGCAGTCAATTCTCCTTGTTCCAGCTCCACCCCTGAGCTCCTAGAAGGATAAAAACGTAGGTCCACTTATAAAAACACTGCCTTAAGACCCTGGAAAGTCTGAAATGATGGAACTCTCCCAAATGATAGAGAAATGTGTTCTGAAATTACCAACTACTTGTGTAAGGTCAATCCAAAGTCAGGCTCTAGGAGTTCCTGCTGTGGCACGGTGGGTCAAGGATCAGCACTGCCACGGCTGTGGCATAGGTTGCAGCTGTAGGCTGGATTAAAAAAGAAAAGAAGAAGAAAAGAAAAGAAAAGAAATCGGGTTCTATCAGAAGCAATAAGACTTAATGTGGACTGTTGGTCCTACAGAATATTTTTGTTCCTCTTATCCCTGCTGCTCGCCCCCCTAACAGTTCTTCACCTAGCAGCCAGGGCTAGCTTTGAGAAATTGAAATTCGAGTCTATCACTTCTTGCTGAAATACCCCCCCAAGCCTTTCCAATCACTTAAAATAATATCCAAACATCTTACCGTGTCCTTAGAAGGTTCTAAGATTCTTTGTCCCTGCCTACCTCTTCCAACCTCATCTCCCTCCATTCCCCCACATTCCAAGTCCCACCATACAAGTTTCTTGTGTGCTTTGAAACACATCAAGTCTGATCTGACCTCTGGACCTTTGCACATGCAGAGCTGAAATGCCCTAGGCCCAGCTCTTGGCCTGGCTTTACTTGTTATTGTATTTTTATTTTTATTTTTTGGTCACGCCCATGGCATGTAGAAGCTCCCAGGCCAAACCAGTGCCACAGCAGCAACCTGAGCCACTGCAGGGACAATGCCAGATCCTTAACCCACTGCACCATCAGGAAACTCCATTACTTGTTATTTGAAGTAGGGTACCGTCCCTGACCACATAGGGCGGAGTGGTCCTTCCACCTTCACCCTCCATTCAGCACCTTGCACTCTTTTCCACACATCCTCGGCCTACTCGTTTACACACAAACCATCACCCCTTCCTCTAGCATGTAAGCACAGGATATTATCTACCTCCCACTGAGTCTCCAGCACCTTCCAGACTACTTGGCCCATAGCAGATGCTCAATAAATACTTTGTTGAATGACTGAAGATATCCGTTTGCTCATGTCCTCCAGGCATCTCATAAGAAATTGGGGTATACGGAAGATACTTGGAAATTTAACTTCTCTTGGGAAGGCAGGGAAAGCCTTGTTTCTCATTAATTATTTAATTACCTCCAAAGCTTGGGATTTCAGGAAGATTAAAAATCTTCCTTATCCCACTTGTCGCAGCCACATGCTCTCAGGCCTAATCATAGCACCTGTGACTGTTAGGTTGCTGGCTGGTATCTGGTCCCCCGATAGGATTAGTATAGCAAGAAAGCACCTGCAGACTGGTACCCCTGGCATATTTGGAGATTGTAATTAATGAAGTGTTTTTTTTTTTCTCTATCTCATTCATGGCCAGGATTTTGATTAACTTATAAGTGGGAACTTTGTCACTTAGAGGAGCCTGGAAGAGGGGGCTTAGGCCAGATGAGAGAGCCCAGTGCTGCCCTGAGCTGCGGGTAAAGGCATTGGCGTGTCCCAGCTGCCTCCCCCACCGCCTATCCCTGGGTCCACACCCCTCGTGGGAGGGTGGGTGTGCACCACTGCCGGTGGCTGCAAGGGGGAGTTAGACTCGCTGGGACCTCTCTGCTGACCTGACATTTCTTTCCATCTACAGCATCTTTGTGGATGTGGGTTTTCAGCGGGTGAGGCCAGTAGGCAGCAGCTCATGCTGGCGCTTTATCATTTGGGCAAGCACTTCGGTTTTTGGGCCTCCATCCAGGCTACCTCAGCGCTTCTGAACCAGCAAGGTCCAGAAATAGTTCATCCACAGAGCCAGCTTGGCGGCAAAGCATTCTCAGGGGAGCTAGGGTAAAGCCGACCACTCCCCACTCTGGCTTGAAGTCCAGCCATTGCTTCTTGCTTCCACCTGATCTGCAGCTTTCATGGCTCAGTGAGACCTGGGGAAAAGGCTGCATTTATTTATTTACTTATTTAGGGCCACACCTGCGACACATGGAAGTTCCCAGGCCTGGACCAGAGCTGCAGCTGCCGGCCTACACCACAGCCACAGCAACGAGGGATCCAAGCCACATCTGCAACCTACACCAGAGCTCACGTCAACTCTTGATCCTTAACCCACTGAGTGAGGCCAGAGATCGAACCAGCATCCTCTTGGATACCAGTTGGGTTCATTACCGCTAAGCCACAGTCCGGAAAATGCTGCATTTAGATGCTGCTTTGTGGGGAGGTAGATCTCGGTTTGAATCTTACCCATTTATTTAACCTTCTAAGCCTCAATTTATTCATCTGTAAAATGGGAATAATAATCATAACTTACCTCATGATTTTTTTTTGAGAGGATTAAAAGAGGCACTGCCAGCAAAGTGTTTAGAATAGTAAAATGTCAGCTGATATTATTTGGGTTCAAGTCTCTGTGTGGCACCTTAAGCTAAGTCAGCTCTCCGGATTTCAGTATCCTCATCTATAAAATGGGGATAATGTGATTGTGTGATGATGAAATGAGAATGCTAGATAAATCATCAAGAACTGTACAGCTACAAGCTGATTTCACCAATGGGTCATTGCCTCTACCCCTGGCCATCAAACTGACTTTCTCACAAAACCATAAACATAGACATGCCATCTGTCTTACCCATTAAACAAACAAACAAAAAATAGTAGAAAAATGAAACCGGGAGAGCTGTATACAAACAGTGATGAAAAGGCTTTTTTTTTTTTTTTTTTTCCTTTTTTAGAAAAAGAAGAAAGCCAATAACATTTAAATGATTATTGCATGAGTGACCGGACTATGGTCCCTCTGGGGAAAATAATTCCCAGTTTGCTTAGAGCAGCAAAAAGAGGAGAAAAAAAAATTTGATGGTTATTTCAAATCTGTCTCCCCCAGGGAAATTAAACCTGAGTTATGGGGTATTTTTCATAAAGCAAAATCTAGTAGAAAACTAACAAGTTAAAAAAAAACACTTCGAGGGAAACCCAAGTGGATTCGGGCAGGGTTTCCCGAGTGGACGCATGGGCACACCTGCACCTCTGCCCCAGAACCTCCTCTTCCTCCCACCTAGCCACGTCCTCGGCCTGGTGGGACCTGGGTTCGTCCGTAAGCAGTTGCTGCATCTGGCTGTGGTCCAGTCCCTCATGCAGTGTTAACAGCTGACTCCCCGACAGGCCTTCTCAGGCTACCCCCGCCCGCTCCTCTCATCCCCAGCAGTAACTGATGTGCTATGAGGACCACAAAGGCAATATTTTTATATTGAAACAGCAAGTTATTCTATATAAGCTATGGTTTCTGTTGGTTTGGTTCGCCCCCCCCCCCCCCACCAGCCAAATCTACACAGGGTATTTTTCCAGAAGCCCAGTTGCTTTCAGCTTTATTTAAAGTTTTATGGGACATTCCCATTGTGGGCTCAGCAGGTTAAGAACCCAATTAATATCTGTGAGGATGCGGGTTCGATCCCTGGCCTCGCTCATTGGGTTAAGGAACTGGCGTTGGCGTGATCTGTGGTATACATCACAGATATGGCTCAGATGTGGTATGGCTGTGGCTGTGGCGTAGGCTGGCAGATGTAGCTCCAATTCCATCCCTAGCCTGGGAACTTCCATATGCTCCAAGTGTGGAACATTTTCTGTTCTGTGGGCACTTTTGAGCATCAGGGGGCATTTCTTATTTAAACCTTTGCAGCATGCTTTTGGGAAACAGAACATTCTTTTGTGTAGGGAACCCGTTTTATAGCAGGCTCTGGGTCATTCAAAGCACCCAGAACTGCCCAGTCTCCGTATCCTACCCTCTTGGCTGTACTTACTGGTCCCGCTAGGCACACAATCCAAATCAAGCAAATCAGGATCTTCTAGATCTTTTCTGATGTTGGGACAGGCTGTATCTTTCCCCTGAGGTTGCTAGGCTGGGAGGATTTCAGCCTAAGGCTCTGGTACCCACAGGACAAAGGCCTGTTCAAGAAATTGGAGATCCCTGATAGCATTGTTTGCACTCTGGATCAAGCCTTGCCTGAAGCCAGAACAGTAGGGCATTATGTGGGCTAATAAATATGCTCTACTCTGCTTTTTTTTTTAATGCCATGTTTTTTTGTTTTGTTTTTTTGGCTGCCTGTGGCTTGTGGAAGTTCCCAGGCCAGGGATTGAACCCACAACACAATTGGCAGCCTGCACCGAAGCTGCAGCAAATGCTGGATCCTTAATCTGCTGTGCCACATGGGAACTTCCAGGGAGCAATTTCATTTCTGAGAGCTACACTTAGAGGAAGGGAACGAATGAAGTCAGGAAAACTAGTAAGGGAGTCCCTGGGACAATCTCTGCTAGGAATGACACAATCCTGAAACAATGCTGCACAACAGTTGCTGCTGAGAAAACAAGGGCTCTGTTGCCAGCAAGATTTGAGGCCCCATCTGGACTTTTTTTTGAATGGGGTTTGAATGGAGTTTCTGTCAATGCCATCGGAAAGCATCCTGATTAATATAGTTAGACTAGACCGTGTATAAGTTTTTCTTTTGAAAATCTTGAAGAATTGATATGATGGGACAAATGTAGTTAAAGGACTATGAATTAAGGGGTAGCTTATAGGATTAAGTTTGGAATTTCCTTTAAAAATAGGACCTCCCGTTTACTGAACACCTACAATGTGCTAGCTATTTTATATACTCTCTCTTCTATATCTCGCATCCTGCATGTTGTATTACACTATTTAATTAAATTAATTAATGAACTATTCTTTTTAGGGCTGCACCTGGAGCATATGGAATTTCTTGGGCCAGGGATTGAATTGCAGCTGCAGCTGCAGCTTGCTCCACAGCCACGGCAACATGGGATCCAAGCCACACCTGTGACCTAACCTGTGGCAATGCAAGACCCTTAACCCACTGAGTGAGGCCTGGGATCAAACTCACATCCTCACAGACACTATGTTGGGTTCTTAGCCCACTGAACCACAACAGGAGCTCCGAGTACTAAACTTCTTTTAGAAAGGAGAAAATTGCGGAGCTCCTCTGTGGCTCAGCAGTAAGGAACCCAACTAGTAACGATAAGGACTTGGGTTCGACCCCTGGCCTTGCTCAGTGGGTTAAGAATCTGGTGTTGCAGTGAGCTGTGGTGTAGGTCGCAGACGTGGCTCAGATGTGGTGTCGCTATGGCTGCGGTGTAGGCTGGCAGCTACAGCTTGGATTAGACCCGTAGCCTGGGAACATTCATATGTGGCAGGTGCAGCCCTAAAAATAAGAAGAAGAAAAAAAAAGGAGAAAATGAAGGCTAGAAGACTTGCAAAGACCACCCAGGAAAGAAGTAATGGGATTCGGAATTTTACACTCAGAATTTGGGCCCAATAACCCGTATCATGCAGATCCAGCTAAGATTATCTCCAGTTGATTCATTCTGCACTTATTGCACATCAGCTATTTGCCAGGCATGGTCCTGGGCACTGCAGATATGAAATAAATAAGATAGCGCACATCCCTCAGCTGCTCACAGCCTGGTGGGGGACCTTCGTTAGGGCCTTCGCTGGTTTGGACTATATCCCCCCAAAAGACGTCTTGAAGCCCTAACCCACCCCCGTATCTCTGAAAGCGAATCTATTCCCTATTTGGTAATAGGGTCTTTGCAGTTGTAGTCAGGTTAAATGGGTTCATCATTACAGCAGGCCCTAATCCAGCCTGACTGGTATCCTTACAAAAGGGCAGTTTAGACTCGGAGACGCACAGGGAGACGGGCACACGAAGACGGGGGCAGGGATGGGAGTGATGCATCTATCTACAGGCCCAGGAACAGTAAGCCTGCTTGCCGTCACCAGAAGCCAGGAAGGAGAGTTTTTCATATATTCTAACATACACTCCTCAGAGCAATCCTACAAGGAATATACTACTATTATTCCCATTTTACAGATTAAGTAAGAGAAGCTCAGAAATCATAGATCCCCAAATGTCCTTTCTAATTAGGTCAGAAATATTGGCTTTAAAAACAAAGAGGCTTGGGAGTTCCCGTCATGGAGCAGTGGTTAACGAATCCGCCTAGGAACCATGAGGTTGCGGGTTCGATCCCTGCCCTTGCTCAGTGGGTTGAGGATCTGACGTTGCCATGAGCTGTGGTGTAGGTCGCAGACACAGCTCAGCTCCCACGTTGCTGTGGCTATGGTGTAGGCTGGCAGCAACAGCAGTGATTAGACCCCTAGCCTGGGAACTCCATGTGCCACGTAAGCGGCCCTGGAAAAGGCAAGAAGACAAAAACAAACAAACAAAAAAACTAGGGAGTTCCCGTCGTGGCGCAGTGGTTAACGAATCCGACTAGGAACCATGAGGTTGCGGGTTCGGTCCCTGTCCTTGCTCAGTGGGTTAACGATCCGTGAGCTGTGGTGTAGGTTGCAGAAGCGGCTCGGATCCCGCGTTGCTGTGGCTCTGGTGTAGGCCGGTGGCTACAGCTCCGATTCAACCCCTAGCCTGGGAACCTCCATATGCCGAGGGAGCGGCCCAAGAAATAGCAACAACCACAACAACAACAACAAAAAGATTCCTCATAAAGGTCTAAGAAAGCCAATTAAAAAAACAAACAAAAAAAAAAACAAAAAAAACTAAAGAGGCTTGGAGCAGATTCTCCCTACGAGCTCTCAGAAGGAACCAACCTTGCCAACACTTTGATTTAGGACTTCCAGCCTCCAGAATTATGTGACAGGAAATTTGTGTTGTTTTGAACCTCTTGTTTTTAGTTTTGGGTCCTTTGTTACAGCGACGCTTGCAAACTAATTCGGTCATCCTGGGTTCTGCTCCAGCAACCTATATTTATTTGTGTTTTGTTTTGTTTTTGTTTTTGCTTTTTAGGGCCGCACCCGTGGCATATGGAGGTTCCCAGGCTAGGGGTTGAATCAGAGCTACAGCTGCCAGTCTACACCACAGCCACAGCAACGTGGGTTCCAAGCCACATCTGTGACCTACACCACAGCTCTCAGAAACACCGGATCCTTAACCCAGTGAGCGAGGCCAGGGATCGAACCCAAAACCCCATGGTTCCTACTCACAACAGGAACTCCCACCTACATTTATTTGAATCTCACCGAATGTTGCTCTGCCTGTGCCCTCCCCGCCATGCTCCCGCAGCGACAGGTCTCTGCAGCCAGGGAGTCCCACCATCTCCTTCCATCACACCTTGCCGGTGGGCTCCCCTTGGCCACAGCTCCCTGCCCTCTTTGCCACCGCTGTCTGAAGCCACCAGGTCCTGGAGTGCCTGGCATCAGGACAGACCCAGAATGACAGCTCTTCCCTCCCTGCCCTCTAAACACACACTGGCCCCCACGGCTGCCCGGGGCCCCACAGTTTGCTTTGGATAGGCCAGTGCCTGAAGGCAGCAGACAGCTAATAATAGGGCGTTGCCCTTCCTTTGTGTTCCAAGGCTGCTCCTTTTCCAGGATGCAGGTCTCATGATTTCTCCCTTGTGATTCATGGTGAGGCCATTTCTTGATGTACGGTCTTCATAACTCGGTGAGGGCACACAGCCCTTGGTGGCCAAATATGCCAGCACTCTTATCTGACCGGCCTTCACACCTGCGAGTCAGGGGGGCCACACACGTGTGCGCGAAGGCACAGATGGGGGGCGATCCAGCCTGAATTCATCAGCGATTTGCCTCGAGTAGTGATTAGCTACAGTTTGGACTTGCTGCCTGGCATTTTAAGCAGGGGCCCAAGTTCCTGGAGCTGCCAGCTCTTTCCCAGCACCCCCAGAACTCTTCTCAGAGAATGCATTCACCTGCCCATGTGTGTGCGGGGCAAAGGGCCAGCTCATTAAAAATGGTGACGCTCTCGGTAGCTAAAGATTTCCCTGCGGGTGACCTTAAACTTTCCATACTCCCTAAGCAAGGGGCCGTGGCAGTCATAATTACTCCCAAGTGGGTGTCTTCCTGTCACCTAGACCATCAGCACCTCAGGGTGCCAGGCCCCAATCTTGCTTTTTTTTTTTTTGTACCTTTAAGAACATCAAATAGACAGAGTGCTTCTGGACTGCTGGTTGGCCTGATTAAGTACAGAGACTTAATTCGGTCCGTGATGCCTCTAGTATGTTTTTTATCGGGTATGGTGACTAAGAATTGGGGCTTTGGGACTTCCCGTCGTGGCTCAGTGGTTAACAAATCTAACTAGGAACCATGAGGTTGTGGGTTCAATCCCTGGCCTTGCTCAGTGGGTAAGGATCCGGCATTGCCGTGAGCTGTGATGTAGGTTGCAGACGCAGCTCGGATCCCGCATTGCTGTGGCTCTGGCGTAGGCTGGTGGCTGCAGCTCCGATTCGACTCCTAGCCTGGGAACCTCCACGTGCCGCGGGAGTGGCCCTAGAAAAGGCAAAAAGACAACAACAACAAAAAGAATTGGGGCTTTGGGGCTTGGGGGTCAGATGGCCTGGATTAGAATGCTGGCTGGGTGTGTGATTTGGGGAAAGTTTGTTGACCTCTCTGAACTTCAGCTGCTCATCCGTTAAATGTGTTGTTAGACAGAATCAATGAGATATGTACCGGAAGTGCTTAGCATTCAATACAACAGCCATTGTTATTGTTGTTGTTGTTGTTGTTGTTATTCACTGGGGACTGGCAAGGTCAGGGCTGACTGAGGCTGCTTGGCTTGCTCCAGAGTCCCCATCTGAGGGCTTAGCATGACTTCCTCTGGGCGGTTCCCCACCCAAGGGTGAGCGGTCATACGGACCAGCAGCCTCTTGCTTTAAGAGCCACACTGGAGGAGTTCCTCATCGTGGCGCAGCGGAAACAAATCCGACTAGGAACCATGAGGTTGTGGGTTTGATCCTTGGCCTCGCTCAGTGGGTTAAGGGTCCGGTGTTGCTGTGGCTGTGGAGCAGGCCGGGGGCTACAGCTCAAGTTCGACCCCTAGCATGGGAACAGGTGCCACAGGTGCAGCCCCAAAAAGACAAAAAAAAAAAAAAGAGAGAGAGAGAGAGAGCCACACTGGACATTACTAAATCCTTTTGACAGGGATTGGGCACCTATGTCCCCCAACTCATGGCCAAGAATCTCCATACTCCACGCTAGCTGGTGATCTAGAAATCTAGGGAATGTCCTTGCTACTTTGGGGGGAAATAGAAGTTTTTCCAACTTCTTTGAGGTCTCTCTCTCCCCCAGGGCTTGTCAGAGTCCCATGTTGGAAGGACAGGATCTCAAGGAGAGAAGACTCACTTTAAGGTTCTACTCAGCTCCCCGCATCCCCCAGAGGGGCATGGGCCTGCAGTCTCTCAGACCCGGAAGCGAGGTGCCCAGCTATCCATCAGTAGTAAACTAAGACTGCTGCAACAAAGTCCTAAAGCTAGATGGCCAAAACCAGAAATCTATGGGAGTTCCTGCTGTGGCTCAGCCCAGTTAAGAACCCAATGCAGCAGCTCTGGTCACTGCAGAGGTTTGGGTTTGATCCCTGTCCGGGTGCAGTGTGTTAAATGATCTGGTATTGCTGCAGCTGTGGCGCAGGTGGGAACTGTAGCTCAGATTCAATCCCTGGCCTGGGAGTGTCCATATGCCGTGGGTGCGGCCATAAAATTAAACGACAAGAACAAAAACAGAAGTGTCTTTTCTCACAGTTCTGGAGGCTAGAGTCCAAAATGGAGGTGATGGCAGAGCCAAGCCCTGTGCGAGAGCCCCGGGGGAGAACCCGTCCTCGGCTCCAAGAGCTTCTTGCTTTTTTGCCAGGACGCCTTGGCCACCCTTGCCTCATAAACACACCGCTTCAGTCTCCTGATGTCTCCTCGCCTGTGTCTTCGTGGGGGGGGCGGTCTTTCCTCTGAGCCAATCTGGCCACATGTCCGTATTTCTCCCTTTCACAAGGACTTCAGTTCTATTGGACTAGACACCCCCACCCCCTGAGATGTGTTTTATCTGGGCGACCTCTGCAAAGCCGCATTTCCAGGCCACTCTCCGAGGTTCTGGGGGTCAGGACTTCAGGCGACCTTTTTGGGAGGGAGTTGCAATCCAGTTCATCATACCATTGCGATGGTTAATTTTCTGTGTCAACTTGGCCAGGCCACGCTACCCAGATATCTGATCCCACATTATTCAGGATGTTTCTGTGCAGTTATTTTTCAGATAAGATTAACCCTGAAATCAGGAGACTTTGAGTAAAGCAGATTACCCTCCATCTGATCAGGTGAAGCCTTAATAGAAAAAGACGGATCTTCTGGAAGAGGAGGGGATTCTGCCAGCAGATCGATCACCTTTGGGATCTCACTGAAGACCTTCTCTGATCTCTAGGCTTCCAACTCACCCTGAAGATATGGGAGCCAATTGCTTGAATCAAATTTTCTCTCTCTCTCTACCTGTCTTGTCATCCCCTCCCCATAGATAGGCCTATAGGTGTAGGTGTAGCTATAGATATGGAAATTGACATAGAGTTCCCATCGTGGCGCAGCAGAAACGAATCTGACTAGGAACCATGAGGTTGCAGGTTCAATTCCTGGCCTCACTCAGGGGGTTAAGGATCCAGCATTTCCGTGAGCTGTGATATAGGTCGAAGATGTGGCTTGGATCTGGCATTGCTGTGGCTGTGGCGCAGGCCGGCAGCTGTAGCTTCGATTGGATCCCTAGCCTGGGAACCTCCATATGTTGTGGGTGCGGTCCTAAAAAGAAAAAGAAAAAAAAAGAAAAAGAAATTGATGTATATGGTTCTGTTTCTCTAAATTACCCTGACTAGCCCACCATCCCAGGGTCCCTGTCCGGAGAAGCCCTCCTCCTTAGGTCTCAGGATCTTGGCGTTGCAGTCCTAGCGGGGCTGGCGATGCCTTGCCTAGACAGAGCTGACTGCCTGAGGCTGCCTCTCAAATGACCTCACTGTAAACAAACTATCAGTCAACCACTGAACAAGAATCTCTGAGCCTTCGATTTGTACCATTCCCTCGGCAAAGGAAGGTTGAAACGCTTCCGTCTCAGTGTGAATTGCTGTGAGAGATGATGGAGAAAAAAAGGAGAAGCAATTCCTTCATTTCACAAGTTCATACAGTTCTGGGAGCTGCTGTTCTGATCAAGGGGTGAGGGCAGAATCACTCTTTTAAAATAACGCACGGCATTATAAAGTCTGTCACAGGGTTCACAGTCCGGTGACCTATGGCCGGGTAGCTCTAGCTCTGCTGCTTCACAGTTGAGCGCTTAACACTGTAACTATCTCCTTCGTTCAAGACGCTGAGATTCAGCAGGTCATGCGAGGTTCAACGAGGTGGTTCTTCTGCTTGATCTCCTCTGGAGTCACTGAGGCAGCTTGTCACCTGGCAGCATAACAGGCTTCAGGCTGCTATAGTAAAAACATCATTGACGTCGTGGCTTAAACAATAGAAAGGTCTTCCTTACCGTTCCGAAGTCTGGGGAGTCCAAGATTAAAGAGCCGTCTGATTCCGTTCCTGGGGCAGACTTCTCCTGGTTTGCAGGGAATGTCATCTGCCTGTGTCCCCTCATGATAGAGACAGAGGCCATCTCTCTCCTGTCTCTTCCTATAAGGGCGCTAATTCCATTCATGGGGGCTCCACCCTCATGACCTAATGAGCCTCCAAAGGCCCCATGTCCAAATACCATCACACTGGGGATTAGGGCTTCAGAATGTGCATTTGGGGAGACACAAACCTTCACTCCATAGCACTGGGATGAGATGGTCCAAGATGACCTCACTCACACATCTGGTGGTTGGTACTGGCTGTTGGCTGCACCAAAGGCATTCTCATCTTCAAGATGGCTAGCTGGGGCTTCCTTGCCTGGTGGCCCTGTGTTCTAAGAAGGTGAGAGCAGAAGTTGTAAGGCCCTTAAGGCCTAGACTCAGAAGTTACCAAAACATCACTTCCATTGCTTTTTTTTGGTCAAAGCAAGTTACAAAGCCTTCTTGAGTTCAAGCCAAGAAGGAAGAGACCCCACCACTCAACAGGAGGTGGTTCAGAGTAACATCACAAGAGATGTGCATGCACTGATGCAAAGATTTACTGCAACCAACTTTGCAAGCCATCTATCCCGCTCACTAAGCAAATTGAACGACTGAATGTCAAGGGTGAGTTCTATCTGGATCCATCACTGGAGGAGGCAGCCTGACACCGATCAGAGCCGGAGGTCGGAGGGGCATCTCGGATGTGTGAAGGCATCGCTGCTTATTGCACCATTTGACGGAAAACCTGGCAGGAAAGGTTTTTGGACTCTGTCTGATTCCAATTCTAGTCTATAAAATGTGCTTCCTGTGAAATTAGCTATTTGCCTCATCTCTGTTACAGCACAGCCAGAGGCAGCTGGTTTGGTCAGCTAACGTATATTCTTAGATTTTCCTTGGCAGAAATTAATTTCTTTTTCTTAAGATTTTTTTTTCTTTCTCTAAGGCTGAGTCTTTGGGTTGAGTACCATGGATCCTCGATTCATAAATTTGCTCCTTGTGCTTCATTGTTTCAAAACAAGACTTTTAATAGATTCCAAAGACTTAATAAGAGTGCCCCTAGTCACATAATGAAGTTACCATGCGCGTGGCTGACAGGGGGTAATTTATTATTGTCCATGTCCCTGATAAGAGTCTTGCCATGCACAGCGGGTGCCTAATAAATATTAGCTATAACAACATAAGCAATGGAAGAAACTTTGTCCCTTTGTGTCTCAACCAACGATTCATAATGCATCCTTCTATTACCACTGTGTCCATTTTCTGTTAATTTTATCAGTTATATGTAGAGGGGAACCAGAGCCATGCATCTTTATTACTGTTAGTTTAAATGTCCTAATTTATCCTGTCACTGCGTTTCACTTAGCAGAGCAAGTCACAATATTTTTCTGTCCCTGCAGTGAAAGACTGCGGTAAGTTGATCTTGCTAACAAGAGATAATTATTAGCTTCCTTGAGAATGTTACTCTATATGCATTGCTAAGCGTTCCGGGAGGATTAATATTTCTCTGAATTTTGGACAAGCCGAGTGTAGCAGCATGGAGAGATAGGGCTGTTTTAATATTTGTCCTTGCTTCATTTGCATCTCCATCACTGGTAATTTGTTAATGCTGCTTGTGTTTCATCTGAGGTTATGCTGAGAATTAATGCACCTCCACTGCCTAATACACCCAATTCCAAAGAGAGAACGAGGCGAGGCAGAACCTTGGACGATTCTGGCAGTCACAAGGTTTTGTGCATTCAAGAGCAACTTCTTTGCAGGGTGACGCTTTTCTGAAAAGTTGGCGGTGAAATGGCAGTTTAAAATCACG
This sequence comes from Phacochoerus africanus, assembly GCF_016906955.1. Classification (NCBI taxonomy): domain Eukaryota; kingdom Metazoa; phylum Chordata; class Mammalia; order Artiodactyla; family Suidae; genus Phacochoerus; species Phacochoerus africanus. The sequence goes on along the minus strand of NC_062553.1, from coordinate 19,605,610 downwards.
CTTCATTGATGCTCAAGGGTTTCTTGCTCAGAGGAGTGGAGCTATTCCTGCCCTTGGAATTACAGTGGTTGTGGTGTCGTTGTTTTTTTTTTTTTTTTGCTTATTTGTTTGTTTTTGTTTTTGTTGGGAGTAGACGGGGGAAAGCAAGGGGATTTAAAGTTCAGAAGATCACCAAGGGACAGAGGTTCATCGGGCAGGGAAATCTTTGATTGCTGAGCTCAGGGTTCACAAGACATGGAAACCTTCTGAAAGGTTCAAACCATATTATACTAGACACCCTAACCAGACGGATGTATTGAAGATATTTTTTTTTCCAGTGAATTTTGCTATTTAGGAAAACTCGAGATAAACCACAAGTAGGCAAAGGTTGATGTGTTAACTCGAAGTAAGAATTTGGCTGTCACTATGAAACCTTTATGAAATATCTAGTTCGATCATTCCTCAGTGCCTTTCATCAGTCGGCAAGTAATAATCCAAAGGTGCACGTGGGCCAGATGCATGGTGGGATTTGGGACTGTTGGAGGGGTCTGTGGTCCAGAGAGGGAGAAAGACAAGCAGGCAGGCAGTTTCCGTACATAGGGATTTATGGGCAGGGCCGGCCCAGGGGGCTGTGCATCCATGCAGGTGTCTTAGGCTCCATAAGGGGGTTCTGGGCGTCCCCCTCTGAAGGGTGCGACCTCTCCAGTGAAAGAGAAGGTGTGATGAAAGGTAAGGGAGGAGGGGTTAACAGCACCTGGGCTGTGGGGTTTAGACCCATGCTATGGAGTTTGGCTGATGGGAGCTTTTAAGAAAGGGAGGGACAGGAGTTTGGGTTGTGGCTCATGAGCTAAGAACCCAACTAGTATCCATGAGGATGCAGGTTCGATCCCTGGCCTCGCTCAGTGGGTTAAGGATCTGGTGTTGTCGTGAGCTGTGGCGTAGGTTGCAGATGCAGCTCGGATCCCGAATTGCTATAGCTGTGGTGTAGGCCGGCAGCTACAGCTCTGATTCAACCCCTAGCCTGGGAACCTCCATATGCCACAGGGTGTGGCCCTAAAAGGAAAAACCAAAACCAAAACCAAAACCAAAAAAAAAAAAAAGAGAGAGAGAGAGAAAAGAATGGAAGGGACAAGATCAGGCTGGGTTTCTAAAGACAGTATTGCTTGCAGTAGGGAGAGTGAAAGAGAGGCGTCCTGCATTGAGTTACCGAGAAGGTGAGCCTGAGACTGCTTTTGGGGTGAGCAGTTTCTTAAGGAAATGCCCTTAAGTGAAACCTGAAAAGGTGGGAGTGAAGTGCAAATAGGGCAGGCAGAGGGGTGGTCTGGCCCCAGCCTGATCGCACAGGGAGCTCTGTGACACGGGGGACTTGCGCCTCACTATCAGACCATCCTGGCCATGCGCCATCCCCAGAAAGGAGGCAAAACCTCCCAGGCATTTCCAGATGAAAATGCCCTGTGCTTTTCTCCCAGGGCAAGTCTCAGGAGAAAGGAGCAGCTGTGAGCTCTTAGCAGCCCCCTGTCAGGGGGACGTGGGTTGGGTACCAAGAGCATCTCCTTCCAGAGGGAAGAAGAGACATGGAGGGGGCCCTTGACCTCCTCCAAGGGGGGCAGATTGTGGCTTGTCGTTGCTGGAAAGGAAAGGGCCAAACAGTTCCCCTAATGGAAAATGCATTAGGCTTTCTAGAAAGAGCTGCTAAGTGAAGGGTGAGAACAACGGGAGATTACCAGTGGTTTGGCTGAGGGCAAAGACCAAAGAGATGTATCCATCGAGAGGAAGAAAAGAGGCCCACATCCAGAATGAATCAGAGATAAAAAGGGAGTGGGATTTGAGTGGCATTGTGGTACGTGTCAGGCAAGGCAGGGACAGGGCCATGGCAACATTCTAAAAATAAGTAATTCTCTCCTGTTTCCATCCGAGGCGCTCAAGGTAATTTGCAAACATTTGCAGGCAAGTTTTCACCAGGCTGAACTGCAGGCAAGGCTCCCACAGACTTCACAGGGAGCTCCCGAAGGACGGGCAGCAAGGTGAGGCCTCGGTTCTGGGTAATTAAGACTTTCGGCACCCTTGTTAGCAAGGAAATCCCCATGCACATCATTGAAATGCAGCAGGCTCCTTAGCCCCACAGCTCCTTGGCGGCCGGGGCCGTCAGAAGCCCACTGGAGCCATCATTAATTTCGCTATCCTTCTCTTTCTGAAATCAAAGGATGACATCACTTCGATTAAGAGGAACAGTCATGGTGCAGACAAGCAGTAGAGCAGCCTGCACTGGTCAGCATCCGCAGAGCCATTTATGGGTGGTGGGGTCAGAGCTCCGCAGGGAATGGGTGTTCTCCAGGACAGGCTAGAAGTCCTCTGTCACCTTCTGAGCAGGCGGAATTTTCCGCAGGTCCCACCTACGCTCCTTCCTTAGCGACTCTCCTTTTTTGCTTCCCTGCCTAGCCCCAGCTCTCAGACATAAAGGTGCTCCTTTGTGGTCAAGCCCGGACAGGGAGAAATGTCTCTAGAACCCTCGAGATCCCACCTGTGGACCAGGGTGGGGAAGGGAGGTGTGAGCAGGTGTCTGTGGAGCTTCGCCTGGAGCAAGGTGCTGTGCTGGCCGAGGGGAAGGGTGCAAAGAATTCTGCATACACGCCTGACCCTCGAAGAGCCTGTCATCTTGCGGAAGAGGCCCATCTCTACCAGCCAGGGTTAGCGGCACAGCTTTGAGGGCAGGTTCGAATCCTGGCTCTGCCGCACTGGCTATGTGACCTTAGGCAAGTTATACAACCTCTAAAGCCTCAGTTTTCTCATCCGTGAGATGGGGATAACAATAGTACCTACCTTGCAAAGACATTGTGGAATAAATGTATTAACAAAAGAGCTTGAGCCATGGTCATTACTCAATAAATGTGAACAAAGCAGTGAATATCTGTTGAGTACTCATGGTGCTGAGTGCTTAATGTGGTCTAATTCCTCTAATCTGCAAACAACATGTAAGGTGATTGCCACCATCATTCCCATTTTACCAACAAGGAAGTGGAGACTCAGAGAAGTTAAGTAACTCGTGCAAAGCCACAAAGCTAGGAGGTCATGGAGCTGGGATTTGTGTCCTGAGCCAAGGGTCCCTATAAGAAAATCCACGAGGTGGGGAGTCCTCTTGTGGCACAATGGAAACGAATCCAATTAGTATCCATGAGGACGTGGGTTCGATCTCTGACCTTGCTCAGTGGGTTAGGGATCCAGCATTACCATGGCTCTGGCAGCAGCGCCAGCTCCAATTCAACCCTTAGCCTGGGAATTTCCATCTGCCAAGGGTGCGGACTTAAAAAGACAAAAAAAAAAAAAAAGAATAAATAAATAAATTAAATTAAATAAACAAGAAAGAAAATCCACGAGGGCCAAATGCTTTAGGTAAGCAGGGAACAAAGATTCTGGGGATGGGGGCAGTCAAGGAAGGTTACTGCTGAGTCTCCCATGTGCATGGAGGAGGTTCGTTTATTTATTCAGCCAATATTTGTTGAACACATAATACAGTCAGGCACAGAGCACGAGACCTGGTGAGTAATGCATGGTTTCTACTCACAGTCAAAGAGGAGGAAGTAAACCATCAAATTCTACCGCTCCAGGGAGGGGACTGGGTCAGGATCCCTGAGTAGGACCTTGAGGGAAGAGGGGACATATCCTTCCAGGATGGAAAGGTAGGAGTTCCCGTCGTGGTGCAGTGGTTAACGAATCCGACTAGGAACGATGAGGTTGTGGGTTCGATCCCTGGCCTTGCTCAGTGGGTTAAGGATCTGGTGTGCCATGAGCTGCCATGAGCTGTGGTGTAGGTCGCAGATGCAGCTCGGATCTGGCATTGCTGTGGTATAGGCCGGCAGCTACAGCTCCGATTCGACCCCTAGCCTGGGAACCTCCATATGCCGCGGGTGCAGCCCTAGAAAAGGCAGAAAGACACAAAAACAAAAAACAAAACAAACAAACAAAAAAAACCAGGATGGAAAGGTATGGAAGAAGGTAGAGGAACAGGAAAGGATTCCTAAGAAGTGAAGTCTTACAGCTCAGTGGGAGCAAAGGCTCAGAGGGGCTGAAACAGCTCAAGGAAACACCCAGAATTTGCACAGCCGAAGCCAAGGATGAATGTGGATGGGAAGGTAAGAAATAATCAAATAACCACATCCTTTGAATCCTCCCCGTGTGTTCAGTACTTCACATTATCTCTGATTCTTGCCCTGAAGTAGACGCACTATGGGTCAAGTCCACCACGTGTTTTCATTTGTAACCACGAACTAAGCATGATTTTTACAGATGAACATTTGCAAAAGCTCTGAGTGACAGGGGATATTAATGCTGATCCCAGTTAAGCAAAATGTTCTCTCTCCCCCCAAAAGAACTCCGTTGTTCTCATTGGCAAATGTGTATTATTTCTGTCGTCTTCAATTATTATTATATTTTGAACTTTGTCAATAAAATATGTTGTGGACAGCTATTCTCTCTCTAGTTGCTCAAGTACCTATATAATAGTTCTAATTTTGTATTTTGACCTACAGAACCAGAAATTCTACCTGGCTCTTTACGGGAAAAACCTGCCAATCCCTGGTCTTTCCATATGCCCACAAGGCGTCATTCTAATTTAAGGATGAGGGGATTGAGGTGGGGAAGAATTCATTGACGTGGCTCAGGGTGCAGAGCAGAGCTAAGACAGGGTGGAGCTTGGATTTGAACCCAGGTAAGTCGCATCCTGGGCCCATGCTGGGAACAGTGCCTCAGCCCAGCGTTTGCAGAGGTCTAGGGAGAAAGCCGAGGGCTTGAACCAGAGCAAGGGGAGAGGGAATGGAAGGGCTGAAACTGCCTGGAGAGGCTGACCTGCTGACCGGCTGTGTGCTGCCCTGAGCTCGGGGCTGGGCACAATGAAAATAAGGCTCGTTTCCCGTCCAAGGACATTGCACTTCTCCCAGAAAATGCCAGCGGAAGTGCAGGTCTGTGGGCTGGAGCTGGCACAGACGGTGGAGTCGGAGATGGCTGGCAGATAAATACGTGGAGATTTCCAGGAGGAGGGTAGGTCCCCCGACAACGGTAGGGTTGGGAGTCGTTAGCAGTGGGCGCTCAAGCCTCGGAGAATCGGAAGTCGTACACCAAGGGAGGAAATGCTTCCCTCCGTTAACAGGAGTTGAAAAGTTCCCCTTCTCAGAAGGGGAGCGGGGACAGGGCTTTGAGGCCCTGGGGTGGAGGGCAGTGGGACCAAGCTCCTTGGGTCAGTGGATCTGGGAGAAGAAACCAAGGCTTTTGTTTATTTTGTTGTTGTTGTTATTAAATGTCTGTGTTATGATAAGGATGCAGAACATAACATTTAGTTAAGACATTTATTTATTTGGCCACCCTCACAGCATGTGGAAAGTCCCAGGCCAGGGATCGAACCATACCACAAGGTGACGATGCCAGGTCCCTAACCACTAGTAGGCCACCAGGGAACTCCCAAGGCCTTTTGTTTTTGTTTTTGTTTTTTCCTTTTCAGGCCCACACCCATGGCATATGGAGGTTCCTAGACTAGAGGTCAAATTGGAGCTGTAGCCGCCGGCCTACACCACAGCCACAGCCACAGCCACAGCCATGCGAGATCGCGAGATCACAAGATCAGAGCCTCATCTACAACCTACACCACAGCTCACAGCAAGGCCGGATCCTTAACCCACTGAGCAAGGTCAGGGATCAAACCCGCATCCTCATGGATCCGAGTCAGGTTCTTAACCTGCTGAACCACAGTGGGAACTCCCTCCCAAGGCTATTTTTGAATGAGCTATCCATGCTAATACATGATATCTCTTCACACATACACACTCTCTCTCCAAAGGATCATAAAGGATATATTTTTAAAACTCCAGTGTGTGCATTAATTTACACAGAATTATCTGGTTAGCTTCAGAAGCTGTTGACTTGAGCTTGAAGATTTCCAAGTAAAAGCAGAGGGGGAATGGTCTGTGTGGTGGAGAATGCAAGGGGAATTTCCTTCCAGCGAAGTTTCCAAAAAGACAAAGGAAGGAGCAGCCTCTGATTACATAACTCCTACCTGGGAAAGTAGAAATCTTTGATTATCTATTTATGCCCTGCCAAACTCAGAGCCCAGAGGAAATCAGACAAGCCTGAAAGAAACCGCTTTCCACCACTTCTCCTTGTTTCTCTTGTTTCTTGGCCTCCGTACCTTGAGGAGCTACCCGGCGTGGGCCTCAGCCTGGCATGGTGTGGGCAGGGCTTATTCTTCACTGGGGCAGGAACCCCTGGGGACGGAGAGACTGGGATGAAGGGAGAGAGGTGATGATGCGGCCACCTAATGGGGACAGGACCAAGCCCACCTTGCTGGCTGAGGGGATTCCCATAGACTTCATATTTTCCCCAGAATTCTTGGGGCAAATATGGGGGAAATATGAGACCATCTGAAGTTTTACAGGACTTGTGGGTTTATGGACGTTTGAGGTGTGCCCAGTCTTTGGAGTTTTTGCCTTCATTTTCCTTGGGGCCGCTTCTGGGTTTTAAGGTACTTGTGTGTAAATTATAAAAAAATGACCCAGTGGCCCTGGCCCCTCGCCCTGGGCAGCCCAAAGCTGGGTCTAACAGCAGGGCGAGGTCGAGTGGCCTCCCGTTTGCCCTCTTGGGTGAGCCTGGGCACAGAGCACAGCAACACTTCTGCCCCGCACCCCCGTCCTGTGCTCCTTCCTGCAGAAAAAGCAGCCTCTGGAAAGTGGGTGCTGCAGGAAAACTCGATGCCTGTCCATCTCAGAGGCCAATTTGACTTTTCCTTGGACAAACTATATAGCAGGCGGCCTGGGGACACCTGTCATTGTGTTAAGCTCCATTCTGGCCTAGATTTAACCCTACCATCCAGGGATCATCCAGGAGGCGCTTTGAAAAATTGCAGCCATGCTCTGAGCTGCTAGGATTCCACTGAAGAAATGATCATTTTGGAGTTCTAAATGGAACCGAAGAGCAAGTCAACAAGATCTAGGAAATCCACGAAAAGGAAAAAAAAATCACTAATACAAGGACGAGATTGCCATGAGATGTCTTCCAAAGGGAAAAAAACACATGCAGAAATACACAACAGTTATATGAACTCAAGCAATTCTCTTTATAAAATAAATAAATAATTCAGGAGTTCCTGTCGTGGCTCAGTGGTTAACAAATCCCACTAGGAACCATGAGGTAGTGGGTTCAATCCCTGGCCTCGCTCAGTGGGTTAAGGATCCAGTGTTGCCGTGATCTGTGGTGTAGGTCACAGACATAACTCGGATCCTGCGTTGCTGTGCCTGTGACATAGGCCGGCAGCTACAGCTCTGATTAGACCCCTAGCCTGGGAACCTCCATATGTCGTGGGTGCAGCCCTAAAAAGACAAAAGACAAAACAACAACAACAACAAACAATTCTCTTTCTGATTTGAAGGGAGCATAGCATAAGATGTAGGTGGAGGAAAGATTTGTGAATTTCCCTCTGAACCTGACTTGATTTTAATGTCATTCTGTCATTCATGAACAGTTCCCAAGTGCCTTGTCAAAAAGAGTCACTTATTAAGCCAGTGAAAATATATTATAAAAATAGCAGACGATCTAAACTATGAATCATTTCACGAAGCCCTGGTGGCCCCAGCGCAATTGGATTCTGCACTCAGGGTTCCGTACGGCTCTGCAAGCGTAAGCTCAACCTCCTCTCCCCGGCAGAGCCACAGCTAACTTCAGGTGACAGGAGATTCACGAGGCACCACTTTGTCTGCAAGTGTTCACAGCCCAGTGGAGAAGGAGCAAAGGGATTTTAAAGGTACCCTACAAAATAAAGTTAAACCATTCGAGATCCATGAGAAGGGGTCACCCTGAAGTGGCACTGATGAAGCAGAGATTCTGTATCGAGGGTACTGGGGACACAGAGGTGGCAATTAACCCAACCTACAGAGCGGGCGAAATGTCAAGGCGGGGACACTTATTTGAATGATGTCTTGAAGGATGCATATGAGTTTGAAAATGGAGGGAAGAGGCTTCTCAGAGAAACAGCATGGGCAAAGGTTTGGAGTCATGACTTTGCACAGCTAATGAGGGAACACGGAAGAGGTCTGCATAGCTGGACGGCAGGCAGGGGTATGTGACAGCGACGACGGATGAAGCTGGGGAAGAAGTCAGGGTGACTGGGCAGGCTCTTTGTGGGAACATGAGCCCTGAAGGTTTTTAGACTGGGAAAGCTGCAAGCAGGCTGGTGTTTTAGATGGATACTTCCAATGGTCTTTGATCTGCAAAGCCTCTCTCAATGAGACCCACCTTAAAGGAGATGCAGGTGGTATTTTTTTTCACTGATTCAGAAAATTAATAACTTCCCAAAGTTCTTTGCTTATTCTCAGGGAGTGTTTCTGTCCTAGAACAGGGGTCTGCACACGATGGCCCACAGTTCACATCTGGCTCACCACCTGTGTTTGTAAAGAAAATTTTAATAAAACGTAGCCTTGTCATTTCATCCATCATTCGCAGTAGCTGCTTTTGCTCTATGGTTGGTTTCAAAGCAGCGCTGAGTAGCTGGATGCCTTGCAAGGTCTGAAATAGTCATGATTTGCTGCTTTATAGAAGAAGCATGCTGACCCTTGTCCTCTGGGGCTCCAAAGCCGTTGCCATCTTTCCCACGAGACCAGAAACTTCAGAGATTACCTTCAAGGTTTGCCTCATCTCCTCTTGAACTGCTCACCTCTGCCTTTCAAAAGTGGCCAACCTGACAGCGCTCTTCCAGCCAGTGGTGAGATGAGAATGGAGCGTCACATTCCAAAGCGGCAGGGAGAGCCTGAGCACCAGGAACCAGGCATGTCTGGTCAAACCACTCCATTTCCTCTTGGCAGGAGCCCCCACGTGTGAGATCAGCAGCCTGCCAGGTCTATCAGTCGCCTCAGAGCTCCAGAAGCTTCCACTGCATCCTTACAGGTAAGGCAGAACTGATGAGGTGGTTGTGTTGATGGTCAAACAATGGATGAATGGCTGACACTCGTGTTGGAGATCTCTCACAAGCTCTCACAAGGCTCCGGACTGCTGTCCTGTTCAGCATTTTTATGGGCATAAATAAATCAGAAGCTATGTTACCAATGTGCACTTCGCAGGGTGTGGGGGATAGCTAATAACTGACATTGATATGTCAGCATCTCTGTCCCAAAAAATTCTTGATAAGCTAGAGCAGAGAGCAAAATGTACTCTCCTACGTGAGAAAGGAGCAGGTCCACCCCCAACATTCCTGGGCCCTGGGGCAAGAGTACAAATGAGGATGAGCATCCTGTGTATCCAGATATTTAGAAATGCTAAATCAGTCTAACGCAATTCTAAACAAAAATGTCAGGAGTTCCTGTCATGGCTCAGCAGGTTAAGAACCCAACTGGTATCCATGAGGATGCAGGTTTGATCCCTGGCCTCCCTCAGTGGATTAAGGATCCGGCATTGCCGAGAGCTGCGGCATAGGTCATGGAGGTGGCTCGGATCTGGCATTGCTGTGGCTGTGGAGTAGGCTCCAGCTGCGGCTCCGATTTCACCCCTGGCCCGGGAACTTTCATATGCCACAGGTATGGCTGTAAAAAGGAAAAAAAAAAAAAAATGTGTCCTATCTTCTGATCTTGACACCACCTAGAAGTCTCGAATCAAGTTCAGAATTCTCTTGAACTTGACAATATGGGAGAGCCAGCCTAGTCCCCCAGGTCCTAGCTCTTGGCCCATCTTTCTATCTTCTGACAGCACTGGGACTCCTCAGCACCTTCTCTCCAGTTGTTTCCTCTTTACTGTCTCATCATTTATATCTGCCATTTGCTACCATTTATCTGGCTCCACCCTCTGACTTCGATGCTCAAACCCAAGCGCTCTTCCATTGTTGATTAAGCCGTTTCCACTCTCTGCAGGTTACCCTGGTCTGGTGTTTCCATTTGTCAGTAAATGTAAACTGAACCATCCCCGATGGATTCCCCGGCAGGGCTAGAAAACAGAACCTGGCCAACTCCCACCTAACTTCCAGCTTCCAGGCCTTATATGATGACCTCTCTTCCTTGCCCAATACTTCTTGAACTTAATCACAAAGGGTGAACACAGACTTCAGCAAATTGGGGGCAGTCGGGGTGGGAGGTAGTCCTACCTACAAGCAATACATTTCTGTGTATGCTGGTGTTCAAAGGGTCACATGTTTTAAGAAAAAAATTAATCATGGGAATGCGATTTACGTCCCACATACATTCCAGAAAGTACACAAAACATAAATAGACAGCTTAAAGAACTATCATAAGGTATGTGACCACCAGGTAAATAAATGCCCCAGAAGCACATCACCCCTGCGTGCCTATTTTCTGCCCAAAGGACACCGGCTTCTACTGTTGGCTTTGCCTATTTGGGGATTTTAAGTAAATGGAATCGAACACTATTTATTCCTCTGTGTACGGCTTCTTCTACTCAATATGCTTGTGAGATTCATCTATGGGGCTGTGTGTCGTTCTAGTTCACTCACTTTCATTGCCATGTTGTCCATTATATGAGGACTCTGCCATATATTCACACATCTCACTGTGGATGGGCATTTAGGCTGTATCCCCTGGTTGGTTATCATGATGAATGCTGCCATGAACATTCTTGTAAATATCTGTTGGTGCACCTGAGCACGAAGTTGGGATTGTAAATACCTAGAAGGGCACTTGTGCATCGTGGCTTTTGCATATTTCAACTTAGTCCATACTCCCAAGCAGTTTTCCAGAGTGACTGAACCGATCTTTGTGAGAGTTCTTGTGGCTTCACATATTTACACGTTTTAAAAAATTATTCTCCATATATTGCCACGTCTGTTTCCATGTCAAAAAAAAAAAAAAAGTTATACATGTTTGCCAAAAAGGGCAGATGACCCTTCTGGAGATGAATCAATTTCATCCTGTGCCTTTACCCGCTCCCAAGCAGAAGAGCTCAACCAAGCTGGCCTCTTGGAAGTTCTTCACTCAGAATCAGACCTTCTCGCCTTTCATCAAACTGCTTGATGTCAGGGAACAGCTTTCCTTTTCTGCCTATAGAGAGGGTCTGCTGTGGACCTTCAATTCATTTACCTGAAGATCTTATTCTGAGGACACGTTCATCTATTTGCCACTTAGATGCGCCTCTAAGTCCTTTCAAGGAAACGGACCATATACTTAATACATACCTGCAGGAATCCCTGGGACCCCAGGGAGAGCAATCAGTGTTGGCTAACGGACTGCCTGGCTCGGTGTAGCTTAAATTCCATCTTTATTTTTATATGATCATTTAAGTGATTTAATGAGTGGCCTGTCACAGACAAGGCACTTGGGGATGGCGCATAAATGACACAATAATACAAAAATAAATCTTTGCTCAGAGACTAATACACAGAACTGCCTCCCATATACACATCCCTCTTTATCTTAGAGGAAACAATTCTTTCTGTGGTCAAGTGCAGTTTATTTTCATTGATAAAAATAAGTGAACCCACATTCCCCTCTCCTGCCTTCTTTGAATGCTTACAAAATCAGGAATCGTATATAACATTCATCTCAGCAATGAATATGCAAAAAGTGCCGCATCTCTTTATTTAGAGATTTTCAACATTGCAGTCGTGTTCATTGTGGTGACTGTAGGCTTTTATATCTAAGACAGACTCATTTCTCAAAGTCATATTTAAATATCTCTAACGCTAGTGCTGGCCTCTTGGGTATTGCACAACATACCACTGAAGAAGGAAGGTTAACCTCGCCCCCCAAAAAAAAAAAAAGTGAAGCAATGACGCAGCTGTGGATAGTTCACGTTTTGGAAGCAGCAGGATGAGGGGAAAGAAGAAGAGAATTCTAGAGGAGCCAAGTTTGCAAGGAGAATCTGGATGTTGGCTTCATCTTAAATCACAGTGTGGGAGTTGTTCTCGAACATAATGATGCTCTAAGTAAGGTATACGATCTTTTTCTCAGTTGTTTTGCAGGCAAGGTGTCTCTTCTGCTTCTTTCAATAATCTAAACGCCAAATACTGACGATCCAGATGGTTATCTGGACCTCGGCACAGACGGAGTTTCACACCTATGGCTTTGCTGCTGATTTTAGAATTTAGGGTTGCTCCATTCATTCACTCATCTGTTGTTTCATTCATTTGTCCATGTGTTTAAATGGTCAAGCAACAAATGCTTACCTTGCGTCTATGATATGCCAAGGGTTGTGCTTGGTGCTCAGAGTGCAGTGATGCATCCTAGCCCGATTTTATTCGAATAGTTACACACAGAGTTGTAAAACTGCATCAGTATGAGGGGAGCCCTGAAGGAAATGTGTATTAGAGAGATTTGACTGAGGGAGGTCTGGGACCTGTTCTCAAGGAAGTGATGGCTGGGCTAATAACCTGTTAAAGGAGCAGGTGAGTTAAGTAGGTGACATGGGGATAGCGCAGGGAAGCTTGAGGAAATGAGAACAGCATGTGCAAAGGCCCTGAGGTGGGACCGTACAGCTTAGGTGAGGATTGGAATGAAGGTTGGTGTGGCAGGAGTAGAGAGAACAAAGGGGTTAGGCAGGTCCTTGCAGGCCCTAAGGAGCCTTTGTCCTTATCTTAAGGGCAAAGTTGACACACAGGGAAGAAGAGATCTGGTTTCACAGCGTGAGTTGTGGACACAGTATGAGGTGTACAAGGAAGAGGGTTTTAGAAACTTCTCATTCTTGCCTTACGCAGTCCCTGCTTGTCGACTTGACTCAATTACAGGTGTCCCCTGACAGCTGTTAGCTGCCGGGCAGGCTGGTTCTCCCAGGCCTGACTGGATAATAGGGAGAATGTTCTAGGGTGGCTGAGAGCCATGCTCCAGTGGTCTGGATCTGCTCTCCCCTCTGCGCACAAGGAGCCATTGGTGCAAGACACCTGTGCTCGCTGCTAGAAGATTCGAACGTGTTGAGCTGTAACAGTCTGACAGGGGAGCCTGGCTTCAGCTTTAATAGAACACAAGGCACCCAACCAACTGGCATAATCTCTCCCCTGAAACATAATGTGTGGCTTTTGTGTGCTGGGGCTTCCATTGACAATCAGGATTAAATAGAGACACATTCAAAATATAAACATTCTTGACCTCATTTATAATGCTAAACATAAATGACATCGTAAATGGCATTTTCAGACTCCAGGTATTCAACCTGGAGTTGAATACCTTCAGCAAAAGATCTGAAAAAAAAAATATTTTTGGTTCAAGCTGTGATAATGCCAAGAAAACAACAGCAGTAACAATGAGAATTCAAACAGAATTCTGGGCGGGGGAAGGAAGGGGCGGGGCACCCATTTCCGGAATATCCAAGGGGATTGTCATAGAACAGAGTTTCCTGGCCCCGGTGCTGAATCATTCTTGTTGGGGGGCTGTCCTGTGCATTGCAGCATGTTGACCCGCATCCCGGGCTTCCACCCGTTCGAGGCCAATGGCACAATATCCCCTCTCCCAGACGTGACAACCAAAACTGTCTCGAGACACTACCAGATGTCCCCTGGAGGGCAAAGTCCATCGCCCGCCTTTTGAGCCATGGTATTCGAGGATCCATAACGAATACATCTGGGGTAGAGGTCTTTGTGAGATAAAAATAAGCAGTGCTAAGACAAAAAAAAATAACCATTTCCCATAACCTAAAGACTGCTTGACATAATCGTGTTTGAAATTTTCTATAGAAGGTGGCCAGAGGTTTTTCAACCCAAAGTCAGTTTTACTTCACACACGATTTAGGCATCCGAGCATGTGGACGAAAACGACCGTTCTTGAACCTCCCAGCTAAGGGACCGACCCCTTTCTATTCATTGAGGGAAGTGGAGCTTATGATTCTACAAGTTCACTTTTTAATTTTAAGTTGGAAGTGTGAAAATGGCTTTGCCATTTCTTCCTCTCGGAGAGGAATAAAAAACGGAACCGGTTGTTCACTTTCTGTGCTCTTGAGACTCAGTATTTCTCCCCATCTCCGCTTTGGTGGAGATGGGAGGATATTAAAAGCAGTAGTATGATCGTTTGGCTGCTTCCCGACAGTCCAGAGGAATTGGAAGAGCTTTGTAAGATTTCCCGAGAGTGAAGTGCTCTGACAGGTGTCCCCCTCTGCTGGGACAGTCATCACTGTCCCACTGGGGTGGCCACAAGCAGGCAGATTGGAAACCTTTGCCTTTCAACCTCCCTCCGTAGCGAGCTGTACGTGAATGACCTTGAAAACAGGCTGAACCTCCTTGGACCTCCACTGTCCTTTTTCTGAGCATGAAAATAAAAGCAGTGACTGAATCTCTCGTCCGGGTGTTGTGAGGTTTAATGAGATCACAGTTGGGGGATCTGGCGTTATCACTTAAGAGGTGTGACTTCTTTACCTTGATGCTGCCAGGGGCCTGCTCATTATCTTGCCTATTTCCTTTTGTTAAATTGATTAGGCAGGCAGATGTTTCTTTGGTATAGTTGAGGATGCAGGATTTGGAAATGTCAAGGAAGAACCTATCAACCACCCTAAATTTAAGTCTGGTTGAGTTGATTTGTCTAGATCTAGACAAATTTTAACTTACTTCATGGATATGTAAACTATATAAGTGATATAAACTTATACATGGAAAATGAGTTTAAACTCATCTCTAATATGTAGTCATTTGCTCTCTCTGTGTAATGTACGAAATAGATTCGACTATATTATAGGTATAGCAAATACTCTTGAATAGATTCATAGTGTAAATAATAATGAAACTCCACCAAAAAGTATTAATAGTACTTTAATAGAATAGTCTTTTTGTTTGCTTGTTTGCTTGCTTGCTTTTTAGGGCCACACTCATAGCATGTGGAAGTTCACAGGCTAGGGGTCGAATCAGAGTTGTAGCTGCTGGCCTACACCACAGCCACAGAAGCAAGGGATCCGAGCCACGTCTGTGTCCTACGCCACGGCTCACGGCAACACCAGATCTTTAATCCACTGAGCAAGGCCAAGGATCAAACCCACATCCTCATGGATACAGGTCGGGTTCATTTCCACTGCGTCATGATGGGAACTCCCAATAACATACATTCATAATACCTTAATAATGGCTTACATGATTTGAAAAGGCTTTTGGTATTTTAGATGAGACGTTATCAGGATATCTGCTGAAAAAGTAAAGGGAGTTAGTAAAACTTGGTCTGACTTTCAGAAAGCTCAGATAGAAGTCAGCCCAGGCAGCCTTTGTGTTTCTCTTGGGGAAGGAGACTTTATCTACCGCCCCTGAAAGAACACAGAGACCTGGCTTATTTTATTTTGTTTTGTGGTCTGTGCTGCTAGGAGGGTTTGGCAGGGAATGCTGGTCCATTTATGTTAAGGCTGAAGACTGCTCCCTGACTACGGTTGAAATTCACCAGCTAAACTGGGGCTAGTCCAAGGGGGAAAGAAAGCCAGTGATAAAAGTGAGATTAACAGCTATGAAACTGGAACGTGATCTGGGGACACTCCAGTGGCAAGCAGCCTGGGATGCTGGTCTATGGAACAGGGTGGGAGGGAGAGACCTGCCAGTTTTTGATGCTGAGAAACATGTGCCTTGAACAGTAAGACAAAATGATACAAATAACCCCACATCCCTGTCCAAAGTGATACAAATAACCCCACATTTGTGTAGTTTGCAAAACAGTTCTCTGCCACCACTTCATTTAATCCTCAGAACAATCCTGAGAGTGGCTGTCATCATTTTCTTTTTTTCTTTTTTGTGGGAGGAGGCTTTTTGGGGCTGAACCTGCAGCACGTGGAGGCTCCCAGGCTAGGGGTCGAATCGGAGGTATACATAGCCTCTGGCCTAAGCCACAGCCACGTAGGATCCGAGCTGCGTCTGTGACCTACACCACAGCTCACAGCAACACTGGATCCTTAACCCAAGGAGCAAACCCAGGGATCAAACCCACGCCCGCACCATTACTAGTCAGATTGGGGACAGGAACTCCTAGCTTCCATCATTTTCAGTGGATAAAGCCTGCTCACAAGAGTCACAGGACCTGCTCAAAGGCCCTTGCTCGGGAACCAGTGAAGAAGTGATTCTATCCCACACACCAAGTTGTTTCCCTTAAAAGAAAAAAAAAAAAAAAAAAAGGAAGATGAATCCCCTTTTTAAAAAGGTAAAATAAAATAAAAATGGAAAGAAGTCAGGATTACAGCTGAAGTTGGGACATCAACAGAATGGAGGGTTTGCTTTTTTTTTTTTTTTTTTGCCATTTCTTGGGCCACTCCCACGGCATGTGGAGGTTCCCAGGCTAGGGGTCGAATCGGAGCTGTGGCCGCCAGCCTATGCCAGAGCCAGAGCAACGCAGGATCTGAGCCACGTCTGCAACCTACATCACAGCTCATGGCAAGGATCCTTAACCCACTGAGCAAGGCCAGGGATTGAACCCGCAACCTCATGGTTCCTAGTCGGATTCATTAACCATTGCGCCACGACAGGAACTCTGCAGGGTTTGCTTTTTTAAAGTTTCTTCCCTGCCCACTGGCTACCTTTCCCCTTTTTAAATTTTGATTTCCTGCGAGTGCCCATCTTTCATGCTAAGAAGGTAAGAACCCCTATCTGCTCGTTAATCACCCCACACCGAAACTTCCTGTAGCTCCGGTGGCCAAATCTCCCCGGGCTGTGTCGCCAGGCGATAGTCAACAGCAACTATCGTGTTATGGTTTTAATCACCAAGATCTCACCTGAGGACTCTGCCCCGTCATTCTCCGTGTGTGGATCGCAATTTACCCATTTTAAGGTGCAGGGAGCAGAGGTTGGTTCCTGTTAACTGGCCAAGAGGTCAGAGCCCACGCAGGCAGGGACCTTCTCCTGGGCGGGTGGGGGGCGGCCCTTCTCGCTCGGCAGCCACGCCCACGGCATCCAAGCCGCTGCCACTTTCACTTCTCCGTTTTGCTCTTTTAATTTCCTTAACTTTTTTTGTTTGCTTCTGCCCTCCACTGATTGGGCAGATACATGTATATTTCCCAGAGAGATGTTTAAACTATGTGGGGGAAAGGTATATTTTTTAATGTGTGTCCTGTCCACAGGACAGAGAGGCAACAATTTTAGGAACTCAAAATATGTTTAAACACAACCTTGTGAATGTTACGGCTCATCATTCGGCGGTTGGCATTGGACCTTGGCAGTCCCATTTTATTAAATGCTGTATTCGATGTTCTTGATTTGAAATGTTTCCTTTGATTTCCATCTTGAAGGCGGTTTTTTTTTTTTTTTAATGTTAACCCATCCGACTTTCTTCTAATCACTCCCTCTCTCAAAAGACACTGGATTCCTGCAGTAATTCACATCTCCTTATCTGTCTGTCTGTCCGTCTCTCTGGCATCATTCATCTCTATAAACACAAACAGCTTACTATGCTTCAAGGAGCTAGGACAGACCACCAGAGTAGTAGCCCCAGAAGTCTTAGGCTCTTGGTTTCTGCCAAGCCCCGAATGGGATTGCCTTTTCAAAGGGAGACATCTGGCCATCACTCCCCGCCCCACTCGGCCTTTCCCGAAATAAACGTGGCTGTGTCTCCACTTCGCTCAGATTTGAGAGAGTTAATTATTTAGTACGTTTGCCAAGCATATCGGATTCCCTAGAGAAAGTGTGCCACATAAATATATATAAATGAATAATTAATTACAATTTAAGCAGATGGCTTGGTGAGTTCTTCCTGAACGGCCCCATTTTCCTAATGAGCTGTTCTGAAGTTCCAGGCTGGGCCTGGTTTCTCAAGCCTCCGCCTTTCGGCACCTTCTCTCTCTTCCCCATGTCTTGATTTCCTTCTGTTGAATTCTTTTTCCCTCCTGCCAGTTCTATCAGGGCCTCCCTTATTGTGGGCACTCAGTCAATCATACTGATTTAGCGCCAGGCCTATAGGAAAAAGACTTTATTAACTTCGGCGGGCATCATAAGCTCCTCCGAACTATAGGGTGAGATGAATAATTAGATAATGATTCTAAGGCACAGTGACAACGAGGAGCCAGGCTCATGAAATGCCGAGCACGTCGTGGTGATCACGGGTTGAGAGAATCTTGTGGCTGACCCCTTTTCTCTGATCTGTGTCGAGTAAAACAAGAGAACCCTGCTACTCTCAAAATTAATATAAATCAAATCAAATCTTCCTACAAGCTCGTGACTCCTCTCAGGGGCGAGCACAAAACAAGCTATTGCAATTGAAGAGCATGGTTTGGCAGTTCGTTGGTCTGTCTTTGCGGGAGCCGTGGACTAATTTAGATGGAGTCCGAAGGGGCCACATAATTGCTTCTTGAAGGTTGACGGCCACATTCTAGTTATTCCTTTACCAGAGATTAAGAGGAATTAGGGACCCGTTCACGTCCATCCTGCTAAACCTGACCCAGTTTATTCATACTGTCATTTTACTTCAGAGCATGAGAGGTAAAATGAGCTGCTCTTATCAATTAATAGCCGAAGAAAAATGTAGATTTCAAGTTCACTGTAAGGGCTCTTTATGCCAAAGCACTACAGAAATGAAGAGGCGCTCTGTTATGCTGGGGGGAGGGGGTGGAGAAGGGGGGAGGGTTCGAGAAGGGCCGAAGAGAATTTTTTTCCTTCCCCCTTGAGAGTTGGACTTACTGTGCAATCTTGGATTTTCTAGTGACCTGTGTTAAAGCCCTGGGGCTAAAGCAGACCTATAATGGATCTATTTCTGAATTGTTCAGCAGTGTTGGAGTTTAAAACAGCAGCCGTGGTACATGCATATAATGAGGCCAGCACTTCCTTCTGCATCTAGGAGCGCCCTGGTCACAGCCCTGCACGGCCTCTCAAAGTACGGAGGAGACCCAGCTCTTCCTCGGCCCACTTCCAGGATCCTCCAAGGCGGCCAGCTTTATCCAGAGCAGACACAGAAGCTGCTTTAGGGATAGAGGGGAGAAGGTCCACGAAAGACCCTGCCCTCCTCGCCTCTGAACCTCCCGCCCTGCTTGGCTCCCCCCACCCGAACCACGCAGTCGACTCTCTGAAATTCCCTTCTCTGGGTGAAGGCATTGTTCCGAATTCAGATACCTCTGGGAGGCATAACGCATTCTCTTTACCCGTCATTAATAATTTAGTGTTCATTCGACAAACATTTGTTGTTGGTTGAATTTATTCATAACATGAATTAATCAGAGTCTGGCAGTGAGACGATGCACTGGGGCCCAAAGCTGCCTTTCTGCTGGTGGCAAGACCCCGATGAACCTCAGTGGCCATACCTGCAAAACCAAGAAGACGGATCAAGTAGCTTCCACCACCAGTGTTGTCTATCCCTCAGCCCGCTGTGGGAACGGGCGGACACCGGATGGCTGGGGACGGCTGGGAGAGCCCGGGACACAATGGATTGTGTGTGGAGATTCACCAGATGGCTCAATACCTCTGATTTGCTTGGTACTGACCTATAGCTTGGGGTCTGGGTCCCAGAGCTCAACAGAGAGCCTGGTATACAGTAGGTACCCAATAACATTGGGTTAACAAGTATATGAAGCGGTGATGAACCCAACTAGTATCCACAAGGATGCAGGTTCCCACCCTCACACAGCTGTCTTTCCCCCGCATCTTCCCCTCGTCAGCCCCCTGCGCATGTCACATCCACATTTCCCTCTTCCTGCAGGGACAGCAGTCACCGTGGATTAGGGCCATCCTATCTCACCTTAACTGGATTCATCTGCAAAGACTTTACTTTCAAATACTCACACCGTAGGCAGGTACCAGGGGTTACGACGCCAACAGTTCGAGAGGATGCGGTTCAACCCAGAACAACGTGCTCGCAGGATTGTTGCGCTGAAATACGTCTATGAAATGTCTTGATAATGGGAGAGTATTTATGCCAATGTAGGATCATGATCTCAGTCTGGTCCTCCCTCCCAACCATGAGGTTGCCCACAGAGAGTCTGAGCATGAGGACTCTGAGCTCCAAGTTACGAGCGTGAAAGCCCAGGAGCGGGAAGAGTAGAGAAAATGGGGTCCAGGGCCCAGAAGACAAGATTCATTCCTTTGACAGGGCTGCCTGGGCCTAGTCCAGTCCCAAGCCAGTGAGGTCACCTCAAATACCCCATGGGCTAACCCGGAAGGTGCCAAGCATTGATTGACAGCTGGGCCCATTTGTCGAGGCCACCCAGGAGAGAAGGGGAATCACTCATTCACATTCACGTTAGGTGTTTTATTATCATAGACTTGGAAGGTCACTTAATGAAGAAAAGCTTGAATAAGCATCAGTAAGGTGTTCGATGCCATGTTATTCAGAAGATACAGTTCCTGACCTTTCAGAGCATGGGTTCTAAAGGACGCCAGGCACGAGTCCAGCCGTGTCTATATTTGATGTGTTTTTTCCTTTCCCTTTCTGGGGGTGTTAGCACCAGGGAAGCATTGCATTCTAGTTGATTAGGAACCACAAGTCTAAATTTCAGTTCTGGGCTGAGTAGTAATTTTTCCTGAAGGTTTGAATAAATCATCCAATCTGCTTCAGTTTCCACTATTTTCAGCCTTTCTATTTTAATCATTAATTTTGGCTGCTTAGGACCCCGGAGTCACTGAGCCTGTTTGTGATTTAATTTGGGATGGGAATGAGGCAGGAGGCAGAAGGTGCACTGAGACCCAAACAGGAGAAAAACGGGCTTGGGTTCCATTCTGAAAGATCTGGGCTAGATGCAGGGGACATTTTCTTGTTGATGACAACTGCCATTCTTTGGTTGGCTCTAGCAGGGCACATTCCAGCATTTGTGCAACTGTAACTCTGGTAGAGATAGAAGAGATTCTCATGTAAGGAAGATGGTTTAATTTTCATTTTGATTTGATTGCAATAAGACAGGTCAGGGGAACTGTCCTTTCAGGTAAATTATAATGCCTCAAGTCAGTAAGAAGTGTGTATAATTCACCCGGTTCCCCTTTTTGCTTTGAATGCCAGGAAGCTCAAAGCCAACTCCACCGTTCATTTAAAATATTAAAATTAGCCTAGGGAACTCTTTCAGTTTTCTACTGCTGTGAACAAACAACCCCCAAACTTAGTAGCTCAAAACAATTTATTTTTATCTTCCATGGTTTCGTGAGTTAACAGAACTCAGCCGGGCAGCTCTTGCTTGGGGATGCTGGCAGTTTCAACCTGAGGGTGGCTGGGGTTGATGTGATCTAAAGGCTCAACTGGGAAAAATATTCAAGATGGTTTGCTCACTCACACATGTGTCACCTGGGCTGAGGTGGCCGGAATGGCTGGAGGCTGGCTAGCTCTCTGCTTCCAGATGGCTAGCTTGGGCTTGCTCACATCATGTATGGTGGTTGCCCTTCACACATGGCCGCTGGCTTCCCCCAGGGGTCATACTGGGGAAATTCCTACCCTGCAAAGTTATGAGGGGAGATGTGGGTCATGGGTGGGGTCATCCTTGGAAACATATACCATAGTTATTTATTAACTTTTAATTATTTTCCAGTCTTATCAGGGATGTCTTTCTTTGTGAGCCTTTGTAGGTGAATACGAATAACATCTAAATGATGCTTTATCCTTGACAATGAACTCACCTGTGCTACCTTACCTGGCCTCCACAACATTAGGTAAATGGGCAGACCCTGTGACTTTATCCTTATTTTTACAGAGGGGGAGATGATTTTGAAAAAGATAAGTGATTTGTCCAAGGTCGCACAGCTGGGATGGCACAGCTGGACAGGGGCATCTGAAACATCCTCCAGCGCCAGGTGAAGCCCTGACAGATCTGAATCTAAAACCCACGTGTGCCTCCCAGACACGCTGCACAGCACCTGCTTGCCTCTCCATCATCCATCCCCAGCTGAGTTTAGTGCAGAAGGAGTCCTAGTGCAAAACTCCATCCAAAACTCTGCTGCTTCCTGACTGTGGACCTGGGATCTTTCAAATGACTCAGTTTCTTCGTCTGTAAGATGAGGTTGCTGCTGATGGTGCTTATTCCTTCAGGGTTGTCATGAGGATGAAATGTATTAATGCAGCAAAGTCATACTTGATAGGAACTTTCAAAAGAAATCGCTCCGTGAAAAGCTGTAGAGATAAGTAGCTCTTAAGAGGACTCTGGTCTAGCTTCCCTTTCTTCCTGCCTTTCTTGATTTTATATGCACCTTGCTAAGCATCCCAGCAGATATCGACATTCTTTTACTGCTCATTACATAGCACAGGACAGACTGAAAGCCCTAAGTCGATGTTAATGCCTGCCTGAGTATCATGATCTCATTTATTTATCTATCTATCGATGCTTTTCAGGGTCGCATCTGCGGCATATGGAAGTTCCTTGGCTAAGGGTCAAATCAGAGCTGCAGCTGCTGGCCTATGCCACAGCCACAGCAACACCTGGTCCTTAACCCACCAAGCGAGACCAGGGATCAAACGCACCTCCTCATGGATACTAGTAGGGTTCATTTCTGCTGAGCCATGATGGGAACTCCCTGCGCATCAAGATTTTAGCTTCGGGATGTCGTTATAAAATATTGTCAGGACTTGTCGACACAAGCCGCTCTCCCCGGGCTCTCGAGTGCACTCGCTCTCCCTCTTCAATTATTTACACTGACTTTCTCTCCCTCGGGTGCCCAGTCCCTCTCTCCTCTCATTCTCCATCCCGAGCGGATCTTCACATTCACACCCAAATTCTCTCCACTCTGCTCCTTTTCCATACCCGTGTCCTCTCAACAAGCTTAGCCAAAGACATCCTTCCACCTACAGACATGCGCCCTTGACCTTTTGCATTCCAGGGCACCTTCCTTCCTTAGACCCTCAGGGTCCAAATATTTCTGTTCTCACTGAGCCTGAAATGCCCCCCTCCATCCTAGGTTCCCCTAAGGATGGCCACGCACCCCCCAACAGGATGCAGACGTACCTGTGAGTGAGGAGGCTTTGGACCCCTGGCTGCACCTGCCCTGAGGGTGGTCAGCTCACAGAGGTTTTCATCGGTGGCCAGACAGTGGATTATTTACCTGCCGCCCACCTGGACATGGCACAGACACTCCAGGTACCCTCCAGGGAGCAGACGACAGCTGCTGCTTAAGGGGATGCGTGTTCCCAACATGGGGAGGGAGGAGGCTTGGCTAAGGGAAGCTGCCGGCTTTCTCCCGGCTCAGGGTGGGGGGAGCATTGAGCTGAACATGCACCTATGCAGAAGGGCAAAGAGCCAAAAATAACTGGGAGCAACAGCATTTCATCTGACAGGCCCAGAAATAGAGCTCATTTCAGAGCTGCAGACCCAGTGATTCCGAGACCTTCAGCATTCCCCAGAAAGACACGGGGAAAGTCTGAGGTTACACAAGAGCTCGCATCCTCTCTTCACGCCAGCTTCTCAGAGCAAGGGCTCTGTGGTCCACAGGAAGAGCGCCTGCAACATCAGAGACCTGAGGCTCAAAAGACAAGGTCTGGGGACCAAGACATGGGAATGGTATCTGGTGCAATGTCCTCAGGAAGAAAGAAGAAGCAATCGGTCAACATGGAGAATGCAAAATAGGAAGAGCAGAGGCAGAAGACGGATGCAGGGAAGGTGAGGATGTAGGGCAGGCTCGGTGTCACAAAAAAGGATGGATGGAGGTCCACGGAGAACGGATTCGCTTCACTGTACAGAAGAAATTACTGCAACATAGTCAATCAACCATACTTCCATAAAACTTAAAAAAAAAAAAACGAAAACAAAACCAAAAGAATAAAACACGTGTGTGTGGATAGTCCTGGATCCTGAAGGTCATCCTGGGCAGAAAAAACGCCATGGTCTTCCAATCGGAATGGACGTGCACTGCCTGATAGCGGTCTTCTCTTCTGTTTTTTTCCTCCGTTTTGATGCAAAAGGCAAATGTCGCAGTCCGTGCTTTGTTCTGAATATCTGAAAGCACAGACAGGAAGGTGGGGAGGAAGAGAGGGGAAGGCTCTGGATTCCAGAGACCCCCGGACTGCGGGAAAAGGAGGACGGAAGCTAAGAAAGGTGGATGGAAGAAAAAAATGAAAACCGATGGCGTTCCCGCTGTGGCTCAGCAGTAACGAACCCCTGGTCCCGCTCAGTGGGTGAAGGATCCGGTGTTGAAATGAGCTTCAGTGTAGGTCGCAGAGGTAGCTCAGATCTGGCGTGGCGGTGGCCATAGAGGATGGATTCAATTTTATTTGAATTTGTCTAAGAACTTTTATACAAGGCATGAGGGGATTACAGAGAATTGATGAAGAAACAACCATGGCTTTCGGGGAACAAACACTCTGAGGAGGAGCACTGGCTGGTGAAGCAGCTGCAACAGAAAGCAGGACTAAACGACTACAGGCGGGGTCAGAAAAAAAAGACCAATTGAGTTTTTCCTTTTTCATTCGTATGTAACATTACTTAGCGGCTTTTTAAAAACTGAAATAGAGTTGATTAGCAGTACGGTGTTAGTTTCAGGTGTGCAACGAGGTGATTCAGTTCTGTGTATACTGATTTGTCCAGATTATCTTCCATTATAGATTATTACAAGATATTGACATTTTGACCTGCGGTCACGAGGGGGAGCTCCCTGGAGCTGAGGGCATCTGCCCGGGCCTGTGTAGGAGAGAAGCGGGTAGAAAAAAATCAGTCCTCCATCCCACCCAGTGCCCCTCCCTCACCCACCTCTTCACATGAGGTCAGCTGTCTCTGGAAGGGACTTCTTGACCCCACACACCTTCGGAGCTTCGAAATGTGGTTTCCAAATGCCCAGCAATGGACAGTGCCAACCCAAAGGTAAGTTTCTGTTGGTCCTCAGCAAAATGAGACGAATTTTGGAGTTCTTCCCAAGCAGATTATATTCAATGTAAAGGACTGTCTTTTATAATGAGGTTAGGTCTTCGTTAATGTTTTGGCTGGTAAAAAAGACAGTCTAGGAGTTCCTGTTGTGGCTCAGCGGGTTCGAGAGAACTGGACATAGCGTCTGTGAAGATGCAGGTTTGATCCCTGCATCTGGCCTCAGTCAGTGGGTTAAGGATCTGACATTGCTGCCAGCTGCAGTGTAGGTGACAGATGTGGCTTGGATCTGGCACTGCTGTGGCTGTGGTGTAGGCTGGAAGCTGCAGCTCTGCTTCGACCCCTAACCTGGAAATTTCCATTTGCTGCAGGTGCAGCCCTAAAAACAAAACAAAACAAAACAAAAAAGGATATTCTACAGTATATCTTAATAGAGTACAGAAGATAGTATATTCAGGGGTGGGCTTTTGCTTGTTGGTTTGGCTTACATATGTTTTACGGGGCAAGCTAACAGCTGGCCAGCTGCCTTGGTCCCTGAGATTTTTTTCTGACCCTACATCATTTCAGAGTCTGAGAGCCACTGGCCTCGGGTGTTCCTCGGTGCCCACAACCCCAGCAAGCAGGTTCTCTCCCGCCCCTTTCACAGCCAGGCTGCCATATCCTTCCAGACAGCGGTGCCTTCGTCCTTTCCCGAGTTCAGGTGTGGCATTGTCCTCTGCCACAGGCTCCTTGGGGGGAACTTGAGGAACTGCCTTGTACTTTGGCGGTAATGAGTGAGACCAGATTAATACACTGTCCCCAGGGGCCTTCACATTTTAGTGGAGTATTAAAACTTAATTCCCACCACTGAATCGTAATGGTGGAATTTTAAGCCCTTCCACAGGGCAAAGGAAAAGAAGGCTATTTTTAAATAAAAGGCCTTCCTCTGAAATCAGACCCCACCCTTTAAATTACTGACACAAACGTCTAGAGGGGAGGCAAGGGCAATAGCAGAGTCTGCCTTCTGGATCAAAATGTCACATTGCACTGTGAATAGAAGTCCTGACCTTCCCTCTCTCTGCCCCTCTGCGATACAGAACTCATCAGTCAATCCCGCCACCCCCTGCCCTGGGCCACAGAGCTACCTGAAAGTCACTTTTAGAGGATCAAATTGCGTTTTGATCCGTGTTCTTCATGTCTGCTGCTCCTCTGGAGTCCCGGGGCCTGGGGGGGGTGGCGCATGCACAGTAGGAGCGCAGCAGAAGCTGAGTAAGTAAGACACTGGCTACTGCAGGTTCTAAATAGCCCAGGCTCCTGGGGCGGAGGGTGGAGGGTGGAGGGTGGAGGTGGGTGGGGGTTAGGGGGGTGCCCCTGCATTGACTATGTTAAGTAAATTCAAAGTCTTAAAGCTTGGGAGTTCCCATCGGGGCTCAGTGGTTAACGAACCCGACTAGGATCCATGGGGCCTTGGGTTTGATCCCTGGCCTTGCTCATTGGGTTAAGGATCTGGCGTTGCCGTGAGCTGTGGTGGAGGTCACAGACAAGGCTCAGATCCTGCGTTGCTGTGGCTGTGGTGTAGACCAGCGTCTGTAGCTCCGACTTGACCCGTCACCTGGGAACTTCTATATGCTGCGGGCGTGGGCCTCAAAGGTCAAAAGACGAACAAACAAACAAACAAACAAAAAATTAAAGCTCATGAGCTTGAAAACTCTGATTCCCGGAAGCCTGATTACAAACAACCTGAGGGAAGCATTCTGTTCCCTAAAGACAACCCAACCGCAAGCAATGAAGGAGGAGAGGAAATCCAGAGGGAGGCCTGGGGTGACTGCAAACCCCAGAACGAGGGTGATGCCCCGTTCTCTGGAACTGGAACAGTTTTCCTTCCACATTCATTAAAAAGTATGGGCTACTATACTGGCAGGAAAAAAATATGGACATGTTCTAGGACAAAGCCATCAAATCTTTTATCCCCTTGAACACTCAACAGAATAAATGGTTGCTACACCACATGGGAGAATGCTGAGTGCTTTGGGTTGGTGGAAATGGGACAAGGTGTCACCAAACCAAGACACGGGCCACTGCTTTAATGTGGTGCATTCTGGATGAGAAAGGAGCAGAGTGCCCCTTTCCTATAAGGAAAGGTTCTAGAAATGGGGTCTGTGGGCTGGCAGCAGCAGCATCTCCCAGTTTGTTGGCAAGGCAGCCTCTCAAGCCCCACCCAAGACCTACTGAACCTGGAATTCTAGTTGGGTTGCCCAGCCATGTGTGTTTACAAGCCCTCCTGGTGGTGGAGATGCAGGCTGAAGTTCAAGAGCCACTGACAGAAGTCATTACTTTGCAGTGAGTGACACGGAACCAAGAGCCTGACCCAGGGCCTCAGCCCTTAGGTGACCTAAAAAGGTAAGGGATGACTCAGCTGACTTGCTCATTGTGGCCAGAGCTGTGCTGAGAAGGCGGAGAGCATATCCAGGCACAGGGCATGCCAAAGCTGGCCTAACCCCACCCTGGGCACCCTCTCTTCACCACCAGCCTCTCCCCACACCTTCCGCGGGGACTTGATCCGCTATGGTGGCACTGACACTGGGAAAAGACTGTGTCCTCTCCGACTCCCAATCTATTATTAGTTCCAATCCGCACAAATCCACCAGTGCCAAAGGGAAGCTTTTGAGAACTTTGGAAGGTGGGTTAACTGTTTCAGTGCAGCTGCGGACCCAAGCAATTGTCTGAGCCACTAGACACAGCCACAAGCTTCCCAGAGCGCCAGGGCCACCCCGCTGGGGAATCCAGCCGGCTCCTCGGTTGGTCTGGCGGCAGAACCCTGGTCGGGAGCAGGTAGTCCCAACCTTCGTTCCTAAGGCCCAGAATGTGTCTGACTTTTTTTTTTTTTTTTTTTTAATAAAAAGCTGTTTATGCACTTCAAGAGCCTCACCCCTTTCACTTGGGGCTTGAGCACAATTACATTGGCGTAATTAATTCATTTTCTTTTCCGGTCCAAAGTGGAAAGCCAGGGCACAGGGATGCAAATCAGATACAATCCCTCTTTGGGCGCCGATACTCTGGACAATTAAAACAAAGAGCTCGGCAGCGGCTGCGCGGGCCCCGGCACAAAACCCTCGGGAAGCATCCAGAACGTGCGGCGAACCAGCCGGCAGGGTGGGGCGCAACCCGGGCTAAAAAATGTGCGTGCTGGGAGGCGGCCCCACCCCTGCAGGTGGACAGGTGGAGGTTGGCAAGGGTCAAAATCCCTCCGTAAGGACTGGCAGCTGGGCCGCTGCGTGGCGCAACTCCAGGGGGCACACTCGCCCTGCGCCCGGTGGGAATGGCGCCCTCGCCAAAAAAGCACCCTAACCAAAACCCATTGCACGGGCGGGAACTGGGCTGCGCGACCCGCCAAAGGAGTGGGTGGGAGAGAGAGGGTGCGCCAGAGCGGACTGGAAGGGGACGGGGAAGGAGGGGAGAGAGGAAACGGGCTGGGAGAGAAGGGGGAAAGTGAAAAAAATAGGGCGGTAGGAAGAGAGAGGTGAGAGTGAGAGAATTGGGGAGCGAGGAAAAAGGGAAACGGGGGGAGGCGAGAGGGATCGCGGAGAGGAAGAGCGCGGAAGGGGGGCGGGGGAGGAAAGGGAAGAAAGAGAAAAGGGGGCTGCCCGAGAGCCGGGGGCTGGGGGCACGGCCAGGGGGCGGGGGGCACGGCCGGGGGGGCGGGACCCGGGTCGGTCCCCACCTGCGTGGGCGCCGGCCACCCCCGGGGGTGGAAGCCTGGGGGCCGGAGGGAGCGGCGGAGAGGCGGGCTGGGCAGGGAGCTGAGAGGAGGGAGGGGACGGGGACTGGGAGGCGGGGAGGAGCCGGCGCTCGGCTGGGGCTGCGGGGGCGGCGACGGCGGGAGCGGCCGTGGAGGCGGCGGCGGGTCCGGCGGCGGCGGCGGCGGCAGGTGGCCCCGCGCGCGGCGGCCGGCCCGGCCGGGGGCGGGCGGGAAGGTGGCGCCTCGGGCGGGGGCCGGTCCCTGCACCAGGTGACCTGTTCCGGCCCGGATCCGGGCGGTCTCGCCATGCAGCGGTGCGGCGCGGGGCTCGGGTGGCCACGGCGGCAGCAGCAACAACCCCCGCCGCCCGCGGTCGGCCCCCGGGCCGCAGCCATGGCCCCCCCGAGCGGCGGCGTTCCCCCGGGCCTCGGCGGCCGCCCTGCCTGCACGCTGCTCCTGCTCTGCTACCTGGTGAGCGCCGGACCCTGCCCGGGTCCTCCCCTGCGCGCGGGGCTCTGGGGACGCGGGTGGTGGCGGCCAGGGACCTCCACCTCACGGGCGGGTACCGCGCGGCTAGTTTTCGATCTTCCTCGCCGCTGCACCCGGGGCGCTCCCGGCACCTGGGATGGGTACCCAGGGCGCGGAGAGGGGTGCGTGGACCGGACCTGCAGCGCTGCGCTCTCGCCGGGGTCCTTTCCTCTCCCTCTGAGACCCGCTCCAGATCCGGGTCAGGTTCCCCTAGAGACCCGGTCCTGTCCCCCACTCCACCTGGGCACCTCGCCACCCCGCCACCCCGCGTTTCCTCTCCTCCCCGCGGGTCCTGGGCTTCCCTCAGTCTTCTCGCGGCTCCTTTCCTCCCCGTGCCCAACTTCGCCTCTTTCTGTCGGCGAACGCCTCGACCCTCCTTTTAGTTTCCACCCGGTCCTCACGGCCCGGACCGTTTTCTGCCAACGCACCCGGCGATGAACCTCGTATTTCCAGCGCTTTTCAACTCCTCTATGGTCACTCTAGCCAAGTTGCAGATGCCAGTAAGAAATGTAGTTCTTTGTAACACGCTTACCGCCAGAGCGGGGACTTCAGCTGCGTCTCGAACATTGTCATTTCAGAGAACACGTTTGGCTCCTGCATGCCAGTTTACAATTTGCACACTTCTTGGCTTCTCTTTTAGTCATCAACTAAATGGCAGTAACCTAGTTTTCAAAACCAACTCATTTAAAATACCAGAGCAATGTAGACCCCCGCCCAACAAGGTTGGAGAATAGTCCTCAATTCCTTTGATGGTTTGCTTTCTTCTGCTTTGAATTCTCCTGAACAATAGTAAATTTACAGAAGGTGACACCCTTTCCGTCCAGCCTACCTTATGTTCCAGGATCCTGCAGAACCTTTGGGTTATCTCGCCATATATTACTGTAAATAAATGAAATGGAAAATGCTGAATCATGAAACTGATGTAATAGGAAATTCACAGAATGCTTAAAAAAGAAAAATTGAGCAGTGTCATTGTCCAGGATTCTTTTCATTTCTATGGCATTGCCATTATTTCAAGACTTTCTTCTTGGAGGCTGAAAACTGCTTAGGAGACACTGGCAGGAATTAGAATTTGATTCCATAGAGATTTGCCAAGTTTCTCTTGACACGCTTTACTTCTTGGATGTTTCATTTCTTGACGCGAGAGGATGTAAAAATGCAGAGAATGTAATTCTGCTGTTGCATCTACCTGTTGAGCAATCCATGCTTTTCCTCATATGGTGAAATAAGCTAGTACCAGGTTTTGTGGTTGGATTTAGTTCATATTTTTATAAGAAGTTGTCAGTTGACATGAATGATTTTTTTTCACCCAGGAGATATTATTATTTCATATTTATGCCACAGGGTTACAGCACACAGGCTCATAAATAAAACTGCCATAACAAATGATAGGGTTTCAGTTTAAACAGATGATTCCCATCCACAATGCACTGGTTACCCACAGAGGCAGAAATGATAGAGTAGAGCAGCGTGTGAAACATTAATGTACAAGTGTTCGGGAACGTTCCACGTGGAAATCCCAAGACCTGGCAAGGAGAGACCACTTCTTGACAGTTACAAGAAATTAAAGTGAAAGAGCAGTAAAGGCCTAGTGGTCCAAAGAACAAAGACAGATGATGGAGCAGGTATAAAAATTCTGTTTGGACCAAGGGGGATTTGAGAGAACAGATCGGAGAGAGGAGAAAAATGATGCTGTGGATAGACCGGGGTGAGTTAGTGGAGAGGCGAGGTAGGGCTCCAAAAAGAGAGATCATAGAAAATACTGTAATGTGGAAAATGACTAGAGCCTGAATCAATGTCTTGGCAGATAAGGAGGGAATGGATGTTGGAGCTTTCGTGGCAAAGGAAATGTCAGGGCTTCCTAGCTATGTGTGTTTCCTTAAGATGGGCTTCGGATATGGTCCTGTGTAAAAAAAAAAAAAAAAAAAAAGCGGGGTGGGGGGACTTAGATAAGCAAGAAAGCCGTTTTGCAGCCGGATGAGAAAGTTTTGCAAAAGTGCGACTTGCAAGGTGGGCTTCACCTTTTGTTCTAAAGGTCTAGCCATTGGGTTTAGCTCTAGAGCTACGTGCTACCTGTACGCCGTCTTGACCTTGGAGAAATTCAGTTGCAGATTGGGGAAAACGGAAACCTTCTGCATGAACACACGAAAAACGCGAAGCAACTGAGAAAAAAAAATGTGTAATTGTGAGCATCTCGTGCATCAAGAAATACTTCCTAGAGAAAATGCTCGGTCAGGGTCGGGCGGTGGACAAGTAGAGGGTAGGAGTGGAGCAGAATAGCTAAGCAGAACCTCGAATATATAGGCACTGGAGGAAGAAAGCCATCCCCTGTTTTGGAAACCTAAATAATAATTGTAATAATAATAGTTTGCATGGTGCTCAGGTTATTTACATGCATTATCCACTATTAACCTTAATAATAACCTTGTGAGGTCAGTGCTAGGGAGATTCCCCAGATGAGTTAACTGAGGCTCAGAGAGGTTTAGTTTGTTGCCCTGGGCCACACAGGTAGTCCAAGATTGAAATCCAAGTCCATCTCCTTCCAGAATCCCAGTTCTTAGCCATTGCCTTCTAACTTACTGCCTTCTGGACTTTGCTCCTTGTAACCTGTCCCCCTCATTCATAGATGTATGGGCCATTGGCAAAGCTCTCAAAATTAGCAGCTGCTGTGACATCGGCCAGGATGTGAGGTCATGTCTAAAGTAGCCTAAAATACACAAAGCAGGAAGCTCAGGCCACAGAGTAGAAGCAGGATGTTCAAGAGGGAAAAAAAATTAATAATAATAATAAAAAAGTAAAACCAGAAGATAGTTGCCACCCACAATGGAGAGGTGAACGGTGGGGTGCTTACATAATCCAGAGGCAGCTGGCCGAGTTTAGCGCCTGAATTTGTATGAACAAATCACACCATACAAGTGTGGTGCCAAGGGTGCCTTGGAATGGGTTCCAGAGACAAATGGCCCATGATTTGGAGACCCAGTCCCGTTTGTATTATCGCTCCCTCTTTGTTGGTTCACTAAGGGCTGGAGGTGGAGAGCGACTTGCTCAACAGATGCCTTTAAGTCCCTGCCCTCAGAGGGAGCCTGCTTTCTGGAGCCACCGTCCTCCCCCCTTGGCTGGGACAGAGTCACCTTCGGGAGCAGCCCGAGAACAGTACTCTGACTGTAGCTAGGATACTGCCAAGGCATGAATAATTGTGACGAGGCCTGAAAGATAAGTCACGGAACGATGCCAGGCAGATTTCCGAAAAGATGATCTCTGGTTCCAGCAGCTGCCAAAAGAAATTCTGAGGTCACCAAAGGTCAAGATGCAGAGAGCCTCCTCTGAGAGGGTGGGGACCTTGAAAGCAAACAGTAATGGAATCCGCTTCCATCGGGGTCATGGGTGCTGAGCGGTGTGGTCCACACAGGTCTTGCTCTGCCCCCACCCCCACCCCTTTGCCGTTCTCACCCGTCATTAACTCTTCCTTTCCTCCAGACTTGGCTAGAAGAGCCCGAGGCTGCCCAGCCCCATCTGGGATGGTGGCGCCTGTAGAAGGCAATTCTGTCTATTCCGAACTCTGGTCTCGAATGTATAATTTTTTTCTTAAATGAGAAAACACATCTCACAATGGTACTGATGTCAGCTGCAGAGCTGAAATTTTCCGAGTGGACATTTGCACTTGTGAGCCACCCAGGGGACAAAGAAATAAGGGGACATTACGGCACAGATGTACACGAGGCTCATTATCAGGCAATGGCTATGAGCATCTTGTACAGAATTCTCTGTAAGCAGCCACAGACCATCAGTTATCCCTCTGGAAGTAGTCACTCACTCCTTACTTGGTGTAACCCGGGACTTAGAACGTTCCAAACAAGGTATAGAGACCCTGAAGTATCTAGTTTGGGCGAGAATAATTATGGATATTTGAAATACAGAGACCACCCTCAAACTTCACCTCAGTCTGTGGCTTCCACATTCATCCTGACCAGAGCCCGAAAATTCCCCAAGCGAGGGTGTTTGCCTCTTGCCTCTCCTTCCTTCCAGTTGCCTGTTGGCAAAAGTCTAGGAGCCACCAACTGGCTGGGGAAAGTGAGAAAAGAAGGCATGAAGAAGCCAGGCAATTCCCAGAGAAGATGGATAGGCTGGAACAGATCGTAAATGGCCGAAAGTGAATCCAGTTACCCCATTTATTGGTTCATCCCATTCCCTGGCGAAAGGACGGAGGGGCAGGCAGGCCAGCGGGATGTGAGGAATTGCCGAGGAGGTTCTGCTCTGGTGGCTTGTTGTTTGTCTCCCAGCCCCACCTGAGGAAGGGCTGAAGCTAGCGCAGCAGTCAGCTCAGTGCAGCGTGTGTGCTTGTGGCTTAGATAGTATCTAGCCTCTCTAGACCCAGTGCCTGGTGATCTGATGGGATTTTTTGCTTCCCAGTCCACTTTCCAGATGACCGTGAGCAAAAATCCCCAGATCCACCTGTAACCAGAAGGTGGTGACAGGTAGAAGTAAATGGGTGAGGTGAGGGCATCTCTCGGGGTTTTTCTGGAAGGCAGGAGGCACACCATCACCCACCTTGGCGTCAGCAGCTGTGGATTTGAATTTTGGCTCTGTTTTTTTGGTAGCTGGTTGATCTTGGGCAAGTTACTGACCCTCTCTGAATCCTTTTCCTCCGGTGTTAATTGAAATGCTGTGTCCCTCATGGGGCGGCTGTGAGGGTTAGGTTAGAGGGGAAAAGTGCTCTGAAGTTCAGTGCGAGAGGATGAGGTTCGCAGTGAAGAAGAAAGACCCCACTTGTCTCAGTGCCCTGGACAGAGGAAGTACTCGGTGAAAGGAAACGGAACCAACCTTGGTGACTCTGTGATTTGTGTTAGAAAGAAGTAGCACATCAAATTAAAAGGGGGAGAGGATCCAACACAAAAAGGAGTATTGATCATTAGCACGATGGCGTTTCTCTAGCCAGATCTCAGGTTCCAGAAGGCACCCTGGTCGGCTGGGAAATGTTTCCCAAGGCGCATCTTGACCTCAGAGTCCATAGCGACGTCACCGTTCATTCTGCTTAATTGCATGCTTGGTTGACATAAACAGAATTTTTGCTTATTTCTAGTCAGCAGAAATCAGCAATGTAAGCCTTTTAAGCCAATACAGTTACCTTTTTGACTTATGGAACATTTGATCCAGCCAGTTTGGGGAGAGAGTGCTCGAGAGCCAAGGTCTTTTGTGAATGGTGCTGGAAGGAGCACAGGGGTGCATGTATCTTCTTGAATAAAAGTTTTATCCGGATATATGCTCAGGAGTGGGATTGGTGGATCATAGTTCTTCCAAAACAGAAACAGATCGAGGACATGGAGAGCAGACTTGTGTTTGCCAGAGGAGAGGGGGAAGGAGTGCGATGGATGGGGAGTTTGGGGTAGGTAGATACAAACTATTACATTTAGAATGGATAAGCAGGAGTTCCCGTCGTGGCGCAGTGGTTAATGAATCCGACTAGGAACCATGAGGTGGCGGGCTCGGTCCCTGCCCTTGCTCAGTGGGTTAACGATCCGGCGTTGCCGTGCGCTGTGGTGTAGGTTGCAGACGTGGCTTGGATCCCGCGTTGCTGTGGCTCTGGTGTAGGCCGGAGACTACAGCTCCGATTCAACCCCTAGTCTGGGAACCTCCATATGCCATGGGAGCGGTGCAAGAAATAGCAAAAAGACAAAAAGACAAAAAAAAAAAAGAATGGATAAGCAGTAGGGTCCTACGGGACAGCACAGGAAACTATGTCCGATCTCTTGGGTTAGAACATGATGGAAAATAGTATGAAAAGAAAATGTGTATATATATATGTATGACTGGGTCACTTTGCTCTACAGCAGAAATTGAAGGAACACAGTAAATCAACTATACTTTAATACAAAATGCTTAATAAAAAGAGCCAAGGTTTTCTTAGGTGACTGTGGGGCGGAATGGATGGGGATGAAGAAAACAATCCATTATTATTTGCAATCAGACATGCCCACGTCCCCCTCTAAGTGTAAATGAACTTCCCGTGGAGAGACATGAAAGAGTTAAGATTTTCTAATCTCTCCACCCCTTCCTTAAATAACAAGTGGCCCATATAGAGAAAAGAGCCAAGTTTTCTTAGCTCTTTGGGACAAGGGAAGGTTATTTGAATAGAGGTTAGTTTCCTCTTATTGATTTATAAAGGAAAGCGCTGCACTCATCCTAAAAAAAGTTGAGCAGTATTGATAGATTTTTTTTTTCCAGCTCAAAGGTACATAAATTCGTGTTTCTGGATTCTCAGGCTGAATCGAAGGCATTTGGCTTTCCAATTGTGGGTCTTTCATCAGGAGCACACATTAAATGACCCATTTCTTTCTTTAAAAAAAAATTACAAAATGTACACAATTACACAAAGACAAAGGAATCTATGTTTTGTGACCATGTGGGGTGTTGTCAGACTTGACTCTGATTAGGGCTTCCTTCTGGAATAAACAGATGTTTGAGGGCCCAGGCATCTTTTTGTGTGCGGAGCAGATCAGCAGCTTCTGAGGTGGAACATCTATGTGGCTGCCCAAATGGCATCATTTGAGGGGCACGGAGAGGCCCTTTACACCCCAAAGATCTTGCTGACAGCTGCAGTGTATTTGGCCTTTGTTTTTAAGGCATTATCGCCACCAGGCTGGCATAGAAATGCAGATACGTGACGTGCCGCAGAATTCTTTCATTATCGCATTAACATGGATGAACTTGCCAGCTGAGGACAAGTCCAGCAGGGGGTGGAGGGACCGGAAGTTTTAAAATTGTGATTTGTATTTGGGGTACAGAGAAATGGAAAAGTTCTAGAATGTAGGGCAGTTGTCTGAAAGGTCTGGAGAGACTCGATAGCGGGGAGAAGTCCACTCTCGAGGGAGAAGGTGGGTGCCAGAGTGTCACCTTCCTTGACCTCACTCACAGTCCCCCAGCTGTGACCCCTAGAGGCCCAGGGAGATGCCAGAGGGTAAGGGCTTTACAGAAGGCGATTGATGAAGGCTGGATGGAAAACAGAAAAGTACCAAGGACACCCCCCACGTCCCAAAAGAACTTGTGGGGACTCAAGATTGGATCAAGTCCTTGTAAAGCTCAGTTTCTACCCAGGGCTGTGGGTTAGTCTCCTTGAGTTGGACCTCCAACCGAGGCAGGAGTGCCCTGGCCAGTACTTTATTTCAGCAAGAAACATCAACCCCAATTCTACTATGGGCCCAGCTTTATCTGAGAAGCCGGGGACATAACAATGAATAAGACGTGGACTCTGACTTTATAATTTCTAAACAAAGGAACGTTCGGGTAATTTTTAGCTTATGTTAATGCAACCTGGCATGTGAAAATACCTGTGAAGGTTGGACACGTGTCATGCCCAGAGCTGAAACTCTTCAAGTTAATTGCCTTATTTTCCTGGCAGGAAATAGCTCATAACCACACACATGACTTGAGCCAGGAAATCAGCTTCAGCTTAATCAATATTTAGAGTGTGATGTGTCGCTAATCGGTGTTGGTTTTGTACACAACAGAGGTAGCCATAACCCATGGCTTAGCAGCTGTCCACTGGGTCTGCTCCAAGCCACCAGATGCCAGCTTCCTCCATGACACAGGTGCCCACAAGACCGAAGGTTGTAACTCCTTCCTGAGGGGTTCAGACCAGGCTCCTCAAGCCACATACACTGCCTCTGAAGTCCTCTCTGGGGCGCACACACTCTCATGTTCTTAACGAGTTGTCCTCTCGTTTCCCAGCTGTCACTCATGCGTCTCCCACTACTCGAACCATCTGCGTCAGTCCCTGAAATCCTCTATGTCCAGCCTAGCTCCAACCCCTCATCCTACTGAGATCTTTACAGAAAGAAACGTCATCAAGGTGTCAGCACCACTGTGAGGGACCCTGGGCAAAATAACAAATCAAGCTCCATCAACTACACATATAGGAGATTATGCCTGATTGGGGTATTCATCTCCTTTTCCCAATGTGATTATTCCTTTAAAAGTTTTGTCTTCTGTCACTGTGTGTTCTTTAAAACTCTGTCTAACACTTGAAGTGGTCTTCTAATTCACTTGAGTATTATATGATCTTGTCATCTTTCCAAATGGCTGTAATTCAAAATAGTGACACGAGAACACATTTTCATAAAAATGATAAAATAAATAATATCTAATGACACAAAAACTCCATCCAGAATAAAGCTTGCAAATCTGCAGCAGTGATCTGAAAACCATGGCTCCTGGGCCCAACCAGCCAGCTACCTTCTTCCATAAACAAATTGGTACTGGACCTCACTGGTTTGTGCGTTGTCAATGGCTGCTTTCTTGACACCACACTAGATGTACATTGAGCGGCCTAGAAACCCAAAATAATTACCATATGGCCCTTGTTTTTTAATAGGAAAAGTCTCTGACCTCAAAACCAGAATGGCGCCATTGGTTAGAAATACAATGATAAGGAATTCCCATGGTGAGTCAGTAGTATCGCACCTGACTAGTATCCATGAGGACTCGGGTTTGATCCCTGGCCTCTCTCAGGGGGTTAAGGTTGTGGCATTGCCATGAACTGTGGTGTAAGCTGCAGACGCATCTCCGATCTCACGTTGCTGTGGCCGTGGTGTAGGCTGGCAGCGGCAGCCGTGATTTGACCCCTAGCCTGGGAACTTCCATATGCCTCGGGTGCAGCCCTGAAAACAAAACAAAACAAAACAAAAAAACCCCAAAAACAGAATTTCAAGAGAAGGTCCTGGAAAGAACCCCCAGGCAGTGGTCCCAAACCTGCATTCTCACCTCTGTCATTACCCATCTCCACAATGACGATCTGGGGTCCGGGAAGTCGTGGGTCACCAAGCAAAAGTGAAACCATATTTAGCACGATGCTACCCTGATTAACACGGACGAGCCAGCAACGAATGAACAGTATTAGTAACTTCATTTTCCAGTGGAATTTAGAGAAATCGGATAGCTTTCCCCTCGGAATTCTGTTTAAAAGAGGTTTTCCCCAGAGTTCCTAGTGTCAGCAATAAAAACGTGACTTTAAAAAATTGGGAGTGGGAGAAGGGGGCCTGGCTGAGGTCTTGGGGTGTACGTGAAAAGAACGAGGAAGCAGTTTTAAGTCATTCTTTGAAACGGAACACAATGTGATATTTAATACACGACAGCGTATCCTGGACCCTGTTCTCTGTTGTCTCAGTAAATAAGCAAATGTCTCCTTCCCAGGGAGCCGACAAAGGAGAGCACTGGGGGCATCTGGATGGAGGCGAGCGGGGCCCTGCGCTGGTCCAGCTTCCAGCAGCACCAGCTCTGGCCTCGGCTGGGCTCTGCTGGCGGCTCCACAGCTGGATTCGCACCTGGACAAGGGACTGCATCTGGGCACATGCGGCCACACGAAGGAACCGCCGCTTGTGGACAGATGCAGGCTGTATCTCTCTTCCTCCCAAAGCCTGGCGCTCCCAGCGGCAACCCTTTCCTCTCAGGCTGTGCGCTGTCGGGTGGGGAACATCCAGGTGGGCGTCAGGAGAGGGAGCAGGGATGCCCGGCTGACCTCTGCTAAAGCCACCAGCTGCGGGATGTCAGAGAACCTTCCCTTGGGGTTGCTGGGGTTGCTGCTTCCTTGTCTGAAAAACGGGGAGGGCTGGCTTTTCGCTGAGGGCTCATCCACTCCAATATTCTCTACTTCTGAGTATATACGATTTTTTGTTTGTTTTGCCCTGTAATTTGGAAGTCTAAATGAGAACATAAAACCTTTCAACCTCATCCTGCGGGGATGGGCAGTTTGGACCGTACCCCCCTCTTTACGAATTTCTTCCCACAAGTTTCCCGTGACTAATCAAGAGGCATGGCCAGCTCTTCTAACCTCCCAATGCCATTTGGAAAAGTGGCATGCTCCCTGTTCATCTTATGGGACTGTGGCTTTTCTTCCCTCTAAAGCCTGCCTTGGGGAGGAATACTCTTGTCGTACAAAATTCAAAAGATGGGCAAAGACAGTGTACATCGTCTGCTACCCTTTCTCCTGGTTACCTTGTCTTTGTCCATGTGAGGGACCAGTGCTCTGTGTACTGGAGCAAATGTATATGTTTATATATACTATATAAACACTTATATATACAATATGTATACAATGTATATATATATTTCCTTTAAAAAATTTTTAAAAGCCAAAGGAGTTCCCATTGTGGCTCCATGGGTTAAGAACCTGACATAGTGTCCGTGAGGATGCAGGTTTGAACCCTGGCCTCACTCAGTGGGTTAAGGATCTGGTGTTGCCACAGGCTGCAGTGTAGATCACAAATTCAGCTCAGATCCAGTGTTGCTGTGACTGTGGTGTAGGCCTGCAGCTCCGATTCGACCCTTAACCTGGGAGCTCCCATATGCCAACAGGGGAAGCCATAAAAAGAAAAAGAAAAAAAAAAAGCAAGTCATACTTCTGAACTTGCTTTAAAAAACCACCCGTGCTGGAGATCATCCCATTATCTGTCCATGAAACTCTTCCTGATTTGAGTAGCTGCGTAGTACTCGAAGAGAAGATGTATTACAGTTTAATGAACCAGCCTTCTCTTGGTGGACATTTAGATTTTCTATCTTTTGCTATGACAAATAGTGCTGCAGTGAAAACTATGCATACCCCGTTTTGCACAGATTTGAGTGTGTATATTTGTATGATACGATCCTAGTAGAATTTGGGGGCCAGAGGTGGGGGGGCATTTACCCTTTTGATAAATCTTGTCTGACTGCCATCCACAGAGCTCACTCCCACCAGCAGGATATAAGCACATCCCCACTCAAAAGCATCCCCTCTCTGGCTAGTATAGTGTGTTGTTAGGCTTTGTGTATGTTTGTTTTAATTTCTTTTTTTTCAATGATTTTTATTTTTTTCCATCATGGCTGGTTTATAGTGTTCTGTCAGTTTTCTACTGTACAGCAAGGTGACCCAGTCACATATACACATATACGTTCTTTTTTCTCACATTATCAAGCTCTATCATAAGTGACTAGATATAGTTCCCCGTGCTATACAGCAGGATCTCATTGCTTATCCATTCCAAAGGCAATAGTTTGCATCTATTAACCCCAGATTCCCAGGCCATCCCACTCCCTTCCCCTCTCCCTTGGCAACCAAAAGTCTGTTCTCCATGTCCATGAGTTTCTTTTTTGTGGAAAGGTTTGTGCCATATATTAGATTCCATATATGTGATATCATATGGTATTTGTCTTTCCCTTTCTGACTGACTTCACTCTAGTTCCATGGATGTTGCTGCAAATGGCATTATTTTGTTCTTTTTTATGGCTGAGTAATATTTCATTGTGTATGTATAGCACATCTTCTTAATCCATTCATCTGTCAATGGACGTTTAGATTGTTTCCATGTCTTGGCTGTTGGGAATACTGCTGCAATGAACATATGGGTGCATGTGTCTTTTTCAAGGAAAATTTTGTCTGGATATATGCCCAAGAGTGGGATTGCTAGGTCATATGGTAGTTCTATGTATAGATTTCCAAGGTACCTCCATACCGTTTTCCATAGTAGTTGTACCAATTTACATTCCCACCAACAGTGCAGGAGGGTTCTCTTTTCTCCACACTCCCTTCAACATTTGTTATTTGTGGACTTTTTTTTTTTTTGTCTTTTTGCCATTTCTTGGGCCACTCTGGCGGCATGTGACGGTTCCCAGGCTAGGGGTCTAATCGGAGCTGTAGCCACCGGCCTATACCAGAGCCACAGCCGAGCCGCGTCTGTGACCTACACCACAGCTCACGGCAACGCCGGATCCTTAACCCACTGAGCACGGCCAGGGATCGAACCCGAAACCCCCTTCCTAGTCAGATTCGTTAACCACTGAGCCACAACAGGAACTCCTATTTGTGAACTTCTTAATGATGGCCATTCTGACTGGTGTGAGGTGGTACCTCAGAGTAGTTTTGATTTGCATTTCTCTAATAATTAGTGATGTTGAGCATTTTTTCATGTGCTTGCTGCCCATCTGTATATCTTCTTTGAAGAAATGTCTATTCAGGTCTTTTGCCCATTTTTCAACTGGGTTGTTGGGTTTTTTGCTGTTGAGTTGCCTAAGTTGTTTGTATATTTTAGAGATTAAGCCCTTGTCAGTTGCATCG
Source organism: Phacochoerus africanus (assembly GCF_016906955.1). Classification (NCBI taxonomy): domain Eukaryota; kingdom Metazoa; phylum Chordata; class Mammalia; order Artiodactyla; family Suidae; genus Phacochoerus; species Phacochoerus africanus. The sequence goes on along the minus strand of NC_062553.1, from coordinate 19,564,691 downwards.
TTTGAAACTATTTTCTCCCATTCTATAAGTTGTCTTTTTGTTTTTTGGTTTTTTTTATGGTTTCCTCTGCTGTGCAAAAGCTTGTCAGTTTGATTAGGTCCCAATGGTTTATTTTTGCTTTTATTTCTATTGCCTTGGGAGACTGACGTGAGAAAACATTTGTAAGGTGAATGTCAGAGAATGTTTTGCCTATGTTTCCTCTTTTGCCTATGTTCAAACTCTCTCATCATTGAGTTTGATGGTGTCTTGTCTTATGTTTAAGTTTTTAAGACTTTTGAGTTTATTTTTGTGTATGGTGTGAGGGTGTGTTCCAGTTTCACTGATTTACATGCGGCTGTCCAGTTTTCCCAGCACCAATTGCTGAAACGACTATCTTTTTCCCATTTTATATTCTTGCCTCCTTTGTCGAAGGTTAATTGACCATAGGTGTCTGGGTTTATTTCTGGGTTCTCTGTTCTGTTCCAGTGGTCTGTATGTTTGTTTTGGCACCAGTACCACACTATCTCGATGACTGTGGCTTTCTAATATTGCCTGAAGTCTGGGAGAGTTATGCTTCCTGCTTGCCTTTTGTTCCTCAGGATTGCTTTGGCAATTGTGGGTCTTTTGTGGTTCCATGTAAATTTGGGGGTTGTTTGTTCTAGTTCTGAGAAAAATGTCATGGGTAATTTGATAAGGATTGCACGGAATCTGTAGATTGCTTTGGGTAGTATGGCCATTTTCACAATATTAATTTTTCCAACCCGGGAGCACAGAATATCCTTCCGTTTCTTTGAATCCTCTTTAATTTCCTTGATCAATGTTTTATGGTTCTTAGCATATAAGTCTTTCACCTCCTTGGTCAGGTTTATTCCCAGGTATTTGATTTTGGGGGGTGCAATTTTAAAAGGTATTGTATTTTTGTATTCCTTTTCTAATATTTCATTGTTATATACAGAAATGCGACTGATTTCTGAATGTTAATCTTATCATCTGCTACTCTGCTGAATTCGTTGATCAGTTCTAGCAGTTTTGGGGTTGAGTCCTTAGTGTTTTCTATGGATAGTATCATGTCATCTGCATACAGTGACAGTTTTACCTCTTCTCTTCCATTTTGGATACTTGTATTTCTTTTGTTTGTCCAATTGCTGTGGCTAGGACTTCCAGTACTAAACTGAATAAAAGCGGTGACAGTGAGCATCCTTGTCTTTTCCCGATTTTAGTGGGAAGGCTTTCAGCTTTTCTCCGTTGAGTATTATACTTGCTGTGGGTTTGTCGTAAATGGCTTTTATTATGTTAAGGTATGTTTCCTCTGTACCCACTTTGGTAAGAGTTTTTATCATGAATGGATGTTGGACTCTGTCAGATGCTTTTTTTGTATCTATTGAGATGATCATGTGGTTTTTGACTCTTCTTTCGTTAATGTGCTGTATGACATTGATTGATTTGCGCATGTTGAACTGTTGTTAGGCTTTTTCATCTCCGTGAATCTAATAGGTTCAAAATGGTATTTCAGTATAGTTTTGCCTTTCTCTTGCTGTAATCGAGAATTTCCTTATCAATGAACAATGTCATTTTGCTCATTTTTCTTTTTCTGTCTCTCTATTTTAATTTTTTTTGTTTTTGTTTGTTTGTTTGTTTGTTTAGGGCCGAACCCACAGCATATGGAAGTTCCCAGGCTAGAGCTTGAATCGGAGCTACAGCTGCTAGCCTAAACCACAGCCACAGCAATGCAGGATCCGAGCTGCATCTGTGACCTACACCACAGCTCAGGGCAACACCAGATCCTTAACCCACTGAGTGAGGCCAGGGATCGAATCCGCATTCTCATGGATCCTAGTTGGGTTCGTTAACCCTTTAGCCATGAAGGGAACTCCCTGCTCATTTTTCTTGATTGTTAGCCTTATTTCGAATAGATTGTGAGTTCTTTCAAATGGAAACACTGTCTCTTTTTATAGAAACCTTTGTCGTTACTCACTATTGGTAGAATAAAATTCTGCTGGGTTGTGTCATCCAGAGCTGGGATTTTGCCTTCCTTTTCACCCCCAGGTCCCCATGTCCTTTTGTATCTTGAGACCCTTCCTTTCTCTTGGAAGACCCCCCCAGTACAGCCGTGTTTCCCTGCCTTCTTGCCTCTACTTGAGCTGCTCACACCACTCGCAGTGTCCTCTTGGGACCTCTTTACCTAAAGAACTTCTCTTCATCTGTCAAAGCCCAGCTGAAATGCCATTTGCTCTATAAAGCCTGTCCCAGAGCCCCCAGAAAGGGTTACCATCACCTGGTGCTCTGCTCCGTTAGAGCTTGCTAGTAGGAGCACAGGGCGTGTTCTTCCCTGGGTCCCTACTATTTGTAAACATGATTCCCTGATTTCAACTTGGTGTGTTTTCCACCTTTGCCCCCCCTGCAGCCCTAAGCCAGAATTAAAGAAAGGGGTCCCCTATTTCTTCCTTCTTTGGAGAAGACCACAGTGACCTTTTTCTTTAAAATTCTGGTAAAAATACAGCAAAAAATGTACCATTTTAGCCATGTGAAAATGCACAGTTCAGGCAGTAAGTGCATTCACATTTTTGTGCAAGTATCACCACCATCCGTCTCCAGATCTCTTTTCGTCTTGCAGAACTGAAATTCTGTACTCATTAAACCACAACTCCCCATCCCAGACCCCCCAAGCCCTGGTGACCAACATTCTACTTTCCGTCTTCATGAATCTCACTACTCTTGGTGCCTCATATAAGGATGGAATACTGGAAGCAGACAGTATTCATTATTTTGTGATGGGCTTATTTCACTTAGCATAATATCTTCAAAGTTCATCCATATTATAGCAGGTGTCAGAATTTCCTTCCTTTTTAAGGCTGCGTAATATTCCATTGTGTGTACATACCACACCTTGTTCATCTGTTCATCCATCAGTGGACATTTGGGTTGTGTCCACCTTTTCGCTATAATGAATAATGCAGCTGTAAACATGGATGTATGTGTATGAATACATCAGTCCTGCTTTCAACTCAGATGCAGACCCAGAAGTGACCTTGCTGGACCATATGGTAATTCCGTGCTTAATTTCATTAGGAACTGCGGTACTGCTTTCCACAATGGCTGCACCATTTGACATTCCCACCAACAACGAACAAGGGTTCTGATTGCTCTGTATCCTCTCCAACGCTTGTGATTTTCTATTAAAAAGCAAAACAAAACACAGTGGCCATTTGAATAGATGTAAAGCAGTCCCAAGTAGCCTGTTGGCTATTGGGTTGTGAAGGTCTAGGTCACAAGGTCACATTTAGAAGAGCTCTTAACATCCATGCATCCGTGTTTCATGCTCAAAACATTGCCTTGATTTCCTCACCAAACTTTCCAGATTTCTCCTGTAAGGAATGTCCACACTCCAAGGGCTAAGGAGGGCATCCTTACTTAAAGAACGAGGTAAATAAGCCCGCAGCTAACATCTTCCTTGGCACATGTGGCACCATCCTTGGTAAAAGAATCAAATAACACAGTCTGTGGTCCAGGCCTGCCCGTGTGTGATTTGGAGCCTTCGAAACCTCCTGCTGGCCCACTCATCATCATGCATGCCTGTCCTGGCTCAGAACTTCCGGAGAAAAGAGGGACCAGGCTGGCATCCTTGATATGTTCCCTCTCGGGTGCACTTTGAACTCTTCTCCCCAGTTCCTTGATTTGGCTGCATCTGACTGCCATTTGAAGTCGGGACAGTCTTTTGAAAAATGTCTCGAGCTGAACTGCCTCTTTTTCACTCCCAGGCAGCTTCACTGCTACTGGATTTGTTGTGCACTAGCTCCTCCATGACGAAACCGGCCCTGGAATGATTGCCACGTGGTGCTGAAAGTCCCATTTTGATGAGCAGATGCTACTGAGTCTGGGGAGAGAGTTTAATGTGGCCGTATCTTCATTTGTGTGTATGTCGGTGTTGCTCCAATTGTTCACGTGCGCTTTCGACATCTTTTATCTTCCTGCTCTCATTGCGTGATGTCACGTATCTGTCCACGTGATCCTTTAAAAACTTTCCTTCTTTTATCTTTTCAGAATTTCGTACCATCTTTGGGGAGGCAGACTTCCCTGACGACGTCAGTGATACCCAGAGCCGAGCAGAGTGTGGCTTACGAAGACTTTATTTATTTCACTGTCTTTGAAGGAAATGTTCGCAACGTTTCTGAAGTCTCGGTGGAATATTTATGCTCTCAGCCTTGCGTTGTCAATTTGGAAGCGGTTGTCTCGTCTGAGTTCAGAAGTAGCATCCCCGTGTACAAAAAAAGGTGGAAGAATGAGAAGCATCTTCACACCAGCAGGACACAAATAGTACATGTGAAATTTCCAAGCATCATGGTTTACAGAGATGATTATTTCATCCGACACTCCATCTCGGTGTCTGCCGTGATACTACGCGCCTGGATTACTCACCAGTATAGCGGCGGAGACTTGAATGTCAAATGGGAGGAGAATTTGCTGCATGCCGTGGCGAAGAATTATACTCTGCTGAAGACCGTCCCACCTTTTGAACGCCCTTTCAAAGATCATCAAGTGTGCCTTGAGTGGAACCTGGGTTATATTTGGAACCTCCGTGCAAACAAGATTCCTCAGTGTCCTCTTGAGAATGGTAGGTCATTGGCTTTGCTGGGAAACGAATTCTCATTTCTTCCCACAGCCTGGATCAGAAAAGGAAGGCAGGGGGACATTCTTGTATGAGCGGTGGGGGACACAGGGAACACGGAGTCAGTGATTTTGGACTTTGGGGACAAAAGGGGGACAATGCAAAGACGAAAAGAGGCGTTCTGCTGTGGCGCAGTGGGTTGAGGGCACCGCTTGTCTCTGTGCCGTTGCTGGTTCAATGGGTTCCTGGCACAGCCTGGCTACAGCTGTGGCGTAGATCACAGATGCAGCTCGGATTCAAACCCTGGCCTGGGAGATTGCATATGCCGGGAGTTGGGCTGAAAAAAAGAAGGTGAAAAGAAAAGGAAAAGTAGGACAGAATAGGGTTGAAGATGGAGAGAGAGAGAGACCTATGGAAGGGGGCCCTCGAGAGGCTTGGATCGCTTTAAGTTGGGAAGGAGCATAAGTGCCGCAGGATCAGAAAATCTCCCCAGACTCCCTCCAAAACCCCCAAGTGTCAGTTTTGTTTTGTTTTGTTTTGTTTTTTCTTTTTAGAGCTGCACCTGTGGCATATGGAAGTTCCCAGGCTAGGGGTCGAATCAAGCTACAGCTGCCAGCCTACACCACAGCCACAGCAAAGTGGTTCCGAGCCGCATCTGTGACCTACACCACAGCTCACGGCAACGCCAGATCCTTAACCCACTGAGTGAACCCAGGGATCGAACCCAAATCCTCATGGATACTGGTCAGGTTCATAACTGCTGAGCTACAACGGGAACTCCCCAAGAGTCAGTTTTAGTTCAGCATTGCCTTTTCACCCAAGCCAGCCTGGGTTCAACTCCTGGCTCTGCCACTTTCTGTCTCTGTAACTGCGACAGTTTGGAACTGTGGAGTTTCAGTTTTCTTACCTGTAAAATGGGAATAATAAATAACGATTCCCCCAGGGCAGTGTTGTGAGAATTAAATGAGATGTATTTTACTTAGCACATAATCCGCACTCAGTAAAAAGTAGCTGTGATGATGATAGAATGCAAACTCTATATTTTATCCTAAATGTAATAAGGTCACAGCCACTGAAGGGTCAACAGAGGAGGACTTGTGCCCTTTCTCAGCCTCCTTTAAGCACCAGAGTTGGAGCACTCTGGCTGCATGCAGTTAGAAGAAGCGGGCTGAGGACTTCCAGGTGGCTCAGTGGGTTAAGGATCTAGCACTGTCACTGCTTTGGCTCAGGTTCGATCCCTGGTCCAGGAACTTTCACATGCCATGGGTGTGGCCAAAAACAACAGCAACAAAAATACATAAAATAAAACAGTGCTGAAGTTCTCTCCACTGGTGCAGCAGCACCTGGCTATATGGGTGCTGAGCACCTTCCAGCTCCTCTCCCCATCCTGCAGCAGAGAGCTGAGCCAGGCTGCCTGCTCCATCTGCAGCGGAATCACCCAGGGCTCTCGTTGCAAATGCAGGCTCCCAGGCCTCATCCATTACCTACTCAGCCAGGATCTGTGGGGCACAGGGCCCTGGAATCCACGTTTTAAATACATTCCCTTGACTCTGATTCACCCAAAAGCTTGAGAACCTCTGGAGCAAGAGTAGAGCTGATGGGACTTTGTTCTAGGTATGGTTGCAGTAGCCGGCTCCCCGGGCAGGCTTGGTGGGTGGAGGGAATCCATGGGCTTGTGACAGCAGACCCTGCTATGGAACATGCCTGACACCTCTGAATCTCTAAGAGAACCAGTTTGGAGCAAGGTGACTTCAGGACATGGTGAAAACAATGGCAGGAAGTATTTCCTGGGGTCACCCCTAACAAATCTGTATGCAATGACAACTGAAAGGGCCAGAGTAACCATGTGTTATAGTTGTTCAGAGGCCACTTGCCATAGAACCACACATTAAAAAGAACAAACTCTTTATTCTGGAGTTCCCATCATGGCGCAGTGGAAACGAATCCAACTAGGAACCTAGAGGTTGTGGGATCGATCCCTGGCCTCACTCAGTGGGTTAAGGATCCGGTGTTGCTGCGAGCTGTGGTGTGGGTCACAAACACAGCTTGGATCTGGCATTGCTGTGGCTCTGGTGTAGGCCAGCAGCAACAGCTCCGATTAGACCCCTAGCCTGGGAACCTCCACATGCCTCGGGTGTGGCCCTAAAAAGACAAAAGACAAAAAAACAAAGAAACCCTCTTTATTCTGAAATAATTAAAGATTTTCAGGAAGTTGCAAAAATGAGAGCAAGTCCCCCGATAGCCCTCCCCCAGCTTCCCCTAATTGTGACATCTTCCATAACTAGAGTACACTCTGGAAACCAGGAAATTGACGTTGATCTCACACTCTTAACTAGACTGCAGATCTTAGATTACACCTGTTTTTACATGCACTTGTGTGTGTGCGTGCATAATTCTATACAATTTTATCTACGTTTCGTTTTAATGGCCCTCTTCTGTATCTGGCTTATGTTTGTACAGTGCTTTAAATACAGAGCTATCTAGAAAAAGAAGACAGATTCCCTTTCTGTGTGTGTGTGTGTTTGTGTGTGTGTGTCTGTGTGTGTGCGAGCATTGGGGGGGTGGTGCAATTAAACAACCAATGTCATTGAGCTGCCTGCATTTTGATGCGCAGTGTGCACCCCTCTTGCAGGCAGAACCCCATGCCAACATCCTTCTGGATCCTTCCGCAGGGATACCTAATTTGTTAAGGAGAAGGAAGCACGGGGCACGCGCAGCCACAGTTTTGCTTGGCCTCCGATTGATTTTGTCAGGGCTTAATGATTCCATTTCATGTTTGGCAAATCACATATTTCTCATTGAAGAATGACTGATTCACAAGCTGGAAGTTTTCAAATGAAGCCATTTACGAACCGGCGTGAGTTCTTAGGGCGCCTGAACATACCCTTAAAATGTGAAATGTCTTTTCTTTCTTTTGTTGTTCCTGGCCGTATTCACAGGGCTCAGGAATAGCACAGTGGGATTTTTTTTTTTTTTTCTTTCTCTCCCTGCCTCCTTCAGTCCATTCCTTTTGGGGTGAGAACCAATCTAATAAAAGCGGAAAGCAGAGGAAAACCTTTTCTAAGAGTCAGAGTCGCTGAAAATGGGTGGGTGTGGGCGGGGGGCTTCGTCCACCCTCAAAACCAGCTGCTTTCAAGGCTGTGATTTGCTCCGCAAAAGAGGGGAGCACTTCCTCTCCCTCTCTTCCGAAGACAAATCAAAAGCGTGTCTGCAGCCGCAGGTGGAAAGTGGCCCCGACCTTTGTTCTTGATGCCAGGCTGCGCGTGGAAGGGGGCCAGGCCTCTGCCTTGTTCCCCAGCAGGGGCTTCTTTATTCAGCGTTTGAGGAACAAGCGTCAGATCGGAACAACAAGGTGGCATTAGGGCGCCTTGGGGGCACTTTCATGCCTGGCCTCTGGCAGCCAGCCCTGCGTGGGGCGTGGGGGGACGTTTCCTGTGTTGAGTGCCCTGCGTCCTGCAAGAGTTCTGCGTCTGAACTAAGTACCCACTGACTTGCCTGCATTTTCTTTTTTCTCTGTAAGGAGAGGGCGCCGAGTCCCGTGCACGGCTGTTCCGTGAGCGCGCTTGGAGCGCCTTTCCACCAAAGCCGGAGGCTGGGCTGGGCTAGGGCGGTGCACGCTGACGCTCCGCAGCCGGCCTCCTTGGCTGGGACCCGGCTGGGCTGGTGGTGTGATTTTCGGTGGAGGTGCGGCTGACGTCTGTCCCGCCCTGCTGAGTAAACCTACCCCAGATCAGAGGCTGGCAGCCTCTAGGACACGTGTGTGCCAAGGCTCGGCCTGGGGACCTTCCGATGCCCCTGTTCTTGCATTCTGGGCACGTGGACCTCGGCGGCTAGGTCCACCATGCATGCGGCCAGCTCTTTGTCCCTTCCCTCGGGGGAGGGCACCAGGCGTTAGCTGCTGTCCCTCACCAGTCACACGGGTGTGCCTGACATGCACACAGACCAATAACTCTGGGGGCACCTGGACCCCGCGTCCTGGAGTCAGAGGCCAGCTAACCCTGCTGCCTGCGTCTTTAGCCCATCTTCCGTATTCAGTCGCTTCTCACCAAGTGTTTGCATTCTTCCTAGTCCAAGCCACCATTGTCCCTGTCTGGCCTCTGGCCCTAGCCTGCAAATGGCCTCCCTGCCTCTCCCTCCTTCTCCACCCTTGCAGCCAGTGCGAGCGGGTCACAGCACCCCTTGCAGGCCGCTCCTCCCATCACATTAGGAAGGGCCCGCCAAGTCCCTTAGCAGGCCTGCGGAATTTGTCGCTGTCCTCTCGCAGACCTCATTTCCTGCCACATTCGCCTTGCCCACCTGTTCCAGCCACACGGGGCTGCTTCCTTCCCTTTAAATGTACCAAGTTCATTCCCACTTTGGGACATTTGCTTTACTGTCCCCTCCAGTTCCTCCCCCAGGTCCCCATGGGGCTCGCTCTCTTATCTCCCTCCTACCTCTGCACAGATGTCATCTCACCCCAGAGGGCTTTCTTGACCACATTATCTAAGAGGGCAGCCACACCCCTGCTGCTCCCGACCCGGTCGGTATCCACCTTTTATTTCCATTATAGCCTTAGCACCACCAGACCATGTAATTAAATATAGTTAATGGCTTATTTGCCTGTTGAGTGTCTCCATACCAGGACACAGGTTCCATAAGGCTAGGGTCCTGGTTTGTCTGGTTCTGGTGCCCAGTGTGCCACCCTGCACACAGCAGGTTCATGGTGACTATTTGTTGACTGAGTGATGAATGCTCTTAGCCAAGGACTCTTTCTCTCTTAGCTTATGTGTGACTGTCACACTGCCAGCATCCTCATGTGGCTATGGTAGGGAGCATGTGGGAGTGGGGGCCCCACTGTATGCCTTCCTTGGGGCCCACATGCATTGAGACGTCCCAGGTGGAGCCCTTTTGGGCTAGGCTAGAAGGATTCTCCTTTGCAGTCACTCGGGAGCTCCCATTTGCCCTGCACCTGCCCTCTAGTTTGAGTCTGTGATCCCCCACCCCTATGCCTTGGCTAAAGAGCTCTTTTTACTGGCAGCTGCTGTCCCTGGCTCCTCCCTCTCCCCCAAACTCCTCCATCTCCAACTGTCACCTTGCGTGTCTTCCTGGCAAAATCATACTCATATTTCAGTAGCCAGCTCACATTTCCACTCCTTCCCCACAAGCTTTTTCTTCTCTTTCTTTTCTTTTCTTTTTTTTTTTCTTTTGTCTTTTTACGGCCGCACCAGAGGCATATGGAGGTTCCCAGGCTAGGGGTCTAATTGGAGCTACAGCTGCTAGCCTATGCCAGAGCCACAGCAATGCCAGATCCAAGCCACATCTGCAACCTACATCATAGCTCACTGCAACGCTGGATCCTGAACCCACTGAGTGAGGCCAGGGATCAAACCTACAACCTCATGGTTCCTAGTTGGATTCATTTCCGCTGCGCCACGATGGGAACTCCTCTTCTCTTTCTTCCTTCCTTCTTCCCTCCCTTCCTCCTCTCTCTCTCTTTCTTTTCTTTTCTTTCTTCTCACATCATAAATATACTTTCTATTCTCCAGCCTCCCCTAGTTCTCTGCACCCCTTATGATGTGTATCATGTTCAATTTGAAAGAGACTGATTGAGCACCTATCATGCACCAAATTCTTTCCTAAGTCTGCAGGCTCAGAGATGCAGGCATGGTCCCTCTCTTTAAGGTAGATCCGAGAGGTGAACACAGCTACTGATGCTAACAGCTGTTTTCCTTTCCTGAGCGCTCGCTGTGTGCCAGGGACTATGCTAAGTGCGTTGTACAGAGTATCTGATTTCATCTGCCTAGTGCTCTGTTGTCATTATTTACAGAGGAGGAAACTGACTCAAGGAGGTAATTTGTCTAAGGACACACAGCTAATGATGGAGCTGGGGCTGGAACCCAAGTAGTCTGGTGCCCAAACACCACACCTGACCATGAAGCTATACTGGCAGGTGAGGTCATGAAGCTATTTATTTTAGTCACTTACATTCATGGGGAAAAAAAAGTTACTGAGCAGCCTATGAGTTAGGTACTTTGCTAGGGTTTTTCATAGAGGAAGGGACATTTGAACAGAAATTTGAAGAATGAGTAGAGTCTTCATGGTCAGAAAAGGAATGGAGGAAAGGCATCCAGGCAGAAGGGAAAGAAAGAGGAGGAAATGCAGGCTGATGGGGACATGGGGACGTTTTTCCGACCTTCTCTCTTAGGTTAGAAACTGGGGAACCTGGGAAACTCCTTCTCCACTCTCTACCTTTTCTTAAAAACTCATTCTCATCTCCAGATCCAACGGATTGGAAGTAGGATTTCTTATAACAAAATTCCATTACAACAAAATCATAGAAGACTAAGACAAATTTTGGATGCAGACTTTCTTTACCTGTCTCTGTGAAAATAACAGTTTCTTCAGTGGGACAATTCAAGTCAATGACATGATGAAAATGAAAATTTTTGTTATTAAGAACTACACAGGAGGGAGTTCCCATTGTGGCCCATTGGAAACGAATCCAACTAGTATCCATGAGGATGTGGGTTTGATCCCTGGCCTCGCTTTGTGGGTCGGGGACCCGGCGTTGCCATGAGCTATGGTGTAGGTTGAAGATGTGGCTCAGATCCCGTGTTGCTGTTGCTGTGGCTGTGGTGTAGACCGGCAGCTGCACCTCTGATTCGACCCCTAGCCTGGGAACTTCCATATGCTGCAGGCGTGGCCCTAAAAAGCAAAACAAACAAAAACAACAACAACAACAAAACTACATAAGAGTTCTTGGGTGACCTAGTGCTTTCACCACTGTGGCCCAGGTTCAGGCCCTGGTCTGGGAACTGAGATCCCACAACAAGCTGCTGCATAGTTCGGCCAAAAAAAAATTTAAAAAAAAAAAAAAAAAACCCTGCAAAGCTACACCGTTGACACTTACAGGAAAAGAGGGACTTAGTTCTTTCTTTCCCCCAGTTAATACAGTAGACTGGATTTTTTAGTAATACCACTAATTGATGCCTGGCATCTGCCTTGCCCTTTACAGTTTTCAAACCACCTTCCCCTTGCACAGGGTCTCATTTAAGCCTCATAACAGCCCCAGGAAAGCATTCTCATTCTCTCCTTACATAGGGGGGAAACGGTGAGGCTTAGAGAACTTGCTTAACAGAGTCCAAGTTCTTGATTCTTACCACTTTGCTAAGCCGCCTCTCTGAAATATGCTAACCCAGCTTCTAAATTAGAAGGAATATGCTTTTTTTAAAGTGGATTTTTTTTTTTTTTTTTTTAGCCAACATGAATCACCCTGTTTTCCTCACCCACTGGACTTTGCCTCCTTGCAGCGGATTGAACGGCCCTGGAACCTGGGGCAGGGAGGGCTCTGGAGGTAGAGGGCACGGTCTCCCTGTCTGCGTGGAAAGGCTCAGAGATGTTGTTCTCGTGCTTTGTAGCCAGAAAAGTAATCCATGTACCTGGTCAAAATTTCAGACCGTGTGCAAAGGTTTGGGGGAAGAGGAAAGTCCCACCCATCCTACTCTCCTGGTCCTGTTTCTGGAGGCAAACTCACAACAGCACTCGTTTCTGTGTCTCCTTCCAGAGATGGTCTTTGCTCATAGAGGCATGAAGTTGCCAGCCTCTTCTCTTCGTACACAGGGGGGAGGGCACTGTAGACGCTGCCCTGTGCTCATTAACAATACGGCAGAGATTTTTTCGTGGCAGCGCATGTTACACAACCCCATTCTTTTCAGCAGCTCCTTAGCACGGCGTTTCCTGGGAGTCCATCATTTATTTAACCTACCCACTGCTGATGGTCACGCGGACCATCTCTAGTCTCTTGCCGTTAACAACAAGCTTTCTGCAGGCATCCTCGCACCTGCATCTCTGTGCATACAAATAATTATGTTTGGAGGATAAATTGCCAGGAGTGGAACTTATGTATCCTCAGGACTCCTAGTATTGCGTATGTTACCGACTTCCTTAGCCACTCATTTCACTGCCTAGAACCCCTTGGGAGAGGGAGGGGGGGGTTCTGACCTAAATCCTACTTGCTAGAAAGTAGAGCTTTTGTTCTCAGGCTTTAGCTTTAAGGCGAATAAATCTCCTGATCATCACTGCTTGTTTAGTGTCCTGTGTTTGGAAAGCAGATTGAGTTATTGGCATTCTAACTTTACTTCTCCGGGTTGGCACATCTTAGCTTCTTTTCCGCCAGGCTCTCCTTACAGACTTTTAGCCATCGTTCTTCTTTGCCCCAAGACTATTTCTAACTTCTTCACGCAGGGACCAAGGGTCTCAGCTTCATCCTTGTGGTGGCTGAATAGAGAGAGGGGGCTTTGTTACGTAGCAACAGGACCCTCTCCAGAGCAGTTGGCTATGTCAGGGCTCTAATGCCTCTGCCGAACTGGAGAATGGGCCATATAACCCCTACCCCCAGCCACCTTGCTAAGGGTGATACTCAAAATACCTAACTTATTGTATGTGGAGGGTCCCCCACCCCAGGATCCCCGGGCGCTGGCCCTGGTGCTGAAGCCGGTTGGTAAAAATCCTTGTTGAGGCAGGCTCCCTTCTGAAGGAGAAGGCAGAGTGGGCAATGGGGGAGAGACCTTGCAGGTTCAAGGCAACACTAGTCATCTAACCACTGTGAACATATTTCAGTATTTTAACAACCATGCAGCTTCACAGGGCATGCCAGCTGAATATCAGCCTTAGTTCTCTCTGGAAGGACTTGTGAGATGCACTGTGGTTTAATAAAATGCCCATGGGTTTGCAGCAGGAGGCCGGGTTGGAGTCATACCTGGGTCTCTCCTTAGCTACGCAGCCTTCAACAAGGCGCTGACACTTTTCTCGTCTCCAAATGAAGGAGTTTGTACCATGTTATAGCAGATGACTCTTCTTTCTCTAAAATTTAAGGAAATAAAACAAGCAAAGTGGCCAAGGAGGTGAATTCCAAACCTGAACTGTTTTCCTGGCATTTTGTGCCTTTTCTCTGCCTGACTTCCTCATTTGAGATTAGAGAAAGAAATGGATTGGGGGGGATCTGAAAAGTATTATTATTAATTATTTAATAATTGGCCTGGGCAGCATGGGGCACATTATAAAATTACGGAATGTGTTGGACAAAAGAGAGACAGGTTGAAGTCCTGACTTGGGCCACAACTATGTTCATTTTTTTCACTGATTCGTTCCTTCATTTATGGAGCCTGTATCAAGTGTTGGCCACTGTTCAGACTCTGGGGATAGAATAATGAATGAAGCAAAGTCCTTGCTCTCTTGGAGCTTATATTCGGTCAACAAGCCATTTAACCTCTTTGGGCCCACATTTTGGACTTCCATTTTTGTACCTGTAATTTTTTTTTTTGTCTTTTCTAGGGCCGCACCCATGGCATATGGAGGTTTCCAGGCCAGAGGTCTAATCGGAGCTGTAGCTGCCGGTCTACACCAGAGCCACAGCAACTCGGGATCCGAGCCACATCTGCAACCACACCACAGCTCATGGCACCACTGGATCCTTGACCCACAGAGCAAGGCCAGGGATTGAACCCGCAACCTCATGGTTCCTAGGCGGATTCGTTAACCACTGAGCCACGACGGGAACTCCACCTACCTGTAAATTTTTTAATGAGGATGGCACTGTACTGTTACTCCTCATTCTAAAGCCTATGACAAGCAGCACCAATCAATTATAGCACTCCAAACAGCCAGGTAGTTCCTGGAAAATATTATCCCGAGCTAGCTGAATGCTCAAATCCTTCCCTGCTCCAAAATTTCATTCTTCTTATTTCTCGTTAGGTGGGAAGACAGTTTTATATTGAGGGAAATTGTAATAGAACTCCAAATCTGAGAGCTATTAAGGGTACAGATTTTACAAGAAAACCACCGTCATGTTGGTCTGGTTGGATACAAAAGGTATGTGTTTCTGTGAAATTATTTTAGATCTTTGGGTCTTAGATTTTCCCTCCACGGTCTTTTGCTGCAACGTCTCTTATTCATCCAGCTTTGCTTTGATCCCTGGATAAGGGGATGTCTCATCAACATTCACTTTTTAACCCCTTTCACTTTAGAAACCTCCTCTATGGAGCTTCCTTTTGCTGGCATCGGGTGGGGCAGAATCAAATCCCACTCGTGGCGTTAAGTGTTTCTACTCCGCACTAGACAGCTCAGCAGCAGTCACTGGCAGAAGGCTCCCCAGGGGGCGACTGTGACCATCTGGTCTCTCAGGTTCCACTCAACTAAAGTGGGGCTGATATCAAACTCTTGGTAAAAATGTTCCTTGGATTCTGAAGACACCCTTGCAGTTTTGCCGTTTCTAATCCCCTCTCCCCAGCTAGCAAGTCCATTGTGCCCAAACTGAGCTCAAGTTGCAAAGAAAAAAAGTTTGAAGTGTTTCCCTTTCGGGTTTCCACATGCATCTCTGAGACTATGAAAACATTACTCTTATGATTTCCAAGTTATAATGAACCAGAGGGACCGCCGTAGAGAACACATTTTCCCTGTTGAGGAACAAGAGCTGGTGTGTCCAATATCCCAGGCTGAGGCTCCTCTAATTTTTGCCAACATCGGCAATTTGGTAACTTGCACAGAAGTCAACTCTTTCTTCTCGAAGGAGCCCAGGAAAATCGATTATTTCCACCATTTGATTGTGGACATGTCAACCAAGGAACATTTTCAGAAAGGGAAAAGTGATTTGTATTTCTAGGCTCTGTTCAGTGAATGATTTTTTTCTTTGGAGGGGGATTGGGTATAGGAAGTATAAAAAAATTAGACATATAGGGATTAGATACAGATGAAATAACTCTGTTTTCCCTTTAAGATTCTTTATGAACACCTCTCTTCTCTAGAGCTATCGAATTCCCTCACATTTGCAAAAGAAAGTGGAAGGGGAGTTCCCGTCGTGGCGCAGTGGTTAACGAATCCGACTAGGAACCATGAGGTTGCGGGTTCGGTCCCTGCCCTTGCTCAGTGGGTTGACGATCCGGCGTTGCCGTGAGCTGTGGTGTAGGTTGCAGACGCGGCTCGGATCCCGCGTTGCTGTGGCTCTGGTGTAGGCCGATGGCTACAGCTCCGACTGGACCCCTAGCCTGGGAATCTCCATATGCCGCGGGAGCAGCCCAAAAAATAGCAAAAAGACAAAAAAAAAAGAAAGTGGAAGGCTCCTTCCTTTAAAGGGGTCTGGTTAGTAATATTTGCATAGGGTAACATGGTGAGGTTATATGGAAAATCTGCACAGAAGAAAAAAAGAGGCGTGCAATTTTAAGCGCATAGATCCTGAAACCAGACTGCACCAGTGTGAATCCCAGCTCCACCTCTTATTACTTAACCTCTCTAAGACTCAGTTTTTTTCATCTGTTAAAAGAAAAAGAATAGATTCTATTTCATAACTTGTGAAATTAAGGGAGATTACTCCTGAAATGTGCTTAGCATGTCGCCTGGCATATTCTAAATGTTAAATAAATATTAGTTACTATTTTGGCATCAGTGTGTCCATTTCCTCGTCTATAGACTGGGGATAAGAATGAGGATTAAGTGGACCTGTAAATATGTTTATAGCAGTGTGGGCCATAGTGAGTGCTACTCAAGTGGTAACTGTTACTTTTTTTTCCTTTCAATTTTTTAGGGCTTCACCTGTGGTACATGGATGTTCCTAGGCTAGGGGTCCAATTAGAGCTGTAGCCACTGGCCTATGCCACAGCCACAGCAACACCAGATCCAAGCCGTGTCTGCGACCTACACCACAGCTCTCGGCAATGTCGGATCCTTAACCCACTGAGTGAGGCCAGGGATTGAACCCGAAACCTCAAGGTTCCTAGTTGGATTTGTTTTCGCTGCACCACAATGAGAACTCCTTAACTGTTTCTATTAAAACAATCATTGTTTTTCTTAGCATTAGAAGGTCAGTATGTAAAATAGTTAAGCACCCAGAACCTAAGCTGGAAACTTGAAATTCAGCTCTATCACTTCTTAGCTCCGTAACTTTAGGCAAGTTATTTTACCTCTCTATACCTCGGGATTTTCATCTGTAGAATGGGACTAATTAAGAATCTCCTTTATAGGAGTTACTGTTGTGGTTCAGCGGTAACAAACCCAACTGGTATCCAAGAGGATATGGGTTTGATCTCTGACCTCACCCAGGGGGTTAAGGATCCAGTGTTGCCATGACCCGTGGTGTGGGTCACAGACACAGCTCAGATGTGGTGTTGCTGTGGCTGTGGCCTAGGCCGGCGGCTACAGCTCCAATTCGACCCCTAGCCTGGGAATCTCCATATGCCACAGATGTGGCCCTAAAAACACAAACACAAAACAAAACAAAACAAATCTCCTTTGTAGGGTTGCTATGAACACGAATTGAGCTAGCTCTGTAGAATGTTTCTCGGCCGTCTAGCATATATTCAGTGTGCAATGAAAGTTTGCTCATATTTTCAGACTTTGTTGAAATGTTTGGCGGGAGCTAGGCAGGGGGTCCAGGAAGAATGTGATGTTGGAAGTAGTGTTTTTCTGGAAATAATTAAAGGGCAGTCATCTTGCTGTTTACAGATGCGGTCACCCTCCTGAGCTTTCTCTATGCCTCGAGTGGAGAAAACACAGGCATCGTGAAGAAGTTCCTGAGGTTTCGGAACCGAGAGCTGGAGGCCACCCGACGCCAGCGGATAGATTACCCAGTGTAAGCAGGGGCTGGTGATGGGCGTCGGTGGGGCAGCTGTGCTCTTTTCATCTAAGGACCACAGCAGGCTAGTGGAGCCAGTTAGGAGGACCTGCCTGTGCCATATGCTTTGGGAAAATGTTGAGATCTACCCAGCTTAGGCAGAATTTGTGGACAGAAACACCTCAACTCGTTCTGAAATTACTCTTGCATGTAGCAGACCGCAGTTTGCTTCAGACGTTGTCTGTCGGTCCTGGGAAGGACCCGAGGAAGGGAGTCAGGTGTTGGAGCCGGAGGCTCTGCAAGGTGTCAGGTGCAGCCAGCCACAGCCCTGCCAGATCGCGGCCTTTGCTTTGCCTCTTCTGTCTTGCAAGTTTGGATGAGCCGCTTGAAATCTCACATCTGATCTCCTCCATTGATTTCAGCAAAACCCAGATATATTTTTTTTCCTTCTGCTGAATGGAAGATGCTGAAAACAGTTCCTGGTTCACCTCGGAACGGATGGATTTAGCAGAGTGATTTAATTCTTCCCATGCTGCTGGCTGTAGAAAGATCTTGAGTCACTTAACTAAGCGTATGTTCTTGCTAAGCCTCCTTGTAATAACTTATCTTCATGAGCTTGCTCAGCTGGGTGGGTCAGGAGGGAGCTGTGTGGCACCATCTGTTTGCATATCTTACCACTGATTTGGAGGCCAGATTATAAAGCCCAGAATATTCTAAAAGGTCTTGCTAAAGAACCTGGGGCCGCTGCCACTTTAACCCAAACTGTGAATTGGTAACGGGCTCATGGAGCGCACGCTCTGTACTGGTTTTGACCTTGATTCATGCTTGACATGCAGAATGCCACTACTCCCAGCTCATCTTTGAACTGCTGGTCACTAGCACATGTGTGGTGTCAAGCAAGTGTTTAAACAAATATTTGCCAAATAATCGGTGGCACACATAGCTTGGCTAGATGTGTCCTAGATAAGCTGACTACCGTTATTTTATCCTCCTTCCACAAATCACAGATGGACAATATTTTTTTCAACTAAAATAGCCCTCGTCCAGAAATGGAACAATTAGAGTAGTTGTTCCATATCGGTCAGCCAGAACTGTGATATTGAACAACCTAATAAGTGCATTAAAATAGTATCTGCGTATCCCAATTAGCATATAGTGATGCCGTTTGCAGACTATGACATTTTTCTGCCTTTGGGCTTTTATCTTTGAAAGAAACAAAATTGCTCAAAAAGCCCTAATTATGTTTTTTTTTTAATCATTGAAATTAGAATAGCTTCTTATCAAATCACCTCTTATTAAAATCCAGATTTTTATTCTGTGTCTGGCTTTCTATGAGCCTTAATCAAGAATTCAAATGGCAAGCGTGTACAATTCTCAAAAAGGCATAAAAAGAGTTTTTGGTGCAAGGTACAATGTCTGCTGGTTTCATACAGTGATGCTTAACTCCTGTCTCTTGCAGTTACTATAACTACCTCCTTTGTCTCAAAAATCAAGCTTTGCAAGCTGATCTCCCAGGATGAACACGAAGTCGCATTCATCCCTTCATTGGAAAGAAAGCAATTTACTCGGTCATTGTTAACTGTAATTACCTGTTCTTGGATGATATCAATCTGCAGAATTTTTCCCCCCCTCACTCTTCTAGGTTTACTGTTTCATTGTGGCTTTATTTGCTCCATTATTGCAAGGCCAATCTCTGTGGGATCCTGTACTTTGTCGATTCTAATGAGATGTACGGCACGCCTTCTGTATTTCTTACCGAAGAGGGTAAGTAGGAAACAGAACGTTTAGAATGATAGTGGGGATTGCTTATGCTCTGTCTATTGACAGAGATATCTGTCTAGAATAAGGAGGATGGTGTCAGCATGGCAGCTGCATGAGAGTGATGGTTTCCAAATATAAACTTCAAGTGAAACTTTTTTCTGGAAGCTTAAAACGAAAGTCTTATTTACAGAGGAATGCACTTATGTGGGGTTGGTTTGGTCGGTTGGTTGTTGGTTTGCTTTGCTTTATTTTTGTTGAAAGGAAGAAGGAATGCAGTCTAGCCTTGTAGGTTTTTAGGGCATTTATTGAAAAGGTGTAGCCACTTCATTCACGCCTATGTGTTTTTTGTGTCTTTCATGCGTTTTCCTTTTAGGCCACCTGCACATTCAAATGCATCTTGTCAAAGGAGATGACCTTGCTGTAAAAACGAAATTCACCATACCTTTGAACGAGTGGCTTCGCCTGGATATCTCTTTTAACGGCGGCCAGGTACCAAAAGCCCGCTCCACCATGAGTCACATCAGCATCATTCCTTTACGTTAAGTGTTGCTGTAAAGTCAGGGAGCTAGGAAATCTGCAAAAAAAAAAAAAATTTGTGGTAACTGATAAACTTTTACAAGCGTACACTTTTTTAAATCAAATTTTTATAGTTGGACGTTTAAATCATCAGAATTCCATCCCATTTAATTAACTTTTAAAGTGCTTCTTTCAACTCTGTGGTGAATGAGTACATAATATAGCCAGCTATATAGCCACAATGATTTGAGCAATTCGGTCTTTTTCTCCTAGTGAGATCGGCTTTGGGGAGATAAATGTTAAAATAGCCTTGGCCATGTTTATACAGGGTTATCAAACCTACTACTTTCTTATTGAAATTTATTGGTTAGTACAGCCAAGAAATGCTTTGACGGTTTTTGGCAGTTAAAACAATTGCTTATGCTTGGCATTAAACAGACAAATAATAAGCAACAAACCTAAGAGGTAATTCTGGAGAGATGGAGGTTCTTTATCCACTTTGTACTATAAAACACTGCACATAACCGTTTCAAGCCCTCATAACACAGATTTTATGGATTATGGCAAGTCTCTTGTTATAATTGAAGATAATTCCATTTCTTGATAGATCCGATGTCACGATGCTACTTTTTTTCTGGTTACTTTATTTTCTCACCAGCACTTCTTATTGATTTGTGATTTTTTGATAACAAAACTGGAAAAGACGTTTTGTTTGTCTTGTGTGTTAGATAATACCCGACTTCCCTTGGCGGTTAGGTCTATCACATTTCCTCTTTTTTTGAAGAGAAAAGGAATCAGGTCAGTCCTTGTAGTTTTCCTGAGAAGAGTCCCTAAGATGTTAGCTGGCATTTTTTAGTATGTTTCCTGAATGATGTTTGGTGACATTGCCATGGTCCATATTTTAGCTTCTCATTTGCATGAGGATTATGATGGCGTTAGAGCATGGCTGCTGCTTTCCCCAAAGGTCAGCTCAGTACTGTGTGTCACTTAAGCAGGTATCGAGTCATCAGAGCAAATCACAGATCTTATTTCGCACCTGCTGTACACAAGGCACTAGGAGCTTATATACTATTTATGGAAGTTACATTAAGCAGGTAAAGGGGTGTCAGAAGGCAAACTTAATTACCAAGTGATTCATATTGATTCACAGCAGAGAGACAGCACTTCATGCTGAGACGCTCAGGGAATGTTTCCTAGAGATGGTTCCTACAGATGGGCAGAGTTTAGATGGAGAAGCGAGGAGGGGGCAGTTTAGCGCATCACTGGGGGCTAGCAGACAAACCAGTTTGAAGTAGAGATTTGCAGACTGCAGAACACTAATAGAAGAAAAAAATGTCCTTAGGGCTAGAATGTGGAGAATATTGAGTATGAGGGAATTTGAATTTCCACTTGCAAGTTAGCACGGCATCACTGCAGCTTTTTGAGCAGAAGAGTAAATCAAAGTAGCCCTTCCATTAAAGAGATGAGTTTACATGAGATGCGAAGAGATGCATGAGATGCATGAGAGATGCAAGGTACATGGCACGGTAAAGCCAAAGAGAAGAATTAGGGAAGTGAAGGAATTGGGAGGAGGTAGAATTAAGTGGCATGGAAAGAAAAAAGACATATATATATATATATACATATATATATATATATATATTTTGTTTTGTTTTGTTTTTGTCTTTTTGCTATTTCTTCGGGCCGCTTCTGCGGCATATGGAGGTTCCCACGCTAGGGGTCGAATCAGAGCTGTAGTCACCGGCCTACGCCAGAGCCACAGCAACGCAGGATCCGAGCCGCATCTGCAACCTACACCACAGCTCACAGCAACGCCGGATCATTAACCCACTGAGCAAGGGCAGGGACCAAACCCGCAACCTCATGGTTCCTAGTCGGATTCGTTAACCACTGCGCCACGACGGGAACTCCCTATATATATATATATATTTTTTTTTTTTTTAAGTAGACTTGCCATTTGTCCTTTTTTCTCCCCATCCTATCTGGTCTCCCTAATACTTATAGGTTCCAAAACAATGCTATTGTTTCTCTATGCAAAAGCCACCTCTGGGGTGAGATTACTATATTCATTGCTTCAACTAAATGGACAGAATGCCTTAAAGTAAATAGTTGGTTTAGAGAAACAACTGGTCTGTGTCATTTTCTTCTCTGAACCAACAATTCCATATGGCAGAATTGGATTGGTTTTCTGGGCTAGCTTTCCTAGCATAGGCATGGTGTGGAAGCCACGTCTTAGAGACTCACATTAAGCCAGAATGTTTTTCCTGAACCCTTGTTCTCGCTGGCCCTGGGGGAGTGAAAGGAGCCCCTGACCCTCAGGGGCTGGTGTCGTAGTCCCAGACACGGGAAGAATACATGACAGCTTAACAACATTCATGCCGAAAACACTGTCACCATTGAAATGACAGTGACGCTTCCCCGAGCCGGTAGGAAACAGCAGTGCGTGAAGAACATTCATCCTCAGTCTTGTTCTTCGCCCTCAGGCTCTCACGGAATCAGACTCAAATTTCAAGACCTCTTTCTGGGCTCTTACACATTTTCTCATCTTTCTCTGCAACAAGCTTTCAAGCACAAGTACCCTGCCCAGACCTTTGGCTTGTAGTTTGGAAGGGTCTGAAATCTGCTGCATTGTCAATCTTTTTTTTTTTTTTTTTTTATCACATCAAGTCATTTGGGGACATTGAATCTCTTTTAGGTCTTAAAATATACGCAGGGTTAGTAAACTGCTTATTTTATGTTTTGCAGAAACTGATCAGGAGACAGACGGTGAAGCATGTGTTACAAGACACTTTCACCCAGGCCGGTGTTTATGACGTGGAGACATAACTGACCCCTGTGTTTCTCTTCCCATGCAGATCGTAGTAACCGCCAGCAGCGGGCAGGATTTGGAAAACTACCATAATCAGACCATTAGGTAAGTGGGATTTCTCTCTTGATTCAGAATTTTGCTGCGTGAGGGTTAAGGAACCTTCGTATTTTCAGCCCTCTACCCTAAAGATATTCTTTTTCCTCCTTCCAGGCAGAGATTCTAACTAGTCTGCCCTGTGGCTAATCTGTGCACTTTCCCCCCCTTTTTTTATTTTTAAAAACTTGCTAATATGCTTGACTTACAATGCTCCGTCACTTTCTACTGTACAGCAAAGTAACCCAGCTATATATATATATGTATATATATATACATTCTTTTTTTCACATTATCTGCCATCATGTTCTATCAAGAATGTAATGAGAAAAAGACAGTCTCTTCAGCAACTGGGGCTGGGAAAACTGGACAGCTGCATGTAAATCAGTGAAATTAGAACACACCCTCACATCGCGCACAAAAATACTCTCAACATGGCTTAAAGACTTAAACGTAGGACAAGACACCATCAAACTCCCAGAAGAGAACAGAGGCAAGACATTCCCGGATATCAACCGTACAAAAGTTTTCTTAGGTCAGCTTCCTGTTTTTTAAATTCCACTCACTCTCCCTGTTTCCCCCCCACACATTCTTTTTTTGTTTCTAAGCAAAAGAAACTAGTTCTCTCTCCAGCTCTCATTGTAAATTCTTCCTGTCATGGAGCTTTATAATTCATTTTCCTTGAAAATTACCTTCTACAAAGGATTCTTGAAAATAAATCAAATTATTAAGGTTGCTTGTTGAGAAGGGTTGGTAACTTTGGCCTAGTATAAAACATAAAAGCAGACAGCCTTCATATTTATGGTTATATTCTAAATTTGAAATGTATGTAACCATTGATATTGGTAGCTTTTCATCCTTATGTAACCATTCCCTACAAGAGTTACAGAAATTGAGAATCGGGTCTTGTTCCTTGTATGGCTTCTTTTAATTTGCTCCTACATCTCTGTTTAAGAGTGGGTTTTAGGGAGTTCCCATTGTGGCTCAGGGGTTAATGAATCCTACTAGGAACCATGAGGTTGCAGGTTTGATCCCTGGCCTTGCTCAGTGGGTTAAGGATCTGACATTACCATGAGCTGTGGTGTAGGTTGCAGATACAGCTTGGATCCCGTGTTGCTGTGGCTCTGGTGTAGGCCGGCGGCTACAGCTCCGATTGGACCCTCAGCCTGGGAACCTCCATATGCCACAGGTGCAGCCATAGAAAAAGGCAAAAAGACAAAAAAAAAAGGGTGGGTTTTATAGTGACAGAATTATGGGGTAACCTTCTTTAGGACTGTAGGATAGCTCATCATAGCTAGATTTATGTGTATACACACGCAGGCTCACACATATACATATATATAAAATCAAATGCTCGAGAATTAAGTTAAAGTACGGAAACAAAAAAAGTTATTAGCTCATATGTATACTTTTGAAAAATGTGTCCGGACTGTTAGGCACTTTGCTTGGGGGGGGGTTCATTTCTTCCTCTTTTAGTCATTTCACTTTGCCAGTCATTTCACTACAGCTGTCTTTCTAAACAAGCTCCATTCACTCAGAGTCCCCACACTGTCCCAATTATCTTGGAAACCAATGATTAAAGAAAAGAAAGAGGGGTGATGATGGGGAAAGGGGAACGCACATTCTGCTTTTTTTTTTTCCTCCACCATTTCTGTTTACATTTAAGTCAGACAGTTTCTTTTAGGACCCTGGGCACATAGAACAATTTTTATTTCCATGACCAGATTAGAGGATTAGAGGTACAGAGAGAGGCTAAGAAGTGTTGGGCCTCAGCCTGCAGGGAGCAAGGCAGGGGTGACTTGACAGCTATATTGAAGCATAGAGGCTGAGGTCAAGGAGCAGAGCAGAAGCCTCAAAATGGACCAGGCAGATTTAGACCAGTCAGAAAGAATTCAGCGGTTATGAGTTTTCTTATATAACAGGTGGCCTTGGGATTTTTTTTTTTTTTTTAAGGGCTGTATCCAAGGCACATGGAAGTTCCCAGGTTAGGGGATGAGTTGGAGCTATAGCTGCAGCCTACCTCATAGCTCACCGCCATGCTGGTTCCATAACCCACTGAGCAAGGCCGGGGATTGAACCTGTGTCCTCGTGGATACTGGTCAGGTTCATTACCGCTGAGCCACAGTGGGAGCTCCGGGATCCTCTATGAGGAGTTCAAGAAGAGGAAAGGCCTGGGTGATTGCTTTGGAGAAAGAAATGATTTTAGAAATCTCCTCAAGTGCTGCATCCTGCCCCAGAAGTGAAGCGTTTGCATGTCTAATCTCAAATCTAATTTCAAATCTAAAGTAATATCTGCCCTTCCTCCCCTGATGCTCACCTCCAACCTCAGACACTTTTGACCATTAATTGACTTTCATGAGGTTTTTTTTTTTTTTTCTTTTTCATTTTCCCCGTAAGGGCTTCCTTTGCTCTTAAAATCTCAGAAACGTAGATGCTGACATGAGTGGAGTGAATCACAGGAAGATCCAAGGCTGGGACCGGGGTGAGCAGGGAGGGGGTGGCCGGAGGCATAGACCTTCTGCATAAAATTTAAGGAGGCACCCAAAAAGCCTCCGTAATTACATTCATCTGCCAAGACTGCCGGAACACAGTACCACAAACGGAGGGGCTTAAACAGCAGAAGGTTAATTGCCTTGCAGTTCTAGAGGCTAGAGGCCCAAGATCAAGGTGTGGGCAGAGCCATGCGCCCTCTGAAGGACAGAGAGAGGCTCTTCTCCAAGCGTCTCTGCAGCCTTTGGTAGTTCTTAGGCTTGTGGCAGCATAACTCCAATCTTCCCTTGGCATTTTCCCTGCGTGAGTGCCTGTCTCCGTCCAAACGTCATGTCGCCTTTATATACGGATACAGTCATATTGGATTAAGGGCCCACCTGTTCCAGTATGATCTCATCTTATATCTGCAATGACCCTATATTCAAATAAGGTCACATTCTGGGAGTGCCTGTTGTGACTCAGTGGGTTAAGAACCTGACCAATATCTATGAGGATGCAGGTTCGATCCCTGGCCTCACTCAGTAGGTTAAGGATCCAGTGTTGCCGTGAGCTGTGGTGTAGGTTGCAGATGCAACTTGGATCTGGCATTGCTGTGGCTGTGGCGTAGGCCAGCAGCTGTAGCTCCGATTCGACCCCTAGCCTGGGAACCTCCGTATGCCTCGGGTGTGGCCCTGAAAAATAAATAAATAAATAAAGCAGATGTTTAAAAAAAAGAATCTATGATGAACAGAATAAAATTTTAAGTAAAGGCAGAATCAGTGTGATCATATAAGATTCCAGAGGTCAGGACTGATTTTCAGGTATGTACCCAATCCACATCCCAGTGAAAGCTTTGAAAAGATGCCTCAATTGGTAACAGAAGTCCCCGAGCCAAGAGTGCCCCTCTTTACTCCCCCCAGCTGCCATTCCCCTACTCCTGGGACCCCCTTCATCAATTGAACAACTAAAGAATTAACCAATTAATTAATTGGACCCACCTGGGGTTCCTGTGGCTAGACTTTTAGAATCTCATTCATCAGAGAGATTTCAGAATGGACCACGCCAGCCAACTAAACATCAGATATTCCAAATGGTTGTAGGTGTTCCAGGGAAAGCCTCTTAATCCTCCTTTTTATTTGCTCTGTAATGTAAACATAATGATAGCTGTTTCCCCACAAAGGTCATGTAGGAAGATCAGTAATTAAACGCTCAGAAGCACAGTGCTGCACGGAGAGAAAGGTTGCAATAACAATTGCAGACCTGTCTAGTGTTGAATTCCAACCATCCATCCTTCCATCCATCCATCATCCATCCAGTAGCTTTCCATTCACCCAACACATTTACCACCTGCCTGACACAGTGCTGGACTCTAGGAATAAAATCAGGAACAACAAGAATACAGTCCATCCCTGCCTTTATGGAACTAAACAATCTAGGGGCAGGAGGACAGATCTTAAATACATTCACAAATAAGTTTAACATTACACATTGCAGTGAAGGCAGGGAAGAATTAAATAGGTTAGCTTGAGAGGATCTAGGGGCCAGAATTTAGTCCAGGTCTTGAGGAAGTGACCGTTAAGATGGGAATTACTTTAAGCTCATTTGAGGCTCTCAGTTCCCCTGCTAAGAACCCTCGAGCCAAAACTAGTCCCTAATTCTAAGCAAGGCCTATTTAACAGCAGAGGCAATTCTGCTCCGCTGCCATCCTCTAAGTATTACATAAAGCAGGGCACTCTCCTTCGGCCAGATAAGAGTAAAGATGGTTTGCTGGCGTGTCTGAGGCTTGCGGAAGGGACAGGCTTGGGCTTTTGCACCGTCTAGCTCAGCTTTTATGTCAACGAAAATGATGACCATCCAACAGTGCAAGGAATCTCTTGCAATCTTGGTGCAGCTACTGAGAATTTTAGAGGAGAAAATGTGGAGGCATCCATGTGGAGGGAGAGCAAGCCGGAGAAATGGAGTAATATTACAGTAAGGATAAAAAATTCAGTGAAAGCAAAGATCCGTAAAGAAGATTCCGGAAGTGTTTTATTTTAATTCAAAAAGTGGAAGTGTTCCCATTGTGGCTTCAATGGGTTAAGAACCTGACATAGTGTCTGTGAGGAGGTGAGTTCGATCCCTGGCCTCGATCAGTGGGTTAAGGATCTGGCATTGCTGCAGCTGTGGTATGGGTCACAGATGTGGCTCAGATCCGGTGTTGCTGTGACTGTGGCGTAGGCTGGCAGCTGCAGCTCTGATTCGACCCCCCTAGCCTGGGGAACCTCCGTATGCTGCAGGTGTGACCATTAAAAAAAAGAAAAATAGAAATGTACATTCATTTGCCAATCTTTCTGATTAGGGCCTTTCCTTTGAGTATGGATCTACTGATTGGAGCTCCCTGTGATCTTTCCGGCATATATGGTACCCAGCTTCTTATGTCTCTGCCAATGGAAAGAAAACAAAGACGTGAAATTAGCAGAGCCCCAAATCCATCTAGACTTCTTCAGTTTCTTTTTCCAGCCTTTTCCAGCTGTCCTAATTCCACAACAGGTTTTTAGTAACCATTCTATCCTGAGTCTACCCAAAATATTCAACTTAATTTTTATGGAATGCATATTTCTTTCTTCCCGATCCATATTTTATTGCATTACGTAAGATTTAATTAGATTGCATGGTTACAATGATCATACAGTTGGCAACAAACACATCTTGCTCTTGCTAAGCACCCAACTCAAGAAATGGCAGCAAAGCTTTAAGAGTAGACTAGGGGAGTTCCTATTGTGGCCCAGTGGTAACGAATCTGACTAGTATCCATGAGAATGTAAGTTCGATCCATGGCCTCGCTCAGTGGGTTAAGGATCCAGCGTCGCCATGAGCTGCAGTGTAGGTCACAGGCATGGCTCAGGTATGGCGTTGCTGTGGCTGTGGTGTAGGCTGACAGCTGTAGCTCTGAGTTGACCCCTAGCCTGGGAACTTCCATGTGCCTCGGGGGTGACCCCAAAAAGGAAAAAAAACAGAAGACGGAGGCCCCAAAGGGTAACGTTCAGCTGGCAAGCATCCAGCATCTTGTAGGGATGGGCCATGAGGTGAGCTGGTGAGCTGGTTAAGCAGAGTTCCTTACGAGAGCTTCTTCTGCAGAAACATTGCTTCGTGTCCACTGAGTGCCCAGTGTTATCTCTTGAGGGTGGTTGGAATATTCAAATCTTTCAAAGTTCTTGAAAAACAGAATCAATTCACAGCTCTCAGGGATAATAACTTTGTGGTCCCACCTAAAACACAAGAGGCCATTATCTTCTCATCCCCCTTCAAGGCTGAGATTCTGGACAAAGAAATAACATGAGAGAAAGCATTTCTTTTCCCCTTTAGTTGCCTTTGTAGAAAGCTAATTTCTAAGTGTGCCCTCCTGCCGCCATCGGTTAATGTTTTCAGGGCGCCCATTTCTTCACCTTTTTGTCTTCCAGCCAGAGCACCTGCTAAGGGTCGGGCTCAGAGTCAGCCCATCCTCTCCCCTGGGATGACCCTGGGTTGCCCGGCTTCTCTGAGCCAACCACTGGTGTGGCTGCTCCGTCTCTATCCGCGTCACCCCGGACCATCGCTCTTGAGCTGCGGGGGCTCCTGGCGTCCCGCCTGACGTACTGTGTCCTTTCCTTCTGCTGCCATCTGCCCTCTGTGCTGCCTGGCTCTTTTGCCTTTGCCTGGCTTCTCACTTGATGCCAGTCTTGACCCCCTCTTGCTGTTCACATATGCTCTGATGGCCCTTGTCCACCTGCTCCTATTTTACCTTCTAAACAGGTAACAAATGCACATGGTTAAAAAAAAAATCAAAACCATGCAAAAAGGTATAGGGTTAGATATCTTGCTTCCAGCTCTGCCCCCATCCACTCCATCCTCTGCTCCCTCCCCTTATGCCATGGGGAAATATTTTTATTAGTTTCTTATGTATGCTCTCAGAATTCTCTCTCTCTCTCTCTCTCTTTTTTTTTTTTTTGGTTTTTTGGCTCTTTTTAGGGCTGCACACACAGCATATGGAGGTTCCCAGGCTAGGGGTCTAATCAGAGCTGTAGCTGCCAACCTACACCACAGCCACAGCAACACCAGATCTGAGCCGTGTCTGTGACCTACACCACAGCTCACGGTAACGCCAGATCCTTAACCCACTGAGCAAGGGCAGGGATCGAACCCGCAACCTCATGGTTCCTAGTCGGATTTGTTTCCACTGCACCATGATGGGAACTCCCAGAATTCTTTTAATTCACATACAAAAAAAAGAAAAAAAGAAAAAAGAAAAAACCCATTCTCCTCTTCTTGGATAAAAAGTGCATTCATTCAAAGTTCCCTTGTGGCGCAGTGGGTTAAGTATCCACTGTTGTCACTGCAGCAGCCTAGGTTGCTGCTGTGGTGCATATTCAGTCCCTGGCCTGGGAACTTCCACATGCTGCAGACTCGGCCAAAAAAAAAGGATGTATGTTGTTCTGCTCTTTCACTTTTATTTTTTTCACTTAGCAATGTACTTGAGGGAGTTCTCCAGGTGAGAACACGGAGCCCTTTGTCCAGGAGCTCTTGGAAAGATGTGGGCACCGGTCCTCAGTGACGGACACCTGGAGTTTTCCAGTCTTATTCCTTGCTGCAAGGAATAACTTTGTGCATTTTTTCATGCCTACCCATTTCTTTCCCTCTATTTTCCTTCCTGATCCTTCAAGTCTTTCAGGACAAGGCAGACTTCTAACACATCACCTGCGCTAGCTTTTCATCTTTGGCCAAGTCCTTTGACCTTGCTGTGGCCTCCTCCTAACTCTGAATTTGACCTCAGTTCTTACCTGATAGGTTTTTTTTTTTTTTTGGCTTTTTGGCTTTTGGGCTTTTGGGCTTTTTGCCATTTCTAGGGCCGCTCCTGCGGCCTATGGAGGTTCCCAGGCTAGGGATCTAATCAGAGCTGTAGCCGCCGGCCTACACCAGAGCCACAGCAACGCGGGATCCGAGCCGAGTCTGCAACCTACATCACAGCTCACGGCAATGCCGGATCCTTTAACCCACTGAGCAAGGGCAGGGATCGAACCCGCAACCTCATGGTTCCTAGTCGGATTTGTTAACCACTCAGCCACGTCAGGATCTCCTGATAGGATATGTTTTTATTTTCCTCCACCTCCACCTTCTACCCAATCAACAAGTTTTCTTTTTTCCTTTCAGAGCAAAATGCTTCCAGTTAAGATTAGCAATTCCAAATAATTCCGGGGATGCTAAACAAGTCACCAATATCAATAGCCGGCCTGTACTGAATTCTTATGATGGGCTGGGCACTGCCACTGGATGCTACATGTTGTCACATCTACTTAATTCTCGTACCAACCCAGTAAGAGAGGAAGTTTCATTTTACTAATGAGAAAACTCAGTCTCAGAGAGGTTAAGCAACTGATCCAAGGTCACACAGCTGGTAAATAACAAAGTTGGGATCCTAGCCTAAGCCTGCCTGACCCCACTGTGACCCCATCTTCTAGAACTCGAGAGTAAAGGGTTGGTATATGTGTGACTGGGTCACTTTACTGTATGGCAGAAATTGGCATGACGCTGTAAATTAACCATACTTAAATTTAAAAAATGTAAGAAATGAATTGTAAAAAAAATAAAATAATGCCACTTGGGGAAGAAAACAGTGGTTGTAGACATGAATGTTTAAGATGTACTAATTAACCTTTTTTTTTTTTTGGTCTTTTGTCTTTTTTAGGGCTGCACCTGCAGCATATGGAGGTTCCCAGGCTAGGAGTTGAATCAGAGCTGTAGCTGCCGGCCTACACCACAGCCACAGCAACGCCAGATCCAAGCTGCATCTCCAACCTACACCACAGCTCACGGCAATGCCGGATCCTTAACCCACTGAGTGAGGCCAGGGATCAAACCCGCAACCTCATAGTTCCTAGTTGGATTTATTTCCGATGCACCACGATGGGAACTCTTGAACCTTTAAATAAGAGAGTTTGTTTGACTAATTGTAATCAACCTTTTTTTTTCTTTTTGTCTTTTTGGCCACTCTGTGGCGTATGGAGTTCCCAGGCCAGGAATCAGATCTGAGCCACAGCTACAACCCAAGCCACAGCTGAGGCAACACCAGATCCTTAACCCACTGTGCCAGGCCTGGGATTGAACCTGCGTCCCAGGCCTCGCAGGACGCCACTGATCCTATTGCCCCACCGTAGGAACTCCTGTAGTCAACCTTTTAATATAGTAAAACAGGATATTTTTCTGGGGAAAAAAAGGGGGGGGGTGTAAAGGGTTTGTGAAAATTTGGGGGTGTTTAAGTCAAGGAGAGTCAATGAAAGTGTCTTTAAAAAAATCTGTTCAGACCCAAAATTCTCTTAATCCTTTGTTTAACCCTTTGTCTCTAGCTTCCGTGAAGATTTCCATTATAATGACACCGATGGATACTTCATTATTGGGGGGAGCAGGTATGTGGCCGGCATCGAAGGGTTTTTTGGACCCCTGAAGTACTATCGTCTCCATGCTCTGCACCCTGCACAGGTGAGCCCTGGAGCCGGGTGGGGGGGGGGGCGGTGGCAGTGGGGACCAAGGAGTTTGAGTTTTCAACTGCTCGTGGGTGATGGACACGTGGCTCGGGGACACTCAGCCCAGTCCAGTGCAAACAAAAGATCTATCCAAGCCTGACCTCCCATCCGCTCTGTCACAAACATAATTAATATGGAGCCTTTCCCCCCAGCAAATGGGATAATAGATTTTCTGTGAACATTTGGTTCATTTAGTACTCATAAAATGGAAACCATTTACTTCCTCTGTTTTAATAACTAGTAGCTTAATTATAGAGTAGATTTTTATCAGGCTGTTGCCTATCCAGTGATTAAGCTAATGAAAGGAGAGAATCTTAGTTATTTGGTAAAGCTTCTTTTATACGCTCTTATTTAAAGTATCAGAAGAGGAGATATTCCAGCAAATTAGAATCTTGGCTCTGCTTGCTGCTCTCTCCAGAAACGCGGGCCTTTGGCTCCCACTGGGTGGCTGGGCTGTGGGGTGCGGTAGAGGTCACAGAGGGCTTTGTAGTCAGAACTGAATTCTCATACCCAAGAGCCACTCACAGGGAGTTGCTGCTGTGGCTCAGCAGTAACAAACCTGACTAGCATCCCTGAGGATGCAGGTTGGATCCCTGGTCTCGCTCAGTGGGTTGGGGATCCGGCCTTGCAGTGAGTTCTGGTGTAGGTCACAGACATGGTTTGGATCCCGCATTGCTGCGGCTGTGGCATAGGCGGGCAGCTGCAGCCCCAATTTGACCCCTACCTAGCCTGGGAACTTCCACACGCTTCAGATGCAGCCTTAAAAAGAAAAAAAAAAGCCACTCACAGACAGAATGGAATCATCCAGCTCCAGGCCAGCTCCAGCAGGGCTGGTGGACAGAGGAGGGCTGCTCCAGCAGGGCTGGTGGACAGAGGAACCTTCACTTGATTGCTTTTTGTGTCTTGGGAAGATCACCGGATACCTAAAAAAGGGACATTTTTTCGTTCCCGGGACCTTCTGGGGTTTGTTCTGGGAAAAGCAGGAGTCACTAGGCAAAGTCAATTAGGAAAAATGGGGGCACCTTATCACCATGGGTCACCTTAGAGCCCCTGTTGAGAGACTTCAGTAAAAGGAAAAAAAGTGAAATTCATGTATTCATTTGTGCAACAGATACTTAATAAGCACCTACTATGTACCAGGCTCTGTGCAAGATGCTGGGACATCCAAGATTAAGGTGATGGCTTTCCTTTTTTTTTTTTTTGAAGGTTTTTCACACTCAGAAATCTATTTAATAGCATGAGAAGTACGTACATACATATATATAAATACACATGTACATACATCACATGCATATGCACAGATATACATATTGATATGTAAAAAACACAAAACAAACCTTTCTAAGAATACAGACCGTTGATACAGTTCAGTGTATTCTGATATTTTGTGTCCTGCTTTATAAAAGATAAAATCACTGCTGGCTACACAC
Organism: Phacochoerus africanus; assembly: GCF_016906955.1. Lineage (NCBI taxonomy): Eukaryota > Metazoa > Chordata > Mammalia > Artiodactyla > Suidae > Phacochoerus > Phacochoerus africanus. The sequence continues at coordinate 19,531,909 of NC_062553.1, read as the reverse complement.
GCTGAAGTAATTTCACGACCCTCCAATGGATCACAACCTGCATTTTGAAAACCACTGAGTTGAGACAAGGCATCTGCTCATGAGGAATTCCCTACCTGGATCTTAAACACATCAGTCATGAAAGAATAGGGTACCTAGAGTTCCTGTCGTGGCTCAGTGGTTAACGCATCCGACTAGGAACCATGAGGTTGCGGGTTTGATCCCTGGCCTCGCTCAGTGGGTTAAGGCAGCTCAGTGGGTTGCCGTGAGCTGTGGTGTAGGTTGCAGACCCAGCTCGGATCTGGTGTTTGTGTGGCTCTGGCGTAGGCCAGCGGCTATAGCTCCAATTAGGGCCCTAGCCTGGGAACCTCCAGATGCCGCTGGTGCGGCCCTAAAAAGACACACACACACACAAAAAGAAGAAGAATAGGGTACCTGCTTTAGTTCAGACCTGAGCACAGTGTTGGGAGGGCCCAGATGGGATCCTCTGTGTGAGTCCACATGTGAGGGTGGGGTGGGCTGTTAGGGAGGCAGCCCTGAAGTGATGACCTTGGATCTGGCTTTTGGAGGTTGAACAAGAACCTTCCAAGCACAAGAAAGGGGGAGGAGGGCTTCCAGGCAGCAGGCACAGCCCGGGTAGACTTGGAGTCTGTTGGGAACTCAGGGGAGATGAATGTCGTTTTCTGGGGACAGCATGCAGCAGCGAGGAGAAGAGGATGGAGGCCCGGTGCCTGGGAAATCCTGACATTTAAGAAGCTCTGCAGAGAAGATGCCACAAAAGGAAGCTGGAGAGAAGCGATCCGAGCCGGCTGGTCCTTGAATTACTAGCAACCCCTTCCTTTGAGAATCTAGAGCAGATGACCTGTGTACAAACAGGCCACCTGCTGATATCAGTGGGGGAAGGAAATCCATTTGACCATCACCTCACAGGCATCCATGGGGGTTTGATAACAGTTGTTGTTCATTCTGTTTTCTTGCCTGCTTGTAGATTTTCAATCCCCTCCTTGAGAAGCAACTTGCTGAGCAAATCAAGTTATATTATGAAAGATGTGGAGAGGTTCAAGAAATCGTGTCTGTGTATACATCCACCGTACAGCAGGGGGGCGGGAGGCCAGAAGCATGTAAGTATTGAGCCTCAGGTGAGCCGTTTTTAGCTCTGGGCCTTTGTATCGACTCCTTTGGCTTCTTTCTAAGGGTTGAAATAGAACATATGCGTCTTGACCAATGGGGACAAGTGTGACCTCCCCAGATAGATGCAAATGAAAGTATACCTTCCACCTGGATCCCAACGGGCCCACCCGCCAGCAAGAACCCAAACCTGCCTTGTAGCTTCAACCAGCCGTAATTTAGTTTAAGAATATAAATGCGAGTGTTTTGAACCTCAAATTACATTATCCCCATCCGTAATGGGATCTCGGGCCAGTCTAAGGAAATAGAAATGAATTGGAAAATAAATTAATCATTAGAAATGTTTCCCCATCGGTGCACTTTTGTCTTGGACCATTAATATCTGAATATTAGCTTTCAGAAACGTTGAACAATGACTTTGTTGTTTGGCGCTGGGTTTTATTTTTTGAATCCTTGAAATTGACTCATTCCGGAAGACATGGGTAATTCTTCAACAGAAGGAATGAAGTGCAAACAGACCGCTTTCATGCCTGCCCATATTTGCACAGACATCCTCTAATTCACATGGAGAATGTATCTGCTCTAAAATTCATCCCATCCTGAAGTTCCCCTTGTGGCACCGTGGTTAACGAATCCGACTAGGAACCATGAGGTCGAGGGTTCGATCCCTGGCCTCGCTCAGTGGGTTAAACAATCCGGTGATGCCCTGAGCTGTGGTGTAGGTTCCAGACGTGGCTTGGATCCCACGTTGCTGTGGCTCTGGCGTAGGCCGGTGGCTACAGCTCCAATTAGACCCCTAGCCTGGGAACCTCCACATGCCGCGAGAGCGGCCCTAGAAAAGACAAAAAATAAATAAATCAAATAAAATACAATTCTTCCCATCCTGTCTTCCAGTGTTCCAGCTTGGATCTAGCACTTGTAAATTTCTCTGGCAATAGATCTTCTTGCATGATATGGTGGCACTAGAGTTAGTCACATATGTTCCTTCTGAGAGCGAAATTCCTACGGGCCCTTTGCCATCAGCAAAAGTGAATTGAGTGTTTGAATCCTGCTTAAATAGCTCAACATCTCCAGAGCCCAAACTCCCCGTTCCAGGCCGTGGAGGGAGGGCTGCATTTTGGACACACCCCATTCTGATATAGGGTTCACATTGAACGGTCCTAGGAAGCGATTAGAGATGGTGATGGGTGAGCGTAGAAAGGCCACTCTTCCACAGTTTAAGAAGAGGCTCTCCTATTCCCCCAGCTGTCGCTCTCACCGCTGAATCATCCAGAAAATATGATGCTGTCAGAAGAGGGGGAAGGTGTGTAGGAATAGTAATATCGCAGACAGGAAAGAAACTGATTTTGATAGCTGATGTAATTTCAGGAGAGATACCCGGAGTCGGAAGGCCAGTCTTGCATGCTGATCCGTTTGGTGGCATTGGGGAGATTTTTCTAACATCTTCTGCTGCCTCGCCTCCCTGGGGGTCCCTGTGCTTCGCTCCTCGGCTCACGCTGCCAACAAAATGGCCTAGATATTGGCCTCCTGGGGACCAGTCCGAGGCCAGCTGCTCATTCTGTAGAATTATTCAACAGCTATCAGCAACGTTGGCACACGTCCCTCGGACTTGGCTTTGAATTTGTGACCTGAAGGGTAGAGGCAGGGTAGCCAATTTCAAATCCCCGACGCACCTGAACCAAACCAACCTCCAGTAACGTTAAGTCTGACCTTTGACTTCTAGTTCCTCTTAAAAGAAGGGGTTTAAAGAGGTGAGACCTTGGCTTTTAAAAATAAGAGGAACGGTGTCTTATGTTACCCTTGCCCGTAGGCGGCCTCCGGAATTCCTACCTGGACCTGCAGCGCAGATACGGGAGGCCCTCGACGTGCAGAGCCTTCCCCTGGGAGAAGGAGCTGAGAGCCAGGCACCAGAGCTTGTTCCAGGCCTTGCTGGAGATGGGGTTGGTGACAGGTAATTGGGTCGGTGCCTCGCCTTTGGACGCCGGTTAGAAAGGTCCTTGGTTTTCTGCCTACCCTCAGCCTCATTGGTGATTTATGCCTCAAAGTTATTTTTAACCCTAGTGTTCCAGCTTAATTTCAAATTTAAATTCTGCCCTTGTATGTCCACAGCTTTCAGTATATCTGTGCACATTTCCAACACCAAATACAGAAACTTAGGTTTAGGAATCACTTGAGCAGTTCTTTTTTTTTTTTTTTTTTTTTTTTGCCTTTTCTTGAGCCACTCCCACGGCATATGGAGATTTCCAGGCCAGGGGTCAAATCAGAGCTGTAACCACTGGCCTATGCCAGAGCCACAGCAATACTGGATCCGAGCTGCGTCTGTGACCCACACCACAGCTCACGGCAACGCTGGATCCTTAACCCACTGGGCAAGGCCAGGGATCCAACCCTCGACCTCATGGTTCCTAGTCGGATTCGTTAACCACTGAGCCCCAACGGGAACTCCTTGAGCAGTTCTTTACTTAAAGCCAAGGCAACACGCAAACAGCCGGCAGCCAGAGCTGGCCCTCAAATGTGATTGCCTCAACCTACACATTGCTGTCCATTAAAATTAGTTAGCATTATCTTAAAACTTGTATGAAAATGCACATTTTTTTTCTCAAAAAAGTTAGAAGATCTGGCAACCCTGGGCCCCCCGTTCCTGAGGGGTCGCAATCCCAGAGGTGGGCGGTTGGCCCAGGCGTGCTCTGTCCATCCGCAGCCCCCGCTGCCTCTCTTTGAGCATCTCCTGCCTGCTTCATTCATAGGCCTCATGTGTCTGGGCCCTCAGGCACTTGAACTTGGGACCCGTGCTTTGAAGTCCACTTTAAGCAGCCTCTCAAGAATCTGTGTATACTTTCCAAATGTGGATGGCTTCTCGCGAAGTCCGTTGCAAGTTAGGTTTGCTTAGTACTTAAGTATGCACGGGAGGACCACGAGGGACTCTGAAATGATGTCTGTTAGGAAGAGGAGAGAAGCTGGAGGCGTTCCGTCTGGGGAAGGGAATGGTGAGGAAGGTGATGAGAGCTGTCTTAGGGTGAGCCGCAGCCTATGCAATTCCTGGGCCACATGACCAGACCCTGGAGTTAGGGCAATGCAGAGACTGACTTCATACAAGAACTTCCTAAGAACCTCCGTATCCAGTGGAATACATTCTCTTTGCAAATAGTGCTTCACCATCTTGAAGGAATTCAAGCCCTACAAGCTATTTCATCTTTGGTTCATTTGCTCTTTGCTGAGTGACTGCTCAGTGCCTTGGCTAGACTTCAGAGATAAGGAAAATAACCCAAGGTCCCTGCCCTTGAAGGGCAGACTTGAAAGCAAAGAGAAATGGTAATGTATTTTAAAAAAAATAGAAGCTATGGGAGACATGGGAAGAGACACAAAGAAATGAGGGGTCAGTTCTACTTGGAAGTCTAGAGTGTTCAAGGAAGACTTCCTGGATGAGGTGACACTGGGATTGATTCTTGATGGGTCGGTTGGTGTCTGCCAGATAAGCAAGGTGAGGGTGAGCATTGCAGGCAGAGTAGAGACAGAGAGGTGGGGATGGCACAGCATTTTTAATGACATGCAGGGGGTTTGGGAAGCAGGAGAGGGCCTGGAGAGTGCTGACTCCGACTCAAGCTCAGACTCCATCCTGAGAATTTTTGGCTTTACCTCGTATGTGACCTGTGGAAGGGTTTCAAGTAAAGGGCAGAGGTGTGATTAGATTTAGGTTTTTGAGGTCACTCTTGGAAGCAACTGGAGATTGGGGGAGATGAACTAGAGGATGTAGAGTTGGAAGCAGGAACTGGTCCATTGCATGGTCCAGGGAGGAGAGGATGCAGGCCTGAATGGGGCAGAAGGATGGAGCTGGAGCCAAAGCATATAACAGGGTTGGCTCTGAGGGACTACATCACTGCCAGGATCCTGGCAAGGGAGGCCATGTGGAGTCGGGTCTCAGCATAGCCTCTGCAGCCAGGGGACCTGATTCCAATTGTAACTTAGCACTTACCAGCTGTATGATCTTGGGCAAGCTACTTCATTTCTCCGAGCCTCAGTTTTCTCATCTGCAAAATGGGAATGATAATAGTCTCTCTCCCTCCCTCTCTCTCTCTCTCCCCCCCCCCCTTGTGTTGGGTTAAGTTCACTGAGACTCAGAAGAATATCAGCGCTCAGTAAAGTACATGTAAACAGCGTTTCTTGACCTTGGCACTCCTGACATTTCAGACTGGATAATTCGGTGTGATGAGGGGCTGTCCTGTGCATCGTAGAATGTTTAGCTGCATTTCTGATCTCTACTCACGAAACGTCAACACCACTCCCTCCCCTCCCTTGACCCCCCCTCTTAAGTGTGACAACCAAAAGTGTCTCCAGACATTGCCAAGTGTTCCCAAGGAGGCCCAGTCGCCCCCGGTTGAGAATCACTGCCGTATAAGTGTTATACTCTTATTACCCGGCAGAGACAATTCCCAGGTTTTCGTGGGTCTTCTGGGAGGTGGTGGAGCCACCCCCAGAGACAGGTGAACACAAGAGGGAGATGCATATTGGCAAGTGTAGGCTGAGACCACATCCACCTCAAAGCTGGTCTCACCAGATGTATTTAAATATAGTTGTGCTGCTTGGGAACAGGAGTGAATCTTTTTCACAAAACATTCTTTTTAGAGCAAATCCTCTTAATAAAGAACGTTTTTGTGTTATTTCTCCAGCTCAGAAGTTTTGTTTATAAGAATTCAGAATGATTTTATTCTCCATGGGGGAGCTGGAAAGGGAGCTAGTTTAAAAATCCAAATCACGAGCCCCCGTACCTTAAGATTTGTTTGGGCGGGGTGCGGACCTGTGTCTGCAACAGGAATACATTCCGCTGACCTCTGTTAGGTTTGTGGGGCCCCATCTCTGGTGGGAGAGGGGGGCTAAGAGCCAGGTTTGTCACTTTAGGCTCTGCTGGTGCCCAACCAGCCAGTCCGGTCTTTGTGATGCCAAGTCTGCTTAGGTCAACGCCAAGGCATGTACCCAGAGGGGCCTCTGCCTCCCGGGGCGCTCAGCCACCTGCATCCTGCCTCTTTCTGCCATTTCCTGGGGATGAGAAGCAGGCGGTGTGGCGGTGGCGGGGGGGGGGGGGGGGGGGGGCAAATCTCCAGAACTGACCTCAGGCCCCATTCCATTCTGCCTTTGGTCCTGGTACCCGTTCTTCTAGTTGACATCGCCTCCCCCCACCCCCTGCCCACCGCCCCAGCTCCGGCTCCCGCTCTGGGACTGGGGAGGCTTCTGGCAGTAGAGCTTCCACTCTTCATTAAAATGCATCTCTGCCTGACACACTGCGCTTGCGCGGGGTGGTCATAGTGTCCTACTGGCTCACCCCGGAGAGAGGTTGGTGTCCTACCCTGTACCCGGTTTCTAACAATCCTGAAAGAAATGCAGAAAAATTGATTTTGTAAATTGTGGGTTAAAGAGAGAGAGAGAGAGAGCGCTTACCTTATTTACTTCTTTTACTTTGGGCTCCTGTAAAAAGGAGAGGCGTCAGGGAGTTCCTGTTGCAGCTCAGCGGGTTAAGGATCTGTTGTTGCTGTGAGCTGTGGTGTAGGCCACAGATGTGGCTTGGATCTGGCGTTGCTGTGGCTCTGGCATGGGCTGGCAGCCGCAGCTCCGATTCGACCCCTAGCCTGGGAACCTCCATATGCCACAGGTGCAGCCGTAGGGGGAAAAAAAAAAGACTAGTCAGACTGGTGTGACTGTGTGTGTATTTGTGGTCCCTCTGTGAGGGTCTCACTGGTTTTGCAGGGATCTGACCACTCTAGTTAATAGGAACTATGTTTGCATTGTGTTTTCTGAAGCGGGCCTGCACTGTTCGGTCCTGTTGGCTAGTAGACGTTCCTAGAATGTCCCCATCATATTATGGGTCTCGTATCTGAGATGAGCTATAGGAAGGGGCTCAAGGATCGGATGCAGGCTGCTCGGAATTCCTGCTGTAGGAAGTGAGTAGGTGCCGTAACAGAGATGTGGCCTGTAACCGTGTGACTTCTTTGTCATTCATTCACCAGACAAGTATTGAAGAAGGGGCCCCTGTGAGCCGGGATAGAGCAAAGATGGGGCTGTGTTTTGAATGAGTTACTTAGGCTAAGGGCAAAGAAAAACAATTCCCGTCATTTCCGCAAAGGGAATTAATTGGTAGAATTATTTTTTTCCGACATTAAAAATATGCATATGACAGTGTGAGACAATGGTGTGTAGTTTCTGGTTCTTTGCGACAGACTCTCTGTTTTCTTGGCAGCATCGTCTCACGTATCCGGCCAACACCACTGCCAGCCCGCTACGCACGTATGTTTTAGACTTGAGCGTTTTCCCCCAAACCTGTGCGATTTTAGATGGATCATCTGCTCTTGCTCAAAGCCAACAGTGCCAGAACGTGGCAGGGAGTGCGAAGTCAGAAGCTGGGGCTTCCTCAGCAACCAGTCGGATATCTCTGCATCTTGCCCAGTGAGTCAGGAATGGTCACCGCCTTCTAGTTGTTCTCAAAAGATGAAACTCTGTTTTTCTACTTACAAAAGAGAATCGCCAAATCAGTATACCTTCATTCTTTGCAGGACTGTAATTTTTTTAATTTACTTTTTTATTTTTTGCTTTTTTAGGCCCACACCTGCGGCATATGGAAGTTTCCAGGCTAGCGGTCGAATTGGAGCTGCAGCGGAGGCCACAGCCACAGCCGAGGCCACAGCCACAGCCACACCAGATCCGAGCTGCATCTGCAACTTCCGCCACAGCTTGAGGCAGCACTGGATCCTTAACCCACTGAGTGAGGCCAGGGATCGAACTTGCATCCTCATGGATACTAGTCAGATTCGCTTCCACTGAGCCACAATGAGAACTCCTTTTTTAAAAAATGTGTGGTAAAATGCGCAGAACAAACATTCCCCGTCGTAACCCTTTTTAAGTTTACTCTTTGGTAGCATTAAGTACGTTCTCTGAACTCATTAAACCGTAACTCGCCATCCTGCCCCCACCCCCCGGTCCCTGGCGACCCCCATTCTACTTCCCGTGTCTACCAACTTGACAGTTCTAGGTCCCTCATAGAGTGCATTGCTCCTTATTTGTCTTTTTGTGATTGGCTAATTTCATTGAGCCTCAAGTCCTCAAAATTCATCCATAGTGTAGCCTGCATCCGAATGCCCTTTTTTTTTTTTTTTCTGTTTTTTTAGGGCCACAACCACGGTCTGTGGAAGGTCCCAGGCTAGGGGTTGAATCAGAGCTACAGCTGCCAGCCTACGCCTCAGCCACAGCAACTTGGCATCCGAGCCTCATCTGTGCCCTATACCACAGCTCACAGTAACACCGGATCCTCAACCCACAGAGCAAGACCAGGGGTCAAACCTGCATCCTCATTTCTGCTGCCCACATGGGAACTCTGTGAATGGCCTGAATAACATTCCATTGTTTGCAGATTCCACATTTTGCTTATTCATTTATTTCTTGATGGACCCTTGAAGTGCTCCCCCCTTGGCTATTGTGAGTAGTGCTGCTGTGAACCTGGTGTACAAGTATCTCTTCAAGGACTTGCCTTTCTTTTTTGGGGGGGGGGGGAGCTTTTTGGCTTTTTGCCATTTCTAGAGCTGCTCCTGAGGCAGATGAAGGTTCCCCAGGCTAGGGGGTCTAATCAGAGCTGTAGCCACCAGCCTATGCCAGAGCCACAGCAACTCGGGATCCCAGCCACATCTGCCATCTACACCACAGCTCACGGCAACGCCGGATCCTTAACCCACTGAGCAAGGGCAGGGATCGAACCCTCAACCTCACGGTTCCTAGTCGGATTCGTTAACCACTGAGCCATGACGGGAACTCCAGGACTTGGCTTTCAATTCTTCTGTCTCTATAATTAGAAGTGGCCTGGCTGGATCATACAGCAGGTCTATGTTTCATCTTTTGAGGAACCACTATCCTGCTTTCCAGACGGGCTGCATCATCTTACCTTCCCATCAGCAGAGTGTATAAAGGTTCTAGTTTCTCCACTTCCTCACCAACATTTGTGATTTTTCTGTGTCTTTGACAGTAGCCATGGGGGCCTCCGAGCACCTCCTGGGGGTGAGGTATAACTTATGTTTGTAATTTACATACAGAGGAAAGCCTGGTTTTCGTAGGAATGGAGAATGCAATGCTCTCATAAAGTGACAGCGTCTATGAAAGAGGGTGATGGACCAGAAGGTACCCTATGGATATGAGAGATAAAGTGGCCCGAGTAGAGCTTGTCTCACCTGCCTCAGGGGACAGCCCTTTGGTCTTATCTGTGTCTCCCTTTCTCGCGCAATCACAGCTTGTTGAGGGTAGTGCAAATATCCCACGCACACTTCCGATTCCTCCAGTGTCTGCAAGCATGCATGTAAACGTCCCACTTTTACCTCCAGTTCTCCCACAGAGTCTGCAGTGGTGCTGGGCGTATGTTAGCTGCATGGTTATTAGTCTTTTCTTCCATAGGACCCGACCCCCCTCAAAGAACACACCCCAGCTCCCCATGCTCCTCAGCTTCCTGTGAGCTGCCTTCAAGTCCCCGATCAACCCCTGGCTCCTCACATCCTCTTCCCTGTCCCCCTAGGCGGACGGCTCCATCTCCTGCACCCTCCTTGCCATTTGGTAGGTGCCCCCTTATCAGGTCCTGTCACTACCACATCACAGGATCGATTTGCCTGTCTGATGCCACAGGGAAGCTCAGATGTCTTCAAAGACAGCAACAGAATCTCGGTTTTCTTTGAAGACCCTCAGTAAGTATTTGATGAGCCACTGAACCTGCTCCAAATGAATAAGTGAACTCATTGTAGGTACTCAAAACACCTTCGGGGACTTCCGGTTGCAGCTCAGCGGTCACAAACCCAACTAGTATCCATGAGGATGCAGGTTCGATCCCTGGCCTTCCTCATTCAGTGGGTTAAGGATCTGGGGTTGCCATAAATCGCAGCATAGGTCGCAAATGTAGTGTGGATCCCACATTGCTGTGGCTGTGGTGCTCCGATGAGACCCCTAGCCTGGGAACATCCACATGCCATGGGTGCGGCCGTAAAAAGGAAAAAAAGAAAACATCTTTGGGGGAGGGTGTCTGTGAATCACTGAAGGAACAAGGAATTTGACTTTCAGAGATACACGTTCAGGGTTGGCACTAGCAACGCCATGACACCCATCCAGACCGATGGAGGCCGTAGGCTTATTTGCCTTTTCTCTACGTTTTTCTCCTTTCTCTCCTGCTTTCCTTGTCTGCTTCCCTATCAGCAGCTGCCATCCTGGCTCTGAAAACACTTTTGCAAATACCATGTTTTCCAGGGCAGCCAGGATGCTGTCTTCCAACTCTGCTTTGTCAACAACAACAACAAAAAGACCAGAATCCTTCTTAGTCTGTGCACGGCTGTTGCAAAAGAACTCCCAAATACAGCCCTGGGGTTCTTGCTTTCAAGCATCTGTAACCTTGGTGCTGAGGCATACAGGTGCCCAGACGTGAAACGGCCCTAAGGTCCATGCAGACCCAACTTGGCACCCATGTTTTGCGTACCTGCAGGCATTGCCCCAGGCCGTAATGAAAAGGGCAGATCGGCCCCCACCAGCCTCTCTACCAAGTGCCAGAGGGTACTCAAGAGGGAGGCTTCTTACATGGTGACAGCTGATGTGCTACCGTGGTATAAAATGCAGCTGCGTCCACTGGCGGTTCCCACTCGGAAGTGCTCCTGGAGCCTCTGGCTGCCGTGCATGCAAATGGGGCAGCCTTCCTGCCCCCGAATTCTGGGACCACTGCTCTGCATCCTGATTTCCTGGCTTGGCCCCGGAGTTCTCCTGTGATGCTCAGTTCTAAAGTCCACCGCTGTCCAGATGCTGGGGTGAAGGGACCTCCGACATGAGATCCATGGTCCAGACTTCAGGGAGACCGTTCTGATGGGTCCATCTCTGCCGTGTTTCTTTGGGAACCTCTGATTCTCTAGGAAAATGGCTCCTGTCAGAGCAGAGATGTGGCCTTATTAGCACGGAGGCTTTTGCTGATGCTGAGATGGGGGAATTTTGCTACGCACGTCCTTTCATCCTTTAAGAGGGATGCTGGCTATTTCCTTTACTCTCCTGTCACACCTTTCTTGTCAAAACAGAACACTTTGGATACAGAAACCCTCTGAATGGGCTCTGGCCTCAGGGCAAAGAGGGGGTGGGGACTGGCTGGGAAGAGGCTGCGGCAGGGAAGTGCCAGCCAGGACTCTGGGCCCAGGAGCTGGTGATGGTGGGAAGGGGTGAGAAAGGTCACAGAGCCACGGGGGCAGGGAGACTCGAGGCAGCGAGGTAAACGAGATGGGTGAGTGGGCCAGCATGCCCCTCCAGACATCTGCCCAGGGGCCAGAACTGTTTACTCCCTTTCCGCCTTCATGCTGGACCGGGCACTCTGAGCCTCTGGGAGCTGCAGACTGACCACAGAAAGGCTGAGGACTGCCAGCTAGGGGTTCCCGGGAGGAGGCCAGGTCTGAGGCTGGCCTCTTCTCCCAGGGCTGACACCATCCGCATGGCTCCTTTGAAGTCACAGCCTGACTCCCGCTCCAGGCTTTGGAGGGCTGAGCGCAGGGGGCATTCCTCTACACAGCATGCCCAGGGCTTGCTGGCCGCCCTACTGTCACTCTAGCTTGTGTCTAACTCTTCTTAGTTGTGCCAACCACGGCCATGTTTATTTGGAGGCTAAAATGCAGAGCATGGGAGTTCCCGTCTCGGCTCAGCGGAAACGAATCTGACTAGTATCCATGAGGGTGAAGGTTCGATCCCTGGCCTTGCTCAGTGGGTTAAGGATCTGGCATCGCTGTGAGCTGTGGTGTAGGTTGAAGACAAGGCTCAGATCCTGTGTTGCTGTGGCTGTGGCGAAGGCCAGCCACTACAGCTCCAGTTCTCCCCTGGCCTGGGAATTTCCATGTGCTGCAAGTTCGGCCCTAAAAAGCAGTACATATATACATACATACACACTTAATAAAACACGGAGCATGGAAAAAAATAGAAGCACAATGTTACTTAGTCATGTCAGGGTACTGTGTCCTTTAAGAGCTGTGTTCACTGTTGTTCATCGAAGGACCATTATCTTATTTTTTTATTTAAGAAAGCATGCATTAGGAGTTCCCGTCGTAGCTTAGAGGAAACGAATCTGACTAGGATCCATGAGGATGCAGGTTCGATCCCTGGCCTCCGTCAGTGGGTTCATGAGCTGTGGTGTAGGTTACAGATGCTCTCGGATCTGGCGTGGCTGTGGCTGTGGTGTAGGCTGGCGGCTACAGCTCCTATTCGCCCCCTAGCCTGGGAACTTCATATGCCGAAGGTGCAGTCCTAAAAAAAAAAGAAAAGAAAAGAAAAGAAAGCATACATTATAGTTTTAAAAACATACACCCAGAGAGAGAACGAGGGAAAAGGAAGGAGGCAGGGGCGGGGGGTACGGAGGGCGGGAGAGAAACCTTACGTAGAAAAGCAGACAGTGTGCACTGCACAGAAAAGCACAAATAATTTACTTTTGAAAGAGACACAAGCCGCCTCTTTGGGTGTCGGGAGCCAAGTGGGGCTCACAGATCAGGAAGCGCATGGGGAAAGTGCTATGTTTTTTTAAGCGTGTAAACTTGGTACAGAGCTTTCCTTTTCTGGTTAAATGGTGTTTTCTCTCACGTTTTTTCTCCCTCCCTTTCAAACGTCTACTCTGGCTGCATGACACATTTTGAAAGCTTGAAACTAAAAATGACTTTCTGTGGATGCCTCCGTTCCACTCACGTTCGGGAAGCGTCTGCCTTTCTCCTAAATTCTCAGCCAGATGCAGCTCAGCTCCCTCAGAAGGCGGCTACCTTCCCACTTTCTGCTGCTTGCCGCTTTTAATGATAAGGACACAAATGGTGACCTTATGGTATTGCTGGGGAAAAAAAAAAAAAAAGCAGAGAGCAAAATAAACAATGCTGTGCTGCTTGGAAGAGAGTGAGAGTTAATTAATGGCCGTGGTGCCTTTTGTTTCTTCAGCTTCTGGTGCTGGAAGAAAGAAAAGTGGGAAAAGCCCTCCTACTTCTATTTCGTTTGTTTGTGTTCCATTACACCATCAATCTCCATAAACAAGGCATGTTTTTTAGTTACAGATCGACGAGAGAAAAAAAAATGCATATGCTAAACCAGATGGCCGAAATTAACAGTTTCATTAAACGGATTTTTAAATTGCCAGTTTTGCAATATCACCAGTGACATCGGAGCTTTGATTTTGTGCCACATTTGGAATTCGAACTTTAAAGAATGTGCAAAACAGCAGTTGTCCTTGACAACTATTATTACTTTATTATTATATTCACTAGTGCAGAAAATTGTCTAGATTCTTTTTTCAGAGGAAATACTGATAGGTGATATTTAGGTGGGGGGAGTTAAGATTTTTAACAGGTAAAAGAAGTAATGAAGGCTTTGCAGCCTGCCTCCGTTTCAACCTGCAAAGTTTTTTGGTGTGTTTGCTAAGGAGTTGGGCTTTAGGAAAGATCCCCTCCTGTTCCTTATCCTCCCGCAAAAATCACAGTTGCCCAGACACTCCCGCTAATGGTTGCTGTGCCAGAAGTCAGCAGGGCAAGTGCTTCATTTGGAGTTTCCTCTGGTTTGGAGTCTCTTCTCTCCCCTGAGCCCACAAAGCCCAAGGTCTGTGGGTACCCAGGCAAAACACATCATCTTTGTTATGTGTTTGGCAGAGCAGGTGAAGCTCAAATGAATCGTAAACAAAATGTTCATGTTGCTTTGCTCAGAATGTGCACAGAGGGGCAGCTGAGATGAGGATGTGTTTAAAGGTAGATATATGAATAAGCATCAGGAGTAGGATTTCTTTTGCCACTCCATCTGAGTGCTGCCATGCATGCGGAGTCCAGGGGGAAGGTTCTTACCCTGTCTAATGGTTGGGTAAGGATGGATTCTTCTCTCCACCATGCGAGGGGAAAATCCAAAATGAGATCTCCAGGCTCCTGGTGGAAAGCGGGGTTCTTATCCATTCCATCCCAACAGGTGAGCAGAGGGAGATGTGCAAGGATGTTTATTGCTGTGTTGCTGGTTATTGCAAGAGCACTGGAAGCAACCTGAGACTCTAAAAATAGAGAAGTGGTTGGAAAAAATGGCACTGCTATAGAATGCAATACTCTTGAAACTTTAGGAAGAATGAGCTTCTGACTGCCAGGGACAGGTATTCGTGGTGTGTGATTAATCTAAAAAAGAGAGTTGAGGGAGTTTCCATCGTGGCTCAGTGGTTAACGAACCTGACTAGCATCCACGAGGATGCTGGTTCAATCCCTGGCCTTTCTCAGTGGGTTAAGGATCGGCATTGCCGTGAGCTGTGGTGCAGATCGCAGACGAGTGGCTGTGGCTGTGGCGTAGGCCGGCAGCAACAGCTCCGATTAGACCCCTAGCCTGGGAACCTCCATATGCCGCAGTGCAGCCCTAAAAAAACAAAAGACAAAAAAAAGTTGATAGATAACCAACAAGAACCTACTATATAGCACAGGGAACTTATTAATATATTAATTTATCAACTCTATAAATACCTTATAATAACCTATAATGGAAAAGAATCCAAAAAAGAATATATGTGTGTGTATATATGGAGAGAGGGAGAGAGAGAGAGTCATTTTGCAGTATACCTGAAACACGAGGTTGTAAATCAACTACAGTTCAGTAAAAATGTATATTCATAAGGGAATAAGTCAAAATCTATAGAACCTTTTGGAGAGAAAATAGGTACCTATACAGGCAGATAGATGGGTAATGAATTATTGCCTATGCCAAGGAAAAGTCTGGAACATATACATCAAGTTTTCAGCAGTTTATCTTCACTATTAAAGAAAGATTGGGAAAGAGGGGACTTCTATTTTTGTTTTATACATTGTTCCAAAAAATTTTTTTAACAACAAGCAGCTATTTTGGGGGGATTTTTCCAAAAGATAGAAAGAGGAGCAAACGCCTTGTGTCTAATTGATAAGGTGGTTTTTTACGGCCCCTACTCCTTGGGATGGAGACAGTAAAAGCAGATCCAAGCTGCAGCCTCTCAGAATCCGGGAGGGGGCTGGGGTGAGGATTTCCAGGAGCCAGAGATGGGAGTGCCTTGGGCTGGGTGGAGGCAGTGGGGGAGCTCCTTTGCCACAGCTCTGTCAGGGCCAGCCAGCCCACCTGTGTGCGCTAAGCCCCTGGCACCAGCTCATAACCAATGGCTTGAGTTGCACAGTCTCATTCCTGGATCCTACTGGCCTCTGTGTTTAGCCGGAACCTCTGCAAGGGAATTGCTCTTAAATCCAACCTCGAATCTTCCCACTGAGAGTTTTTCCTCATTGGAGACTCTGTTGATTCCTCAATGGAGCGCTGGTGGAGGGAATCTCATGTTAGTAATGATTTCATTGGGGCTGGAAAGAAGAAAATCAAAGAAAAATGTTGGACGTAATTCTGTGAGGGAGAAAATTTTAGTGTTAAATGAGCCATATTTAAGGCTAAATGTAAACAGTATCTCTTTAAAAGGAAATAGTATCAAATACCATACGATATCACGTATATGTGGAATCTAAGAGATGGCACAAGTGAACCTGTCTACAAACCAGAAGCAGATTGGAGTTCCCATTGTGGCGCAGTGGGTTAAGAACTCAGCTAGTATCCATGAGGATGTGAGTTCAATCCCTGGCCCTGCTCAGCGGGTTAAGGATCTGGCATTGCTGCAAGCTGTGATGTAGGCTGCAGACACAGCTCAGGTCTGTCTGTGGTGTAGGCCAGTGGCTGCGGCTCTGACTCAACCCGTAGCCTGGGAACTTCCACATGCCACTGAGGCAGCAGTAAAAAGTGAAAAACAACAGCAGCAGCAACAACAACAACAAAACAGACAAACTAGAGGCAGATCACTGACATGGAGAGCAGACTTG
Organism: Phacochoerus africanus; assembly: GCF_016906955.1. Classification (NCBI taxonomy): domain Eukaryota; kingdom Metazoa; phylum Chordata; class Mammalia; order Artiodactyla; family Suidae; genus Phacochoerus; species Phacochoerus africanus. The sequence goes on along the minus strand of NC_062553.1, from coordinate 19,515,953 downwards.
TGGTTGCCAGGGGGAGGAGAGAGGGAGTGGGATGGACTTGGAGTTTGGGGTGGGTAGATGCAAACTATTACATTTAGAATGAATAAGCAGTGGGGTTCTACTGTACAGCACAGGGAACTAGGTCCAATCTCTTGGGATAGAGCATGATGGAAAATATATGAGAAAAAGAATGTACATATGTATGACTGGGTCGCTACGCTATACAGCAAAACAGTGTAAATTAACTATACTCTAATTTTTTTAAAAAAAGAAGATAGTACCTTTTCACAATCCTACACAGCCCTTTGTAACATAGCATGTAATAGAATAGAATAGCAAACATTCAGAGGCTGAATTAATAAACATAATATAGGCAGATTTTAGAGCACGGTAATACATTATCACTCATTTGGGCTTAAGCCTTTATGGAAGGATTGGGTATAAAAGGTATAATATAGCTTAGAGCAGTTGCATAAGGAGGTCTGTCCCCACGGAAGTAAGATGCTTATTAAAATAACGAGTTAGCTCTCTATTAGGAGGTAGGGGTACTGAGTAAGAATCTGGTTTTTGTGACCTGCCATCTGGATTCTAAGCTTGGCTCAGCCACTTGCCAGCCTTTGTAACTTTAGACAAGTTAGTTGACTTCCCAGGCTTCAATCTCCTCATGTGAAAAATGGGGACACTGAGAATAGGACGCACCTCCTAAAGCTGTTTAGAGTGCATGACAATTTGCATAAGACACTCGACCCAATGGTTGGCATTTCATAAGCCCTCAGTAAAAGTCGACTCATTCTTTTTATTGTATTTAGAAACCCACAAGGCAAACTGGAGGCCAAAGATGATAAGAAAGTATCTCAAAATAACGTTCTTGTGCTCAACTTTTTATTGCAGCACCTAGGAACTATTTCTCAGATAAAACACACTCTTCTTCAGAGTCCTAGAGGGAAAAAAAAAATCTCTCTGGCAGTTTCGGTGGTCCTGACATGGTGGTGAGTTACACCGAGTAAATTGCTCTCTTGAGGCGCTTTCTCAGCTATAGAAGGCACATCCTTTTCCCCAGAATAGAGGCTGTCATTTAGTGCCAAAGGAAAAACTAGTTCCAGAATGACACCGTGGCATCCCCAACGGGTTTGATTTACCTCCCCAGAAGGTGGTATATTTCAAAGCACTGCAGGACCAACCCTATTAATAACTCAGGTGATTTAATTGGCTTTTCCCACTTCTTTTTAAAGCCATGTCAATCCCGTGGTAGTTAATTGTGTGGGCTGTGAATTGTGTTATTTACAGTGCCAAGGAGCCAAAACGAATCTGTGTTAGAAGTCGGTGGGCGGATGTTCGAGAAGGCAGTAAAGAGACTCTCCGGTGTTGATGGTCTACACCAAATTAGCTCTGTCGTCCCCTTTCTGATGGATGCCAGCTGCTGTGGATACCATAAAGCATCCTACTACCTCGCCGTCTTTTATGAAACTGGATTAAATGTACCTCGGGATCAGCTGCAGGTAGAGTATTTCATGAGGTCTAGAAACATCAGTCACCTGCATTATAGTTGCAGAGTAAGACTCTCATGTCCCAGGTGGCACTGGTCGTGTTCATGCTCCCCAGAGTCCCTTAAAATCTTTACACTTAAGAAAAAAACAGCCTAGGACTTCCCATTGTGGCTCAGTGGTTAACGAACCCCACTAGCATCCATGAGGACGAGGGTTCGATCCCTGGCCTCACTCAATGGGTTAAGGATCCGGTCATGAGCTATGGTGTAGGTCACAGATGCAGCTCGGATCTGGCATTGCTGTGGCTGTGGTGTAGGCCAGTGGCTACAGCTCCAATTGGACTCCTAGCCTGGGAACCTCCATATGCTGCTGGTATGGCCCTAAAAAGACAAAAAGACAAAAAAGAAAAAAAAAAGAAAAGAAAAACAGGAGTTCCTATCGTGGCTCAGTGGCTAACGAATCCGACTAGGAACCATGAGGTTGCCGGTTCCATCCCTGGCCTCGCTCAGTGGGTTAAGGATCCGGCGTTGCCCTGAGCTGTGGTGTAAGTTGCAGAATCGGCTCGGATCCTGCGTTGCAGTGATTGTGGTGTAGGCCAGCGGCTACAGCTCCGATTCAACCCCTAGCCTGGGAACCTCTGTATACTGCGGGAGCGGCCCTAGAAAAGGCAAAAAGACAAAAAAAAAAGGAAAAGAAAAGAAAAAGAAAGAAAAACAGCTTAGGGCTCTATTAAACACAGATCTCCTGCTTCTGGTGAGAAAGCAGCACTTCATCTATTTCTGGACCCAGCATCGGAATAGTATTGTCCACTGTCTAAGGAATAGATTGGGCAGGACTTCCCAGGACCCCCATCCTTTAAGGACAGGTGCCTGCTACCCAATTCCTGTAACTCTTCTGGCTGTGAGTCCATCATCCCCTATGATTTTTTAGCTGAGTGAAACATTTGGACCTCTAAGCAACGTACTGTCGCAGTCAGCCTTCTGCCGTTAAAATTAAAGACATTCTAGACAGTTTTGTGTGTGGTGCAGAATGCAGATTCATTATGCAACTTGTCTTAACATTTAGAATTCCATTTTGATGAGTGCTGCTACATGGTCCCTGATCGTTTTTAGTTTTTGTGTTTGCACACGGGATCGTTCATCCTGGATTTAAAGAGACTCAGACCTTCCCAGGCGGCTCCATGTTCCCTTCAAGGGACTTCCTTGTGTGCCTCTGCTCATAAATGCTCAGGATTGATGGCATGCTTTCCTGATGCAGTCCCCACCGGGACTAGGAGGTTCTAGTCCCGTCTCTGCTACACAGTGCCTGGTTGGCCAAAGAAGGACATATGTCTTCAACTCTCTGAGCTCTGTTTCCACAACTCTGATATACGGTTGTTGGGCCAGTTGATCTTTTTTTTTTTAGGGCTGCTCCCTCAGCCTGTGGAAGTTCCCAGGCTAGGCATCAAATTGGAGCTGCAGCTGCCGGCCTACACCACAGCCATTGCAACTCAGGATCTGAGCCACATCTGTCACCTACACCGCAGCTCAAGGCAACGAAGGATCCTTAACCTACGAGCGAGGCCATGGATCGAACCCACATCCTCATCGATACTGGTCGGATTCCTTTCTGCTGTCCCAGAATGGGAACTCCGGGCCAGTTGATCTTTAAAGACCCTTCCCAATGGTACTATTCTGAGAGTGTAAGGCTGGGGCATGGGCCGTTCTTCAGATCGTCTGGCCAGAGATGACGTAGCTGAAGCAGACCAGGATCCTTCGAACCGTCAGCAGATACAGAGTGATGCTGTGAGGCCAGTCGGGGCAGACCCCATGCTCACAGAGAAAAGAGCAAAGGAGTTTTAAGCTCTTAGACGTTGAGGACAAACACCTGGGGATTTTGCAAACCGTTAGAAGGCTCTTGTGGCTTCTTTTCTAAAAAATTTTTAAAAGGCATATTAGGAGTTCCCGTCGTGGCACAGTGGTTAACGAATCCGACTAGGAACCATGAGGTTGCGGGTTCGGTCCCTGACCTTGCTCAGTGGGTTAACGATCTGGCGTTGCCGTGAGCTGTGGTGTAGGTTGCAGACGTGGCTCGGATCTTGTGTTGCTGTGGCTCTGGTGTAGGCTAGTGGCTACAGCTCCGATTTGACCCCTAGCCTGGGACCCTCCATATGCCGTAGGAGCGGCCCAAGAAATAGCAAAAAAGACAAAAAAAAAAGGCATGTGAACTGGTTTCTGGACTGACTAGGCTCGTCCGTAGAGTGGGGGCCACGTGACTGTTCTATGTTAGGATATTACGATCCCCTCCTCTAATCGTCTGAACGCTGACGATTTCTTCCAAACAGGGCATGTTGTATAGTTTGGTTGGAGGCCAGGGCAGTGAGAGGCTGTCTTCCATGAACCTTGGGTACAAACACTACCAGGGTATTGATAAGTACCCCCTGGACTGGGAGCTGTCCTACGCCTACTACAGCAACATCGCCACGAAGACTCCCCTGGACCAGCACACGCTGCAAGGCGATCAGGTATGAGAGAAATGGGTGGAGATGGTTATGGCCCTGCTTACTAGGACTCCATGAGCAATTGGAGAAATTGTATCCACGCCCGTGGCCGGTCTATTCGCTGGACTTCCGAGGACGAGCCTAATCGAATGCAGAGAACAGCTTCCCTGCATTCCCCAATGCCTGTTTCCTCACTGGGTTCTCAGGCTGGAGGCAGGAACAAGCCTACATCTGGGTGTGAAAAGCTTTTCATGAGCGGGAGGACTGGGATGGGAAGGGTAGATACGACCCTGGACAGATTTCTGGTACATGTTTTTTTCCGATGATTTCGGAAAAAAAAAAAAAAAAGTGTACCAGAAACAGGCATTTTGTCTTGTCTTTGTTCCCAAATCACGTGACATGGTGGGGTCTGGAGATGCCAGGGGAGATGGAGTTAAATTGGGCGGAGACAGTAAGCCAAGGCCTCCAATCAGTACATCACAAACAGGCAGGGACTACAATGCAAGGATGCAAGCTGCCATCCTTAGCTATGCTCCCGTGCTGCCGGGCGCCTCCAGAAATACCTGCCCATCATGTGAGGCTTGCTAGCGCAGTGCCCCCAGCTGACTGACCGCAGGCAATGTTTGAAGATTCTGCCTCATCCTGGATTAAGGACTGGATGAGGGGCATTAACTCCAGCCCCCAATTTTGCAGCTTCCCACATCTTATTGACTCATTAAGCAACGAAATCAATGGCTTACATCTGCTCCCTCCCAAAACATAACATGTTTCCGTTGGACCAACGGATGGTTTGTTTGGGGGACCGTGAATAAAAAGGTATAAGTAAAGATGATAGTACAAGAATAAAAAGAAAGCTGCCTTGGAATTCCCTGGTGGCCTAGTGGGTTAAGGATCTGGCATTGTCACTGCTGTGCCGTGGGTTCTATTCCTGTCCTGGGAATGCTCCATGTCATGAGTGCAGCCAAAAAAAAAAGGAAAACTGGAGTTCCCGTTGTGTCTCAGTGGTTAACGAATCCGACTAGGAACCATGAGTTTGCAGGTTCGATCCCTGGCCTTCCTCAGTGGATTAAGGATCCTGCGTTGCTGTGGCTCTGGTGTAGGCCAGTGGCCTGGGAACCTCCATATGCCGCAAGTGCGGCCCTGGAAAAGGCAAAAAGACCAAAAAAAAAGGAAAGAAAGCTGCCTGTAGAAGATGTAGATTTGCATTCAGTAGGAGGGGAACATGACATGGTTGGCTTCTTGGAATGTATTTTTCTATATCTCTTTCACCAGAATGGATTTAAGATGTTTTGATGGTCTTAGCACTTGAGGCAGTTGAGTCTAAAAGGCCAAGTCATCTGTACCTGGAGTTGGCAATTTTTTTCTCTAAAAAGCCAGATAGATGGTAAATATTTCAGGCTCTGTTTTTACAGTCACCCTTGCAACTATTCAACTCTGCCAGAGACAATATATAAACCAATGGGGTGCCTGGCTGTCTGCAGCCGTAGACAGCAGATTACTGCTTGATCAGATTTGGCCCTGATCTAGGCTATAAATTCATGAGTTTCCTGCTTCTGCTTAGTGAGCCTGGGGGATAGGTCAAGATCGTGGAAACTTAGTCACATCAGCTAACTAAGATCCAGACCCATCACTGCTCCTTGCCTTGACTCAGAAACCCCCATGCCATGTGCAGCAAACTTAGACTTTGCTGATTAGGAATGAATGGTTTCTGGAAAAGACATCTGCAGTGGCCACTGGACAGTTAGGAAATAAATAACTCAGAGATTCACGTTGTCACTGGACATGCAGCACGAGTCAAGCTGTGAAACCCCAAGAGGTTGTCTGTATAGTCATTCTAGTTCCTTTCGAAAATAATGACGTCTCTTGAATAAACTAACACACTCTTACCATTATCATCATCTCTTCTCCCAGGATATAGAAGCTGCGTGCAAAATTTCACCTTGCTTTGACAGGAATTGATTTATTAATTGATAACTTTTTTTTTTTTTAGGTCTTCCAACTTTTATTTTTTTATTACTCAAATTTATCACATCTGTAGTTATATAATGATCATTAATTGATAAAGTTTTTTAAAAAAGAATTCTTCTGAAAAGGCATTCCGTCAAAACCAAGCCACAAAATAATGTTGGCTTTGTCCCACTAAGCCTCAATGGGTTAATGATGCCCTCTGCGTATACAGTAGACTTTTAGGAATTCTAATTCAGCATAAATTAGCAATGGGAGTTGGTATGTGGCTAACAAGCTCCTTTTCTTTTGAAGATTTGGCACATGAAATGTTATGATTATGAAAGAAAATGTTTAATTGGTCAGAACCAGAGAAGATGAATAGAGAAGATCCATCTTGCAGCTGGAAAGTCGTGTGATTAAGAATCACAGATACGAATTATACAGTTAGAAGGTTGGATCATAGCTCGTTTTCTTAAGAATGTGTAATTAATGGCTTCTCGAGAATTTGAGCAGGTGTCGTACGTTGATTTAAATGTTCTTTTGTTAAGATATCTATTAATTCTCCAGCAGCACATAACAGATGAGGAGATGTGGAAAGCCAGACCCCTAATTAACAAACCAAGGACCCGTCAGTAACTTCTTTCTTGATTCTTGTTTCATTGTCTCTTTTATGTACCTCGTGGTTCCCTTCCCTTCATCTTCTTCATTAGGAATCTCGCTCCGTGTCACTTATGACGTAGGGGGACTCTGCTTCAGGTTAAAGAGAAACAAGTTGCTAGGGTTTTGTTCTTTGTTTTTCTGGCTTAATCACACACGGGTTCCTCTCATTCTCTTTAGTCCTTAGAATTTGCTCTTCTGAAAGACTTTTGGGCCTCAGGCTTCCCTCTCTTCACCTTCTAGAGAGCCAGGGATCTCATCCCCACCCCTCCTTGCAACTGCCGTCCACAGACTGATGACACACAAACCTTACTCTCAGCCTGAGGGCTGAGGTCTTTGTTCCAAGCCCTCACCTGCAATGGTAACAAACTGCAAAGGAAACACGCCATCTCCTCCTCTCCATTCCCCGCCGACACCTCAGCCAGTGGCACCGCTGTCCATGCCGGCAACTGGGGAGATCCCCCCATCGTCCCACCAGTTATAATCCCCAACAGTCTGCATGCCAGTTTCTCTCTCCTCCCACTGCCATCCAACGTGCTGTCACAGCCACAACTGCCCTTCATCGTCTCTCCCCTGAGCCTCTCGTGATGGACTGAATTATGCAATGAACTGGCCCCGAAGTTCGTGTGTTGAAGTCCTTACCCCCAGTGCCTCAGAATGGGACACTGTATCTGTCCATAGGAACTTTGAAGGGGTGATTAAGTTAACGGAGTCATTGGGTGGCCCTAACCCAGTATGATGGGTGTCTTTACGAGAAGAGGAGACAGAGATGAAACAGAGGGATGACCATGTGGGGACACAAGCTGAGGAGCAGGGCCTTGGAAGAAACGAGACCTGCCAGCATCTTGACCTTGGACCTCCAGCCTCCAGAAGTGTGAGCAATTTCATTTCCGTGGTTTAAGCCACGACGTCTGTGGCATTTTGTTACAACAGCCCCGGCGAATGAACATGCCTGCTGCCTGGCCTTTCTGTCACCAGTCTTGTCCCTTCCCGTTCTCTTGGCACCGAGGTCAAAGCGGGCTGAAGACAATAGAGGTTTTTCACCTGGCTACATGCCAGCATCACCTGGGGGCTCAAGGAATAGCTTCCCACCTTCTTATCCAAGTGACTGGGAGGGGGGAGGCAGAGGGAGGAAGGGGGCGACATGTAACTCGGGTGTGTGTGTGTGTGTGTGTGTGTGTGAAGTTCCTCAGATGATGCTCACGTGCAGTACTGACATGACTCAGTACGGAAGCACTGAGGCCCGCTCATCATTGGCACAGGAGTTTTTCCTTGACCCGGTTTCTCTCGGCTTCCCCAACCTCAGCTGTCAAGAACCCCTGCTTGGCCTGCCCACCCTGGAAACGCCAAGCTTTGGATCCCACGGTGCTGCCACACCTCCCGGTCCTGCTCAGTCTCCTCTGCCTGGTGTGCTTTCTCCACGCCACCACCCCCCCCTTCTGGCTGCTCCCCCCTCCTCCCACTGGAATGCTGGGCTCACATGTCACCTCCTCCTAGGATGTCCCCTTTGCTGGGCTGCCACAGCAGCTGGGCACATCCCTGCCATTGCTATGGTGGGTGCTGTGTACTGGGTCTCAGAGTTGACTCTTCCAGTAGACTCTGGGCCCCCCTGTCTGTTCCCTTCAGTGACCCCAGTGCCCAGCGCTGTGCTTAACACGTAGTTGGCACTCACTGTTTACTGGCGGGGTGCTGGACGGGATGCAGGTGCAGAGTATCCGGTAATGGACATGAAGGGATACGAGGTCCTGTTGACTCCCTGGTGCTTTTTCTTTTTCTTTCTTTTTTTTTTTCTTTTTGGGCCTGCACCTACGGCATATGGAAGTTACAGGCTAGGGGTTGAATTGGAGCTCCAGCTGCTGGCCTGTGCCACAGCCACAGTATCCCGGGAGCCGGGCCACATCTGTGATCTACACCACAGCAACGCCAGATCCTTAACCCACTGAGCGAGGCCAGGGATCGAACTCTCATCCTCATGGATGCTAGTTGGGTTCTTAACCCTCTGAACCACAATGGGAACTCTGCCCTGGTGCTTTTTGATGCGACCAGTGTTCATTGTCAACAGCAAGCACCTGGGCACTTGGCTTTCAGCTCTGCCTCTCTTGCCCGCAGCCCCGCTTTGTATGGCTCATCCTCCATTGGAAGAACCTTGCCCCTCCGTCGCTACTGCTGGTATTGCTATAGCCGCTGGCCTTCGCCACAGCCACAGCCACACCAGATCCGAGCCACATCTGCCACCTACACCACAGCTCACGGCAACGCCAGACCCTTAACCCACTGGTCAGGCTAGGGATCGAACCCACAACCTCATGGTTCCTAGTCAGATTCGTTTCCATTGTGCCACGATGGGAACTCCTCCTCCATTCTCACCTTGAAATCCCACAATGTTAAGTTTCAATAGAGAAAACTTACGCTCCCCCTATGGGGAGCCAAACATTACAGCTGATTGTAAACAGCCTAAGACGCAGGTTCTTCACGGTGGTTTAAGTGTGGACTCTGAAACTGCTCTGCTCCTGAGTTCCCCGGGCGCTGGCTGAACATCATACTTCACAGCTTCTGAGCATGCAGATGCTCTGGAAAATGGGAGGCTGCCAAGGGAGGCTTTGCTTCCCGGGTACGAAGTCCAACCATATCCCTCACCCTCCTCACCCCCTCCCTGCTCTTCCCTCTGCCCTGCCTTTCCCGAGATCGATGGCCAGCAGCTGGCACGATGTGGATGCTGCCCCTGTAGCCTGTAGGCTGAGCAGAGAAAAAGGAGGAAGAGCCCATGGAGTGTCAGGCTCTGGGATGTTGTGGGACCTTCTCTGACGCTGGGTCCAGGGGCATTTGAGGACTGTTGGCCATGCACTTGGCAAAGAACCAATGAGATAGAGAGCCCGGTGCCCAGACAGGGTTCCAGGACCTTCCCACTAGAGGGCGACATCATCAGAGCCCTGGTCTTTGGAGTCAGGCCAACCCGGCTTCCAGGGCCAGGTGCACAGCGTGGCCTCAAGTTCATAGTCACCTGCTGAGCCTTAGTGTCTTTGCCTATAAATTGAGGGCAGTGATATTGGGGTCCCCACCCTGTCATGAGGATTAAATGAAAAAGTTTATGAAACACCCCGCACATAGTTGGTTCCATCAAAGGCAGTGACCTTTGTCATTGTCCCTGTGGCTATTTGTTCGATGTCATCTCAAGGTTGGACATCCAGCAGGAATTGATACCTGCTGGGTTCTGGGTCCTAGCGAGGTGCCCCAGTCTGCTCCCTGTTGCTGCCTGAAAGGGACTTCCGGCCCCACGCGGCCACAGTCGGGGAGGCTGCCGGGCGAGATCCTCGGGCATAGGGCTGCAGACAAGGGCTTGTGAATCTGAGTTCTTTTTTCCACCGACAAACAGAGAGAGGGTCAGAAGGGAAATCAGGCCCGGCTCCTTGTTCCCTGAGGCTTCTCTCCCCGAGCTCATCCAGATCCAGTTTCTCACCACCTGCCTGCGGTCTGCTCGGGGCTGGGTAGCCCTCTCCAGCCCCCGCCCCCACCCGCCACACTGCGCGGGAGATCGTCGCCCCCAAGGGGAGGCTGGGAAAGGAGAGCGCTTTTTTGACCCGCAGCTGAAATGTATACATAAAAATGAGTCTTTATTCTCTTCAAAAGAGGCCCATACCTGGGGGGCTGTGTGCAAATTCAAACGTTTTGCGAACTTTCCCCCTTGGGCTCCTCTTTCACGCCTCCGGCACGTTCTTCCTCACATCCTCGGAGTTAATGTGCCCGCTTCTTTTCAGAGTCGATTTAATTTTGGGAAATTGCCAAAAGATATCGGAGGTTGAGCCTGCTAAATAAAAAGGGTTAGTCATGCAGGATAATAACACTTCGGGATAATAAAAAAAAATAAGGTTAGACTTAGAAAATATTGATTTACCTTTTTTGATGCTGTGGGTCTGGCTCTGAAATCCGCAGGGCAGTGGACTTCTGAACGAGCTTGAGCGATAGAAGTGGCAGTGGAAAAACCTGTGTCCTCTGGAGGCAAACGCGTCGATAAGAACAAAAAAATGCCCGTTTAGATACGGGGCATGTGATTCACTCATTTTAAAAGAATTTGATCTTAGGGCGTTGCAGACACACCTCATATTTCAATTATGCATACCGCTTTTACTTGAGCAAGTTCTGCTTGAAGAATAATGTCATGTCGGTAAAAAACAAGCTGGTTTCTTGTTTCTTGGGTGGGGGGATGATACCTTAGGTGTTTGAGATTAACAGATACACGTGACTATATATAAAATAGCTAAGCAACAAGGACCTAACTGTATAGCACAGGGAGCTCTACGTAATATTTTGTAATGACTTATAAGGGTTATTATTAATCTGAAAAGAATATATATATGTGTGTGTGTGTGTGTAACTGAATCACTCTCCTATATACCTGAAACTAGTGCAACGATGTAAATCTACGATAATTCAATTTTTAAAAAAAATTTAAAAATTTAAAAAAGAATAATGTCATATACCTGAAACTAATTCAACAATGTAAATCTACTATACTCCAATTTAAAAAAAAAGTTTACATTTAAAAAAGAATAACGTCATGTCGTTTGCATGCCCATAACATTTATTCTCCCTTCTTTCCTTTCTTCCTTCCTCCCCCCTTCCCTCCCTCCCTTCCTTCCTTCCATCCTTCCTTTCTCCCTACCTCCTTTTTTAGGCATATGTTGAAACAATTAGACTAAAGGATGATGAAATACTCAAGGTACAAACCAAAGAAGATGGAGATGTCTTTATGTGGCTGAAGCATGAAGCTACTCGCGGCAACGCGGCAGCTCAGGTAACACTGCGGCTGAGGTCTTGAAAAGTCTCTCGGCCACGATAGGCCACGTTATGCTGCGGTAACAAAATATCCCCAACCCAGTGCCTTAACCCAACGCCATTGTATTGTCACTCACGCTCCCCATCCGTTGGGGGTTGACATAGGCTGGCCTCTCATAGTGCCTAGGAACCCAAGCTTCTCCGATTAGACCCCTAGGACGGAGCCTTCACCAAAACACGTTTCCAAAGCCATTGCAGCAGGGCTGGCTCTTCATGCCTCTGTATGGAAGGGGCACAAGTCACTTCTCACCGTTCATTGACCAAAGCAAGTCCATTGGTTCCTCCTGACTTGGAGGGGCTGGAAACGTGGTCCAACCCCACACCCAGAGGAGAGAGTGCCGTGACATGAGTGCTTATGAGTGCTGAGATTACCCTCAGACCTTCCTGTGCATCAGAAATAAAATGAAGCATCTTGGGCTGCAGGAGGGATTAGATGGGCCTCGAGAAGGCGGCCACGAACTCAGCCAGGAGAATAAGAGAAAATCTGTGTGGCATTTAGACCGAAAGGATCCACCCTGTATTTTGAACATGTCTTTTGGATGGACTTGTAAGGGGTACAGGAAAGGCTGAGGGCTGGGAGGACGTCTCCTGCCCTAGCTGGCCTCTGGCCCCGATTTCTCTAGGAAGGAAAGCCCTTCCCAGAGCCGGCTGAGGCTGATGGCACTGGAGGGAGTAAACCTCCTTCCCTAAGGAGGGACTCAGCATTTGCTTTGTGCTCCTGGTAAGCACACAGGTTCCGGAAACGCCTCTGGATCTGCTAAGCAGGAGGAAGAGCAGAGATGGGAAAGAGAAAGAAAACCAGGAGTTGCTGCCGAGACAGTGCAACAGGATCGGCAGTGGCTCTGGAGTGCAGGGACACAGGTTTGATCCCAGGCCTGGCACGGTGAATTAGGATCTGACAGAGCAGCATCTGTGGTGCAGGTCACAACGGTGGTTCCATTCTGATCCCTGGCCTGGGAACTCTGTATGCCACAGGATGGCCACAAAGAGAAAAAGAGATCTCAAGTAAACAAGCTAACATTAGAAAGAAAGAGAGAGGAGTTCCTGCTGTGGCTCAGTGGTTAACGAATCCGACTAGGAACCATGAGGTTGTGAGTTCCATCCCTGGCCTTGCTCAGTGGGTTAAGGATCTGGCGTTGCCGTGGGAGTGGCCCTAGAAAAGGCACAAAGACAGGAAAAAAAAAAAAAAGAGAGAGAGGGAAGGAAGGAAGGGAGGGAGGAAGAAAGAGAGAGAGAAAGAAGGGAAGGGAAAGAAAGAAAGAGAAAGGAAAGAAAGAAAGAAAGAAAGAGAAAGAAAGAAAGAAAGAAGGAAAGAAAGAACGAAGAAGAGAAAGGAAAGAAAGAACGAACGAAAGAAAGAAAGAAAAAGAGGAAAAGAAAAAAAGAAAACCAAAGAACAAACATTGACAAGCAAATACCAGAGACCCTGGTGTGACGGGTCTCCTATTCCTCCTTAGAAGGTTTCCCAGTAGCATCTCAGAAAATGTTTTCCTGTAAGTTATAAGGTTTTTCTTTTGTGGGGTGGCGGGGAGTGGGGAGAGAAGGGAAGGAGATGATAAGAGAAGGAAAAAGAAGGAAAGAGAGCGAGGGGCCCACATGGGGCCAGAATGACCACAAATAGTGCCTGTGGCTCCTCCTTGAGCTCTGTCCCAGCCTGCAGCCTTTCCTCCCCGAAAGGAATTCCAGGGCCTGGTTCTGGAATGCGGCGGCCAGTGCTGGGTTCTGGGCGTGCTCCGGAGCTTTGCACGAACTTTCCTAAGGACGATCACTTCTTTCCTTCATTCAGCAAATCTTTGTTGCAGAGCTTCTATGAGTTCCTGTTGAATTCTTCTGGGTGGGGGCAGAGGGAACAAGAACAAACAAAGAACATCTTGAGGAGTTCCCGTCGTGGCGCAGTGGTTAACGAATCCGACTAGGAACCATGAGGTTGCAGGTTCGGTCCCTGCCCTTGCTCAGTGGGTTAACGATCCGGCGTTGCCGTGGTGTAGGTTGCAGACGCGGCTCGGATCCCGCGTTGCTGTGGCTCTGGCGTAGGCCGGTGGCTACAGCTCCGATTCAACCCCTAGTCTGGGAACCTCCATATGCCGCGGGAGCGGCCCAGGAAATAGCAACAACAACAACAACAAAAAAGACAAAAAAAAAAAGAACATCTTGAGGTCCCCACCCCCAAAGACTCTCAGACTCCACCGAGTCTGATGGTGGAGCTGGCATGTGGACAGATGCCAGGAGAGGAGGGGGCCGATGCTGTAGGGAGATGCCCTAACTGATACGGATGCAGACAGGCCTCCACGCCATTCACTGGGCCATGAGGACACCGCCCAAAGGAGAGGGCATTTGAGGACAGGAGACCGTGTGGCTGTTGGTCAGTTTCCATTCAGTTTTCATCCATTCATTCACTCACGAACACACACACCATTTCCGACTTAGGATTTGTATATACACAAGTTCACCCATGGGCTCTGGTCCCCATTAGGAAGATAACGTGTCTACCTAACTCTCGGTTCTCAATATCAAAACATTTTATTTTATTCATTTATTTATTTTGTCTTTCTAGGGCCGCACCCGCAGCATATGGAGGTTCCCAGGCTAGGGGTCCAATCAGCCTACGCCAGAGCCACAGCAACGCGGGATCCGAGCTGCACCTGCGACCCACACCACAGCTCACAGCAACGCCAGATCCTTAACCCACTGAGCAAGGCCAGGGATTGAACTCACAACCTCGTGGTTCCTAGTCGGATTGGTTTCTGCTGCGCCATGACGGGAACTCCAATATAAAAACATTTTAAACTAGATTTGCCTACCCCCACCCCCTTTTAGAGCCTTATATAGTAAGCATGACAGGAAAGTCATTATTCTAAATTGCTACTGTCTTGCAGCAACGGTTGGCCCAGATGCTGTTCTGGGGCCAGCAAGGCGTGGCCAAGAATCCTGAAGCAGCTATCGAGTGGTATGCCAAGGGCGCCCTGGAGACCGAGGACCCCGCTTTAATATACGACTATGCCATCGTCTTATTCAAGGTAAGACTCACTCCATTTGTGCTGAAATTGCACAGTTCTTATCAGACTTCCTGAGCGGTTTCCCGCAGGCTTGCTGGCAAAGAGGAGTCCGTACCAGAGGAATCTGAGTATCTGCTTCTCTTTCCTGATGGAAAGGGGTATTTGCTGAAAAGGCACAATCAGAAGCAGTTTCCTGGTCTTGTTTTTAATCATTCATCTTCTGTTTGGCACCTGGATTCCCTTTGCTTTTGCAAGAGCGGCAGCATTCTGGAGGAGACACCCATATATTAAGGAGTGGTACCCAACCAGCTGCTCCCAAGGCGCCGTGAGTTGCCACCAGACAGAGCTGTCATGGAATTCCAGCTTAGACACAGTGTGTGTTTGGGCTGGATCCCAACTGTCCCATTGATTATAACAACGATCTTGGCTTTAAGCCGACAGGAGAGCAGGAGGAGGGGTGGGGAGAAGATTAGCCCAGGAGACAGAGGATGGAGTTCAGATCCCTCCTCTGCAGCCATCGGCTGTGTCCTTGGACTTATCTGATCTCGTAAGACAATGGCAATGACCACAGGTCGAATGAGATCGCCTAAGGAAGCGGCTTCAAAACTATAAAATACTCTACAGAATAATAATAGTTCACACTGACTGATGCGATGCTTATTACCTGAGGTGCCTGTAGCAACACATTCAGTCCCCACGATAACCTTGTGAGGCAGGTACGTCCATGTATCATGTCCGCTGTTTATATGTGTGTTAACAGCGGCTCAGAAAAGGTCTGTAACTTGCCCAAGGTCACGTGACGGGTCCATTCCAGACCTGGGACTAGGATGCAGGCAGTCTGGCTTTGGAGTCTGTGCTCTTCGCCCTCAAACAGAGACACCAATTCACCAATCTTGGAAAAGTAGAACGCTGTTGGCAAGCTTTCTGCTGGGCAGGAAGACCCTTGGCCCCTGTGTCCAGACCCCAAGGAGGCAGCCGCCCACATCTAGCAAGTGTCTTCAAAGACTTGGGCAGGCGCATCGCCAGAACCACAACTGTGGCCACTCTCTGATTAACAGCCATGACTTTGGCTATGCTTCCAGCCCTCCAGAGTCTTAAAAACCTATTGGTTGTTATGGTTCCAAATTTAGAGCCCACACGTTTTCTTTGTAGTCGTCAAATCAACATAGAAATGGTTTGACTCTTAGCCACATGCCAATGCATTTGTGTGTTTATACAATAAACGCCCCTTCAGGGCTGACAAAATGCCAGAGGCTGAGCATGGAGGGACAGATGGATGCAGGAGCCACATCCCTGACCCCAGGGGTCTCACACCCTCATGGGGAAGGCGGACGACTGAGATAGGTACCCAGGAGAGGAGTCCATCCTCCAGAGTTGGGGCGGCCACTGCCCGAAGTGCAGAGACGCTAAAGGCTTGAATTGGACATTACTGCTGCCCACGAGGAGGTCGAAATCTAGAGGGCGAGCCAAAGACGAAAATAAATGACATGGAAGGTGACAGTGTTTCTTCAGGGTCTGATTTCCCAAACCCTAAAGCCTTTTTGGTTTTCCTGCCTTCTAACTTACCTCTGCGTGGACTGAAGGAAGTCTCTTCCAGCATCTCAAGGCAGATTTCTACCTCTGGCCAAAGTTGGCTTTGAGTATTTTCCACGTCAAAGAATCACATACAAAAAAAAAAAAAAAAAAAAACCAAAACGAATATTCCCAATATCCCCAAAGTGAGGAACAGTAAGGTACACTTGGCATATTGTCTTGTGGGGGTTTGGGGTTTATTGTATTCAAAGATGAGGCCACAATGATGGCTGTAGTTTTGTGCAAGATGGTCAGCTCCATCCCATTTCACATCCACGAGAGGATGGAGCTTCGACTTTTACAGCAGCCACTGTCCCCCATGCATTCATTCAGTGGGTAGTTATTGACCACTTACTCTGTATCAGGACTTGGCGTTTCTCTCACTTTAGCAATTTCCAGTACGACTCAGATTTCTGCGTAGTGTATAGCCTTTGTGCCTGAAATCATCCCACTTTGGATTACGTAGTGGTACCAGAAAATCCCTGGCCTAGACATCGGAGTATCTGAATTCTAGTTCTTGGTCCAATTGTGAGGTTAGTCAACCTCTCTGGGCCCCGTGTTTTTGGGGTTTTTTTGGGGCTTTGGGGTTTGTTTGCTTATTTTCTTTTTTAGGGCCGCAGCTGTGGCACATGGAGATTCCCAGGCTAGGGGTCAAATCAGAGCTGTGGCCGCTGGCCTACACCACAGCCACAGCAACGCCAGAGCTGAGCCTTGTCTGTGGCCTACACCATAGGTCACAGCAACGCTGGATCCGCAACCCACTGAGTGAGGCCAGAGATGGAACCTGCGTCTTCATGGGTCCTAGTCAGATTTGTCTCCACTGAGCCACGACGGGAACTCCTGGGACCTGGTTTTATTCCTTTGGAACAAAGCAGTTGGAGAAGATAGACTTTGAGTGCAGTCAGGTTCTAACGTTCTGGCATTCTGGTCATTCTGATGCTTCCCTGAAGTCAAAAAGGTTGTCTCATTGCTCCATCCAGTTACTCCAAATAGCCTTCTCATCCTTTTCCCTTTTCTCTCTAATTAAACGAAGTAATGGTGCACTTCTGAAAAATATTTTCATCTTCCACTTTGCTCCAGCTCATCGGTTTTATTAAATAGGTAAGTTAAAGTCTAGAGGAAATCCGACTTTCGTGTATGTAATTTCTCCTCGATTTGAAGTCACGATTTTATTGGGGGTCCTGAAAACTGTAAGGACAAACACATCCTGCAGCATGGTTTCTGTGTCCTGTAAAGAAGTTACAAAGCATTCATCTTTCTCGGGATAGAAATGAAAATACACGGGAGAGGGAGTTCCCACTCCAGCACAGGAGTTGAGGGTCCAGCACTGCTGCATTGTGCCACAGGTCACAGCTGTGGCTTGGATTCGATCCCTGGCCCAGGAACTTCCATAGGAAGCAGGTGTAGCCAAAAAAGAAAAAAAAAAGAGGAAGAAAATCTACAGGACATAGCATGGCATTTATAAGCTTGGTCTCTAGAGCCTACCCACCTGGATTCAAATCCTGCCTCTACTTCTCACTCGCTGTGTGATTGTGGGCAAGTTTCTCAGATGCGAATGACAGCACCACAGCTGGAGTTGAGTTAAGAGCCATATTCATTGAAAAATCGTCTCACATTATATCACATGTGACCCTGTCAAGTGCTGAGTCTGAGACCAGGAGGACTCTGGGGGGTGTGAGTCAATAGCAGGCTCTAAGTGAGCTTGGAAGCCTGGGGTTTGCATCCTTCTCCTCTTGCCTGGCCATCTTCACGGTCAGACCTGGGTCCGAGAGCCCTCCGGAGACCCTCCTGCCCACCCTCAGACCCAGCATCTTCCCACGTGGTCCTCCAGATCCCCCAGTGTGGAATCCAGAGTTCCTCTCTTATAACGAGAATCCCCAAAGCCGTTTCTCCCTGTAACGTACAAACCACCTCTGCTGGAAAAACTTGATTTTGCTGGAGGAACCCTATCAGCTTGTCAGCTTCTCAGGCAGCCGATTCCAAGAGGTCCTGTCTCCTTCACTGCTGGCTCTCGAGCTGGCTCTGAAGCCCTGATGTGCCCCTGTGGGGACTCCCACAAGGACCCTGGAAGGTTGCAAAGGACAGCCTAAAAGCTCTTGACTGTCCAACGCAGATAAAGTGCTTTATCTGGCTGGCCACCTAGATAATCCCCAGAGAAACGCCACCGGGACCACCTTATCCATGGCTTCTCCCAACAGCGTCTGTGGATTGACCAAAATGTGATCCAATGGGTGATAAACGGGGGCTTGGTATGGATGTTAAGCTGAGAGCGTGAGGTTTATTGCCTCTGTTTTACAAATAGAAGCAAAATAACGGTGATGAATGTTGGTGATCCGATGAGGATGCCGGGATCGTGGTTCTGCCTATAGAAATCTCCAAGATGAGGTTTTTACTTGAGAAGGCTGGGGCTTTATTTTGAAGCATCATTTATCGAATACTGACGGATCTGTGTGATAGTGTTGTGTGCACTCTGGGTTTATTTTCTTCGTGATCATGGCTGTTTATCATTGTTTAGGGTCAAGGAGTGAAAAAGAACAGACGGCTTGCCTTAGAGCTGATGAAGAAAGCAGCTTCCAAGGTAACACTTGAGCATATTGTCAGACAGAAACATTGCCGCCACACACACCCACGCTCTCACGAGTCGCTGGCGAGTAAATGGCCAGCCTTCTGAGGAAGGTAGAAAGGCGGAGGAGGGGGCGCTCCTATCCTGGCTCAGCGGTAATGAACCCGACTAGGATCCATGAGGATGCCGGTTTGATCCCTGGTCTCTCTCAGTGGGTTAAGGATCCAGCGTTGCCGTGAGCTGTGGTGTAGGTTGCAGATGCGGCTTGGATCCTGCCTTGCTGTGGCTGTGGTATAGGCGGGCAGCTGTAGCACCGATTCCACTCCTAGCCTGGGAACTTCTGTACACCGCAGGTGCAGCCCTAAAAAGAAAAAAAAATAAAAAAATAAAAAGCTGTGGGGAGGGAGGGGTCGCTGGCTTTGCAGTGGTTAGTCATTTTTGAGCTACAACCCCTACAGAAACCTGCACAATGGGAATGGCAGCATTCAGAAGCCCAACTCACTTGCCAGTCAGTAGAACTCAGACCAAGTTTGTTCCAAGGCTAAAATTATAATCAAAGGCTGCCCTGATAATGAGCAGCGGCGGCAGTGGGGGCTCCTTGAAATGGAATGGGTATAAATGCCATTGAATCAGGAAAACCAAAGCCTGGTTCCTCTGAAGTTAACTCTGTGGTATCCAGAGCTCATTTGCTTCTCTGGGCTTTAATAAAGGGGCTGCCTATCAAGGGTATTGTCCGATTTAGGAAATTATCTTCCTTTTGTCACTCTTGACTCTTCAAAGTAATCGTCAAGCCAACTGGTTTCAATATTGGCACTACAGAGTAGAAGGTATAGTACCGCTTGTGAGGGACACACACACACACACACACGCACATGCATGCACACGTGCATACATTCCTCTGCATGCAAACACACCTCCAATGCGTGACACCCACACGAGCACACTCCCATGTGCCTGCAGACAGATTTGCAAACAAATGGATCCATAGAAACCACTGTAATTTTACAGCCTCGGCGAGGTCCTTGAGAGCCCTTCAGGTTCCTGAGTGTGCTTTATCCCCAGGGCTGCTAATATTTGCCCCATCAACCAAGACTCCCAGAGTAACCTTGATGATTTTTCTTCCTCATTCCCTTCCTTTAGGGAGCTCAGCAGGCCTTTTTTTTTTTTTTTTTTTTTCTGTAGAACAGGAAGTTCAATCTGGAGTAAGAGCCCTAAGGCTGTTTCTCCACCTAGGTGGTCTCTTGGCAATCGAGCCGGGAGAATGGAACCCCCCTCACCACCCCAAGCACAGGCCCGCTCCCACCCTGAGACAGGCTATAGGGCAGAAATAGAAAAGCAGTTTAATGGTGGCCACCGAGGGCATAGATTCCAGAGCACCTGAAAGCGAGGCAGGCACAGGGCTTCCTGGCAGGTGTGAAATTTGCATCTCTTTAGCCATGCTGGTGGTGAATTGTTGTGTAAAGTGCTTTATTTGGCATGTATTTTTCACAGACTCTAGATGAATACTGGAGGGAATGCAATTTTATGACCTGGAGTGGTAAAATTCTTAAAAGAGTTACAGGATATGCTCACTCATTCACTCCGCGGGGAGCTTTTAAACCCTTCCTCTTTGTCAAACCCTGTGATGAAGCACAAGGTCTGATTTGGGAGAATTAGTTCAAAGTCACTTGAAAGTAAATCTGTGGATACAGCTGTCCAGAATAAGGTGTGAGCATTAAGAAATAAAACAAGGAGTTCCCGTTGTGGCTCAGTGGTTAATGAATCCGACTGGGAACCACGAGGCTGCGGGTTTGATCCCTGGCCTTGCTCAGTGGGTTAAGGATCCGGCGTTGCCGTGAGCTGTGGTGTAGGTCACAGACTCGGCTCAGATCCCGCGTTGCTCTGGCTGTGGTGTAGGCCAGTGGCTGTAGCTCCAATTCGACCCCTAGCCTGGGAACCTCCATGTGCTGCGGGTGCGGCCCTAGAAAAGAAAAAAATAATGAAATAAAATAAGATTTCTTGTGGAGCTCCTGACCTGGGTCCCAATGAAATTTCTACAGAAAGTTCTAGAGTATTTTTGGTGATGACAGGTATCTTTGAAAAAACCCCATACCTCTGGAGGTGAGCCCTGAAGAAGCCATTCTGATGGCTATTCCCTAGGCTTGTTCCCAAGCTGGTTCTTGTCACTTTGTGGTATGGCCTGGGCTGTGACTTCATGGAAATGCATTCATCCTGCAATCTCTCAGGAGACTGCCTGCCTTGCCTCTGGTACCATGCGGGGCTCCGGAGGGATGTGGCTGTGACTGATCCATGGCACTGAGCCCATCCCAAGTGTCCACTCTCTGCCAGTCTGGACCCTACTCTGGACCCTCAGGGTGGAGGATTTGGATTCCGTTTTGCGTGTCACCTGCATTCCAAGGCTGGCTTTCGTTCACTGGTCAAGTATTTATTGAGCACTTCCAAGTACTAACATAGGTGCATAGGAGACAACGAAGATCCCTGCCCTCATGGAGCACCTATTCTTTTTTTTTTTTAAGGCCACACCCACAGCCTCTGGAAGCTCCTGAGTTGAGTCTGAGCTGCAAATGCTGGCCTGCTTCACAGCCGCAGCAACGCCACATCCGAGCTGCATCTGTGACCTCTGCAGCAGCTTGCTGCATCCCTGGATCCTTAACCCACTGAGCAAGGCCAGGGATGGAACCTGCATCCTCATGGATACTAGTCAGGTTCTTTCCCCACTGAGCCACAACGGGAACTCCATGGAGCATCTATTCTAAGGGGCCTTATCAGTTTCTTCCTCTTGGTCTTCCTGGAGTCTGGAATCTAACATAAAAACTAGGAGGAAGTTGTGTTAGGAGCCATTGCAGACTTGAAGAAGCTTCAGGCTGGGGTCCTGGCATCCTTTATAAGGGGAACTGGTCCCTCAATTCTGAAAGGGGAGGCATGTCTACAGCCGTATCATCCTGAATGTGCCCCATCGCGTCTGAAAGGGGAGGCGAAAGAGATTTGGTTCCATGCCTGAACTTACCTGTC
The DNA here is from genome assembly GCF_016906955.1 of Phacochoerus africanus. NCBI lineage: Eukaryota > Metazoa > Chordata > Mammalia > Artiodactyla > Suidae > Phacochoerus > Phacochoerus africanus. The sequence continues at coordinate 19,494,428 of NC_062553.1, read as the reverse complement.
TTGCAGGTGCCAGGGCACTCACTGTGTGCTCCCCCCCCCCCCCCCCGCTTGTCCGTGGTCTTGTGGACCCAGCAGGAAAGGAGCAATGAGTGCCCTGAATGCCCAGGTTTGCACACTTACACCTCTGCAGGTTTCCTGAGCCTTCAACAACCAGGCAGGGGGCTGCCGCCTAGAAGCAGGTGGGAGCACCTGTGGCGAGCAGAGGCGGGCACCTGAGAGCGTGAATCAGCAAGAACAACCAGGCCTGAGACTAGCTTCACAGGGACCAGCCCTTCGCTGGTACAGCCCCAGGTTTAGACACAGCCCTGAAAGCGCCCTCCCTTCTCCACCACCCTCCCCTCTGCCTCAGCCCACCTCTACCTGTCAGAGGCAGGATGCTAAGCAGTCCCAGGTAGGCTATTGCAGCTTCTTCCCACAGAGGGTTTGCTGGTGTTCAGGGCAGAATCATCAACAGATGGGCTGGCAGGTTACCTAGAAACCTTCCCGGCCAGGGCAGGTTTCTTTTCCGGCTTCCTGTCTCAGTTGAGCACTCCTGAATTTCAAGGCATTGTTGATACTGCAGGGCCATTAGAGACCTTTGCAGACCCTGGCTTTACGAAAGAGCCCAGAGGGGCTGATCGATGATTTTGGGGGCCAGAGTCACGGTCTAGCCAGAAGGTGGTAAGCCCTGCAGCAGCCGGCAGAAATCCACCTGGGAGGATGCGGAGGCGGCCGCGTGTTTTCTAGCACTTAGCGTTCCTTTAATGCCATCTGCCCCGCAAAAGGAGACAAGGAAGGTTTTCGCTCAGGTTTAGGCAGGATGCTTTCACAACAATTGATTCTCTTTAGGTTTCATTAAAAAAAAAAAAAAAGGTATAATTTCTTGCTTGTTCTGAAATCCAGGGATTGCATCAGGCAGTCAATGGTCTGGGCTGGTATTACCACAAATTCAAGAAAAATTATGCCAAAGCAGCCAAGTACTGGTTAAAAGCAGAAGAAATGGGGAACCCAGATGCATCATACAATCTTGGAGTCCTGTATTTGGATGGCATCTTCCCCGGAATTCCTGGAAGGAATCACGTGAGTAGGACTTGGGACCAGCTGGGCAGCTGGCCAGTCACGGGGTCAGGAAGAGGGGGGTACTGTGTGCCCAGCCCAGACGAGGCCCCGTGGGTGGTACACACGCCCCCTCGAGACCCAGACCATGATCTTGAGGGGCTCCAGGGCTCAGTTAGGAAGACAAGAGAATGAAGAGCAAAGGCTGGCATTAGCCAAGTGCCAAGGGTGTGCCAACTGCTGCGCCCCACACAGTTCTGGAAAGGGGAACCGTGAAGGCCGAAGCAGTCAGGAAGGCTTCATGGAGGAGGAGGCCTGAGCTGGGGAGAGAAGAGGGAGATGATGCAAGGTGAGAATGAGAGAGAGAGAGGGAGAATGGAGATTCATGCCTGGTCTTACTGGAAGCAAAGACAGCTGGTTCCAAATAGGGTTGCCTGGTATGACAGCAGGTTTAACAATAATGTAAAAAACACTGGCAATCTTTAGTGTTTGCTGCACCTCTCCTCTGGGCCAGACACTCACAAACCCTCCCCGTGTCATCCTAACTACCTTCTGGAATAGTTACTATTATTTATGTCCATTTTACAGAATAAGCAACTGAGGCTTTGAACGATTACCTCACGTAGTGGAGTCAGGACCTGGTCCTTGTGTGAAATGGAACCCCCTCGTTATTCCTAACAATATTGATGGTGATAATTATAATCCGAACGCCATAGCACTCAACAAATTAATTGAACACCCACCCTATGCCAGGTGCTCTTGTGGGCAATGGGGATACTGCAGCAGACAAAGTAACCCCTGCGTGGGGCAGCTAGCATTCCGGTGGGACAGACAAATAATAACCAAGTCTATGGTATGAGGGCAGGCGGAGAGAAGTGCTATGGGGAGAAATAAAGCAGGACAAGGAGGCTCGGGAGGGTGGAGACTGGGGGATGCTGTTTTATAACGGAGATTAGAAAGGGTCGCTCTGAGAAGGCAACATTGTACAGATGCCTAAGGGAGTCTTGTGAATCCCTGAGAGAACATTCTAGAAAAAGGGAATGGCCAGGGCAAAAGCTCTGAGAAGAAACCAGCAGGTCTGGCGTGCCAGCAAGGAGGCCCAACGGGCAAGAGCCGAGGGCAGAGAAGGCAGTGGGGGTGGGGGGCTGGGTGTGTGGAGATGAGCTCGAGGAGGCAGGTGCCCAAGTCCTTGTGACCACGCAGCTGCTCTCAGCAGGATGGGACAGCTCTGAGCAGGGCGGTCGCACACTGGACTTTAAAAGGCTCCTCCTTTGAACCCGACTAGTGTGTACGAAGATGTAGGTTCGATCCCTGACCTCGCTCAGTGGGTTAAGGATCTGGCATTGCTGTGAGCTGTAGCATAAATCACAAATGTGGCTCGGATCTGGTGTGGCTATGGCTGTAGCGTAGGCTGGCAGCTTTGGCTCCAATTCAGCCACTAGCCTGGGAACGTCCATATGCCGCAAGTGTGACACTAAAAAGAAAACTAAATAAAATAAAAGGCTCCCCCTGACTTCTGGTGGAAACTGGGCTTGAGAGAGACGGGAGCAAGCGGAGGGGGTTAATGTGGAATCCAAGTGAGAGGATGGGCAATGTCAGAAGGGGGGCTAAGATGTGAGTAGATTCTGGATGTATTTTGAAGGTCAAGGCAACAGGCTCGGCTGATGGTTGGATGTGAGGTGGGAGGTGTGGGAGAGGAGTCAGGATGACTCCAGAGTGTTGGGCATTTCTTGAGGAGGGAAGAAAGGAGGGCGCATGTAGGGGGCAGGCAAGCTTTGGTAGCAGATACCGGGCTGAGAAATCAGAAGATTATTCTTTATAAAGCACCATACCAAGTCTCGAGAATGTATTATCTCAATTAATCCTCACGACAAACTTTCATCCCAGTTAGTCTCAGAAGCCACGTTTTTCTGTTTTGCAAAAATCGAATTCTTCTCTTAGTTGGAGAGATTAACTAACGGGCCCAAAGTCACAGAGCAAGGAGCAGAGCTGGGGTTTGAACCCAAACCTGTCTGACTCCAAATCCCATGTTTTAAAATGACAGCCTGCGGGAAATAATAGTAATCAGCGAACACACACGCATCTAAGTGTTTGTTTTCTTTTCTTTTTTCCCTCTGCCTCTCCCTGACTATGTAGGAGGCTGGATATTTTTGTGCACCGCCAGTATCTGTTAGCCCTCCCACACATCTGCGAGCAGGGATTTTTTATTGTCATATTCTAATTCTCACCTACCTACTTGAGATGCAGTTTTTGCATCTGAGTTTGAAAAAAAAAGATATGAAGCAAGGTTAGGAAAGCAAATGCCTGCATTTGCACCCGGTGTGACTTTTGATGCAATCTTGTCTCTAGCTGGCAGGGGGTTATGTGAGGATCCAATGAGATGACAACGATATTCGTAGTGTCACGGTATCTGATGTATCGGGTAACCAATCTGCAGAAGAGCTGCGGTCAAGGTTAGCAGGTCAAGAAGCCAGCTTCTGGGATTGGCTGTCTTCCTGGAACTTGACTTGGTTTAAAAAAAAAAAAAAAAAAAGCATCCGTAGTTATAAGCCTGTGACAGTATCAGCCCCTACGTACCCCCCTACCTCAGCTCTGCTAAAACCAGCCCCGGAGGCTTTCTGACTCATGGGCGTGACGTGTGCTCATCTCTTTACAGACTTTAGCTGGTGAATATTTCCATAAGGCTGCACAAGGCGGACACATAGAAGGAACGTTGTGGTGCTCGCTCTACTATATCACAGGCAACCTGGAGACCTTCCCTCGAGATCCCGAGAAGGCTGTGGTGTAAGAACCCATCAGATGTTGCGAATGAAGGCAAAGCCATAGACGCTATTCCCCATGCCCGAGAAAACAGAGTTCTTTTTCCTTTTATTCTTTTTTTTTTTGCATTTTATATTTTTCGTTTTTATTTTTATCCGTTACACCTGCACATACAGAGCCAAATCATTTGACAAGACAAAAATTTAAAACAAAAGTTTTGTTCAGAATGTTAAAAAATCATTTGACAAGACAAACCAGGAACCCTCTGCCTCCCCCCCACCCCTGTTCCATTTCCCGCTTCCTAGAATAAATCACTCTTCATCTTTTAATTATTTCTTTTTCAATCACCTCTATGTCTAAATCACCTGCTTAAACCACTCTTTCCTTCCTCCTTTCTTTCTTTCTTCCTTCCTTTTCTTTCTTTCTTTCTTTCTTTCTTTCTTTCTTTCTTTCTTTCTTTCTTTCTTTCTTTCTTTCTTTCTTTCTTTCTTTCTTTCTTTCTTCCTTTCCTTCCACCCTTTTCTCCTCCTTTCTTTCTTTCTTACAGCCAAACCCTTGACATATGGGAATTCCCAGGCCAGGGGCTGAATCTGACTGCAGTGACCTATGCCCCAGCTGGGGCAATATCAGATCCTTTATTTAATCCATGCTCTGGGCCAGGGATTGAACCTGTGCCTCTGCAGTGAGCCTCTGCAATCAGATTCTTGACCCACTGCGCCACAGTGGGAACTCCGGAAACCACTGTTTCTTGTTCTACTCATTATAGGCATGGTCTAATGATGCATCTCTGGGAAAGGTATCGTAGTTTCACTCTGCCGCCTCCTGCCCTGCACATTCGTGCTTTCCTGCCCTCTCCCATCCTCCCAGTAAGCCTCCCACGAGTTTGGTTGGATCCATATCGGGATTTATATTCTTATGACCAGTTAGCGCTCTTTGCAGCTGAGCCATATGGTATACTAGGTCTACTCTTTTTCTTGACTAGCTTTTTGTTTTCTATGGAGTAACCATGGTTTTTATTGTTACTTATTTGCTCAGCGCTCTGTGTCTCGTGTCCTATGACTCGATCTCCGCGTTCTCCTTGATTCATCTGAATCTCCTCTCAGTGTGTCTACATCCATCAGGTGCTCCATTCATTTAATTTTCTTGGCACCATCTCTCCTGGAGAGTCTTGGTTCAGGAAGAGCCGTCCTCCTGAAATTCACCTCCTGAAATTCACCTTTCCCTTTGTCTCCATCTTTTGGGCTCTCCTCTTTGCTGGATCCCTTTTCTTTCTCTTCCCTCGCTGATGCCTACCTGCTGGTGGAGCATCTCCTATGGTAGCTGCCTGAGGAGCAGTAACTAGGAGGCACATTTTTGAGGTCTTGCATATCTGAAGCTATTTTACATGGGTTGGCAAACCATGTCCCACAGATAACATGTGGCCCATGGCCCATCTTGTGTGGCCCCAAGAGTTAGGAAGGCTTTTTACATTTTTAAAGGATTGTAAAACAACAATGAAGTAGTACAACAGACACCACATGTGGCTCACAAGGCTTAAACTACTTACTCTCTTATCCTTTACAGAAAAAAGTTTGAAGACCTCTGCCTTAGACCCTTTGCACACTGATGGTCTGGCTCCCCTAAAGGTCATCTTTCCCAGGACGTTCGAGAGCAAATTTAATCTGCCCTGACCTCAGTGATGAAGCTGGATTTAGACTTGGGGCTTTTTATCATTAGTTAGGAAATTTTGTGTAAACATTCATAAGTTTCATGGATTTTCTTATTATCCTTTCGTTATTGGTTTCCAGCCTAATTCCACTGTGATCAGAGAATACATTTGGGACGACTTCAGTCCTTCGAAATGGGTTGAAGCTTGCTTTACGATCAGCATATGGTCAATTTTAGCATAGCCTTTATCGTCTTTTGAAAAAAAGTGTGTTTTCTGGACTGGTTGGGCACAGTGTTCCACATATATATCAATTACATCAAGCTGGTTAATTGTGTTGTTCAGATCTTCTATATACTTTCTTACTTCTTTTCTTCTTATATCAGTTATTGAAAGAAGTGCATTAAAATCTCATATTAGGAGTTCCCACTGTGGTGCGGTGGAAATGAATCTAAGAACCATGAGGTTGCAGGTTCGATCCCTGGCCTCGCTCACTGGGTTAAGGATCCCACTTTGCCGTGAGCTGTGGTGTAGGTCGCAGACACAGCTCAGATGTGGCGTTGCTGTGGCTGTGGTGCAGGCCGGCAGCTGTATCACCGATTGAACCCCTGGCCTGGGAACCTTCATATGCCTCGGGTGCGGCCCTAAAAGAAGCAAAAAATTAGAAATTAAAAAATTAAAAGGTCTCATATTGTGGATGTATACTTATCTAGGTTTTTCAAGTCTGCCCATTTTGCAATATACATCTTGAGTATATAATGGATCGTACAGGCAGAGAGTTGCTTTACCTCGTTCATGGCCTTTTTATCATTTCCAATGTGTCCTCTTTATCTCTGTTGATGGTCCTTGCCTTAAAGTCTGCTTTTTCTGAGGTTAGTTTACTTAAACTTGCCTTTTTTTATGACAGTTGCATGTGCTGTCTTTCTCCATCCTTTTCCTTTCAATTTTTCTCTGTCCTTTAATTTTCATGTGTGTCTCTTGTAAGCAGCCTGTAATTGGGTCTTTGTGTATTTTTCATGCAGTCTTACAATTTTGGTTTCCAATTGGTATATTTAAAGTTCATTTACATTTAATCTAAACATGGCTGTATTTAGTTTTAAATCTACCATTTTACTCCACTTATTCTCTATTTGTCCCATCTATTCTTTGTACTTTAATTCTTTTTTCTTGCCCTTCCTTCATGTTAATCAGGTATTTTTTTTTTAATTATTGTATTTCTTAGAGTTCCCATCGTGGCACAGTGGTTAACGAATCCGATTAGGAACCATGAGGTTGCGGGTTCAATTCCTGGCCTTACTCAGTGGGTTAAGGATCCAGTGTTGCCGTGAGCTGTGGTGTAGGTCGCAGACGTGGCTCAGATCCCTCGTTGCTGTGGCTGTGGCTGTGGCCCGCAACTGTAGCTCCTATTTAAGCCCTAGCCTGGGAACCTCCATATGCTGTGGGTACGGCCCTAGAAAGACAAAAAGAAAGAAAGAAAGAAAGGGAATTGAATGCAAGGCTCTCAAAATGTATCTTTCTTTACCTTCTTAATATTCGGTTCTGGTTTGTTGCTCCATAAAAATTCTAACAAGCAAAATATTCCCCCAACGGGATTGATTGAAATCACATGAAGTAAAAAGCAATTATTTAATTTGCCACAGTTTGGATATTTTCTCTTCTGTTTCCTTTTCAGATGGGCAAAGCACGTGGCAGAGAAAAACGGCTACTTGGGCCACGTCATTCGCAAAGGCCTCAACGCCTACCTGGAGGGCTCTTGGTAAGTTAGGCTGAACTGTCTCAGCCCTTACCTTTCAATCTGTCGGTGTAGTCTTCAGAGATGGAGTCTTAAAATGCAACCACAAAAGCAATTTGCAGGGAAATCACAGCCTCTCAGTAATGATATTCAGAGTATCACTGACTGATTGGCTGTTGATTGGAAAACATAGCATTTCCATGTTTAATTATACACAAAAATTAGTTCTCAAGGGGGAGCGTCCACATTCATCAAGTTGAGAGACACGGGAATACGTTGACTTCTCTTCCCTGAGGCTCACTCTTCCTGGGTTCAGAGTCTGGGACAGCACGGGGGATCCTAGGTGACCCTCTGCCTCTCACTGGCAGGCCGCAGAAAGGCTAAGACTTCCACCTTGTTCGTGGGAAGGCGTGAGAGCCATATATTGCAGGTTCAGGCGACATCTTTCCATCAGGTTTTTTTTTTTTTTGGTCACACCTATGGCATGTGGAAGTTCCCAGGCCAGGGATCAAATCTGCACCGTAGCAGCAACCCAAGCCATGACAGTGATCACGCCAGATCCTCACCCCACTGAGCCACTAGGGAACTCCACCTCATCAATATTTTACTGTCTCTTCCATGACCAGCAACCCAGGATTGCTGGAAGTCACCCACCAGACCTCAGTGTCACAGCCCAACAGGCTCCCCCTTTCAAATCTCACCTGTGCTGGATGGAATGAGACACCACCCATAAGCACCTGTAAATGCCTCCCATTTGCAGTTCCTTGATGTTGCAAATAAGGGCACACTTCTCCAAACTCCACCTGAGTCCATCTTCCTGGTTTCTCCTATTGGACCTCGCACTCTGTCTTACTTTTCCTTGGGCCACATTTTCCTGGCTCCTTTATAGCCGAAAGGATCCAGGTATTTCTGTAATACCTAAAAAGGATGTGTAAATCAGCACACAGCCCACTGGGCCACTGCCTCAGGGACATTAGACCAGACACATCATCTATCATACCCTGATCTGAACCTTAATTAAAAAGGAAAATAGGAGCCCAAAAGAATACCATGTTCTTCTTTGGTCCATGGGTGCCCATGTAATCAACAGATAGCACCTCAGTGAATGAGAATCTCAAATGAGAGAATGCAGGGAAAATGAGCCTGGTGGGGAAAAAAAGCACTGAGGAAAAATGCTTATTATTATTATCATCCTGTGAAAGTTTATCATCTGTGGCCTCGGTCTGCATAATCAGAACATTTTTTAAAGATATGATCATTTTTCCAGTTGTTATACCTTCCAATTTAGGGGGCTATTGTATCTTGTTTCCCAAGTGAGCTTCAATTCAGAAAACTCCCAAATCTGACTTTTGCTCATTTCTGCTTCTCACTCTCCAAATTTCCCACCCTCTACTCCCCACAACATCTAGGGGGAAAGTAAGCATTCAGATAGCAAAGTGTTTATATGTGGGGTTTTTCCAAAAGGGACAGCACATCTGTAAATACCCCCCAACACACACACACACACACACACACACACACACACACACACAGCCTAACACTTTTTCCTATAATGAGAGTATCTGCTAATAGCTTAGCTTTCTTGCCTACTTTTGAACTGAACGTCATGAAGCACTTCAAGGGGTACAGTGAAAATTTTGCTGTGAACGGGCGTTCCCTGGTGGTCTGGGGGTTAGGACGCAGCATTTTCACTGCTGCGGCCCAAGTTGAATCCCTGGTCTGGGAACTGAGATCCCACATCAAGCCCACCGCACGCCACAGCCAAAAAGAGCAGGAACATTTGCTGTAAAGGTCAGAGGAATTAAGGTTTTGGTGGCCTGCTGTCCTTTTTAGAATATTCAGTCACATCACAGTTGATTCGGGGTGGCGGGAGTTATGTGTTTTCTACACTGTTGGGGAGTTTGGGTTCAGTTTAGCAGATCTTATTGAGTATCTGAGATCTTACCTTAAATGCAGGGTGCCCTGCTGTAGCTGCCTAGGATGCCACAGGAAGGGCTAGGGGACATCTGCCACCTCATCTCTTTCTCGTGCTAAACTGTAGTTTCTCAGATGCCCATACTCTCTCTGACCCCTGAGCCTTTGCACTTGCTGTTCCCTCAGCCCAGAAATCCTGCCTAGCCCCTCCTCCCTTTTGTCCTTGCCTGGGTCCTGATTGTTCTTTACTTGCTTGCCCTCCGACGTGTATCCCCAGTGCGTAGCACCCAGGGGCACCTGGAAGGTATGTACCCAAAAACTACTGAGAGGGAGTTCCCGTCGTGGCTCAGTGGTTAACGAATCTGACTAGGAACCATGAGGTTGCAGGTTCGATCCCTGGCCTTGCTCAGTGGGTTCAGGATCCGGTGTTGCTGTGGCTGTGGTAGGCCAGCAGCTGCAGCTCCAATTCGACCCCTAGCCTGGGAATCTCCATATGCTGCAGAAGTGGCCCAAGAAATGGCAAAAAGACAAAAAAAAAAACAAAAAAAACAAAAAAAACTACTGAGAGAATGAAGTAAGGAAAAGAGACAGAACAACTGTAACTCAGGAGCCCTGAGCAGCATAGAAAGAGCATCGGGGATTTGGAGGAAGAAAAAGTGCCACCTGCTTTGGGGGACTTAGGTCAACCTCTGTAATGGAGGTCAGATGATATGACCTTGAGTGGTGGGTGGAATTTCCATTTACTCACGCAGAGAACAGCACTTCTGCTGAAGGGAATCACAGGAACGAAAGCAAAGACAATGACAAATTCTGGGTGTGCCTAGAAAATTTCAAGTCACCCAAATTTTGCCTTGAGGGTAAAATTTGTACAAGGGAGTGATACATGACAAGGCCAACGAGGTGCTGCCTTGTGGAATTTTGAATAGCGGGTCATGCACTTTTTCCTTAATTTGTGAAGCAGTGGGAGCCATCAGCAGTTGGGGGAGAGGACAGTGACATGACAGAGCTGGGTTCTGAGATGCTTTACCAAACACCTGTGAATGATGGCAAAGCGAAGGGAGGGCCTGAAAGGGGGAGCGAGTACAGAATCCAGGTTCAAGGAGCTGAGCTTCTGAGCTGGAGCTGTGGCTTGAGCCAGGCAAGTTGTCTTCTCTTTTATCCCACAGTAATGGTGACATGCATGTAAATCCCAAAGCATAGCAATAAAATGAACACCTGTAACCCCGCCACCCCACTTAAGAAAAGGAGCTGTCAAAGCCCCCCTCGTATCCCTCCCAGACTGAACCCACCTCCTACCCCCTCCCCCAGAACGAGAACAAACCCTCATCCTGGGTCCTGTTGTTGCTCTGCCTCAGGCTTGCTTTATAGTTTTGCTTATATGGATATATTCCTAAGCAATACATTTGACTTGTTTCGGAGCTTCATATCATTAGAATCATATTCTATATAATTCTTCCACTCTTCTTTTTTCTTCTTTACTTAACCTGTTTCTGAGATTCATATCTTTTGATACATGTGCCTGTAGGTCATTCATTTTTGTTGCTGTCCTATACCACGATTTGCTTACCAAGTCTCATATTAACATGTTTGGGCAGTTTCCCTTTTTTTTTTTTTTTTTTTAAAGCTGTTTTTAAGAACAGCATGGCCATGAACATATTTTTGTGTCTATCCCGGCACATACACGAAGAGTTTCTCTAAAATATAAGCTTAGGAGTGGGGTCACAGCCTGGCCATAAGTTCAAGTCTGCAAGATAATGCCAACTGTTTTCCAAAGTGTTCTACGAAGTCACACGCCTGTCAACCACCTATACATTTCTGTGTCTCCATGTCTTTGCCAGTCTTGAGGCTGATGCTAAGTATCCTTAAAGATATATCTTAACCTGGGCTTGAGAGCATTTCCTGTTAACAGGAAGAAATGCCCAGTACCCATTACGATGGGATTATCTTTGCCAAAATATCTTTAAGACAAAATGCTTGCTCACATCCTTCTCTCCGAGCCTCCAAGAGCCTCAGGAGTTAAATAGGAACTATATGAGCGTTGGCCTCCCCAGACCACAGCGTGGTGTTTTGGGGGTACCATCTCTCTTGCTGGAACAGAACTAAATCAGCCATCAGTGTCCCAAGGCCCTCCCCTTTTTTCATTTTCCGTGAGTGAATTTATTCTGGACGTTATTTTCAAATTACATGTGTCAGTTTGATGAGCTTGTGCTTTTCTGGGTTGTTCCAAGATTTATATGGGATAGTTTAAAAGAGGAGCGTGGTTGAGAAAAGGGCTTTTTGCTGTAGAGGCATAACATGGGAGATGTTGTCGTGCCTCAGGCTGTCCTTGGACACCAGGAGAAGTCGGCTAAGGAGAGGCCGCCTGTCATGTTTCATTTCTCTCCGCCTCACCTCTCTGTGTGTCTTATCCGTGGGCTGTGTGTTATTGTCCTGTCTTAAAATATACCCCAGATACTTAACCCAGAAGGTGAGCCAGATTCTGGGAAGCTCGAGGCAAGACAAGCAGGCAGGCAGAATTCCACTGGAAAGAGATTCATCTTTTTGCCAGAGAGCAGGGTTCCTAAATTCCACTGAGACCCCCAGATCTTTTTTTTTTTTTTTAATCTTTCCAGTTTGAGCTGCTTCAGGCATTGATGGGAAAGAGCACAGAAAAAAAAAAAAATAGAATTGTCTGAGAAACCGCTCAGAGATACTCAAATTCACGATTCACAGCAAGCAGCCAAAGGGTGGGTGATTACGATGCAGCATTATAAATGTTCTGTAAATGGATGGGCTGAGTCGGAAGTGAGCAGGTAACAAACGTGCCTCTAAAGCCGTTCTTGACTCTGAACCCCCTTCTCTCAGCACCCACTCCCATCAGAACGATGGCCCAGGGCACTTTAGAGCATTGGAAATAGAGCTGGATGCCCTGGTCGGCTTCCTAAACCTTGAGGACATTCGCAGAAGGACCGTAGAGTGTTGTGGTTTGTCTTTGGGCTTCCTGCACAGAGCAAATGCTGAGTAAATGTGTGTCCTGGGAACACAGGGATAGAAATACCTGTAGTTAATACTTACAGACACTTTCAGCTGAGACACAATGAAGTGAGAGCAAAGCGGGGAAGCTGAATGCAGGTGGGGTTTCTGCAAGGGTGTCTGTCGTGTGTCCGAAGTTTTAATAAGCTGAGAAAGTCTGGTCTTCAGCGTTCTGACCCCCCTCCTAGAGATCACCCTTCCATGGAGGAACACGGCTGGTGGTAGTTCTGGGGTCCACGACCTCTGCTCGTGGCTTCTGCAAGATGGAAGCCCAGAGGTGGCGCTCTGTGCAGCGCTTCTATTGATATCCATGTGTTTAGACCTCTGCCTGGTGATTTCAGTGCCTCCTCAAAGGAAACGCTTGAGAATTCTGTGACATTTCCTCTCGGCTTACGCAATAATCGGACCGTGGAAATCTTCCTTAAAGACGTGTTTCTCTTCCCTCCCCTGTCACCCAAGTAGCTTTAGAGGCAAGGTATTGTCTTGATAAACTTTCTCGTAGTGAATCTGTTCTTGGGATTTCTCTTGTGGCACAGCAGGTTAAGAATCCCCCTCCGGTCACTGCTGTGATGTGGGTTCGATCCCTAGCCCAGAAACTTCCACGTACCATGGGCGCAGCTGGAAAAAAAATAAAATAAAAAAGAAAGAAAGAAAAGCTTTATTATAGTCACTCTATTCTTACAGGAAGTGTCAACCTTGGCACACCCCCTCCCAATTCTAACAGTCTGTCCAACTGCTCTTGAGGACAAACTTGCCCTGTTACTTTGCAGTCACAGGAGCCCCATTCCATCCAGTTCCGGCAGCAGAAGCTGCTGGCCTGATATTTGACCTTGGAATCATCACGTTCCTTCATCCGTCTTTGGGGGAAACTGAGGCACAGGTGCAAACCCAAGTGTCTCCAGAGAAGCTTGAAATGATCACGCCTTTGGAGCCGGACTTTACCATAGAACAGTGGAGACGTCCTGCAAAGCCCGCCCCACACGTCCTCCATCTGGGGTGTGCTCTGAGGATTCTTGTCACCAAGCATGATTCTTGCAGGCTGTGTGAGAAAATGCCTGGGGGTCTCTTGCGTTGTTGCAGTTGCGGACTTGTCATCTGGCTTGTCTGTGCTGGGGACGCTGCTTAGCCAGCTCGTCTCTTTAGCGTGAGTCATGACTAATTGGTCGGCCTCCTTGAGTATCTCAGAGGCGGAGAATCAGCACACTCAGCAGCCACATGGCCATGACCCGCCACAGGTCTGATTACAGGTCTGCCTGTCCTGATCTGACCTCCCCAGTCACCTCTGTCTGTCCCCAGGGGATAGCCTGCCAGCAGCTGCTTTGACCGTGTAGAAAAGATACCTTCAGATCTGCGTCCTTATTCCCCCAGCCCAGCCTCCCCCAGCCCTGACTTAAACCAGTTCCTAGATGGGGCTAAGATTAAGAAGGAGTTCTTAATGTCAGCTACTGAAAATGAGAAAATAAAAAAGGTTTAGAAACAACTCTTTATGGTTAAAATAAATTTTCAACTCATGAAGTGAGTAACGCAAAGAAAATGGAGGAAATCAGATAAGTCCAAAGAAAATAATTATCACTTGCATGCTCGTCACCTAGAGATGAGTACTGTTAGCATTTTGGTAGATCATTTGGGGGTTTGGGGTTTTTTCCTCTGCGTATATGTACCTGTACATGTGTGTATGTGGGTACACGTGTATGTTCAATTTTATTTTTGTTTTACAGAAATGGAATTTTGCATTGTTTTTGATCCTGCTTTGTTTTTCAGCCCATGGAAAATTTTGCATAGACATCTTTCTACTTTTGGGGGTGTTTTTTTGGTGTTTTTTTTTTGTGTGTGTGTGTGTGTCTTTTTTTTTTTTTTTTTTGCCTTCTCTAGGGCCACTTCCCACGGCATATGGAGGTTCCCAGGCTAGGGGTCTAATCAGAGCTATAGCCGCCGGCCCACACCACAGCCACAGCTATGCAATCCAAACCACGTCTGCAACCTACACCACAGTTCATGGCAACGCTGGATTCTTAACCCACTGAGCAAGGCCAGGGATCAAACCCCCAACCTCATGGTTCCCAGTCGGATTCATTGACCACTGCGCAACAACGGGAACTCCTCTACTTTTTTGAATACTCTTCCTCAACATCATTTTTTTTTTGTCTTTTTGCTATTTCTTGGGCCACTCCTGCGGCATATGGAGATTCCTAGGCTAGGGGTCTAATCGGAGCCATAGCCACCGGCCCACGCCAGAGCCACAGCAACTCAGGATCCGAGCCGCGTCTGCAACCTACACCACAGCTCACGGCAACGCTGGATCGTTAGCCCACTGAGCAAGGGCGGGGACCGAACCCGCAACCTCATGGTTCCTAGTCGGATTCGTTAACCACTGCGCCGCGACAGGAACTCCCTCAACATCATTAATTTAATTTAACTAGTTAATTTAATTTAACTAGTCACCGATTTTTCGATTTTTTAAAAATTTTTCGATTTTTTAAAAAAATTTGTTTTCATTCACATAAACAGCTCCACCACGACCTCTGTTGCCATGACTCCTTGCACATGTTTCTGATTGTTTCTGTAGAACAACCCCTCATGAGGCAAAAACTGTTGGGCCAGGTGGCATGTACAGTCTTAAGACCCTCCCCATTTAAGCGTGGCATTAATTGGCTTCTCACTAGCAGTGGTTATAGGAGTATATTATCTGCTTCTTCCAAGCTCTTACCATTATCTGTATTATGAATTGGGTGCCAGTCTTTCAACAGATGAAAAGTGGTCTCATTGTTTTGCAATCATTCAATTACCCGTGGTGTCAAACAGTTATTTTTTTCAGACATGTTTTTGGCCATTGGTATCAAGCCCCTTGTAAACTGCCTCTCCTTTGCCAAACTTTTAATGTACCACAAAAGCTCAGCTTTAATTAAGCTTGTTCAGAATCCTAAGCCCCATAAAGCCTTTCACAAAACAGGACTCGAAAGCGCAGCGCTTTTTCTTAATACCACTTATCTCCTCTAAGCGAGGATGGAAGGATTCAAGGACCAAAAGCTAATAGACTGTTCCCCAGCCAGCCCTCGACATAGCATTCGGCCAGTAGAGGTAGCTGTTGTACCAACCAGCTCCCCAACCTTATCTGTGAGTTCAGCCTTTAAGAGAGAAAATAAATCAGTGCAGTATTTTTAACAACAGTGTTTATTTAAAAAAAAAAATTCATGATTTTGTGGTTTTAAAAAAATGCTTATTTTGTGCCCTCTTATGTGCGGCTGTAAAGCCCTCTGTGAATATTAGTAAGAGCCACTATGTGAAGTTTATTATTAATCATCTATTTTTAGGCACGAAGCTTTGCTGTATTATGTTTTAGCAGCAGAAACTGGAATTGAAGTGTCACAGACAAATTTAGCACACATCTGTGAGGAGAGGCCAGTAAGTAAATGTATTCTTCTCAGATAGAAGCTCTAAGGTTAAGGAGAATGAATTGGGATTTATGGAGGCAAAATTAGCCACTTGGCAGAAATATTAATGAGTTAACTTTCTCTCCCCCTTCGCCCCCTCAGGACCTGGCCAAGAGATACTTGGGTGTTAATTGTGTTTGGAGATACTATAATTTCTCTGTTTTTCAAATCGATGCTCCTTCATTTGGTATGTATAGAGAAACGGGTGCTAAATTGAACCATTGGAGGCTTTTAATCTTTAGTAACAGGGAACATCTAACAGCTTTGTGTGAAGTGTGGTATTTCTAAACAATTAAGAAAGAGAGTGAAAAATCTCAGCTATTAAGATCTTGCCTAAACTCTGCTCTCAGCCCCAAGCAATGTACTTCTCTTCCTCCACTGTCCATCAAATGCTTAGACCCGGCATTTCTAAGGAATCAGCAGGGATTCAAAAGAGACAGCTACTCTGGAGAGATTCCCTGGGCCAGTCACCTGCCTTTTTGCCCTCAGACAGATTCCCTGTCTTCCTGGCTCTGCTCTGATTAGGAAACAGACCCTCAGGAACTACAGTTCCCAGACCGCTTTGCGCTGAGGCATTTGATTAATTTCAGCCAATAGGAGTCACTGGCAGCAAAGTGCAGGGTGGGAAGAAGTGAGAAGCCCAAGTATTTCTCCCCTTCTCTCTCTGCTTTGGGCTGTGTCTCTGGCCATGGCTGCAATTTCCATGGTCCCAGCTCCTGCCTGGAGGTCTCTCCTCTGTAGCTCAGTTGGCCCCCAGCCCTAGGACCGTAGTAGCTTCTGGCATTGCTCATCTCTGGGTCACCTGCTGTTCCCCATTTGCCCTTTCAACCCTTCCAACATCGTGGTAACTGGTTCCCAGTTTTAAAATCCTGCTTTTGAAGTACCTGACGAGGATTCTATTTTGCTCATTGGACGTTGAATGATGATACATACACTTTTGAACAAAACTTTTTTTCTCAGAGGGAAAATAAAACATATAGCTTGAACAGAGTTAAAAAAACAAAAAACAAAACAAAACAAAACAAAACAAAAAACCCTATCTGTCAGTCATCAGACCCAGGCAGCAAAATCTTGGTGCCCCAAACTGCCTTGGCTGGTTGGACTGTGAGGTGCAGACTGTGATTCTCACCAACAGACCCATCGGGAGAGCTACCCAGCCAAGCAAGAAAATATGTCCAGAGGAGTTCCCGCTGTGGCACAGTGGGATTGGCTGTGTCTTGGGAGCACTGAGACTCGGGTTCGATACCCGGCCCAAGTTAAGCATTGCTGTCGCTGCAGTGTAGGTTGCAACTACAGCTCAGATCTGATCCTTGGCCAGGGAACTCCAAATGCCATGGGGTGGCCAAAAAAGAAAAAGAAAAGAATATGTCTAGAAATGGGGGTATCCAGTGGAAAAACCTTTTTTTCCCCCTTCTGACATCAGGGAACCCTAAAGATGGATCCCTATTCAAATTCTGGTGGGAAACACTTGCAGTCATGCCAATGGGCCGATCATTTAAAATGTCAATTTGAAATAAGACCACTTCACCCACGAGCCTGTGCTTCTTGTCCTGCAGCCTATTTGAAAATGGGAGACCTTTACTACTACGGCCACCAAAACCAGTCCCAAGACCTGGAGCTGTCTGTGCAGATGTACGCCCAAGCAGCTCTGGATGGAGATTCCCAGGTAAACAGCAACAAAAAGGAGCTGCTGGTGATGCTCATTTGCGTGGTTGGGAGTCCTCCCAAGCTGTCTGTGTGTGCGTCAGTTCTGCAAAGTCACTTCTCATCCAGGTTCATGAGCCCCTCCAGCACTTGTTGGACGACTCTCAGCGGAATGGCGCACCTTTCTTGAACATGTACTGTATTGGCCATGCCATTCACATGGCAATCTCGTGGGAATGGAGACTGTTTTATAGTGGCGATTATATACCAAGGTTGTGACAAGGTGGTAAGTTGCTCAGTGCCAAACAGGTGAAGCAGCCAGAGCCTGAACCTAGGTCTTCTGGAGCCAAACCCAGGAGTCTTTCTACCAGATTCCATCAAACTCACTCACTAGGTAGGAACTCAAGAAATCAGAAGTGGTCAAAATGAGAAGTAGTTTACTTGCATAGTTGGGCCAATACTTTGGTGACAGGACTTTCCTCTGGGTGACCTTTTTTTTGGGGGGGGGAGGATCTTTTCTTTTGGAATGTTTTTTGAGTTATAGAAAAGTTGCGTAGCAGGAGTTCCCATCATGGCTCAGCAGAAACAAATCTGACTAGCATCCATGAAGACGTGCGTTCGATCCCTGGCCTTGCTCAGTGGATTAAGGATCCAGCCTTGTCACACGCTGTGGTGTAGGCTGGCAGCTGTAGCTCCAATTCAACCCCTAGCCTGGGAACCTCCATATGCCGTGGGTACAGCCCTAAAAAGAAAAAAGAAGAAGAAGAAAAAAAAAACCTAAGAAATCCATGTTGGTTGGATTAACTATACTTGAGACTGTATTTGAAGTTCACTCGTTTTTCCACTAAGATTATTTTTCTGTCTCAGGGTCCCACCCAAGGTCCCGAATTGCATTTCATTTGTCCTATTTCCTTAGTCTTTTTTCGATCTGGAACAGGTTCTATCTTTGCTTGTCTTTCATGACCTGGATACCTTTGAAGAAAACTTGTCAGATACTTTGTAGAATGTCCCTCATTTTGGGGGCTGACTTTTGCTTTCTTATGAATGGATTGAGGTTCTGCCTTTGGGGTAAGAAGAGCCTGGATGCCATGCGTCCTTCTCACTGTGTCATATGAGGCCTGCGTGACGTCAGGATGTCGCGTTACTGGTGAGGTTGATCTCAGTCCCTCGGCGAAGGTGGTTTCTGCCGGGTTTTTCTTTCTAATTTGTAGATTTCTTGGGGAGATCGTTTGTGGCGATGCGAGTATTCTCTTTCCCCCCAGACTCCTGCCCCCTGACTTTCGTCTCCTTCGGTAAATCTTGCCACAGCTGCCGGGTGCTAACGACCCTTTTCTGTTTCTCTCGTTCCTTCTGGATCTGCCAGTCGGCTTTCCCTGCCTGTGAGGCTCTCAGGGCTCTTTCACGATGGCAGCTGGAATAGCTGTGTTCCCCTCTCTCAGTGTGTTTCTGGCATTGTGATTTGTGATCTGATCACAGAACAAAAGTTGGAATCTTATGCCTACTCGGTCTTTTTTTTTTTTTAAGGAGGTACTGGTTTTTTTTTTTTTACCCACATCTCTGTCACCTTCATAGAAATACATACATGGCAAGTCACGCAGTCCCCGAGTCTTTATTTTCTCATTCGTGAACCTCCTAGGTTATGAGGATTAAATGACATGTTTGGAGCCCAGCACTGCTCATGCTCAGTGGACAGGATCTATTCTCTTACTATTCCTTCCAGAAGGAAATAAGAGTTGGTGCCTCAAAGGATTGGCTAGAGAGCCAAACTCCCCTAGATGATATTAATTGTTACTCCGAATCCAGCCTGGACCTACTTCTTAATTCTGATTTTAATTTTTTTGAAAGATAATGTTATTAAAAACATTAAAGAATAATTTTTAAAGAGAAAAAAAAAATCGGAGACCACACCCACTATTCCATGTCAGGGGCCTTAGTCCTTGAGTCTTCGTATCCCTTTCCAGTCCCGGCCACAGGCAAAAGGGTCACGGTAACAGCAACCAGAGCACACCGGCCGCTTGAAAAGTCTGCCCCTTCTCACATATTATACGAACGTGTACATTCTATCGCCTAGTGTCTGTAGCTTTGACTTAACTGCTGCCCCCATTCTGTCGAGTTGGTAGAGTGTAATTTATTAACCTTTTGTTTGAAAGGGCCTCACCAGCGATCCGTGGAAACTCCCGGGCCACAGATGGATTCCGAGCCGCAGCCTCAGCAATGCGGGATCCTTTAACCCAGGATGCAGGGCTGAGGATTGAACCCTTGGCTCTGTAGCAACCTGAGTTGCAGCAGTCCAACTCTTAACCCACTGTGCCACAGTGGGAGCTCCAGTTTACTAAATTTTATCTTATGGGTGGACATTTATTCTCATTTGCTGATGTATCCAATGAGTTGGCACGTGTATGTTGGTTCTGCCATCTGCCATGTCTTTTATTATTATTTTTTTTCTCCTTTAGGGCTGCATACATGGCAAATGGAAGTTCCCAGGCTAGGGGTCAAATCAGAGCTACAGCTGCCGGCCTACACCACACCCATGGGACCAGATCCCAGGCACGTCTGCAACCTACACCGCAGCTCATAGAAATTCCAGATCCATAACCCAATGAGCGAGGCCAGGGATCAAACCTGCCTCCTCATAGATACGGTCGGGTTCATTACTGCTGAGCTTCAGAAGGAACCACTACTTAGTGGTGGGGACACAAGAGTGAAATATTTTGCCTTCGTGGTATTAAGAGTCTATTAAAGAGGACATGAAAGTCATCTTCCATTGTGCTGCAATTACAGTGAGTGCCACAGTGAACACTGTTGTATTTCCATCTTTTGCTTTTGTTTGAATCATTTCGTTATAATCTGAGAGGTAGTATTACTGAGTCAAACAGTCTAAATGGTTTTATGGCTACGTAGTAATAGTATATTAACAACTTGCTTTCTGAAACTTTCCCAATTAATACACCACCAAGCAGTGCTTAAGCATAAAAAGATAACTGAAATCTTGTCAGTGCTGGATGTTTTCATGATTTAATTTTGATAATTGAATGATGATAAGGTAATGCTTCCATATTTTTTAAATTGCATTTATTTAGCGGCTACTGGGGATTGGCACTTCTACGTATTCGTCTCTAAGATAATTTACTCCTCATATGTTCTTACATGAATTCTCTTTGTCTGCTTATCTATTGGAGTTTGGATTTTTTTTTAAAGTATAATTTGTTCTTTACACATGTGGCCCATAGATGATGAGCCTTAAGCTATTACCTTGCATACAAACATTCCCCTAGTTCACCCCCCCCCCCCCCCCGCACTTTATTTTAATCTTGTTATTTTGCCATTGTTCAGAGACTTTAAACTTTTAGAAAGTCATATTCTTCTTTCCTTCTAATATCTCAGGTTTTAAGTGTACATTCTTTTCAGAAGTAGAGAAACAGTCTATTTTCTGTGTGTGTGTGTGTGTGTGTGTGTGTGTGTGAAATTTAAAGATACCTAACACTTGTATCAATTTAAAGGTTATTTGGCAGTTTGATGGAGCTTGAGATTTGAGACTGAATCCTGTCTGCATTTTAATCCCCTTTCCAGCTGTGGGACCTAGGGCAAATTTCTTAACCCAGGGCCTCGTAATAATAGTGTAGACAATGATGGAGCCTATCTCAATTTGTTGTTAGGAGGATTAAATGAATCTCTAGAAAAAGAGCAATGCCTCACATACAGCAAACGCTCAGGAAATGCTGGCTGCCGTTATTTTTATGATGATCATTACATAGCATGCTTGTGAGAGGCCTGGTGTTTACAGGGTAGGGAATGGTGATTTTTACTCAGAATCAATCAAAGAAAGGAAAGGAAGAAGGGAGGATATAAGTCATTAAAGCATGACTCAGTTCTTTGATGGGCAAAATGCTCTGGGGATTTATAAAGCTCTAATGATAAGCAACATGTCATGTTTTGTTTCTTCCTGGGGTCTGGCCACATGCTCAGCTCATGATGGACAGTCCATCCCCTCCAGGTACTAGAATAGTTTCCATCCTTGATGAAGCACCTCAGCCGTCAGGCTCTTAACTGTTATTTATTGGACCTGCACAGCCCAATAAGGCAGGTCCTACCCCTGTGAGCCATGAACACGAGGTATAATAAAGAAAAGGTAGCACAGTGTGCCAGCGTGCCAAGGGGCATCAAGAGAGCACGTTCTCCATCCTGGCCTAGGAAAGATGAGACAAACACTGGTGCATTATCCTCTGCAGAGAGACCCTGTCTCCTTGGAAGGTCAGCCATGAGCAGCGCCCCAGCCGTAATTAGCTACACTGCTGACATGCGAATGGTGACCCAGCGTATGGTCTGTGATGGACGTCACCCTTGACTCGGTATTCCAGTTTTGTAGATGATACGAGGGCACATTTTCCAGAGAGTTCTGTTTTGAAAGCGTGAGCAGCAAAGGACAGATGCCCCCGGTTGACTGGCTTCTGAGCAGATGGGACACAGCATTCTCTGAAAGCCTCCTGGTTCTCCTGCAAATAAGTTTCTCAGATGCATATATTTAGGGAAACAATTCATCAGTGACGATGACAAAACCATCTGGCTCTAGGGACTGGAAAACAAAAATCTCGAGGTTGTAAAAGTTGACATTCTGATGAAGGGTGCGTGTCCAAGTTTTCTTATATGGAGTTTGGTTTGTGGCTTGTTTGCAGGGATTTTTTAACCTGGCCCTGCTAATCGAGGAAGGTGCTATAATCCCACATCATATTTTGGATTTCTTAGAAATTGACCCGACCATCCATTCTAATAACATCTCCATCCTCCAGGAACTGTACGAAAGGTGAGTTCAGAGTCTCTGTAATACTGGGGCAGCTGCAGCGGGGAAGCCAAGTGGGTGGTGTTTGCTTTTTGGTTCGAGTTGGTCTTCCCGCTTGTTTTCTCATGTAGATGGTTTTAAAGGGCTCAGGATTTGTTTCCATTAGTGAACAGTCAGCTGGACCCAAACTTAATTCCCTTTTCAGATTCTGAAGCTTAGGATATAGAATGTGCTTGATCTGAAGTTAAAATGTCCGATTAGATGATGCTTTTCTGCAAGATGGGAATTCTCCAGTGTCTGGACTTTGGACCAAAGTGCTGCTCAGCAGCCCCCAGGCTGCAAGGACCTCCTTGTCCTATCTTTTTATGAAGGATTGGACTGACTTTTTTTCTGAGATTTCTGCCAGGATCCTAGAATTTCTGGGGAGGCTCAAACCTCTCAGAACTGGCTTGCTTCCTTTTTTCTCTCATCGTCCATGTGCTCATTGGACCCAAAGCGAAAGGGCGTGGGCTCGAGGGTCTGCAAATACCAGTCGCTAAGTAATGCTTACCAAGGTCTGCCAGCGTGTTGGATGCCCTGTGCTTCTTGTGTGCAGGTGCTGGAGCCACAGCAGCGAGGAGTCCTTTAGCCCCTGCTCCCTGGCCTGGCTTTACCTTAACCTCCGGCTTATGTGGGGCGCCGTCCTACACTCCGCCCTGGTAAGAACCGTCTCCCCGAAGCCCTGCCCTCGTGGTTCCTGCCTTTTATCGGTCGTCTGACATGTGCTTTGGACGTTTGCAGATCTACTTTCTGGGAACCTTCCTGCTGTCTGTATTGATCGCCTGGACTGTGCAGTATGTCCAGTCTGTCTCAGGTAAAGATTTATAAAAAGCCAGGGCAATATAAAAAACGGAAGGATTCTTTTTCCCTACTAGAAAAATGATGCTCTCCCTCTTCCTGCCCTTGGCCATGCCATTTCCTTTCCTTACAAGGGTCGTTCACAGAGTGGGGGTCGCCCCTAGGGCTGTATCGTGATCTCTGGCTGATGGGAGGCTCCAATTATATTCTTCAAAGGAAGCAAGTATTTTTTTAAATAAGACGCTTAAAAAACTCAACAAAGATGTCCCCTCCCATTGAAAATACACTTGCTAGAGAAGGAAAAATAAAAAAGGAGTTCCCATTGTGGCTCAGTGGGTTAAGAACCCGACATGGTGTCCCTGAGGATATGGGTTCGATCTCTGGCCTCATTCAGTGGGTCAAGGATCCCACATTGCCACAATCTGTGGCAGAGTTCGCAGATGCCACTCGGATCCCGAGTTGCCGTGGCTGTGGCGTAGACTGGCCCCTGCACCTCTGATTCGACCCCCTAGCCTGGGAACGTCCATATGCCGCAGGTACAGCTTCAAAAAGAAGAAAATACACCTGCTCTCAAAACCACATCTTGTGTGCCTTGAAACACAGTTCTGAGGCCCCCTCCAGCACCACGTCTTTTTATTTATCCTAGTCAAGGAATGTGTGGGACGATAAACAAGCACTTGCAATGAATAAAAATACTCAGCCATTTAGATTCGGAGGGAGGGGCCAGGAAGACAGTAAAGCCAGCATCTAGTCTAGTGTGGCTTCCCAGGCACCATTACTCTTCTGAGCTAGTGTGAGGCAGTAGTTAAGGAGATGGACCCCCGGTCCTTTCCAGCTGGATCTAACATCCAGGCTTAGCTACTCATTAGCTATGTAACTTATGGCCAATTGTTTCACCTTCCCGACCCCTCAATTTCTCATCAGTAAAATGAGGTTATAATAGTAGCTGTTTCTCAGAGATGTTAAGAAGGTTCAGTGGGAGAAAAAAATGCACATAATACACCAGAATAACTACGGTAGTTAAATGTTAGCAGTTCTATTTATTTGGCAGCTAAAACCCTCTCAATAAGGGTAGCTGTCAAGCTTCTCCTCTTCCCTACGAGACCATACGCTGAGTCAGAGGAAGCTCTTATGACCTCACCCTTAGTAGGTGCACAAATTTGCAAACGTCTCGGAGTTCCCGTTGTGGCGCAGTGGTTAAAGAATCCGACTAGGAACCATGAGGTTGCGGGTTCGGTCCCTGTCCTTGCTCAGTGGGTTAACGATCCGGCGTTGCTGTGAGCTGTGGTGTGGGTCACAGATGCGGCTCGGATCCCGTGTTGCTGTGGCTGTGGTGTAGGCTGGTGGCTACAGCTCCGATTCAACCCCTAGCCTGGGAACCTCCATATGCCGAGGCAGCGGCCCAAGAAATGGAAAAAATACCAAAAAAAAAGAAAAGAAAAATTGCAAACATCTCTCAGTGGAGGTTTCCAGTTCCCCACCCTCTTGAATGGCTGCAGAGGGTCAGAATCACTCACCAAGACCAGCAAGGACATTTACAAATGGGTCCGTAAGGACTGGACATGACGTTGGAGCACTGGCACAGCCGCTGTTATTTGCGTGGCAGATAATGAAAAGCAAAAGGAGCGCATTTCAGCACAGATTGGAGGGTGAAACGGAAGCCTCTGTTCCGAGAGGTGAATACAGAATCATTTCCCCTGATTTACCTGAGGAAGTTAACAGGCAACCATCAAAAGCCCTTCCAGCTTAGATGCCCCGTGCTATGCCGGCTGATAAATTCTCCTCATGCAAATTCTGTCCTGTCCCTAAATTTGTTGCCAGGTATAGCACATTTATTTTGCATCTTGTCAGTGTTTTCCATTTCAAATTATCTTTGTCATTTTTATTCTGTAGAAATATTGTTATGATTATTACAAATGCAATTCCGTTAGAGGAGCTGAAAATTGTCTTTATGATTTTATGCCAGCTGGTAGCCATGAAAATTCATGGGCTGGTGGAATGGCTTTTATCAGAAGTCGTCTTGTTTTTTCCTTTCTCTGGCTTCATTATCAATCTCTCCGCATTCCCATCTCCCCGTCCCTCCCACCTTTTGATATATTTTCCTCTTTCTCTGTATCCTTTGCTCTTTCACACATTTTTTTTCAAACTTTTTCACTCACTTCTTCCTCTAAGTACCTCTTCCGCTCTTGGTACACATTGGCGATGTCGGGATAGGACCTTCAAAATAATTTAATTCTGGAGTTCCTGTCGTGGCACAGTGGAAATGAATCCGACTAGGAGCCATGAGGTTGTGAGTTCTATCCCTGGGCTCGCTCAGTGGGTTAAGGATCCGGCATTGCCGTGAGCTGTGGTGTAGATTGTAGACGTGGCTCGGATCCCACATTGCTGTGGCTCTGGTGTAGGCCGGCAGCTACAGCTCCAATTAGACCCCTAGCCTGGGAACCTCCATATGCCACGGGTGCGGCCTCAAAAAGACAAAAAAAAAATTTTAATTCTGTGCCCATCATCTTACAGATAAAGAAATCGAGGCTCAAGGAATGAAGTGGTCTGCCCAAAACCGCAAAGTAAAGTGCAGGAAAAGATGAAGGGCAGCAGAATTGCAAACTTTTTCACTGTCACAATACTTTAAAACAGTGGCTACCGTCTGTCTCTGACCCATGTCCCCTTACAGAAGATGCATTGTTTAACACATTTTCGGTACCCTGAAATGAATGGCAAGCACACACTTGCATACATGCTTTCATTTACTTTTTTTCTTTTTATGGCCGCACCCATGGCTTATGGAAGTTCCCAGGTGAGGGGCTAAACCCGTTGCCTACACCACAGCTACAGCAACACCAGATCTTAACCCACTGATCCAGGCTAGGGACTGAATCCACGTCCTCACAGAATCAACATCAGGTCCTTAACCCACTGAGCCACAACAGAACTCCCACACTTTTTCTTTTAATAATGCCCTTGGAGTTCCCTCTGTGGTGCAACGGGATTGATGTTATCTCTGGAGCACAGGGACGCAGCTTCGATCCCTGGCCCAGCACAGTGGACTAAGGATCTGGCATTGCTGCAGCTGCAGCCTAGGTTAAAAGCTGCAGCTTTTGGATCTGATATCTAGCCAGGGAGCTCCGTATGCCGTGGCTTAGCCAAAACAAACAAATCAAAAATGCCTTACCAGCAATATAAAGAAGAAATAAAAAGAGAGCAATTATAATAAAATAATAAGTATTTCAATATGTAAATTCTAGCATTATGCTTCTTATTTTGATGTGCACAGGAATCAACCAGGGATCTGATTAAATTCATATTCTTTTTGTTTTGTTTTTTTTCTGGCCAAACTCCCCCCTGTGGAAGTTCCCGGGCCAGGGATGGAACCCGAGCCACTGCAGTGACGACACCGGATCCTTAACCTGCTCACGCCACACAAGGGAACTCCTAAATGCATATTCTGAGTCAGTCAGTCAGTCTGGGGATGGCTCTGGGATCCAGCATTTCTTACAAGGCTTCAGGTTATGTCCACCTAGACCACCTGCCACTCCATGGGCCACACTTAGAGCCTAGACATTTTAAAAAGTCTCTACATGGAGTTCCTGTTGTGTTGCAGTGGAAATGAATCCAACTAGCATCCGTGAGGATGTGGGTTTGATCCCTGGTCTCACTCAGTGGATTGGGGATTCAGCTTTGCAGTGAGCTGTGGTGTAGGTCGAAGATGAGGCTTGGCTGTGGCCTGGCAGCTGTAGCTCCAGTTAGACCCCGTTCTAGTCTGAGAACGTCCATATGCTGAGGGTGTGGCCCCCAAAAGCACCCCCCCAATTTAATAAATAAAAAAATAAAAAGTCTCCACATAGTTCCAAAATGTTCCCCCACAGGGGCACCTATCAGCCCTGTAAGGACTAGCATTGACTTAAATTATGTCGTAAATTATTTCCATATTTTTTTAAAGTCCTCAACATAAGTACAAATGAGTCAGTCACTTTGAAATAAGAGGGTGCTCCATCAATGACTGGGTGACGGGGCAGGGGCCACTGAGGCACAAAAAAGCAGGAGAGGTGCACTGTGTCGGGCCCACCGAGGGCAATGTTTCTACCACTGGCACCTCCCTGATGAGCCAGTGCCATGAGCCTCCCCATGGAAAGGGGGCAGGTATCTTCACTGCTGGCAGCAGCCTTGGTGCAGTGATGCAGCCTGGGTGCTGACTGCCAGCGTAGAGAGACCAGATTTGAGAGTTAGAAACCTCTTTCAGGTCGCTTTGTGCTGTAAGCTAGGGATCTTTGTCATTTTGTGATTTGCATTTTTTCCCCAGTCAGTTGTTTTAAAAACAAATGACTTATGGTCGAACCTTTAAATTGAGCTGTCTATCCATTTTGCGTTCAGCTCCAGCTACCTTCCTCTGCCTCCTGAGTTTATACATTTTGTGATATATAGTCAACACTTCAGCACATTTGCCACATTAAATTGCCCTGTGTTCAGAAGGCCAGTGATGCGGCACAGTAGCTAACAGCACAGGCTGCTAAGATTCTGGCCCGCCACAAGCTGTGTGACCTTGGCCGAGGGAGGGACCCTCTCTGTGCCTCAGTTTCCCATTCTCTAAAATAGTGGAAATAGTAGTATATCTGCCTCCGTAGTGTAGTTGAGAGAACACATGTAAAGTACTTAGAACTCAAGAAATCTTAGCTGGGAAAAGAATGAGCCAGTTATAAAGACAAAAAAGAGAGAGAGAGAGAGAAAGAAGGAAGGAAGGAAGGAAGGAAGAAAGAAAGAAAGGAAGGAAGGAAGGAAGGAAGGAAGGAAGGAAGGAAGAAGAAAGGAAGAGAAGAAGAAAGGACAGAAAGAAAGAAAGAAAGAAAAGAAAGGAAAGAAAGAGAAGAAAAGAAAAAGAAAGAAAGAAAGAAAGAAAGAAAGAAAGAAAGAAAGAAAGAAAAGAAAGAAAGAAAGAAAGAAAGAAAGAAAAAGAAAAAGAGAAGGAAAAGAGAAAAGAGGAAATGAGGAAAGAAGAGGAAATGAGGAAAGAAGGGAAGAAAAGAAAGATTAGTTCTTAGCTCTTAAGGGCATTTTACCTGCAATTCAAGCATCCTGACAGCAGGTAGTCCCCACACTTTGAGCGCTTAGTTTACCTTAGTAAGTAGCAGACACTACTACCAGAGTCTAGCATGCTTTTCTAGGCTGTTGGACTTTTTCTAAAACATAAAACTCTTTTTTAAAAGACAGCTAAACAAGACATTGATGAGCCTAGCAAGCATACCAAAACAAGTACACAAAAAATGTTGTATCCAAAAAAAACCTCTTTCATTTTTCTTTGATGGAAACTTGTTTTTGATTCCTAGCTTGCATTCCACCAGGGGGCTCAGCCTTTCTTGACGCTGATGCCTCCCAGGATGTGCAAAGGCCCTAGGTCTTGCGCAGCACTAACCACTCAGACGGGCAGCTCAGCCATCTGATAGCAGAATACTCTACTGCCCCAGACCTACCCTGTTCTCTCAGGTCCATAGGCTTCGCAGCTCCTGGGCACCTACGAGGCCCATCATCTTTTGCGAAAGCTGAGCACCTAGCCTTTTTTTCCTCCAGGTTTTCCTTTCTCAGATTGCAAAAGGGGCAAGGTGAGGGCTCCACGGTGGGTACCCCTGTAGCCAGGCTCAGTCAGTTCCCCACACTCTGAAAGCCTGCTTGCCCAGCCTCATTGCATCGCTCAGGCACTTTCCCTCCCCCTGCCTGTCAAGGACACTGAGCATAACTGCCTTCAAGGACTCGGGCTTTTGGAAAAACAAAAAAAATCCCAAAGTATGTCTAGAACCATCTCCATTGCTGTCCTGCCACAAATCTCCCCTGAGACCAAAAAAGTGTGGAGCCCAGCTGGCCGCCTGGCAGAAAATCAAGCAGAGAATAGAGGGACAGAGTTCCCATTGTGGTTCAGCAGGTTAAGAACCTGAGCGGTATCCATGAGGACTCGGGTTCGATCCCTGGCCCCACTCAGTGGGTTAAGGATCCGGTGTTGCCTTGAGCTGCAGTGTAGGTCACAGACACAACTCGGATCGTGCGTTGCTGTGGCTGTGGCATAGGCTGGCAGCTAGCTGCAGTTCCGATTCGACCCCTAGCCTGGAAAGTTCCATATGCCACAGGTGCAGCCCTAAAAAACCAAAAAGAATAGAGGGAAGAAATGTAAACAACCACTTTGAAGAGAGAGTCCTGCCTTCCTAGTCTTAGTGTGACCATCATATCTCAACAGAATAGACAGCCAGGAGCAAGATCTGACAACCCCCAGCACCAGGAGCATCCTTTCGCACCGATGCCGGCATGTTGGAAACATTCATGATTTCCTATTCAAAACATTCATAATTTAAGCCTACTCATCCTTTTCGTCTAAGTGGTGAGGCTAGTGGTCTTGACAAAGAGTCGGATGATGTGAACGAGATTCATTAAACCTTTTCCGACTCTTCTCCTGTCCTCCGCATTTCCAGTTAATGAGGCTTCTACTAAAATGACAGCACAATGTCACCAAGTGGCGCTCATGAAAAAAAGCAGTAGCCTTAAAGTCAGAGTGATTTAATGGTGAGATTTTACTTTTCTCCTGTCTCATTACCCTTCATGCCCTCCAGGTGTCTTGACGCGTAAGACACGTTGAAATGACATGGATCTTGTACGTGGACTGGACCGTGCTGGATCCAGAGGCTAGATCTGAGCCACAGCATATGATTTCCAGAACTTTCCTCCCTCACCTCTGTACCCTGCCCCCCACCCCCCCCGCCAACCCTTTGTAGCTATTCTGTTATCTCCAGATTCAACCAATATTTTCTCTCCTATTCTTCTTTCCTTTATGCTCCCATCTGGTCAACTGGCATGCAGATACTTTTCCTACATTGGCTCACAATAGACGTTGGCAAAGTTTTTCTGCGAAAGGGCCAGATAATAAACATTTGGGGCTGTGAGGGCCGTCTCTGTCACAGCCACTCAGCTGTCATTATGGCGCACAAGCAGCCATGGACGATTCTGGAAAACACAGGGAACAATTCCGCTCGTCTCCAATAAAACTTGCCTGTGGACCTGAAGGCTTGAATCTCATAGGTTTCTCACATGTCACAAAATAACACTCTGCTCTTGATTTTTGATCAATCACGTCAAAATGCAAAAACCCATTCTTAGATGGCAGACCAGACAGAAACAGGCAGCAAGCCACATTAGGCAGCCGGGCTGCAGTCTGCCAGCTCAGGGCCAGCTCTTGCTTATTCTCACTAATGTACTGAAAATGGTCCCCCAAGCAGCAAAGGCTCCAAAAAATCACTTCTCTTTGGCTCTGGAACATACGCTGTAATTTTTTAAGCAGCGTGCTGATTTTCCTGGTTACCTTGATTCTAGTCCGGTAATCAAATTAGCACGGATTCCAGGTGAGTGGAGACAAAGAGGCCACTTTAAAATTATGATGGGCTGTGGGGGGTTTTGTCCATGATTGCAAATCCCCAATGGAAATTCGAGAGTTCTCACATGGATAATAACAAACTTACTGCTGAAACATAGAGCATTTTTATTCTGCTCCAACAAGACGATTTAAGCAGTGGCAACAGTAATTAGGCATTCCTTCTGCATTTACTCATTGGCACTTTTTTGTTTTAATCAGAAAACTGATTGCTGATTTATCTTGTTACCATGGTGATTTAAACATTTCCCTGAGCTGGAAAAGGAAAAATACACGCCTTCGTACTTCATTAACTTTCGCAGAGAGTCATCAGAAAGATAAATCTTAGGGCCCAAAAAAGTCTTGGATACTGACTGATCCGAGCCCCCAATTCACAGATGAGGAAACTGAGACCTGATTTTAGGACTGAGATGTCTGCTGTTCGATATCTACCCCAGAGTCACTTGTTATTGGTAGATAAATGAGACTTGCCCAAAACGGGTCTCCTGACTCCAGCAAATCATTTTGTACTCCATCAATGGGCCTCATGGTCCCCGCCATGGTCAGATCACTTGTCAAAGTGACGGCTTTGACCTAGAAGCCTCATTTATTATTCAATCCCTGGGTGCCTTCCCATCACCACCACCACCACCACCGCCACCACTGTCCTGTTCTTTCAGAACAATCTCTGGAGTCATAAGGTCTTCTGCAGATACTAGAAGGTGCTCTTTGGAGAATTCCTTTGCATATTCAAAGAGGTCAAGGGCGTTCAAGCCCATTCCTGAATTTCCTAGAATAGCCTCTTGTAGGTAGAACTCCTCCAGAAGGGTTTATCTAGAAATCAGATTATCAATATGTAGTGGCATCTTCTGCAAGTCCATACATTTCAGGATGGACATTTGGGAACCTTTTAAATTTATTTCTTGTTTTATATCTTGTGGTCTTTTTAGAGCTGCACCCAAGGCATATGGAGGTTCCCAGGCTAGGGGTCCGGTAGGAGCTGCAGCCACCAGCCTACGGCATAGCCACAGCAATATGAGATCCAAGTCATGTCTGCAACCTACACCACAGCTCATGGCAACACCTGATCCTTAACCCCTTGAGCCAGGCCAGGGATCAAACCCACTTCTCATGGATGCTAGTTGGCCTTGTTAGCCGCTGAGCCACGACAGGAATTTCTGGGAACCTTTAAAAATGGTCCCACCTACTGAAGGTTGTCTAAGACTCAAGGGCTGCCGAGCTGGATTAAGAGCACTGCGTAAAAGCAAACTAGCAATCATTTGTACTGAGCGTGACCACCGTGCTTGCTAGGGTCGAGATATGGGGGTGTGTCCTGTATGTACTGTCTTGAATATTCAGCCCCTGTTGTGCCTGTGTCTCTGCAGCCAGCAGTTCCCATCCAACACCAGCCCAGTCTTCCTCAGATCCTCCTGCCCCCACTGCAAGTCCAGCTGTGATTCCAGCTACAGACGCCTCTGCTCAGGACCAGCCCACGCTCACTAATAATCCAGAGCCACGTGGGTGAACTGTGCCCTCCAGGTCCTTCCTGATGAGAAAGAAGCCTTTCAACCGCTGGTATTGGAAAGCTGGGGCCAGGGCATTAGGCACCTTAAATGTCTTGTCAACTGGATGCGAATTTTGCACTTGGTGTCTTTATCTTTTTTTTTTTTTTAATCAAGGAAATACCCAGAGCAGACAGTGGTTATACCAAAGGTTATCAAATAAATACAAGGAGCTTCCTGGTCGCAGGCATGCCAGGAGGTACACTGCGTCACGGAGGATGTCTGCTGCTGATGACTGTGTGTGGGGGAAGCCAGAGTTTGCCCTGTATAAGGTGTAGACATATAAGGTGTATAAGGTGCATCCGAATCCTTATACACCGAAATGTATTTTAAGAATCTCAATCCCTTGTTCATTCCCTTTTCTTAAAGAACAGAACACGGTGATATTTTGGTACTTGTGTTTGCCGCTGCCCTGCTCCTCGCAGTCCCATGGACAGATTTCAGTTGGATTTCCAAGACCTAGCAGTTCTAAGGCACCTTGAAGCAAATAGGTTATGGCTGGAAATACAGGGAAGGCGATGGCTTTGTAAATCGGTTTACATTTCTCTCCTTGAGTTTTTCTAGGGTCGTAGTGCTTCCGAATCATTTAATGACGCTGTTGGCAATCGTTTACTTTTCAATTGCAATCCATAAAATAACATGTAGAAAATTCTTAGTATTTAAGTGTAGTCTTCTCCATGAATCACCCATTAGAATAGACTGGCAGCCGTGGAATAGGCAGGAAATAAGCCTTTAGCTCATAGTCTCATTCCCCACCCTTTATGCCTGCCCGCATCTGTGTAGGGGTGTGTGTGTGTGTGTGTGTGTGTGTGTGTGTGTGTGTGTCTGTGTCTGTGTGTATGAGTGTGTGTGTGAGAGAGAGATTGGGGATGAGCAGACTATCTACACTGTATGTTGCTAAGGTAATAAATAAATCAGTAATGCAATATTGTGGGTTCAAACTCCTCTTTGCACTACTTTATTTACAGTAGTAAATAAAAATTATTTTTATACCATTGACTCCTGGAAAGTGGCTTTTTTTTTTTTTTCTTTCTCATAGGTACTGTTGTCATCATACAAAGCCCTAAGGTCCATGCATTCTCCTTAAGGGGGCAAAAAAGTTCCTTTATGAGAGGTCTTATTTCTAGCAACCATTAACATTTGTGGATATAGAGGTGGCCAGAGGCACCTCTGCAAGAATCCCAAGCTCAGGGCCCTGCCCCTGTGATGTTTGCACAGTATCAGCGTTGTTTTGGCTGTTCTGAGGCTGAATTGATATCGGTTCTGGGTTAAGTCTGTGGCCCAGCCTCTTTCTCCTGCTTATGCTGTGTGTATTGGCCTTGTTTGTGCAAAGGCTGGCCTTCCTGCTTGAGAAAGAGCCAGACTTTGGAGTCAGACAGCTCCAGATTTAAATTCTGATAGGTAGCTTACCAGCTCAGTCATCTTGGGTGAGTGATTAACCTCTCTGAGTCTTGGATGACTGTGTTCTAAACTAGGGGCAATAAAATCCACCTCTTGGGCTTTTTGTGATGCTTAAGCGGGATAACATATGTAAAACTCTCAGGACAGTGCCCTGGACAAGATTGGTGGTTATTTATTAGCAAGAGAAGTCTGAGAAGCCAGATCAAGGGCTCTTTGATCTTCCTAGATCCTCTTTGTGGCAAGCACACCCATTCCCCAGCTGCTGGAAACATAGGCTTTGGACAGTTCCCGGCCGCATCCTTCCCTGGGCTTTGCCATCAGCTGCAGGGAGCTGCCCAAGGTTAAATCCCTGCAAGAGTAGCTCACGGCCAATGGCTCATTGCTGTCAGGAGGCTTTCTCAGTCTCAGCTCTTTTGGGGTCAGGCAGTTTTTGCTGTGGGCAGCCTGTCTTGTGCATTAGGTTGTAAAGCAGTGGGATTACTGGTCTCTACCCACTAGATGCCAGATATGCCTGCAGCCATCCCCCCGCCCCCCCAGCTGTGACAGCCGAGAATGTCTCCAGACATTGCAAATATTCCCCGGGGAGCAAAATCATCTCCCCCCCTTCACCTTGGTAATGATTGATGTAGGAAAGCCAAGGTTCCCTGCCTCGATTTGGAACAGTCCTTGAAGCATCTCCCCTACTCCAGAATACCACCTTGGCGGCGCTGTCATTAGAGTTCAATTTCTCCCTCTGCCCCATCCCAGCGTTCGCATAGGATCTCCTGACACTGCTGCCATAAACCTTCACGTACAGCTCTGCACCTCAGAGTCTGTTTCCAAGGAGCACAGCCAGCTTAGTCGTATCAGAGTAACACAGACTGAGTGGCTCAAGCAACGGAAATTATTTCTTCGCAGTATGGAGACTGGAAGTTCAAGATCAAGGGGTCCGCAGGGCTGGCTCATCCTGAGACCTCTCTCCTTGGTGTGTGGAAGGCTGTCTTCTCCCTGTGACGTCCTGTGGTGGTCCCTCTGTGTGTGTCTCTGTCTTAATCACCTCCTCTTATTAGGACACCAGTCCTGGTGGATTGGGACCCACCCTAATGACCTCATTTTGCTTGAAGTATCTCTTGGAGTTCCATTGTGGAGCCGCAGCAACGAATCCAACTAGTATCCATGAGGATGCGGGTTCGATCCCTGGCCTCAGTGGGTTAAGGATCCAGTGTTGCCACGAACTGTGTTGTAGCAGACATGGCTCGGTTCTTGCATTGTTGTGGCGGTGGTATAGGCAGTCAGCTGGAGTTCTGATTGAACCCCTCACCTGGGAACCTTTAAAGTATCTCTTTAAAGGCACTATTTCCAAATACAATCACATTCTGTGGTGCTGCGGGCGGGCAGGGAAGGGGGGGTGTTAGGCCTTCAACTATGAATTTTGAGAGGACACAATTCAGCCCATAATACCAACAAGAACACCGTGGGAAGCTGGCTCTTTGGAAAAAAGTCAATGAAACTGATAAAGCTCTTGAGAAAAGACGCACAATTGCCAATGTCAGAAATAAATGATTTCACTACAAATTCTAGAGACACAAAAAGAATAGTAAGGGAATATTCTGGAAATGTTATACCAATAAATACGGCATCTTACATAAAATAGAAAAGTCATAAACTGCCAAAGCTAATGTAGGAATAGATAAGCTGAGGTACAGCTTTTAAGGAAATTGAATTCATAGTTTAAAGACCTTCTCCCAAAAGAAAATTCCAGGCCCAGATGGCTGTAGTGGTGAAGTCTATCAAACATTTAAGAAAAATGTAATACTAACCCTACACCAACATTTTTATAAAAATAGAAGAGGAGGGAATACTTTTGAACCTATTTTATGAGGCCAGCATTGCCTTTAAAATCAGACAAAATATTACGAGAAAAGAAAACTGAAAGAAAAATCTTTTCATAAAACAACCTCATAGCGAGTTCCCGTTGTGGCTCAGCTGTAACGAGCCCAACTAGTATCCATGAGAGCCCAACTAGTATCCATGAGGATGCGGGTTTGATCCCTGGCCTCGCTCAGTGGGTTAAGGATCCAACATTGCTGAGAGCGGTGGTGTAGGTCATAGATGCAGACTGGATCCTGAGTTGCTGTGGCTGTGGCACAGGACAGCAGCTGTAGCACTGATTCAACCCCTAGCCTGGGAACTTCCTTATGCAGTGGGTGGGGCTCTAAAAAAAAAATCATCTCAAAAAGGATCATAGATCTAAATGTCCAGACTAAAATTGTAAAGCATCTGGAAGAGTATACTAGTATTCCTGAATATGGCAAAGACTTTTTGTGTGTGCGTAGGACACAAAAAAATCACAAATTGTAAATGAAAAAATCAGTAAATTGGACTTGATCAAAATGAGAAACTCTTGGTCTTTGAAAGACACTGTTACACAAATGAAAAAGCAAGCCACAAAGTGGGAGAATATATCTGCAAAACAAAAATGTATATGGCAGAGGACTTGAATATAGGATATGTAAAGAGCTTTTGCAACTCAATAATAAAAGACCAGAAACTCAGTCCAAAAAAAAGGGGAGAAACAAACTCAATGAAACAACCTCCTCCTCAAGCTAGTTACAGGGATGGCGAGTAAGCATACTAAAGATACACTCAATGTCATTAGACATAATGGAAATGCAAATTAAAACCACATTGAAATACCACTGCATATTCACCAGAATGGCTAAAATTAAGGAGACTGATCACACTAAGTGCTCACAAGGTCATGAAGCAAATGATCCTCTCCTTTCTTGCTCATGGGAATGTAAAAAGATACAATCACTTAAGAAATAGTTTGGCAGTTTCTTAAAAAGTCAGTAGTATATTCCAAAATTTAGTGTTGCCAGACAAAATAAAAGATACCAAGTTAAATCTAAATTTCACATAAGCAGTGAGCAAATTTAAATTTCACATAAACCGTGAACAAATATAGGCATGTCCTAAATATCCCACAGGACATATTTATACTAAAAAATTACTTGTTTATCTAAGGTTCAAATTTAATTGGGAGTTCTGCATTTTTAGTTACATAATCTGGCAACCCTACTTCGCATACAACCTAACCACTCCATTCCTAGGTTTTTACTCAAGAAAAATAAAAATACGTGTCCACTGGTACACCAATGCTCATAGCAGCTTTCTCTGTCATAGCCCTACACTGGACGCAGCCCAAATGCCCATGAACAGAAGAGTAGATAAACAAATTACAATATATCTGTAAAAAGGACCTCTATCCCGTAATAAAAAGGAAGGAACTACTGATACACAAAAAACGTGGATGAACATCAAGTAATTATGCTTAATGAGAGAAGTCAGACCAAAAAAAAGATGCATATCAAATTGTTCCATTTACATAAAATTCTCGAAAATGCCAGCTACTCTATGACTACCTAGAACATGTAAGGATTGGGGTGAATGTAGGAGAATGGATGTTTTTGCATGTCTCAGAGTGATATTTTCCTTATTTTGATTGTGATGATGGATGTACTTGTGTAGACATATTTCAAAACTCATCAGGTTTTACTCTTCGAATATGTGCGGTATATTTCCTGTCAATTATACCTCACTGAAGCTGTAAAATTTTATTTCTAATGTTCCTTTACTGTGTAAATAACAGTGTATGAAACTCCGGTGGATGAAAAAGCATTTCACTTACTTGCAGAGATAAGACCAAGAAATATAAAAAGTTAAATAAAAGCACAGGTGTTAAAGGAAATAAAATTCGGGTTGATATTTGCTAATATTAAACCAGTGTGGGAATTCCCGTCGTGGCTCAGTGGTTAATGAATCCGACTAGGAACCATGAGGTTGCGGGTTCAATTCCTGGCCTTGCTCAGTGGCTTAAGGATCTGGCGTTGCCGTGAGCTGTGGTGTAGGTTGCAGACAAGGCTCGGATCCTGCGTTGC
This sequence comes from Phacochoerus africanus, assembly GCF_016906955.1. Taxonomy (NCBI): domain Eukaryota; kingdom Metazoa; phylum Chordata; class Mammalia; order Artiodactyla; family Suidae; genus Phacochoerus; species Phacochoerus africanus. The sequence continues at coordinate 19,457,377 of NC_062553.1, read as the reverse complement.
TGTGGCTGTGGCGTGGGCCGGTGGCTACAGCTCCGATTGGACCCCTAGCCTGGGAATCTCCATATGCCGCGGGAGCGGTCCAAGAAATGGCAAAAAGGCAAAAAATAAATAAATAAAAAATAAGCCAGTGTGTTTTAATTTCCCCTACAACTCTGTTCCTTTGCAGCCTTCTTTTTTTTTTTTTTTTTTTGAGGTCACACCTGAGGCATATGGAAGTTCTCCGGCTAGGGGTCGAATCAGAGCTGCAGCTGCCAGCCTCTGCTGCAGCTTGTAGCAATGCCAGATCCTTAACCCACTGAGCAAGGTCAGGGATGGAACCTGAATCCTCACAGACACTGTGTTGGGTTTTTTACTTGCTGAGCCGCAACGGGAGCTCTGCAGCCTTCTTCCTCAGACAGAATGCTCTGAAGCTTATTACCAGCAGGGGAAGAAAGCAGATACTTGACTTCAATAACAGGATAATGGACTTGCAAACTACGCCTGGTAGAGATGAGTTTTCTACAATATTTAGAATATCAAGGCATAGATTTGGAGGACTAGCTCATAGATTTTTGTTGTTTGTTTAAATGGCCGCACCTGTGGTAGATGGAAGTTCCGGGACCAGGGATCAAATCTGAGCCACAGCTGCAGCAACACTGGATACTTTAACCCACTGCACTGGACAGGGGATAGAACCCGAGTCTCTGCACGCGATCTGAGCTGATGCAGTCAGATTCTTTTTTTTTTTTTTTTTGTCATTTTTGCTATTTCTTGGGCCGCTTCTGCAGCATATGGAGGTTCGCAGGCTAGGGGTCCAATCGGAGCTGTAGCCGCTGGCCTACACCAGAGCCACAGCAACGTGGGATCCGAGCCGCGTCTGCGACCTACACCACAGCTCACGGCAATGCTGGATCGTTAACCTACTGAGCAAGGGCAGGGACCGAACCCGCAACCTCATGGTTCCTAGTCGGATTCGTTAACCACTGCGCCACAACGGGAACTCCCGCAGTCAGATTCTTAATCCCCTGTGCCATGGCAGGAACTCCAAATTTTTCTATCTATGGTGTAGACACAGTATCCCTTCCATGTGTGACAAGCGTATAGTTGAAGGAATATAATAAGGGCAGTAAGAGAGAAATCCACTCCTTCCAGCCTGAAGGATGGTGGGAAAGAGAAAGAAAAGAAAAACAGAGTCTGGGAGTTCCCGTTGTGGCGCGGTGGTTAACGAATCCGACTAGGAACCATGAGGTTTCGGGTTCGATCCCTGGCCTTGCTCAGTAGGTTAAGGATCCAGTGCTGCTGTGAGCTATGGTGTAAGTTGCAGGCGTGGCTCAGATCCCGAGTTGCTGTGGCTCTGGCATAGGCCAGCAGCTACAGCTCCGATTAGACCTAGCCTGGGAACCCCCAATATGCTGCAGGTGCTGCCCTAAAAAGACCAAAAAAAAGGGGGGACAAAAAAAAAGAAAAAGAGTCTAGAGGAGGAGGGTAGAGGCCATGGTTCTCCTTTTTTATACCCTCTCAAGGTCCCAAGAGGACTGATCCTCAAACTCCAACACCGAGGCATAGAGAGATCTACGCGGCTTCTGCTGGAAGGCCCCAGCCTTGCGGACCCCTCACCATGCCTGGGCTCAATCAGTGCCTCTGTTTGCCGTAGCCAAGGGGATGAGCCTGCGCTTGGCCTCACTGAGTCTTGCCAGCTTTCTGTGTGACCAGAAGGTGTCCAGAAACTTTGCGTGCTCCGAGGTGGAGACGTGGAAAGGCACTGAGGGTGCGGGCGCTCAAGGCTTTAGCGGGGATGGCAGCCACGGGAATCTGTAAAGACCCATGAGAGGAGAAGTGGAGCCCCTCAGGAAGAGGAGGCTGCAGAGGGTGCCCAAGAAGGGAAGGAACCGCAGGTATGCAGAGGCAGGTGTTTGCCTCAGAGACTGGTGCAGTGATTAGACAGGACGAAGGAAGACCTTATACGCCTCACCACAAGCATCCCACGGTGAAAGGAAAGGCAAAATGGAGTCATTATTGCTAAGACAGCGCCCTGCAATGGAGCCTGGACGTCGTTAAGAAAGCGTGACTCGCACACATCAGCTCACTTGGAGTCTGATCTTTTGACCTGATGAAGTGACCCAGAAAAACTGGCAGAAATTCAAGATACTTATCAGATCCTTCCTAACCCTTAAATAACTCGTAACCGTCTATATATGTTTCAGACCTCTACCCTAAAATAATTTGTGATTCCTTAAGGACAAGTATTTCCTGACTCAAGATCAGATGCAGTTACAAGTCTCACCAGGCAACTTTTAAAAACTTCACTGCTTTTTTGTGTCTTTAACTCCCTCTTTCTCTTCCTCGGAACCCTCTGTCGCACTTATCCCAATCTGCGTCTCCTGAATTGTAATTCTTAAGGCCTGGAATAAACTCCTTTCTTATTTGCAGTCTCCCAAATTATTTTTTGGACCAAGTCCACCAATTCCAACACTAATTCCATCTAACGGAAGAATAGTGTGTGTATATGGGGCAGAGCAGGGGGGGCTTCTGAGAAAGCGGGCATGTTATCTAAAGAAACTAAACTACCCAGTGGCACTATATTGTTTTATTACCTTGGAATAAATAGTTTCCTGACCCCCCCCCCCACCCAGCCCACCAACACCCAGAGGACATATACCCAAAAGGAAGACTAGATTATCAACAAAATAAAATATATTTCCACATGAGTGGAATATATTTGTAAACCACTACCGAGATTAGACAAGAGATGTTTCAAGGCATTCCGTGCTCAAGGGCAGGAGTAAATGTGAGATAGTCCCAGCGGTGGGGGGCTGAGTCTTGCTGGGATGGGCCCAACTGGGTGAGTCCAATAGGAGGGGGCATGTGGCTGAGGGGAACCTCCCGAGCAAGGCCTGGAGGTGAGGAGGGGCACCGGGGGCCGAGGCTCCTGCGAGGCCTGTGGTTCCCACCCCTCACCCCCCACCCCTCGGTGGGTAACACAGCCTAGGGACTCAGCAATGAGTAAGCTCAGGAAAGGCAGGCTCTGAACAGACCTGGACTCGCTCTCGGGAGACTTTGCAAAGAGAAAGCCGGAGAATGTTAATGGGCCCCTCAATAGGCTGGGAAGCTGAACATGGCAGTCCTTGATTTTAGAGCATTCCTGGTGCTTGCAGAGTGGTACACAGCTTCAACGTGTCCCTGAGACAGACTGAGATGATTTCTGTAGAGGGCATGTCGGAAGCACTCAAAACACCAAGGGTCGTTCTCCTAGGAGGTCGACCTAAGAAAACTAGGGACTCAGAACAAAGGCTAGTTGGCCCACCGTAAGGAGAGCTCTTATTTTTTTTCTTAAGTGATTTTTATTGAAATATAGTTGATTTACAAGGTTGTGCCAATTTCTGCTATACAGCAAAGGCACCAAAGTGTATATATATATATATGTATATGCACATATATATGTGTATATATATGTGCACATTGTATATATGCATATATGTGCATATATATATGCACATGCTTTTCACTATATTATCTTCCATCGTGGTCTAGCCCAAGAGACTGGATATAGTCCCTGTGCTGTACAGCAGGACCTCATTGCTCATCCATTCCAAATGTTAACAGTTTGTATCTGCTTGCCTCAAACTCCCAGTCCCTCCCACTGAGAGCTCCTATTTTCTAGTTTCCATTCACTCCAGGAGGAAAATGTACTGGGTCCATCTTTGAGAATTAGCCAGGCTCACATTTCATGTCACCTCCTGAGGCGGAGCCACGCAGCTGGGCAGACACCTTGCTGACAGGTCTCTGAGTGGGAAAGGGTGTTGATCCTATGGGAGCAACAGGAATTCTCATTCAGTGCTAGTAGGAATGCAGAATGGTTCACCACTTTGGGAGACAGTTTGGCAGTTTCTTTTTCCTTCCTTTCTTTTTTTTAATTTTTAAAAAAATTTTTATAGCTGCACCTGTGGCATATGGCAGTTCTCAGTTCCCAGGCTAGGGGTCAAATTGGAGCTGTGTCTGGGACCTATACTGCAGCTTGTGGCAATGCCGCATCCTTAACCCACTGAGCAAGGCCAGGGACTGCACCTGAATCCTCACAGACACTATGCTGGGTCTTTACCTCCTGAGCTACAGTGGGAACTCCAATTGTAGCATTGTTTATAATAGCCAAGATACAGAATTATGCGTTTGCTCAAACTCATCAAATGTACAATGCCAAAATCGAACCATAATGTAAACTATGGACTTGGGGTGATCATGCGGCAATGTAGGTTCATCAGTTATAACAAGCATATCACTCTGATGGGAGCTATGGATAACAAGAAAGGCTCTGCATGTATGGGGTGCTGGGGTGTATGGGAAAGCTCTGGAGCTTCTCTACAATTTTTCTGTGAGCCTGACATTGATCTAAAAAAATTAAGTCTTGGAATTCCTGCTGTGGCTCAGCAAGTTACAAACCTGACTAGTATCCATGAGGATTCGGGTTCAACCCCTGGTGCTTGCTCCGTGGGTTGAGGATCCATCATTGCCGTGAGCTGTGGGGTAGGTCGAAGATGCAGCTCGGGATCCTGCGTTGCTGTGGCTGCGGTGTAGGTCAGTGGCTGCAGCCCTGATTTGACTCCTAGCCTGGGAACTTCCATATGCTGCGGGTACAGGCCTAGAAAGCAATAAATAAATAAATAAATAGTCTTTTTTTTTTTTGTAAAGCTAACAGAGATCAGCACTAGTTTTAAATGAATAATGTTAACATTTGAAGAAGAGTCACAAATACAAGAAAAACATTACTCAGTAGGACTTAGGACGCAGGAATTCTGGGAGGATTTAGTGTTATTAATTTCATCCCCAAAATGGTATCTTGTAGGACTCACAGGTCTGCAATTGCACAGAGCAGGGACACCTGGCCTGTACTCCTTGCTGTGTAGCCCTGTGCAACCAGCAGGCTGTGGGGGCCCCCTTTACTGATCTAGCGATTATCTCTGAGCTGTCTCCACAGCCTGATGGCCAATGACAGGGCGTTTTCACTCCCACTGAGCGTAGAGACATCTGCCCCTTCTCTTTTTCATTCTAGCTGCTCCATAATCAGCTTGAGTTTCCTCTCTTCCAAGAAGGAGAAGAGAATCAAGACATCCTGGCCACCCACCATTCACAGGGTACTTTCTATATATTATTTCTAAAAAGAGGGATCCTGGTAGGATCCAGTCTACCCATTGGGACTGGTCAAAAGACACCTTATCTCTCAAAAAGCCAGCTGCAAATTCAGATTTGTGTGGAGGCTGGAATATCTTCTAGGAATATATCTTGATTTACTATTTGTGCCTGGGGCTCAGACACCCCTGATAGATTTGAGGGCCATAGGTTGGGACGGCCTGATGGGAGCTGGGGGCGGGGAGGGGAAATTGAGCCTAAGGACCCAGACTCAGCAACAAGTCCTCAGGCAGGCTGGAGAGACCGAGGCTGAGTTTACAGGTGATTTCTTCTCTCTTTTTCTTTTTCTTTTTAGGGCCGCGCCCGCGGCCTATGTAAATTCCTCAGCCAGGGGTCAAATCTGAGCTGCAGCTGCCAGCCACACCCACAGCCACAGCAAAATCAGATCCAAGCCACATCTGTGACCTACACCAAAGCTTGTGGCAACGCCAGATCCTTATCCCACTGAGCAAGTCCAGGATAGAACCCTCATCCTATGCCTGGTTCTTAACCCACTGAGCTACAGCAGGAACTCCAGATGATTTCTTCTTAACGCTGCCATTCTAGAAATATTTCACATTTGAAAGAGCTGTTTTGGAGTTCCTATCGTGGCACAGTGGAAATGAATCTGACTAGGCACCATGAGGTTGTGGGTTCGATCCCTGGCCTCGCTCAGTGGGTTAAGGATCCAGCGTTGCCGTGAGCTGTGGTGTAGCTCGCAGACGCAGCTTGGATCTGGCGTTGCTGTGGCTGTGGCGTAGGCCCACGGCTGCAGCTCCGATTCAACCCCTAGCCTGGGAACTTTCTATGCCCCGAGAATGGCTCCAAAAAGCCAAAAATAAATAAATAAATAAATAAATAAATAAATAAATAAATAAATAAATAAATAAGAAAGAGCTGTTTTATCAAATTCTGCCTCCTCGGGGTCCATGTGCTGCTGAAATACAGGGCTTGGTACTCTACAGATGTTTGTTAAGTGAGGAAATGAGTCAAGCCTCCCTGCATCATGAAGTTCAAATCCTCTGCTGTTTGTTACTGAGTCACCAAATGACCAGCCGGAGCTGATTGATCATGAGGAACCCAAGCTCAGAGTCATAGCCTGGGAGAGTTGTGGGGGCCAGGGGCTGGGGGGTGGGGGACACACCCCCACCCTGAGGAACATCGGGACCACTTATGGACCCCTTCATTCCTTCATGAGGAGAGGGGCCCTTGCCAGTCAGTTTTCAATACTAAAGTGACCTCCGTTATAACGTATCCTTAGGATGTGGAAAGCTGAGAAGCTGAGACGTGAGGTTCATATTTCACTTAATCCTCACGGTACCACTGCAGATAAGACCCGATTTCCCCACTGTACAGACGAATAAACTCATTGCGATTATACCAAGGAACGAGAAACTTATTTCTTGCTCGGGCACCTGTGGGTTGGCTGTGGTTCGGCTGATCTAGACGGGGCTTGGCTCCAGGCTGTTGAGTGGGTGCAAGCCTTCTCTACCTGTCTTTTATTCTTCTGGGATCCGCAGGCAACTGGGGCATTTTGAATGGGATCAGGATATGCAAGCCTGAAATCTACCACTTTGGCATAAGGAGTCTTGACAATCAGCAGATACAGGAAGAATTCTCTGGCTCTTTTCTGCTCAAAAGCAGGGCATACATTCCCCTTTGTGAAAGTGTCTCCTCTCCCGCACCAGGAAGAGGAGAGCAACTCTTTTCACTGAAGAGGGAGCGTCAGCCCTGAGATGAGTCTGCAGTAAAAAACATCTTTCCAGGAGTTCCCGTTGTGGCTCAGCAGATGAAGAGACCGACTAGTATCCATTAAGATGCAGGTTTGATACCTGGCCTCACTCAGTGGGTTCAGGATCCAGCATTGCTGGAAGCTGCAGTGTAGGTCTGTGGCTGTGGCATAAGCCAGCAGCTGCAGCTCTGATTGGACCCCTAGCCTGGGAACGTCCATGGGCTGCAGGCGTGGCCCTTAAAAGGAAAAAGAAAATCTTTCTAAAATAACCCTTATATCCCATCAGTTTCCCATATATTTCCAGTTACTTCCCCTCCTTCATCATCCTTCAAATCCCCCCTTTCCCTTGTTAAAATGGCATATAAGCTTTTGAGTCTAATCACTTCTTTGTGTTTCTCTTTTTCTGTAAACTCTCTACAGTAGAAAAAGTATTTCTCTTGGAGTTCCTGTTGTGGCTCAACAGTAATGAACCCAACTAGTATCCAAGGGGATGTGGTTTTGATCCTTGGCCTCGCTCAGTGGGTTAAGGATCGGGCATTGCCTCGAGCTGTGGTGTAGGTCACAGGCAAGGCTTGGATCCCAAGTTGCTATGGCTGTGGTGTAGGTCGGCAGCTACAGCTCTGATTCGACCCTTAGCCTGGGAACTTCCATATGCCGTGAGGGCAGCCCTAAAAAGAATAAAGAAAGAATTAGTCTTTTCTCTTATTAATGTGTCTTTTATTGCTTTAATCTGCAGGCCCCTGTTCACTCTACTAAAGAGGTTAGAGGAAAAGTTTGTCTTCCCCAACCATCTCATAACGAAATGCTCAAAACCCAATGGGGCAAGTATATTTAAAGGCTTCATTCGCATCACCTCTGCTAATGTGCAAGTCATATGGGTTACCATGTGTGTAGAGAGGAGTTATGCCTCCTGTGAAGGTGGGAGGAAGCTTGCTGTCATTTTCCATTTGACACCAAAGCTGGAGCTGCTTTCTTGCCATCTTCATCAGCTTCCCCTTCCTGTGAGTTCCCCAGGCTCCTTGTCTTTCCCACTCAATGAAGCAATTAATTACATACTTTTGCCACATTGTTCAGGTCTTTGTACTTTGGTATTTGCTTCATTTCCCCAGTGAGAGTGTTCAGTTATTAAAGCAGGGCCATGTCAGGGTCACTCCTGGCCCCTGTACAATGCTGGTACAGAGAAGGAGCACAGTAAGTAATTGTACAAGGACTGGCCAGGTCTATTGTTTCTATTTTTCCACCAAGAAGCCTGCAATAAGGGCCGTTGTGGGTATTCTGGCAGATTACATGAAAATGAGCCCAAAAGAGCTGAGCATGTAACTGTGGCCCCACAGGGCTGGAAGAATTTGACAGCTCTTCATTATTTCTGAGGATCTTCCACCAGCAGGTACAGCCGATTTAATCAGCACTGTATCCTCCTTGCAGACTTAATTAGCAGCTCTTGTCAAAACTCAGCCTCTTGTTAGAAGAAGACTTTAAAGAATTATTCCAAGCTTATCTCCTTATTTTCAGTTAAGTTTCATACAGACATGAGACCAGACTCTCACGTGCCTTTTTTAAAATTGAGCTATAATTGACATGTAACATTGTGAAGTTTAAGGTGTACAGCATGTCGATTTGATACAATTATATGTTGCTATATGGTTACTACCATACTGTGAGCTGACACTTCCATCACATCACGTAATTATCATTTCTTTTTGGTGGTGAGAACACTTAAGATCTAGTCTTTTGGGAACTTTCCAGTGTCAAGACGGTATTGTTAAAAATTATAAATGGAACTGCCATGTGATCCAGTAATCCCACTTTTGGATACATATCCAAAGGAAAAGAAAACAGGATATGAAAAGATGTCCACCCTCTCGTGTTTATTGTTGCATCACTCGCAATAGCCAAGGTATGGAGACAACCTACGTGTCCATCAACGGATAAATGGATAAAGAGACGTGGTATAAATATATCATGGAATATGATGCAGCTGTGAGAGAGAAGGAAATCTGGCCATTTACATCCGTATGGATAGAACTTGAGGGCATTATATTAAATAAGTCAGACAGAGAAAAGCAAGTGAGATCATGTAGGTATGATCTCACTTACATGTGGCATCTAAAAAGGCCAGACTTACAGAGAGCAGAGTGGTGGGTTTAGGGACTGCAGGTGTGGGGACTGGGGAGATGTGGGTCAAAGGGTACCTATGGGCACTTAGAAGAGGAATGCATTCTGGGGACCTACTGCACAAAATCTCACTGTCTACAGTGAAGAAACGAAGAGTCAAAATGATTCAAGAATGCCCATCCTGGAGTTCCTGTCGTGGCGCAGTGGTTAACGAATCCGACGAGGAACCATGGTTGCGGGTTAAATCCCTGGATTTAATTGCGGGTTAATTAAATCCCAAGGTTAATTGCGGGTTAACCTTGCTCAGTGGGTTAACGATAAGGCGTTGCCATGAGCTGTGGTGTAGGTTGCAGACGCGGCTCGGATCCCGCGTTGCTGTGGCTCTGACGTAGGCCGGCGGCTACAGCTCCAATTGGACCCCTAGCCTGGGAACCTCCATATGCCGCGGGAGCGGCCCTAGAAAAGGCAATACTAGTTAATACTTACTAGGCACTTACTATTTACCAGGATTATGCCTCCATAATCTTGTTTAATCTTTATCTTACCCAATCTTTTTTTTTTTTTCCCCTGGCTGCACTTGCAGCATATGGAAGTGAACCTGCACCACAGCAGCAACCTGAGCCACAGCAGTGATACTGTCAGGTTCTTAACCCACTGAGCCACGTTGGGAACTCCTTTTTTAACCTTTTAACCCAAATATTAACACACTGTGTGTACAGTTACACATCTTGAGGGTTTTTTGCCCCCTTTATGTCTTGGAGAATATCAGTACTAAAGTAAAGATTTTTCTCATTTCATAGCTCCGTAGTATCCCATAGTATGTATGTACTGTAATTTATATTTAACCAGTTTCTGATTAATATTGGGTTGTCTCTCATCTTTCGCTATTTCAATACTGCTCTGAGTAATCTTTTTCTTTTTTATTTATTCTTTTTTTTTTTTTTTTTTGCTTTTTAGGGCTGTACCTGTGGCATATGGAGGTTCCCAGGCTAGGGGTCGAATTAGAGCTACAGCTGCCGGCCCACACCACAGCCACAGCAATGCAGGCTCTGAACCGTGTCTGTGACCTACACCACAGCTCACGGCAATGCCAGATCCTTAACCCACAGAGCGAGGCCAGGGATGGAACCTGCAACCTCATGGTTCCTAGTCCGATTCATTTCTGCTGCGCCACCACGGGAACTCCAATCCTGTTCTTTTATCTTTACACATGTGTGTATGTGTCTAGGGAATAAATTCCTAGATATGGAAATGCATGATCAAAGGATACATGTGACCGTAATTAACAGATATTACCAAATTCCCTCCACAGGGATTGTAAAAATTTGCTCCTCATAGCATTGTAAGAGGGTCTGTTTCCTATGCTTTGGATGATAAAGTAAATCAGATTTCCAGATTTTTACCATCCTGATTGGTGAAAAGTAGGACTGCAAAGTGAATTTAATTTGCATATCTGCTACTGTTAGTGAAGTTGAACTTCTGGTACAGAAATAATTAGGTTTTCATTTTTTAATTATTTACTTTATTTATTTTTGCTTTACAGGGCTGCACCCACAGCATGTGGAAGTTCCCAGGGTAGGGGTTGCATGAGAGCCGCAGCTGCAGGCTTATACCACAGCCACAGCAACAAAGGATCTGAGCCATGTCTGCAACCTACACAACGGCTCATGGCAACACTGGATCCTGAACCCACCGAGTGAGGCCAGGAATCAAACCCACATCCTCGTGGATCCTGGTCTGGTTCATTACGCTGAGCCACAACAGGAGCGCCATATTTACCAGACTTTAAATGACTGGATTGTATTTCGTTATGTGTATGTATTTACTTGATTCCCTCGTACAGGATATTTATATCTGATTTGGGGTTATTGTAATAACTTCTGAGGAAAAAAAATCTTGTAGCCAAATCTGTAGTTTCCACATTAATTTCCTTGAAATAAATCCACAGACGTGAGACTGCCAAATCAAAGGGAACATTCAGTTTAATACTTGCTGTACCGGGAGGTCCCATTGTGGCACAGAGGAAACAAATCCAACTAGGAACCATGAGGTTAAGTGTTCGATCCCTGGCTTCGCTCAGTGGGTTGAATATCCAGGGTTTCAGTGACCTGTGGTGTAGGGCGGCAGCTGTAGCTCTGATTGGACCCCTAGCCTGGGAACCTCCATATGCCCCGGGTGCAGCCCTAAAAAAAGGCAAAAAAAAAAAAAAACTTGCTGTACAGGGCCGGCTCTGTTTGGCACCTCAGGTTGGGGTGAGCTTGACCATTCAGCTTAAGGTGCTTGGATTTTCAACAGGATTTTCGGCAGCTCTGGCCTGCAGGCTGAAGCTACACTTGAGGACTCAGTAACTGACTTGGCCTTTCCTGCGTGCTGCATTTTGTCTCTTGCTAACCAGACACTCCTGTGTCTTTAGCTCTCTCTCACCTTGAAGGATGAAAAGTAGAAGTGGTTGCAAGAGAAATGGTAGGTCTTTCTGGAGTCCTGTGAATTCTAGAGGTTCAGAATCTAGAACGAGCTGGAATCTAGAACATCTAGAACCTGGAGGAAGCGCTGACAGGTCCAGATTAGAACCAGCTCTGAAGATCTCTTGGGGAGCTGTTTAGGGAAAAGAAAAAGATAAAACTGTCTGTTAAAATCATCAGTTTTAAATAAGGAAGTCATGAGTCTCTAGCAGGTGCTGAAACTCTACAAAATATTAGTTCTGATGGCATATATTGGAGACCAGAGAGATACTCCAGTTGGATCAGCCAAAATATACATAGACAGGAGAAGCTCCAGCTAGATTAGTTGGGTTATTTTTGACTTTTTCTTTTCTTTTTTTTGGCTTCTTAGGGCCACACCCATGGCATACGGAGGTTCCCAGGCTAGGGGTTGAATTGGAGCTGTAGCCACTGGCCTACACCATAGCCACAGCAATGCCAGATCTGAGCCACGTCTGTGACCTACACCACAGCTCACGGCAAAGCTGGATCCTTAACCCACTGAGCGAGGCCAGGTATTGAACCTACATCCTCATGGATTCTAATTAGATTCATTTCCGCTGCACCACGACAGGAGCTCCTATTTTTCATTTGTTATTACCATTGAATTAAACTTTGTTTCCAATGATCTTTCAGTCTTTAAAAGAGAGCATGTAGGAGTTCCCGTCGTGGTGCAGTGGTTAACGAATCTGACTAGGAACCATGAGGTTGCGGGTTCGATCCATGGCCTTGCTCAGTGGGTTAAGGATCCAGCGTTGCCATGAGCTGTGGTGTAGGTCCAGACTTGGCTTGGATCCCACATTGCTGTGGCTCTGGTGTGGGCTGCAGCTACAGCTCCGATTCGACCCCTAGGCTGGGAACCTCCATATGCCATGGGAGCGGCCCTAGAAAAGGCAAAAAGCCAAAAAGCCAAAAAAAGAGTGTGTGGAGGATAATGTGAGAAAAAAATGTATATAAGTATGTGTGACTGGGTCACCTTGCTGTACAGTAGAAAATTGACAGAACACTGTAACCAGCTATAATGGAAAAAATAAAAACCATTAAAAAGACAGAGAGAGAGCGAGAGCGTGTGGATTTTGAGACCATGTAATCTGGGCTAAAGTCCCAGTTTTTACACTTTTAGAGATTTGCCTGGAGCAAGAGACTTCTTTGTGCCTCAGTTTTCCCACCTGTAAAGTGAGAATCCGAATACCTACTTCTCCCGCTGTGGCAAGGATTAAATGAAACAACAAAGGTTTTGAATCTGCGTATCTAGCCTGAACTGAAGTTTCGCACTTGCCATCATCGTCTATAGGGATGAAGTCCTGAGCCGCTGCGGCTGCCGACCCGCAGCGCCCCGGAGCGGAGCTCAAGGTGGAGACCGGGAGCGAGGCGCTCTGTGCGCCGGGAAAACTGGAAGACCCGGTCTTCAGACAGTTCAATTATTTTTAGGAAAAGATTTTATGTGCCCAATTCTTGCATCTCCTCAGATCTAGAAAAACACTAAAATCCTTCATGATGAGGTCTGCTCCTTGTGACTGGTAATGACCTTCGCCAGACCAGCAACAAGCTTGTAAAATGGATGCATGGCTGCATCCCTCTCCCCCTCCCCTTGGTCATTTACAGGGATATTATTTCCCCCTGCCTTTTGGGGGCGGTGATCCACAGTCATTTGCGAATGCAGCCACCTCCAACGGCCAGCGGTGAGCCCTGAAATCTCAGGATACTGGCCCTGATAGCTGAGGTGCATATCAAAGGAAGGATTTCAGGGAGCCCAGACCTTTTTTGTTCCTTCTACCGGCTCTTTGTTGCAAAAAAAACGCCTATACAGCCTCATCCCCTCCTCCGAGCAAGGGGTTTCTCAGATCTACCTGACATACTGTCTCCTGGGCTTAAGTCCTAATTTTGCCCCAAATAAAACTTAACTCTCAACTTCCAGGTTGTGCTTTTTTTTTTTTTTTTCGGTCTTTTTAGGGCTGCACCCAAGGCATATGGAGGTTCGCAGGCTAAGGGTCAAATCAGAGCTGTAGCTGCCGGCCAACACCACAGCCACAGCAACCTGGGATCCGAGCCATGTCTGCGACCTACACCACAGCTCACGGCAATGCCAGATCCTTGACCCACTGAGTGAGGCCAGGGATCGAACCCGCAACCTCATGGTTCCTAGTTGGATTCGTTTCCGCTGCGCCATGACGGGAACTCCCACAAGCATTTTTTTCTAATGGAAAACAAAGTACAGGCGAGGATGTGGATGAGTTGGATCTCTTATACACTGTTGGTGGGAATGTAAAATAGCTCACCTGCTCTGGAGAACAGTGTGATAATTCCTCAAAATTTAAACATGGAATCAATCGCCTATGACCCACAGTTGTACTCCTAGGTTTATATCCTAAAGAATTAAAAGCAAGGACTCAAACACATAGATTCATGTTCTTTGCAGCAGGATTACCAATAACCAAGAGGTAGAACCAGTCCAAATGTCCATCAGTGAGTGAGGGGAGAAGCAAACTGCGGTCTGTACAATGGAGCATGATTCAGCCATAACAAGTAGGGATCCACACTTGCAAAGTGGATGAACCTCAGAAGCGTTACGCTTTGTGGAAAAAGCTGGAAACAGCAGATCACATATTATATGATCCACTTATATGAAAAAAATCCAGAATAGATAAATCTATAGAAAACACAGATAGATGACAGTTGGAGGCTGGAGAAGATGTAATGGGGAGGGAACTGCCTCACAGATAAGACATTTTCCTTTGGGGTGATGGCCGGCGCCAGAACGGGATAGAGGTGGTGGCTGCACAGTATTCTGGATGTGCTAAATGTCACTGAATTGTTCACCTTAAAATGGTTGATTTCAGAGTTGCCGTCGTGGCTCAGCAGTAACCAAACCGACCAAGTGTCCATGAGGACACAGGTTCCATTCCTGGCCTCGATCAGTGGGTTAAGGATCCGGTGTTGCCGTGAACTGTGGTGTAGGTCACAGACACGGCTGGGATCTGGTGTGGCTGTGGCTGTGGCTGTGGTGTGGGCTGGCAGCTGTAGCTCTGATTTGACCCCTAGCCTGGGAACTTCCATAGCCCGGGGGTTCAGCCCTAAAAAGCAACAAAACAAAACAAAACCCAAAAAAACAAGAACCACAGGGCAAAGAGAAAGCCCCATGGGGAGGGGTGGGGGATAGGCAGTGGTGCCCCCCCCACTGGTACTCCCCACATGGCTGACTTTCTAATTGGCCTCCAACACATCCTTGATTCCTTTTATGATACATTAATCGCAAGCACCAGCCTAGGACCAGCCTGATGGGGTCTCGCCTCGCTACATTAACTTGCTGATTTGAAAGGAGTTCTAAAATATTGGCCAGGACAGAAGCATGGGGAAATCGGAGGCCTCTCTCTGTCCTCTACTCACACCTCACCCCAGCTCCACACCCGCTGCATCACGGGTGGGTGATGAAGAGAAGCCTCTGCTCGCGCTGGGTGTGAAGGGTCAAGACAGGTGTGTCTGCCTGGAGCACCTCTTCAGAGGAAGGTGCCTCACCCCTGCCCTCTGCCATCCCCCAACACCCCAATATCCCGCCCAGTGGATCCAGAGTTGCCTGGATAATCAGCCATGGAAATGGGTCAAGGTGAGGAAGAGTGACCTCAGCTAATGGGCATACGCTTCAGTTGCTTAGGACCACAACCAACCAAGAGAAGGCAGGGGGAATGACTCTCTTGCTGAGGCTGAGCTGAAGGGTAGGAGAAATTATAGATCCACTTTCTTTTTCTTACTTCCCCAGTCACCCCGAAGCATAGAGAGTCCCCCAGCCAGGGATCAGAGCTGACCCGAAGTTGCAAATTATGCCACAGCTGCAGCAACACTAGCTCCTTAACCAACTGTGCCAGGCTGGCATTGAACCTGTGTCTCAGTGCTCCAGAGACGCCATCCATCCCATTGGGCCACAGCGGGATCTCCTGTAGATCCACTTTCATGCTGAAAGATACCAGCCTATCAGGCGGCCTCTGTCTCTTCATTGTTGATGGCAGTCCCTATCCCTGGGCAGTCTGGGGCTTTGGGACACTGACATGCATCTCCTCCCTGGAACTCCCATCGTTGGCGTCACTGTGACTCTAAACCACCCCTGGGCTCTCCCTCTTCCCCCAGCCCCTTCAGATTTCAGGGTACCTGGAGGGCTGCTTTGGAGCATGCTTGCTTTTTTTCTTTTTTTTTTTTCTCCCTTTTCTTTATTCCTGTTTTCTTTATAGGGCCATGTGACCTATGGAAGTTCCCAGACTAGGGGTCAAATCAGACCTGCAGCCATCAGCCTATGCCACACCCACAGCAACGCCAGATCTGAGCTGCATCTGCAAGCTACACCATGGCTCACGGCAACACCGGATCCTTAACCCACTGAGCAAGGCCAGGGATCGAACCTGCAACCTCATGGTTCCTAGTCGGATTTGTTAACCACTGAGCCATGACAGGAACTCCTGAGTTGGGGTTTTAAAGGCCAGTATAGATTACAGAATGGGAGGGGGATATAATAATCATACCAAATCCTTACTGAACTATGTAACACTTGGTGTAGTTCAGCACTTCACGCTCGGTAGCACACGTCATCCCCAAACCCTATGAGACAGATAGATGAATATATTACCCCATTTGACAGATGAAGAAACTGAGACCTAGTAAGATTAAGGGATTGGCTTAGGAGGCTGCAGCTACCTACGTGGAGGAATCCAGATGTAACCAGCTGTGAGACAGCAAAGTGAGGGATGAAGACGGTATGGATGGCAGAGCAATGGAAGGCAGAGAGGCACAGGATTTGATCTGTTTGGTGAAGGGGAAGTTGACAGGCTGCTGAGGGCGAGGCAGAGGAGGAAACTGAAGATCAGCTCCAGGGTTTCTGGCTTTCACCGCTAGGTGGGTGCCTGACAATTCTAACAGCCATGGGTCTTTGGGACAGTAGAAGCTGACACTGAAAAGAAAGCTCATTTCTTTTTTTTTTTTTTTTTGCTTGCTTTCTTTCTTTTCTCTCTCTTTTTTTTTTTTTTTTTTTTCCTGCTTTTTCGGGCCACACTCTCAGCATGTGGAAGTTCCCAGACTGGGGATTGAATCGGAGCTACAGCTGCCAGCCACAGCAATTCGGGATCCGAGTGGAATCTGCAACCTACACCACAGCTCACGGCAATGCTGGATCCTTAACCCACTGAGCGAGGTCAGGGCTCGAACCCGCATTCTAATGGATCCCAGTCGGGTTCATTAACCATTGAGCCACGAATGGGACTCCTAGAAAGTGCTCATTTCTGCTGAAGGAAATAGTTTCATGTTATTCATGTGGAAGCCCCAGTTCAAGAACGAAGGGATGAGAGCCAGGAAGGGGTGAGGTGTTTTTACAGATCTATCAGGTCTTGGGGACCTTCCATCTGAAGCTACTCTAATTCTGAGATCTTCTTGGGCTGTAAATGGAAATGCGTGACTTCTCAGGGTCTCACCCTATCCCACAAGATCAAGTCCGAATTCCCAGAGAGCATGCACGCTCAGTATCTGAGCCATCTTATCTGCCCTTCCGAGTTCTTCTCTCACACGCTTCCCCTTGTAGCCCAACCTGCTGCCCGGCAGGCAATTCCTCCAACAAGTTCTGTTCTGCTTCCTAGTCTTTGTCCCTTTTTCTTGGAAAGCACCTCCCTTGGCCCCTCCTCCCTTCCTCAGGCTCTTTCACCCCTCCCATGACAGATAACTTCCACTTCAGTGCTGTGTTTATATGTCACCCCTTCTGGGATGTCACCCCTGCTGGGAAGCTTCCTCCCACCCACCCCCACCCAAACCCCAGCCCTAAGGCTTTGGATCTTCTCACCTACTTGCTGCATACTTCTCAGAATCAACAAAATTGTGTGTATTTAAGCCTCATCATGCACCAAGCACTATAATTAAGAATCTCCGTATTTCCCTACCTAAGAGGGGCATTTACGCCCCAGGAGGCACATGAAATGTTCTTAGGTGGACTTGAATTTTTACAGCTATGCATTTGTTTTGATGTTCATTAGAGGAAAAAAAAAAATAGGACTCGCACATCAAAACCACGATTTCACAAATATCACAGCTTCTGCCAAACAGGTGGCAATGTTAATGAAATAATTATAGAGGCTGCAGAGAGATGGAGCAAACACTGTAAAGGAGAGATGCTAACTCCTGAAGGTTTGGGGGCATCTCCGGTCATCCTGACAACCACCTGTGAAATCCATACCCTCACATTTCAGAAATCGCCCCTTCACAGAGGCTTAGTAACTTGCCTTAGGTCACGGTCTTAAGGAGGGGCGAGAATGTGCTTTGGGGTTGGATTGATTTCTCCTGCCCTGGCAAAGCTCACACCCTGGCTTTGTCTAAGTGTCTGTTCCTCTCTCTGGGCAGCTCAAGTTCCTTGGAAGCAGGAAGGAGGCTTTACCTTGTCGCATTCCCAAGGCCAGCTCTCGCCCAAAGCACAGTAGAATTTACTAAGATTCTGGGCAAAGAACCAAAGGCTGCAGCAGTGACAGCTAGGCACAGTATGCAAAGCACCGTCACAAGTCACAAGCTTTTTCACTTAATTCTCCCCACACTTTTTTTTTTGGCTTGTTTTTGCTTTTTAGGGCTGCACCTTGGGCATATGGAGGTTCCTAGGCTAGGGGTCCAACTGGAGCTGTAACTGCTGACCACGGCCACAGCAATGCCGGATCCTTAACCCGCTGAGCAAGGCCAGGAATCGAACCCACATCCTCATGGATACTAGCTGGGTTTTTAAACTGCTGAGCCACAACGGGGACTCCTCAATGGTCTTTTTAAAAAGAATGTTCTCTTCTCTTCTAATTACAGCTTTGTCAGGTCCTGCAGGGCTGCTGTGTGCTCTGCTCATCCTTGCTGTTTTCTGTTTTCTTAAAGTTGCATTTTGGTTTCATTTTGACAAAAGAATACCTAGGAAAGAATTCCTATATTTTCATAGAGATAGGTCTTTCTGTTGATCCTAGTTGTAGTATTAATATTGATTTGAGTGCTCGGCATAATCTGTGCTTTGGGGAATTTATTAAAATGTTTTTGTTGAGCATATATAATTACTTTCAAAATTATCTGTGAGTACTAGAAGAGCTTATGTTTGTAGAAAAATATTTATCTATTAAATTGATCTTATTGGTTATAAAATTCAGACTTTTAGGGAGTTCCCACAGTGGCGCTGCAGGAACAGATCTGACTAGTATCCATGAGGATGCCGGTTCGATCCCTGGCCTTGCTCAGTGGATTAAGGATCAGGCGTTGCCATGAGCTGCAGTGTAGGTCGCAGACACAGCTTGAATCTGGCATAGCGGTGTATAGCTTGGTGGCTACAGCTCCGATAGGACCCCTAACCTGGGAACTTTCATATGCCAAGGGTTTGGCCCAAAAAAGAAAGAAAAGAGCATAAAAACCCTTGTGAAGCGATGCCCACTACCGTGTTTTGGATTGGGACTAGAAAGTGAGTCACTGGTTAGAGGACAACGTAATAGTTTGTTTCCTAAAATGCCAACAAGCATGGGCAGTGTATCCAGTACGACTGCCATGCACATTCGCCCAATACACTTTGAGGCGTAACTCATGCCACGTCCTTAGAGTAAAACACGCCCCGGGGCTAAATGTTTACATACATTACCTTGTTTGAATAACATTTGGAAGCCAAGGGTTTCTGTCTCCTATTCCAGATGAGGAAATTGACATTGAGAAAAGCTAATCGATGTTTTCGTAAGTGACAGAGCCAGGAATGGAACCCAACTTTTCGAATGATCCCAAACCCAAAAGTAGTGGAGTTCCCGTCGTGGCTCAGGAGTTAAGGAATCGGACTAGGAACCATGAGGTTGCGGATTCGATCCCTGGCCTTGCTCAGTGGGTTAAGGATCCAGCGTTGCTGTGAGCTGTGGTGTAGGTTGCAGATGTGGCTCGGATCCCGCGTTGCTGTGGCTCTGGTGTAGGCCGGCGGCTACAGCTCCGATTAGACCCCTAGCCTGGGAACCTCCATATGCCATGGATGTGGCCCTAGAAAAGACAAAAAGGCAAAAAAAAAAAGTGGCATCACTCTACCATGCTGACCCAGGGAGTTCCCTGGTGGTCTAGTAGTTAGGATACAATGTTTCTGCCACTTTGGTCCAGGTTCCGTCTCCGGACTGGGATGTGAGATCCCACAATAAGCTGCTGCATGATGTGGTAAAATACAAAACTAAACTAAAATACAATGCTGACCCAGCCCTCTACACATGCTTCAGCTGCCCCAGAGAGTTGCTACCAACTTAGGCATGCATTCCTTTATTTATTTATTTATTATTTTGCATTTTAGGGCCACACCCACAGCATATGGAGGTTCCCAGGCTAGGGGTCAAAACAGAGCTACAGCTGCTGGCCTACAACCACAGCCACAGCAATGCGAGATCCGAGCCACATCTGTGACCTACACCACAGCTCATGGCAATGCTGGATCCTTAACCCACTTGAGCAAGGCCAGGGATGGAACACACATCCTCATAGATCCTAGTCAAGCTCGTTAACCACCGAGCCAGGAAGGGAAATCCTCATTCCTTACCTTAAATCAACACTTCCTTCAACTCTTTGTTTGACGTGGGGTGGTGGCAGGGCCAGCTTCTTGGGCCTGCACTCACATGCAAGGGCCTCATTCTTGGCTGAATTCTTAATAGTTTGATCTTTTAACTTAGTCTTGTCAGTTAAGTCCCATGGGGCAATGGAGCACACGTGTGAGCAGAGCCATTGGGCAATGCACATGCTGGCAGCCCTTTGCTGCCCTGTCACACAGAGCATGTGCGATGCCCCGTGAGCACAGAACTCTAAGAGACTCATGGCTGGAACAACAGCCCCGGTGTGTTAGTCTACGATTGATGGAGCAGGGGCACCGATCACCCCAAGAGGCCATGCTTTTCCATTCAAACCAGAACTTCCTTCAACTACAACAAAAGAAACGACCAAGAAATCCTATCTCATCCTTCCTCACTCATGGCACATCCCTGCCTGAGCAATTCCCTCCAGATGGAAAATGACAGCGTCCCATTTCATTGCTCCCTTACATAGCAGTGAGGGAGGAAGGGTCAGTAGTACAATCAAGAAAGGATATTAAAACAACTGAGTCAGAGCTCCTATTGTGGCGCAGTGGAAACAAATCCGACTAGAAACCATGAGGTTGTGGGTTTGATCTTGCTCAGGGGGTTAAGGACCCGGCATTGGTGTGAGCTGTGGTATGGGTTGCAGATGCGGCTTGGATCCTGCATTGCTTCTGATGTGGTGCAGGCTGGCCACTGTAGCTCCTATTCAACGCCTAGCCTGGGAACCTCCATATACCCCGGGTGTGGCCCTAAAAAGACAAAAAAAAAAAATCATAAAATTCATGTCACTATTTTTGGCTGTGCCCATGGCACGGGAAACTTCCTGGGCCGGTGATCAAACCCAATATGAGCCACAGCAATGACAGCACCCGATTCTTAACCCACTGAGCTACCAGGGAATTCTGCTTAAATTTTAAAATTTCAACTTAGAATAGTATTAAATAGCAGGTTTTGTTTGTTTTGCATTTTAGGGCCACACTTGGGGCATATGGAAGTTCTCAGGCTAGGGCTTAAATTGGAGCTACAGCTGCTGGCTACACCACAGCCACAGCAACACAGGATCTGAATCGAGTCTGTGGCTTACACCACAGCTCACATCAATGCCAGATCCTTAATCCACTGAGCAAGGCCAGGGATCGAACCCACAACCTCATGGTTCCTAGTCAGATTTGCTTCCGCTGCACCACAATGGAAACTCCACAGACGTTTTTAAAGGACAAGAGACTGTGGAAGAAAGGAAAACTTGATACATTTAGCACCTATAATGGGCACCTTCCCCACTTTTTGAACCAGGGGCTCCCCAAATTATGTAGCTGGTGCTGCTGGTGGGTAGTATCCTTAAGTGAGGGAAAAGACCTTGAAATTTTAGGAAACGGGAGTTCCCGTCGTGGCTCAGTGGTTAACGAATCCGACTAGGAACCATGAGGTTGCGGGTTCGATCCCTGGCCTTGCTCAGTGAGCTAAGGATCCAGCATTGCTGTGAGCTGTGGTGTAGGTTGCAGACGCAGCTGGGATCCTGTGTTGCTGTGGCTCTGGCGTAGGCCAGCAGCTACAGCTCCAATTAGACCCCTAACCTGGGAACCTCCATATGCCGTGGGAGCGGCCCAAAAAAATGGCAGAAAAAAAAAAAATTTAGGAAACAGATCCAGAAGGCTATTTCTGCAATTAAGTTTCTGTCACTAAAGGCAACCCACACTTTGTTGAGCTTATCTTTATTTTTCACTTCCCACAACCAGTAAAAAAATACAATAAATGCGTGTACGAAGATACAATTTTTAAAAATCAAGAGTACAAAGAGGGCTATAGCCCTGCCCAGGTTTAACTTACATATTTACAGGATGTGTGGCATGGGTGTGGCTGCAGAAACAGAATTACAAAATATACAAAGGTGGTCTTTCTCTTAGTAGAAGGTCCAGGAAGGGTCAGTATCCCCAGCTGTTAAAGTGATGGAGAAGCTAGGATGGGGGAGCACAGGGGCTTGGAGCATGGCTGCTCTGACTCTTTCCCAGACTTGGCTGAAGCTCACTCACTCTCTTGGGAGAACTGGGTTTGAGGGGGAGCACACCCCTCGGGCCCAGACTCTGCCGTAACCTGATGGCCATGGGGCTGTGAGCAGTCCAGCTGTACCCCGGTTACCGCCCTCAGTGAAAAGTTTGGAGCTTTGAAGGCATGGAGAGGACAGAAAATCAAAATTCATCTACCAGTGGGAATCTGGCGAATCTCTGGAAAGAGGTCCTGGCTAGATGGATGGATGGATGGATGGACAGCTCCGTGGATGTAGGATGGGAGCTGATCACCAAGAGCTGACCCAGACAGGCATCCAGCACAGGGAGGGGAGGGGCAGAGGGAGGCTAGAGCTGTCCCATGTTCAAGTGCTCAGTGGAGGGGACCCAGAGGACCTGCATGTCTTATTCCAAGATTCAACAGGGACGATTGTTATCCTAGCACTAAAAAAAGTGTAGCTCCAGGCTCTAGCCAAAAAGTCTGCCAATCTGGCTTATAAATTAGCCAGATTGGAGTTCCCGTTGTGGCGCAGTGGAAACAAATCTGCCTAGGAACCATGAGGTTGTGGGTTCTACCCCTGGCCTTGCTCAAGGATCCAGCGTTGCCATGAACTGTGGTGTAGGTCACAGACACGGCTCGGATCTGGCGTTGCTGTGGCTGTGGTGTAAGCCGGAAGCTGGAGCTCCGATTGGACTCCTAGCCTGAGAACCTCTATATGCCCCAGGTGCAGCCCCCAAAAGCAAAAAAAAAACAAAAAAAAAAAACAAAACAAACAAACAAAAAAAACCCACAAAAAACAAAACACCCTTGGCGGCAAGTGAACCATCTTCCCCAAAGGTTGGTTATTCCCTGGTCTCAGCCTCCATCCATCTGCCTGCTCAGGGTCATCAGGGGTCAGGACCACTCTCTTAGGAAGCTGGAAGCACCAGGCGAGCCAGCACTTGGTCTCTTCCGAGTCCAGTGACATTTCCCTTGAGCTGGGCTGTTCTGGGGCCAGGACAGCAGGGAGCAACTACTCTTGGTTGAAGCCAGTGTTTGCTAAGACAGATGACTGAGCTGTATTGCAATAAAGAAAAGAATGTGTGTATGCATGCACCTTTGAGAACCTTCCCTTAGGGCTTTTCCTTTGGAAGAGGATGCATTGAGTCTGGGAAAAAATGTCCTATTGACCAACCCGGTGCGTGTGTGCGGGGGCAGGTGTGATTGCCTTTCTGGCCGGGTTTCACTGTCTAATTCTCTTTCGGTGTGTTCTGCACTTTCCCGGGTGTGGGGGACCCAGGGAGCAGGGGACTGAGGTGCAACTACTGCTCAGGCTGGTACACAGGGCTAAGGGAATGAGAGTCAGGGTGGATGTCATTTCTCAGTGGGGGGGAACCCCCCCTACCAGGTGGAAGGCACACAGAAGCCGGAGGGAGCATGAGGGTGTGGGCTGTGGGGACCTCCTCTGGTCTCTGGGCAGCCCCTTCCTACAAGGGTGTGATGTTGCAAACAGTTTCGGACCTGGGGGCCCCGTCCTGGGCTTCTTTGTCCATGGCTGGGTTATCAAAAGTCTTGGGGGACTTAACGGTGACGTCCTGCACCTCCTCGAGGTCTTCACAGCACTTGCAGCAAGGACAGCACTTGGAGCAGCCACACAGCACACAGCAGACACGGCAGCAGCAGCAGCAGCGCTTCCCACAGCACCTGCCGAGCGCAGTTATCACCTTGTCCCAGGGCTCCAGCGAGCGCATCCACAAGGGGAGGAATTTCCAGTTCTGGAGCTTCTGGGGCAGGGCTCGCGGGCACCGGGACTGCAGGAGCTTAATGAATAACACCAGGAGGATCAGGAAGACGATGGGCACCCCCACGCCCACCAGCACCGGCCAACCAGCCTGCGAGAGGCCAAACACCGTCAGCGGGGTGAGGAAGAAGAAGAAGCCCAGGTAGACGATGGCGAACCAGCGGTACTTGGATGAGATGTTGCCCAGCCACTTGGCCAGGAAGACGGGCAGGCGGGCAAAGGGGATTGGGTACCACAGCACGATGCCTGTGACATTGAAGAAGAAGTGGCACAGAGCGATCTGAAACGCAAGAGGTTGGACAGAGAGGTGAACGGTCTGTTGTATAGCGGGGTCAGGGAGCAAAAGGTCTCATAGCTTAGCCCAGAGAGGGACCCCCATTATCTCAGGGCCTGTGCGTCTGGGCAAGGATGGTGACTGGCTGAATCAGGGCCCGAAGTCCTCTAGGCCAAATTTAACAGTGAACTTCAGGAGTTCCCGGCTTGGCTCAGGGGAAACCGAATCTCACTAGCATCCATGAGGACGAAGGTTCGATCCCTGGCCTTGCTCAGTGAGTTAAGGCTCCGGCATTGCCATGAGCTGTGGTGTAGGTCACAGATGCAGCTCTGATCTGGTGTTGCTGTGGCCGTGGTGTAGGCCCAGCGGCTGTAGCTTGGACTCAACCCCTAGCCTGGGAACCTCCATATGTCACCAGTGTGGCCCTAAAAAGTAAAACACAAAAAAACGGCCACCCCACCTTGGTTCAAACAACCACTGGTGACGGGGGTCTGAGACCACTTAAGGAACAGATGGCTTTGACTATTCAGGTAAGTCTCTCTGGGGCTTCTCCACATAACGGTGTGGACATAAGAAAAGCTTGGCTTGGTTTCTTGGCTTCTAGAAACCACCTGCTTGCAAGACCCTGCATGGGGTTGGATCCCAGCCACAGAGCCCCTGCCCGATGCAGCATGGCCTGACCTGGAGGGCGCTCTTCAAGGTATCTCCTGGGCTGGCCAGGGCGGCCAGGATGGCGGTGGTGGTTGTGCCGATGTTGGCACCCAGCATGAGTGGATACATCCTCTCGATGGATATCACACCGATACCTGTGGAGTGACAATAAGCCGCCTGTGACATCAGCCCGAGGGTGACAGGAGGTGGTCATGGTGGCCAGAGGGAGACCCAGGAAGAAACTCACCGGCCAGCGGGGTCAGAGTCGACGAGAACACGGAACTGCTCTGCACGATGAATGTCATGCCTGTTCCCACGAGGATGGCCAGGTAGCCAGTCACCCAGCTGAAGGGATAAGGGAAATCTGGAAGACGGAGGAGGAGAGATGGGTCACAGTCCTTCTGGGAAAGGCGTGGGTTGGAGGCACTTTCACAGGACCCCCAGGGGGCAGGCTGGGCCAGAGGGTCAGGGCTCTCAAACTAGATTTGTGTGTGTGTGTGGGGGGGGGGGGGATCTGAGCCATGTTTGCAAAGTACACTGCAGTTTGAGGCAATGCTGGATCCTTAGCCCACTGTGTGAGGCCAGATATGGAACCCACATCCTCATGAATACTAGTTGGGTCCATAACCCGCTGAGCCACAACGGGAACTCCCTCAACCTAGATTTTTAGCAGTCTTTCATCTTGCATATTCAGAAGGTGGAACGAGGATGTGCATATGCATTGCGAAGACTAAAATCTATTCACTGGAAGTCTTAATGCGGAACCCACCTGCTATGGATGGAAGGTGTGCCCCCCCACAATCTCAAACTCGTTATGTTGAAACCCCAAGCCCCAGGGTGACTGTTAGGAAGCGAGGCCTTTGGGAGGCAATTGGGTCGTGAGGTTGGAGTCGCATGGGTGGATCTGTGCCCTTTTCTAAAAGGAGAGCTTGCTTCCCTCCGCTTTCTCCTCCCGTGAGGATGCAGGGAGAAGGCAGCCATCTGTACACTGAGAAGTGGTCCTCGGCAGAACTCAACTGTCCTGGCCCCCTGACCTCGGACCTCCCGGTCTCCAGGACTGTGAGAAATAAATACTGTTGTGGAGCCCAGCTGGTCCATGAGAATTTGTCACATCAGCTGAATTAAGACATCACCCGAACAACCACCCTCCTCCCCACAAAACTTGGAGCGCCCCGACCTCCACCGTTCCTACACCCCACTTAAAGGAGCACCAAGGACTGTGGCATGCAGAGGTTCCTGGGCCAGGAATCGAACCCACGCCTCAGCAGTGACAATGCTGAATGCCTAACCCACTGAACTGCCAGGGATCTCCAATAGGCAAGTTTGTTTTATTATGCTTTCCTAAACTTCCATTTAGCCTAAGCATAAATTTTACGATCCTGAAAAGATAAATAGCACCACAAGGGAACTGTTTTGGGGGGGGGGTTGTTTTGTTTTTTTCAGGGCGGACTTGTCACCCTTTTCCTAAGGGATCCTGACAGACCCAGTGAAGTCCCGAGCAAGCAAGCAGGAAAACTGCCAGGAAGGGAAGCGTCTCACAGCTCTCTGGATTTGCACTGGCTCTTTCTCAGGGCCTTGCAAACATGTGAAAGCTTGTGCCTGCTCCCCAGGCCCCACCCAAGACGCCAAGGAAGATTTCAAGGGCAGGTGACATCTTACCTTCTGCAATTTATCAGACCCAAGAGACAAACTCCTTGCAGAGACCATTGTTTGGGGAGAATCAGAAGGAGGTGCCCCGGTGGGAGAAGCCCAGGGATGCCCTCCCCTAGGAGGTTCAGGATGCTTACCTGTGTTGATAGTCTTCTTAATGACCACAGCTACCTGCCCTCTGAGCAAAGAGCCTAGGACTTTAACCATTAGGACCAGGCAGCTACAGAGGACCAGCAGGGCAGTTATCACCAGAATGGTACCCACAACCATATCCGGGAGATCGAAATTCACAAAGATGTGTTTGCCTGAAGAGACCGTGGAAAAACTCTTGTTAGGAGGGTGCAGAGTCCCTCTCAGCCACAGTTGTTTATTTCCTGTAATTTATTCCCACACCTCCTTCTGTCTTGAGTAACAGAATCTTGATACACACAATCAAGTAGCCCAGGATAAAGACAACACCTCCCAGCTTCCCTTGAAGCTAAGTGTAGCCCTGAGGGTATGTTCCGGCCAATGGAATCTCGTGAGGGTGAAGGTGAAGTGAAATCCAGGGGCAGACCCAGGCCTCCAGCCCCATTCTTCTATGTCTAAATCCCATGCTGTGCTTTATTCACAAAACCTACAACAAAGCGTTCAAGGCTCAAGGTGGGTAAGATGGGCAGGTCAGAGTGGGAGCTGTTGTTCACTGTAAGACTCCTTGTTATATTACAAAATCCCCGTGTCCCCATGGTGATTCCAGAAAGGCATAGGTTATATCAATGGGTGCATAGCACCGAGAACATGGGAGGTGAAAGTTCACTCGATTCTCTGAGTACACCACAACTGGAGGATTAAGGTATGCTGCTTAGAATTCACGCAGGGATGCATGAGAGGAGGAGAAACAGATATATGAACGAGAATAAGAATAGTTAAAACTCATGTCTGGGCCATAAAAGATTCCAGGGGAGTAGTAGAGCTTCTCAAAGAATTGGTGCATTGCATCACGTAGGTTCATGGCTTTGTTGAGTGCTACAGCCCCAGTGCCTGGGGTACATCAGGGATCATGACTCGAGGGTGAATATATCGTTCTGTGTGTGCTCCACCCCTACTTCAAATAGGGCTGTCACCTCCTGAAAGTTACTGCCAAAAGATACCGAAGCACACGGAGGGAGCACTTGGAATCTGTTGAGTTCTGAAGTCAGTATGGAACTCCAGAACAACTCTGCCTCAAGTCCTAGTTCTGCCCCTTACAGGGGGATCTTGGGCCTGTCTGTCCCCTGTCCCTACGCTTTACTTGCCTCGGCTGGGAAAGCCCAGCTCCTTGGTGTAGGATTGATGCTCAGTAACCCTCATGGCCCTTCTTTCCTTCACTTACGGGGGCTCCACAGATAAGAGCCCAGACGGCCCATCCCAGGGGCTGATGCTGCATGAGGTCCACTCACACTTGGCAATGTTCTCCTTGTGGCTGATGTTGCTCATGGTCCAGGTGTACAAACCATCCGTCCAACAGAGGGAGGGGGAGGTGCAGTTCTCAGGTGAGGGGACGGTGACATTCTTTTCCATCTGGATGACAAACATGAGAAATGCTATATATAGTTCACAACCCTCACTTCTGCTGAGGGAGTGGTGGGCACTGCGGGGCATCAGGAGAGACCTGCATCAATTTGTGCCTCCATCGGTGTGATGCACGGCTTCCACGGGCCCCTCCATAAACGGAGGTAAGGACCAGTCAGCGATCAGCCAAGAGACATGAAAATAACCAGGGATAAAATGTCCACGGTGTGGGCTGGGTCTGTCTGTCCTTCTGCATATGCCTATCCATCTAGTGTTCAAGGGCCTCAGGATTCTCACTGGCTAGTTTTGGTTCTCTGGGCATCCTCAACTTTTCTTTCTCCTTATCTTTGATTTGCCCAGCCTGAATGCAAGATTTTTTGCTTTATCAGGTACACCCACACCCAGCCATTTTCCTAGAAACTTACCACACTGGTGAAAGTTTTACACCAGATCTTGATCATACTCTTGTTTCGGGCTGACTCATCACTTAAGGCAATTTGGTGGAGAACGGTTTTATCCAGCTGAGGAAGGCAATGGACAGAAGAGAGTTGGCAAGTCCTCCGAAAGGATGTGGGACCGACAGCAGGGAAGCTGTTAAGAGGGGCTCTGAGGACTGTGAGCCCCTGCAGAGGCGAGCGGGGATCACTCTATCTGCATTCGCAGGGCCCGGCACAGCGCCTGGATGTTGGTAGGTGTTGCATAAACACACTGAATGATGGTAGGAACAATGGACCAGTATCTAGGAAGCATGCAGTAGATATTGGAGGACAGAAGGTAAGAGTCCAAGAGCTAAGCTCAAGTTGGCCCCTTCTTCCCAAGGCACCATCTGTAAAGCCATCTTTCATTTATTTCAATAATATGGACAGAGCCTGTTGAGCGGTGGGATGAGATGGAAGCAAAGGCAGGAACCACGTCCTCTTTGGCGGGGAGCAAGGGTACTGTTTCATCAGTGAGCCCCGCCAGTGGTGGGAACAAAGGGCTCACATGTCCTTGGGTAACCATCCCCCACTCCCACCCCCAAAAAGATGAGACACATGTTGAAGTCAAGGAGGCCAATTACTCCGTCCCGCTAGTATCAATCTCCCTGGGCTTTTCCAGAGGCAGCCGAAGGGCAGTTCACAGACGCTCACCCATCTCTTCCATCTCTGCCTGGCTAAGCGGGGAATGTGGGGCGGGGGTGGGGGAGTCAGCACCTTTCTCTGAAGGAACCCAGGTTACCTGGACGATGAGCTTCGTGAAGGGATCAGTGATAACCTTCAGAAGTTCTGGGGCATCCTCTCCACTCTTGAAGTGGAAGCTCTCCACCACCATGTTGGTCAGGCGCTCCAGGTAACCGGTGGCTGCCTCCAGAGGCAAGAGCACCAACACGGAGAGCCAGTTGAAGAAGTCGTGGACAGTGGCCCCTGCAAAGGCCCTGCAGCAAGGGAAGGAACACCACCGGGAGCCAAATTAGTCAACCAGCCAGTGGGCACCAATCACCTAGGCAAGTCGTCACTTGTATCAACTGCCAGGTGTCACCTCTCTGTGTATGTACATGCGTACGATCCTTTCATTCTCACAGCAATCCCCAAAGTGGGTGGTCTTAATATTCCCATTCGGCAGATGGGGAAGCTGAGGGTCAGCAAGCGTGAAGGAATTGAAGACCACTGCATGCGCTCTGGTTCCTGGATCCTGGTTGTCCACTGTCTGGCAGAGTCCCTCCCACCAAAGCTGACAGTCCTTAGTTGGCTCCGCTTGGGAAAAAGGGAGCTAGAGGTGGTTTGGCTGCAAGAATTAGCTCATCGAGCACTATTTGAAAAAAAAACTTCAAGACCACTTTTGAATCCGCACATATTGAAGACAACCCAACCCTCCTTTTGGAAAGATGGGGGCCAGTCGTTAACCATCGAAGCCTCCTACACAACTGAATTCTTAACTTTAAGATCTTGAGACTTGTTCAAACAGTTAAACAGCCTCCACAGGAAACAAAGCTGACATATACCACAATTTTCAACTGAGAAGGTTCAAAGATGCCCCATGAATTCTGTCTTATCTCCAGCTTAAGAAACTCATTTAAAAAATGGCTCAGTCAGAGTTCCCGTCATGGCGCAGTGGTTAAGGAATCCGACTAGAAACCATGAGGCTGTGGGTTCGATCCCTGGCCTTGCTCAGTGGGTTAAGGATCCGGCATTGCCATGAGCTATGGTGTAGGTTGCAGACGAAGCTCGGATCCCGAGTTGCTGTGGCTCTGACGTAGGCTGGCGGCTGCAGATCCTATTAGACCCCTAGCCTGGGAACCTCCATATGCTGCGGGAGCAGCCCTAGAAAAAGCAAAAGACCAAAAAAAAATAAAATAAAAGTAAAAATGGGTTAAGGATCCAACATTGCCATAAGTGGCAACAATATAGCTCACAGACGTGGCTTGGATCCAGTGTTGTTGGGACTGTGGCATAGGCCTATAGGTGCAGATCTGATTCGACCCCTAGCCTGGGAACTTCCATATGCTGCCAAACCAAAGAGGACACAGAACATGAACAAACAGAAGCAAATAAACACATGAGGGAGAAACCCTTGACCTCACTAGTAATAAAAGAAATTTGCAATTTATTTATGTGGAAGCACAAATTTCCACTTACCCTATTAACTAATACGTTACAATGTTAACTTTTTCTTCCTGGAGAGGATGGATTAAGTTTTAGGATTTTTAAGACATTTTCATACACTGCCAACACAAAGTGATACAAATACTTCTTCATAGTTTGGCAAAATATTTAAAGAGCCTTATAGTTGTTTGAGATAGTAATTATTGTTCTAGAAATCTATCTAGAAACAAATTACCTGGATGGAATGATACCTATTTCCCAAGATGTTACTGAAAGCATTCTATTTAAATATCCCAAACAGGGGTGTGTTAGGTCAATTATATTCCTATGTACAGCACTTTCAAAGATTTTTAAAGGTTGTATTCCACGTATAGTTATTATAAAATATTGGCTATATTCCCTGTATTGTGTAATACATCCTTATAGCTCATTTTATACCCAGTAGTTATGCACTTACTCCCCTCCCCCATCTGGCCCTTCCCGCTCCTCTCTCTCCACTGGTAACCGCTCTGTGAGTCTGCTTCTTTTGTTTTATTCACTAGTTTGTCATATTTTTGTCTCCACACATAAGTGATATCACATAGTATTTGTTTCTGTCTGACTCATTTCACTTAGCATAATGCCCTGCAAGTCCACCCATGTAGCTGAAAATGGTGAAAATCTCACTTTTTTTTTTTTGCTATTTCTTGGGCCGCTCCCACGGCATATGGAGGTTCCCAGGCTAGGGGTCCAATCGGAGCTGTAGCCACCGGCTAGAACCACAGCAACGGGGGATCCGAGCCGCGTCTGCAACCTACACCACAGCTCACGGCAACGCCGGATCGTTAACCCACTGAGCAAGGGCAGGGACCGAACCCGCAACCTCATGGTTCCTAGTTGGATTCGTTAACCACTGCGCCACAACGGGAACTCCCCAGAAAATCTCATTCTTTAAGGCTGGGTATAGATCATATGTATATATCACATATAACACATGTACCACATCCTCTTTATCCATTCCTCTGTGGATAGATATTTCCATAACTTGGCAATTGTAAATAATGTTGCTATGAATATCGGAGTGCATGTATCTTTTCAAAGAAATGTTTTTGGTTTTTGTTTGTTTGTTTGTTTGTTTGTTTTTTGGTGGGGGACTGCTTCTCTATTTTGACACACTCTGGAAAAAGCCCAGCACCAGTTAGAAGTGAGCCTGTGAAATGTACTTAGTTTTCACATTAACATGTTGGAAGAAAAGGGTTCCCTTTGCCTGAATTCACCCCTCTGCGTCCCATTTTCAGATCTCACTCATCCACAATAAAGGTTCCTTTTTGCTTTTTACTGGCATGTGAGTGAAGAACAAAGAAAAAGTGGCATGGGTTGAGCTGGCCCCAAATGGAAGCTTTTAGGAGCTCATAATGATTTCTGATTAAGTGAAACTATTCCAACTGGCCTTGTTTTAACTACACCACTCAGTAGGTCAAGCTTTGGGAGGGAGCCGAGTGTGCAGGGCACCTTGCTAAGAATTTATCTCATGATCGTGTTAATTCCTTTAGACAGTGTGGTGGGTGAGAGAAATACGTTATCCCGGCTCTGCAGGTTGGGGAGCTTATTTAATCAACGGGTCAGAATGTGATCTCAGTCCCCAGCTGTACCCACCATGGCTTCATCTCACAAGTCTAGGGACAGCGACCCAGCTCCCATTGGCCACTTAACGGCAGTTAGGACAATGTGGTCTTGACACCGATGGGCCTGGTGGTGGCTACGGCTTAACGTGAGCCTCCTACCTTCTGAACTCATTCCGGTCTCCTGCCTGCAAGAGAGCCACGAGGGTGTTGGTGATGGAGGTTCCGATGTTGGCTCCCATGATGATGGGGATTGCAGAGCGCACGGTCAGCACTGGAGGGAGAAAAGGCTAAGCAAGTTAGGAAGTTTAGGAAGGTCACTTGGCCATGTTTCTGATGTGGCCCAAGGCAAGGTGACCTCTTTCAGGCTGGCGATCCACTAAAGCATCAGTTCTTTTTTTTTTTTTTTAGGGCCGCACCCAGCAGCACATGGAGGTTCCCAGGCTAGGAGTCAAGTCGCAGCTACAGCTGCCAGCCTATGCCACAGCCACAGCCACGTGGGATCCGAACCTTATCTTCAACCTGCACCACAGCTCAGGGCAACACCAGCTCCTTAACCCACTGAGCGAGGCCAGGGATGGAACCTGTGTCCTCATGGATGCTAGTCATTTGTTAACTGCTGAGAACAGTTTTGGGAACTCCCTAAAGCATCAATTCTTGACCTCATTAGGGTCTGCACCTCACTGTGAATCTGACAAAAGCTTGGAAAGCTCATTATAGAAATATGGACACATACAAAAAAAAAAAAATTCCAGTTTATAATTTTAGGGAATTCACAGACTCCAGGAAGCCCTTCTGTGGACCCTAGTTTTCAAGCTCCGTCATATCCCTCTGCTCTCCTGCTGCAGGTGCAAGCCTGGCTTAATGGAGACCAGCAAATAATGTGGAAGGACTTGTATGTTATAGCCAATTTGTAGCACTATCATTTTTTTCCAACAAAATTAGTATACTGCCACACATTCTAACATATGAAAGTAAAGTATTTGAGAAGTGATGAATACTTTTTTTCTAATCTGGCCAGAAAAGTTCTACTTAGCATTCGGGCTGAAACGTAACCGGTTCAAACCAGTCCTCCTCCCAGAGTGTGTCTCAACTTAGGGCAAATGTTGAGCAGGTTCCAGTTTGGAGTATCAGTTGCCCAAGCGCCGCTGCCCTAAAGCTAACGCGTGATGTGATTACGTGGCTTTATTCTTAGCTCTGAGAGCAGTGAAATGTTCTAGATCGACCCGGTCCAGCATGGCAGCCACTAGCCCTTTGTGGGTGCTGATTCCATGAAGTTTAGCTGATGCAACGGAGTAGCTGGATTTGGGGTTAAAAAAAAGAAGAAAGAAAGAAATAGCCATATGTAGGTAATGACGTTTTGGACTGGACGGCACAGTTCTAGAGAATTCAGAACTGAATCTTCAGGCTTTAGATGCAGCCATGGGAATGAAAGGGAAGGCTTCCTGGGACCTAAGCGGAGTACATCACAGTTGGGCAAGACAGGAAGTAATGGTGACCAGTCTGGACACATTCAGAGGCAGCCCCAGCCTCCCCGGCTGAACAGGGAAATGCCTGGGTCTGGGCTTCTGGGCGCCTGGACTCACGAGAAGAGGCCACCATGCTGACGACGATGGACGTGGAGGTGCTGGAACTCTGAATCAGGACTGTCACCAACACCCCGATCACCATCCCGGACATGGGGTTGGACATAATAGAGTTGCTGGTGAAGAATTTTCCGGCCACCTTTCCTGAAAAACAAACCCGTGGCCACGTGATGGGGGTTAGGTGGGTGCTGAGTGACCGTCAAGGCAGCTGCTGGTCAAGGCAGCTGGCTGGGGGTTGGAAAGCCCAGCCTCCAGCCTGGCTGGCATCTGGCTTCCTCGGGCTTCTCCCCAGGGCTGCTCTGATGCCACGTCTCTGAGTCTGTGACCTAGTCCCCCGCCCACTCCTGCTCCCCTTGTCCCCCTACCCTGCACCCTCCCATCCTTTAACCACATCCACCCGTCAACGATGGCTCCTCTAGTCGCCTCTGATCAGGAATCTGGCCTTAAGTCTACTTGGCCCAATGAGTCCCAGTCTATCTCCTGAGGCCCCTCTTGCCTCTGCAATATATACATATATATATATATATATTTTTTTTTTTTTTTGCTTTGTAACAATTTTATTTTCTTGCAATATATTCTTAATTCCGAAGATTGATTCAAGTGAATCCTCCCATTCTTCTCCATCTGGCCCCTGAATCCCAGCCCCTAGTCTCAGCCTGAAACTGACGAATTACTGGGAGCATCATGTTTCAAGGTGCCTCTAAGACCATCAAGCCATCTCCTAATTTTTTTTTTTTTTTTTGGTCTTTCGTCCTTTTAGGGCCGCACCCGTGGCCTACAGAGGTTCCCAGGTTAGAGGTTGAATCAGAACTGTAGCTGCCAGCCTATGCCACAGCCACAGCAACACAGGACCCAAGCCTCGTCTGCGACTTACGCGACCGCTCACGGCAATGCCGGATCCTTAACCCAGGGATCGAACTTGGTTCCTAGTCGGATTCTATTCAGCTGCACCATGATGGGAACTCCTAATTTTTTTTTTTTTTTTAAATGGCTTCATCTGCAGAGTATGGAAGTTCCCGGGCTAGGAGTTGAATCAGAGCGGCAGCTGCCGGTCTACACCACAGCCACAGCACTGCAGGATCCGAGCCTCATCTGCCACCTAGACCACAGCTTGCAGCAATGCTGGATCCTTAACCCACTGAGCGAAGCCAGGGATCGAACCCGCATCCTCACGGATACTAATGAGTTTCGTTTCCACTGTGCCACATCGAGAACTCCCAGACTCCACTTCTGGGTCCCCTCACCCTACACAGCCACTCAATTCTGGGAGGTGTTTAGGCAACTGCTGTGGACGCAGAGTCCCCCAGGACAAGGACCCCATTCTTCTCCAGCAAAAGGCCAGCTTTAATTTTGGGTCGTTGCTTTAGCCGAAGCACACTGTTATCCAATCCGCTCCTTGGGTGGGGAGGCCCAGAGGCAGCAGGGATCTCTCACTTAAGTCTTGAGGTCAAACAGCTTCCTGTCTAGGGTTCATGGGCAAACGCAAGGAGCTGACAGCTTGGCACTGGCTCTAGCCGCCTCAGCCAGCCAGTCCTGGCCCTTTGATAGGGCTTGGCTCTCTCTCCTATAAAACGGGGGCAGGATGTTACAGATAGTCTGAGGTGGCTTCCAGTCCTAAACCACTCCTGAGGCTGTGGCTGGAGAGGGCTTGCTGAGCTGCGACCTTCGGAACCAAATCCGATGACAACACCTCCCCCCACCAGAGACCTTTGACCTTTCATCCGTACCTCCAACCAGGTGGAAGGCGCTGCTGAGCACATCCAAGGAGCACACGAAAAAGTAGAGAAATACCAGAATCAAGATGAACTTCCCAATCCCTTGGAAGACACAGAAAATCTTCCCCTTGGTGTCTCTCTCTGGGGGAGAGGAAAAGGCAGGAAGGTTTTGAGTGTCTGAAACACTGAGAAGGTGACACCGAGCTCAGAACCGCCCCACCTCCGCCCATCCCACCAGACGGCTGTCAGCTCTTCCGGGCAGCAAAAGCTAGAGACGGGCTTCACCACCGGCTCACATTTCAAAGCAATTACGACT
This sequence comes from Phacochoerus africanus, assembly GCF_016906955.1. Lineage (NCBI taxonomy): Eukaryota > Metazoa > Chordata > Mammalia > Artiodactyla > Suidae > Phacochoerus > Phacochoerus africanus. The sequence goes on along the minus strand of NC_062553.1, from coordinate 19,421,649 downwards.
GCAGTCCATCTGGTTGAAAGCTGTGGCGAAATGTCTCGGAGGGACCTGGCTCTGGGAGGAGGGGCTGGTGGGGTCTGGGGACACACAGGCCAAGCAGGTGTCATGCCGTGCCCGGCTGAACCGGTGTCACTGATGAGCCGGTTAAGAGCACTTGCCCCCTGCCGAGTGTGGGGTCAGGGATAATGGCTCTTCTAAGCACCTGGAGAACAGCACGGAATATTTCTATAAAGTGGCCACAAGGTAGCAATTACAGCCTCCATCTGGGGAGGGTTCGGGCGCTCATACATCCTGGAAGGTTCAATCCTTGGTCACTGCCTTCTCTACCCACTTTCTGTGGGTGCTGTTTTAGGGCCGTGCCTGCAGCCTATGGAAGTTCCCAGGCTAGAGCTCGAATCAGAGCTGTAGCTGCTGGCCTACACCACAGCCACAGCCACAGCCTCACGGGATCCGACCTTCATCTGCAACCTACACACACCACAGCTCACGGCAACGCTGGATTCCCTATCCACCGAGCGAGGGCAGGGATCGAACCTGCATCCTCATGGATACTAGTGGAATTCATTTCCCCTGCACCACAACAGGAACCCTTCTATTCACTTCCTCCCTCCCAGCCATCTGACCCTCACACACTGCAGGTAGGAAATGAACAGAGGTGCAGCGTAACGTGTCTTTGTAAGACTTCCCTGATGCCCCCTCCACTGCTCTTGGGGCCTCATCTGTTTGCTGCGCATCCACAGCACCTGACAGGACCTGACCTGGTCCAGCACCAAATGGATTATGAGGAGCAGCAGAGGGTCTGGTCTGGTTATAACCCCAGTGCTGGCACATCTGTTGAATAAATAAAAAACAAGAGATGGACCCCAGCCATCACAGGCGCTTAACTCTTAAGCCTCCAAGACTGGCAGGTGGCATCTCCTAGTGAGGACCTTTCCCTGGACCATGGAAAGGAGAAGAGGACACAGAGGAGGTGACACTGCCTGCCCCGCTGGCCTCATTCTTACCTGACCACTTGATCCCTGTGTTCTTAAGCTCGGGCAGGTCCCAGGGGTCCTCCACCTTTGGGGGCTCCTCCACCAGAGCCATGGCGGAATGGGACGGCTGGAGTTCAATCTTGGTGCCAGGCGTGCCGGCATCATCTGCCCAAACAAGCAGCAGAGGCCATGAGCAATGTGGAACCAGGCCCAGATCTCCCGGGTCCTCCCAGGTCCTCCCTGGGGGCCAGCCCAGGCGGGGAGGGGCGGCACTTACCTTTGTGGGTCTCCTTGTCTTTCATGGTGCACTCCTCAGAGTTAGGCTGGGCATTTTCCACCTCAGGCCAGGGAGCCATGGTCTGTGGTTGAGAAAAGAGCTTAAAGCAGCAGCTATGGAAAGGGGGTACACTCAGTCTTCATGACAAGAAGAGCCAGTGGTTGCAAAAACTTGGGGGGGCTAAGTGTGGACCCTGAAGCACCAAACTTCAGGCCTCCATAGGCCTCCCCCACCACCCACCCAGGCTGTCACCAAATCAAACCACTTCTTCCCACTTCTCCATTCTAGCCTCAAATCTACATAGCAGGTGAGTCTCTTTTGTTTTGTTGTTGTTGTTGTGTCTTTTTAGGGCTGCAGCCTAAAGCTCCCAGGTTAGGGGTCAAATCAGAGCTGCAGCTGCCACCTCCCAGCTCAGCCACAGCAACACCAGATCTGAGCCACATCTGCCGCCTACACTGCGGCTTGCAGCAATACCGGATCCTTAACTCACTGAGCAAGGCCAGCATCCTCTCAGACCCTATGTCAGGTTCTTAACCTGCTGAGCTGCAACAGGAACTCCAGGTGAGCCTCTCGACGGCTTGGCCTGTCTTGACTCTCTCCTTTAGTCACAAAGGGAAGTTGCCCATCAGCTTCATCCATTCAGGGTACACCAAGTCCCCCCAATTTTCCAGTGAGTTCCCCATCTGCTTCTCATTAAGGGACAAGTTCAACTGCAGATGGCACTAAACCTCCTTCGCCCCCGTGCTATGTGACTACGTTAGATCTGGTTCAAATCCCACAGACACCACTTATCAGTAGATGCAAATCCCTTTATGCCTGAGCTTAAAGTTGAGGGGGCTTTCCCCCATCTACAGGCTGGAGAGCATGCTCCATGCTTTGCAGGGTTATGAGATGAATGGTGCTGCCTGGAAAGTGCCTTAGAAACAGCAGCAGGGATCACTGGCCTGGAGTAACGACCCCTTCTTTGTCAGAATCACATTGTCCCCAGCCTCTGGCAGATGTCCTCATTACCCATTTTTCTCAACAAAGCCCTTCTCGGTTCCACAGAGAGGAAGGAGGAAGCCTGGCTCCCAACACGCCTGCACGTCCCCTACTCGAAGTCCTTGTCCTGGCAGACAATGCAGCCCAGAGGACTGGAAACAAACAACTCACAGAAGAGGAAGTACAACTGGATAAAATGCTTGTTATGAAATACAAGCCTTGGAGTTCCCACCATGGTGCAGCGGCAACGCATCCAGTGAGTATCCATGAGGTTGCGGGTTCGAAGCTTGGCCTTGCTTAGTGGGTTAAGGATCCGGCATTGCTATGAGCTGTGGTGTAGGTTGCAGATGCAGCGCGGATCTGGTGTGGCAGCTATATAGCTCTGATTCGACCCCTAGTCTGGGAACCTCCCTATGCTGCAGATGGGGCCCTAAAAAGCAAAAACAAACAAAACAAACAACAACAACAAAACAGGAAATGCTTTAGACGAATTAGGAATAAAAAGCACACTTATGTCTATTCACCACATGATCTCAATAGGGATCCAGAAAGTTCCACGGTGTTCAGAATGGATGGCAAACATTGTCTGTGATTTTTATTTTCTTCTATCTGAAATGTCCACATTCTTCTAGGAGATGCAGCCCAGCCCTCAGCCCCACCAGAGTCGGATGATGGATCTGGGGCCCCTGCACTGTTACTCTTGTTCATATTGACGAAGCTGGGAGCTAAAAGAAGCTGATTTTGCGAGTCCCCAATGTAAGATGATTGCATGAATTTGTCCAGCCCAAGGAACTTTCTCCATGTCCCCTGTGCAACGGCAGAGCATGACAAACCAGCTCTTTCCTTTCCTCTTAAGGAGCACGCACATGGCCTTCGCTCCTCTAACGCCTCTTACCAATCCTGTAAGAGGTTAGTGCTGTCCCCACTGTTCAGATGAGACACCAAAGCACCCAGAGGGATGAAGCCACTTGGCCCAAGGCCACAGGCATGATTTGGGAGTTCCTCTGACTCCAGAGTCCATGCTGGCCTCTCAATTACCCCATGACCTGGACCACTCCTGGAAGGAGTTAGGTCACAGGTTAAGACCATTGAAACTGAGATATTTGATTAAAGGCCCCATTCTAGGCACACGGAAGAGGCTGACACTCTGGTGGAGGAAGTCGCTGTCCATTTACTGCACACAGACATCAGGGAGGAGGAACGAGGCTCCCGTGGTCTTGAAGCATTTCCCACCCAGACATCTGTACACAGCCCTCGCCCCGCATCTGAACCTCCCATCTGCACGGTTCATGGGCTTCTTACAGCCGTCAGCACTCGGACTTCACCACAACCCAAATCCAACTCATCACCCCAAATCCACGGCTCTGTGGAACTTTGCTGTGCGTGAATCTTGCCATCATCATCCCAGAATCTCCATGTCATCTCTGACAGCCCCCAAGTCCAGCCAATGCCAGGACCTACTGATGCGTCTCCATTCAGGGTGTCTGGTTCCTGAGCCACCTCCCCAAGCGGAGCCTCAGTCTCCTGACTGGACCGACACAGCAGCCTGTTTAACTCGTTTGAGCACCAGCCTCTTTCTACAGCTGTCTCCCCAGGAGACAGCTGTGATCGCATGGAGTCAACTCCACACTCCCCCAGGGAGCCCTCTCCACTGTTCACACCCTCCTAAAATTGGGACCCTGAATCCCCTCTGTTCTTGCCCAGGCAGGCCCTGCCCGCCCCATCTTCCATCCCTTAGGCTCGCCCCACGCCCTCCCTCCCGTTCCTCTGCCTGAGTTGCCCAGGCCTCTCGGGTCTTGCCTCCTCTGAGTGTCCCACACTTGTGACTCATCCGGCTCCATCGCACACCACACCACATCTTTTAGTTGATTCCTGATAACAGCAACTACCATGTAATGAGTGCCAAAGAGATGCCAGGCTTGTGCTGGTGCCCCACATATATTTCATTCAGTCTTTATGTAAGAATGGGGCCACGAGCATGGCCATCTGCAAATGCAAAAACCTGGGGCTCCAAGATACTTAAGCAACATGTTCAAAGTCACTCAATAGGTGAGTGATAGACCAGGTTGTTTTTTTTTTTTTTTTTTTTTTTACCCTGTCTTTTTAGGGCCGCTCCTGCTGCATATGGAAGTTCCCAGGCTAGGGGTCTAATCGGAGCTGCAGCCGCCAGCCTGCACTAGGGCCACAGCAACGCAGGATCCGAGCTGCATCTGCAACCTACACCACAGCTCACAGCAATGCTGGATCCTTAGCCCACTGAGCAAGGCCAGGGATCGAACCCGCAACCTCATGGTTCCTGGTCGGATTCGTTAACCACTGAGCCACGACGGGAACTCCAACTTTTTCATTTTATTTTTATGTTAAGTTTATTTTTTTCTTTTTAGGGCTGCACCTGTGGCATATGGAAGTTCCTGGACTAGGGGTAAACCTCGTGTGATTATCGATGAACATATTAAAACAAGCATGGGAATATTATAGTACACAATGCAAATGCACATATATTACAAATTAAAAAAAGAAAACAGGCCACAAAGAACTGCTTTTAGCTTGCAATCAGCTGTTCTGGGTACAGAACTCCAATGATTCATCTGGCTCACTGCTCTGGAGGGTATTTTGAAGGAAAAATTTAGAAATTGTGACCTTCCGAGTTCCCATCATGGCTCAGCAGAAATGAATCTGACTAGTATCCATGAATCTGACTTGTATCCATAAGGATGCAGGTTTGATTCCTGGCCTCATTCAGTGGGTTAAGGATCTGGCGTTGCCATGAGCTGTGGTGTAGGTCGCAGACATGGCTCGGATCCCGAATTGCTGTGGCTCTGGCGTAGGCCGGCAGCTGCAGCTCCAATTAGACCCCTGGCCTCGGAACCTCCATATGCCTCAGCTACAGCCTTAAAAAGACAAAAAAAAAAAAAAAGGAACATGTGACCTTCTACCAGCTCTCTTCTATAATCTTAATTCACTCTAGAGTTATTCTCCTATTCTTATGTATATTTACACTGTCTTGTCAACTAGAATTCAAGTTTTAGAGGGCAGGAATCCAGTGCTCAGTAGACCACACAGTAGGCATGAACATTCATGAATGGAAGTCAACACATGGGGTTCGACGAAGGAATGTAATGAATGGAGTTCCCATCATGGCTCAGTGGTTAACGAATCTGACTAGGAACCATGAGGTTGTGGGTTTGATCCCTGGCCTTGCTCAGTGGGTTAAGGATCCAGTGTTGCTGTGAGCTGTGGTGTAGGTCGAAGACTCAGCTCGGATCCCGAATTGCTGTGGCTCTGGCATAGGCCAGTGGCTACAGCTCCAATTCGACCCCTAGCCTGGGAACCTCCATATGCCGCGGGAGCAGCCCTAGAAATGGCAAAAAGACAAAAAAAAAAGGAAGCTGCAACCTGGACGTTACAGCAGCCCCGCTTGGGAAATGCCCATTAGCAATAAGATCTAAGAGCGGAGATTATCTGCTTTATTTGTTTATTTACCTCTTTCATTTTTGCTTTTTAAGGATGAACCTGCAGCATAATGGAAACTCCCAGGCTAGGGATTGAGTCGGGAGCTGCAGCTACCAGCCTACGCACCACAGCAATGCCAGATCCTTCAACCCACGGAGTGGGGCCAGGGATCGAACCTGAATCCTCATGGATATTTGTCAGGTTCATTACTGCTGAGCCACAACGGGAACTCCTCTGCTTATTTACACTGCCTTCACTGACTGGATTTACTTCCTAGTGAATTGGGAAACACAGTTCCATCTAAGTAACTCATAACGCTAAGCAATGGCATAGACAGACACCCATTTCCACTGATCTGGACAGAAAGGAATACGATACAGTTTCAAGGGACCCAACAAGCCAGGATGCCTTGAATACTTCCTCTGTGTAAGGCCTGTGCCGACTTCCTTCCCCTCCAGGTCCTTATTTATTTTTCATCAGCATCTCCGAAGCAAAGATACCTTGGTTTTTTTTTTGCCACCCTGTCGCAAATGGAGTTCCTAGGCCAGGGATCAGATCCAAGCCAGTTTTTTCTTCTTTTTTTTTGGTCTTTTTAGGGCTGGACTAGCAGCATATGGAGGTTCCCAGGCTAGGGGTCTAATCAGAGCTATAGCTGCTGGCCTACACCATAGCCACAACAACACCAGATCCGAGCTGCATCTGCCACCTACGTGACAGCTCATGGCAATGCCCGATCCTTAACCCACTGAACAAGACCAGGGATCGAACCTGCATCCTTATGGATACTAGTCAGATTGTTTTCACTGAGCCATGATGGGAACTCTCAAGCCACAGTTTTGACCTGCACTGTAGCTCTGGCCATGCCAGATGCTTTAACTCCCTGTGTGGGGGCCAGGAATTGAACCCTCTGGGTTCTGGCCCTGCAGAGCCACCCCCGATCCCGTTGTGCCACAACGAGGAATCATTCACGGTCAACTTTCTAATGAAAGTCTCTTCTCCTTCCTGGAAATCTTGCTTCCCTTACTCCAAGTTCAGCTGTTTGTCACGAGCCCCAGCCCCCTTTAGAAATACTTCCCCGATGAAGCAACCATTTCCTCTCCTTCAGTTGAGTGGGCCCTCCTTATCCTCAACTTCTGCAGCCAAGGATTCAACCAGCCACAGACAGAAAATATTCAGGGGAAAAAAAATATTCCAGCAAGTTCCAAAAAGCAACAGCTGAATTTATGGTATACAGGCAACAATTTCCATAATGTTTGCATTTTATTTACAACTAATTACATAGTATTTACATTATATTAGGCATTATAAATAATCTATCTAGAGATGATTTAAAGTTACACTGGAAGGGACTGGGAATGGGATATGATATTCTCACTGAGGTATGTGCAATGATTAGCCACCGGGGCCCTGCTGTATAGTGCAGGGACCTCTACCCAATATTCTGTGATAACCTATGTGGGAAAAAAATCTGAAAGAGAATGGATGTGTGTGCACGTATAATTAAATCATATTGTTGTACAGCAGAAACTATCACAGTCTTATAAGTCAACTATACTTCAATAAAACCTAAAAGAAATGGCAGTTCCCTGGTAGCCTGGGGATCACTGCTTTGGATCAGATTCAATCCCTGGCCCAGGAACTTCCACATGCTGCAGGCATTGCAAAAAAAAAAAAAAAAAAGAGGTATACCAGAGGATGGCATTATATGCAAATATTCTCTCCCCCCTCCCTGTCTCTCTATATATACATATACATGTATTTTATTTATTTGTTTATTTATTTATTTATTTTTGGCCACCCCTCAGCATATGGAGTCCCTGGGCCAGGGATCAGATCCCAGCCACAGTTGTGACCCAAGTCACAGCTGTGGCAGGGCCAGATGCTTCTTGGGCCGGGATCGAACCTGCGTCCCAGCACTCCCAAGATGCCACCGATCCCTTGAGCCACAGTGGGAGCTCCCAATACTACATTATTTTATACAAGGGACGCTAGCATCCGCAGACTGCTTGCTGTGTGGAGAGGCAGACAGGGATAACAATACTTCATTTTCTGGTATATTCTTCTACTCCACCATCATTCATGGGCATTCACTGGGCTAGAAGCTGCAGGTAAGGAGAGGGGTATGGCTCCACACACCTAAGCGGCAGGCAGCCAGGACTGTGATCTGACCCATCACAGAGCCCAGCACGGCCCCAGGCCGAATGGGGGGACCCCGCAGATGCGGAGCAAAGGAACACATGGAGCAAACGCCTCGTGATCAGCCCTGAGACCAGGTAGCTGTTGTCCGCTGACCCCACGGCACCTGGCACACAGCACCCAGAGAGAGAACCTCATGGTGGGCGAGGGCGGGCTTTGCAGTGACCCTGAGCCTCGCCAAGCCTCAGTTTCATCATCTCAAAAATGGAGATATGACTCTCTCACTGAGTGTTTGTAGGACTCAGTAGTGATTAATTAATGAGTGATTAATGTAGTGATTAATGAGCGTAGGCGAGGCCCTGAGCAGAGTGCCTGGCAGAGGAAACTCTCGGAACTTTGTGAAATGAGCCGCGTCAGAACAACGAGCAGCCTCAACTCCACTTTGCCTTCATCTCAGCTTTCATCTCAGTGCGCAACAGAGGGACCTCGGTAAATATCCGTGCAAAAGGGAATCCAAAGCATGAAGAGAAAAGGATCTGTGTTTGTTTTGAGATGGGGGTCCTAAGTGATCTGTGACCTCATTTTTTTGGATATTTTATTTATGTATTTATTTTCATTACAACTGGTTTACAGTTATAAGGTAGCTCTTCCCCTTTATGAAGAAACTGAGCACAAAGAAATTAAAGCCTCACAGCTACCTGGTGATGGAGTCAGGGCTTGAACTCAGGGCTGCTTGCTGGCTCCAAAATCTGGGGCCTTTTCCTAGGACTCTAGGCCAGGGAGGAGTTGGTTATCCCCCAGGCCCCAAAGCAGCAAGGCGCCTCAGGCCCAGGCTCTGCGGGGCTCTGAAGGTGCCTGGGAGAGAGGGCTGGGTTCCCATCTCCACAGGGGTCACACGTGCCTTAACCAGACAGCTAGAAGTGCCAGCCAAGAATGCTCTAATGACAGGCTGCTAACTCCCCACAAGGGCTCAGGCATGTCCTTGGATTTGTCTGGAGGCCTGGGTTTCAAAGCCCTAGATTTGCCAAGTGCCAAGACTCTTAGGAGGCTCAGCTGAGCAGGACAGGCTGACACTGAGTGGGCAGGACAGACGACGTAGCCTGAATCTGAAGCCACTACTCTCAGGGGAGTGGCAGATGCTGGCCAGTCTAGAAGCCAATTCCCTTGGGAGGGGACTTTGGAGGCCAGCAGGAGTCCTTGGAGCCATTGGCCCCCTCCAAAGGTTTTGTCCCATCCCCATTTCTCAGACCCAGCCATCCCCGTTCCCTCTCCCTGCCTCCCCCCGGAGGCCCTTGCCCTAAGGCCATATTCGAGCATCCTTTTGCTACCTGCCAGGGAAAATCATGGCTTTCAGCAGTTTGGTACTAATACCCAGGACAATTTTTATTGCCCAGGCCCAAAATTTCCTGCTATGATTGCACATCTGCTCCCTTGCCGCCTCCCCCTCCCCAACCCCAAGCGCCTCCACAGTTGAGCTGACAATGGGGATAAATCTTCTGGGTCAACTTCCTGCATTTACAAGTGTACTCGATGCCAAGAACTCTTGCAGGCCAAGAGAGGGAAAATAAAAAAATGCTCGGTCTTTCTTGGACCTGGGCAGCGAGAAAATAGAGAGCACTTGGCAGGCGCCCAACCCCTACGCTCTGCATTGTTTGAGCCTCTCCAACCAGGACCTGTTCTAGGGCTGCCCGCACTCAGTACAACAGCGGTTCAAGGGCATCTGAAGAAGGCAGGGGTAGGAGGGGGCACGGCGGGGGGGGGGGGCCACGTCCTGCGGAGAGACCAGGACACGCATGTATTTGCCCACCAGACCATGACCTCCACAAGCACGGAGAGGCTGACCTCAGGCCGCAGCACGCAGGTCAGTGTCTGCCAGCCAAATGCTTACTGAGCGTCTTGTGCCAGACCCGGTACACAAACGAACTTGTTTAATCTCACGAGTCCTTGATGTATTTGTCAATTCACTTGAAGTATTCCTACTTCCGTACCAATGTTATCCCCACTCTACAGAAAAGGAAAACGAGGCACAAAGAAACGAATTGCTTCCACCCACACTAAGCCTTCAGACGCAATGCAGATTCGGGTCGTCTGACTTCCTTGTTCCAAATAGGCTCAAGAGAACATTGCTTGCATCTGGACCCTGGCCCAGGAACTCCACACGCCATGGGACAGCCAAAGAGAAAAAAAAAAAAAAAAAAAATCCGGGGAGTCCCCACTGTGGCTCAGTGGGTTAAGAACCGACTAGAAAGAAAAAGAAAAGCAATACTTTCTTTCTTTCTTTTTTTTTTTCCATTTTAGGGCCAAGTCCATGGCATATGGAAGTTCCCAGGGTAGGGGTCCAATCGGACCTGTAGCTACTGGCCTACACCACAGCCACAGCCATGCAGGATCTGAGCCACATCTACTAACTACATCACACCTCAAGGCAACTCCGGATCCTTAACCCACTGAGCGAGGCCAGGGATCTCACAATGGGAATTCTTAAGAAATATTTTCTTATACAAAGAATGACCAAGACTTCAAAAATTCCTAAGAGGGCAATAGTTGCTTCCTTCAGCTTCCTTTAGTCAGCACAGAGCAAAATAATCCCTGGAGGACATGGTGGTGGAAGGAAGAACGCACGTGGAATCAGAGACAAGAAAGCCATTGGCTCAACTTTGTCTTAATGAGTTTAAAGACATGCACTAGGAGGATTTTAAAGACATTTACTCTATGGCTTTAAACTAGGGCCCTATTACCAAACCACATCTGCCCACCCTAATGCCTTTTTTTTTTTTTTTGCCTTTTAGGGCCCCACCCATGGCACATGGAGGTTCCCAGGCTAGGGATCCAATCAGCGCTACAGCTGCCAGCCTACACCACAGCCACAGCAACGCCAGATCCGAACCACGTCTGCAACCTACACCACAGCTCATGGCCACACTGGATCCTGAACCCACTGAGTAAGGCCAGGGATCGAACCCGAAACCTCATGGTTCCTAGTCGGATACATTAACCACTGCGCCACGAACAGGAACTCCTAGTGCACTTTCAATTGGTATTTATGATACTTTAAAATATATCCTCTAATTAACATATAGCCATATTAATAATTTTGCATTATACCGAGGAGGTTAGAAAAGCTAATTTATAAAACCTAAACATCTTAAACATATTGTAATCATTTTTCTTTTTGTGCTTTTTTGCTTTTTAGGGCCACATCTGCAGCATATTAAAGTTCCCAGGCCAGGTGTCAAATCGTTGCTACAGCTGCCAGCCTACACCACAGCTACAGCAGTGCCAGATCTGCGCCACACCTATACCAGAGCCGGATCCTTAGCCCACTGAGCAAGACCAGGGATCAAACCCAAGTCCTCATGGATACTAGTCAGGTTCATTACCACTGAGCCACAATGGGAACTTCCATTTTTTGCATTTTTTTCATTCACTGGGATGGCCTGACTACTCCCTGCTGATAATACCTTTCTGTCCCCAGGGCGGAGGGAGGGGGAGGAAGGCAGGGTGGGAGGTGACTAAATATTAGGTTTATTCCAAATCACTGAGAACCTGTTTTCTTCAAAGTTAATTTAAGCTAAATTCTGTCTGTTGTGTGTCTAAAACAAATAACCCAGACGTCTATCTTCCAACCCCTGAGGACTTGTTTCCATGAGAAGGTTGAGTGACTTGGGGTAGATTTTAAAGGGGGCAGTTTAACACCCAAACCTTTACAAAGCAGGCCCTTCCAGCTACCAGTTCCCAGAGTTACAACGCTAGAGACAGATCATTATCGGCTGGATGGCTGGCAGGGGCCAGAGATTCAAACACGCCGGACAATCTGAAACAATGGTCACTCCTGTTCGGCACAACTTTTTCCAAGAATACCCAACACAGAACAGGATCAAGAATTCCAGCACAAGAGCAGGGGGGAAAGTCACAGAGCTGGAACAAGCAAAATCTCTAACAGAAAAATCTCTCGGTGAACCTAAACTGTGAGGAAGAGGGGATTCTAAGTGATAAAATCTGCAAGCTGCCTCTGTGAAACCAACAAGTTCGAGGAAGTTGCCTCCTCACCAAGAAAAAGGAGGGTTTCTTTTCTTTTTGCCTTTTCTAGGGCCGCTTCCACGGCATATGGAGTTTCCCAGGCTAGGGGTTCAATCGGAGTTGTAGCCACCGGCCTACGCCAGAGCCACAGCAACGCGGGATCCAAGCCACGTCTGCAACCTACACCACAGCTCACGGCAACGCTGGATCCTTAACCCACTGAGCAAGGCCAGGGATCGAACCCACAACCTCATGGTTCCTAGTCGGATTCATTAGCCACTGAGCCACAACAGGAACTCCAAAGGAAAGTTTCTTTTCACCTTAGTGCCAGCTGCACAAGGAATCTGAAGACAGAATTACCTCCATTCCACATGCCTTCTTTCTGCCCTGCAGATGCTTGGTCTCCCCAACACAACCACACCTGCACACATCTCCCCAGCCTGTCTGCCTGGTACCCTCTGACTCTCTTCTAAGGCAGGCTGATGGTCAGGCTCTTTGCCATTCTGCTTGCCTTGATGGGACCAGCAAACTGGGACTGTATCTTGCAGTCACTTTAGATAAATAACTCTGCAAACAAGAACAGCAGCACGTGGGAGTTCTCGTTGTGGCTCAGCGGGTTAAGAACCCAACATAGTATCTGTGAGGACGTGGGTTCAATCCCTGGCCTCACTCAGTGGGGCTAAAGGATCCAGCTTTGCCAAAAGCTGCAGTGTAGATTGCAGACTGGAAGCTTGGATCCCACGTTGCTGCGGCTGTGGGGTAGGCTGGCAGCTGCAGCTCTGATTCAACCCCTAGCCCAGGAACTTCCACATGCTGCAGGTCCAGCCATAAAAAGAAAAAAAAAAAAAAAAAAAGAGTTCCCCTCGTGGCTCAGTGGTTAATGAATCCGACTAGGAACCATGAGGTTCTGGGTTCGATCCCTGTCCTTGCTCAGTGGGTTAAGGATCCAGCGTTGCCATGAGCTGTGCTGTAGGTTGCAGACGTGGCTTGGATCCCGCGTTGCTGTGGCTCTGGCGTAGGCCGGTGGCTACAGCTCCGATTGGACCCCTAGCCTGGGAACCTCCATATGCCGAGGGAGCGGCCCAAGAAAAGGCAAAAAGACAAAAAAACAAAAAAGAAAGAAAAAGAAAAGAAAGAAAGAACAGTAGCACGTTGAAGTCACAATGAGGGAGGCACAGCATCCCTGGACAGCCACCCAAACTTTGAACTTTCTGTGCAGGAAAGGCTGAGACCCTTCTGTTCCCTTTCTTGTAAAGAGAGGGGAATTGAGGCTTGTGAGCTCACGAAAACCTGCCTCACTCAGTTCACACAGCTAGTTAGTGACCAAAAAGAGCCCAGTCGTGGAGTTCCCTTGAGGCACACCAGGTTAAGGATCTGGCGTTATCACGGCAGCAGCTTGGGTCGCTGCTGTGGCACGGGCTTGATCCCTCACCTGGGAACTTCCACATGCCATGAGTTGGGCCAAAAGGGGAAAAAGAAAAAATAAGCCTGGTTGTCCTGACTCCTAAGTGACTGGAGTCCCCAAACATTTCTAAGTTTAAAATTCCAAAGCGCCACTACTAGAAGTATATAGTAAGTTGAAATACTAGCAACAGCAGCAACACTAAGGAAAAAAATCTGAAAGTTCGGAAAGGATCAATTATTATTCTTTTGCTTCCGCAGCCCAAGGCCAGCCAAGTTCTCTGAAGTCAGGATGGAGGGAGACCTAGGCGAATTCCGTAAACGAAAAGCGAATTGAGGTTCTTTCAAAAGCCAGAGGGGAGGAGGAAGCGCCTGACCCGGGCGTTGGTACTCACTGCGGCGCGGCGCACTCTGGAGCAGAGCAGGCAGCCAGCGGGAGCGCGGAGCCGGGGAATTTATAGCGAAGGTGTTACGCAAAAAGGCCGGCGGCGGCTGCGGCCGTCATCACGCCCCTCGCACATTCCAGGACCGCTTGCTGCCGCCGTCGGGGCACCGCCTACCTGCGGGCTTAGTGAGCCCATCCTGATCTCACCCGCTGCGCGCGAAGGAAAGAGGCGAACCGGCCGCGGGAGGAAGGCTCCGACGGTCCCTGCGAATGTCCCCGCGCCCTGCGCGCCCTGAGCCCCGGCTGCTGCGCCCCCGCCCCGGCCACCCGAGATCCCAGCCGGGGTGGGCTAGCGGGGCTCCCCGGCCCCCGCTTTCTCCCGCCCAGGAACCTGGATCTTCTAATTTAGCTCCGCTGAGGCTGAAGTGGTCAGACATTGAGACAGAGATAGACGCCAACTGGAAACCCAGGGACAAATCCTTCCCAAACAAAGCCAGGATTGTTCTGCCTTATCAGGCTCTGGGATGCTTTGTGCCCTAGTAGTTTGGACTCAGCAGTTGGACACTTGGCCCGCTGGAGCCCTGGGTCTGCGGCAGGATGGGGCTGGATTAGCCAGGCTGAGAAAGGCAAAGGCAGAGGAGGGCAGCTCTCAGCTGGAGAACATCCTGCCTGCCTATCCCAGCTTTGGGTAAACGTGGACTTTATTTCACCTTCTGCTCTGCCCCTTGTTTCCTGTGTTCTCACACGTTTCTCCATCCTGGCTTTGAGAAGATCTGTTCCAGGGAGAGCCCATCATGGCCCTTATCAAAGCAGCAACCCTGAGTTCATGTTGTGGCTCAGCAGGTTAAGAACCTGACTAGGGTCCGTGAGGATTCGGGTTCGATCCCTGGCCTTGCTCGTGGGTTAAGAATGCGGCGTTGCCGTGAGCTGTGGTGGAGGATGCAGACTCCACTTGGATCTGGCGTTGCTGTGGCTGTGGCGTAAGCTGGCAGCCATAGCTCCGATTCAACCCCTAGCCTGGGAACTTCCATATACCACGGATTCACCCCCACCCCAAAAAAAGACACACACACACAAAGCAGGAATCTAGTTATGTGCCTACATACACTGTCTCCAGTGCCCACACTGCACAGTCTTTGGGGTAAGAGGAGCTCCCTTTCCTGCTGAGGCTAGAGGAGTTAGTGGATGTGACATAGGATTACTTAGAATTGGCTGAGCTGCGATCAAAACTGGGTCTCATTCCAACACCCAGGCCCTTTCCCTCTGCCAAAATGGTCCTGGTTTTACAGCTGAGGAGAGGCTTAGCCAGTTTCCTAGTTGCCCACAACTAATGGTGGAAGCGCCCATTGGAACTAGGTTGGGTTCACTCCAGAACCAGAGTTCTCCCCACCGTAAGGGGGAAGAAGTCAGAGGTGCTGTTTCCAGGAACCCACGGAGCCAGGGGCTGAGGAGGTAGAGGCTGCACACACTAACTCCGACTGATTTCCTGCTCCGCTCCATTGCTTTTTCTCTGCCTTCCCTTGCCTGTGTGTCAAAAGGGAATAGTGGCCTCTACGTGTTAGAGGAAAATGAGCTAAAATATTTTTAGCACATAGATTAGTACCTGGCTCGGGATGAGTCCTCAGTACATATTAACTGTTAAAGAGTTTCACTGGGAACCGATGGTGTTCAGAAAAGATGAGTGGGAAGCTTTGATCAGATTCATCTGGAACCTTGGGACTCTGAGGTCATGACACCACAACAGCCTCCAATGCTGGTCACGTCAGTCCAAGGGCCAGGACATAACTGCTTGGCAAGAGTGAGCTAAAGAAATCAGATCAGGCCGGGCTGTCCTCATTAGAGGGATAATGATTTTGCTGGTGGGCGCTGGACTTAAAAGCCAGCCCTTGGAGATGGTGATCAGCCAGCACCTGTCCAGGGAGTGATTTCTAAAGCAGAGTCCACCGCTGATAGGCATCCACTGTTCATGGGCTCGGCTCCGCCTCCAGCCCTGGTCAGGTGGGCTGCAGACATCCTCTCAGGGGTCCGCTGGGCCAGCCATCCTGACGAGCCTCCCCCCTGTAACCGTGGGCTTTACACAGGGTATGGATCTAACCACGTTCACGTTGCCTTCTTATCACTCCCAACCAGGAAGTGACAGACAGAATGAAGTTTCCAAAACTTGGAGAGAGGGAGAGAAGTTCTCAGGTCTCCCTTTTAGGTTCCAGTGGAAAAGACATACGCTAGTTCAATCAGAAGGCTTTCCTTTTTTTTTTTTTTTTTTTAAATGGGAATGGATTTCGTTTACGGGTCAGGGATGCTGTCTGTTTGATTCTAGTTTGGATTGTAGGATTTTTGTATTACTTTGCACGGCGAGGAGAGAAGGGTTGATGGCGTGTGTGTAACTCTCGAATCTGTCCCTTTAGGGGAATATATTTTCCTATCTTCCTTCCATCTCTGATAAAGCAGGTCATGGCCGTTTCGCATTTTAAAGTACAGCCTGTGTTTACATATAAACTTCTCAAGTACCTTCCTTCAGCATACTTTTTGGTGGTCTGCTGCTGTCCTAGAAGGAAGAATTGACTGGTTTAGAAAGCATTATTCACATGGATCTGAGGCCCGCCTAGAGCCACAACAGGGTCTTGGCCAAAGCTACTTATCACCTAAGAGAGGTCTGGATCCCTTAGCTAGCCCCAGGGGCCAGATGTATTTCAGAATTTTGGAAGTTGCATTTTTAGAAAGTAAGATGTACACACTCTAGAAGGACTTGGTCAGCACTCTGTAATCAAAGCCACTTGTTGATATTTTTATTGTAAAATTGTACAAAGATTGATTTGATTTGATACGTCAATTCAGGTTAGGGCACTACATGAGTTTTTAAATTGCAGATTAGAAATTGTGACCGCTTTTTTTTTTTTTTGGCCATAGCCAAAAAAAGTTATTGGGCTATAAATTTTTTACACATGTAGGGTAATTTACATGATATATACATGTGTTCCATTTATCTATATTTTTATTATGAATATTTTTGAATATGTAAAAAAGTGGAAACCTTTTTGCACTGAACACCTATATACGTCCTACCTAGATTTTGCAATAAACATTTTAGGATACTTCTTGCTTTTATAACCTATCTATCCATCTAGTAATTCTTCTTTTAATCCACTATTCTTGAGAAACTGCAGCAGCAGGACACGCAGCGGCGGCAGGACACGCAGCAGCTTCAGCAGCTCAAGCACCTGGGTCCTTAGTGAAAGAAAATGCCTTAATTAAAGCCCATGATTGGTAGTCTGTTGTTTTAGGAGAAAAAGAAGAATTTGATCAAGGCTGTTTGTGTTTGGCTGATGCGGACAATACTGGAACTGGACAAGGAGGAAACCATCCCCTGCTGGTACCCTATGATACACTTACAGCCAAAGAGAAAGCCAAGGATTGGGGAAAAGTATAGGACGTGCTCAAGTTCTGAAGATCAATGGCTGTGCTGTATCCAGAGGATTCAAGGCCCTGGAATTGGACACACCCTCTATTGAGAAATGATTTGCCTCTAGGTTCCTTCAGCACCTCTTTCGCTGTGTGGATGAAGCCCATCAGTATCTTCTGGAATTTGGAAATGACGCAACATCAGTGGTCAACTGTCTTCACATTTTGGGTCAGACTTCTGGCACAAGCTGACTCCTGATATGAACACAATAAGAACGAGATAAAGAAGAAGTCTCTTGAGACAATGATGGGAAGAATCACACTTGATTTACAAATTTCCCCCCTGCCACCCTCCCCCAACAGTGAGCAGATAACTGACCAACCCAGGATGGCAGTTGCTGGCTGGGTTCCAGGTGGAATCTTGGGGTTTGTTGTGCCTGGTGGATCCACGGTAACTGGGCAGAGCCCTGTGCTGGATCAGTGCCATGGAGGGGCTGCCATCCTCTGTGGAGCTTGGCTTTGAGCTGATTCTTGGGCAGCTGGGTGAGGTGTTGGTGTTGCTGCCGCCCAATGGCTTTGGTTCATGGTCTACTTTCCAGAGCTTCCAGTGGGAGACAGTGGTGTGTCTGTATGTCATCATCCCCTTCTTGGTAGGACTCGTCTTTACATTGCGACTGCTTCGGTCTGTTGGAAGTCGACTTTACCTGAGACGTGAAAAGCAGCTCGCAAAAACATTGGCTGCACAGATTGAGGAGAAAGGCCAACTCATTGACAAGATTTATGCTGCTCAAAAGGAGAATGGAGAGATGGAGATGTCATTAGAGAAGGCCAGGCTAGAGAGAGAGTCATTAAACATACCCAGCCTCACGGTCACCTACAGAGAGATGATGAGAATCAACCTGATGTTGATGGAGGAAGTCAATTCTCTGGCTCAAGAACTGGAGAAAGAGAGAGTCATGCAGTCTAAACAAGAAGAGGAGATGGTGGAGATGTTCCAAGAGCTCAAGTTCCTGGAAGAGGTCATGAGAACCACCACCTCCCATGGGGTCTTTCCAAAGCATCCTGGAGGCCAAGCACCAAGCCTTGATGGCCCTTTCCCCAAGAGTGAGCCTGGGGACTAAAGTCATGCCATTCCCTCCCCATCACTCAGGCCTCCCAAGCTGCCAGGTCACATCCATCCCTTCTGATGGGTCCCCACCTGAACTGCACTGAGGCCAGTGGATGCAGGATGGCTTGTCCAACTTGACCTGCTGAGCATGGCAGTGAGTTGCTTCCCAGTCATCTCCTCCCATCTAAATGCCTTTCAATTTTAAGAATACACTAAGAAATCTGGGACTTTCTCTATGTTCACAGAATGCTTGGGTCCTCTTTCGTTAGTGGTGAAAGAAATGTCATACTGAAGAGACATTTGTCTCTTTGACTTTTACCTATTTTGAAGCTTCCTTAAGCCACATTTCTCAAAACAGTTTTGGTAACTATTATACAGTGATCTTATAAGTGAACTATATATGTATATTATTTTCTGTACAAATTGCTTGATAAGTTTGAAAGTGTATGCCGTTTATCAATATAGATTTTTAGATGACATAGTAATATTATTTTTCTAGAGTTAAATTCCCAATGATTGTAAGTGGGTGAAAGCAACATTTTTACCTGTGTTTGTATCATTTAAAAAAAACAATCTGTTTTGAAATAGTTAAATGGCATGCTTAGAAATAAATGCTATCATTTAAGATTTATTTTCTAATATAACAAGTTACCTTTGAAAAATTAAACTTGATAAAGTCCCAAAAAACCCCACTATTCTTGCTTTATTTTAAAGTCGTATAGGCATCAGTTCATTTTAGCCATAAATACATCAGCACGCATATTATTAACCAGAGTTCAATATTTGTTGCTGGTTTATTTTCTAGGTAAAATTTACATAAATGAAATGCAAATTGTAAAAATATGTGATACATTCTAACAAAAACAGATGCTTGTGAAACTCAAACTCCTAAAGGCATACATAAAATTGCCCAGAAAAGAGCTCAGATGTCCATTTCCATTAATAGAATGAAGTATTAACTGTGAAACACTCCTATAATGAAATACTATTATGAAATTTCCATTTTTTGGAGGAGTTCCTGTCATGGCGCAGTGGTTGACAAACCCGACTGGGAACCATGAGGTTTCAGGTTCAATCCCTGGCCTCCTTCTGTGGGTTGGGGATCTGGAGTTGCCGTGAGCTGTGGTGTAGATCACAGATGAGGCTCGGATCCTGCATTGCTGTGGCTCTGGTGTAGGCCGGCGGCTGCAGCTCCGACGGGACCCCTGGCCTGGGAACCTCCATATGCCGCAGGAGTAGCCCAAGAAAAGACAAAAAAAAGAAAGAAAGAAAGAAAGAAATTGCCATTTTTTGTAGTCAAAATATGTCAAATAACACACATCAATGAAAGTGAATGATTTTATTGTTCCATGGAACTAAATGGCTAAGTGTCATCTCACAAACATAATAAGTTAAAGAAGCTAGATCTAAAGGTTCATGCTGTTTGTTTTTCTTTTCTTTCTTTCTTTTTTTTTTTTTTTTGTCTTTTGTCTTTATAGGGCTGCTCCCTTGGCATATGGAGGTTCCTAGGCTAGGGGTCCAATTGGAGCTGTAGCCACTGGCCTACACCACAGCCACAGCAATGTGGGATCCGAGCCGCGTCTGCAACCTACACCACAGCTCATGGCAACGCCGGATCCTTAACCCACTGAACGAGGCCAGGGGTCAAACCTGCAACCTCATGGTTCCTAGTCGGATTCGTTAACCACTGAGCCACGACGGGAACTCCGAGGTTGAATCCTTGAAGCCAGTAAGTTTGAGCCCCTTACTGGCTATGTCACACAAATGCTTGCTTAATCGTCGGCATAGCTGCTGCTTATTTGTGACTTGTTCCATCCAGGATGCTTGTCCCATTGCTGGTTTGTCAGCTGACCCCATGCACAGAGGGCAGGGAGAAACCAGAGGAAGAGGGAGCCACTTCAGACTGGTAGGTGGTAGGTTTAATAAGCAGGGAACTCATGGGGCTCATCTTAGGTGGTTACAAGACAAGCAAATTTCTGCATCCACCTGCCAGAATCTTACCAAATGTTTATACGGAAGCCTGAACTAGGCTCAGTAACATAAGCCTCCCAGATGATCTCAGCACCCCCTTACTCTCTGAAGGCGGTGTCCTTGGAACAGCTCCCACTGTGGGAACGGTTGTACATTCCAAGAACAGGGGAGGGGATGAGGAGCCTCCAGTTGCCCAGGTCCAGCTGGTGGGTCACCTGGCGGTCACGTCCTCTCTATTACCTCCTCCAACACCAATTATGTGATAAATCATGGGCGTTCCCGCTGTGGCACAATGGGATTGGCGGCATCTTGGGAGCCCTGGAATGCAGGTTCAACCCCAGCCTGGCACAGTGGGTTAAGGATCCAGCATTGCTGCAGCTGCGGCTTAGATTAAGACTGCAGCTTGGATCTGATCCTTGGCCCGGAAGCTCCATATGCCAAGGGGCGGCCAAAAATGAAAAAGAAAAAAAAAAATAGAACTCACAGACTTTCCTGTTGGGAATAAACTGAATATAACAACCTCCTGATGACGTACTGACTTATGATCATTGTACAGACTCCAGTGACAATCCTGTAATTCCTTAAGACCTCAGAGCTGTTTTTATATCCTAAATGCACCCAGGCTGCTACGATGTTTTGAAGTTTTTCCTGTGTGTGTATATCTGTGTGTATACATATGCATACATGTGTAAATATATATGTACACATGTGTGTCTATATATACATACGTAATTTTTCTGCTTCTTGCTTTGTGCCATGGTGTTGGCAGTGAGACCATTCAGGCACTTTCTGAGTTACCACTAGAACTGTCTGTAGCAGTTACCCTATCATCATTGTCATCATCCATCATTATTTTTTTATTTTTTTGTCATTTTCCCTTTTCTAGGGCCACTCCCACGGCATGTGGAGGTTCCCAGGCTAGGGGTCTAATCGGAGCCGGAGCCACCAGCCTACTCCAGAGCCACAGCAACTCGGGATCCTTAACCCACTGAGCAAGGGCAGGGATCGAACCCGCAACTTCATGGTTCCTAGTCGGATTCG
Source organism: Phacochoerus africanus (assembly GCF_016906955.1). Taxonomy (NCBI): domain Eukaryota; kingdom Metazoa; phylum Chordata; class Mammalia; order Artiodactyla; family Suidae; genus Phacochoerus; species Phacochoerus africanus. The sequence goes on along the minus strand of NC_062553.1, from coordinate 19,400,506 downwards.
TTAACCACTGCGCCATGACGGGAACTCCCATCCATCATTATTATATTGCTATTTCTAACTGTTGTGGATTAAAAAAGCAGTTCACCTCATTTATATGTCCATTCAACTGACAGTCATTAAAACGCGGTGTGTAGATAAGCCTGGAAGCTTTACTTAAATGCATCTTTTGCTACCCAGACTTGATAACATTTACTAAGGACAATTAGAAAGCTTTTCCTTCCTTGCCTACTGAGCTAGGTTCTAAATAGTTGAGGCCTGGAGTTCTCATTGTGGCTCAGTGGTAAGGAACCTGACTAGTATCCACGGGGATGCAGGTGCGATCCCTGGCCTCACTCAGTGGGCTAAAGATCTGGCATTGCTATGAGCTGTGGTGTAGGTCACAGATGCAGCTCAGATCCCTCATTGCTGTGGCTCTGGCGTAGGCCAGCAGCTGTAGCTCTGATTCAACCCTTAACCTCCATATGCTGAGGGTGGGGCCCTAAAAGGCAAAAATAAATGAATAAACAAATAGTGAAGCCATCGGTACTAAACTCCCATATTAGGAAGACTGACAAGTTGGTGCCAATGTGGACCAGTGTGTGTGTGTGTGTGTGTGTGTGTGTGTGTGTGTGTGTGTGAGAGAGAGAGAGAGAGAGAGAGAGATGCATATATATATATATACATACATACTCTGAATCTCACAGCCTGAGTGGTGGCCAGGAGTCCAGGGCAGAGAGAGAGGTGGCTTCCCTGCCATTCTGGCCTTCTTTCTGTTTCCATCATTCATTCCCACCCCAGGGCCTGGGCTCTTGCCATCCCCTCTGTTGGGAACTTTCTCCCAGATTTTCGCAAGGACACTCCTTACCATTCAGGTGTCAGAGATCTCTGTTCATTTCCTTTGCCCACAACCATTGTCACCTATTTTTATTTCCTTACCAGATCATCATATGGCTTTTTTTTTTTTTAATCAACAATAGACCTCCAAAGAGACAGCTTCTTCCCAGGCTGAGGGACTGGGATTTGGGGTCCCAATTGCTCCCTAAATGTTTCACTTTCAACTTAAACTTTTTTTTTTTTTTGGCTGTGCCTGCAACATATGGAAATTCATGGGTCAGGGATTGAATCCAAACTACAGCTGCAACCTGTGCCACAGCTGCAGCAATGCTGGACCCTTAACTAGCAGGAACTTCTACTTAACCTTTTTTTTTCTTTTTTTTTTTTAGGGCCACCCAAGGCATATGGAAGTTCCCAGGCTAGGGGTCAAATTGGAGCTGCAGCTGTTGGCTTACACCACAGCCACAGCATCGCTGGATCCAAGCTGCATCTGTAACTGACACCAAAGGTCAGGGCAACGCTGGATCCTTAACCCAGAGTGAAGCCAGGGATTGAACCCACATCCTCAAGGATACTATACCAGGTTCTTAACCTGCTGAGCCACAACGGGAACTCATTTAAAACATTTTTATCACAACGGGAACTCATTTAAAACCTTTTTTTTCAGTTCCATGCCCTTTGTTTTACCTGAAAACCTGATGAAATACTAACACAAGTTCTAGCCATTTGAGCACCTACTCTCATGCGTATACGGATATGAGGTGGGCATAAGGGGAGGCCTGGCCTGGGCCAGGATGACACTGTCCTGTCTTTTCCTCCTGAAACCCTCCCTGCACTCATGCACCACGTCAGCCACCTCACACTCTACCAGCTAACAGAAGAAGGCTTTTAGATTGTTTTTGCCCAAAGACAATGTCTTCTCACACTGCTTCTTTCTCAAAAGATCCATTTTCTGGAAATGCAGCAGGCTGAGGTAGCCTCCCCAAATGGCCCTGCCTTCCGGCAAACCTCTCCCTCCCCAAAGGTCCCTGCCTTTGGAGGAGCAAGACCCACAGGGCTAACACTCCTTATCTTTCTACATTGCTGCTATTTTTAGAGCTCGGTCCTGCTGAACTGTTAAAGAAAACAGATAAAGTGCCTGAGCTCCGCAGGGCAGGAGTCAGTCCCTCAGGGGCAGACCCCAGGCAGGGAACGCTTGGGGAAGCCAGGTGGAGAGAAGACGGGTGTGTCCTGTGCTAGTCTGAGCCAGAAACACCCAGTCCGGGCCTCAGCTCCAGATGTTGCAGGGGGACACACTGACCAACAGATGCTCCCAGATCTGTGGACTTTTCTGGAGACTCCAGATACCTAATTTTTCATGTGAAACTTACCACTTAAAAAAAAAAAAAATGGGTGAAGTTCCTGCAGTGGGTTAAGCATTGCTCCAGCTGTGGCGTAGGTTGCAGCTGCAGCTCAGATTCAGTGTCTGGCCCAGGAATTCCATATGCCGTAGGTGTGGCTAAAAAAGAAAAAAAAAAAAAAGGGCAGGTCAATCAAAGCAGGTCTGTGGACTGCCAATTTGATGCTAGACTATATTCTCAGGTGTTCAGACCCTGGCCCAGTGCAGAAAGGTGTGTGGCTCGTCCTCCGACCCCCAGTGCTTCTCCTGGCCCCTTCAGTGGGCCTGCTGTTCTTTAAAGTAGCAGAGAGAAGCTCCTAAGAGGGGATGGGGGTGCTGTACCCGGGAAGACGACTATGCCAAGAGAGATGGGTACCCAGGAGCCAGGTTCTCATTTCTCTTCCTTGGCCCAGTACCTGTCCTCTGAGTCACCAGGCCTGGAACAACCAAGGCACTCAGACTGTCAGGGGAACCAACCCCTGACCTTGCCCCATCCTTTCCAAGTTCCCCATCCATTCTTGCCAGCAATGGAAACAAGAAAAGGAGGGATGGGAGTTCCCTTAATGGCTCAGTGGGTTAAGAATCTGACTAGTATCCATGAGGATGGAGGTTTGATCCCTGGGCTTGTTCAGTGAGTTAAGGATTTGGCGTTGCCGTGAGATATGGTGTAGGTCACAGGTGCAGCTCAGATTCTGCGTTGCTGTGGCCTTGGCGTAGGCTGGCAGCTGCAGCTCTGATTCAACCCCTAGCCTGGGAACCTCCATATGCCATGAGTGCAGCCCTAAAAGAAAAAAGCAAAACAAAGACAAAAACAAAAAACCAAAAAAAACAACAACGAAAAGGAGGGATGACCCCTATGCCTGTTTGATTCTCAGCTGTCAACACCAGGCCCACAGAGATAGCAGCTATATTCTAAGTCCTGTCTGCTTGGACCCCCAGCCCCAATGGCAGTGGGCAAGCAGCTTGGTGCTGTACTGGCCGCAGACACTGCAAAGAAAAAAAAAAGGTATTAAAGTGGATTGTGCCATAAAAGCTTGAAAAAGTGACTCCAAAAATAACACCTGAACAAAACCACTTAGAACCTCTGCATCCATTAGGGGCTTCTTCAGGGCCTGTGACAGTGTTGATAATTTTAGAATTGTTCAGCCAGGCTCACCGATAGCATATCAGTCCCCTCAGATGTAGCCAGAATTTAGGAAAGGTCAAAGAATGTGTTCCATGGTTGTGCGAAAGCGTTAGACTTCAAAGAATCGGGTTTAAATGGGAAACGGGTAAAGGAACAGAACACAGACTGACATAACTGTAGGCTTTGTTCAACCTTGTTTAAATATGTATAGAAATATGCAAAGAAAAATTTTGGAAAGCAATGCACAAAAAATATTCAGGGTGGTTCTCTCTGGTAGTGGGAATGAGTGAGTTTATTTTCTGTCTATTTGTAGGCTGCTCCAAAAAGGAGTTAAGGAAACCTACAAATAGACAAAGGAAAATTGATTCAAAGTAAGTGAGGAAGCAGAAGCACAGAGAAAGGTAGGGAAGTCAGACTGAGGCAGGAGCGGCAGGTGCTCCAACCACCATTTTTGTAGATCAAACCCTTCCCCAGGAGTTCCTGCTGTGGTGCAATAGATTAATGATCTGGCTTGTTTCCATGGAGCCAACGGTCTGATCCCGGACCCTTGCACTGCGTTAAGGATGCTGCATCTGTGGTGTCACAGGTCGGCTCACATTCGATCCCTGGGGGCAGCGGAAAGAAGAAACAAACAAACAAACTAACAACAACAACAACAACAAAACCCTTCCCCAATCTCATGTGACTTAATTTAATACAAAATGCAGGTCTACACTCACTGGCACTGAGGAACTTTTTAAAATTTTTTTTTTCTTTTTTTTTTTTTGAGGCCGAATCTGAGCTGCAGCTGCCACCCTATGCCGCAGCCATAGCAACCCCAGATCTGAGCTGCATCTGTGATCTATACCACCGTTCAGGGCAACACCAGATCCTTAACCCACTGATCAAGGCAGGGATTGAACCTGCATCCTCAAGGATCCTATTCGCCACCCTGGAGCCACAGTGGGAACTCCAGAACTTAAGTTCTTAATGACAGTATAGTACATTCTGCATGAAGGCAGAGATTTTTCTCTCACTCCTTGTGTCCCCCAGACCTAGAGGGGTGCCTGGCTCAGAGCGGAACTCAACGGACACTTGGAGAATGAATGCGTGACACAGGACAGCCTGACGGCATCAATGTCATGGTCCGCCTTTGCGCCAGTTCCCCCTTTATCAGAACCTGGCTCATCTCAGGAAGGAAGGCCCCCAAGAGCCCGCCTGATCACAGGCATCGCATTCCTGCCCGGACTCTCCAAACTCCCAGCGCTGTCCTCTGATGACGACGCGGCTGCCCTCGGGCTTTTCCCATCACAGCCTGCGGAGGGTGAGGAGGGGCTCCCTGACCTGTGAGGGGTCCAAATGTGCCCTGGGCAGCTGTCCAGAGGATCTTATGCTGAGGACAGCAGCTAGTTGCCAGGAACAATAAAGGCCCTTTGTCCTTTCTCAATAAAATTGATACCTTTTCCCTCCCCTGCTAGAGGCTCTATAACCCCTAAGAACAGGCAAGGAGCGTTGCCGTTTTTAATGCTCCCATCAGCTGATATTTCATTCTTTCTGATCTGCAGTGGCAGGTGGGGGTGGGGAAGACCCTTCGATGAGACTCAGAAAACTGCAGCAGGCAGGCGAGGAGGAGCACACACCGCCTAGTCCTGTTTCAGGAAGTTTGCCTCTCTTCTAATGTTGGGTCACTGCACAGGTCACATAGTCCCTGCCCTTTATGGTAAGCCTGGCCAATTTCAATTCTTTCCCGAAACTTCCAGAGTAACCCCTTTTGATCCGGGCACTGTGATACCTACTGACCCCCTTTCACAGGGCACCTGTCAAAGCACTTTCCACTCCCCCAGGAGTTTAAGGCCCCCTCTCTAAGCACGTATAACTCCGTGGGAACCTTTGGATTCAAGCTCAGTACTGCCATCATTTCAACAATTTATAGGAAACACAGAAGCACACAATGTTTAAGTTGGAACAAACCTTAGAAATTAAAAAAAAAATTTTTTTTTTTTCTGTGCAAACAGATAAGACAGATAAAAGCAGAAATGGGTGATCTGATACCCCAGCCTCCCTCTCGATCTCCCTTCCAGCCCCGATAACCTGGGGGGAGGGAGGCAGCACAGGGGCAGGGTACAGGTTGGGGTTGGGGAGGGGGGCTCTGTGAAACCCCTGGCAATTCTGAGATGCGTTTTTTTTTTCTTTTAGCCACACCTGCAGCATAGGGAAGTCCCCTAGGCCAGGGATCAAATCCAAGCTGCAGCTGCAACCTATGCCACAGCTGCGGGCAATGTCAGATCCTTAACCACACTGTGCCAGGCTGGGCTGGGATCAAACCCGTGCTGCCACAGAGACAACACTGATCCTTAACTCGCTGCACCGCCGTGGGACCTCCCTGAGTTACATTTTGAAAAACCTGAATTGCTCCTTATATTTAGAAAAAAAAAAAGAAAAAAAAAGATAGTGAAGATTTCTATTATGAAAGGAATCTACAGGAGTTCCCTGGTGGCCCAGTGGGTTAAGGATCCAGCACTGTCACGGCTGTGGCTTGGGTTACTGCCATGCTGCGGGTTTGATCCCTGGCTCAGCAACTCCCGAATGCCAAAAATAAACAAATAAATAATAAATGAAAGCAATTTATAGTCGTGGGAATTGTGATATTTCAAAAAAAGGGCATTTACTGTCAATGAATAGTCACAATGACAGTGTCGGTGCATTTCCTTCCAATTTTTTTTTTTTTTTAATTCTCCTACACACAGAGGGGTTTGGTTTGTTTCATTTTTTGCCTGAGGCCATGTGCAACCAGAGTGAGGGCACCTTTTCCAGCTCACATGAAAGAGTGAGCCAGTGGCGGGGCCCATGTTGTAGCTGCACAGACCTCATTCCACAGGTTCGGCTTCGTGCTGTTGGGAACCACAATCACCTTGTGGGTGATGACCTCGCTCTTCAGCACGGATGTGGCGGGTCGGGGCTCCTTGGGAGAGATTCTGATGGGGAGGTGGACACTACACTTAGCCTGCACCACGGCAGTGACCCAAGCCACAGCGAGGCCAGCGCTAAAGCCACCCTGCAGAAGACAGCCCAGCATGGGGGCCGCAGGTCACGGGGAGGAAGGCGGGCGAGCAGGCACGCTCTGCTGGCAGCCTTCCAGACCTCTGGCGGGCATCATTTATCCTTTTTGGCTGAGCCCGTGAGCCGGGATCACTACCTCCTCCTTCGTCACTCTCCGCTGATGACGCTGCGTCTATCTTGCCGAGGAAATGGAAGCTCTTGAAAGAGACCATCCCGGTCTCCCCCAAATGAACTCATCTTCCTGAATGTGCATCCATGTCCTCTGCATGCCCTCTTTGTCCGTGGCTGACCTCTCCTGGCTCCAACCCCAGACAACCCCTTACCAGACCTTCTTCGCTCTTCCCTGAGCCCGGACAGCCGTCCTGAAAGGGCCCCTCCCCCGGCCCCCTCCCCGCGTTATTAACTCTCTGCTCAGCGGGAGGCTATCTGTTGGTTGCTGGGGGTTCTGCCATCCCTGGAAACCATCCCCTCCTTGACGTCACGCCCGTCTCTTAGGTGTCCCATTTCTCTCCTTTCTCTTTTAGCAAAATTCCTTGAAGGAGACATCCAGTGTCCATCTTTACTTCTTCCCTCCATCGCATTCGCATTTCGCTTTGTTTGTTTTTGGCCACGCCCGTGGCACATGGAAATTCTCAGGCCAGGGCTTGGCCATAGCAGTGAACCAAGCCAATGCAGTGACAACACTGGATCCTTAACCCGTGGGGCCACAAAGGAACTCCCTGTGGTTTTTTTTTTTTTTTTTTTTTTTGCTTTTTAGGGCTGCACCCATGGCATATGGAGGTTCCCAGGCTAGGGGTCAAGTCGGAGCTGCAGCTGCTGGCCTACACCACAGCCACAGCAACGCCAGATCCAAGCTGCATCTGCAACTTACATCAGAGCTCAAAGGAACACCAGATCTGTAACCCATTGAGCAGAGCCAGGGATCGAACCCGAGTCCTCATGGATACTAGTCAGGATCATTACTGCTGAGCCACCATGGGAACTCCTCCCTTTGTGTTTTTAATAATTTGGGGGGCGGGTGGCACACCTGCGTTGTGTGGAAGTTCCCAGGCTAGGGATCGAAACTGCGCCCCAGGTGAAGCAGCACTGGATCCTTAACCTGCTGCACTGCAGGGGAACTTCCATCCCATTCTCTCTTGAACCCACTCCAACCAGGCTTTGGCCCCCTCTATGCCACTAAAGGAGCTTGTATCAAGGTCACCACTGTCTTGGTCAGGGCTTAGTCATCTTGCTCAACCTCATGACAGCCCGTGAGGTGTGTGAGCCGTCTCCCTGACTTGAACGCTCGTTCATCGCTCCGCTTCTCTCTTAATGTTCCTCCTCCACCACGGCCAGTCACGCCCCACGAGTCCCTTGTTGGATTCCCTTCCTGACTCTTCCATGTCATAGTGCCTCAGGGGTCAGTCCTCAGTTCTCTTCCACTCAGTCTTTAGATCAGTGACCTTCAAACTTTTTTTTTTTTTTTGCTTTTTATGGCCACACCGGAGGCATGTGGAGGTTCCCAGGCTAGAGGTTCCCAACTACAGCTGCCAGCCTGTACCACAGCCACAGCAACGCGGGATCTGAGCCGTGTCTGCGGCCTACACTGCAGCTCACGGCAACGCCAGATCCTTAACCCACTGGCAAGGCCAGCGATTGAATCCTTATGGATACTAGTCGGGTTCATTAACCACTGAGCCACAAAGGGAACTCCCGACCTTCAAACTTTTGATCGTGACTCACAGTAAGAAATACCTTTTACATCCTGACTCAGTTTGTGCATGTACACGAACACAACGGGAATAAAATGTTCCACAGAAAATGACCAACCTTACTATATAAAACACACTCTGAAATTTTCTATTTTATTTTCCCTCTTTTTAAAAAAAAATGCTGGTCAGAACTACCACTGAGTCAGGTCCTTGGTCTGTAAATGCCTTTAAATGCCATCTCCATGCTGACAACTCTTAAATATATTATCTCTAGCCTGGACCTACCTGAGCTTCAAACAGGAATTTCCAACTGCCTCTCAACAGTTCCCTTCATAGGCACATCCCATAATATCCACCAGCCTTGCAAACTGGACATGACCTAACTCCACTCCTGACCCCCCAGCCTTCCTCATCTAAGTAATGAGTCACTTAGTTACTTAGAGCAAAATCTTTAGAGCAAGCATTTAAAAAGAGATAATACCTATCCTTTCCAAACTATTTTTTTTTTTCTTTTTATGGTTGCACCTGTGGCAGATGGAGGTTCCCAGGCTAGGGGTTGAATCAGAGCTGCAGCTGCTGGCCTACACCACAGCCACAGGCACACCAGATCTGAGCCATATCTTCAACTGATGCCATGATTTTCAGCAATGCCAGATCCTTAACCCACTAAGGCCAGGATTGAACCCACATCCTCACAGGCACTATGTCAGGTTCTTAACCTGCTAAGCCACAAAGAGAACTCCCCAAATTTGTTTTTAAAAACTAAAGAGGCAAAAAAAAAAAAAAAAAGGAGTTCCCGTCATGGCGCAGTGGTTAACGAATCCGACTAGGAACCATGAGGTTGCGGGTTCGGTCCCTGCCCTTGCTCAGTGGGTTAACGATCCGGTGTTGCCGTGAGCTGTGGTGCAGGTCGCAGACGCGGCTTGGATCCCGCGTTGCTGTGGCTCTGGCATAGGCTGGTGGCTACAGCTCCGATTTGACACCTAGCCTGGGAACCTCCATGTGCCGCGGGAGCGGCCCAAGAAATAGCAAAAAGACAAAAAAAAAAAACTAAAGAGGAAAGAATGCTTCCCAACTCATTCCATGAGGCCAGCATTGCCCTCATATCAAAATCAAAGACACCACAAGAAGAGAAAATTGCAGGCCAATATCCCTGATAAAAATAGATGCAAAAATCCTCAACAAGGAGTTTCTATTGTGGCTCAGCAGTAATGAACCCAGCTAGTATCTACGAGGACTCAGGTTCCTTCCCTGGCTTCACTCATTGGGTTAGGGTTAGGGTTAGACTCTGGTATGACCATGAACTGAAGTGTAGGTCGCAGATGCGGCTCAGACCCGAGATGCTGTGGCTGTGGCATAGGCTGGCAGCTGTAGCTCTGATTCGACGCCTAGCCTGGGAATTTCCATATGCTGCAGGTGCGGCCCTAAAAAAATAAATAAATAAATAAATAATGGACTTATCATATAATCCAGGATTTAACTTCTGGGTACTTACCTAAAGAAAATTATAACATTAATTCAAAAAGATATATGCACATCAATGTCCATTGCAGCATTTTTTTTTTCTTTTTAGGACCACATCTATGGCATATGGAAGTTCCTGGGCTAGGGGTCCAATCAGAGCTGCATCTGCCAACCTACACCACAGCCACAGCAATGCCGGATCTGAGCCATGTCTGTGACCTATACCACAGCTCATGGCAATGCTGGATCCTTAGCCCACTGAGCAAGGCCAGGGATTGAACCCAAATCCTCAAAGACACTACGCTGTGTCCTTAACTCACTGAGCCACAACGAGAACTTCAATTGTAGCATTGTTTATAATAGCCAAGATATGGAAGGAGTCTAACAGATGACAAATAGATAAAGAAGATGTGGTGTATGTTTACAATGAAATACCACTTAACCATAAAAAAGAATGAAAGCTTGCCTTTTTTCAACAACACAGACGGACCTGGAGGGTATGATGCTAAGTAAAATAAGTCAGACCGAGAAAGACAAATACCATAGATCCCACTGATGTGTGCAATCTAAAAAAAAACAAAGGAAATGAACTAAAAAACCCAAAACAGAAACAGACTCAACCATACAGAGAACAAACTAGTGTTTGCCAGAGAGGAAGGGAGTGGGGTTTGGGTGAAACACGTGAAGGGATTAAGAGGCACAAACTTCCAGTTATAAAATTACTAAGTTACAGGAATGTAATGTACAGCATGAGGAAAGCAGTCCCTAAGATCGTATGAACTTTGTATAGTGACTGATATTAACCAGACTTGCAGTGATCATTTCATCATATATAAACACACTGAGTCACTATGTTGTACACCTGAAGCTAATATAATATTGGAAGTCAATTATCCTTCAATCCTTTCTCAGTCTTCCACCTAATGTATCATAAAATGCTTCAGATGGCTCTACCTTCAAAAGATACCTCCAAGCAACCACTTAGCATTTCTTTTACCATGCTAGCCTGGCCACATTTTTCTCTCCCAGCTTATTTCCAGTGCCTTAACACACTTTCTGCGTGCAATCCAATCCCTCTACAGTCTGTTCTCCAATACAGCAGCCAAAGGAAGCTCTGAAATAAATTGCATCATGCCCTTTCCTACTCACGTCTCCCCATCCCACTTACAACACAATCTAAAGTCTTTCCAGGCCCTCAACAGGTTGGCTGATCTAACCTCACGGCCTTCACACCAACCACATCAGCCCTCCTGCAGTTCCACACACTTAGCAAGGAGGTTCCCATCTCAGGGTCATTGGCCTCGCTGATCCCTCTTCCTAGAAGGCCTGGGTATTGCACAACTTGCTTCCTTGCTTCCACAAGTACTATCTTATCTGAGAAAGCTTCCCTAACCACTGGGGGACGATTGAACCCATTCTTTTGTCTTGTTTTCCTTTTCTTCACACTCATCACCACCTAACATTATTGTATATTTTTCACTCTTTCCATTTTCTGTAGACCATAAGTTCCTTGAGGAGAGGTTGAATCTTTATCTTGGGCCCAGTAAATTCCTGTTGTACAACAGGTATGTGATGAATTTTATTGAAACAAATGGCACTCAAATTGGCTTCATTCCAAGCAGGTCAAGGTAGGCGTGGCCCCTGGAGGATGATTAGGGAGGAGACAGGCTTCGGGCACAATGGATAGAGCTCGCCCTGCCCTAATCATTCAAGTTTAGGTGCAAAACAGACCTAATCTAACAAAAAATGCCACTGTGTTGACATAACCAAAATCCTTCAACAGCCTACCAAAGGGGGGGGGGGGGCGCTAAATTTTTTCTTTTCTTCTCTTTTTCTTTTTCGGGCTGGCCTTGTGGCATATGGAGGTTCCCAGATGAGGGGTCAAACTGGAGCTGCAGCCTCCGGCCTACACAATAGCCACAGCAACATCAGATCCGAGCCGTGTCTGTGACCTACACCACAGCTCACAGCAACACCACTGAGTGAGGCCAGGGGTCGAACCTGTGTCCTCATGGATACCAGTCAGATTTGTTACTTCTGAGCCACGACAGTAACTCTCAGATTTTTTGTTTCTTTTCTTTTCTTTCTTTTTTTTTAATTTTAAAACTCAGAGAACATTACCATTGGGCTCTTTAAGGTTTTGGTGGTTTTTTTTGGTCTTTTTTGTCTTTTTAGAACCTCCGCTGTATATGGAGGTTCCCAGGCTAGGAATCTAATCGGAGCTGTTGCTGCTGGCCTACACCAGAGGCATGGCAATGCCAAATCCGAGCCTCATCTTCAAGCTACACCACAGCTCATGGCAACGCCGGATCCTCAACCCACTGAGTGAGGCCAGGGATTGAACCCGCAACCTCATGGCTCCAGTCAGATTTGTTTCCGCTGCACCAAGACAGGAACTCTGGATTTTTAAGATTTTCAAGAACTTCCTCATTAAACAAATTAGTAACTTGATGTTCAAAACTTTAACGACTTGTCCAGGGTCGCTGCCATTTGGGATAAAGTCAGGGAAGGCCGAGGATCTTCTGAGGCCAGTACAAGGGTCGTCTTCCTACCTGCAATGCGAATTCTTTATGAGCGTTTGTACAGGCTGCATGGAGTCACTGAATTCTTAAAACACAGAAAAAGCACTTGGCAATCCATTCCCTGGAGGAGTGTCTGCCCAGGCGGGGTAATTGTGGAGAAGAGCAGATCTGGAGGAAACACCAATCAGAAAGGTGTAGCAAGGATACAGCACTTGGCTTACCCGCCGCCCCCCCCCCCCCCCCCCCGCCCCCGGGTGGTGTGTTAATACAAATCCTCTCCTCTGAATCAAAGCTGGCTTTTGTTAAGATTTAGGTGCCTGAAGGCAAGTCAACCTGTAACTCCAGATTCAAGGCGGCTGCCTAGTCTCCAGCTGCCCTCTGCAACCTAGGGGATTCTGAGCTGACAGAGAACTTGAATATGGCACTGGACCTTGCAAACAAAGCTTACTTGGGCACCACTGGCATGGAAATGAGGTGGCCTACAGAAATGTTAATAGAACAGTTACTGTCTATAGAAGTTTGATTTCCTTTATTGTGTTGTGAGCATTTCTTTTTGTTGCTTTTCTTTCTTTCTTTTTTTGCTTTTCAGGGCTGCACCTGTGGCACGTGGAAGTTCCCAGGCTAGGAGTCCAATCGGAGCTGCAGCTACCAGCCTACACCACAGCTTCAGCAGTGCAGGATCCTAGCCACGCCTGCGACCTACACCACAGCTCATGGCAACGCTGGATCCTTAAACCCACTAATCAAGGCCAGGGATGGAACCCGCATCTTCATGGATACTAGTCAGATTCATTTCCACTGCGCCCCAACGGGAACTCCAGTGTGAGCGCCAACGAACTCCTTGTCATTAAATTTTTCTTTGAAGTCTTTTTTTTGCACCTCCTGCAGCATATGAAATTTCCGGGGCCAGAGGTGAAATCTAAGCCTCAGCTGTGACCCACGCCACAGCTGCAGCAACGGGAATTGAAACCACGCCTCAGCAGCCACTCAAGCTGCCAGAGACAACAATGGGTGCTTAACCACTGAGCCACAGTGGAAACTTCTCTTTGAATTTATTGAGGCCACAATTTACAAATGCCTCTTCCCAATCTTGGTGAGAGGTCCTGCCAGAGGACCTGCATCTTCACCCTCATCCTTCCCCAGACTGTCCTGCATCCTTTTTTTTAAGTTTTGTCTTTTTAGGGCTGTACCAGTGGCCACATGGACGTTCCCAGGCTAGGGGTCAAATCAGAGCTATAGTTGCCGGCCCACGCCACAGCCACAGCTACAGCCACAGACACCCGGGATCCAAGCTGCATCTGTGACCTATGCCGCACCCTGCAGCAATGCCGGATCCTCAACCTACTGAGCACAGCCAGGGGTAAAACCTGCATCCTCATGGATGTTAGTTGGGTTCTTAACCCATGAACCACACAGTTACTCCAAAGAGAGAGTTGTTGTATGGGGACCCCTGAACAAGGTGGTTCCGTCCTGCATTGATAGGTCTTGTGGTGCCTCCTAAAGGATGATGTGGCCCCAGCCACCCTCAGGAAGTAAGCCTCCCCTCCTACCCTAAATCTCCAAAAGCCAGCAGGTGGGGTTGGGGGAGGGAGGCCATGTAAGTCTGGAGGCAAGGCCGGGGGCACCCCCAAATTCCCACCTCCTCCCGCTTCACACACTTTGCCTGGGGGAAGTGGAGCAGGATACATCCTGCTGAGGCTCTGGAATCACAGCTTGTGCCAAGAGCTGAGTAACTTGAGACAGCCTAGGGTTAAACCTTGATGGGTTTGGGTTTATCTCATTTAATCTTTATAATCACCTTATCAACTTGATCCCATCCACATTCTGCTGACTACCTCCAATCACACGCCTGGTAAGTAGCAAGGCACAGGAACCCAGGACACCAAGAAAGTTTTTATCTGTACACACGGTGACAAAACTCAAGACTCATCAGTTAATTATCATAACAATCCTAAGCAGCTTGGCCGTTTAATACCCATTTTCTGGATGAAGAGCTTGGGCTCAGAGGCATCGATATTTTACCCAAGGTTAAAAGTTAGTTTCTGGTCCAATCAGGATTCAAACCCAGATTAGCTACTGCTCTGTACATTCCCTTACAGGTCTAAGCATGAATCTGAATGACGTGTCGGAGTTCCCATCATGGATCAGTGGCTAATGAATCTGACTAGCATCCCTGAGGACACAGGTTCAATCCCTGGCCCTGCTCAGTGGGTTAAGGATCCAGTGATGTAGCAGTGGGGTAGGTCAAAGATGCGGCCTGGATCTGGCCCAGATCCTGTGTTGCTGGGCTGTGGTGTAGGCTGGTGGCTACAGCTCCATTTCAACCCTTAGCCTGGGAACTTCCATATGCCATAGAGGTGACCCTAAAAAAAAAAAAAAAAGAATCTGAATGATGTGGACCTAACTACTAAGGGGATATAAGCTCTAGAATAAGTGTCCCCCTGTTCAAGTGATAGGCGACACACCTCCTTTATTCTGGGCCCTTCCTCTGGACTTCCTTCATCACTCCCTGCCAAGCACGACCACCTGACATCCCACCAGTCACAGAGACCAGCTCTGTTCACCCGGGACTCAAGGAAACCAATACACTGTGGTCTGAAGTCCCTTGGACCCCACAGCAGTCTTCATGCAGGGGAAGGATGCAATTGGAAAGAGCTGGAAACTCACAAGGTAAGCTTAGCCCGCTCTTGCCTTCAGCCTCCCTAAATCTACTCTAGCCACCTCCCACCTCAGGGCGAACAGCCCCACCCATGCCAGCTCCCTCCCTAAACACACCTGGAGGAGGGGACCCTGTAGACATTGAGTGGGGAGGGTCTAGGTTTGCTGCTAAAGAGCCTGCACTGCACAGGACACCCCCTGCAATGAGGGATCCAGCCAAAAACATCATTAGTGCCAAGGCTGAGAAATTCCAAGCTGGGATGTTTTTGTTCAAGGCAGACAGAGGCGGCCACTCCACAATTTATGCCCTAAATCTGTGTTCCGTCTACTGTGTGGCACTGGTCTCTACTCCTGTTTAGGAGGCTCTTAGTGTAAAGAATAATGAGTTCCTCTTTTTTTTCTTTTTTTTTGTCTTTTTGTTGTTGTTGTTGCTATTTCTTGGGCCGCTCCCTCGGCATACGGAGGTTCCCAGGCTAGGAGTTGAATCGGAGCTGTAGCCACCGGCCTACGCCAGAGCCACAGCAACGCAGGATCCGAGCCACGTCTGCAACCTACACCACAGCTCACGGCAACGCCGGATCGTTAACCCACTGAGCAAGGGCAGGGACCGAACCCGCAACCTCATGGTTCCTAGTCGGATTCGCTAACCACTGCGCCACGACGGGAACTCCTGAGTTCCTCTTTTCAAGAGACTCAGGAAAGTGACCTGAACGGACGTCAAATGATGAATTTCTTCTTCCAGAATCCAGATGAACAGATGTAGGGAGTTCGACAGAAATTCGAAATGCCTGATGAGGACAATATGGAGCATGTATGAACACATGCAGGTGCCTCTTGGACTGTAGCCCAGGACCCGGGACTTTGACAGCCTAACACATTTTAACTTCCTCCAAAGGAGGCTGGCCTCGTACCTGGGGCTAGAGGGGCTTCAGCAAACAGTCGGGCTTGGAAAGCAAACTCTTATAATTCAAGTGATTTCTGGTCTTTGGAGTCTTCTTCCATCTCAACCTTTCTAGTTGTTTTGATAGTTTTGAAAAATGTTCCTTTCTTGAGACTCCTTCCACTGGTGGCTTCTGTGACACTGCATTGTTCTGGTTCAATTTGTGTCGCCTCTGATGGTTGGCTCCCCCCTCTACCCCCACCCCCCAGCTCTCTGCCCCTTCGAACAAGATCTCTTTTTCTCTTTCTCTAAACTCAACTGTGAACACCGCCCGCCCGGGGGTCATAACTTGGGGTCTTTGAGCCTCTTCCAGCCTCGCTGCCGCCATGGGCGTGGCCCAGGAGGGCTGTGGACTCAGGCAGCGCCTGGAGGCATCCCATCCGACCTTCTGGCACTAGCTTCTGGCATTACCTGGTGGACCACATAAAAGAAAAGAATTCCATCAAGTTCAAGGTTTTCCCAGTTAAACAGAAAAGACATTTAAATATCCTAAGACCTCCAAACCAAAATCCAATCCAATTTTTTTTTGTCTTTTTGCCTTTTCTAGGGCCGCTCCCAGGGCATATGGGGGTTCCCAGGTTAGGGGTCTAATTGGGGCTGTAGCTGCCAGCCTACACCACAGCCACAGCAACTCAGGATCCGAGGTGTGTCTGCCAACTACACCACAGCTCGTGGCAATGCCAGATCCTTAATCCACTGAGCAAGGCCAGGGATCAAACCCGAAACCTCATGGTTCCTCGTCGGATTCGTTAACCACTGAGCCATGACGGGAACTCCCAATCCAATCCAATTTTTAAAAAATGTCATCTTAAAGTAGCAGCCTGAGTGGAGCTAAGGATTCCTAGGATTACTCCTTCCAGAGTTTGGGAATCCTTGAGATAACAACTCTGAAAAAGGCTCAGGACTGGAGTGATAAGGATTTTTGTCTATTGATGGGTAAACAAAATTAACCCTGGGGGAGGTCCAGAATTAAGATCTACAAAGTAAACCAAGCCTAGAATATAGAAACTTTTGTGATAAATTTAGGCATAACCCGTACATATCCCTTATTTTAATTTCTTGAACTATTAAGCACATTAGTACTTGTAATAGGTTAACCCTGAGATTTTAATTTAAAATAGGCAATTTCATTGATTTAGACTTGAGAATTTAATTGAAATTTTATTCCATTTGTAAACCATATTGGAACACAAGAGTACTTGAAATCCATCATTTTTAGGTTTAATTTGTTAGATTTATAAAAATGAGGTATCTGGGGAGTTCCAATGTGGCTCAGCAGTAATGAATCCACGTATTCATAAGGACATGGGTTTGATTCCTGGCCTCACTCAATAGGTTAAGGATCCAGAGTTGCCATGACCTGTGGTATGGGTGGCAGACGAGGCACGGATCCTGCACTGTTGTGGCTGTGGTGTAGGCTGGCAGCTGCAGCCGTGATTCGTCCCCTAGCCTGGGAACTTCCATATGCCGTAAGTGCGGCCCTAAAAAGGCCAAAAAAAAAAAAAGCTGTTTGGGAAGTTCTGTTATAGTCAACAATTGCAATAACTGAAAGAAACCAAATATACTGAAAGTATAAATGAAGTTTAAAACGTAAAGTGATTTTAAAATTACTTGTTTATGTTGTACAACTATAAATATAATCAAATTTATTGAGTTAAAAAATAACTTGTTTAAACTGATAGATTTATAAATAGTGCAAAGATATTTATAAAATGAATTTAAAAAGATGGAGTAGGGTTTTTTAAAATTGAAACTTGAATGAATTTAAAATTTAAAACATTGAAATACTGGAATTCCTGTCATGACTCAGTGGGTTAAGAACCCAACATAGTGTCCATGAGGATATGGGATTGATCCCTGGCCTCGCTCAGTGGGTTAAGGATCCGGCATTGCTGTGAGCTATGATATAGGTCAAAGATGTGGCTTGGATCTGGTGTTGCTGTGGCCGTGGTGTAGGCCAGCAGCTGCAGGTGCCCTAAGTCTGGAATTTCCATAGGCCGCTGGTGCAGACCTAAAAAGCAAAATTAAAAAAGTTAAAACTGAAATATTTTCAGAAAAACCCTTTCCATACACAAAAGCCAATCTCAAGGGCACACAAAAGATAAACGAAGAAGTTCCCTGGTTGGCTCATCAGGTTAAGGATCTGGTATTGCCACTGCTGTGGCATGGGTTTGATCCTCGGTGGGGGATCTTCCACTGTGGGTGCAGCCAGCCTCCCCTAAATCCCCCCTAAAAAAGATAAGCAAACGAACAAAAAGCACCAGTTGGACAACTGGGTTGAACTTGAAGAGTATGTGGATCTGTGCATTTTTCTAGGGAGTGGATTCAGATCTTTATTCATATCCAAAGAGTCCTTGACCCAAAAAGTTTAAGAACCTCTTCCTGTGGAGGGAGTGACTTGTACATTAGCCGGGTCCTAATGGCAGCCCTAGAGAATCCCCGGGGTGCCCCCCAGCACCCCACATGCAACAGTCTACAAAACCATTTTCTTAGAGGGACCCTCCCAAACCCGTCCCTCCGGCAGAGATGCCTCTCCACCCAGCAACCCAGATGCCATCAGCCCTCTCCTTTGTCCCCGAATCTAACCAGTTACCCAATTCTATTGATCTCTCTATTGGGTTTCCCAAGTCTATTGATCCCTGCAATTGCTGAATCTAGTATCAATTCTAATTGATTTAATCAAATCAGAATGAGTAGAAATCAATAGAATTAGGGTGGCTAATTCCTTCCCCTTTGCCAAAAAGATCCAAACTGCCCCCAAACCCTAGGGATTCTTCCCTCTGAGCGTTCCCTGCATTTTCCTTTCTCCCAGTCCCCGCGCGAGCCTCAGGGCTGCAGGAGACGATGGTTCTCCCTGTGATCCTGATTGACTCTCCCCCAAATAGCCTCCAGTGTGTGGCTCCAGAGCGTTCCGTGGCTCTCTACTACTCCCGTGGGGATTTCATCACCCAGGCATGGGTGCCTTTATGCGAACTCTGAAAGCCACGCCAAGGGTTGACCCCTGTGTGCAGCTGTTCCTGCCTCCATCCTCTCCATGGGGAGAACGACCTTGAAGTGCCCTTAGCTTAACCTCTGGAAATCCCATTTTCCTTCAGGACTCAACCTACTCAACGACTCTCTTTTCCTTTGAACAATTCAAATCATCACTGATCACACGACCCGTTTCTGCTACTGTGTCCTCCAGCCCTTGAGTCCTCAAAGCTCCTGGAGGAAGGAAACCATTTCCTCTGCAGGTTTGAAACCCATGAAGGGAGACCCTGTTTCCATTCATTTTATTAAGCACCGACTGTGTGCCGGGCACTGATCCAGGTGTTGAGGAGAATGAGGGAAAGAAGCTTCCTGCTGTCAAATTTACAACCTCAGGGGAGCAAAGAGGAGATGAAAGGCAATAAACAAATAAAAAAAAAAAAACCACACGCAATTGTTTTAGTAGTGGCACATACACAAGGAGAATAAAAGAGTTGGGGATAAAGTGTGACAGTTTGGGGGAGGCTATTTTCTTTTCTTTTCTTTTCTTTTTTGGTCTTTTTTTGCTATTTCTTGGGCCGCTCCCGAGGCATATGGAGGTTCCCAGGCTAGGGGCTGAATCGGAGCTGCAGCCACCGGCCTACGCCAGAGCCACAGCAACGCGGGATCCGAGCCGCGTCTGCAACTTACACCACAGCTCACGGCAACGCCGGATCGTTAACCCACTGAGCAAGGGCAGGGACCGAACCCGCAACCTCATGGTTCCTAGTCGGATTCATTAACCACTGTGCCACGACGGGAACTCCGGAGGCTATTTTCTTTACCTATTTATTTATTTTTCTTTTTACAGCTGTACCTGTGGCATAAGGAAGTTCCTGGGCCAGGGGTCAAATCAGAGCTTCAGCTGAGGCCTAAGACACAACCACAGAAGCACAAGATCCGAGCCACATCTGCGACCCACACCGCAGCTAACAGCAAGACCCGATCCTTAACCCACTGAGCGAGACGAGGGATCGAACCTGCGTCCTCACAGACACAATGTCAGGTCCTTATCCCACTGAGCCACAACTACTCTGGGGAGGCTACTTTAGATCTAGGTGGCAGGAAAGCCCTTTCTGAGATGGTGACATTTGTGCTAAGACCTGAATGATGAGAAGCAGGCTCCAAGGGGAGATCTGGGGACAATGTTCCAGGAAGAGGGGACAGTGGGGGCAGATGTGGGGTGAGGGGACGTGTCATAATGAGGTGGTGGTTCCAGTGGAGTGAGTGAGGAAGTGCTGCACCAGAGTGAGGCCAGAGCCCATCCTATAGGGCCTTGAGAGGATCTGGCTGGGTTCAAGTGCATTGGAGGGTCTCAAGCAGAAGGTGTTAGCCCCAGAGTCAGTGATCTAAAAACTCCCGCTGCTGCTGTGTGGTGCATGGCTGTGGGTCCAGATCAAAGCAGGAAGGCCAGTTAGGAGGATGTGCAGTGATGCAAATTGGACTGGTGTGGCCATAGCCGATTGGGGTGACCGACCACCCCAGCTGGCCTGGGACTAAGGAGTTTCCTGGGATATGGGACCGTAAGTGCTAAAACAGGAAGATCCTGGCCAGCCTGAGTGGTTGGTCATCCTCGGCCACCACGCATCGAGGCCAAGAACACCTGACTCACCGATGGATGAGATGGAAGGAAAAGGAAAAAACCCTATGAGGACCGCCAGGAATGAGCTTGAACAGCGAGGTAAACAGATGGTGCTGGGGCACCATGTACTGGGATGGAGTGGAGGAGATAGAAGTTCAGGGGTAAAGTCAAAGCTGTGGCTTTCTGAGAGGCCCAAATGAGCCCCATAAATCTCTACCACACGGCAAAGCCACTGTAATAGCACGTGGAAGAGACTTACTGCTATTCCAGATCTACAGAGAAGGCAAGTGGGTACAAAAATAGGCATCCTGGGAGTTCCCGCTGTGGCTCAGTAGTAACAAACCCAACTAGTATCCATGAGGACGCAGGTCTGACCCCAGCCTCACTCAGTGGGTTAAGGCTCTGGCGTTGCTGTGGCTGTGGTGTAGGCCAGCAGCTGCAGCTCTGATTAGACCCCCTAGCCCAGGAACTTGCACATGCAGTGGGTGAGGTCCGAAAAAGATAAAAATAAATAAACAAACAAATAAAACACTAGCAGTGGGAGTTCCCTGGTGCTCTAGTGGTTAGAACTTGACACTTTCACCTCTGTGGCCTGGGTTCAGTCCCTGGTCTTGGGACGCAATATCCACATCAAGCTGCTGCTCACTATGGCCAGTATGTGTGTATGTGTATGTGTGTGTGTGTGTGTGTGTGTAGTGATGGTGATTTATTGTCTGTCATGTGCTGATCTTTGTGCCAGAGATGGGGTATCCGGGGTGCTGGTGATGAGCACGGCCTTGCCCTTCAGGGGCCCATGTTCTAGCAGGGAAGTCAGACCATGAACAGATCACATCAAGAATTATTTGTGGGAGTTCCCGTCGTGGCTCAGTGGTTAACGAATCTGACTAGGAACCATGAGGTTGCGGGTTCGGTCCCTGCCCTTGCTCAGTGGGTTAACCATCCGGCATTGCTGTGAGCGGTGGTGTAGGTCGCAGACGCGGCTCGGATCTCACGTTGCTGTGGCTCTGGCGTAGGCCGGCAGCTCTAGCTGCGATTAGACTCCTAGCCTGGGAACCTCCATGTGCCGCGGGAGTGGCCCAAGAAATGGCAAAAAAAAAAAAGACAAAAAAAAAGAATTATTTGTGGGAGTTTCCTTGTGGCACAGCAGGTTAAGCTGAGCCAGGGACTGAATCTGGCATTGTCACTGCATCGGCTCGAGTCACTGCTGTACCACAGGTTCCATCCCTGGCCTGAGAATTCTATACATTGCAGGTGCAGCCCCCACCCCCAAAAGAATTGTGTAGCATATGCGCCTGAGAATGCACCAGGGACACGTGTGTGGTGTCATATCACACTCTCAAGCCCTCTGTAAGGGGGTTCTTTCACTCCTCCGGCTTTTGTAGCCGAGGCCAATCAGCGTGGGACCAGGACTTGGCTGAGATCCCTCTAAGGAGTGAGAGACAGCTTAGGGATTCCACACCTGGCCTCAGAGTGGATATTGTGCTCACTGCCTCTTGGCAGCTCTGGAAGGTGCCCGGAGCAACTTAGGATTCAGGAGGAATGAACTCCAGCTAATGCTTTGTCTGCCAGAAACTTCCTGACAGCACCACCAACTAGCGTTCACCAGGCAGGTTCTTCCCCAGAGGAGGCAAATTACCAATGACCACTGGTTGCTTTGACGTGGTGATGGAGCTGGATGCCTGGGAAAAAGAACACCATTTTTTTTTTTTTTTTTTGGTTGCGTCCATGGCACGTGGAAGTTCCTGGGCCAGGAACTGAACCTGTACCACAGCAGACACCACCAGGTCCTTAACCCACTGCACTACAGGGGAACTCCAAGGGAAACATTTTGCTGCATGTTCTTTTGCACTTTTGAACTTTGAGCCGTCTGAATATAATTATTAGCTACTCAAAAATAAATGCTAATATTAAAGTTCAAAAAGAGAAAAAAAGAACAGAAAGACTTACGAATTATCTTCAGGAGAATCCTGGAGTGAATGAGCCCCTAAAGACCTTCGGTTTCAGCAAAATCTCCGTGGGTCCCCCAGCTCAGTCTCCCCTGGCTGCAGAGGGGAGGCAGCCTCTCCTGGGTTAATTCCCCCTTGGGGCTGCATTCCAGATTCCCCAGATCTATGACTTTCTGTTCCTCTCAGTTAGATCTGGAGCCACACTACGCCTACAAGGCTTTCCTCGGGGTCCCCAAATGATCCAGAACAAGCGTTCACAGGACAGCTCCCAAGAATCCAGAGAAGTCGTCCTCCGCCTGCCCGCTTTCTCGGTTCATTGGAGGGGAAAAAAAAAGGAACATCGCAGTGCACAGCTCACATCTGGGATTAACTATGGAATCTAAGGTGACACCAAACCCACCACGCCCTTCTGAGTGACCATCAGGTCCTTCCTTCTGGTTGGGGGAGAAGCTCGGAATCAAGCATTATCCTAAAATAGGGCGCAGGGCCGGCGGCCCCTCCTAGCAGCTCCTCTTCCTGCCCCCGCGCCCCCTTTAGCGACACCAACGAGAGGACACTGCCTACATCTAGAGCAGCCCGACCAGGAACGTAATCAGATGACGCGCAAACGTGGGAGGAAAGCCGTTAGCGGCTGCGCTTTCCCGCCCCTGAGCCGTTCTCGTTGTGGGCAAAAATGCTTCCTGAAAGCATTTCATTTTTGAAGGGTGTAATGCTCGGAAGCATTTGCTGTGCCTTGATCACTGTGCTAGGACACATGAGGATTGGTCATGGAAATAGACTGCACCGCCACGAGCACCATCACCTACAAGCTCCCAATAAAGAACAGATCTTGAAAATTTCAGGGGATGAACGCATGGAGCTCGGGAAGAGCTTTCGGGTATACTGTCTCATCCTTGTAAAACCCAAAGATGTGAGTCTCTGGGCTGCAGTGAAAGAGACGTGGACCAAACACTGCGACAAAGCAGAGTTCTTCAGTTCTGAAAATGTGTCGGTGTTTGAGTCAATTAACATGGAAACAAACGACATGTGGTTGATGATGAGAAAAGCTTACAAATACGCCTTTGATAAATATAGAGAGCAATACCACTGGTTCTTCCTTGCACGCCCTGCAACGTTTGCTATTATTGAAAACTTAAAGTACTTTTTGTTAAAAAAGGATCCATCACAGCCTTTCTATCTCGGCCACACTGTGAAACCTGGAGACCTCGAATATGTGAGTGTGGAAGGAGGAATTGTCTTAAGCAGAGAATCAATGAAAAGACTTCACAGGCTTCTCGATATTCCTGAAAAGTGTCCCGAACAGGGAGGGATGATTTGGAAGATAGCTGAAGATAAGCAGCTAGCCGTCTGCCTGAAATATGCCGGTGTGTTTGCAGAAAATGCAGAAGACGCTGAAGGAAAAGATGTATTTAATACCAAAGCTGTTGGGCTTTTTATCAAAGAGGCAATGACCAATCATCCCAACCAGGTGGTCGAAGGGTGTTGTTCAGATATGGCTGTTACTTTCTACGGACTGACGCCTAATCAGATGCATGTGATGATGTATGGGGTATACCGTCTTAGGGCATTTGGGCATATTTTCAATGATGCATTGATTTTCCTGCCTCCAAATGGTTCTGACAATGACTAAGCAGTGAAGTGAGAGCGTGAGTCTGATTGCTACGTAAGCCATGTGCCATGTGTTGTCATCATTTGTAGTAGCAACTACATATCCAACATGGTATGTTTCTTTTTTTTGTTTTTTCTCCTTCTTCAGTTTGGTGGCACTGGTTCATTTGCACACTGAAGTTTAGCAGTATATTTTTAAATAGGATGGGTTGGGTTTTTTTTTTTTCTTAAATCACATATGAACATTTCAAGTGTGTTGGAAAGAAATGTTTAAGAATAATAATTTTACAAATAAAGCTTAAATTTATAAATAATATACTTATGTGATAAATCTAAATTATGAACATTAAAAGTCTGGCACACTTTTTTGCCGATTGGTTAAAAATAGAACTTTTTAGCTCTCTAAGATATGCAAATGAAATCTCTCTGCGTATTTGTGATTAAAGTACAACTTTAAAATAAATAAAATAAAACAAAACACAGCAGGTGGTGTCACGAGGTGAGGAGCCGCCCAGTCAAAGAATCCAGAGACCAAGGGCAGGTCCCGGCTCTGACACCAACCCACCGCCCTGGGCGCGGCTCCGTAGCCCTGAACCTCTGGGTCCATGGACTGTTGCCTCAGACCCTCCTGAGTTCTAACCCCTCATTCTGGGCTTGTCTTCTGAGTCTCTCCTCCGTCCCTGGATTCAGTGTCAGACCCCCAGAGACGGGTCGTGGGCAGGGCACCGCTCCCGCAGGCGGGCTACGCTCCTTTTGTTCGTCCTCCGGCGGAACACAGGTCGGTTCCAAGTTCTGCGCTTGTCCCTCCCTCCACCCTCTTCTGACATTGCGGAGGCTGCTTCAACCGGTGATGGTCACTCCTGCCTTTGGCCTCGCAGGGCACGTCTCTCTCGCTCCTTTTTTCTTTTTCTCTATTTAGGGCCACACCACGACCTATGGAGGTTCCCAGGCTAGGGGTCGAATCAGAGCTGTGGCTGCTGGCCTACCCACGGCAACGCCAGATCCAAGACTCGTCTGCGACCTACACCACAGCTCACGGCAATGCTGGATCCTTTAATTCACTGAGTGAGGCCAGGGATCGAACCCGCATCCTCACAGATACTAGTTGGGTTCTTAACCCACTGAGCCACAACAGGAACTCCAGCTCAGGTCTCTTTTCATCTGTCCTACTGAGCTGGCCTGGGTGTGACCCCTTGCTAGACCAGCTCCCCAGGGCTGGTCTGGGGACCTCAGAGCATTGAACTATTGAAGGCAGTTTAAAACAAGCGGAGATTAAACCCCACAGACTGGGACCCACATACTAGGAAAAGTTCCCAAGCCTGTCCTGCAAAGTGCTCCCCTCCCCGTCACTGGTAGGTGTTCAGATTGTCTCGCCCCACCCTGGTCTCAACTGATTGGAGGAAAGGAGACAACGGACATGAGCTAGACCAATCAGTGCCTTGCCTGGAAAAGCTGAAATTGTTCTAAGAGATTCAGACAGACTGCGGCTGGATCAGTCAAGAAGTCCCGAGGCTGTGGACAGCCGTTTTCTACCTAGGATGCAAGGAAAGTCAGTTTTCAGAGCAAGAGAGAGAGATGAACAAAGTAGAAATATAAAGAGGGCTCAGAATGGGACTTGGAGACAGTCGGGTGGGCAGGCCTGTCCCTGGTTAGGTCATGGTCAGGAGCTGGCAAAGAACAAACAGGCTTCTGTGCATCGCTTTCCGAACCATGCCCCTGTTCCCTATGGAAGGGTGACCTCTCTCCTCTGCGAGTCACCTTGCAGGGCTAAGTCATGCCAGGCACCGCCACACTATGTTAGGGGGGCAGCCAGGTCCTTCTGCCCACCCCAGGGACTACCATGTACAGACTTATATCCTGAGCTGAACAAACAGAGTGGCAAGTGACTGCCCAGGACCTGTCACCCCAGGTGACTGGATGGTGGTAGCTGCCCGGGCTGCTCCTGCTGGGTTTCCTGATTTTGTCTTTTTCTTTCTTTTTTTTTTTTTTTTAAAGGGCTGCTCCTACAGCATATGGAGGTTCCCAGGCTAGGGGTCAAATCAGAGCTGTAGCCGCAGGTGTAGGCCACAGCCACCTATGTGACCTACATACACCACAGATCCCAGCAATGCCAGATCTTTAACCCACTGAGCGAGGCCAGGGATCGAACCTGCATCCTCATCGATGCTAGTCAGATTCGTTAACGGCTGAGCCACGACAGGAACTCCCTCTGCCTAAATTTCAGTGGCTTCCCCCTGACCCCAAGATAAAATCCAAGCCCCCTCTTATGGTTTACGAGGCTTCCGGATCTAAGCCCCTGCAGTTGTAAAGCTTGAGATTTTCCCTCCGACACTTCCTGTTCCAGACATGCTAATCGTTTCCCTGGTTTTTCAACCATTTATTCACTGATTCTTTTTTTTTTCTTTCCTTCTTTTTTTATTCATCCACTTATTAATTCAACAAAGATGTACTGAGCTCTTGCCACGAGCCAGGCACTGATTGTTCAATAAGATAAACAGGATTTCTGCTCTTTGGAGGCTTGCACTGGTCCGGCTGATTCCTGTTCATCTTCGAGACTTCAGCTTAAATATTAATTCTTCCAGGAAAGGTCCCTCTCCCCTAAACCCTTAGTGTGTGTCCCTAGATTGCCTGGTTTGTCTCTGTATAACGTACACCACCTCCTAGTGCTGTTTAACCACCCTCGTCACTGCCAGACTGTCAGCCCCATGGGGATGGGCACAGGCTCTCTAGCTCACTCGCCTCTGTGTCCCCAACCTTGGTACATAATAGACACTCAAAAACAGCTGATGAATGAATGAATACCTAGATGAAGAGCATTATCCTCAGCAAATACACATACTTCTGGCTTTCCCACAGGACTATAAGCTTTTTTTTTTGAGGAGGGGGGAGGGCACCTGCAGCATATGGAAGTTCCCGGGCTAGGGATCAGATTGGAGCTACAGCTGCTGGCCTATACCACAGCCACAGCAACGTGGGATCCAAGCCACATCTGCGACCTACACCACAGCTCACGGCAACGCCGGATCCTTAACCCACTGAGCGAGGCCAGGGAGCCAACCCGTGTCCTCATGAGTGCGTTTCCCCTGAGTCAGATTCGTTTCCCCTGAGCCACAACGGGAACTCCCCAAGATGATAAGCTTTAAAAAGGAAAAAAAAAAAAAAAGGTAGGAAAGACCATGCCATGTTTATATTTTTCTCCCAAGAGCTCTTACATTAGTGCTCAATGAGCCCTGGTTGAATGGATGGGTAAGTGTGTCTTCATGTAGGAAATGAGAGTTAATAAGAATAGGAGTTCCCGGAGTTCCCATGATGGCTCAGCGGTTAATGAACCCCACTAGCATCCATGAGGACTTGGGTTCGATCCCTGGCCTCACTCAGTGGGTTAAGGATCCGGTATTGCCGTAAGCTGTGGTGTAGCTCGCAGACATGGCTGAGATCTGGCGTTGCTGTGGCTGTGGGATAGGCCGGCAGCTGTAGCTCTGATTCGACCCCTAGCCTGGGAACCTCTATAAGCCGTGGGTGCAGCCCTAAAAAAAAAGAGAGAGGGTTAAATTGACACGCTTCAGCTATCAGAAGAGTATGTGGCACATAATCAGTCTTTAACAGATCTCAGCCATTACAGTTGCTATTGTCTGGAATGACTGGCCCACGTTCAAGGAAAAGAACTTCTGCTCTGAATTCAAGGCCAAGTTCACTTCGGGATGTAAAATTCGGCACATGCTAAATTAGGGAATAGATTTCAAGATAAGATTATGGAGTTCTGGATAAGAAGTAACAGCAGACCTGCCTGTGGTCACTTTCTATTTGAGAGATAAAGGCAAGTCACCAGAGATCCTGCCGTGGCGCAGTGGAAATAGTTCGGACTAGCGTGTATGAGGATGAGGGTTCGATCTCTAGCCTTGCTCAATGGGCGTTGCCAGGAGCAGCGGTGTAGGTTGCAGACGCGGCTCGATCCCGAGTTGCTATGGCTGCGGTGTAGCCTGGCAGCTTTAGCTCAGATTTGACCCCTAGCATGGGAACTCCCATATGCCGTGGTGCAGCCCTAATACAAACAAACAAAAATGATATGAGGCTCTGTAGAATGTTCACACCCAGTGTGTTCATGCATCTCTTCAAGAAATATTCATGAGCACCTGCCATAGACCAGGAACTGTCGTTGGGGGGAGGACACAGGGGTGAGTAAGACAGAGGGGATCCTTGTTCCCCCGGCGTTTACATTCTAGGTGAGGAAGAGACCTTAAGCTAGGAAATACTTACATGGACAAGATAAGATTATTTTATTTATTTAATTATTTGGCCGTGCCTGCGGCATGTGGGAGTTCCCAGGCCAGAGATCGAACCCACGCCCATGGCAGCAGTCCAAGCCAGTGCAGCACAACGCCAGAGCCTTAACCCACTTCACCACAAGGGAACTCTGAACAAGATAACTTTAGATAAGAATAGTTGATATAATATATAGGGGAACCCATCAGAATGCTGCAGCAGAATGGTGAGGGAGACAGTGCCTGGAGGGGGTAAATGATAAGGGGTGGCCATGGGAGGCAAAGGCCTTACCCAGCAAGGACATCAGAGGTCTGTGCCCATCCTCCTTCCTGCATTTGCCTCCCCCTCTCTTGGCTCCCAGAGCTGCCCCACGCAGCTGGAAGTCTCCCAGGCCCAGAGAGCCCCTGACCAGCTTCCCTGAGGGGAGAAGAAAAAACAAAAGCAGCACATTCCTTTGTGGCAGAGGCATTTGAGTCAACGCCAGAGTCCTGCTTTCTACAAGGAAGTTTTCGCAGGACCTGGATGAATGCCTCTTGCAGTGAATCTGAAGGCTGTCCAAGGGTGACCCAGAAAATACACCTGCAGTGGGTCAGCAGCTTTCAGGGAAGCAGGCCAATTTATCCCTCCAAGTTTAGCAACAAAGGCTCTGCCTCCACACACCCCGGAGCTGGTAACCAAACAATGGCGGACACTCATTCAGCAGAAGGTTCGAGGCTGGTTTAGCCCAGATGGGCTCGACACTTAGGCATCAGAACACTTGGCCACAAAGCCTGACACTCTGACAAGCAGCCTCTCAATAATTCCTCCGGAGCCAGCCACCATCCCGCTCTGGCTCGAAAGGGCAGTCTGTGACTCCATCGTGCCCTCTGCCTGACAGCCCTCCCAAGACGATTACCTCTTTGTCCTCTGGGCATCTGGCATCTTATTCTAAAGGCTGGTTTAAAAGCTCCCACCTGCTTCCACCAAAAATGTTGGAGTAGATTTGTTTTGCTTCACATGCCTCAGGAACGTGCATGATCCCATTTAAGGAGATGCTTGATCCAGTCTTTAGAACCCAAATCAGGAGTTCCCGTCATGGTGCAGCAGAAATGAATCCAACTAGGAACCATGAGGTTGCGGGTTTGATCCCTGGCCTTGTTCAGTGGGTTAAGGATCCAGTGTTGCCGTGAGCTATGGTGTAGGTCACAGACTCGGCCCTAAAAGGACAAAAGACTAAATGAATGAATGAATGGAGTGAATAAATAAATAGATAAATAAAAATAACCTAAATCAAGTTGGTCATTCCTTAATTCCTAGAGCACAGCCTGTCCTGAGATGGACAAATTCCTAATCAATATTATCCTAGAGAGAAGTCAGTTTTGGCTTGTTCAAAGCATACAGAGATGGGTTCGTATAAGAAATAATAGCAGCAATTCCCACATATGAATTCTCTTAAGCCAGCTCACACCCTTCGGCCAAGGGGGACACATGTGCCACTAGACACCTGGCCTCTGACAGAAGCCAGCATGTGCAAGGCGGAGGCAAAGGGAGAGGCTGTAACATCAGACCTCAGGGGGCAATGCCCCCTCCCCCTCTGCCCAGCCTTGCAGGTGGAACAAATGCACTGAACAACTACTTATATGAAAAGTGTATTGGGAGCTCCTGTTGTGGCTCACTGGGTTAAGGACCTGACGTTGTCTCTGTGAGGACAGGGCTTGATCCCTGGCCTCTCTCAGTAGGTTGAGGATCTGGTGTTGCCACAAGCTGTGGCATAGGTCAGAGCTGCAGTTCCAATTCGACCACTAGCCTGGGAACATCCATACACACTGCAGGTTTGACCATAAAAGGAAAAAAAAAAAAAAAAGGAGTTTGTTGGAGTCCCTTAGTGACTCAGCGGGTTAAGAATCTGGCATTATCACTGTTGTGGCTCAGCTCACTGCTGTTGTGTGGGTTTGACCCTTGGCCCAGGAACTTCCACATGCCAAGGGGCATGCCACACACACAAAAGTATTATAACATCATGTAACAGGTCAGTAGAAAATCTCTCTCTCTCTCTCTCTCTCTCTCTCTCTCTCGTTTTTTGTTTGTTTGTTTGTTTTTGTCTTTTTAGGGCTACACCCCCAGCACATGGAAGTTCCCAGGCTAGGGGTCGAATTGGAGCTGCAGCTGCCAGCCTACACCACAGCCACAGCAATGTCAGATCCGAGCCACGTCTTCCACAGCTCCTGGAAACACCAGATCCTTAACCCACTGAGCGGGGCCAGGGATTGAACCCATGTCCTCATGGGTGCTAGCCAGGTTTGTTACCACTGAGCCACAATAGGAACTCTCTCTTGATCTCCCCCTGCCAAGTACCACAGCAGCACTGTCTATGGAAGCTCTGAAAGAAATCTGGGACGCCACAATGAGCTTGCAGTGCTCACCTCCGAGTTAACTTGAAAACGGGTGTGTATTTCAAGAGACAAGAATTCACTTGGCAAGTTCTATCAAAGGACTATTTTCCCCCTGAGGGTACTCGCTGCGATTTGGCATATATATGAATCCCCGAGTATTCCCTCCATTACTGCTGAAGTGGAACTAAGGGTCCATAAAGTGTGAAATGAGAAAGGGCCGTGGGTAGTGAGCAGCTTAATGCTAAAGACCGCTGGGGTGTGTGTCTGGGCTTCCTCATTCTTACAGCTCCCGAAATCAGAATCCAATAAGCAATGCTTTTAAGACTGCATGATAGAATCTGCCCCAAATGCTTTCTAAATAAGGGGAATGTGATTTGGGGGTGGGGTCCCGATTGGGGGGGGGCAGAGGGGGTGCGATGTAAAAGTCAGAAAAGCCTTAGTGATAGGGAGCTCTCCCAATAGCTTTACTGATTTGCAAAATTGCTAATAATGTGCATGATTCTTCCCTCCAAACTGGTTTTCTTACTGGGTCTGAGCGTCTGCACGAAGTCCACAGCCAGTTTGTTGTTTTAGGGTTTTCTTTTAACTTGAATCCCCACTCACCTCCCACCAACCATCAAAGCCAGCTGATTCCATCTCTCTAACTCCCGAGGCCACCCCCTCCTCTCCAGGAGGAGAGCCAGGTACCTGCTGTGGTTCAGGGTCCAGGAATGCCTCGCAGGGCTGTGAGTGGTCCTGTGACCCTGCTCCCTAGGACAGCCTGGCCTCCCACAAACCCAGCCTCCACCAGCGGAACGCAGGCTCCCCAGCCTTACAATGTTCTGTCTCGGAAGGACCCATGGAGGATTCTTTCTTGTCTCCTTCCGGCCAACTAGGGGCCCTTCTCCAAAATGCCCCTCATACATCTCCCTTGTGAGGGATCAAGCTGAGTTTAGTTAGTTAGTTAGTTAGTCTTTTTAGGGCCATACCCTTGACATCTGGAGGTTCCCAGGCTAGAGATCAAATCAGAGCTGTAGCCACCAGCCTACGCCACAGTCACAGCAACAAAGGATGTGAGCCAAGTCTTCAACCTACACCACAGCTCACGGCAACACCAGATCCTTAACCCACTGAGCGAGGCCAGGGATCGAACCCCCAAACTCATGGTTCCTAGTCAGATTCGCTTCCGCTGCGCCACGATGGGAATTTCCTGTTATATATTTTTTTTATTTTTTAATTTTTTTTTGCTATTTCTTGGGCTGCTCCTGCGGCATATGGAGGTTCCCAGGCTAGGGGTCGAATCGGAGCTGTAGCCACTGGCCTACGCCAGAGCCACAGCAACGTAGGATCCGAGCCGCGTCTGCGACCTACACCACAGCTCACGGCAACGCTGGATCGTTTAACCCACTGAGCAAGGGCAGGGACCGAACCCGCAACCTCATGGTTCCTAGTCGGATTCGTTAACCACTGCACCATGATGGGAACTCCCTATCTGTTATGTTTTAAAAGCTAATATACACTAGGTGCTTAATATATGCCAGACATTATGCTAAATAGATTCTTTCTTTACAGAAGCTGTGCGCAATACATATTATTATTCTTCCCGTTCCATGCATATACATGAGGAACTGAGGTTTGTAGAATTGACATAACTGGTCCTAAGTTAAAGAACTACCAGTAGGGGAGCTGGGATAAAACCCCACTGGTCAGACCTGGAAGCCTACCCTTAGAATTGCTGTGTTCTACTTCCTTGAAGGCCAGAGTCTTCACATTTTAGAGCAGGAAGTGACCTCAAAGAGGAGCTACAGAAAATTTACTGGTGCCTCCATTTTACTGAAACTAAAGTCCATAGGGGTTGTGTGAACCACCTGAGGTCAAACAGATGGGTGCAGAACTGGGATTAAAAGAGAGAAAGAAAGAAGGAAGGATGGGGGAAAGGGACGGGGGGAGAAGGAAGGATAAGCCCAAGACTTTTCTCTTATTGGCCATGAGGGCGATGAGAATGTGCCAGCCCAAAATACACCACTTTGGCAGAAGGATTATTTTGAGCTGAAGGCAATTGAGAGGCAGCAGATGCAGGAAAAGCTCTTTATCCTCCCCCTTTGTGTCTAAAAATGTGGGATAAATTTCCCTTTATGAAGATGTCTCTGCTCCCCTCTTCTATACTAGGCAGAGAAGATGACTCATTGCTAGACAAGGTAGGACTTGAATCTGCATTAAGCAACCTTGCTGGAAGAACACCGACCTTCCGTTAATTTCACCCACATTTCCCTTCTCACAAGTTTCCTCCCCTAGAAGCCCTACCTGTTCCTTGGTCATCGGTTCTCAACAGATTTTTCAGTCTTTGTTAAACTGGTATATAAACTCTCAGGTCTATTTGGCTTCCTTTTTTGTGAGATACTCATATATACGTAAAAATTAAAGCATTAACAAGTAACATTTTCATGCCTTTTCTCCTTTTAATTCGTCTTGGGTCAGTTTAATTTGCAGGGCCCTAGGTCCAGAACCTGAAAGGGTAGAGGAAAGTTTGTGCCTTCATGACAGTTGGAAAAGCCTAAATTCATCATCATAAGGATGGTCAAGAAGTCAGCTGGGTCTTCAAACCTGGAGCTCAAGGGCCAGGCTGGGTTTTCACTGTCGGTTACGCTGCCAGCTGCATCTTCTATTCCAGGAGCCTTACTAGACACTGGCTTTCCCCCACCTTTCCTATCCTATGGACCCCCCCAAGGCCTGGAGGCCCTCCTCCCCATAGAGTTTCTAGAGCATAGCCACTTGTCTCCACCCCTTTTACCTGCACCCCGAGCAGGTCCACCATCGTCTCTCCCATGGATGGAGAGCAGCCTTTGACCTGGTCTCCCTGGCTCCAGGCTTGCCCCTTCTTCTAACCCAACCTCCGTACTACAGCCAGGGCCGTTTGGTCATATCCTTCTCCTGCTTAAATATCCTTTCGTCGTTTTCCTTTGCTCCAAACTCCAGGCTTCCCCAGGCTCTGCTTGGCCCTGGCTCAGCTTCCCAGGACCATCTTCTGCAGCTGGACCCACCATGTGCCACGTTCCCTCCCGTCTCCCTCTCGGACACACGCGATTTCCTCTGCCTGGGGTACTCTCCGTTCTCTCACCTTCCTCACCCCTCTGATTCACACCTGCATTTCAGGTCTTCCTCTAGAGACCCTTTCCTGCCCCCACCTCTGGCCAGCTTCCCTCCGAGCGTCCTCAGCACCTTGGACCTCCCTCGTCACAGCACTGTCTCCACCTGCCAGTCTCCCTGGCAGAGTGGGGTCGACCTGAGTTCGGGGCCCATCTGCACCCAATGCCTGGCACATGGGAGGCGGACAAGAAATACTTTTTGAGTGAATTACTGAATGAGCAGGCAACTGATACTAATTTATACCCTTGCGGTTGAGAGTCCCATTGCCCCGACCTCACACAGCCGTTATTTTTACGAGACAGCATTTGTTGCAGGCCTACGATGAGAGGGCCAGCTGCAGATGTGAGCCAGGCTCACCTACCGCCACCTTTTTCAGAATGTGCTTTCTAGGACATTCCTGCCAAATTTTATTTTATTTTATTTTCCTCTTTTTAGGGCTGCGCCTGTAGCATATGGAAGTTCCTGGGCTAGGGGTCAAATTGGAGCTGCAGCTGCCAGTCTACACCACGCCACAGCAACACTGGATCCTTAACCCACTGAGTGAGGCCAGGGATGGAACAGCATCTTCATGGATACTGATCGGTTCTTAACCCATTGAGCCATGATGGGAACTCCCCTACCAAATTTTATTTTATTTTATTTTATTATTTTTTGTTGTTGATGTTGTAGTTGGTTTTGTTTTTGTTTTTTTCTTTTTAGGGCCACGCCCATGGCACATGGGAGTTCCCAGGCTAGGGTCGAATCAGAGCAGTAGCTGCCAGCCTACACCACAGCCACAGCAACTCGGGATCCGAGCCACGTCTGTGACCTACATCACAGTTCACAGCAACACCAGACCCCTAACCCACTAAGCAAGGCCAGGGATTGAACCCACATCCTCATGGATCTTAATCAGGATTGTTAAACCCTGAGCCACGAAGGAAACTCCCATCCCCTACCAAATTTTATAGAGAGCTGTTTGGCTCCTGTTACTTGGTTCCAGGAAAATAAATCTTTCCATGGCCAGAGTCTGAGCTCCCAGCTTCTGGCTGGGCTATGTCACTGGTATGCGTGGCCTGGGGCCAGGTAGAGAGACTGGTTTTCTCATTCACACGGGACACATTCATGGAAAGCTGACTCCGCAGCCAAGAAGACAAGGAAGCCGTTGTGTCTGCCTATCTGGGGCAGTTTTAATCAGGGAACCTGAAAGTCAATCCTTCCCAGCAGTCTCATTGGACAAACCTGGATGCCCCCATCCAGGCCCAGACAGCCTCACCTCAGACAACCTCATTTTAGAAGGCTTGGCTGCTGGGAATGAGAATCTGGTTTGTCAGGTAAAGTACAGGCTACCCAGGGAAATGTGAATCTCAGGGAAACAATGAAAAAAACCTGTACTATAAGTATAGCCCACATATTGCATGGGACATACTTATGCTTAAAAAAAAAAAAGTTGCTCTCAGAGTTTCTGCTGTGGCACAAAGGGAATGACAGTGCCTCAGCAGTGCCAGGACATTTGTTCGATCCCGGCCTGGCACAGTGGGTTAAAGGATCTGCTGTTGCCACAGCTGCAGAGTAGGTCGAAACTGCATCTCGGATCTGATCCAGGAACTCCTGATGCCCCATGGCAGCCAAAGGAAAAAAGAAGTTGCTCATTGTTTATCTGAAATTCAATTTAACTGGGGGGCCTGTATTTTCATTTGCTAAATCTGGCACCCCTAAATGAGGTTGCAGATTGGGATTCTGAAAGGGCATGTTTTCCCAGCTGGTTCCACCAGGCTGCCCAGCAAAATGGGTGATTCTGGACTTGGGAGGAGGGGTCGGAACAGTCAGAAGCTGTCTCCCTTTCCAGGACAAGTCCGGGTCATGTGATCAGAATCAGAAAGAGGTTTTCAGGGAGTAACCATTGTGGCTCAGTGGGTTACAAACCCGACTGGTACCCAGGAGGACAAAGGTTCAATCCCTGGCCTCACTCAGTGGGTTAAGGATCCAGCGTTGCCCTGAGCTGTGGTGTAGGTCGCAGACGAGGCTCGGATCTGATGTGCTGTGGCTGTGGTGTAGGCCGGCAGCTACAGCTCCAACTTGACCCCGGCCTTCGAACTTCCATAGGCTGTGGGTGCGGCCCTAAACAAACAAACAAGCAAGCAAACGAAAACAGCGAAAAAAGAGCTTTCCTAAGCTCAGCTACATGTCAGAATCACAGGGGTGGCTTTAAAAATATCTCAAGCACAGGCCACATCTAGATCAGTAAAATCACAATCACTGGGGCTGGGACACAGGCTGAGGTATTTTTAAAGCCTCCCCTAGAAGATGCCATGTGTAGCCAAGGTTGAGAAACCCCAATCTATGACCATTAGCTCCCTCTGCGGGAGTCACATGCTAATCATCTTCCACCTTCACAGAGGGTGGTAGGTGGCCCTTCGGGTAGCAAAGGAGCAAGGAGGCTTCAGACTCTAATCAATGCCGCCTGGTATCTGATGCCAGAAGAAATGGAGCTGCCCCTCCCCACGTGGCCAAACACTAGCTGCAGGGCTTTGAGCAAAAGGTGCTTTTACATCTCCGAACCTCAGCCTCGGAACTAGAAATGCTAAAGCCTCTAAGAACCGATAAATGCTGCCTCATCTGCCTGCTTTGCAAAAGGGCAGCATGAGGATAAGAGGCAAGTGTGAGAAGTCACTGCAAGTGCCTGCTCAGTTCCGAGTCACTAGAAACGTCAGTTGTCACCCTGCTGACCACATTCTGTGCTCAAGAACAGATCTCAGAGTTAGTGCTCCAAAGAACTAAGGGAACTGAGGAGTTCCCTTGTGGCTCCATGTGTTAAGGATCCAGCATTGTGACTGCTGTGGCATGGGTTCACTCCCTGGCCCGGGAATTTTCACATGCCACAGGTGCAGCTGAAAGGGAAAGAAAAGAAAAAAAAAGAAAAAAGAAGAAAAGAATGAAATGAGAATTAGAAACGGCATTTTGGAGCTCCTCTTGTGGCTCAGCAGGAACAGACCCAACGAGCATCCATGAGGACGCGGGTTCCATCCCTGGCCCTGCTCAGTGGATTAAGGATCAGGCATTGCTACAAGCTGTAGTGTAGGTCACAGATGCAGCCTGGATCTGGTGTTGCCTTGGCTGTGGCAGAAGAAGAAGAAGAAGAAGGAGAAGAAGAAGAAGGAGAAGAAGGAGAAGGAGAAGGAGGAGAAGGAGAAGGAGGAGAAGGAGAAGGAGGAGGAGGAGAAGGAG
This sequence comes from Phacochoerus africanus, assembly GCF_016906955.1. Lineage (NCBI taxonomy): Eukaryota > Metazoa > Chordata > Mammalia > Artiodactyla > Suidae > Phacochoerus > Phacochoerus africanus. Next base: position 19,363,765 of record NC_062553.1, on the reverse strand, counting down.
AAGGAGGAGAAGAAGGAGAAGGAGAAGGAGAAGAAGGAGAAGAAGAAGGAGAAGGAGGAGAAGAAGAAGAAGAAGAAGGAGGAGGAGAAGGAGGAGAAGAAGAAGAAGGAGGAGGAGGAGAAGGAGGAGAAGGAGGAGAAGGAGGAGGAGAAGAAGAAGAAGAAGAAGAAGGAGGAGAAGGAGGAGAAGGAGAAGAAGAACAGAGATTCTCAGCCCTGGCTGTTCTCTGGGCTCATAGCGGGACACATCTAACCCCAGGCTTATTGAATAAGAACCTGGGATGGGCCCTGAGCATACGCATCTGAAAAATCTCCTGAGAGGGAGAGGGATGAATCAGGAGGTAGGATTAACATAAACACGCTACTATATATACAATAAATAAGCAACCAGAAGCTACTGTTTAGCACAGAGAACTCTCCTCAATATTCCATCATAACCTATATGGGAAAAGAATCTGAAAAATAATGGATACATTCTTTATATATATATGTACAAGGGAATCACTTTGCTATACACTGGAAGGCAACACAACATTGTAATCAACAATAGTTCAATAAAAAATAAGAATTTAAAAAAAGATCTCTCGAGGTGCCATCAGATGCACCTGGTTTCCAGATCCCTGGGAAACGTGGCTCAAAGCCATGAAGGCAAACAGCTGCTTTCTAGTCTGTGTTTGTGTTCCTTGCAGCCAGTGGCCTCGTGGCTTTATGACAGCTCTGCAGCTGCCTTCCTTTCCACTGCCAAGTTCTAATATAGGTCCCATTCGGGTCACCCAGGCCTGAGTCTGCACTTGGACAATAGCCTCTGAGTCCCTTTCTAGCGCCGCCTTCTCAATCCGTCTTGCTCACTACTTTACGTTCATTGTCCTGAAGCACCATACTTCACTGGCTGAGAAACTTCCAGTGTCTTCCAAGCAGTGGTATACTGGGAAATGCTTCAAAATTGCCCCCAACTCCCCCCAGGAAAAACAGCTCTGTGATCTGTAGCATTTGCCTGGAACTGTGCTTCTCACATAGGAAGCACCCACTCAAAGCAGCTCTCGTGGGAGTTCCCGTCATGGCTCAGTGGAAACAAATCCAACTAGGATCCATGAGGATGCGGTTCGATCCCTGGCCTCACTCAGTGGGTTAACGATCCAGTGTTGCCGTGAGTTGTGGTGTAGGCCGCAGATGCAGGTCAGATCTGGTGTTGCTGTGGCTGCGGTGTAGGCTGGCAGCTCTAGCTCAGATTCGACCCCTAGACTGGGAAATTACATATGCTGCCAGGGTGGCCCTAAAAAGCAAAAAAATTTAAAAATAAAGCAGCTCTCCTGATGATTACTCTTGCAAGTCATATTCCGAGGCTTCTCCGTCCCTCCCTCCCTTCCCCGGGGGGTGTTGCATGGCCCAGTCACTGATGTGCATGCTCAGCCATCCTCCACCGGCGGGGTTCCTCCACCAGTGGGGTTCCTCCACCGGTGGGGTTCCTCCCCTGGGAAACGGCTCCTTCTCCATCTCCTCTTTCCGGGCCTGCAGGGTGGCTGGGACAGGGCTGAATCCCGGGGGGACTTCTAATCAGTATGTGCAAAGAGTCCTCTGTGATTCACAGATGAAAGGTCACTCTCCATGAGAGAGGTCCAGGGAGGAGAGCGCTCCCATCTGTAAAATGGGTGATCATGAGGCTACTTGTTTACAGAGACGAAAAGGCTTGTGATGGGAGGTGATGCTGACAGGTCTGCCTCAGGGGCCAGTCCCGTGTTCATTGTCGGGGCGGGTGTGGACTAAGGAGGCTGGGGGCTGCCGCCTCCCCACACTCAGCTGGAACCCCAAGCAATGCAGGAACGGGAGCAATGAGATGGGGAGAGCAGAGGTTAGACGCATGTGTAAGTGTATGTGTGAGAGCCTATGTGAACGTGTGTGTGTATCTGTGCGGGGGAGAGAGTATCGTGCGTATGATGGATGTGTGCACGTGTGTGTCAGTGTGTGTGTGTGCATCAGTGTGTGCGCATGTGTATTTGTGTGGAGGAAAGAGTGTTGTGTGTGTGATGGCGTGTCAGTGTATGATTGTGTGTCTGCATCTGTGTGTGTGTGTTTATTATTAGGATGAATAGATAAGGTCCCAGCCTTGAAGTTAGGAAGAAATCACATTTTTTTTTCCCCAGATTCCAAGAGCTCCTTGTGCCGAAGTTCGAATTAGTTCGCAGATGATGCTGCTGTTCAGTTTTTCATGCGGCGCCCTGTGGAGCCCCTCTGCAGTCCAGATTCCACCGCCAGGGAAAGGGGACGCGGAGGGGACCAGAGTGTGGTCCGCAGCACCCCCCTTTCAACCAGAATTGTTCCAGGCACACGTGTATTCACACTAGATTTCCTTACGAGATTTCATTTGAAAGGAAATGTCAGTGGCTTACGAATGCTTCAAAAACACTGTCCAGGGAGTTCCCGTCGTAGCTCAGTGGTAATGAACCCGACTAGCATCCATGAGGATGCAGGTTCGATTCCTGGCCTCGCTCAGTGGGTTAAGGATCTGGCGTTGCCGTGGCTGTGGTGAAGGCCGGCGACTGTAGCTCCGATTGGACCCCTAGCCTCTAGACTGGGAACCTCCATATGCTGTGGGTGTAGCCCTAAAAAGCAAAAAAACAAAAAACAAAAAACACAAACATACAAAAAACCAAAAACACTGTGCAGTGGCAGGGCAAAAAAGCAAAAGCAAAGGGCTCTCCCCAGGGTCAGGCAGGATGCCCTTAAGGAACACAAACCTTCAGGACCGATGCCCTGGATCATAGCTGTGTGATCTTGGGCAAATTGCTTCATGTCTCTGTGTTATTTCCTGAACAGGAAAACATGGCTAGTAATAGTAGCTGCCTCACAGTGTTGCTGTGAAGATTAAATGTGTACCAGAGGTGGTACCTGGCACTCAGGGAGGGCTCTGAAGTGTCTGCCATTATTACCGGGAGCCACGATGTCCCCTCTCCAAACCTGGCAGGTGTAGCGCCTGATCCTTCCATATACACTCCCCTATGACATCTTCTCAATAAAAATATCTGTTGACCCATTTTACAGGCTTAGTGAGGAAAATGGAAGAATCAGTGCTGGAGCCCCCATCTAGGCCTCCCAAGACCAGGGCTTCCCGCTGCTGCTCCCTTGCTGGGATGGAGGGCTGTTTCTCGGGCAGATACGGTCCCCCAGCCTGGGCCTTCTCCACCCTGTGTTACCCTCCACTGTACTCTGTCCATCTGGGCAAGTAGCCACCCCAGGGATGAGTTTGTCTGCCCCCCAACCAGCAGGAGCAAGCGGGACCAGCAGCGACCGATTGTAGCTGATGACCAGCCCAGGGTCAAGGGGCCCTGGGAGCCAGGAACAGGTGTAGAGTTTTTCTGAGCTATGCCCAGTCCATGCAGGCCAGGGTTTCTGCAGTGTTCTGGGGAATCTCTGTTTCAGAACCTCCAGGGGCTTTCTCGAAACACAGAGGTTGTGGTCCCCAAAGTACCGAATCCCAATCTCTAGAGAAGAGGCCCAGAACCTGAATTTAACAGCATCCCAGGGGATTCTGATGCTTTGAAGGGGTGGTTCCTCTGTTGTGCAGGCCCTGGGCAGGGTGGGGGTGGGATGGGCCAGTTTGTCTGACCTTCTTCTTGTCTCTCCTGACCCAGACCCAGGCCCAGCCCCTTCTCCAGAGCCCTGAGGCTTTCTCCGCCAGCCCCAGGCCCACCTCTGCAAAACTCTGCCAGCACGACCTCAGGCCCCACCAGGCTCCCATGAGCTGCGCTGCTGGCTTTGGGTCCTGCCCCCAAACTTCTTCTCCCCATGTGATTCTCCTTCTATTTATTTATTTATTTATTTATTTATTTTATTTTATTTTTTGTCTTTTTCCAGGACCACACCTGTGGCATATGGAGCTTCCCAGGCTAGGGGTCTAATCGGAGCTATAGCTGCCAGCCTATGCCAGAGCCACAGCAACGCAGGATCCGAGCCAAGTCTGCGACCTACACAACAGCTCACGGCAATGCCGGATCCTTAACCCACTGAGCAAGGCCAGGGATCGAACCTGAAACCTCATGGTTCCTAGTTGGAATCGTTAACCACTGTGCCACGACGGGAACTCCCCATGATTTTCCTTTTCTTTTCCTCCTGCTCATCAGGCTTACCCCCCTGTACCCCACCTCACCACAACTGCCCTTTCCTCTTCTGTGACATGGAGGCATCGGCCCTGGACCCATTCTGGGTGTGGCACTCCCCCCCCACCTCACATTTACATGAGGTGATCATGGACAGGGGGCAGGGAGGGGTGAGAAACGGAGACAGATGTGGACTAGGGTAGGGGTGGGGTTTCTCTAAGTCTGGGCAAGAACAGCGAGGGACTTCTGGGGGCCAGATTGTGGCTCTCTTCCTCACAAGGGGGTACCATGAGCCTGACAGTGCAAGGAATCTGGGCCCGAGGAGAAGGCAATTCCACTGGAAGTGTAAAGAACATAAGATCTGATGGGAGTTCCCTGGTGGTCTAGTGGTTAGGATTTGGTGCTTTCACCGCTGTCGCCTGGGAACTAAGCTCTCACATCAAGCCACTGCACACCTTGGCAAAAAAAAAAAAAATATATATATATATATATATGATCTGAGAGGTGTTTTATTAAAAGAGAAAATGCAAAGATGATCTTTACTCAGTAAGTTGTACGTATCCCGGATCCTATGAGGAAAGTAGAATGTGACCCAACTGAAAGCAGGTGCAAGGTAGAGGCTTCTCAAGAACTGAGCAGGAAGCAGTGGAACAGAAGGAGCAAGTGCCTGGTCTCTGGCGTTGGATCCATCTGGGGCTCAGTGCAGGCCCATTACCAGCTGTGCAGGCTGGGACAGGTTACTTAACTTTTCTGAGCCTCAAGTCCCCACTTGTATAATAGTGACAGCCACAGCAATACTTCATGGGTTTGTGGTGAAAACCAAATGTGATCACATATGTACCAGGCTTAGCCCAGCTGAGTGGCAGTTACTACATGGCCAATGTCATAGCCCAGAGACCATGAGTTCCAGTCTTTCTAAATAGCTCAAAACTGACTGTTCAGGGATGTCAGGACAGAGCCATTGACCAAAGGACAACAGCAGGTTCCGGGCCCCTGCTGTGAAGAGGAAAAGGAGGCTGTGCTGTGAACTCTGACGACACAGTGAATCCTGGAGAGCAATGCCTGATACAGAAATAGCCACAAGCTGGGCTTAGACATCTTCCCAACAAGTGGCCGCTTTGCTTCTGTTTCAACACTCAAGCCCATTCTCGTGGGAGGCTGGAGGCTCCCTTTCTCTCCACCTGTTAAACTTCTGGAGGAAAGTTCATCTGTTCCTGGAGGAAAGTTTGATTTCACCAACAATAATATCAACTACATCAGGGGCGACGACAATGCCAGGGCTAAGAGGGAGCCAACAGGTGCCTCCACAGAGACAAGACAGATCATTAACCCACTGCATCACAGCGGGCACTTTGCAGGGCAGTTTTTAATGCTGTGGATTTGTTTTTGCTTTGGTGGGGGGCGGGGTGAGGGGTAGGGGGATGGCCATGCCTGTGATGTGCAGAAGTTCCTGGGCCAAGAATCGAACCCATGCCACAGCAGGGACAATCCTTAACCTGCTGAGCCACCAGAGAACACCTAACCCTGTGGATGTGGATACGCTCAACCAGGGACAAGAACAGATGGAGAAGAGGAGCGTTCAAGGACTCCAGGGCTTAGAGGCCACGGAGATGAAGAGAAGAAGCAAAGATTTGGAGGGGCTGCTATGGAAAGGGAAAAAAATCAGAGTCCCCAAGGTGCCAATGCCAGAGGTCAGTAAGCTTCTTCCTGAAAGGGCCTCAGAGAAAATATTTTTCATCTTTGTGGACAACTGGTCTCTGTTGCCACCACTCAACTCTGCCACTGTAGCATAAAAGCAGCTACAGACAACATGCAAATGAATGGCCTTGGCTGGGCTCCCATAAAGCATTATTTGCAACACCAGCAGAGGGCTGGATCTGGCCTGCAGGCTGTAGTTTGCCAAACTCTGGTCAAGAAAAATGACACCCCAGGAATCAGGCAGTGCGAACTGAAGATAGGCTGCTCTGGAAGCCACGTGATAAATGGTATCAAACGCTGCGGACAGGTGGAGTCAGAGGAACAAGAAGAATCAGCCACTGGCTGGAGGAACACATCAGTCATCCGCGGCCCCAACAAGAGCTTTTTCACTGGAGGGATGAAGGCAAAAGCCCAACAGAACTGGATTCGAAAGAAGCTGGTAACAGAGTTCCCATTGCGGTGTAGCAGAAATGAATCCAACTAGTAACCATGAGGTTGCGGGTTTGATCCCTGCTCTTGCTCAGTGGGTTAAGGATCTGGCATGGCCGGGAGCTGTGGTGTAGGTTGCAGACCCGGCTCGGATCCTGCGATGCTTTGGCTGTGGCGTAGGCCAGCAGCTGTAGCTCTGATTCAACCCCTAGCCTGGGAACAAGCCTCCATATGCCACAAGCGTAGCCCTAAATAAAAAAAAAAGAAAAGAAAGAAAGAAAGAAACTGGTAAGACAACATGGGCAGGAGTTCCCCTTGTGGCTCAGTGGTAACAAATCTGACTAGTATCTTTGAGGATATGGGTTTGATCCCTGGCCTTGCTCAGTGGGTTAAGGACCTGGCATTGCTGGGAGCTGTGGTGTAGGTTGCAGACCTGGCTCGGATCCTGCGATGCTTTGGCTGTGGCGTAGGCCGGCAGCTGTAGCTCTGATTCAACCCCTAACCTGGGAACAAGCCTCCATATGCCACAAGCATAGCCCCCCCCCCAAAAGAAAGAAAGAAAGAAAGAAAGAAAGAAAGAAAGAAAGAAAGAAAGAAAGAAAGAAAGAAAGAAAGAAAGAAAGAAAAAGAAAGAAAGGAAGAAAGAAAGAAACTGGTAAGACAGCATGGGCAGGAGTTCCCCTTGTGGCTCAGTGGTAACAAATCTGACTAGTATCTTTGAGGATGTGGGTTTGATCCCTGGCCTTGCTCAGTGGGTTAAGGACCTGGCATTGCCTTGAGCTGCGGTGTAGGCTGCAGATGCAGCTCGGATCCTGTGTTGCTGTGGCTGTGGTGTAGGCTGGCAGCTGCAGCTTCAAGTCAACCCCTAGCCTGGGAACTTCCATGTGCTACAGGTGCAGCCCTCAAAAAGGCAAAAAAAAAAAAAAAAAAGGATGGATGGGCATAAACAACTCCATTGAAGAGTTTTAGCTCCTGACAAAAAGGAGGAGCTCAATAAATGACTGTTCCTTTTCCATAGATGGACACAGTCCAGCAGTTACTATTTACACCCAACTGCAGGGTTTATAAGGCTCGTGCACAGCATCGGGACCACAGAGTGATAATTTTCGCATTGTTTCTAGTAACTCAAGTTATCTATTTGGACGCACAAGCAAAACAGAATCTTGGGGTCTAGAGTTGAGTTAGCAGCCACTAAATGTGGCCTGAATTTGATGGAGTGATGCTCAGACATGATTCAGAGAGGCCACTGTATTACGCATCCCAAACACAGGTGCCTGCCAGTTATTTACACCCTGCTTGGTGATGAAAAAGACCGGAGATAGGTTTCTGCATCATGGTTAGACCAAGACCGTGCTCAGTCAGAATATTCCATTCTGAACGCAGATAGCCACCCGCAGTCTATACGGCCAAATGAGTTTTTCATTAACCGAGGTGAGTTATTGGCATGGGGTCCATCCAGTGAAAAAGCCTAAATTTATGCCATGCTTTGTTTCCCAGGGAGCCCAAACTATTTCATATAAATTACCTCATTGATCTCCAAAGCCCTTGTGTGAGATTTAGAATTATTATTTCTTTTTCATCTTGACACCCAGTGTGTAGGAGGGCAATAAATAGTATGTTCTGATGTTTATGATGTGGGACCGAGGCCTCTGTGAGTGAAGTTCCTGTTGCAGCTTTAACCTCTGCGAGGAGGCCTGGAGTGGGCAGATGAGTACAAGTTTGGTCTAACAGACTGTTCCAGGTGTATTTCTGGGGCCCACCAGCCCTCAGCTCCTGCTGGTGTGGGGACCACGTTCTGTACTTTAGGACTCTGTGTCCTCTGCCTTCCTCCTCACCAGCCACGACCCCCTGGATCAAGAACGAATCCCACCTCCAGGACAGTCCCTCTGGCAGCGGACCTCAGCCCATGTCTATGCCTGGCATGACATGATGCTCTGGGCCAGTGCCAGCCTCTCTCGGGGCAGCATTTCCCCACCAGACATAAGGAGACAGAGAGGAACAGACACAGGAGAGCCCCACCACACTGATGGAAGATGCCAAAGTACAAATCCATGAGTTTCTGGATGCCAGAGGTCCGTCCCTGGCACCATCTTGAAAACAGACACCTGACAGGTCCATATTCAGGGACCCACTGCAGCCCCAGTTCTTACCTTTCCAGGAGATTCTATCTGCATCATGACTACACAGAGATGCCTGAGCCCGGATCTTTTTCTTTTCTAGGGGGGACTCCAGGGGGTCCTTGTTTCTTGCAGCCAAACATTCTCAGCTCAAACCCTGATAACGCTGACTCCCACTAGCCAAGGCTTGGGGACCCAAATAAGAAACTACCCAAATAGCCTGTTGAACTTCTGTCCGCTTATAAACAAACATTAGGTGGAAGAGGCAGAAGTAGGGTGCCGAGGGGCCCTCTACTTTTGTCATTCTTCTCCCCAGAGTTTTGCACTCTTCTAGGCCATTTCTATTGCTTCAGACCCAGGGACTCAGCCTACCCCAAGTCATCACAGATTCACGTATTCAGCAAACATTCACTGGGTACCTACTAGGAGCTCGGCACCCTAGACACTAGGGCCACAGGAGTGAGTGAGACAGACATAATCCCTGCCCTACAGGGTTTCAGGTTGGAAGGAGAAACAGACAACCAAACAAGCAAGCACATTACAATGCTACAGGGACTAACAGAAGAAATTGTGAGTGGAGGGAACCACAGAACCTGTGAAGCCAATTCCCATCTTGGAGAAATCAGGGAGGGCTTCTTGGAAGAAGTGGTATCTAAGCTGTCACTCAAAGCGGGAGTTGGTGTTACTTGAGAAGGTGGCAGAAGGGTGTCCAAAGCAGGGAGTTCCTAGGCTAGAGGTCTAATCAGAGCTGTAGCCGCCAGCCTACACCACAGCCACAGCGACGCCAGATCCGAGCTGCATCTGTGACCTCCACAGATTCTGGATCCTTAACCCACTGAGTGAGGCCAGGGATAGAATCCGAATCCTCATGGATACTAGTTGGGTTCATTTCCCCTGAGTCACAATGGGAACTCTCATCATCCTCTTTCACAGGTGAGGAAACTGGGGCTCGGAGAGAGAAAGTAACTTATCCAAGGTCACCCTGCTAGGAAGTGGGGAAGGTGAGATATGGATTCTTCCAATCTGCTACTAGAGGTCAAGGGTTAGAAGTCTGGAGCTCTATCTATTTAATGTCCCCTCTGGAGCCCTCGTCTCGGCACAGCTGGGGGCCCTACACACACACCTCATGAGTGGGTTTTTAGTGATGGTTTGAATACTGGAGATCCCTTCATTTCTGCATCCACAGCTCTATCTCTATGCTGCTGAGGCTCTGAATAAAATTTAACAGCTTAAATTGCAAATGCTTGCTGCATGAAACAACGAGCAAAGGACAGTTAGTTGGGCTTCATTTTCCTTCACTTCCCCCTCTTTCCTTAGCTCCTCTCTCAAAGTATCATTTCCCCCAAGACACTTTTTTTTTTTTAAGTTTTTTTTCTTTTCTTCTTTTTGTCTATTCTAGGGCCACTCCCGTGGCATATGGAGATTCTCAGGCTAGGGGTCAAATCGGAGCTGTAGTCACCAGCCTACGCCACAGCCACAGCCACACCAGATCTAAGCCACAACTGAGACCTGCACCATAGCTCAGGGCAACGCCGGATCCTTAACCCACTGAGTGAGGCCAGGGATCGAACCCGTAACCTCATGGTTCCTAGTCAGATTCGTTAACCACTGAGCCATGACAGGAACTCCAAAAGTTTTTTTTCTTTTTATGGCCACACCAGTGGCATATGAGAGTTTCCAGGCTGGGGGTCAAATCGGAACTGCAGCTGCCAGCCTACACCACAGCCTACACCACAGCCTACAACACCATGGCTCTGAGCCACACCAAGACCTCAGCCGCATTTGCAACCTATGCCACAGCTTGTGGCAACACTGGATCCTTAACCCACTGTGCCAGGCCATGGATCAAACCCGCATACTCACAGAGACAACATCAGTCCTTAAACTGTTGAGCCACAATGGGAACTCCTCCCCCAAGACACTTCTTACCTCTGCAGAAATTCTTCATTTTCACTTTCTGTCCATTTTTACCATCTCCCAGTGCTTCCTCTCCCCCGCCCTGCGCCCACCTCTCACAATCCCCAATCCCACGTGGTTTCTGGGTTAAAATCTTGGCTCACTAGTTCTCTGCCTGTGCAAAGTGTCTTAACCTCTCTGAATCTCCACTTTCTGACCTGTTAAAAAAATAGACAATAGTAACCTCTGTTAGCAGTGGATCAAAAAGAATAATGTAGAAAATCACTTGACAGTGCCCAGCCCATGGTAGGTGATCACAGGGTATTTGTCCTCCCGCATTAAACCTTTGGGCCTTCCCTCCGTGCCTCTGTCTATTCAAGGATCATTTCTTCTCTCAAAATATCTGAAAGGCCCATGAGTCTTTGATTTTGACTCAGCGCCAATTCTAAGCTACCAAACAGTTGCAAAGCCATACAACAATTAGCGACAACTGCTATCAAACAATTAATTACCCGGAGTGTAAATGAGAGTTCAAGCCTCCAATTTACAGACTAATAAGAGGGTACAGAAGCTTGCAGTTCCTCGAAGGCTTGAGCTAAATGAGTTCTTGGAAAATAAGAAATCCAGAAGTACAGCTGGAGGGTACTTCCCTCTGGAGGCCATGCCACCAGGAAGTGCCAACGGGACGGGAGCCTGAAAAAGCTGAGACTGGATTCTGGGGATTGACACCTGAGGCTGCTGGTTTCTCCCTGGGTATAAAAGCTCTCCGGAGAAGTGGAGGGACAAGGACTTGAACTCGGGTGACTGGAAATCTGGTGAGATTAAGAGCCCCGTGCAGAATCAGGAAATGGAACTCGGAGTTCTGTTTTTCAAACTTTGGCCCAAGCTGCGTGATCCCAATAGAAGTCTGAGTTCTTGGAACTGGCTGACAGGTCAGATGGCAAGACCTTGAGTTCCTCCGTTATTTCTCTGCCAAGGAGATTTTTTTTTTTTTTTTCCCAGATCAGCAGTAGAAATACTGGAAGGGCTTCCTCCCCTCTATTTCTAAGACCCTTCAGAATGTCTTAGCAAACGTTTTGATTCAGATGGTTTGCCAAAAAAGGATTCTTTCCTTGGGATTTCCCCAACAAATATCTGAATTGAACCTGGAGAGAAATTGAGATGTTTGAGAAGAGAAAACTTAAGATGTTTTGGTTCCGCTTAATTTCTCTCTCGAGGGTCAACTCTTTGAATTACAAAGCAAGGGCATTTGTATTTTGCAATATAGTATTCTTATGTAATTGCGCTAGACTTCCAACCTTGGAGAAAAAAGGTTGGAGAGAAGTTAAATGGTTTCTATTTACTGTAACTCAATAATACAAAGTTTGACCAGAAAGAATTGCCTGTGACTTTCAGTGTAAACACTCCAAAGCTTTCATAATAGAATAAGTGTGGGCTTCAGAGCGGCTCCCTTCAGAGAATATGTTCCAATTTGAAGAGTGCTGTCATAACTCAAAACACATTTTGCAATTCCATCTTGACAACTGCCCTCAAGGCCAATCTATAAGACACATCAAAAAAATCTCCTCTGGGGGTTCCTTGGTGGTCTAGCAGTTAAAGACTCGACATTGTCACCACCGTGCCTGGGGTCTGATCCCTGGCCAGGGAACTTCTGCATGCCGTGAGTGTGGCCAGAAAAAATCAAAACCGACTTCTGACATAACTTGTCTACTCTATTAATCTCCAGGTTTGACTACAAATGTCTTGCGTCTATTTCTAAAAATCAAACCCACCTTCAAAAAATTAAGATTTAGGAAGTTCCCATTATGGCTCAGCAGGTTAAGAACTCATCAGAGGATGTGGGTTCGAGCTCTGGCCTTGCTCAATGGGTTAAGGATCCCTTGTCGATGTGACTGTGGTGTAGGCCAGCAGCCGCAGCTCTGATTGGACCCCTCGCCTGGGAACTTCCATGTGCCGCAGGTGCGGCCCTAAAAAAAAAAAAGTTGGAGTTCTCGTCATGGCGCAGTGGTTAACGAATCCGACTAGGAACCACAAGGTTGCGGGTTCGGTCCCTGCCCTTGCTCAGTGGGTTAAACGATCCGGCGCTGCCGTGAGCTGTGCTGTAGGTTGCAGATGCGGCTTGGATCCTGCGTTGCTGTGGCTCTGGCGTAGGCCGGTGGCTACAGCTCCGATTCAACCCCTAGCCTGGGAACCTCCATATGCAGCGGGAGCGGCCCAAGAAATAGCAAAAAAGACAAAAAAAAAAGTTAAGATTTGTCATCCCTAAGGATGTCCTCAAACGAAAATGCACTGCCGGCTCTGAAGATAATTCTCAGTAAAGAGTTTCTAAAATGGGAACAACAGAAGCATTGTTTGAAAGTAAAGCTTTCTAAGGGGGTGACTTTCAAGACTATACACCTCATTTTTTTGCCCCAAATCACCAAACCTAGAAGAGGCTGTGAGGCCACATGTGGGACCAGCAAGCCTGGGAGTAGGGGGATGAGTCCCCAGGGAGCATCTCCTTAGAGTTTGTGTCCAAGATGCCTCACTCTCCTCGCCCTAGACCCCAGTCCTGGATCGAGGTTTTCTTTTCTTCTTCTTCTTTTTTTTTTTTTTTTTTTGGTCTTTTTGTCTTTTGTTTTTAGGGCTGCACCTGCGGCACATGGAGGTTCCCAGGCTAGGGGTCGAATCCGAGCTGTAGCCACCAGCATACACCACAGCCACAGTGATGCCAGATCTGAGCCACCTCTGCCACCTACACCACAGCTCACGGCAATGCCAGATCCTCAACCCACTGATCGAGGCCAGGGATCCAACCCACATCCTCAGGCTTCCTAGTCGGATTCGTTTCCACTGTGCCATGACGGGAACTCCTGGATCGAGTTTTTCTAGCTTAAGTTTAGGCTGCTCCCTCTGCCCCAAGGCTTTGTTAAAAGCATCGCTCATGTTTCTTGATGCTCACATCTTGTGAATAGGGTTCTGAACAATGAGAATGGAAACTGGAGGAGAAAACCACCGTGCAGCCTTATGCTGGATTTAGTGCCTCCCAGAGCCTGGTGGATGCTCTAGAATGATGAAATGGACTGGACTCGAGATGCAATACTAAGAAATGTATTTCGACTGTTATCATTGCCCGTGTTATTATCATGGCCACCGGCTCCGCCACTGCAGTGCGGACTGTGCTGAGAATTACAAATGCGATGCTACCGAAGCACCACAAATGGGTGCCTTGTGAATTACTTTTAAACTTAAACAGTGACTAGTATTGATGGGCCAGAACACTGGCCCATTTTTAAACACTGGTAGGTACTCTGCTCGGTAGAGTAGCGTTAAAATCCAACCCCTGCCAAGGGACAGGGAGAAGGAATGAGAAACTGTGTTTTGCCGGAGACTAGTGACAGTCAAGGGAAGGGAGAGCTTTGGGCACATCTTAGAGTTGAACTGACCCAAAGCAAAACTGCCGGTGTCACGTGGCAGGGAACTGGCTGTCCTGGAGACATTCAAGTAGAGGTGGGACACCCTTTAGAGGGACGGCTGGGGGCCTCTGCTAGGAGCTAAGGGGCCCCCGGGTCCTTCACAATCACTGGGTTTCTGAAATTCTGCGACATCAGCTTGCAGGATGAAGATCTTTATACTACAGAGATCCATACATTCCTGAAAGAAATCATTATTCTCTGCCTCTCCCCGCCCCCCGCCAACTTTTTGTCTTTTTTTGCCGCACTTGCAGCATGTGGAGGTTCCCAGGCTAGGCGTCGAATTGAAGCTGTAGCTGCCAGCCTGCACCACAGCCACAGCAACACCAGACCTGAAACATGTCTGCGACCTACACCACAGCTCATGGCAACACCAAATCCTTAACCCACTGAGTGACGTCAGGGATGGAACCTGCATCCGCATGGATGCTCGTCAGATTCACTTCCATGGAGCCACGAGGGAACTCCTCCCCATTTTCATAGAGCAATTTTTTTTTGGCATTTAAAAAAAATCACAACTCTAAGCCCTTGGCTTATAGATACAGAGAACAGGCTGATGGTTGCCAGGAGCGGGCGGGGGGGATGGGCAACATGGGCAAAGGGGGTCCAAAAGGCACCAACTTCCAGCTATAAAATAACTAAGTTACGGGGATGCCGTGGTGACGACAGCTAATACTACTGTCTTACATAGCTGAAAGTTGCTAAGAGAGTAGGTCTTAAAATTCTCACCAGGAGAAAAAAGTTTTGTGACTAACTATGTACGGTGATGGAAGTTAACTAGACTGACTGTAGTTACCGTTTTGCAGTCATACAAACCCGAATCATTATGCTGTACATCTGAAACTGATATCACATCATATGGCAATTACATCTTGATTTTAAAAATTAGAGACAAAAAACTAAGCCCTCCCCCCTTTGTCTTTTTAGGGCCACACCTGTGGCATATGGAAGTTCCCAGGCTAGAAGTCGAATCAGAGCTGCAGCTGCCGGCCTACACCACAGCCACAGCAATGTGGGATCCAAGCCACATCTTTGACCTACAGCACAGCTCACGGCAACGCCAGATCCTTAACCCACTGAGCAGGGTCAGGGATGGAACCCGCATCCTCATGGATCCCAGTCAGGTTTGTTACCGCTGAGCCACAATGGGAACTCCAAAAAAATAAGCCCCTTTGCTGCAAAGCGTCTTCCTGACTTGCCGAGGAAGGTGTTGACGTCTCATCCCCACCTCAATCTGGACCGTCTTTGCCTTTGCATCAAGATTTCAGAACAGCGGCAGGCGTCGATAGGGCAAGGAACTAGCATCTCGGTAAATCTTCACACGTATTCTGTGGGGGGAAAATTCAGATCCCTGTTTTATAAATGAGGAACCCAGGGGGTCTGGGTGCCTGCTCAGGGCCTCACAGTTTGCAAAAGACAAAAAAGCATTCCAATCCAGGTCAGCCGGCCCCCAAGATGTGTTCTCTCCATTACACCAGCATATATACTTCTTTCCATTTTTATTTTATTTTACCTTTTTAAAAAGGGGATTCATCTTCCTTTTTTTTTTCTTTTAAGGGAAGCAACTTGGTGTGTGGGATAGAATCACTTCTTCACCGGTTCCCGAGCAAGGGCCTTTGAGCAGGTCCTGTGACCCATGTGAGCAGGCTTTATCCACTGAAAATGATGGAAGCTAGGAGTTCCTGTCTCCAAATCTGACTAGTAACGGTGAGGTCGTGGGTTTGATCCCTGGGTTTGCTCCTTGGGTTAAGGATCCAGTGTTGCTGTGAGCTGTGGTGTAGGTCACAGACGCAGCTTGGATCCTACGTGGCTGTGGCTTAGGCCAGAGACTATGTATAGCTCTGATTCAACCCCTAGCCTGGGAGCCTCCACGTGCTGCAGGTTCAGCCCTAAAAAGCCTCCTCCCACAAAAAAGAAAAAAAGAAAATGATGACAGCCACTCTCAGGATTGTTCTGAGGATTAAATGAAATGGTGACGGAGAACTGCTTTGCAAACTACACAAATGTGGGGTTATTTGTATCACTTTGGACAGGGATGTGGGGTTATTTGTATCATTTTGTCTTACTGTTCGAGGCACATGTTGGCTACAGCTCCAATTGGACCCCTAGCCTGGGAACCTCCATATGCCATGGGAGCAGCTGTGGAAAAGGCAAAAAGACAAAAAAAAAAAAAAAAAAGAGACCCAGGAGCGATGCTCTTCCTCTCGGTGAATCTACTGGATTACAGACATCTGGAATCTACTGGATTACAGACATCTGGGATCCAGTAGGAAGCGCCCCATCAGAACCCAACCATGTTGCTCTCACCCCATCTCACGTTTCCAGCCTCCAGGACTCTGAGAAAGAAATGTTTGTTGCTCAAGTTACTCAGTCTATAGGATTCTGTAACGGTGGCCGGAACAGACTGAGACACTGAGGTCCAGACTCAGTCAAGGTCGTACATCAGCTTAGCTAGTGAGTTAAGAGCAGAAGCCAAGTTCTCAAAATACCCTTCGCAGACACACGGTGAGAGGCAGAACCACTGCAAGGCAAGAGCTAGAGCTTTTGAGCTGGACGCATTCAGCTCTGAGCACAGCCTCTCTGTGTGCCGAGTGGCAGCGGGCCCCGGCTCCTCATCTGTAAAACGGAAGTGACAGTCCCTCCTTGCAGGGTGTCTGGTAGGAACTAGGGATAGTTTATGTAAAGTCCCTGGTGTAGAGCAGGCCACTCTTACTAGCCATCGTGGGAGACGCTGGGAGTATGGACCAGCCAAGGGGCAATAGTCCTTTTTGGGGGGGAGGGGGCATGGGCTGCAAAAGTTCCCAGGCCAGGGATATCGAACCCACGCCACAGCAGTGACCTGAGCCACTGAAGGGACAACGTCAGATCCTTAACCTGATGAGCCACCAGGGGACTCCACCACAGTCCTATTTAAATTTCTGAAAAGGTGATGAGGAGGCACGGAGACCTCTGATTAATTCACCATTGTCACAACTCTGCTTGGGGCCAGTCAATGATAAAATTAACACAACATGTTGAGATGACTCTGCATTAGAGACTTTTCTTTTTTTTTGTAACACGCACAGCATGTGAAAGTTCACAGGCCAGGGATTGAACCCAAGCCACAGTAGTAATAAGGCCAGATCCTTAACCCAATGAACCACACGGAAACTCCCTAGAAACATATTTTTTGTTGTTGTTGTTGTTGTTTTTCTTCTGTCTTTTGTCATTTTAGGGCCATACTCACAGCACATGGAGGTTTTCAGGCTAGGGGTCTAATTGGAGCCACAGCTGCAGGCCTACACTAGAGCCACAGCAACGCAGGATCCGAGCTGTGTCTTCGGCCTACACCACAGCTCATGGCAACGCCAGATCCTTAACCCACTGAGCAAGGCCAGGGATCGAACCCACAATCTCATGGATCCTAGTCGGATTTGTTAACCACTAAGCCACAACGGGAACTCCCCTAAACATGTTTTAAATGAAGTTTTACAGGAGTTCCCTGGTAGCCTAGCAGTTAAGGTTCTGGCATTGTCACTGCCATGGCTCTGTTTTCACCCCTGGCCCAGGAATTTCTGCATGCCGTAGGTGCAGCCAAAAGAATAAAATTTTAAAAGAATTTTTTTTACATAAATAAATGAAATTTTACAACTAATACTCTGCTCTGAAAAGCAGAGGAGAAGGGGCAGGGGTTTCTGCAGCTAAAGCATTTTCTGAATATTTGAAAATGCACACAGTTGGAATGGTACTTTGCATCTAGGAATCTAAATTAATGGAAGGTTCAAATCCCAACCACATGACACAGAAAGGGAGGTGCTTTCTGCTCCCTAGAGTCACGCAAATTGGGCTCCACTGTCAGGTTGAGATCCTTTAGGGACCCGCTCTAAGGAGGAAATGGGACTGCCTTATTTACCAAAGCAACAGGTCTGTGCGTATATGAATGCCTCTGGGGTGGCCAAAGCCAGATTATTCTCCAAAAGATCAAAAACCTCATCTGCAACTTCCTTCAGCCAGTCTGGCAATTATACACTTGGGAGCAGAATGGATTCAAAACCCCACTGCACCACCTTCAGCGTTAGGCATGTGGAATAAGCCGGCACATAACTCTTCGCTGATGCCTTTGCTCAAGGCTGGAGCAGTTGGTTCTGAACTGCAGGAACAGCAGTGCAAAATAGATGCTTTTTACTCTAGAGACCATGTTCTGAATGAACAAAGACTTACTCTCGGCTCCACAGGGCAGCCTCGCTGGCCAGGCTCTGTGGGCCAGCTCAGCAGGTAGGTCCTAGCATCTCTGAGCAGATATCTGGCCCCTCCATCCCAGGCTCCTCTACAAACACCTCACGCCTCCTGCACTGGCCAGGGAAGTTGGTACCACGCCTCGCCCCCTGGCATCCAGGTGGCAGGTACCTCTTCCGGCGGGTTGGGATGGATCCGTGGATAACGTTTCCCAAAACGTGGAAGGTGGAACAACATCATGGGTCAGAGGCTGGGCTCCAGACTCAGTGTCTGGGTTTGAGTCCTGGCTTAGCCTTCCGCCAGCTCTGGTCCTCATGTGCCAGTTAATGACCCTGTGCCTGCCTCCACTTCCCCATCTGTAAAATGGAGAGAGTGACGATAATAATAAGAGCAAACGCTTGCACCTGTCTTTTCACCAGCAGGCACGGTTCTATGCACTTTACACGTATCAACGAGCTAATCCTCCCACAGCAATAGCGGAAGTCAGCACTGCTCTTAACCTCCTCCTGCTCCCCTGATTTCGCCATAAGGATCAAATAAATCATACCCAGGACGTTGACTGGAACCGTTTCTGGCCCACAACACTCAATAAATCGTGGCAATTATTACATGAGATGATTTTAAAGGTCACGTGGATGGCAGTTTTAAGTTCATAATGTGCATTTATGAAACTAAATGCATATTAGAAGGAAGTCATCTACTTTGCCTATACTTTCATTGCTGTTATGGCCTAAACTGAGGATAAGAATGGTGTTTAAGTAAAAATATAGTCAATTTAAAAAGGCATTAAGTAAACAATAGCATAGACTTTAAAGATATTAGAGCGAAACTCACTAAGGGGAAACAGAAATGCCCAAACAGAGGGAAATACTGCTTCAGATCCCAAAGAGCCAAGAAGGTCCCCGTTTTTTCCCCAGCTGTTTTCCCCTATTCTTTTTTTCCCAATGCCCACCTCCCCCTCCGGGTGAGCAGTCAAGAAAAAAGTCCTGCACACCAGCCTGTTCTTTTCAGCGGGCGCTGTTTCCTGGGGCAAGTCCATGCCCTCAGGAGACAGCAAAGGATGGGTTTCCCACCCTCTAACCAGAGGTGAACGGGAGGGAGCCCCTCCCAGACCCCAGCTGTCAGGCAGGTGATGTCAACTGCAGGGGTGAGGAGACACCACCTGTCCCACTAGCGACAGGGCCCTGGGCAGCTGGAAGCCCTAGTTGCTCCTCTCTGGCCCTTTAAGGTCAGTCCCCACTTGACCATCAAGTGCATCTCCAGGAAATTGGAAGCCACTTGCGATGCTGGCTGGAGACAGAGGGAAGGGCTTGACTAGGCTGGCGCGACCTGCCTTAGAAATATTTACAAATAGGTCGCTCTCTAGCTTTTCAGTAAGCTCTTGTATCAGGAAGGAGCTGTTGAGAGTCTGGTGGTTTTAGGGGAGGCTTGGGCACAGATTTGTTTTCCCCTGGAGAAAAGCACGTGGCTGCCCCCGTCAGCCCAGACTGGGAAACCAGGGTGGGCTGCTGGGTTTCACAGGATCCACCTCACCTCATAGCTGCCAGGCTGCGCACCTTCACAGATTTAGTTTCACTCCCAGAGGAAGATGACGCATGGAAGAAACAGAAATGATTCTTTTTAAAAGGTTCCAAACCTGGTGCCACCAAAAAAACTAGAATTCCCGGTCTCTCTGGTTTGCCATCTCTCCACACTTTAATATTGTTTTGCCTTTTTCCAGGGACGTGAATATTATTCCCCAGAGTAATTATTCTGCCTTCATTAGTCCCTGTGCCTCGAAATACAAACCCACTTCGTGGCAGCTTATAAGGTACCAAAGACTTTGCTAAGAGCCTTTCAAACACCATCTCATGCAAACCTCACAATGACCTTGTGAGTTGAGGTTTATTTTTTTCAGTGCTGCAAAAAGTCACTTAAGAAGTCCGGAGTCAAAGTCAGGGCTGGGTCAATGGCTCCACCTGTCATCGGAATTCCTTTCCGTCTTTCATCGTCATCCTTCAAGGAAACAGACGTTCAGAGGGCTTAAGCAACTGGTCATAAACCGTGAAGCTAATTAAAAGAAGGGATGGGATATGAACCCAATACTTCCTACCTCCGAAACTTCCTGCCATAGCGGATGGAAGTTCTCCGGGGACGGAATGAGGGGAGAAGGATGACAGACAGAGGTACCCAGCTCAGCCCCAGGGCCCTGGCAGCGTCCTCCAGCACACGCCCAGCTCACAGGGAGGACTCGGACCCGTAGCTAGGAGCCACGTGGGTCCAGGACGCTCGCCTCCTGGGCACTGGCTCACACCTCTGCCTGACGTAGCTCCCGATTTTTCACTCCTACACACCTCCCCATGCAAGACATCAACCTCCTCACACGGGATTTAGGGGAAAACCACGCGAGACCTCACAGTTCAATTTGAACTTCAGATATAGGAGGAATAATTTTGTAGGTTAAGTAGAGACATCCATTCGGCGAAATAACAGGCAGGTTGGCAAAGATGATTCATTAAAATAATATTATCACCGTTGTTTGATCTCCCAAGAAACAAACTATGGCAGCATAAAACATTTTGACTTTGTATACTATTATTATTTTATGTTTATATTTGACACCAACCAAATCTTAATACACAAAAATGATATAGGTGTTAACCAAAGACATGAATAAACACAGAGGGTGAGATTTTAAAGACCGAAACATAGATAAGTTATTTTGCAGTACAGCACTAAGAAGCAGTGTCAGCATACAGTATATATTAATTCTTTTTCTCATTTGATTTACTGGAGCTAGGAGGATAAAAGTGCTTGAATCTATCTTATAAAACTTTCATAAATATCAAAATCTGAGCAAAGAGATGTTAAACGTGATCAGCCTCATTAAAAACAAAGAAATTAGAACAAAAACATATTGCTTTTCATTTGTTAAATGAATATGTAAATTAAATAACTGAATAAACAATGCTGACAATGGCTCCTGTTGTGGTAGAGGTGGGTAGAGTGTGGTGGGGGAGTGCTCGTCCTGGCTCAATGGAAATGAATCTGACTAGCATCCATCAGGACACAAGTTCTATCCCTGGCCTCACTTAGTGGGTTAAGGATCCAGTGTTGCTGTGGCTGTGGTCACTGTGCTGTGGGCTTTACACATATAAAAGAACGAAAAAACTTGTTATTTAAAATAACAGCTTCCTTCTAAGGAGAGAGTCAACCTTATCTGGAAAGCCCTGTTCTTCTGAGCACCTTGGCTTAATTACACACAGGGAGTTTGGTGCTCAAAGCCAGAGAGAGCCCCTTGTCCTGCCTCATGAGGTGAGGAGGATGTGGAATTCTGGGAACACCCCAGGGAGACAGAGGAGGAGGAGAGATGGGGGGCGGGCAGAGGAGAGGGGAAGGGGGGTCAGTATGCTGGGTGATGGCTCTTGAGTTGCAGAAATGACTAAGGGATTCAATGCTGGGTTTGACAATGTCTTCCACTGTGTCTGTTACACCACATGCTACGCCTTCTGAGTTGGCTTATGCTTTTTGTAAAATTTTCTCACATGGGGGTAACGGAACGTTGGAGATAACACGGCATGTTCAGGATATAAAGGCGATTCTCAAAACAGAATATCACCAGGGGCTGTTTTGGTTTTTCTTTAAATACATGGCCAAGCTGAAAAACGAGAAAAGAATATGCCCAGGTTCCAAAGCAGGGAGCAGGTCCTGAAAGGAAACACTCCATGTGGGTATTGGAACCAGGTAAATATTGCAGAGACTGGTGATAAAACTCAGGATCTCAGGCCATGAGATGTGGGGAGCTGGAACTGAACCCTCTCCTGAGTAAAGCTGGAAGCCATGGGGTTCTCTGCCTCTGAAACAGGTGACAGAAGAAGTCCTTTCATTGGCCAGGGATGCCAAAAGGAAGCTGACTATCTTTCAAGGCCGTGTTAAGTCAAAGAACACCCTAAAGAAAGCAGACCTTCAACTGGCATCACCTAGAGGTATCTGATCTGAATCCATACTGCCAATGAGACACACGAACCCATTCTGAGCAACGGCCAAACTGGTCTGGAATCTATAAAATCCCACCCAAGTACATGTGTTTCACAGAAAACCATTGCCACTGAAGATGAGCGCACACTAGAAAAATTACTGATTTCATGAAGCAAACAACTGCTGGGAGAAAATTGGCAAACACAACAAATGCAACAAAATTCAAAACCAAGACTCACAGATGTAGAGCAATCTCAAGGACTCTAAAATTGTATCATTCAATCATGCAATAATATAAATTAATTAAATGCATGAAAGAGAGAAAGAAAATAAAACGAGGGAACATGACAGAAAGGGAGCAACTATGAAGTTTTTTTTAAAAGAATTCAACTGAACTTAAAGAAATAAAAACATAGAGTCATTAAAATTAAAAAGTCAGTGGACAGTCATCTGAAGAGAGAACAAATGAACTGAATGATAGATTTGAGGAAAGCATCCAGAATGCAGCTGCAGCAATAAAGAGGTGGAAAGTATGAAAAAAAATTAAGAACTGCATAATATAGGATGAGAAGATTCAACACACACTTAATGGGTCCCAGAGAAGGGAGAGAAACAATAGGAGATTGTACTGGGAGTCTAGGAGAAATCATTATATAGGAATGAGTACATAAAATAAAGATATTTTAAGGAGTTCACTGGTGGCTCAGTGGGTTAAAGACCTGGCACTGTCACTGCTGTGGAACAGGTCACGGGTTCTATCCCTGGGCCAGGAACTTCCGCATACCATGGGGCCGGCCCCCCAAAATGAGATATTTTAAGACATAAAAGTCTAAAATAATTTACTGTAATATTTCCTTATTAAAAGCAATACCAAAGGTGATAGCTCAGTAAGAAAGAGACCCAACCTGGAAGAAAAAAAAGATGCAAAAAGCAAAGGGAGGAGTTCCCGTGGTGGCTCAGAGTGTTAAGAACCCAACACAGTTTCTGTGAGGATGCAGGTTTGATCCCTAGTCCCTTTCAGTGGCTTAAGGATCCAGCATGGCCACAAGCTATGGATCCCATGTTGCTGTGGCTTTGGTGTAGGCCTGCAGCTGCAGCTCCGATGCAACACCTTGCCTGGGAACTTCCATATGCCACAGGTGCAGCCCAAAAAAGAGAAAAACAGAAAACAGACAAAACAAAACAAAGAAATTTTAAGCCCAAGAAATTGATGAAAAAAAGTGAATAAATCTAAATAATACTGACTGTAAAATTTACCAACAGTAAGGATGACCAAGTGGGAGTTTTTTTTAAAAGATGGAACTAAAATATTACCCAACAACGTGACAGGAGGTGGGAGAGGATTTTAGAAGTTAAAGCACTCTGAATTCCTTGCATTGTCTGAAAAAATGATAGAGATATTAGATCTAAATCTTTAATCTAAATCTTTAATCTAAATCTTTAATCATGCTTGCTAACCAAATGAATAGAAATTGTATGTTTAACTTTTAAACAGGTGAAGGGGAAAGAGGCAGGTGGAGAAGCAAAGAAAAAGCATGGTGAGCAGAAACCAAAAAACATAAAATAAGCTACTGAAAACAAGCCCACGCACATCGGTAATCATAGCAAATATAAATGACAGCAGGGAAGCTCTCCCGCATACGCCCAAGAAAAAATACACGAGGAGATTCATCACACAACTGTTTGTACAAGAAAAGAGAAACAATCCCAATTTCCCATCCTTATGAGACCAAGATAAATTAGATAAATAAGATACATTGTGGTATATTTATACATTGGAACTTTCTGGAAGAATTAAAAATGAATGAAATTGATTTATTTCTGAAACTGATTTTCATATACCAACATGGATAGGGATCAAAATACATTAATAAAGGAAAAAAACCCAACCTTCAGTATGGTGTATATAGTGTAATGCCATTTGTTTAAATTGTTTAAACACTCGATGCTACTTCGTGTTGATACATAGTTAAACCATAAAAACATGGACGGGAAGGATATACATGCTTCTGGGAATAGAGGGGGTGCTTCTGAGAGAACTTCAGTTGTATCTTTACTATTTTATTTCTTTAAACATGTCTGAAGCAGGAGTTCCTACTGCGGCTCAGAGGAAACAAATCTGACTGGCATCCACGAGGACGCAGTTTCAATCCCTGGCCTTGCTCAGTGGGTTAAGGATCTGGTGTTGCTGTGAGCTGTGGTGTAGGTCGCAGACTCAGCTCGGATCCGGAGTTCCTGTGACTGTGGCGTAGGCCTGCAGTGGCAGCTTGGATTCGACCCCTAGCCTGGGAACTTCCACATGACACAGGTGTGGCCCTAAAAAGAACAAAAAGAACAACAAGAACAACATAAAAGCCTGAAGCAAATATAGCAAAAGATTAATTGTGTGTCTATTCCACTTAGTGGCTAATAACACCTTTTGTACTTTCCTGAATATTAAAAAATATCTCACAAAAGAAAATGTATCATTGACTCAAAATATTGTAGAGCTGGGCTTTCCAACAATTGAATTAAATCTGCATTTACATTTCATTGAATAAAAAATTCAGTTCCTGGGTCACACTAGCCACATTGCAAGTACCCAGGAGGCACAGGTGCTGGTATTGGACAACGCAATTTTAGAACATTTCTGTATCACAGAAAGTTCTACTGGAAAGTTACATAGAGTCTCAAGAGCGCTCTGGTTCACAGTACTTCTCTGTTTTCAATACTGTGAGTAGATACTGATGACAGTAATATGTAAAATGTAGCACTGGATGTAAAGCACAGCTCTACACGCCTATGGGAATTTGGTTGTTTTATTATTGTGTTGTGTTTCATCAAATTACTTGAGGTTCCAGGAAGGCCGGTGTCCAGCTAATTGAGATGTTCCTACAGTATTTCAACTGAAAACTACCACAGTAACTCAGAGCTGGTAATAACAGCAAGGTGCTTCCAGCCACTCTCTCTGTACAGATCATTTGATTCCCCGACTAGTCCAATTCCACCCCGGGCCTTCCCAAGGTATAAATCTGGTGAAATTAACACAAAAAGAGACACTTCTCAGATTTTCTCATTTACCAAAGTAAGTGCTTTAAACAGTTATCTGAGTGGCCAGTATTTCACTAGCAATTTCAACATTAACGACAGCAACAAAAACCCATGACCAAAGTACTGAGAAGGCTGGAAAGGCGAGCCTTGGCTTTGGGAAGGGAGAGAGTTGAGACTTTGCCCGCAGACCTCAGAATTACTGCAGGTCATTAAATTCTTTCCACTGGAGCTTTAACCCACATCCTCACGGGCACACATTTCCTGCATCTCCTCTAGCTATCTCATCAAGGGTGACCTGTGAAATACACCAAAGCAGAAATGAACTGGGTTCTGTATGTCAGTGGCTCCCAAAATAGACTAGTTTTACCAGCCATCATCAGGTTAACACCTGGCAGATTCTCTGAGTTACAGGAGGCTTTGGAGAATACAAAATCATTGAAGATGTACCATGAAGGAACAAGCCAAATTTTTTTTTTTTTTCATTTTTGGCCACCTGCAGCATATGGAGTCAGATCTGAGCTGCAGTCGTGACCTAAGCCACAGCTGTGGCAATGCTGGATCCTTAACCCATTGTACCAGGCCAGAGATCAAACCCATGTTCCAGGGCTCCCAAGATGCCATGGATCCCGTTGCACCACAGCAGACACTCCAGAACCAGTCAATTCCAATACTGTGATTCCGTGAATGAGTGAGGTACATTCATTCATTCATTCATTGGACAGTTGTATTTGGAACTCCTACTAGGTGTTCCTTGACACCAAAATGCAGTGACATGGTCTCTGTCCTCATGTTGCTGATAATCTACAGGGAAGAGCTGTCATCCTAGCCTAGGGCACCGGGGAACACATGAGTTAATCCCAGTCAACCAAAAATGCCTGGTCAGTTATGCAGTCAGCTTTCCTTTGGAAAAAGAACTGGGGTCTTTATAAAAGGTGCAGCTGAGGCGTTCCCATCGTGGCTCAGTGGTTAATGAATCCGACTAAGAACCATGAGGTTGCGGGTTCGGTCCCTGGCCTTGCTCAGTGGGTTAAGGATCCAGCGTTGCCGTGAGCTGTGGTGTAGGTTGCAGGTGCGGCTTGGATCCCGTGTTGCTGTGGCTCTGGCGTAGGCTGGCAGCTACAGTTCTGATTTGACCCCTAGCCTAGGAACCTCCATATGCCACAGGAGCGGCCCAAGAAGAGGCAAAAAGGCAAAAAGGCAAAAAGGCAAAAAAAAAAAAAAAGGTGCAGCTGAGGCCGTTGTGGCTCAAGCGGGTTAAGAAACCAACTAGAATCCATGAGGATTTGGGTTCAAGCCCTGGCCTCGCTCAGTGGGTTAAGGATCCACGTTGCCTTGAGCTGTGGTGTAGGTTGCAGATACAGCGCAGATCCTGAGTTGCCGTGGCTGTGGCGTAGGCCGGCAGTTGCAGCTCAGATTCAAGCCCTAGCCTGGGAACTTCCATATGCCACAGGTAAGGCCCTAAAAAGAGAAGAAGAAAAAAACAAAAACAAAAAACACAAACTGCCGCTGAATTCTCCCCCCAATTCCGAGTCTTAATGAAGACCATCTCTCCTGTGCCCTGCTGCCCTCTGAGCCGTATGCATGGTTTTTATTAAACACCTTAATGGGAGTTCCCATCATGGCTCAGCAGTTAATGAACCCAACTAGGAGCCATGAGGATGCAGGTTTGATCCCTGGCCTCGCTCAGTGGGTTAAGGATCCAGCATTGCCGAGAGCTGTGGTGTAGGTCGCCCATGTGACTCGGATCCCATGTTGCTGGGGCTGTGGTGTAGGCCAGCAGCCACAGCCAGAATTCGACCTCTAGCCTGGGAACTTCTATATGCCACAGGTGTAGCCCTAAAAAGCGCGCGCACGCGCACACACACACACACACACACACACACACACACACACACCATAATCTCCCTAATTCTGCTGGGATAAATATGCAGTTAACATCCTAGGGACTTTCTGAGGAGGACCCAAATTCTACCCAAGGGATCTCATGAAAAGGAGAAATGAGACGTTCCACTCTGCTCCAAGACTGAAGGTAACGCTTAGGGAGCAGAAGCAAGCATGGCGAAGATGTGTCTCCGTGGAAAGGGGGGTACCCTTTACTGAGCATCTCCTTGGCTTCAGGGGCCCCTCAGTCATCACTCATTCAATCCAACAACACTGCAAAGCGGGCGTTCGTGCTCCTAACTGATCAGTGAAGAAAACGAGGCTCAGAGAGGGGTAGGGTCCTTTCCAGGGCCGTCAGCGAGTGAACAGAGCTCAGAACCCGGGTGGACTGGCTTCACCTCCGTGTCCTTTAACCCACCTGCTCTGACTGACAGGTAAGAACAACCTCTAAGATCCCTTCCTGTGTCCCTGGGTTAATGACTGCCCCCGTCACTCATCAGGAAGAAAAAAGTCCAAAGAGATGAGCCAAGGTGGTGAAGCTGCTGATAATTAAGGGATTAGAACCATACACCACAATGAGCATTCCTACATGAGTCTCTTTTTATTACTTTCAAGTTTGATTCACTTGATAAGGTAATGGGAGAGTAAAACCGATCCAGAAGGCCTCTGAAGCGCCCGGGAAGCAGCGACATCTTCATCATTGTACTTTGTGGACAGATTAAGTATTAAATTATGAAACTAATCTGCTCTGATATCAGGAATAATGTCAACTTTGATAAAGCTTTGCACTCTGGGAAGATTGCTTTCAAAATGACCTGATCTGACTCGATGAATAATTTAGGAATTGATTTTCTGGCAGAGACGCTAAAGAATAAAAGATAATCTTGGGAGGAAAAGTTTCCGTCTTCCTGAGACCTTTATTTCACCTTAGCTTTGATGGGGTTGATGCCCCCATTTGTCTCCATGAGTCCCTGATTGACCAGAGAAGCACAGCTTTTTGAGGAAGTGCTGTTTATTTAGGTGTGAAGAGATAGGTCCCAACCCCTGTCCTGGGCATCGAGGGACCCTGATGCTCGAACCCTGACGAGGCACTAGGACTAGAGAGGACAGAAGTGTATGGTCTTTCCCTTGGCAGAACTGAAAGATCTGGGGGCAGAGGCAGCGGATGAGTGGAGAAGCCAACGCAGTGTGAGAAGCGTGCTGAGAGCCCAGAGGAAGGAGGTTGACTTCGCCCTGGCGGGGATAGAGTGCTTCCCAGAAGTAGGGGAGACACAGAGAGGGTAAAATCCGGCGGGGAGGGACAGCAGGGCACCTTCAGGGGATTTCCTGCACCCGAGCCAGCGCAGGGCATCGGATGGTGAAGAGCATCAGAGGCCACATCATAGAGGGACCTCTGAGCAGGGCAAGAAGTTTGTCTTTCTCCTGAGGGCTTTGGTTTAGCCCTCCTGGGATGGGATCTAAGAATCTGAATTTGTTAAAAATCACCCTGTGGGAGAGGACTCCTTTCTTTCTTCCTTTCTTCCTTTCTTTCCTTCTTTCTTTCTTTCTTTCTTTCTTTCTTTCTTTCTTTCTTTCTTTCTTTCTTTTTCTTTCTTTCTTTCTTTCTTTCTTTCTTTTTCTTTCTCTCTTTCTCTCTCTCTTTCTCTCTTTCTTTCTTTCCTTCTTTCATTTTTCAGGGATGCACCTGCAGCATATGGAGGTTCCCAGGCTAGGGGTCGAATCCGAGCTGCAGCTGTGGACCTACGTGACAGCCACAGCAACGCCGGATCCTTAACCCACTGAGGGAGGCCAGGAATCGAACCTGCATCCTCATGGATCCTAGTCAGGTTCATTAACCGCTGAGCCACGAAGGGACCTCCCCGAAAGAGGGTTCTTTTAACGTGCAGAACTGTTCTATGTATGGCCATGTCTAGCATCACTGGCTCCCATCCCCTAAGTGTCTTAGCACCCCACAAATTACAAAGCCTTCCAGGGAATGGAACGTGGCGATCTCTGCCCCACCTCTTCTTGCCTCTTCCTCTTGGGAGGAGGAGTGACTTTTTCTTGGGTGCCTTCTGGCCTCTCCTGTGGAGTGGGCATGCTGGAGGAACATGCACTCTGGACCGCTCTTCAGCAGGGCAGAACACTTGCAATGCCCAGGCCTGGTGGGTGAGTCAACTCTGAGAAGAAAACATGCCCATGTGGCTATAGATTTAAAGCCATGTTCTCAAACCAGCCTTGTCAGCAACGACGCTGACTTCTGTTCTCGCTCCTGCATCCCATTTCCCCAGTGCTTGAAAGAAGCACTGAACTGTTCTTTACGGCCCTCCGCACACAGTGTGTTTGGAGAAGGGAGAGTGCCTGTTTCTGCTGGGAAGGATGAGAGCGCCCAGGGAGGGTGAGTAGAAGGAGACAGGAGGAGGCCGAGTCAGAGGCCTAAAACCTGGTGCTCAAGGCTGTGGTCTGCACACTGCACTGAGCCCCAGGGTCTGCACAGATGCCCCGAGGCTTCCAGGAAGAGGGGACAGGGGAAGGGAGCGCCACCACCCCAAGAGCCACCACCACCCCCATTCTACCACAGCAGTTGTGATTTCCTGCTTTTTATTTTATTTTGGCCACCCTGTGGCATATGGAGCTCCTGGGCCAGGGATTAGATCCAAGCCACAGCCTCGAACCAAGCCACAGCTGCAGCAACACCAGATCCTGGACCCACTATGCCGGGCTGGGGATCGAACCCAAGTCTCAGCACTCCCAAGATGTTGCCAATCCCGTTGTGCCACATCAGGATGTTTTATTTTTTCTTTTTATGGCCTCACCTGCAGCATATGGACGCTCCCAGACTAGGGGTCGAATCAGAGCTATAGCTGCTGGCCTACACCACAGCCACAGCAGTGCTGGATCCAAGCTGCGTCTGCAACCTACACCACAGCTCACGGATCCTTAACCCACTGAGTGAGGCCAGGGATCGAACTGGCATCCTCCAGGACACCATGTTGAGTCCTTCACCCACTGAGCCACAATGAGAACTCCCAATTTTCTGCTTTTTATATGAAGCTTGCTAGGTTATACATAAAATTTCACTTGCAAAAATCAGGAAGCCTCGGAAACAGGACCTCGTCAGAGGGATGGACCGTCAAAGGCACCAAAGGCCAGAAGGCAGGCGGGCGGGATGGGACAGATGGGTGACCAGTGGGTCTGCTGATGGCCCGACCCTGGCAGGAACAGGCTCAGTGGCCGGCCAGCACCGAGCCCTCATGGAGGTGGGTGAAGAGGTGAGTTAAGAAGTGAGGAAGGGGAGGGTCTGGACCTCACCGTGCAGGTGACGGAGATGGCAGGGAGCAGTGTCCCAATGCCTCAAGTGCTCAGAAGGATCCACGCATGAGGGAACTGCGATCTCTGCCACGCACTGGATAACGGAGTGTCCTTTGTGGTAGCAACAGAGAAATCCTTTTCTTTTTCTTCGGCCAAGCCCACAGCATGTGGAAGTTCCCAGACCAGGGATCGAACCCACACCACAGCTGTGACCCGAGCCGCAGCTGCGACAACATGCATCCTTAACCTGCTGAACCCCAAGGGGACTCTCAGAAATCCCTTTTCAAATAGACGGGTAGAAACAGGGAAGGGCGGGGGGAGCAGGTACAAGACACACTCCGCGCTTCTTTCTTAGAAGGGTGAAGTGCGGTTTTCATTTTTTTCATGCTGAAGACGACATCCTTCTAGGAAGCTGGGGTCCCAGGAGGGAGCTGCAGGAAACAAGGGCTCCTCTGTTTCTAGCGTAGTAATGAACCTCAGACCTGCAGGAGAGAGTGGCTCTCCCCCTCCCACAATCCACGTCCCACAGGTTGCAAGGACTCGCAGTCTTGCTGACTGGCTGCCTAATGGCCCTTGCAGGTCACTGAGGGGACATCATTAGTGTCGGAGACCTCGAAAGGGCCTCTTCCTTCCTTCTTAGCGAAAAGGACTGCAAAGAATCAAGCAACAGCTTGACACGATGGAAACTTATGAAGTGAAGGGAAAACATTAGGAATCTAAGTACAGCTCTGATATTCAAATTACGTTTGCCCTCCACACACACGGGGTTGGGGGTCAGGGGAACAGATGTGCGCATGTGTAATGTTGGCAATAACTGGCTTTGGAGATGGGATTGTGGTTCATTTTTTCCCTCTTTTTTATACTTTCTTGTGTTCTCCAGATTTCTTTCAGTTAGCATGCATGATTTTTAGAATTAAAAAATAAGTCAGACTTTCCACTGTGACTGAGCATTTGCCAAAACTCAGTCCACCGGAGTTCATTTTTCTTGAGGGTGAAGTGTGTTCGGAAACCTCAGGTCACCTCCTCCCAGTCTCCACGGACACCTTGACTCTCTGGGGCATCGTTTTCCATGGGACATCGTCACACCACTTTGTTTGTCCCTTGACTGGACTTGGCTGGAGGCTTCGAGGCAGCATCACTGAAGTGAGCTTTCCTCCTGCCTTGGTAATTTCCACAGTCAGGATTTAGAACTAGGGTGTGAGGGCTCATTATACAAAACCCAGCTAAGAATCTCCCAGGGCGGGGGGCAGCCCTGAGTGGCAGCCCCGGCTCCCCAGGAGAGAGAAGACTGCTGTCTCCCTCGATGACCCCCCCCAGAACTGACTCAAAATCAACATCTACCCACTGACTTAGAAGTAACATTTACTCATCTTAGAATTAACAGGAGTTTTTCTCTATGCCTTGTTGGAGCCCCTCAAGAGCTCTCACCCTAGTCAGGATTCAGACGTTGCATGACCTCCCAAAGTCCCATGGCTAAAAGAGGGCAGAAGTAAAACTTGAACCTCAGGTCATCTGCTTTTAAACCCCTTGTGCCTTTCAGTGGGCACGCTGCTGCCTGGGGGTTCCTCTCCTTTCAGAGACACATCCTGAGGGGATTCATGGGCCATCAGGAGCCACTCTAGGCTGGCCTTAAGAGTTGGTCACTCTGGCCACAAAAAGCCCCTTTGGTGACAGCCAAGGTATTAACAAATCTCCAATGTTCATTTTCCTTGGAAGGTCACAGATGAGGCTTGGCCCCCCGTTGCTGTCGCTGTGGTGTAGGCTGGCAGCCTGCAGCCCCATTGGAGCCCAGCCCAGGAACTTCCGTATGCCACAGGTGCAGCCATAGAAAGAAAAAAAAAGTGAAATGAGTGCATATGTCCATTAAAATACATGTACATGAGTGATAACAGCAGCTTTACTAATTAGTAGCAGAAAACAGGAAATAACGCCACGACCATCGATAGGAATAAGCAAATTATGGTATATCTATGCAATGCAATACTGCACAGAAATACCAGGAAATAATAATCATAAATAAAGAGTGACACAGAGTGACAGGGATGCAACTCCCAGGCATTGTGTTAGTGAGAGAAGCCAGATATGGAAGATTAGCCTGGAACCTGTGATGATTCCATGTGCCAGAGGCAGCTCATCATAGCTTCTGAGAACTGACTGTGAGATTTTCAGGAATTTTGCAAGCCGGTTGTTCAATGCAGCCCTTATTAAAAATTAAGTTATATAAACACACAACTGAGTCATATTTAAGACAAAGGTAATAAATTCTCCGAACACTTCACTGCCTGACCCTCTCACTACCTTTTCACTCTTACCGATGGGACCGAAGCTCGTTACGGCTATTGTGTCTCCAGGGTGGAGATGCGGCAGGATTGGGTTCTACTGTACATCCATCCCATCTCTCTGTTCAAGGACCTCACCTTGATGGCTTCAAATGGGCGGTAGTGATCGCCAGGGAAATGGACTATAAATCAAGCTCCTTTTTTTTTAATTTTGGAGAGCCCGTTGTCAAACATTTACCAGCAGACCACAGATAGGATTTCATTTTTATGAAGCTCAAGAATAGGAAAAACAAACACATGGTTATTAGATGTCAGACGGGATGCCACCCCGAGTAGGATGAGGCCTGTGGGAACTTGCAGGGGATGGCAGCGTTCGCATTTGCATCACAGCGATGGTTCCATGCTATAACCATGCGTATGCACTTTATGTAGGTGAAACTTCAGTTTGCTTGTTTGTTTGTTTGTTTATGTCTTTTTAGGGCCACCCCTGTGGTATATGGAGGTTCCCAGGCTAGGGGTCAAATCGGAGCTGCAGCTGCCGGCCTACGCCACAGCCACAGCAATGCCAGATCCAAGCCGAGTCTGCAACCTATACCACAGCTCATGGCAAGGCCGGATCCTTAACCTACTGAGGTCAGGGATCGAACCTGCATCCATATGGGTAATAGTCAGATTCATTTCCACTGAGCCACGACAGGAACTCCAAGTTTAAAAATAAAATGCATTTTAAAATAAATTTAAATACATTTTCCCTAACAGCTATCGGTCCTGGAGCCCCTGCTTGTAGGAAGGTGGGAGGTCTGCCATT
Organism: Phacochoerus africanus; assembly: GCF_016906955.1. NCBI lineage: Eukaryota > Metazoa > Chordata > Mammalia > Artiodactyla > Suidae > Phacochoerus > Phacochoerus africanus. The sequence goes on along the minus strand of NC_062553.1, from coordinate 19,330,619 downwards.
TCCACAATGTCTCCTGCTCCGTCTCCATGGCACAACCAGTGCTATGTGAGCCCCTGGAAGGAGAAAGAGGCTTCGGTACTATCCCCTGTGACTTTCTGAGAACAAGACCTGAACCGGGCTAATCTTTACAATAGGCCCCAAGTCTCCCCATATGTTACAGGCAATAACAATTTATCAAGCAGTGTCTAAGTGTCTCATTTAATCCCCTCCAAACTTGAAAGGATTTTATTTTATTTTAATTCAATTCTATTCTATTCTATTCTATTCTATTCTATTCTATTCTATTCTATTCTATTCTATTCCATTCCATTCCATTCCATTCCATTCCATTCCATTCTATTCTACTCTACTCTATCTTATTTTATTTTTACAGCCAACTAGTATCCATGAGGATGCAAATTCGATCGCTAGCCTTGCTCGGTTGGTTAAGGATCCGGCAATCCTGTGAGTGTCGGTGTAGGTCCCAGATGCAGCTTGGATCTGGCATTACGGTGGCTGTGGCTGTGGCTGGCAGCTGTAGCTCTGACTGGACTCAGCCTGGGAACTTCCAAATGCCACAGGTGCAGCCCTAAAAAAAGAAAAGAAAGAAAGAGGTGGGGGGGGTTGTTTGTTTGTTTTTGCTTTTTAGGGCCACACCCATGGCATATGGAAGTTCTCATGTTAGGGGTCGAATCAGAGCTACAGCTGCCAGCCTACACCACAGCTCACGGCAACCCCTGATCCTTAACCCACTTAGCGAGGCTAGGAATCAAACCCGCATCCTCATGGATCCTAGTCAGGTTTGTTAACCACTGAGCCATGACGAGAACGCCAAGAAAGAAGCATATCTCTGGTATCTCAGTTCCCACCCTCAGTGTTAGGACCCATGGCCTCATGCTTGGCCAGCTCCACGGTGATCATTCAGTCTTGGCGAGCTACTTGTTGAGTGCCTGTTTCGTGCCTGACTGGCTTGGCAGGTGTGAGATCCTGCCAGGAAGAGGCTTGCCTAGTGCCAGATGCAAAGGGGGCTGTGGGGAGAATGCAAGTGGTCCAGAACAATCTGGGAAAGCAAACCAGGGCCGGCCTCAGGCACCTGCTGCCAGCGGGGCTCTGCAGGGCGGCCACCAGGAGGACTGCACGCGTCCAGCTCCTGGAGCCTGAGCCAGGGGCCAGGGGAGACCCCGGAAGGAGCTTGGTGGGGTGAAAGTCCCCTCCCCTCTTAGCCTTTCTCCCTCGGGCCACCTTCCCTCTCCCTGGAGCCTGACTCTCCTCTCCTCCCCTCCATCTCTCTGAGTTCCCTCTCTCCTCCCGAGAGAGGAGAGAAAAATCAGGCTGACCTGGTATCAAAGGGGCGGGCTCTGCTCTGACCCAGACCCGCAGACACACCCCTGAGACCCTGGCCAGCTGACCTCTTGGTCTCTGAGTGAGCCTGACCTATAAAATGGGGCGAGTTTCGAAGGGCCCTTAAAGGGTTTGGAAGAGGCCGTCTCCATGCAAGTGTCTACCTAGATGCACACATTATTTTTTTTTAATGCAATAGGCACGCTAGGAAAAAAACTAACCCTTCCCCTTTAGTCTCTTCATCCTCAACCTCTCCCCACCCCTAGAAAGCGAGATCAGGCTTTCCATTCTGGAATTTTTCTTCTAGACCCAACTGAAAGGCATTTGGGACTCTCAGGGCCCTTGATCTCCCAGCTTTTACATGAGATGTTGCTTCAGCCTAGAACAACTTTCTCCTCTGCCTTCTTTATCTGGTTAATTCCTAACAATACATGAGACTCAGATCAAGTGTCCTTTCTTCCTAGAAGCCATCCCTTATCTTCCCAAGACATGCTCCCCTTTCCAGGGTTCCTGAGTTGACCTCTTTCTAGGCATACCCTTACCCCCTAGGACGGAGCCTCATACTTGGGCATTTCTGCTTTGTGATCCTTTTCTGGACCACATTAATCACTGCATTCAAGGTCCGGCAGGACACCAGGGACAGAGTGGGAGCCCCTGAAAGAATATCCTCAAGTCGGCAACAGGGTAAGAAGATGCACTGATTCACACTAAAGTGTTGATGACTTAAAATCACCTTTCCCAGGTGACTTTGCTGAAAGGAAGATATGGAAAAGACAACACAGAAAAATAAACTGCTGGTGGTGAAATTCCAGGAGGATGGAGGTCTTTCCTAAGGGTTCTGAGATAAGACACAGAATTTTTCCAACTGACAGGAACCTGAGGGTTAATTAAGTTTTGGTTCTTTTCCAAGCGTGCTCTGTGCCTGCCTTGAGGTTCCTGGGAAGTGGGGAGGGAGTGGTGAGAACAGATAAGACCCCCCTCCCCCAGTCAAGAAAGGAAGCTCTGCTACTGTTTTCCGTATCAGGTTCATGTGCCAGATAGTATTTGAAGAAGAGCTTCTACTGCGGGGGGCGGGGGGGGGGGGCACGGCAGGGGGGACGACAGAGCGTGCTGATCTCGTCCAACCCACCCATTTTAGAGATGAGGACAACGAAGCTCAGAAAGGTAATGTCAGCAGTTCCCACTGTGGCATGGTGGGCTGAGGATCTGGCATGGTTTCTGCTGCAGTGCGAGTTCGATGCCTGGCCCAGTGCAGTGGGTTACTGGGTTAAAGAATCTAGCATTGCCACAGCTGTGGCTCAGGTTGTAGCTATGGCTCGGATTTGATCCCTGGCCCGGGGAGCATCCGTATGCCACAGGTGCAGCCAAAGGGGGGAAAAAGTTAATGTCAGTTGCCCATGGGTGCCAAGGTCTTTTGATTCTCTGACCAGTGCTTATGTCAGTGGCTACGCTGGTCTCTGAAGCAGACAGCACTCAGCTGGCTGTGCCAGGGCAGGAAAGGGGCGCCCTGCACACTCTTGATCTTCCCACCACTCCCCAAATCACTCCTCTTTAAAGAAGAGGGAAAGCTGATATGATGAAATCACTGGATCATGTGACTCTCTTTTTAATTCGTATTCATTTATTTTTTATTTGTTTGCTTTTTCAGGGCTGCACCTGCAGCATATGGAAGATCTCAGACTAGGGGTGGAATTGGAGCCACAGCCACAGCAACTCGGGATCCAAGCTGAATCTGCGACCTACACCACAGCTCAGAGCAATGCCAGATCCTTAACCCACTGAGCAAGGCTAGGGATTGAACCCGAATCCTCATGAATACCAGTCAGGTTCATAACCCACTAAGCCACAACAGGAACTCCGTGATTCTCTCTTTTAGATGATGAAACCAGGGCTCAGATTCTGTAGTTCATTCTTGAGGGACCCCAGGCTGATCCAAAGTGAGGAAAAATACGATAACCAGAGTGAGCTCCAGAATTACAACAGCTCTTTCCTGCAATTCCGAAAGAAAAAATCTCACTCGTTCCTCTTGCTAATACCATTTGGAATAATTTTCCTTTTAAGTGTTAAGATGCTTCTGGGTCCTTATATCAAATTAAATACTGCCTACAGACTCAGGCCTGCCCGAGACTGAGCCAAAGAGGCAACACAAATAAAAGCCACAAAGGGTCCTATCATCCTGGGAGATGTTTCCTTTATTTGTGTCTTCTGGAAAGCAGCTGGCAGAAGACAAAAGCCTTTAAGGATTTACCACCAACTGGAACTGCAAATTACTATAGGTGCCTCTTGAAAGCCCAAGACAAAATGCACTACAGGGAGAAAATAAACAAGAGCTATTTCATTTTATGTGGATTCCGACTCTTAAAGTGCCCTTCCCTTCTAATAAGATTTTTTGCATTTTTTTTTTGTGCCTCCAAATTGACTAACTTATTGTTGCTGTGGGAAATGCAGCCCCGTGAACTGAACTCAAATCAGAAGCCAACCCAGACATGCACTGGGAAAAATAACAGTAAGAGCTAGAATGAATCAAATCCACACAATCATTATGGTTCCCATTTTACAGGGGAGACGACTGAGGCACAGAGAGGTTAAGCAACTTGCCCAAGGACACACAGCATGTGAGAGGCAGAGCTAACCTTCAATCCCAGGTAGTCTGGGTCAAAAGCTACAGCCTCAACCATGGTGCTACAGAGCCTCAGAATCTAGCAAGCCTCAGAATCTAGCAAGATCAGGCGTCTCTCTGCTGGAACTAAGCAGAACATACAAAATAGCAAGACACTTGGGCATCAGGTACCCGGCTGGCCTGATTGAGAAAGATGAGCAAACATTCCTCTGGGTAGGATCTTATTGATTCTAAATCACAGGACAGAGCCTCTGGGGTGAGTCGGGAGGACAGCAGGAGCCGTGTAGTTCAGCAGCTGCCATGGGACAGCGGAAGGGAAGAGACGGGACTTTGGACTTAGGCAGAGGTAGTCCTGTTTCTCCACTCAGCAGGGGTTAACGTTTGGTAAAGTGAGTCATTCTCTGTATCTCAGTTGTTTTCTTCTTTTCTTCTTTTTTTTTTTTTTTTTTGCTATTTCTTGGGCCGTTCCCGTGGCATATGGAGGTTCCCAGGCTAGGGGTCGAATCGGAGCTGTAGCCACCGGCCTACGCCAGAGCCACAGCAACACGGGATCCGAGCCGCATCTGCAACCTACACCACAGCTCACGGCAACTCGGGATCGTTAACCCACTGAGCAAGGGCAGGGACCGAACCCGCAACCTCATGGTTCCTAGTCGGATTCGTTAACCACTGCACCACGATGGGAACTCCCTCAGTTGTTTTCATTTGCAAATGAGGAACTAGGATTATTCTGCAAGGGCTTCTATAAGAACAAGAGGAGAAAATGTGTCGACAAGCGTAGCACGCAGAACGCAGGATCATCTTTCCTTCCCGCCCAGGGATGTGCCTGCCACCCACCTCACACCACCCTGAGCCAGATGTCATCACCCTCGGTTCGACGGGCCCCTCTCATCCTCCCCGTACTTTGTTCCAATGTCTCCCAGACTCAGCTGGGCTTCGTAGGAAGGATATCAAACTAATATAAATGTGAAGCTTGGCTCTGACACTTACTCGTTTGAACAAGCGGCTTTCTCTCTTCAGCCTCCCTTTCCTGATGAGCAGAGGCGATGCCAGGGTCACCTCTTCCCCGGGCCCCTGGGCGTGCGGGGGTGGGCAGGGCTGGTAAATGAGCCATCGCACTGCAGGCAGCGACCTATGTGAAACCCCTTCACTCCCAGCCTGCATTAAACTAAAAGCTGCTTCCCTAATGTTCCCACCCTTTGACCCTCCTTATACCCCCTATGCATTTCCTAGGGCTGCAGAAACAAAGTACCGCAGCTCTGGAGGCTGGACGTTCAAGATCACATTGCTGGTACAATTGGTTCCCTTCGAGGGCTTTGAGGGAAAAATCTGTTCCAGGCCCCCTTCTGAGTTTCTGGGTGGCCTCAGGCCTTCCTTGTGGATGGCCACCTTTCCCCCGTGTTTTCATCACATTCCTCCATGCTTATGTGCTTGGGTGTCCAAATTCCACCCCCCACCCCATTTTTTTGCTTTTCTTAAGGGCCACATATGCAGCATATGGAAGTTCCCAGGCTAGGGGTCAAATCAGAGCTACAGCTGCTGGCATAAGCTACAGCCCCACCACCAGGGATCTGAGCCGCGTCTGCGACCTACACCACAGCTCAGGGCAACGCCGGACCCTTAACCCACCGAGCAAGGCCAGGGATCAAACCTGCATCTTCATGGATCCTAGTCAGGTTTGTTACCACTGCGCCACAAAGGGAACTCCCAAATCTCCCTTTTATAAGGACATCAGTTATCGTGGATTAGAGTCCATCCTAGTGACTGAATCTTAATAAACTGCAAAGACCCTACTTCCAACTAAGGCCACATGTACAGGTAGGGGAGTTAGGACTTCAGCATCCTTGGAGGGACACAGGTCAGCCCTTGGCATGCTCTGCAGGGTGGTGCCAAAGAAGTCACCTTCCTGCTCCAGCTCTCAGTACTTAGAGCGCTTGGACTCAGCTGTTCTGTCTCCTCTGGAATCCCCTTCTCCTTATTGGCCACATTTCTAAATGGCCCAGGTTCTCTGCCCTCTCCTCTATGCATTTTCAACTTTGGTAAGATTCTTTTTTTTCTTTTAACCTTAAAAAAATTTTTTTAAATGTATTTACAAGGTCAAGCAACCATCACCACAATCTAATTTTAGAACAACTGTACCCCCATCCCCCCAAAAAGAAATCTCTTGCCCATTAGAAGCCTCTCCCTATTCCCCACCCCAGCCCCAGACAACCACTCCTCTATTTTCTGTCTCTATGGATCCGCCAAGGCCACTCCCAGAACAGAACTGGTTTCTTCCTATGCAGCGTGTCTACATGGAACACAAGGAGTCCACCCCTTCCCAAGAAAGGGAAACTCTTCGCTGACCAGGGCAGCCTGTCAAGCTGGTTTCCCCAGCCTGTTGGTACAATTGAGTTTTTGAATCTGAGTGCAAGAGTATATTGAAACCTGACTGGTGAAAATCTGAGGTTTTTTGGTTTGTTTTTACTTTTTATGGATGCACCTGTGGCATATGGACGTTCTCAGGCAAGGGGTTAAATTGGAGCTGCAGCTGTGGCCTACACCACAGTCACAGCAACACAGCATCCAAGCCAAGTCTGTGACCTAGACCATAACTCACGGCAATGCCAGATCGTTAACCCATTGATGAAGGCCAGGGATCGAACCCACATGCTCATGCATGCTAGTTGGGTTCGTTACCACTGAGCCACAAGGTGAATGCCAAAAATCTGAGTTATGCATCTGGGTTCTGTCATCTGTTACACCCCCCCACCCCCACCCCACAACATCGTTTCATCTGAGTGTCATTAGCCTATGCCTTCCCTATCCTCCTCTCCAAGTCATCAATAAAAATATCGAGAGCCTGCATTCTCAAAGAGGGTGATATCACCCCCAAAGGGGCAAAAAACATCTTACTCTTTTTATATATAAAGCATTGAAATGCATATGGTATCTACACAGGTATACAGCATATTACCTATGGTGTTAAAATTTCATAAGAGGGAGTTCCCACGGTGGCTTGACAGTAATGAATCTGATTAGTGTCCATGAGGATGAGGGTTCGATCCCTGGCCTCAGTTAAGGATCCAGTGTTGTGTGAGCTGTGGTGTAGGTGGCAGGCGCAGCTCTAATCTACATTGCTGTGGCTGTGGCATAATCTGGCAGCTGCAGATCAGATTTGACCCCTGGCCTGGGGACTTCCATACACCGCTAGTGCGGCCCTAGAAAAACAAAAAATAAAAATAAAAAAATAAAAAATAAAAAAAAAATCATAGGAAGAATGGGTATTCAGGAGTTCCCGTCGTGGCGCAGTGGTTGGCGAATCCGACTAGGAACCATGAGGTTGCGGGTTCAGTCCCTGCCCTTGCTCGGTGGGTTAACGATCTGGCATTGCCGTGAGCTGTGGTGTAGGTTGCAGACGCGGCTCAGATCCCACGTTGCTGTGGCTCTGGCGTAGGCTGGTGGCTACGGCTCTGATTCGACCCCTAGCCTGGGAACCTCCATGTGCTGCGGGAGCGGCCCAAGAAATAGCAAAAAGACCAAAAAAAAAAAAAAAAAAAAAGAAGAAGAAGAAGAATGGGTATTCAGAAAGAGTGTCTAACAAGGCTCCTGAAGGGAACAACAATAACAAAAAAGGTTGAGAAACACTGGTCTGGAGGCTAAGGCTGCGAGCAAGGCATTACCTGAGTCTGTGGAGGTATGATCAACCAACTCAGCAGAACCCCTCCGCCCATGCTAGGGTCAGCTGGCCATTTTTATATAGGCAAGAATCCATAAATGTTTTAATATAGTCTTTTTTTTTTGTCTTTTCTAAGGCCACACCCGCGGCATATGGAGGGTCCCAATTAGGGGTCTGTCTAATTGGAGCTACAGCTGCTGACCTATGCCACAGCCACAGCTACAGCAACACAGGATCTGAGCCTCGTGTGCAACCTACACCACAGCTCATGGCAACGTTGGATCCTTAACCCTGAGTGAGGCCGGGGAACGAACCCGCAACATCATGGTTCCTAGGCGGATTCGTTAACCACTGAGCCACAGCAAGAACTCCATGTTTAATATATTCTAACACACTGTGCGATCATACTTTCAACAGCTAACAAGGAGGGCACATAGATTGAATCACCAACTCTAAATGATCATTGAATCATTCATCAACACATTCATTTAACAAATATCCGCTGAGTGCTTACAATATGGTGGGCAATGGTCTAGGAGCCAGGGCTGCAACAAGAACCAAACTAGATAAAAATCTCCACTTTAATAGAGTTTACAATCTCGAAAGAATTGGAGGGAGGGGAAGACAGGTAATAAACAAGAAAGCAATTAAACTATAGAGTATTGTCTGGTGGGATTAAAGTGCCGTGGAATAAAAAAAAAGGGGGGGGCCTCATAAAAGCTATGGTCTGAGGGATTATTAAGACAGTGAAACTATTCTGTATGAAACTGTAATGATGGATACATGTCATACCACATTTGTCAAAACCTATAGAAATATACAACACAAAGAGTGAACTTTAAACTATTGACAGTAGTTAATAATAATGTATCAGTATTGGCTCCTTAATTGTAACAAATGTACCGCATTTTAAAATTTTTAAAAAATTTTGTCTCTTTAGGGCCACATCCATGGCATGTGGAGGTTCCCAGGCTAGGAGTCCAATCGGAGCTGTCGCTGCCCATCTACGCCACAGCCACAGCAACGTGGGATCTGAGCTGCATCTGCAACCTACACCACAGCTCAGGGCAATGCCGGATCCTTAACCCACTGAGCGAGGCCAGGGATCGAATATGCATCCTCATAGATGCCAGTCAGGATTGTTAACCGCTGAGCCACAATGAGAACTCCACAAATGCACCACATTAATGCAAGATGTTAATAATAGGGAAGAGCATGGGGGTGGAGGTAGGCTGGGTAAACTGAACTCTATATACTATACTATCTGCTCAATTATTCTGTACACTTAACACTGTATAAGTAAATAATTTTTCTTTTTTTTAATAAAGCTGAGGTCTGAATGCATGTAAAAATACAGAGAAAAGGAAGACGACACCTCCAGTAAGTATGCTTGGAATTGGAAAGTTTGGCAAGAAGAGAGTTGAAAAGGAACGTGAGGATAATCGACATGGGCTTCTGTCAAGTGAAATGAATCCAGGTGCCGACAGGAATGAGGAGAAACAGGAATGGGGAGAAACAGGAATGGGGAGAAACAGTACGGCGCGGAAGAAGCAGCAGGAAATCAACTCCAAAAGATGATGCAGGACAATGCGGGCAGAGGAGCTCAAAGAAGCCATCACAGCAGTTTTGGAAAGAGCTTTAATCATAAAATAGAAAAGCCGCGACTCTACTAGGAGGAGAAGGAAGGAAGCCAAGTTGTGATCAATTTTAAAGTGAAGTTCGGGGCCAGAAACAAGGGAGACGGTATTCAACGTGCCCAGGAAAATTTAGGACGTAAAGGTGGAGAAGACACTCCATGCAATTTTTATTTTTTTTATTTTTTTATTTTATTTTATTTTATTTTTTTTGTCTTTTTGTCTTTTTTGTTGTTGTTGTTGTTGCTATTTCTTGGGCTGCTCCCGTGGCATATGGAGGTTCCCAGGCTAGGGGTCCAATCGGAGCTGTAGCCACCGGCCTACGCCAGAGCCACAGCAACTCGGGATCCGAGCCGCGTCTGCAACCTACACCACAGCTCACGGCAACGCCGGATTGTTAACCCACTGAGCAAGGGCGGGGACCGAACCCACAACCTCTTGGTTCCTAGTCGGATTCGTTAACCACTGCGCCACGACGGGAACTCCTTTTTTTTTTGTTTGTTTTGTTTTGTTTTTTGTTTTTTTTTCACTCCATGCAATTTTTAATACTTTCCTCCTAGACACAATTTCCAGCTTACAGGTAATTAGAATCCATTTTATGAGTTCTCCCAGCTACACCGAACTATGAAAAATAATAATGAAGACAAGGAACATTTTATTATACCGAGATGAATGTATCACCAGAGTCCAAACAGGTGATAGGTTTCGCACGTGGGGGCTTTAAAAACCACAAGCTCGCATTGCAGACGTGTGAGGAAAAGAATCGAACCTTGTGGATAAGCCGACGGCAAGAGTGACTTCTTCAGCCCGCGAGTCATGCAAGTGAACCCTGAGTCTACCATCCGCACGTCCAGAAAATGACTAGGGATTGTGGGATATGCAAAAGAGGCGCACAGCCCCCGCCCTTCACCTTAGGGTGATTAAAGTCTTCTTGGAAAGCCTAGACTTCCTCGCATGAAATTGAAAAAAGAATACGGAGTTCCTGCGATGCTGCAACAGAATACATGGTCTCTGGAGAACTGGGATGCAGCTTCGATCCTCAGCCTGGCACAGAGGGTTAAGGACCCGACGATGTCACAGTTGTGGCGTGGTTTGCAACTGTGGCTCAGATCTGATCCCTGGCCCGGGAACTCCATATGACATGGGTGCAGCCAAAAAAAAAAAGAAAAAAAGTAATCAAAAAAATAAATCAATCAAGGTGAATAAAATAGGGTCCCACTGAACAGAATTGAGAATGAGTGCTATGGACTGAACCTGTGTCCCCCCAAAATTCGTAGGTTGAAGCCCTAATCCCTAGTGCCATGTTATCTGGAGGTGAGGCCTTTGGGAGGCCTTTAGGTTCAGATGAGGCCGTGACAGCGGGGTCCCGTAAGAAGTGGGAAAGATGAGCACTTCCTTTCCCAGCCTTGCGAGGACACAGCAAGAAGGTGTCTGTCTGCAAATGGGGAAAAGGGCTCTCGCCGAATTCGCTGGATCTTGATCTTGGACTCCTGGCTTCAGAAGTGTGAGGAATTCTTGTCTGTTCTTCGAGCCACTCAGTCTCTGTTTTGTTGTTGTTGTTGTTGTTATGGCAACGCAAACTGGCCCGGACGGGGAGGAAAAAGGGAGGTCAGGTTATGTGGGGCCCGCCCGCTAGGCTCTAGCTTTCTCTTTAACAAGAGGAAGATTGTATACTGAGCCAGGAACGGACACTCCTGGGAGGTAGGACTGTGGCTGCAATCAAGGGGAGGTCACTGAGACCTCACTGCACCCAGCCAGGGATCAAACCTGTATCCCAGTGTTCCAGAGACACAGCCAATCCCGGTGTGCCACAGCAGGAACTCCTAGAAATGTTCTATACATGATCTGGGTGGTGGTGACATGCATATATGAAAATAATATGTAACACGTAAAAAAAAAAAAGTGTAGAAATTAACCAATCTGTGCCCTTCAGAACTGTGCATTTTATTTCAAGCCACATTTCAACTTTAAAAAGTAAACAAGGAATTCTCTGGTGGCACAGTGGGTTAAGTACATGGCATTGTCACCGCAGCGGTCTGCCTGGCCTTACAGCTGCCAGGCAGTTCACCTTCACAGATTTGATTTCATTCCCAGAGGAAAACTCACATAGAAAAATAGAAATAACTTCTTTTTAAAGGGTTCCAAACCTTGGGCCACAGAAAACTAGAATTCCAGTCTCTTTGGTTTGCATGGGTTTAGTCCCTGGCCTGGGAACTTCCACATGCCACAGGTGCGGCCAAAAATAAAAACAAAATAAAAATAAATAAATAAATAAATAAAAAGGAAAAACAGCGCCTCGGCTTACCCAGAGTGCGTAGCCTCAAAACATGCATCAATAACGGCTAAAAGATGCATCGGTAATGGCAAAAAGGGTCTTGACAGTCGGTGTCAAGTGGTTAGATCCTTCAAGTCTCAGCCCCAAGGAATGGGGGGGACTCCCCGCGTCTACCCCAACCGCTTTCTCACCCCCTGGCTGTTACTTTCTTTATAGCACTTACGAACAGAATTGGAAATGATCACTTTCTGTTTGTATTTGTTTGTCTGTTTACTGGTTTGATGTCTGTCCCCACCCCCGTGGAACGGCAGCCTTTGTCTGAGTGATCCAAGCCCAGCACCAGCCTGGCTCACACGGAGACCGGGTTAGCATTATTTGGATGGATGCATGAATGAAGGACAGAGGGGAGGAAGGTAGGTCTGACACTATGCTAGAAAACTAGGGACACCGAGTCCGATAAGACATATTTCTCTCCCACAGAGACATCACGGTGATCGATTCTGCTGCCTCTGACTTCAAAAGGACTTTACGGGAGTTCTTGCTGTGGCGCTGTGGGTTAAGAATCGGCTGTGCTGTGAGTTGTGGTGTAAGTCACAGATGCGGCTCGGATTGTGTGTTGCTGCGGCTGTGGTGTAGGCCAGCAGCTGTAGCTCCAACTGGACCCTTAGCCTGGGAACCCCCATATGCCGAGGGTGCAGGCCTAAAAAGCAAAAAAAAAAAAAAAAAGCCCTTAGAAACCCCACTCTTCTGTCTGATCTTCATCATGGTTCTTCTGACTTATTCAGCAGCTCCCTACATGGTCTTCCTGTCTTTGGGCTCCTGCTCCACACCCACTTATACCCAACTACACACACATACACACACACACACACACACACACACACTCTCTCTCTCTCTCTCTCTCTCTCTCTCTCTCTCTCTCTCTCGCACACACACATACTTCCACACAGTCTCTGTATTGCCATCGCCTTTGTACACCCCTGTGGACCCAAGCCCAGCCCTCTGCACCTGCTCCCACCTGGCCTCCGGAGTCTCCTGCGCCCAGCCCATCACACATGCCATGGTCACTTCACCTCCGCAGCACCCTCGGCAAAAGCTCATGAGTGAACCTCTGCCCAAGGTAGAGGTCAAATTCCTTAGCCTGATCCTCAGAGCACTACATAATCTAGATCCCTAATCCTCCAAGGTGGGAGCCGCTGGCCCATGCGGCTACTTAGCACCTGAATTGAGGCTGGTGAGACTTAGGACAGGTTCACTTAGAGTGAGAAATATTCCTGTTTTCCCATTGGCACAAATACTGTTTTGCTAAAGCCACCTTTCACTTAGCCACTGTATCACATAAGATTTCATGATTATAATGCACAGGAAACCAAGCAGAACCCTGCAGAACCTTCCAGGGGTAGACCCCCCCACCCAAGTCCTCCACTTCTTGAATGAAGAAAAGCTTTAGCCTTCTAGGCCTTCCTTGCATTCCAAAGAGCAAACTGAAGAAATACAGAAACAGGAGTTCCCCTCGTGGCTCAGTGGTCAACAAATCTGACTAGCATCCATGAGGACGAGAGTTCGATCCCTGGCCTTGCTCAGTGGAGTAAGGATCTGGCGTTGCTGTGAGCTATGGTACAGGCCAGCAGCTACAGCTCCTGTTTGACCCCTAGCCTGGGAACTTCCATATACCTTGGGTGCGGCCCTAAAAAAGCCAAGCCTCCCCCCAAAAAACTGGGCTTCTACTCTTCTTCTCCACAACCTGACATCAGTAGACTGGCTTTGCTGCACGTCAGATGAGCAGACCCAGGTTTGGTTCATCACACATTGATGTGTAAACTCGTCAGTGAATTGCTTCCGTTTAAATGTTCTTTTTTTCCCCATACACCTATGTGACATCGTAATGTCACATTGACACCTGCACATATGACATTGTAATGTGTTTATTCAAATATTTTCTGCAGATAACAAGAGGTCCAAGGATATCTGTGTCAATCATAATTGATAATCAAACCAAAATACTTGTTTTTAAAATTACAATGTAATTAAAATTTTCTAGTTTACAAAATTATGGGCAAATATAACAATTTTAAGCCAGAGTGTACTAATGATGCAGAATTGAGTAGAGATGCAGAAGCTAGATCAGAAGAGTAAAGCAAAAACGGATGATGAAAAGCAATTGCAATTTCCTGCAGCAGATCACTGTGTAAGAAAAAAAAATTTTAAGATGTTAAAGAGGCTACTGTTGAGATATTTTCAGCAAATGCATAATGGATTTGATAAGAAGTTTCCTTTCAGTGGTCAAAAAAATTAAATCAAATCAGTTGCCTTAAAACAAAATTAAATGTTCAATAAGAAATTTATAATTATTTTTAATTAAAATTTTTCAATTTTTAAAAGAAATGTAAACAGGATCAGTGCTTATAAGTTTGGTCAGCTATGAAAAAGCTTGGATTCTTGCACAAAAGAAAAACACCTTTAGGTAAAGAAATGACAAAAGGAAATATTTTTCAGTAACAGGAATTGTTATTAGAAAACACTGAGGAAAAAATAAAAAAGCTATCTTACATAGAGTGAAAGCTCTTCAATTAAGTCACTAAATAATTGCCCATAAAATATAAGACTTCTCTAACAAGAGCAAAGACCAATCGATAAACTTGAAAAATCACAAGTACTTTTCCTTCGCTTTAGAAGCGTCATGTGCCATGATACACACTGCCCAATTAATACCGTAGGTACATTTTGTCTCAAAAGACTTGTAGTTTACAAGGAAACGTTGTCAATTTGCAGCCTAAAAAAAAAAAAATCTAATGTGTGGCACAGATATTTTTTAATCTTTTATACATGTCAAAGAAGATTTCCAGGTAGATATGAAAAAACCAGTTTCGATTGCTGCGAGTGGTAGTTCTACTATTCTAGGTCCAAAACTTGGATTTATCGGAATTTTCAAATAAGAAACTGTTATTTCTCTTATTATTCCATTGCATAGTACATATTCAAAATATGTGTACTTGGTTTTCTCCACAGACTCTATGAAAAGCATCATGGATATAGTTGTTAAAAGTGTTTATCATATACATTTAAATACTATGAATTATCTCCAGTTTATGACAGTTGAAAGAAGTAGAAGACAATGATCCTAATGACCTTGTGTTCTTTGCCAATGCTCTGAATCATGAAAAGGATTTACAAAGATTTACTGCATTTGAGTTCCTGTTGAGGCTCAGCGGTAATGAACTCCCCTAATATCCATGAAGATTCGGGTTCGATCCCTGGCCTCACTCAGTGGGTTAAGGATCCGGCACTGCCGTGAGCTGTGGTGTAGTTTGCAGACACCAGCTCGGAGCTGGTGTTACTTTGACTGTGGCCAGCAGCTGTAGTTCCTATTCAAACCCTAGCTTGGGAACTTCCCTATGCCACAGGGGCAGCCCTAAAAAGGAAAAAGAAAAAGGAGAAAGAAAAAAAAATATTTGCTTGAATCAAAAGGAGTGCTTGCCAACTACTTAATAATCAAAGACAGAAAGCGGCAGGGTGACTTCTCATCAAAGTCACACTGCATACAAATGAGCTAAATTTGAAACCCCAAAGTGAGAAAAGCTTATTTGTGACACAGCCAGACAGATATGAGGATTCAGACTGAAACTGAAACTTTTGTAATACAAATCAATAATAATGATTTTACACCTTTTCTCTAACATAAATCAATTTCCAAATTATTTTCATTGTAATTGACAGGTGTTATGTAAATTGGCTTGTAAAGACTAAAAATAAGTGAAGAACATCACTGATAAATATTTATTTATTTATTTATTTTGTCTTTTTGCCTTTTCTTGGGCCGCTCCCGCGGCATATGGAGGTTCCCAGGCTAGGGGTCGAATCAGAGCTGTAGCCACTGGCCTACACCACAGCCACAGCAATGCAGCATCCGAGCCACGTCTGCAACCTACACCACAGCTCACGGCAACGCCAGGTCCCTAACCCACTGAGGAAGGCCAGGGATCAAACCCGCAACCTCATGGTTCCTAGTCGGATTCGTTAACCACTGAGCCACGACTGGAACTCCCATCATTGATAAATTTTAAGTTGATTTTCAATATGCTTCTGAATTGACCCAAAAGTTGGTGAATTTACTTTACTTAGACAGATAGGTTTTTTTTGGATTTTTTTTGTTGTTGTTGTTTTTTTTTTTTTTTTGCTTTTGATTTTTAGGACTGCCCTGCAGCAAATGGAAGTTCCTAGGCTAGGGGCTGAATCAGAGCTATAGCCTCTGGCCTACGCCATAGCCATGGAAACTCTGGATCCAAGCCGAATCCGAGACCTACACCACATCTTACAGCTGAGAAAGTCCAGGGATCGAACACGCATCCCCATGGATGCTATTCAGATTCACTACCCCTGAGCCACAACAGGAACCCCAGAAAAAGAAATTTAAAACTACACATGTGGCTCATATTATGTTTCTATTGGGTAGCTCTGCTCTAGAATGTAATGCCATGATAATATGACCAAGGCGACGTGAACTTTGTCTTCCTCATTGTTGTATTGCCAGAGCCTAAAACCAATGCCTGGCACACACTAGGTGTTCAGAAAATATTGACTAAGTAAATGAATCTAGCTGTCCCACAGTTGTATCAGTAAGGGTTCAGTAGCAGGAAATAGAAATTATTCCAACTATTATATAAAAAAGGGGGGGATTTTAAATAGGGAATTGAGAATTAACAGACATTTTTTTCCAAAGGAGACATATAAACAGCCAATAGGCACGTGAAAAGGCGCTCAATATCACTAATTATCAAGGAAATGCAAATCAAAACCCCAATGAGACGTATCACATCTATTACAATGGCTGTTACCAAAAACACAAAAAGTAATAGGTGTGGGTAAGAATGTGGAGTAAAGAGAAGTCTTGTGCGGTGTTGGTGAATGTCGCCATTTACACAGACTGTAAATTGGTGTAGTCACTGCAGAAAACACTACAGAGATTCCTCAACGAATTAGAAACAGAACCACCACATGATCCAGCAATTCTACTTCTGAGTATTTATCCTTAGAAAATGAAAACACTAACTCAAGAAGATATCTGCGCCCCCTATTCGCTGCAGCATTATTTGTAATAGCTGGAAGCAACCTAAGTGTCCATCAATGGATGAATGGGTAAAGAAAATGTCACACACACACACACACACACACACACACACACACACATACCCCATGGGTTATTACTCAGCCATTGGGAGAAAAAAAAGAAATATTACCATTTACAAGAACATAGGTGCAGTTCGAGGGCATTACACTAAATGAAATAAGGTAATTGGACAAATATATAATCTCACTTACATGTGGCAAATGAAATTCTTTTAATTTAAAAATTAAAAAAAATAAATAAAACTGGAGTTCCTGTTGTGGCTTGGCGGAAGTGAACTTGACCTCTATATCCCATGCATGCAGCCCTAAAAAGGCCAAAAATAAAAAATAAAAAAAGTTAAAAAAAAATAAAACTGGGGAGTTCCTCTGGTGGCTCAGCAGAAACGAATTTGACTAGCACCCATGAGGATGCAGATTTGATTCCTGGCCTCGCTCAGAGGATTAAGGATCCGGTGTCACCGTGAGCTGTGGTGTAGGTCACAAATGCAGCTCGGATCCTGAGGTTGCTGTGGCTGTGGTGTAGGCCAGCCAGCTACAGCTCGGATTTGACCCCTACCCTGGGAACCTCCATATGCTACAGGTGCGGTCCTAAAAAGACCAACAAAACAAAACAAAACAAAACAAAAAAAACCCTGAGCTCATAGATACAGAGACCAGATTGGTGGTCGCCAGAAGCAGGTGGTGGGGGTTGAGCAAAATGGGTGAAGGGAGTCAAGGGTACAACCTCCCAGTTACGAAATAAGTCTTGGAGCGCAATGCACAGCGTGGTGACCACAGTTAATAACACTGCAGTGTATGTACATCTGAAAGTTGTCAAAAGAGTAGATCTTTTAGTTCTCATTCAAGAAAAAAACCTGTAACTACATGCAGTAATGAATAACTCCACTTACCGTGGCGATTATTTCACAATTATGTACAAATATTGAGGTGTACAAATAATATATGGTACACCTGAAACTAGTACAATGTTATATGTCAATTATACCTCAATTTAAAAAAGAGAAAAAAGAATTTACAAAGACCATTAGATGGGCTGAAGCAGTGGACTCTTGACCAGACCCCTCGGAACGGTGCCAGGATAACACTGCAGAACCAGCCTGCCAGGGAGCTGCCACCCTGCCATCCTCGGGAAAGAAGAACTAAAGAAGGCACCCCTGAAGCTTCTGGCTCCCGGACACACCTCTTCAAACACTAAGTGTTAGAGGTAGAGCCACACCGCACCTGAGAGTTCCGACCTATTGAAAAACAGATGGCCCACGCCATCCCTCTCGACTCCCAAGAAGCCGGTGCACAGACACTGAAACACACTGCAGAAAAGCCAGCAATGCTATTCTATGCATGGCACCGTGAAAATGCCTTCCAAGTCTCAGGCAAGTACATCTAAGTTATGAAGCCTAAATCAATCCAAAACCACTGTAAAGAAGTCTCTCCCATCCCCTCACTCTCCTTACCAGGTAAACTTCAAATTAAATATCCCTTCCTCCAGGAAGCCTTCCCTGATTTTCCCAAGACTATGCTAAGTTGGATCTCCATGTACTTTGTATGCATTCTTAGCTCACTTTATTAAATTTATTTACTCTAAGTGTTTAATTGTCTTTCTCCCCCGGGAGGCCACTAGCCCCATGGGTAGGCCTACGTCAGCTCATTCACCATCATCTTCTCCACCTAGTGGTAGATGCTAACTTCACATGTGTCGAATGAAGGAAGCAAAAATGTGCCAGGAGTGGGATCTGAAGCATTTTTCCCCAGGCCACAAGCCCCCTCATAACACATCCATGTGCCCCCGCAGATGCCCAGCACCTGCCAGGGCACACCCATCACCAGGATGCAACCTTGCCCACTCAAGGAGGATGGCCTGGGGCTGTTTCTAAGAACCAGGGAGGAACTGCTGTTCGTGCCATGACCTTCAGAAAATGCCACAGGCTATGGGATGTTGGGCCCTGAGCACAGGCTGCAGAACAACCAAGGGAGGCTTGGGCCAAGGGGTTATGGACTGAACCAAGGAGGGAAGGGATCATGCTAGCTCCTGGGGAGAGAAATGGTGGAGGGCGCAGGAGTCAGGCGAGGTGTGGGTTCAAATCCCTACTCACTTCTGAGCCATGAGGTTTGGGCAAAATGCTTAAATTCTCCTGTTCTTAGTTTCTTCACCTGTAAAACGGGGTCAGTCACCGCTACCTCTGATGCTGATTTGAATGAGAAATGAGATGACATAAGTGAAATCATGCAGCATTCAAGGTCTTAAATACCATTATCCAGTGTCCGTAATGGAGTATTTTGTTCGTTTGTCATAAAAAGTTTTAAATATACTCAAATCTGTCAGCCTTTTCCTTTATGGCTTTGGGGTTTTGTGTCTTGCTTTAAAACATGCTTCCCAAATTCCATGCGGAATTCTAATTTAAAAGCATGCTTCTTGGAGTTGCCATTGTGACACAGCGGAAACGAATCCGACTAGGAATCATGAGGTTGCGGGTTCGATCCCTGGCTTTGCTCAGTGGGTTAAGGATCAGGTGTTGCCATGAACTGTGGTGTAGGTCACAGACGTGGCTGGGATCTGGCACTGCTGTGGCTGTGGCGTCGGCCGGCGGCTACAGCTCCAATTCGACCCCTAGCCTGGGAACTTCCACATGCCATAGATGCAGCCCTTAAAAAAAAAAAAAAAAAAAAAAAGCATGCTTCTCAAATCCCATATTATAAAATTAGTCTTCTATATATTTTTCAAACATATTTTAGATCATATATTTGTGTGTGTTGTATTTTGTTATAAAATAGTGATCTGACTTGATTTTTTCTAAATAGATTGCTGTCCCAACATCATTAGCTAAATAGGTCAGCCACTTCCCACGACTTAAATTATACTTTTCTTTATGTATATCCTCATACATGCCTGGGTGTATTTCCAAATTCTCTGTTCGGGTCCAATGGATCGATTTGGTCATCCCTGTAACAATACCACAATGTTGTAATTACAATAACCTTGGAGAAGTTTTGATCTATCTAGGGCAGTTTTTCCCATTATACTTCTCTTCCAGTAATTTACTAGAGATCTACAGTACGCTCTCTTCTAGAAGAATTTTTGAATTCCTTTATTGAGTTCCAGAAAAAACTGCACTGGCTTTTTTATTGAGACGACAGTGAGTTTATGTTATTTATGGACTTCTGATTTATTTACAGTATTGAATAGTTCTGTCCTGGAGCATGTGATGTCTATTTATCCAAATGTCCTTTTGTGTACTTGTACATTTCTTTTCCTTTTTTTCATTTTATTTTTTCTTCTTAGGGCCACATCTGCAGTATATGGAAGTTCTCAGGCTAGGGGTCAAATCAGAGCTGCAGCTGCCGGCCTACACCATAGCCATGGGAACAGCAGATCCGAGCCGCATCTGTGACCTATGCTGCAGTTTGGGGCGATGCCAGATCCTTAACCCACCCGAATCCTCACAGACACCATGTCCGGTTCTTAACCTGCTGAGCCACAACGGGAACTCCTACTTGTACATTTCATTAGCTTTGTTTCTAGGTTTTTGGTTTGTTTTTGGTTTGGACACTTTTGTGAATGGGATTTTTTTAATGGCATTTTATAATTGATTATTGATGGTATAGAGAAAAATCCATCAACATTTTTAACACTGATGTGATAGCCAGCAATCTTGCTAAATTTTCATTAGTTTTAATAGGCTTTTTAAAATGACCTGGGATTCTCAGCAAATAATCATATCTACAAATAATGACAGTTTTGTCTCCTTGCTTGAATTTTTTTTTTTTTCTGGTTTTATTACAAGGGCAAGAAACTGTCTCCCTTTGGCTAGATTTTAGAATGTTGAATAGATATAGCAGCAGTGGGCATTCCTGTCTTATCCCTGACTTTAAAAGCAATGCTTATGATTTTTATCATTTATGTGATATTGGGTATAAGCTTATGGAACATATCCTTTATCAAGTTAAGGTAGATTCTTTCATTTCCAGACTGGTTAAGATTTTTAATCAGATATTGGTCTTAAATTTAGTTGAATATATTTTTCCCAGCTTTATTGGGGTATAATTGGCAGGAATCGTATATACTTAAAGGTATATATGTTTTGATACATGTATACACTGCAATCACCACCATCAAGCTAATTAACATAACCATCTCCTTACATAGTTACCATTTTTTGGTTAGCGAGTATGTGTGTTGAGAGCACTTAAGACCTATTCTTGGGAGTTCCCGTTGCGGCACAGTGGAAATGAATCCAACTAGTATCCATGAGGATCCAGGTTTCATCCCTGGCCCTGCTCAGTGGGAAGGGGATCCGGCGTTGCCATGAGCTGTGGTGTAGACTGGCAGCTACAGCTCCGATTTGACCCCTAGCCTGGGAACTTCCATATGCTGCGGGTGCAGCCCTTAAAAAAAAATAAATGAATAAAAGAAGACCTACTCTCTTCGAAAATTTACAGTATTATTAGCTGTAGTCACCATGCTGTCCATTAGCTCTCCAGAACTCATTCACCTTGCATAATTGAAATTTTGTATCTTAGATGTTAAATATTTTTCAAAATTTCTTCAAATGATCACAAATTTTTCTCTCTATACATTTATTACAGGAAATAATTTTTTTTTACTTTTAAATGATTTTTATTTTTCCATTACAGTTGATTTACAGTGTTCTGTCAATTTTCTACTGTACAGCAAAGTGACCCAGTCACATACACGTATGCACTCTTTTTCTCACATTACTCTCCATCATGCTCCATCACAAGTGACTAGATGTAGTTCCCAGTGTTGTACAGCAGGATCTCATTGCTTATCCACTCTAAATGTAATAGCTTGCATCTATTAACCCCAGATTCCCAGTCCATCTCACTCCCTCTCCCTCTCTCTCTCCCTTGGCAAGTCAGGTCTCCAAGTCCCTGAGTTTCTTTTCTATGGAAAGGTTTATTTGCGTCATATGTTAGATTCCAGATATAAGTGATATCATATGGTAGGGAAAGAATTACTTAATAGATTCCCTAATGCTGAACCATCTTTGAAACTTTGGAATAAACTTTCCTGTTTTCTGATGACACTCAGGATTCAATTTGTTGATGTCTTATTTAGGATATTTACATATCTGCTCATAAATGTATTGGTCCCAACGAATAGGCCATCTATAGGTCTATATTTTCTCTGCTATTTTCTATATGCTACCATCATCCTGTCTTATTAAGTGATTAAGTAATGCTAGTCAAGTCAAACGAGTTGGGATGTTTTCCCTCTTTCTCTCGGCCCAGAAACAATTTATATACTGTATGGAAGAGCTTAAAGGATGGCTATAGGGATTCTAAAATAATCTGAACCTAGTATCTTTTTCTCAAGCTTAAAGGAACAGAATAGGGGCGAGATAAAATTTCAAATAACTGCTTTTTTTGGCCATGCCCAAGGCATTCGGAAGTTCCCTGGACAGGGATGGAACCTGTGCCACAGCAGTAACCATAGCCACAGCAGTGACAATACCAGATCCTTAACCTGTTGAGCCACCAGGGAAATCCTTAAATAACTTTTAAATTTCTTCTTATATTATTCAACTATTCAGGTTTTCTGTTTCTTCATGAGTCATTTTTTTTTAATTGTCCTGGAAAATCACCCACTTTTTATAAAACTGCCTTGTGGAATACAATTCACACATATTAAGTGTACAATTCAATGGTATTTAGAATAGTTACAGAGTTTTGAAGCTATTACCACAAACAATTTTAGAGCATTTCCCCAAAGAAATCCATACCCATTACCAGTTTCCGTTTCCCTCTGACTTCCCCCCAACCCCAGCCCTTAACGATCACTAATCAACTAAATACAGTAACATGTTATCTGTCAATAGATATAGTTTTAATCCTTCCTTTTCAATATGGATGCCTTTGATTTCATTTTCTTGCCTAATTGCACTGGCTAATACCTCCAGTACGATGCTGAACAGAAGTGACAAGAGTGCGTATCTTTATCTCGTTCCTGATCTTAGGAGGGAAGGATTCAGTCTTGGGCCACTAAGTATTTGGCTGTGGGTCTTTTGTAAATGCCTTTCATCAGGCTGAAGATGTCCCCTTTTACTCTTAGTTGATGGAGTGTTTTTATCACTGAGTGTTGGAGTTTGTCAAATTTTTGTGTGTGTGTACCTACTGAGATGATCATGTGGGGTTTTTTTCCCATTTATTTTACTGATATAGTTAGTGTACTGCACTGATTGATTTTCAATTTTGAGCCAATCTTGCATTTGGGGAATAAATCCCAATTAATCATGGTGTATAATTCTTTGCGTAAGTTTCTGGATTCGGTTTGCTAGCATTTTGTTGAGAATTTTTGCATCTATATTCAAAAGCGATGCTGGTCTGTCATTTCCTTTACTTGCGATGTCTTTGTCTGGTTTTGATATCAAGGTAATACTGGCCTCAGCGTAAGCTGAAGAATTTCCTCCTCTATTTTTGGGGAGAGTTGGTGAAGAAGTGTCATTAATTATTCTTTATAATGAGATAGAATTTACTAGTAAAGTTACTAGTGGGCTTTTGGGGAAGGTTTTAAATTACTAATTCAGGCTTTTGACTTGTTATATGTCAATTCAGATTTTCCATTCTTAAGGCAGTTTCAGTATTTTGTGTCTTTCTAGGAATTTGTTCATTTTATCTATATTATGTACTGTGTTGATATATAGGTGTTACTCATTTCATCTTGATTATCCATTATAAGGATTGAGTTTTTCAAAATGTTTGCTCCATTTTCAAATTCATTTTTAATGTTTTAAAAATCCATTTCATTGAAAATATTTATATTCTTTAATTCATTTTACATTTGGAACCATGCTGCTGCACTATTTTGTGTGTTGCAACTTGTTGGTTTTTTTCCTATTTGTATCTTTCCTTTGGTTTTTCATGTCCCACTCCATGTCCCATCCCCTTACACTTTTTTTTTTAGTTTTTTTTTTTTTTTTTTTTTTTTTTAAATGGTGGCACCTACCAGCCGAGTGATCAAATCAGAGCCAGAGTCTCTGGCCTATACTATAGCTACAGCAACACCAGACCTGAGCTGCATCTGCAATCTATGCCACAGCTTGTGGCAACACCAGATCCGTAACCCACTGAGTGAGGCCAGGGATCAAATCCGAATCCTCATGGATACTAGTCAGATTCTTAACCTCCTGAGCCACAGTGGGAATTCCATCCCCTTAAATTTTTCACTCTCAATTTTCCATAAATGAATAAAAATAATCAATATCAGCACCATCACTTTGAAGAGAAGAATAAAATCCACAGGTTCACATCCTCCCACTTTGTGCTCACTTCCCATGAGATCCAGAGTATTAACTCCTGTGTTTTACAGTATGGATCACATTCAGATTTAATACTAACTTTAACTATTTCTCATAACCCTCATCTTGTTTCTTGTATTCATTTTTTTCCTTTACCGGACTATATCCTCAAGTAGTCTTTTCAAAGAGAATTTTCAGTTCTTACATATCTCAAAATATCTACTTTGCCTTTCTAATTGAAAGCTGGTTTACCTAAGTATAGAATTCTAGGCTCAAAATGTTTTTTGTTTAATATTTGAAAATATATCAAAATATATCACTGTTGTCTTCTAGCCATTGGGGTCATGATTAAGAAGTCTGATACCAATTAGATTCTTGCTTACTTGTAGGAAAGATGCATTTCACTCTTGAAGTTTTCAGAATTTTCTCTTATTCTTTGGAATTTTGAAATTTTGCCAGAATATGAACCCATTTGTGCTTACATTATTTTCTCCTTACCACAGGCCCAGATATTACTACATGGACTTTTAAAGAAAACTCGAAGCTCTCCATCCTTCCTGATATTACTTTCCTTTCCTTCTGCCTTAAGATGTAAATTCCTCTTAAAGGAAAGCAGGAGTTCCCGTTGTGGCTCAGTGGTTAACGAATCCAACTAGGAACTATGAAGTTGCGGGTTCTATCTCTGGCCTCGCTCAGTGGGTTAAGGATCTGGCATTGCTGTGAGCTGTGGTGTTGTTGCTGTGGCTCTGGCATAGGCCAGCAGCTGTAGCTCCGATCAGCCCCCTAGCCTGGGAACCTCCATATGCCGCTGGTGCGGTCCTAGAAGAGACAAAAAAAAAAAAAAAAAAAAAAAGGAAAGTAGTCTGTCCTTATGGAAACAAAGAGAAAATTAATCTACCTTCCAGCCACCTGCTTGCCCCTGGCTCTTCACAGGGTATCTGGCGCTTAGTAAACATAAATGTTTAAAGGGTTAATGAATGGGCGGTGCTTCGGCAGACTGAAGATCCTGAAGCATCTCCTGCTATCAATAAACAAAAAACAGGAGTTCCTGCCGTGGCTCAGCAGTAATGAACCCGACTAGTGTCCATGAGCATGTGGGTTTGATCCCTATCCTCGCTCAGTGGGTTAAGGATCTGGTGTTGCTGTGACCTGGGGTGTAGGTCGAAAACTCGGCTCACATCCTGAGTTGCTGTGGCTGTGGTGTAGGCCAGCAACTGCAGCTCTGATTCAAACCCTAGCCTGGGAACTTCCATATACCACAGGTGCAACCCTAAAAAAAAAGACAAAAAAAACAACCCACTTAAAAAGGTTAGATGAATTTTTTAATATATTTTAAAATGCATGGACTGCGACGGAAAGAAAGTAAGGGAGATACCCCAAAGCCAAAGATGAGATGGGAGCCAGATTCCAAATAAGTCAGCAAGAGCTGGGACCAGAGACATCTCCTGCTCCCCTGTGACCTAGAGCAAGAGTGTTAACTGGTGTCATCAGGGAGAGGACGCTTGATGTAAGGACTTGGCAAGGTGAAGGTCACATTGGAGATCACTACACGAAGCTCAGTTTCCCCAGCATCTACATTCTTGGTAAAAACATGGGCTAGCTAGAGAGATGAGAGACCGATGATGATGACAGACGGATAGATAGATAGATAGACAGATGGTAGACAGACAGTATCTGCTGAACAAGAGAGGTAATGCACCCATCTATCACAAGCTTGACTTGTGGTTGAGAAACTCCCCTCTGAGAATAACAGCCATAAGCCAGACTTTAACCATGTTTTTACAGAACAATTTACGCTACTACAAAAAAAAAAAGTTACCCTGCAAAGCAAAACAAAAGTCAGTTTTTTGTTTTTTGTTTTTTTGCTTTGTAGGGCCACACCCGTGGCATATGGAAGTTCCTAGGCTAGGGGCTGAATAGGAGCTAAAGCTGCCGACCTACACCACAGCCACAGCAACACCAGATCCTTAACCCATTGAGCAAGGCCAGGGATCGAACCCACAACCTCATGGTTCCTAGTGGGATTCGTTTCTGCTGTGCCACGACAGGAACTCCCTCTATCTTTTTTTTTTAAGGCTGCACTCTCCTCATACAGAAGTTCCAAGATCAGGGATTGAATCTGAGCCACAGCTGCAGCAACACTAGATCATTTAACCCACTGCACCAGGCAGCGGATCAAACCCTCACCTATGCAGTGACCCAAGCCGCTACAGTCAGGTTCTCAACCCCCTGTGCCCCAGCAGGAACTCCATGAGGTGATTTTCAACAGAAACAATAAAACTCAGAAGGCAAGGTGCTGAAAGAAAATAACTGCCCACCTAGAGCTTTCTACTCAATAAAATCATCCTTCAAAATTAAAAGGTCAAAGGACAAGCAAAACAGAGAATTCTTAGCCAACAGAACTGCACTCAAATACTGCAGGGACTTTTTCAGATAGAAGGAAAATTATTCCCAATAGAAATACAGAAATACAGAAAGAGAAAACCCAGAGAAAGGGGAAAGAAAAATGACTTGGAGGTAGAGTTCCTGTTGTAGCTCAGTGGGTTCAGAATATGGCTAGTATCCATGAGGACGTGAGTTCAATCCCTGGCCTCGCTCAGTGGGTTAAGGATCCGACGTTGCCATGAGCTGTCGTGTAGGTCGTACACGTGGATCAGATCTGGTGTCGCTGTGGCTGTGGTGTAGGCCGGCAGCTGTAACTCCGATTCGACCCCTAGCCTGGGAACTTCCACATGCTGTGGGTGCAGCCTTAAAAAGAAAAAGGAAAAAAAAAAAAAAGAATATTGACTTGCAAAACAATAATAAAAATGCACATGTCTTTAAACTAGAATGTCCACTTCCGGAAATTTCCATAGATGATGGAGCGGGTGCATCTTGCACACCACCTGGATGCTTGAACACAGACGAGCCCACCTTTGTCCCAGGAGGGAAGGTGATCCCACGGGTCACCTGGGCCCCTTGCCTGCTGGCCTCCATGGTTGGCTTTGGCTGCTGGGAGGCACTGACAGGAGACTGCAGGGCAGAAAGAGAGGGGACGGGGATGGGGGGAGGTATTTCTTCCCTGCCCTTTCCATCTCTGATGCTGTGTTTCTACAGATACACAGGTGGCCCTTCCCCTTTCCACCTGCTTTCCTGAGGCTCCAATTGTACCAGTTTCCCCTTCAGGCCCAGGGGTGGTAACGGCTTCCGGCTGTGGTCGGCTCCTAGGTGCCTCGGTGCCCATCTGTGGTTCCCCCACACCTCTGCAAAGTTGTCCCCATCATCAGTCTCTTAGTTTGAACCTTCTGAGTTTCCTTCCAGAGCCCTGACTGATGCCGTCAAATTTCTTTGATGTCCCTGAAGCAGACCCTGGAAACAAACTAAGATCCATGAGTCGGGAAATGAAATCTGTAGATGGCGGTCATATAGAATAAAGCAGCTTACTAGAAACTCAGAGGGCATATTCTCCAAAAAACAATAAGTCAAAGAAAAAAAAAAAAAAGGAAGAGTCTGCATCAAAAGTACTCATGCATATAGCAAAAACTGTTTCTGTATTTGTACAAAGATGAACATTCCTGCCAGAATATACAAAAATATGGCATTATTGGTTGGCCCTTTTTGCCCTTTTTTTTTTTTTGGACTGCACCTGTGCCATACCGAAGTTGCCAGGCCAGGGGTTGAACCGGAGCTGCAGCTGCCAGCCTAACCACAGCCACAGCCACAGCCACAGCCAAGCAGGGTCCAAGCCACGTCTGTGACCTACACCACAGCTCAGGGCAGCACCAGATCTTTAACCCACTGAGCAAGGCCAGGGATTGAACCTGGGTCCTCATGGATATCAGTCGGGTTCATTAACCGCTGAGCCACGACGGGCACTCCCCTTTTTGCCCTATTTGAATTTTGTTTTACCGCATGGATGCATTACTTTTTCCAAAATCCTTTTAAACATCTTTTTAAAAAGAAAATCCTTTACTAGAGTCAATGTCTCCTTTTAATCATGTTTCAAATCAGCTTCCTCACCCAGTCTCACCTAGTCTGTCTTTGAAATACACCACCAGCCACACCAAACCTCTCACTTCAGTGGTACTTCAAAGGAACGTGAAGAAATCAGAAGGAGAGACAGAAGATTGAGAGTTCATTGACTTTTGCCAGATCTCTCTCCAACTTTCCTCTGTATCAGTGGAGATAAGACTTGGAGGTTGATATTAGGCTCTGGAGGGGACAGAAGGGCAGGAACCATCTATCTGCATTCCTTTCCCACCCAATCATACTCTTGAGTATCACTTCAGCTGTCACTGCTGTTTCTGGTTTGAATATATTTCTGGTCACCTCTTGGAATAGATGAGGGAGGCTGAACACAAGTCTAAGCTCTCTCCAGATTAGCTAAGGGGGTAGTCACCCCACCAAAGAGCATGAAGGCTAAAGCAGATGGTTTCAGGGTCATCTTTATCCATTAAAAAAAAAAAAAAAAAAAGAATCCTAGGCTGCTTCTGAGAAAACGGCATGTCTTTGTCTAATGAAGACTGAGGGTCTCGGAGCTGGCTGTGTTTCCCTCTTTGCTTTGGCTGTCAAGAAACTCAGACACAGATTTGCTTCCTACCTTGGAAATCTTAATGCAGCCCTTATGGCACCCACATCTGCATACTGATGTATGCTCTCTGTGCTTTACCATCCTATTCTTTTTTTCTTTTAGATCTGGTTTATTTCTATACTTCTTAAATCGTTTTGTAGTGTATGGATTTCTGGAGCCACCTCAACGTTTTTTAGAATGAAGTAAATTTAATCCATACATGAAAACAGGGGCTAACTGACCATATTTGCTCTGCTGATTTACATAGTCTGGAGATGGCATCCAAAACTGATTTTACTTATTTATTTTTTAATCAGTAAGTATGTACTGAGCACCACTACTATGTACCAGGCATGGTTCTGACACCAAGGATGTAGCAAAGAATAAAACAAAAAGACTTGCCTCATGGAACTTCCAATCTAGTGAGAGAAATAGAAAAAAAGCACATGAAAAACAAAGATGTGCTATGATAGATGGTACTGATGCCAAGGAGGAAAACTTCATAGCAAGTTAAGGGAGAAGTGTAACGAGGGATTGGAATATTTTATATCGTGTGGTTAAGCCAGACCTCTCCAATCCGGAATATCAAGGATGAGGAGGAACTTTCATCTCTCTCCTCCTTTCCCTTCTATTTGCCACTGTCCTTCTTTACTCTAGTCTAGTCTTCCCTGGCTGAACCCAAAAAATGCAACAACTGCTTCTTTTATTATTATTATTATTATTTGCTTTTTAGGGCCGCACAGGCAGCATATGGTTGTTCCCAGGCTAGGGGTCGAATTGGAGCTACAGCTGCCAGCCTACACCACAGCCACAGCAACGTGGGATCCAAGCCACGTCTGGGACCTATACCATAGCTCACAACAACGCCAGATCCTTTACCCACTGAGCGAGGCCAGGGATCGAACCCGCAACCTCATGGTTCCTAGTCAGATTCGTTTCCACTGAGCCACACTGGGAACTCCAACAACTACTTCTTCTTAAAGTCAATTCCATCCTCCACACGAAGCCAGAAGGACCTGATTAGTTCCCCTGAAAGAGTTCACATTTCTCAGTTTGACACTTCAGGTCCCTCAAGGTCTGGCTCCATCCTGCCTCATCCCAAAAAGCAGTTTCCCAAATATGTCGCAGACTCTCCACCTCCATGTCCCTGCTCGTGCCATTTCCTCTGTCATCCTTCAGGATCCAAGGTAAGCCCTGGACAGCGGTCTGGAGGGCCCCAAGTGGAATTAATCAGCCTTTCCTTGGAAGTCCTAGAACCCTGGTCAGATAACCACCACGGAACTACAGGCATCGCCTCACGGCCAGTTACGTACCTACACGTGTGTCTATTTCCCCTCAGGTTTATGAGTCTCTGGAAGGTCTTGCATGTACCAGGTATTCAATAACTGCTAAAATTAATAACAAATGTTGGTGAGAATGTAGAAAGAAACCTTTGCACTGTTGGCAGGACTGTACCCTGGTGCAGCCACGATGGAAAACAGTATGTAGGCGCCTCAAAAAACTGAAAACAGGAGTTCCCGTAGTGGCGCAGTGGTTAACGAATCCGACTAGGAACCATGAGGTTGAGGGTTCGGTCCCTGCCCTTGCTCAGTGGGTTAACGATCCGGCGTTGCCGTGAGCTGTGGTGTAGGTTGCAGACGCGGCTCGGATCCCGCGTTGCTGTGGCTCTGGCATAGGCCGGTGGCTACAGCTCCGATTCAACCCCTAGCCTGGGAACCTCCATATGCTGCCGCGGGTGTGGCCCAAGAAATAGCAACAACAACAACAACAACAACAAAAAGACAAAAAAAAAAAACCTGAAAACAGAACTACCATGGGATAGGATCCAGCAATCCTACTTTGGGGTACATATCCAAAGGAAATGAAAACACTCACTTGGCAAGATATTTGCACCCCTATGTTCATTGCAGCATTATTTAAATAGCTAAGACATGAAAACAACTTAAGTGTGCAGTGAAAGAGAAATGGATAAGGAAAATATTATAAAATATTTATATATATTAATATTATATAAATATTAAATAATATATATTATATATACATATATATTATATATTTACACATATATACAATGAAAAATTACTCAGTCGTAAAGAAGGAGATGCCGCCATTTGCAATACCATGGGTGGACCTTGGGAGCATTACGCTAAGTGAAATGTCAGAAAGAGAAGGACAAACACTGTGTGATCTCCCACGTGGAATCTGAAAACAGAGCTAAATTCACTATCAACGAAAAAAGGTTGCCCCCAGATCAGTAAACAAAGGACGCTGCAGCCATCAAGCCACCACAGCCCCCTGACTGTGAGCCCTATGGGAACTCAGGATGGAGACAAGCCCTCAGCCACTGCAGCCACCCCCCCACCCCACCCCCACCAATGCACCCTGGGAAGACGCAGGATAAGAAAGCACAGGATACTGGCCCGGAGAGCTGAGGAGCACATCAAAGGAATGATCTCCGTGAGTCCAGAGTCTCCAGTCTTTGCCCCATCACAGAAAAGCACTAAATGCCTTGACTTGAGATATCTGATGGTCTTTAATTCACACTCATCTTTTGACGTTTCCACTCTTTGTTGCAAACACTCCTATATATCCTGCCCCCACCCCCTTGCCTCTTCAGAGCAGTTTCTCAGAATTATCTGAACGGCTGTGTCCTGGGCTTAAGTCCTACGTTTTGTCTTCCTAATAAAGTACAAGCCTTGACTTTTCAGTTGTGCTTTTTTTTTTCAGTCGACAATACAGAGAATAGATTGGTGGATGCCAGAGGTGGGGTTGGTGGGGAAGTGGGTGAGATGGGTAAAGGGGACCAAAACAAAATAAACAAGCCCTGCAGCTGTAGTGTACATCGTGGTGAGTATAGTTAAGAATGGACTGCTATATATTTGAGCTCATTCAGCTCAGAAGATTCAAGTTCCCAGCAATACAAGGACTCGTCTGAAACCACGATCATAATACCACGTAATATTACTTTGGACGTCTGAACCGTAGCTCCTGTGTTTTGACTTTTAATGGTATTTTTCCATTAGGTCAAGGCAGATGTCACGGTTAAGGATTTCAGTGCTTTTCTAGATAAGAGCAGATGCAAGAAGTGGGCTCATATAAGCTTCTCCTAAAAATGTCTAACGATTGGAAGTCCTGTTCTGCCAGTTCTCTCAGAGCGCAGAGCGCCTCACTCTGGATCTTCACCCCAAGCTCCTTTCAGGGGGCACTGAGGGTCGGCAGCTGCAGTGACTCAGGAGTCAATCCGTGTAGAGGCAGATGGCAAGTGCCAACCTCCAGGTCACAGGGCTCCCCCATGGCCATAAGCTCGACCATAGCTTTGGGAGGCATTTCATGACCATTTGGTGACAGTGCTGGGAATGCTCCTTCCCAGGTCTGGTGGAGATTTCTTCGATAGGCCACCTAGTGTGCTATTACCAGACAAGGCCTTATTAACAGTAGCCGAAAGTCTTCGGACCACCTGTCTCACTGGTCTGTTAAGGTCCAGGAAAATCCTCCCTCTTGTCGCATCGTCCTGCATCTAGAGTTACACTGCTATAATCATTGATCTGGTAAAGAATCATATATTTGATCAACTGCTTCAAGTTGCCTGGTCATCATTATTTTTGTTGGAGGCTTAGTCACCCATTTGGTAAGACAAGAAACAATAATCTTGTAAAACAAGCAAAATACAAACAATATAGCCAATAACATTCAGAGAGTTACAAGGAAAGATTTAAGCCCAGAGCTTCCTGTGCCAAACCAATTTTTGAAGATGTTGTCAAGACGAGGGAGCAGGTCACTTAAAGCAGCATTAAGACCTAAGAATTCAGTAGGTTAATAGCCTGGTGTCAATCACATAAATCCATCCCACAGTTAGGGAGTTCCCATCGTGGCTCAGCAGTACGAACCTGACTGGCATCCATGAGGATGCATGTTCGATCCCCAGCCTCGATTAGTGGGTTAAGGATCCAGCGTTGCCATGAGCTTCGGTGTAGGTCACAGACAAGGCTCAGATTCGGCCTGGCTGTGGCTGTGGTGTAGGCCCGCAGCTGCAGCTCTGATTCAACCACTAGCCTGGGAACTTCCACATGCCACAGATGCAGCCCTAAAAAGACAAAAAAAAAAAAAAAAAAAAGGCTTTTCTAAAAATTGGCTTTCCTAAAAATTTTACAAGGAATCTCAGACTGAGCTTTTATTATTTTTTGGTCGAAAATACTTTTTTTACCTGAGTGAATTTATTACATGTATAGTTGTAAAATGATCATCACAACCCAATTTTGCAGCATTTCTATCCCAAACCCCCAGTCCATCCCTACCCCCACAACCTGTTTCCTTTGGAAACCATAAGTTCTTCAAAGTCTGTGAGTCAGTATCTGTTCTGCAGAGAAGTTCACTGTATCCCTTTTTTAGATTCCACATGTAAGTGATAGCCTATGAGGTTGGTGTCTCACTGACTAACTTCACTTGGGATGATAATTTCTAAGTCTATTCATGTTGCCATTATTTCATTCCTCTTTATGGCTGAGTAATATTCCATTGTGTATATGTACCACATTCTCTTTATCAACTCCTCTGTCAATGGACAGTTAGGTTGTTTCCATGTCTTGGCTATTGTATATTAGTGCTGCAGTGACCATTGGAGTACATGTGTCTTTTCGAGTCATGGTTTTCTCTGAATAGATGCCCAGGAGTGGGTCAGACTGAGCTTTGAGAGGTCTCTTAGGGCCAGGAAAGTCATGCCAAGGGCCTGTCAGAGGTTTAGCCTTATAGATTTAGGTGAATTCCTCCCTTTTCAAAGTTCCTAAAATACCTTGAAATTCCTCCAGGCTACCTGCAAGGTGGCCTTCCTAATTTATCTAATAAGGTTGCTGGGAATCTATGAGTTTCCAGTCTCTGGAGGGACCAGATAGAAGTGAGAAATGCTTCAAAACTGAATAAAGGTATAATTTACCCAATTGCTGTTAAGTCATAAATAGCTTGAGGGGAAGAGTTTCTTTACACCTGGAAAACACCAATTAAAAGCCAGTACTATTTCAGATAGAAACCATAAAAATTACAACCAGTTTACTCAGTCCAATATATACAAATGCTTTTTTTGTTAACAGTTTATGAAGCTATCAGATTTCCCATTAGATTTTTTAAATTTCTTACCCAGTTCAGCATTATGGTCTGAAA
The DNA here is from genome assembly GCF_016906955.1 of Phacochoerus africanus. NCBI lineage: Eukaryota > Metazoa > Chordata > Mammalia > Artiodactyla > Suidae > Phacochoerus > Phacochoerus africanus. The sequence goes on along the minus strand of NC_062553.1, from coordinate 19,297,029 downwards.
ATCAGAAACTTGTATTTCTCAAAAAGTCCTTTCTATAGATCTTCTTGAAGAGGAAGCATTTTTGCAAAGGCATCAGAGTAAAGCCATTGACTGTCTATGATGACAAAAGACTTAAGAAGGCACACTTGGAGTTCCCGTCGTGGCGCAGTGGTTAACGAATCCGACTAGGAACCATGAGGTTGCGGGTTCGGTCCCTGCCCTTGCTCAGTGGGTTAACGATCCGGCGTTGCCGTGAGCTGTGGTGTAGGTTGCAGACGCGGCTCGGATCCCGCGTTGCTGTGGCTCTGGCGTAGGCCAGTGGCTACAGCTCCGATTCGACCCCTAGCCTGGGAACCTCCATATGCCGCGGGAGCGGCCCAAGAAATAGCAACAACAACAACAACAACAAAAGACAAAAAGACAAAAAAAAAGAAGGCACACTTAAAATCTGATTACAACGCAATTGACAAAGAAACTTATTTACTGTTGTGACATCATATTGTATAATCTGAAGAGGCTTATCACTCATTTGATATTGCTCTCCATGTATTTTCCTAATTAATTTAACTTTTCTTCTCCCTCGAAGATGTCTACGACACCAAGTTTCCCAAAATTAGCAGAATTCAAAAGAACTTTAATCAGAATGTGATAGGAAATTCATCATAAATATCAGTGTTTTGTTTTGTTCTGTTTTGTTTTGCCTTTTTTGTCTTTTCTAGGGCCACACCCATGGCACATGGAGGTTCCCAGGCTAGGAGTCTAATCAGAGCTGTAGCTGCTGGCCTATACCACAGCCACAGAAACTTGGGATCCAAGACTTGTCTGTGACCTACACCACAGCTCATGGCAACATTGGATCCTTAACCCACTGAGCGAGGTCAGTCAGGATAGAACCCAAAACCTCTTGGTTCCTAGTGGCATTCGTTAACCACTGAGCCACGACGGGAACTCCCAGTGGTTTTTGTTTTTTTTTTTTAAATTTGGTCACTGTGGATAATACTTTTTCTAAAGTTACAAGAGCTCGAGGAAGCAAATACGGATCACTTAAAGGCAAAGAACATCACATAATCTGTTATCAAAAGTCACATTCCAAGAACACTTTGTTTTTTTAACGGAGAGAAAGGCCAAATTCAAGTTTTGCACCAGCAAACTTGTAAAATTAATTTGCTCAACTAAATTTATTCTAAACTTAGTCCCAACCATGCACAAAATTATTTTCTCAGTGTCCACTTCCCACAAACTCTCCATCACTTTCTGTATCCATATGGGTCCGTCCCTCATTTTTCCATCTGAAACAACAAGCTACAAGCCAGACTTTCTTTTCCCTTAACAAAATGCAGTTCCATTCCTCATTCCTTCTTTACTGAAAACACACATCCTATTTTTCTAAAGCATTCATGGACTGTCTTCCATATCAGCAGTCTGTAGACTGGTAAACATGAATACCAATAATTTCTAAAAACATGTGTTTTCTTATACAGAACATCTCAGGAAGGCAGCAAACATATTGATTCAACCTAGGTACAATAAGGTATTATACTTAATGTTGATAATTCTAAAGACATGTCTGTATTAATCAGATCAACAACCTTTAACCTTAATACCAGATATTAATTTAATACTGAATATTTCCCAGTTCGCATGAACCTAAACTTAATTCTGGCCAGTTCCCTTTCATAATTTGAGAATTTACATATGCACTTAATTTCCTCTAAGCCAATTACGTAGGGCTTATTTACATTTAATTTTGATAACACCATGCAAAGGTTAAATATGCATAATGCACACATAAGCATACAGACACAACCCACAGATCTCATAGCTTCATTTTCTAAACTTAGTAAAATTTAAAAATGCTTCTTTCTCTGGTTTTTTGTTTTTGTTTTTGTTTTTTTTCTTTTTCCTTAGTTCCAGGAATTAGTGATGATCTAGATAACTGTTCCTGAGAGCCCTGGTCTCAAGGCGCAGAGCGAGAAAAGCTACTTCTCCAAAAACGACTTATTCCCTCGAGGTCAGGTTCTGAAAGGACATTTTATCAAGCTTACTTTTCCCAACTATATATACGAAAACAGTTTTGGAATTTTCGAAAGAGTCTCACGCAAACCAATTTTCTCTAGAATCTAAAAATATTGTGGCCACATAGTGTTATAACAAAATATCATATTTTTCTTAGTCCTGGGCTCATAGCTATAGGTCGACCAGTTTGTCAAAATCTTTCCTAGGGACCTGGCAGATGGAACGGGAGAAGCACTTCCCATATTATGTGGAATTAAACGTTCCCATGCCAAACTGCAAGCAAAGCTGGACTCCTTGCCAGCCAAAAGGAAGCCACAGCTCAAAGCGGCTCAAAGCGAGTCCCACTAAACCCAGGACCTGAGTCTGAGTGGTGTCTTTACAAACAGACTTGCCAGCAAGAGCCCAGAATTCTCAAACCAACCAGATCCAAGGGGCCTCAGAGTGCACGCAGGGGACTTACCCAGACGCTGGCAAGGGGGGGTCTCGACATCACGGATGCTACTTTCCTTCTTCCCCAGAACGGCTTCTCCGAGTAGGAGGTTCAGGTCCATGTGGGCAGAGAGCAGGTCTTCAGGGTGAAGATGGCCTTGGCAGCTGCTATCGCAGTTTCTCCCCGTCTTCTGCGCCCATCCCAAAGCTCCAACCACGGAGACGGCAGGTGCCAGGTGACGGGGGCACAGCCCTACAGTGGGGACCCCTGTGATCTGGCCTCTGAAGGGCATCCTTCTACCCTCCACTCTCCTGAGGGAGGCTGGTGTGGAGAGAAACCCCAAAGCGTCCAACCAAGCCCAGGGGCTCCCCAGGGCCAGCTGCCCATGAGTGGGTCCCAGACGAGGCCCCATGTTTGGTGCAGAAACTCGCCCTTTTGCCACCGGTGATGAAAAGTGGAGACAGAGTTTCAGGTGAAGGAGAAAACATAGTTTTCATTGCTTTGCCAGGCGAAGGAGGCCACAGCAGGCTAATGCCTTAATGCCCTCTTTGGGAGAAGAATTGCAGGGATTTTTATAGCCTAAAAAGAAACAAAACAAAACAAAACAAAACAAAAACAAGGTTTCAGATAAGAATCAGGATTGGGGCAAACTTGCATTCTTCTTTGTTTGGGGGAATCGTTGTTACCGAAGCTGGGGTTAGGAGATCCCAGTGTGATCCTGGTTGGTGGTATTCTGGGTTATTGCCTAGAATAAGAGTACTTGCTAAAAGGGCATATGGTTCAGAGATCAGAACAAACTAGGAAAGTTGCTAAAAAACATCATGTGCTAATCATCTTTAACCCACAGGCAATTGTGCTCAGGGTACCTAATCTTTCAACTGTGTTTAGGCAATCCAGGGAGGGAAAAGCACAGGAAAGGGCTCCGAGCTGTTCAATTTTTTTTTTTTTTTTTTTTGCTTTTTAGGGCCACACCCATGACATATGGAAGTTCCCAAGCTGGGGGTCAAATAGGAGCTACAGCTGCTGGCCTACACCACAGCAACACGGGATCCAAGCCACACCTGGGACTTACACCACAGCTCATAGCAATGCTGGCTCCTTAACTCACGGAGCGAGGCCAAGGATTGAACCCGCATCCTCATGGATATTAGTCGGATTCATTTCCACTGCACCACAACAGGAACTCCCAAGCTGTTCAATTTTAAAGTATTCATTTATTTCTTTCTTTCTCTCTTTTTTTTTTGTCTTTTTAGGGCTGCACCTGTGGCACATGGAGGTTCCCAGGCTAGGTGTCGAATCGGAGCTACAGTTTCCAACCCACACCACAGCCACAGCCACAGCAACTCAGGATGCAAGCCACATCTGCGACCTACATCACAGCTCATGGCAACACGCCAGATCCTTAACCCACTGATAGAGGCCAGGGATCGAACCCGCCACCTCATAGTTCCTAGTTGGATTTGTTTTCGCTGCACCACGACAGGAACTCCTGTCTTTGCATCCCCTTCCTTCTCTGATCAGCAACTGTCTGAATCTGCTACTCTTGGAACTCAGGGAAGGCCGTGGCGGCTCAATGAGGCCCATTTCCTAAAAACAAGAAACAGGGGACACACACAGGCTTTTGGGCCCAGGAGCCCCATAGGGCCCTTGATCAAAGCCAGGAGTTTGAGGCATTTGCATTTCCACTAGGAGACTTCAGTTTCGCAGATCTTGCATTTCAAAGTAAGGACTCTTAGATTCAGGCCATCCTTTCATGTACTGAAACCGTAATTAATGCCAGCGATGTCCAGTTAATGAAGGAGGCTTCATGCATGTGAATGCTGCTTTGCTTTCCGCAAGACCACATAAGCCCACGCTTGGTGTTTAGTTGTAAGCTACATGTGGAATAATAGTAACCAAATAAATAAGTGGAAGGAAGCTTCTATGGCGAGCCCCCAAATGAAGGAACCCTTTGATAGGTGAATTTTATTTTTTTTGTTTATTTTTTGACTTTTTAGGGCTACACTCATGGCATGTGGAAGTTCCCAGGCTAGGGGTCTAATTGGAGCTGCAGCTGCTGGCCTATACCACAGCCACAGCAGTGCCAGATCCAAGCCGCATCTTCCATCTACACCATAGCCTGCAGGTTCTTAACCCATGGAGCGAGGCCAGGGATCGAACCTGCATCCTCATGGATCCTAAACAGGTTCGTTAACCACTGAGGAAACGCCTCGATGCGTGAATTTTAAGAATGGCTATTTATTGAGAGCTGTGTGCCAGACACAGTCCTAAGAGTTTCATACTTATGGCTTCATTTACTTTCCATAACAGTCTAATGAAATAGATTCTGTTTTTCATCCCCCCCCCCCTTTTTTTCTTTTTAGCATTGCACCTGCAGCACATGGGGGTTCCTGGGCTGGGGTCAAATCAGAGCTACAGCTGCCGGCCTACACCACAGCTGCCGGCCTACACAACGAGGGATCCTAGCCTCATCTGTGATCTACATCACAGCGCACAGCGAGGCCAGATCCTTAACCCACTGAGTGAGGCCAGGGATCGAACTTGTGTCCTCATGGACACTAATCGGGTTCTTAACCCACTGGGCCACAACGGGAACTTCACCCCCAGTTTTACAGAGAAGGAAACTGAGGCACAGAGCAAATTAAGCAACCCCTCAAGGTAAATAAATTCAGGGCCAAGCCCGACGCCGTGGCTCCAACACTGAGCTCAAAGGCTCAGTTCTCCAGGTGTGCGTCTGCCCTTGTCTTCTTCACCGATTCTAGTCACTCCTTCAACGCTAGGCATCACCAGCACCTCCTCTTGGCGTTAATTACTCCCCAAGCTTTTCCCTTGTACCCATCTCCGGGACCAGCATCTCAAGGCACATCAACACAGCCCCACATGAACACGTGGCCTCCCCTCCTGTTCCTGTTTGTCCCGTGTGTTTGGTTGTTGTCGTTTACTCTCTCCCGTCACCCAGCCCCAAACCTGCAGGGGTTGTGTTGTCCTCTTTCCAGCCTCTGGGGTGCCACCTCACAGGGACCATCCCGCCCAGCATCATCATTCCGAGCCACCTGCCTTCCGCCCTGTATCCCTGTCGTCCTCAGCAGCCCTGTCCGTTACCATGGCAATGACCGCCAGCATTGGCCCCAGCTCCCCTGGGGCTCTGCTCTAACTCAGCCTACACCCCATGGCCTGGTTAATCTTTCCCAAAGGGAACACGGATGGGTGAGAGCACCAAAAACAGCCTTGCGGTTGTTGACCAAGTACTCCAGCACACAGAGCTCCCCAGCAGCCTGTGAAAGGTACCTTGCTCCCGTTCTACAAAGAAGTCAGGGATCAGACCAAAGACTGCATTGCTACTGAGACCCAGATGCCTGCCTCTGGAGTCAAGCTGCCTCCTGCTTAGAAAAACTCCACACTTCATCCATCCTGTACAGAATTAGAGAGAAACCTGGTCCCCAACCACCTTTCCCACACCGTCTCTCACTTAGCCCCCGCTTAACGCTCTTAACACATCCTAAGAACAAAGGTGGAGAGAGGAGAGGAAAGCCAAAAAGACATTAAATAGAAAAGCTATTATTTTATCCCAACACAAGAACATTTGGAGTCAAAATTCCGTAATATTTTCCCTCCTAGTGAAGATATATATCTTACAGGCTATTCTCTCTGGTTCTATAAGCAGGCTAACAAAATGGATGTTTCAGCTCTTTTCTCTCATTTTCCTGGTTTTTTTTCTAGAAGGATTCCTTAATCAGTCCATTAATGAGATACCACCACATTCTTATTATGAGAAAATGCACGAAAGCTCTCCTCAAGGGGTCCCCCTGCCGTGGAAGACCACTTGCATGTGAGCGAGGTTAACCCAGGCACTTCTGAGCCCCGGAGCTGGTGCACGTTCCCTCCGAGCCTCATGGACCCTACAGGGCCAACCCTGCCAGGAAAAGTGCCTCACTGCTGAGGCTCGGCTGCTTGGCTAATGAATGAGGAAGGCAGGCAGGCAACAGAAACAATGGTCCGATCACAGCAGCTTGGGCTAGTTTTGTGTGTGTGTGTTGGCTGGGGGGTGGGGGGTCCAAGCTCAAGGGAGAAAGGAGGGGACATGGAAGGCCAGGCTGGGGGACGAGCCCCGGGGAAAGACCATCATCCCAGCCTTTGGGGGTTTAGGTGAACTAACCAGCACCGAACCCCAACACAGGGCTCAGGGTCATTGTTATGGGCTGAATTGGGTCTCACCAAAACTTCATATATTGAGGTCCTAACCCTCCAGGACCTCAGAATGCAGCCAGACTTGGAGATAGGCTTTCCAAAGAGGTAACTACGTGGAAATGGAGCCACTGGGTGGGGGGGGGGTCCCTAATCCAGTATCACTGGGGCGCTTAGAAGAAGAGGAGGTCTGCACAGAGAGACACACAGAGGGAGGATGATGCGAAGACACAGGGAGGAGACAGACGTCTACACGCCAAGGAGGGGCACCAGCCTTCAGGAGGAGCCAACCCTGCTGACACCGCGAGCTGGGACGTCCAGCCTCCGGAGAGAGCTGTGAGACAACAGTTCTGTTGTTTGAGCTCCCAGTGTGCGGCCCTTGGTTACGGCGGCCTCTGCCAACGAGCGCAGTCATCTCCTAGGACGAGGCTCAGGAAATGGGTGACCTCCGGGCAGGGTCACCAAGTACAGAAGAGCAAATGGCTCAGTAGAAGCAAAGCAGCTGAGACTGAAGTTTGCATATTTTCAAATTTATTTACTGGAGTTTCCATTGTGGCGCAGCAGAAACGAATCTGACTAGGAACCATGAGGCTGCAGGTTCAATCCCTGGCCTCACTCAGTGGGTTAAGGATCCAGCGTTGCCGTGAACTGTGGTGTAGGTCTCAGACGTGGCTCAGATCTGGTGTTGCTGTGGCTCTGATGTAGGCTGGCAGCTGTAGCTACAATTGGACCCTTGGTCTGGGAAACTCCATATGACATAAATGCAGCCCTAAAAAGCAAAACTAAATAAATGAATTTACTTATTTATTTCTAAGGCCCCCCTCTGGCATATGGAAGTTCCCAGGCTAGGGGTCAAATTGGAACTTCAGCTGCCAGCCTACACCACAGCCGGGTCTGTAACCCACTGAGTGAGGCCAGGGATCAAATCCATCTCCTCATGGATACTAGTTAGGTTCTCAACCCACTGAGCCACAGTGGGAACTCCTGGAGTTTGCATTTATACAAACCCTGAGATCTGTGACAGCCAACTCCATCTGCCCCCATCACCAACAAGGTGACACCAGCCCCATCCACCTTACCCTGCTCCATCCACCCCACCCCCCATGACCACTTGAGGGGTTTGCCTGAGCTGACTTCTATGACAGCTACACTGGCGCCACCACCATGGGCCCCACAGGGACCCCTGCAACACCTCCTGACTGCCCCCCCCACTTCCTTTCTCATCCACCAGCCCACCAGCCCTGCCCCCCACCTGCCTCTGCAAGGCCTTCAGAATGAGCCTTTTGCAACCTAAAACCCCCTAGCAGCTCCCATCCTACTTAGAACAAATTCCAAGTCCTGCCCATGACATAGAAGGTGTTCTGAGGGCTGAGGCTCCGAGCTCCGAGCTCAGCCCTGCCCTCGGCAAGCACATTCCTGTTTCAGGGCTTTTCACTTGCTGTTCTCTCTGCCCAGGAAGGAGCTTCCCCTGATACCCACGTGGCTCCACCGTTCTTCCTCCTTCCTATAAAAAAGTCATATCCTGGGGACCTCGGGATGCTCACACCCTGAGAGGCTATCAATCCCATTACCACCACTTTGTCCCAGGGCACTAGCCACCTGCTAAACAACTGAGCTGAGGGACCCCCTGCTTTCCTGTGACCTGGGCATCCATCCACATGGCTCCCCCCCCCTCCCCAGAGTCGGCCCACGGCTCAAGTGCCACCTGCTCAGAGAAGCCACCCTGGCTGTACATCCTTTGGTTTCTTCTCTCCTCCTCCACTATCTAGTTTTTCTTCAGAGCACTTCCCACCATCTGCAGAGTTATTTGTTTATCTGTTTATTATCTGTCTCTTCCTCTAGAAAACAAGCTCCTTGAGGCAGGGGCCTGAATGCCCAGGTCAGTGTCCAGCACATAGCTGATACCCTGTAGTAAATGAGCTTCCCAAGGGCGTATGGACATTTACCCACTGACCTAGAATCCGAAATGACCTTCAGTCAAAGTCCCCCCAAATGCGAGCACTAACTAACCTCAAGCTGTGCTGCAATACGGCTTCCTAGAAAATGTGAGGCTAAAACTTAACAGGCTGTTATACGCTTAATCAGTATTTTCCAGTTTAGCTGGAATTTAGTAGTAAAAGCCCCACATGTAAATATATGTGTAGGATGAATGAGGGAATTTGTAAATGGATGATGCCAAGGGCGGAAGTGATGGCCAGCCCTTCACCTACCGGCTCCCCAGACCTGCTCTGGCAGAGGATGTGCCTTCCTGCAGCGGCCATGTAGACGACGGGCCGGCACAGCCCTGACCTCTGAACCCCAGTGACCGTGACTTCTCACTGAGCCACTCCCGTGTGCTGCCCTGTGTTGAGGGCTTGACGTGCGTGCTACATTTAATCAGTATCGGTGCCCCCAAGTTTTTCAGTCGAAGCAGAGAGTTCAGAGAACAGGCAGAGGAGAAAATGGTCAAAGAAATAAGAAAATCATCCCCAGGAGTTCCCGTCGTGGCACAGTGGTTAACAAGTCCGACTAGGAACCATGAGGTTGCGGGTTCGGTCCCTGCCCTTGCTCAGTGGGTTGGCGATCCGGCGTTGCCGTGAGCTGTGGTGTGGGTTGCAGACGCAGCTCGGATCCCGAGTTGCTGTGGCTCTGGCGTAGGCCAGCGGCTGCAGCTCCAATTGGACCCCTAGCCTGGGGACCTCCATATGCCGCGGGAGCGGCCCAGGAAATAGCAACAACAACAACAAGACAAAAGACAAAAAAAAAAAAAGAAAAAAAGAAAATCATCCCCAAATTCAAGAACAGTGTCCAGATTTAAGGGGCTCAAGTACTCAGCATAGTGAACAAAAAAGGACTGTACAGAAAAGGGATAGAGGGGTTAGCAAACACGAAAACGATCACCATACAGCAAAACGTACCAACCTAACACGTGGTCCACCTTCAACCTACACCGTGTTACATGTCAAGCATATATTTCAATTTTTAAAAAGTGCTACATACACTGTCATTGTCATGAAATTTCAGAATGAAGTGTTTAAAAAGAAAATCCTAAAAGCCTCCCACTGCGGAATCAGAATTGCACGGGACTTCCCAACCATGGACAGGAAGCTAAAAGACCAGGAGGCAAAGCGTTCGCATTTCTGATGGGACATTACTTTTCACGCAGATCCTACATCCAGCCAAACAGTCAAAAAGAGTGAGGCCAGACTCAGGACCGCTTCAGGCACGCCCAGGCAGGCACGCGGCATCTCATTCCCTGCCCAGCGGGGCTCCACGCTGCAGGCCATTCCCTGCGTTTCTGCTACAGTTGGGTCCCAGCTCACTTCCATCCACTCCCAGCAGGGCCCAGGTCACCTCCAAACAAGTGAAAATTGACTCTTGCGGGGGCGGGGGGGGGGGATTTCCATTTTTCAGTATAAAGTACATGTATCCATCTGTCTCCCTGCTACTGGGCAGGACAAGGTCAAGCTAGGGACCTAAGCAGGCAGGGGGCTCAGAGGAGTCAGGAGGAGCCAGAGGGGGGAGGCTTGTCCTCCGAGCTGCAGGAACACCCGGGCTCTGCAAAGGTGGACTTGAGTTTGAGTCCTGACTCCACCACCTGTGTGATTTTGATGCTGAGCAGCAGTGTCCTGGCCTCCAAGACGGGCATGTGTGTGGCCTCCTCGGTGAAGGCAAAGCAAGGTTCACAGAACGAGAAGGGCTGCTCCATAAACGCCAGTCTCCACCCCTTCCCAGCGAGGTCTGTACCCAAGCGGATTCCTCTCTAGCACTCCAACCTCCCAGTTAGTTAGTAACTCGGTTCTTCCAAATGTAGCAGCTCTTTCAGGCCCCTGGGCCTTTGCACATGCTGCTCTCTCTGCCTAGAAAGCCCTTCCTTCTCTTCTTCACCTGGACACCCCAATTCATCCTCTAGAACTAAGCCCAGAGGGTTGTTCCTCCTCCAGGAAGCCTTCCTGGCCCTTGCCCAGGTTGGGCTGGGTGTTCCCTCTGCATCTACTGTGAACATCTGCTTGTCTGCCCATCTCCCCACCAGACCAGCAGTGCTGGGGCCAGTTCACTGACATATTGGCAGTGCCTGGCACATAGAAGACACCCCATACATGTTTGATTCATTCATTCAACACATGTGTATTAAGCACATCCTATGTGCCTGGCACATGGACACCACGATTAGCAAAAAGGCCAACTCCCTGCCATCAGGAAGCCAGAGGACAGACGGCAAAAATTTAAGCGAACTAGTATATTACAACTCAGGTCGTAATAAGTGCTGAGAAGAAAACCTAAAGCAGAGTAACAAGGATGGGGATGTGTTGGAGGAGGAACTGCTCTTTTGTGCAGGGTGGGGGTGACAGTGGGGCAGTGGGGGGGACACTGAGCAGAGCCCTGAAGCCAGTGAGGATGGCTATATGGATATTTATAGGAAGAAGAGTGGCTGGATTCGATGTACAGCTCCATCAATTATTACCTATGGAATTTTAAGAAAGTTTTCTAACTTCTTTATGCCTCCGTTTTCTCATCTGTAAAATGGGAACCCTACCTACTTCAAAGAATTGCTGAGAGGTTTGATTTTTTTTTTTCTTTTTATGGCCACACCTGCAACATATGGAAATTCCCAGGCTAGGGGTCCAATTGGAGCTGTAGATGCCAGCCACAGCCATAGCCACAGCCACGCCCGATTTGAGCTGCATCTGTGACTTATGCTGTGGCTTGCAGCAATGCTGGATCCTTAACACACTGAGCAGGAGTCACGGGCGCTTTCACCGCGTCTTCACGGACACTATGTCAGGTTCTTAACCTGCTGGGCCACAACGAGATCTCATGATTTTTTTTTTTTTTTAATTGTGACAAAATCCACATCAATTAAATTTGTCACCTTAAACTATTCGGTACCCTCCTCAGTGCCATTAAGTACATTCACATTGTTGTACAACCACCGCCACCATCCATCTCCAGAACTCTCTTCATCATGTAAAACTAGAACTCTGTACCCATTAAACAGTAACTCCCCGTTCCCCTCCCCTGGCCCCTGGTCACTGCCATCCTGCTGACTATTTCCATGAATTTGATAACTTCAGGTAATTTATGTAAATGGACTCTTACATTATTTGGCTTATTTCACTTGAAATCATTTCTTAAGCTTTATTCATGTTGTAGCATGTGTCAGGATTCCTTTCCTTCTTAAAGCAGAATAATCCTTCACTGCGTGTATGGACCGCATTGTACGTCTATACCACCCACCCAGGGATCTCTTACACTTGGATCCCAGCACACTTCAGCTATCGTGAAAAATGCTGCTATGAACATGGGTGTACAAATATCTCTTCAAATCTCTGCTTTCAGTTCTTTGGGGTCTATACTCAGAAGTGGAAGAGCTGGAGCACATGGTAATTCATTTTGAATTTTTGGAGGAATCGCCATACTGTTTCCGTAGCAGCTGCACCATTTTACATTCTCAGCAGCAATGCACGAGCATTTCAATTTTGTATCCTGACCAAGAATTTTTTTTTTGCTAGTAGTCGCCCTAATAGGTGTGAGGTGGCATCTCACCGTGGTTTTGGTTTGCATCTCCCTAACAATCAGTTGAGCATCGTCACACGTGGCCACTTGTATATCCTCTTTGGAGATTGTCTCTTCAAGTCCTTTGCCCATTTTGCAATTGGGTTTTTTTTTTTTTTTCTGTTTCTTTGTAGAAGTTCTTTGAATATTCTGGATATTAATCCCTTCTCAGACACATGATTTGCGAATATTTTCTCCTATTCTGTGGCTTGCATTTTTCACTCTGATTGCATCCTTTGACACACAGAAGATTTTAATTTTGATGCAGTCCAATTTATCTATATTTTCTTTTGTTGCCTGTGTTCCGACGTCGTATTCAAGAATCACTGCCGCATCTAATGTCATTCAGCTTTTCCTCCACGTTTCCTCCTACTAGTTGGGTGGTTTAGGCTCTCAGGTGTAGATCTCTGATCTCTATATGCAGTTATTTTCACACCACTTTTTGTACTGTGTTATTTTCTCCTCGAGAGCAGAGATCAGGTCTGCATCTCCCCACAAAATCTAGGAGAGCTGGGGACGCATGGAGGGTGCTCAGTGGAGGAAACTTGCTGGGGGTTGTTGGGCAGCAGCCTTCCTGTCTGAGACCTCCCTATGAGAGGACAGGACAGACCAACACAACCACCCAGTGGCAAGCCGGCCCACCCCCAAAGTTTTTTTTTAATTTTTTTTTTGCTTTTTAGGGTCGCACCCACAGCATGTAGAAGTTTCCAGGCTAGGGGTCAAAGTGGAGCTATCTCTGCTGGCCTACACCACAGCCACAGCAACACGGGATCCAAGGCCCATCTGTGACCTACACCACAGCTCGCGGCAACGCTGGATCCTTAACCCACTGAGAGAGGCCAGGCCAGGGGTTGAACCTGCATCCTTATGGATCCTAGTTGGGTTCATTACCGCTGAGCCACGAAGGGGACTCCCCCAGCCCCACGTGTTTTAACCAGCATTTCTTCTCTCGGTTCACTCAAAAGCTGAGCCAGGAAGGAAGTCACATTCAGCTGGGACCCGGGGGTGGGCTGGGCTGGCTTCTCCCCATCTCCAGAACCATGCTGGACCTCACCACGAGGGACGTGCTTTGGGTATGGAAACGGACCACACAGTCCACATTACACCAACCTTGCGCTGCTGTCCCTGACCAGCTGCCCATTACACTGCCCATCAGCTCGCCCCACACAGTGTCCAGCTCTGGGCAGAGCTCGCTGCCCAACCTCAGCAAGAAGGATGAGGCAGGAGGCTGGTGGGCACGAGCAAGCAGACACTTGCGGGGAACTCCCAGTAATCTCTGGCGCAAAGCAGGAAGCCTCAACTTCCAGACAGATCTGAGAGGGAACAACCATCTAAAAATAGGACCTGGGAAGGGGGGCCAAGCGAGAGATTAGACCAAAACATCAGCAGAGAAACATTTCAACAGGGCAGCCCAGCCAAGTGCCAGGACCCACTGCTGTGCTCTGGTTACCAGGGACACAATTCAAAAGAACATAGAAGCCACTTGGTGGAACCACATATGGGGCCGTTACTGTCCACGTAGCGTCCACTCTGCTACCAGAGTCAGGCATGTCACAGGCCAAGAGGGACTCGGCGACAAGAGAAGCTGTCACACGTCCACAAAGGCTTTAAAGTTCCCATGTGATGGAAGTTCCCGTTGTGGCTCAGCGGTAACTAACCCAACTGGTACCCATGAGGACTCGGGTTCAATCCCTGACCCCGCTCAGTGGGTTAAGGATACAGTGTTGCCATGAGCTGTGGTGTAGGTTGCAGACACAGCTCGGATCTGGCATTGCTATGGCTGTGGTGTAGACTGGGGGCTGCAGCTCCAATTCGACCCCTAGCCTGGGAACTACCATATGCTGCAGGGGCGGCCCTAAAAAGCCAAAAAAAAAAAAAAAAAGTTCCCATATGACAATGTGTTCTCAATCCCCTCTCAATCTGCCATCACCATGGCAACCAAATCGCCAACAAAAGCGGAGGAGGGGATGATTCCATCTTATGCAGTGGCCTCGTCTGTTGGAAGTTCAAGACTTTACCACCCTCCACTGTGCTGCACTGTATTTGGAATATCCCGAAGTACCTAAATGTTTATGTCGGTGGGGCTAGCTTCACACCCATGGGGTTCCAGAAAGAGGGATAGTATTCGAAAACCATCTGGAGAGATAAGTATCTGCTCATTCACAGCCAATGACCCTGGGGAATCCTGGCAAAGAACAGAGAGAGGTTGAAAGGCGACCTGGATATACGCCCTTCCCTCTGATTTTATTTACAAATCCAGTTTTATGTTAGCTTATCTTTTTGTCTGTGTGTTAGCTCATCTTTTGATTAAAAACTATTAATCTTGGAATTCCTGTTGTAGCTCAGCAGAAATTAACCTAATATCCATGAGGAGGCAGTTCAATCCCTGGCCTCGCTCAGTGGGTTAAGGATCCGGCGTTGCCATGAGCTGTGGTGTAGGTGTCAGATGAGGCTCAGATCTGGCCTTGCTGTGGCTGTGGAGTAGGCCAGCAGCTGTAGCTCTGATTCGACCCCTAGCCTGGGAAGCTCCATGTGCTTCAGGTGTGGCCCTAAAGAGCAAAAAAAAGGAGAGAGGAGTTCCCAGGTGGTACAGCAGATTAAGGATCCAGGGTTGTCACTGCCACGGCTCGAGTCGCTGCTGCGGCTCAGGTTTGATATCTGGTCCTGGAACCTCTGCATGCCGTGGGCGCAGCAAAGAAGAAGAAGAGAGAGAGACTCAGGAAGAGGACAGCCATGTGACAACACAGAGAGAGGCTGAAGGGCGCATCACCCAGCAAAGGGACACCAAAAGTTGCCAGCAAACACCTGAAGCGAGAAGAGGCAGGGTAAGATTCTTCTGTCTTGAGACCCTCAGGAGAGAGCTCGGCCCTGCTGACCCCGTGCTTCTGGACGTCTAGCCTCCAGAGCTGTGAGGAAATACATTTCTGCCGTAAAGCCACTTCTGTTGTGGTACTTTGTCACAGCAGCCCATCCTCATGGCCACTTAGGCCACAGCCAGAGGCCACTGTGATTCCAGGAAACTCCCAGCCCCACTGCCGTCCGCCTCACGCATCTCCCACCACAGCTCCGAGTTCTGCTGCCAAGGCTCAGGGCTCTGACTGCAGGGGCAGCGCCGTGTCCCCTCACCGCACCCAGATCCACGGCAAAACTGTTCCGCTCAAAACATGGTTTCTCAAAATGTGGTACCCCCTGGATCAGAGGCACTTCAGACAATTGCATAAAATGCCGAGACCAAATGACTCAACATTTGTGGTCCAGAAATCTGAATTTTTAACAGACATCTCAAAGGGGGCCTCTCATGTACAGAAAAGTTGGAGAAAAGATGGGCTCAGAAATATTCTCTGAAGGGGCCCATCTGCCTCCCCAGAATGCACGGGGTCAGCTGGGCCGGGAGAAGTCAAGTGTCAGCCTGCAGAGGATGCTGCAAAGTGGAGAAGGGCCCCAAAGGGACATTTCGAGGGACCTGCCATGGGGAGGAATGGCTGCGGGAGTCAGACGAGGGAGGTCGGGGGAGAGGGGCGGCGGGGAGCAGGCGGACTTGCCTTCAGCTCCAGCTCTACACTTTAGCAGCTGTGCAACCCTGGGCCCGTCCTGTCCCTCTCTGGGCCTGCATTTCCCATCTGTAGAGCGGAGATGGTTCCAGTGCTTGGGCTCCTACTCTGCAGAGCACCCAGTGAGATGAAGGATATGAAATAATCAAGGGCTCTGGCAACTCTCAGTCTAGGGGTGACGGGAGATGATGGAGGTGTTATCAGCGCCTGAAGGCAACAAGAGGCCTGGGGAGACGAGAAGCCAAGAGGCCACGGGGGATACGGTCAGGGGCGCAGACTCTGCAGCCGGAGGACCCTGGTTTCATCAGTTTCTTAGCGTACTGGCTGTGTGTCCTCAGGCAAATTACACAACTTCTCTGTGCCTTTGTTTCTTCTGTAAAACATGGTTAACAAGAGTCCCTACTTCTTAGGGTTATTATGAATATTAAATGGATGCCTACTGATAAAGTACTTAGGGTCTGATGCACAGTGAGTATTTGTTATAATATCTTGTAGGTCAGAGGCGCCTATTTGTCAAGGAAGCCATCGGGGGAGGGGGGGGGTGAGGGTAGAGAGGGGGTCCCAAAGGAGGAACAAGCCAGCATTTGTTGCTCTCCCTCCATCTCCTAACCCCCTGTGTTCAACTCCTCCAGCTTTATACTGTTACCATGATTGCCCACTAGAGGGAGCCACTTCTCCTTCCCTCCCAACACCCTTCCAAGCATGGTTTCCCCTTTTATGGGGGACACTAGATGGAGGACAGTATTCATACGTATTAGAGTTATTTTAAAATTCAAAAAGCACATCATTCAGGGAAGGACTGAATGGCCCACACCAAGGGTTTAGCTACTGTCTATAACAAGTGGGCTGATTAACAGCGCCCCCAGAGACCAGCCTCAGTGGGGAGCTGGTACAACCTGAGGCCAGAGGGCGGGGGGACAGAACAGCACCCCTGGAGCCAGCGGGAGCTGGAGCCAGCCCAGCGTCGACGGAGACCAAAGAAGCCCGCCTCTGCCAGGAGTGCGGCTTTCTCCTCTCATCCCATCCGGTCTCCTGTGTGGGCCCCTCTCTCAAGTCAAAGCCAAGGGGAAAGCAAAGACCAGGGAACTGCGATGATTCGATCCATAAAGACCAGCCAGGGCCCCACAGAGTTCAAGGGTAAAGGATGGAGAGAGCAGGGGGCTGGGGGAGAGTAGAGGGTGGCCTCTGCTTCCCTCTTGAGAACAGAAGGGCGCCTTCCTCAGCCTCTGGGGATGCTGCTGGCTCAAGGCCCAGCACCCTCACCTCACAGGGGTGAGACACGTGGACAGCACTAAAGAGCTGGGGAGGAAGTGGAGCAACAGGAACTCTTACCCCCTGCTGGTGGGGGTCTGGATATTGACCAACTGGACACCAACCTGGCAGAAGTAAATAAGACTGGATATTTGCAGACTTCTTGAGTTAGCAATTCCGCTCCTGGATAAATGCTTTAAAGAAAGTCTAGCAAGAACACATGGACATGTTATAAAAGTGTTAACTGAAGTACTGTTTGTAATAGCAGAAACTTGCAACAGCCTGAATGGCCATCAACAGAAGGATGGATAAATAACTGGTGGTATATTAACAAGCTGGAATGTTCTCCGGGCTTGAAATGACTGAACTATCACTCTGTGGATGAACATGAGCAAATCCCCGAAGCATAATGTTGAACGACTGAAAAAGGTGAGTGGCAGAAGGCTGTACAGAGTGGAATAACAGTTCATAATGTATGTACATACATATTATATATTATTATATAAGGAAAACTGTATATTCTGTATATTTTCAGATGGCCACTGAGCACATGAAACAATGCTCAACATCACTGATTATTAGTGAAAAGCAAATCAAAACTACCATGAGATACCACCTCACACCAGTCAGAATGGCCATCATTAATAAATCCACAAATAATAAATGCTGGAGGGGATGTGGGGAAAAGGGAACCCTCCTGCACTGTTGGTGGGAATGGAAGCTGGTACAACCACTATGGAGAACAGTATGGAGGTACCTTAGAAATCTATACATAGAACTACCATATGACCCAACAACCCCACTCTTGGGCATCTATCCAGACAAAACTTTCCTTTAAAAAGACACACGCACCCGCGTGTTCATTGCAGCTTTATTCACAATAGCCAAGACATGGAAACAGCCCAAATGTCCATCAACAGATGACTGGATTAGGAAGATGTGGGATATATACACAATGGAATACTACTCAGCCATAAAGAAGAATAAAATAATGCCATTTGCAGCAAAAGGGATGGAATTAGAGACTCTCATACTGAGTGAAGGCAGAAAGAGAAAGACAAATACCATATAATATCACTTATATCTGGAATCTAATATACAGCACAAATGAACCTTTCCACAGAAAAGAAAATCATGGACTTGCAGAATAGACTTGTGGTTGCCAAGGGGAAGGGGGAGGGAGTGGGATGGATTGGGAGCTTGGGGTTAATAAATGCAAACTATTGCCTTTGGAATGGATCAGCAATGAGATCCTGCTGTGTAGCACTGGGAACTATGTCTAGTCCCTTATGATGGAGCATGATAATGTGAAAAAAAAAGAATGTATACATGTATGTGTAACTGGGTCACCATGCTGTATAGAAGGAAAAAAAAAATAATGTAATGAGGAAATTAAAATAAAATCAAATGTGACTCACTTAAAGTAAATAAATAAATAAATATTTTAAAAATTTGAAAAAATTAAAAATAAAATAAAAAATAAAAATTAAAATTAAAAAAATGTGTCACTTAAAAAATTAAATAAAATAGATAACCCACAAAAAAAACCTGTATATTCTAAATGATATGTAAAGTTTAAAAATATATACAATAACAGAGTTACTTACAGAGACAATATTTGTATTAATAATATAAAAACACGCATGGGAATAATAACCAAACTCAGAGGGAGGGAGGAAAGGTAAGGGTACACAGGGACCCCAATTGGGTCTATAACACTTTGTTCATTATTAGAAATCTTGCAAAATGGTAAAATTTTATAAACCTGAGTTGCAGGCACATGGCTGTTCATTATGTTATTTGCCCTGCTCTTCTGCTTGCTGGATTCGTGAATAAATTTTCAAGGTCTCTAATAATTTAATGATTTTTATTCTGGGACCCTCGGGCTCCATATTTCAAATCACCCCTTTAATTAACTAACTTTGCTCCCATGTCCCTAAATGCTTCGAACCTCCTCTAAAACCCTGCTCTCCCGGCTCTGTAAGAGACCTCTCGGCTCTCACCCCGCTGCCCAGGAATTCTGGAGAGCCCACTCTTGTTAAGTCCAGCATTTGCTTCAGTTTGTTTTAAGAATCATCTGATATGCCGGCTGACCCCAGGAACACTTGGCTTATTTCTGCTTAATCACTGGAGAGGCTTCAAGCCGCAGAAGGACTCAGGAAAACACACACAGGCTCCCTCCCCAGGGAACTCTGCCTTGTTCCAGGTGCCAGGAAACCAGAGGCAAAGGCTTTTCCAGCAAGTGTGACACCCAGAAGCCCAGGTTTCCCTCTAAGAGCCCTCAGCTGATCTACATCCTCAGGAGGTTTCTGGGGGTTGCACCCGCCTTTGCTAAAAACAAAAACCAACTCCGGGGTTGCAGGAATTTCACCGTGGGGGGCAGAGTGCAATGGCCCTCTGTGTTATTTCCTGAAATCCACTCTAAGTCCTTTAAGGACAGATCTAATCAGTGTGACAAAATCACCTTCATTTCCCTGTATCAGAACCCCAACACACAGGCATACGCACATGCACACACACACACACACACACACACACACATACACGCAGCCTCCTCTGCCTCCTGAAATCTCTTCTAAATATAAAAGAAGAACCTTTATATTTAGAACTTCAGGGAGGAAAAGGCAGAGGCTGGGACTGCAGGAGGTGGGCCGGTCCACCCCGGTCCTGCACCCGTCATCACAATTAGACATATTCATATTTCTGCATCAAAACATACTAATCTGCACCCTCAGTGGCCTGAAGAGCTAGTAATAACCTCAGTTCAGGTGAGGTTTTTGCCACCAAATTCAGGGCATATTTGATGCCAAGTCAGTTACCAAAATAAACAACAAACAACTTTTGGTTATCAGAGCTTTTAGGATTTCCACTAACAGCACTGGGGGCATAAGTGTTTCCTGAGCATCTACTATGTGCAGGGGGGTGGGGGATACATCAGCGAACAAAACAGCAAAAGTCCTCATCCTCACGGGGGGGGGGGGGGGGGGAATGTCACACTTGGATCCAAAACAACAACATGCACTGTTCCCCCCAAGGTGCCAGGGGCCTGGGGGGAACAGGGAAGAACAGGGAGACCAGGGAGCCCAGGCAAGGACTCGCAGCTTTAAAAGGGTGTCGAACGGAGCAAGAGTCAAAGCGGAAGGAGGGAACCACCCCGTGGTTTGGGGGAGAGTCTTCCAGGCAGAGGCACAGCAGGCAAAGGCCTGGAGTGGGGTTCCAAATACAGCAAGGAGGCCAGGAGGCTGGAGCTGAGCAAAGGGAGGAGGCGGACTAAGTGTTCCGGGGAGGGGCCGGGAGCAGAGAAGGACACACGTGTTAAGAGTGCCAGGGCGGAGCGGGAGCAGAGGAGGGCAC
Source organism: Phacochoerus africanus (assembly GCF_016906955.1). Taxonomy (NCBI): domain Eukaryota; kingdom Metazoa; phylum Chordata; class Mammalia; order Artiodactyla; family Suidae; genus Phacochoerus; species Phacochoerus africanus. The sequence goes on along the minus strand of NC_062553.1, from coordinate 19,276,728 downwards.
ACTCATTCAGGGGCTGGTCACTTAGGGTTTTGTCTCTTATTCTGGATGAAAAAAAGAAGCCTCTGCTGAGTCTTGAGGAGAGCCCATCAGCGTGTTGGTTAGAAGAGTCACTCTGAGAGAACGATAAATACCATATGATATCACTTATCACTGGAATCTAATATACAGCACAAATGAACGCTTCCACAGAAAAGAAAATCATAGACGTGGAGAATAGACTTGTGGCTGCCAGGGGGGAGAGGGAGGGAGTGGGAGGGATCGGGAGCTTGGGGGTAACGGATGCAAACGATTGCTCTTGGAATGGATTTACAATGAGATCCTGTTGTGTAGCCCTGAGAACTATGTCTAGATACTTACATCGCAACACAACAGTGGGAGGAAAAAGTATGTATACATGTATGTGTAACTTGGTCCCCATGCTGTACAGCAGAAAAAAAAAGTAAAAAATAAAATAAAAAAAATAAAAAAATAAAAATAACAACAACAACAAAGTCACTCTGGGGTCTCTAGGCCATGGAGATCACCAGACTTGGGGAACCAAGTGGAGCGCTAAGCTTTGCGGTAAAGGGGATTGCAGCCAAAGGTTGATTACGGTAGGAGTTCAATGACAGCAGCAATCAACACAGTCTATGAGAACCAGGTGGCCACAGAGAATTCATAGCAGAAAGGATTTTATATTTTATGATTATTTGTAAAGGATGGGCAGGACTTCCCAGATGAAAGTCCATGACGAGCCCAGTGAGTGAAGTGAGGCATGTCAGACAGAAAAAGACAAAGGCTGTATAATTTATGATTCCGCTTATATGTGGAATCTAAAAAATTGTACAAATGAGCTTATTTATGAAACAGAAACAGACTCACAGAGAAAACAAACTCATGGTTACCAAAGGGAAGGGGGGAGGGATAAATTGGGAATATGAGATTAACGGATGCATGCGACCAAATATAAAATGATAAACAATAAGGATTTACCATATAGACCAGGGAGCTACATTCGATATATTGTAATAAAATATAATGCAAATGAATTGGAAAAAAATAGATAATTTATGTATCTATATTTTATACTTTGAGTATATTTATACTCATAAAGAGTATATTTATACTAAATACACTCTATGTATTTATACTTTATGTATAACAGAATCATTTTGCTATACACATGAAACTAATATTGTAAACCAACTATACTTTAATCCAAAAAAGAAGAGCCTAATAAGTGAATGAAAATCGTCCCAGATGAAGAGACATCACTGCAAAATCTCAGCATACTGGGGGGAAAGAGAGGGTCCAAATGCACCAGAGGAGAAACAGAAACAAAACCATCACCCTGTCATCACACATGGTGGACGGGTCACTGGCAACACAGAAAGTTTAGGGACAGGGAACGGCGACTTCCAAATTCTGAGGGCAGGGAGTTCCTGCTGTGGTGCAGCAGAAATGAACCCAATTAGTATCCATGAGGATGCAGGTTTGATTCCCTGGCCCGGCTCAGTGGGTTAAGAATCCAGTGTTGCTGTGGCTGGGGCGTAGACCTGTAGCTGCAGCTCTGATTCAATCCCTAGCCTGGGAACCTTCATAAGCCAAGGGTGTGGCCTTAAAAACCAAAAAACAAACAAACAAAACAAAACAAAACAAAACTGAGGGCAAATCATTTCTTTCTTGCTTGCTTTTCTGTCTTTTTAGGTCTGCACCTGCAGCACATGGAGGTTCCCAGGCTGGAAGTGGAAACGGAGCTACAGCTGCCAGCCTACACCACAGCCACAGCAACGCTGTATCTGACCCGTGCCTGCCACCTACACCACAAGGGCAATGCTGGATCCTTTAACCCACTCCTTGAGGCCAGGGATCGAACCTGCGTCCTCATGGTTACTAGGCAGACTTGTTTCCACTGAGCCACGATGGGAACTCCAAGGCAAATCATTTCTAACCAGCCAAGCTCTCAGTGGTTGTCGGAACAGAACAAAGACATTTTCAGAGATAAGACATCTTAGAAAGTTTACTTCCGTGCACCCTTTCTCAGGAAGCATCTGAAAAGTGTGCTTCCCCCCCGCCCCCCAAAACAGGGGCTTGACTAAGAGAGAAGCTATGGATCCGGGAAACAGAGGAGAAGAGACGGCTGGGGACGACGGTGGGGGGTGTGGGACTCGGCTGCAGCGGCTCCAGCTTGGTGCTGGTCTTGTTTCGTGTATTCTATTACCCCCGTCCGCCTTTAATTATAAGAAGCCCGGAAGCCTGAAAACCCCCGGGACAAAAATCTGGGTTTTGCTTCAACCCAAAAAAGTGCATCTCCATCTCGTTTTCCGGTCCCCCATCCTGAGGTGTTCCTCGGGCCTCTGAGACTTTTCTGAAGAGTGCAAAGCACTGAGGGTCAGAGGGGTGAGCTCGAGTTCACCAAGACACCAGGGCAGTGGGGCATGAAGTGAGGTCAGGCATGTAGCGAGCACCTACTGTGTTCCTCTGGCCATGCAGGGCCAAGGGAAACACCAGGTGTTTGCAAATGTGACACGACTGCATTGTCCCCATGAGTCAGCGCACAGATACCAGCCGGACGCACTGGTCTTTAAACCGGCAGTGTCCCGAGGCAGAGGAGGGAGGAACCTGGGCATGAGCGGGGCAGCAGCGCCCATGCCCTCTGGTTATTAACCGGCGACATGTGTCATGTACACAGCCAGTCCCCAACACCCTGTTTCAGACATGTGACTGCCGAGCAAAGGGTCTCCTCCCCACACCAGCCTTCAGAACTGCACGTGCAGCAGTTGCCGTCATGGCACAGTGGAAATGGATCCGACTAGGAACCATGAGGTTGCCGGCTCCATCCCTGGCCTTGCCCAGGGGGTTAAGGATCTGGCATTGCCGTGAGCTGTGATCTAAGTCACAGATGCGACTCGGATCTGGCGTTGCTGTGGCTGTGGTGTAAGCCGGCAGCTGAAGCCCTGATTGGACCTCTAGACTGGGAACCTCCATATGCTGCGGGTGTGGCCCTAAAAAGCAAGAAGCAAAAAAAAAAAAAAGAACTGTGCATGCAAAGAGCCCTTCCTATTGCGAATGGCACCCTGGGCGGCCACACCTGTCCTCCAGCCCATTGTGCTGCTTTTCCAAAGATTAGGAAAGACCACCCTGGCAGTTGCCACCAGCCCTCCGGGCATCTTCTCTGGAATGTCCTCAGTGGAGAACAAGGTTCATCCTTTGAGAGTTTGAGGGCGTTCAAAGCCAGAGCCAGTGCCTGTGGTGAAACTTCAACGGACCATCTTCCTTGACCATAAAGAAAAATGCAACCCCAGCAACGCAGTGGCGGTGAGGGGCAGCCGGAATTCACCACGGCTGGGTGTACTGAGTGTGGGTCTGGGCCAGCATGAGTTAACCCGTCTGTGAACATTCTCTCCACGGCCCTCACGTGGACCCCAGGCAGGGCTGGATCACTGTTCCCATTTCACAGATAAGGAAGATGAGGCTCTGAGAAGAAGCCTGGTGAAGGTCCCCACAAAGGGGCAGAGGGTGGCCCCAGAGCTGCTCTGTCCACCTCCGGAGCTTCTGGTTGGGGCTGGGGGCAGGAGGAGGGGGGACTGCTCCAAGGAGGCAGTCTTTGGGCAGGGAAAACCCATGGCTGGTGTCCTTGAGAAACCTGTGACAGGGAGCAGTGAGGGTGACAGGAGTACAGAAAAGCTTCAGCACGTGGGTGTAAGGCTTGGAAAAGATGTGCCTTTTTTTTTTTTTTTTTTTTTTGCAGTGACTCAAATCAGCAAGTCCTGGCCGAAAGACTTCACTCTCTTGCTTTTGCTTGTTTCAGGATGCCTTTACCAGGCTCCATCTACAGGCAGCGGGCTGTGGGGCCGCTTTCATGACACTGGTCCCTGAGCTTTCCCTGGGTGGAATGTGACACTGGCCCCACCAAGGCAGAGCAGCAAGGAGTGGCCAGGAAAGAGGCAGCCACTCCAGACTGGTCGGTGGCATGTTTAATAAGCAAAGGAGGAGTTCCTGTAGTGGCTCAGCAGAAACAAATCTGACTAGTATCCAAGAGGACGTGGGTTCTATCCCTGGCCTTGCTCAGTGGGTTAAGGATCTGGTGTTGCCGTGAGCTGTGGTGTAGGTCGCAGACGCAGCTCAGATCCCACGTTGCTGTGGTTCTGGCGTAGGCCGGCAGCAACAGCTCTGATTGGACCCCTAGCCTAGGAATCTCCATATGCCGCGGGTGCCGCTCAAAAACAAGATGATAAATAAATAAATAAATAAATTTAATTAAATATGCAAAGGAACTTACAAATGAGGCTTGCTTGGGGTGGTCCCAGACCTCCACACCCACCCATCAGTCTTAGAGTCTATGTAGAGGTCTTAACTGGGTTCAGGCGGACTCAACCACACATTACTTCCAGGCTGCATCCTTGCAACAGCTCCTATCATGGGACAGGTGAGCAGAACATAGGTTCCAGGGACAGGGGAGGTGAGGAACCTCGACTGCTCAGGTCTAGATCACAGGTCAACCGGCAGCGGTCACATTCTCTGAATGACCTTCTCTAACACATGAACAGCAAAGAATGCACTGAAATTAGATTTTAGGGGAGCTCCCTGGTGGCCCAGTGCTTAAGGACTCAGCATTATCACAGCTCAGGTTACTGGTATGCCTCAGGTTCAATGTGTGGCCCGGGAACTTCTGCATGCCATGGGCACCGCCAAAGGAAAAAAAAAAAAGAAATTAGATTTTATGCTTACAAAGTAATTCATTGCTTTTGTATAACATAGCACTGATTAGGTCCTTGATATTTTTGCTCTTCACAGATTACATATTCCCTCCTCCCTCAAAACTTTTTGCCTAGTGCCTTTGCTTAGCAGATCTTTTGGTTTAAAATAGACCAAAATTGGAGTTCCCTTAGTGGCTCAGCAGTTAATGAACCCGACTGGGATCCATGAGGATGTGGGTTCAATCCCTGGCCTCGATCAGCGGGTTAACGATCCGGCGTTGCCATGAGGTGTAGGTCGCAGACGTGGCTTGGATCCTGAGTGGCTGTGGCTGTGGGGAAGGCCAGCAGCTGTAGCTCCGATTCAGCCCCTAGCCTGGGAACCTCCATATGCCACGGGTGAGGCCCTAAAAAGCAAAAAATAAAATAAAATAGACCAAAACTTCTCTACTTAAAATGAACAGGATCCAAATTAGTGAAATCTGACCCAAGTTAGATGTTTGTTCCAGCGCAAGCTCCCTGACGACATTGTCCAGAAGATGCTGATCTTACCAAGACAGAAAAAACACAGAGGAGGAACTGCAGGCTTGGGAAGGAAACAGACCTATCAGCAGGCCCCAAGGACATTCTCCCGGATATTTGAACCTGGCTTCCACCAGGAGGGCCTCAGTCCCTGGGGACGACACAACCTTGAACCCTAAGGAAAAGTTTGAAAACTGCACCTAGATCAGGAATGCTTCCCTAAGTTACGAGTCCAAAGATGAACACAGGAACGCCTATGTCATTTGTAGAACCCAGCGTGGGATGAAACTAGGGGGCCCCTTGTCAAGAACTTGTGAGAAACTGAATTTACAGTCAAGGGCCAGACCATGTATAAAAACATGGAAACCAGGAAACCAGCTCCTCAGCTACAACAACCAGCCCTGGAAGCCAGCCTCCTGCACACAAGTGGTCCTTGCAGGAGGTGAGACCACCATCTCCAGCGACAATCCGGGAGCAAGAGTCCTTGTCACAGTGAGCCCCGAAGGCCAGGGCTCGATCAATAACTGACGGTTCCCCGAATGTCTGTCCCTGCTTTCAACTTAGGACCGACCCGAGAAAGCCAAATATGCGCCCTAACGAATCTCGGAGGATGTCGCGCTTCTGCGGTAACCTTCCCGGGCCGCAGCCTCCTGCCTGGAGCCTCTGCCTTTCTCCACTTTATCTAAAGCCACCCAGCCCTTCCTCCTGCCTCGGAGTCTCTGCCAAAAGGCCAGCCTGCCTCCCTTGCTCAGAGACGCTCCGAATAAACAGCCTTTGACACTTCTCATTCCGTTGGTCTTTGCTTCTTTCCAGACCATTAAACCAGGAACGGGCCCTCCGGAGCCCCAGGCCGCGTCGCACCCACGTGTCAGGAGCAGCAAAAACGAGCCCAGTGCTGCCCTCCGCAGGGGCTCTCATCCGTCCTTCCCCCACCACCCCCCCTCCAAGACGACCCCCGGACCCCCGTCTCCTGGTGGCGACACCCCCCTTCCCGCAGAGTCTTCCCCTCCGGGATGTCCTTCCCTGGCCGCTGGATGTGGCAGCGCACTGCCTGGCGACCCAGCGAAGCCACCGAGGCCACGTGGTACCCGAGGTTCCCGGTGAGGCTTCCCCACAGAGCAGCCTCAGACACCCGCCCGGGGCAGCCGTGGGGAGCAGCTCCCACCTACCTTGGATGGCTCAGCTCTGCGGCCCGGCCTAAAGAGCACCGCTGCCCGGAACTTTCTGCACTGGCCGGCCTGGGGCTCAAGTTAGACCTCTCAGGCACCAGGGGGCGCTGTGGCCTCCCCGACAGGGCTCCGTGCCAGGCTCCTTCCATTTTAGAGCTGGGCTGCCCAGAGGGCACAGGTGTTTCGTGAAGGATGGACACCTAGGCGGCCGGTGAGCTTGCCCTCGAGGAGTTCACGTGCCAGAAGGGGGAAGGCACGTCATTCATAAGTAAAGGGAGGAGGTGGATGATGTCAGGTGCACAGCCTGTAACAGAGAACTTGGCGCCGCCACTCACTCGCTGTGTGACCTTGGGCAAATTACCTAACTTCTCTGGGCCTCTCCACCCTCCTCAGTACCAATGCATGTTTCCTTTCTCACGGGTGATGGGGTGGGGGCAGCCGGATGGGCTAATACCCATAGCGCCTTTATTAATCCAGGTCCTTGCCTGTGGTTAGTGCTCAGTAAACATAATGGTTCTGCTAAGGACTCAAGGCAGAGATGACAGCCAGCCTGTCACTCAACCAAGTCTGTATTTCACGGAGTCACAAGGTCCTTCTCACAGTGTTCACCACCAAGCATTCCAGTTTTAAAGAGTCTCCCTGCTGCAGACTGCACATTCACCCCTGGCCTGGCCCCCCATTTTCCATGGAAGCTTTTGCCCATTGGAAGTCCATAGACCCACACAATGCAGAATAATCTCGATGCATTAAGAAATGGGACAGAGAACATTCATGGCACAAATGCAGTGGCGGCTTTCCCACTCTCACCTTTCTGGGGAGAGCATAGTTCTGTCTCTGTGAGCCCTAAACACACACACACACACACACACACACACACACACACACACACACTCGAGAACCTGCTGAGGAGGCGAAGCAAGAGGGCTCGGTAACCAGCATGCTCAGTGCTGTCTTGGAAGAAACCACACTGATCTCAGGGGGCAGAATTTGGGGTCCCCACATCCTACTCCCATGGCTGTAGGAAAAGCCGCACTGCTCCCTCTCACGGCCTGTTTCCTCCCAGAGCTGATAGGGATGAGGAACAGTGGGGCTCTGAGAAGCAGCCTTGGCATCGCCATCAGGTGTGCTGTCACGCCACGGTGGGAAATCTGTGCCCAGGAGCGCAGCCAGGGGGGCAGGGCAGCTCGGGTGCGGGAGGGAGAGCGGGGCTGAGAAACACAGACCCCAGAAAGGCAGCAGGTATAGTGTTAAGGGCAAGGGTGCTGCCCCAGACTCCCTGGCCTCACATCCTTGCCACCCCCCCCACCCCGCTGCCCGTGTAATTCCCGTGAACAAGCTAGAAATCCTACCTGTGCCTCAGCTGCTGCATCTGTGAGATGGGGTGGTGGCTGACAATAGCCCTTACCTCACCTTGGGGTGAGGCTCAAATGAGGTGTTCATGGGATGTGTTTGGAATGGCACTCGCTCTTACAAAATACTCCATTGTTGCAGCAATTATTATCATCTGGGGTCAGATGACTTGTTTTGCATCCCGGCCCTACCACCGACTAGCTGTGTGATTGGGACACGTGGAACCTGTCTGATCTTTTTTGTTTATCCTAACTAAGGACAGCAATTTCTTTGCTGCAGAGCTGATCAGAGAACTACAGGAGAAAACGTACATAAAGCACCTGCAGTCTCTCCCTTGCTATTCCTCTTCCGTGACAGAAAAGCCCAGTGCAGACAGGAGGAGGGGGAAGGATGGATGGTGGCAGGTGCAGGTGGACACCCTTTGGTCACAACCAGCTTCAAGTTTGTCCTGACACCGAGCACTTGGGATTTTCGTGTACACTTTGGCAGATGCAGAGGTTCCCAGGTCCAGCTGGGCCTTAGCCCTCCTGGGTCGGCTATGCAGCCTGCTGAGGCCCAGCGCCATCTCCAAGGGGCCCCGGAAGTGCCTGATTCCCCAAACAGCTGGAGCCCCTGGACTGGGCGGCTCCCCCTGAGGAACACTTTGGATGATCCAGGAGAGGATCCAGCTCCTGGGAGGCCCTGAACTGCGCCCCCACTCGGTGGGAAATACAGATGCTTCAGCTCCTGCTCCCACCCCCAGGCCCTGCCTTGGGCTCAGAGCCTGGCCCACCCAGGCCCACTCTCCAAGGCCATGGCCTGGGGCCACCTCCTCACCTCATGCCACTGTCTCTGCAGCCAGCACGGTGGGGCTCAAGACAGGATTAGGCAGGAGAATGACTGTACGCGCCACTTCCCAGAGCCAGCAGGGGAGTCCAGCTCTCAAAATCAGAACTGACCCCCACCCCCACCGCCATCACCACCTTTAATCCTTTCTCCCAGATGTAGGAAGTTCTAACCTGTGGCTGATACATCACTTAAAGACACTGCCTGGCCACACAAGCTGGCTGGGTATTTTTATTCTGCATTAGGTGTCCCGCAACCCTGGGTGTTTATCTGCTTTGAGGTCCTCTTGGGCAACGGGTGTGGGGCTTGGGAGTCCAGCCCTGCCCCGTCTGTCTAACACCACTTCCTTCCAAAGTGACCTTGAGGAAGGCTCAGAACCGCCTCCCGGCCTCTCAAAGTCCCCGACATCCTTGGAAGCACAGGCAGCTTTTCCTTCCCCTCACCGCTGTCACCGGATTCTCCTGTATCGGTGACCTCAGCACTCAACTCCGGGTAACCTTCTCCCTCGTTGCTGACATCTTTTATGGCGACTTTAACAGCCGCATGAATGAGCCATTCCAAAACCCCAGGCGCTCGATTCTTGACCTCAGTTGCCACCACCTCACTGGCCGCTGCCTGTCTCTCCATCCCTCGGATTCTAAAACCCCACCATCCTCCACCTTCTAACCCACTGGCCCGGGCACTGTTTTACTGCCTTCTCTCTGCCTTGTTGCACCGGTTTGACAAAACCCCAATCCAGACAAAACCCAACACTCCACCTAATCCACCCAACCCCTAACAGGGGGAGAAAAAGATCCCATTAACTGGACTCACATGAATGCATATCACCACCCATTTCCCGAGGACTCTCAATGCTAACACTTAATTGGCGAATTCACTTTCCCACACGAGGAGGACAGCATCACACATCTCTCCTCATCTCTCTGCTGAGACCTTATCTCCTGGGGAAAAGTGTCGCACTACCCACAGTCCCCGCCCCCAGCACCTGTCCCCGTACACTCCTGTGAGCGAGCGTGGAAGCAGCATCATGCTTCTTTATCATATTTCAAGTCAGTGTCTGCTTTGCTGTATATTTTTGGTAATTGAATCAAGGATTTTTTGAGCACCTGCTATGTGCCAGGCCATATGCTGGGTACTGGGTATAGACAGGTAAGCAAAACAGACATGGAGTCTGATGTTACAAGGTTGATAATTGAGACAATAAAATACTAAGCATCAGATTAGTCCACAACCACAAACTGTGACAACTGGTATGAAGGGAAAGGGTAAGAGAGACTCCTAAAATCACAGATGGCATCTCTGAGGTACAGTCATTGAGCTGAGAAATGAGTTAAGTGAGAATTTACCTTGTGAAGCACCGAGAAAGGACATCCCTGACAAAGGGCCATGTCCCAAAGCTCTGGAGTGGGAAAGAATTTGGTTCCTTCAAGAAGTGAAAAGAAAGGAGTTCCTGCTGTGGTGCAGTGAGTTAAGAATCTGACTGCAGTGGCTCAGGTTGCTGCAGAGGTGTGGCTTCAATCCCTGGCCCTGCAAAAGGGAGTTAAGGATCTGGTGTTGCTGCAGCCGTGGCATAGACGGCAGTGCGGCTTCAGGTTTGATCCCTGGCCCAGGAACTTCATATGCCATGGGTACAGGTGAAAAGCACAAAAAAAAAATAAATAAAATAACAAAAAGAAAGCCCGTCTGAGCTGGGGGCAGAGCCCTGTGATGATGCTGGGGAGAGCGCAGGGGCGGAGCCACGAGCCTTGGAGAGACATTAAGGAGACTGAAGTTTATGTGAAATGTAACCACCCCTGGCATTCAGTTTTCAGAGATAACAGCCAATTCTCACCACTCCCTTCCCCACTGCTTGGCAGCGTCTGACCTGGATAATTGCCCCCTGACTGGGCTTCCATTAAACCAGTCACAGGGTCTCCCCGCCCACGTGGGCCACTCTGTCCAGCAGGGAGGAAACGGCCGCCAGCACAATGGCCCCAGACGTGACATCTCAAGAGAGCAGACCGAACTTTTTTGTTTTAATTTTAAATCTTTCACATGTCTTCCTGCAACAATTGGGCAGGACAAAAGTGTTGGAAAGGAAAAAGGGCGAGATGTTATTTGTGTTAGAAAGTTTTGCAGCATCACTTAAAATGTTGACAATCACACGTGGTGTAGTTTATAGCAACCAGCCACCCATCTAGCCGGGCTCCTAAATACCCAGTGTTACCATCTGAAGAGTGGGAAAATATATTTTAAAATAATAACATTCCCTCTGCAACAGGAATCAGGAATCCAGTCTGGCTGGGGATAGGAGAAACTGGAAGCTGGAGGCAGGAGGCAGGAGCTACAAATGTATCTCCTAATTTTATTACTTAAAACATCCATCAGGCTGGTACACACAGTGTCATTTAGTCACACATGGGACAGTTTTACTGTCAGTACAGCAGTAACCACACAGCACACTACATGTCTAGGGGCACTTTGAGTTCCGTCTGACTGCACACACCTGGAGAAAGGGGACATTTATGACTGAAATGGACTATTTACCAAAACACGAGGCCCACACAGACCCAACTCAGCATCGCCCACTGAACATGACCTTCCTAGGGCTGAAAGGTGGCCTACACCCTCAGTGCACAAAGAGTTGGGGCACCATTAAGCCCACCATCAATCATCGAAGCAGATTTATGGACGTGTGGGCATCTTGCAGGTGAAATTCACCACCATTTAGGTTTTTGTTTGTTTCTGCATTGGAGGCGTGTGGAAGTTCCTGGGCCAGGGATCAAGGGCCACATCAGTGACCAGAACTGCTGCAGTGACAAGGCCTTAACCCACTGTGCCACAAGAGAACTCCTACTAGGGTTATTTTTAAAGAAAAAAATCTATCTATCAATTTTCAACTACTAACTAAAAAAATACAACTTACAACTAAAAAATAATATCTAATTACTAAAAATAGATTCTGCGGAAAATAATGGTTCTCAACCTTGGTGGGCACAAGATCAGGTGAGTTTATTAAAAATAATAATAATACTCCAGGCCTGGGAGTTGCTATTGTGGCTCAGCAGAAACGAATCTGACAAGCATCCATGAGGACACAGGTTCGATCCCTAGCCTCGCTCAGTGGCTTAAGGATCTGGCATTGCCATGAGCTGGGATGTAGGTTGTGGATGCGGCTCGGATCCTGTGTTGCTGTGGCTGTAGTGTAGGCCAGCGGCTATAGCTCTGATTCGACTCCTAGCCTGGGAACCTCCATATCCCATAGGTGCCACTCTTAAAAAAAAAAAAAAAAAAAGCAGGCCTGGGCCCAGTCATCACATTCTGAGTGGGCCTGTGGTAACACCCATGTATTTGCATTTTTAATCTCTGGCCCAGGTGATTTTGATGTGGTGGTGTATGTGCTTCATGGGAAATCCTGCCCAAGTACACTCAAAATGTGAAACACACTGATTGCCCACCACATACACGATTCATTCTTAGCACTAACCCTTCAACGACTGAGAATTTCTGATCCGAATATTCCTACGAGTTCAAATATAATTTTCTGCTCTAATATTATCGAAATATTAATGTGCTTCTGTCACAGATCCTGTGACAGACACTAGTTCTGCACACAATATTAAGAAGAAGTCTCAGCAAAAAGAAAGTCTTATCATGGTGGTACATCACTAAGAGCAGATGAAGCAGAATAAAAGTAAAATAAAAATTTACTGTTTTTATTTCACACAAAAAAGTTAAGTAGTGGTCATCTTGGTCCATCGTCTATGTCCTTTCTGAACATCAGGAGTCTAGCTCAGGGTCAAGTTTTTCTACTTTAATGACCGTCTCTGAAGCTAAAGCAGCAGCACCGGCCTGCTGGTTCTCTGCTTCCGACTCAGATAACACTTCTTCCTTTATTTTTATGGGCTTGTTACTGGCCTCCTCCTCTTCGTCTGAAGACTCATCCAGCTCCCATTCATCATCTATGTCCATTTCAAACACTCTTACATGACGGAGATTTGAGCTTAACTAAAGAAAAGGCCAAATTAAGAAAGAAATTTTAATGGATTAACTAATACATTATATATAAACAATCAGAAATCTGAATAAAGAGCGGTTTTGTGGGAAAGTTATTTTCCTATCAATTTACAACAAAATCACTAACCCAGCTTTCGTTTCATATAAAAGGATCTCCACATACAGTGAAAATTTCATGATTATTAAAATCTCAATGTGTTAGTTACTTAGTGAGCTTTCTCAGAACAAGAGAACTGAACAGCTAAGGCCACTATGGACTCATAATCAAAAGCTTTACATCGCAAAATGTTTGCACTGAGAAGCCTCCACAGTCCCAAGTCCCTTCCTTTGTTAAACACTCACCACACAGGACACTTTTCGAAAACCATTCCCAGCAACGTACTGGGCTTTCATACTTTCCAGTAACCTCCAGTGCTTCTCGAAATGCATGGTCCGGGTGGGAATAGCACTCCGCTGCTCATCCAGCCTAGACAGGGAAGAAACCAGCCCCAGAGTGAAATGGGGCTCTTCCCCCTGGTTTACCAGAGGGGGTATCAGGGCTTGATTTCTGCCAAGATTCCCAGTTCCAACATAACTCTACCAGCTACTGTATAAAGATGCTGTGACACTATATTCTGTGAAAATACTGTACTTCCAAACAGGCAGAATATTTTATTAAAGCAGAAATCTTAGTCAGGTGTTTGATGCACTTTCAAGGAAAGCCAATAGACACATTTTAAATTAGAGAAGCAATCCTACCAAAATTTCACTCTAAAGCCACCTCTTGGGATGGACGATGGGCCCTCCACATGGCTACCGAGGTCCAAATTTTAAAGGAAAATACTAAAGGCAAAATCTAAAATAATTCTACTACAAACTGGGGTTAATGATACCTGTGAAAGAGAAGTTCCGTTGTCCACCCCAAATAATCCCCTACCTTGTTTAAGCAAGTAATTCTTGATTTACTAATAAAGCAAAAGGACAGAAGAACTGCTGAAATCAGTATTTTTTCAATTAAAAGGAGTATTTCTGCCCAGCTGACTTTATGATCATCCCTAGTAACTATTATCTATCATACCTAAAGAACTAGAAAGTACAATATACACTGAAAAAAAATGAACCGTTCTGTCAGAACGACAATCTTACTAACGAGTTAGTTACCTGGTAGAGTAAGTCCCAGTGAACTGATATTCTGCAGAGTCTTCGCTGTCATACACCCCAGACAACGGCAACTGGACCAGGAGTCGATCTCTTCCTTCACGTCCTACGGTGTCTTTAAGAACTACTGTTACCGTTTCATCATCGTAAAACTGTGCATCTAAACAACTGTAGGTGCTAGAATTAAAATAAGTTTTGTTATATCAAAGATAGATCATGACTGAGGAAATACTGTATACATAACATTGCACTGGTACCAAGCAGAAAAACCGACAGTAAAAACATCAAGCCACATTCCACATGGTAACATTTAAAAGATATCATTAGTTTACACTAAAGTCACAGGTATGTGTTATACTGATTATTCACAAATACAAATGGGTAATCATGAAAAAAGAAAAACCTGCGAAGTTGGCTCCCAGTTCCAGAAAACTTATTTATTTATTTATTTATTGTCTTTTGTATTTTTAGGGCCACACACACAGCATATGGAGGTTCCCAGGCCAGGAGTCAAATCGGAGCTGTAGCTGCCGGCCTACACCACGGCCACAGTGACGCAGGGATCCGAGCCGCGCCTGCGACCTACACCACAGCTCACGGCAACGCCGGATCCTTAACCCACTAAGTGAGGCCAGGGATTGAACTCGCAAGCTTTGGTTCCTAGTCAGATTTGTTAACCACTGAGCCACGACGGGAACTCCCCAGAAAACTTTTTTTAAGTGATTTTAATTTTTTCCATTATAGTTGGTTTACAGTGTTCTGTCATTTTTTTACTGTACAGCAAAGGGACACAGTCACACACACACACACATTCTTTTTCTCATATTATCCTCCATCATGTTAGTTCCAGAAAACTCTTGACATGAATGTTATATGAACACACACACACACACACACACACACACACACATGCATGCACATAGTAAACAGACTTAACTAGAATGAAAAGTAAAAATAAGATTTACATATGAAAAGACACAACAACTTCAAAGATAGTAGCATAAAGAACTTCCTTTTAAGAGTGACAGAAACATCTGCTCAGGATTAGTGTCAGTTCTTTGTCTTGCAAAGCCTCGGGATGACACAGGTATTGTTACCCTGTGCACCCAAAGAAAATCCCATGGCAGTGACGGTACCACCTCACATGTCTGGTGATCATAAGAAGACTTCAGCCACCTGCCCCTGAACCCCACTGCTCTCTCAGCAGACAGAGAGCTCAGAGGTATCAATTACAGGAAACCATGCTACATACACTCCTGTAGGGCAGTAAGGTTCTATTGGATTTTAAGTCAAATCATCTTCTCAGGATAAAATACGTTACCAACCCAGGCCCCTATGTTGTGAGTGACAAAGGCCTTCTAAGCACATCATCACTGTAGCCGAGTCTCACCCTATTCCTGTAACTGTATTTACTATACACACGCTGCATCCAAACAACAGTCAGGAGTTACCTTCGTCTCACTTTTTCAGTTGTGGCATATGTGAAGCTCCCAAATTTAACAGCGATTAGTCCATTACTTACAGACCTTGAAGAAAGAAGGGGGAGAAAGAGACTTTGTAGGACAACATGGAGAGACAATAATCTAAATAAGCCTGAAGGAACATGACTGTCAGTGTTCGTACATTTACCTAATCACCAAATCCCAAACCAAAACACCATGACACTCCCTCTAGAATCCCGATGCCTAATTTAAACCTAACATCAAAATTACAACTGGGTTTAAAATCTCATAGTCACCAAAGCAGCAAGACACCTTATAAAATGAAGATGTTTGAGACAACCAAATTATTTCTCTTTGGCTACATCTTGGCTTCAAAAAATTTCTGTCGAATTTAGATTTAAAAGCATTTAAGATAATAGGGACATTCTGAAGATGATTTGTCTTTCAGAACTTTCATCTGGATTCTCAAAAGAAGGTCTCTTGTTTAATGAAAGCCATACTTAACCAGAGGTAAAAATCCTTTCCATAAGGGACTCAAAATAGAGTTTTGAACATGTACAAGTTCATGAGATGTCACCATGAGTGTTCTATTTTCTAGCCCTAAAAACAGCCTACATGCAACAGCTATACACCAAGGCAAAATTAAATAACCTAGAACTAGAAGGAATCACGTAGCTTCCTAATTTGGCATTATCACCTTAATAATGTGAAAACTAAGACTAAGAACCGTTAACAAGCCTAAAATCATAAGGTAGCTTAACTAAATGGAGGGAAGGGAAGTTATATGTTTTGTTATTAAATACAACAAAATGTTATCTTTGATTCAAAATTCAGATTAATACTTACTGGGAAATATCAGTATGTCTCCTTAAGATGCACATTTTATAAAGTGAATCTTCTAAAATAGTAAAAAGAAGATAATGTAGGTTTGAAGTTTTATTATTCCACCTAAGGAGAAAAATTAATGTCAAAACATGATATTTAGCTATCAATGCACAGAACAAACCCATATTGTTCGCATGAGGGAAGAGAGAAACACACACTTACAAAAAAGGAAATTTGAACAATCTCCGTGTGGAGTCCTCACTAAAACAAAAGGGAAAAAAAAAGTAAGAAAAATTCCAATTGGCCACTGAATCGTATGACCCAAAAGGTAAAAAAAATTACCTTCTAGCATCTCTATATAATGGAATACATATTGCTTGATTCATTGATTTTCCAATTACATCCTAAATAAAATAAGATTTAAAAATATAATTAAAGCATGTATGTACACACAGATAAATATGCCACAGAAAGTGACTGATTGTCACTGTTTAAGTCTAGGAACAAGTCATCTGTATCACCAGACCTTCACGCAAGGAACTTTTTTTTTTCTTCTTAGGGCTGCAGGTGTAGCATATGGAAGTTCCCAGGCTAGAGGGTGAATCAGAGTTGCAGCCGCCAGCCTACGCCAGAGCCACAGCAACTCGGGATCTGAGCCACATCTGCGACCTACACCACAGCTCACGGCAATGCCGGATCCTTAACCCACTGAGCGAGGCCAGGGATCGAATCCACGTCCTCATGGATACTAGCCTCAGTTTGCTACTGCTGAGCCACAATGGGAACTCTCACGCAAAGAGCTTTAATGACAGTCATGACAGTAAGGAAGGGAGAAAATTCTGAGCTAAAGGACCTCGGAGACACGCGATGACAGGTTAGAAACCCCCTCTTTTGGTCTCATAGCCTCAGTCATCCATCATTCAGCAGTGAACAGACACATCAGCTCTGTACCCAAGACCATTTATGATAAATTGGTTCTGAGAACAAATAAAACAGTAAAGAATGTCCACATGCTCAATAATCTTATATTGACTTATTTTTTAACGTATGTAAGAAACTAACAAGAAGAGGAACTATGCGGGTGAACCATAGGACGCTGCCATTTTTGTTTGTCGAAGCAGCTGAACAACAGCACTCGGATGTGGGACGCCTTCATCACCAGGACCCCTTACATACTGTGGACACTCTTGCTCCTACACAAAAACCATGCATTTCTTTCAAACTTACTGCTGGCTTTTGCAAGCACTGATCAATAACGTTCTCCATCCGCCTTTTCACAAAATGCAATGATTTTCGAGGATAATAAGGAAACAGCAAAGGACTTTCTGGATTCAAAAACAAAAACAAAAACCAAAAAAAGACTGTAACAAACCAGATAATTAGGAGAAAATCAGCTGCTGTGAGAACAGCCCGCACAGCTTATCTGATACTGAATCCACTCGGTCGTATGTGACCCCACTAAAGAGGACCGTGGTCTGCTTTCACCGTCCTTCCAACAGCCCCGCTGCCAGCCCACCCAAACCCACCACACTGACTACTAGCTGAGGCCTAGCAGCTTATTATTCTATAGTTTATTTTTCCCACCAAAATCCAACGGTATGCTTCTGTTGGCTATAAAAAGAAAAGGGCGATTTGGGAACCCTAAGACATACAATGAAATAAAGGTCATTTTTCTCTATTTTTTACCACAGGGGTGTAATAACAGCAATCCAGCATTGCTTTGGAAGAGTGTGATAGTGAAAACAAAAACAGGAGACAAGAAACTGGTGCTATGAAAATAAGCTCTTTGCTCGTGAAAAGGCTGCGTCGTCAGTAGAAAGTACTACATAATTTGTCATGTACTAATACCGAGTATGCCAGGTTCTTTTTATATCTGCTATTTCTATTGTGTACAGGAGCTGTATAAAGCAAGCATCATACTCTCTATTTTACTGATTTTTTAAAAAAAATGAGGCTTAGGAGGTTCAGGCAGTTGTTCAGTGTGAGAATGACTAAGAGTCTAGACCTCTGAATCAAATCCAAGTCCAACTCCAAAGCCCACCCTCTTCCACTGTGCTCTACAGGCCGGCCTCACAGCACCTCATGTCCCAGCTATGCTGGATAAAAGGAGTTCTAATCCTACTAACATTTTAAGCTCCCAATAGGGGACAGATGCTGTGCCATCATAGAAAGATATTTGGTTTTTATCCCTAGTTCCTGGCCCAGAGCCCCTTAAGACTCTAGGAATTTCCTGATGGATAAGGATGACAGCAGCATCTTCTATTTCAATAAGGTCCCTAGATACCTTCAGGATGGGGGCTGGTCACCATAAAGACCAAGCCTTGATTAGAAGCTGGGAATTTTCAGCCCAGCCTCCACCTCCTGGGGAGGGGAGAGAAGCCAGAGTTGAGCCCCATCCCCCACGCCTGTGACTTAACCATGCCTCCATAGGGAAAACTCCATAAAAGCCCTAAGCAGCAGACAGAGCATCTCTGGTGGGTCCTGGGGGTCCTGGGAGGGCGGTACACAGGGTGTGGGGAGGGAAGCACCTTGCCCCGCGCATCTCCTCACCCTGTTTTTGAGCTTTGTTGAGCCACTTTAGGAAATTATTAAACCTGAAGCGGGGAGGGGGGTTGGGAACCCCCAACTTTGTGTGAAGTGGAACAGAAATTCAGGTACCCTGGGAACCCGATACTTGTGACTGTAACTCTGAAGTGGGGCCAGTCTTGAGGGACTGGGGCCCTAACCCCGTGGAGTCTGGCGCTAACTCTGCGTGATGAGTGTCAGAATCAAGCAGGACACTCAGTTGGTGTCAGAATTGGTCTCAGGAGGAAAAACCCTGTCAAAACGGCTGAGATGCATACTGACTGTTTATGTGCTGCGTGCCAGGCACTGTCCTAAGTGCTTTATCATATTAATCAATTTAATCTTCACAATAGCTTTTTGAAAGAGGCACTATTATCACCTGCACCTTGCAGATGGGAAAACTGGGGCACAGAGAGGTCAGGCAAGTTGCCCTCAGCCGCACACCAGGAAGAAGCAGAACAAGATTCCAGTCCTGGCAGCCCAGCTTCCAGGGCACCAACCTTTGACCTGTACCCACATACAACACTAATGCCCTCATGTCCCCCGAGAAGATACGTGCATTAAGTATTCAACACTTGATTTTTGCAAAGTGCTAAGAAGAGGTTCCATTAAAGAAAGGTTCTTAATAATTCCATAATGATAGTCATTATTACTTTATACAAGACTAAGAAACTGGGAGGTTAATGAGCCCGTCCAAACTCACATACTACAAAATCTTAAGCATTTAAGAGGCGGTGGAGTTAGGAATTCCTGTTGTGGCACAGCAGGTTAAGGATCTGGTATTATCTCTGAAATGGCTCGCGTTGCTGCTGAGGTGAGGCTTTGACCCGGCCAGGTGCAGTGGGTTAAGGATCCAGCATTGCTGCAGCTGTGGTGCAGGCTGCAGCTGCAGCTCAGATTCAACCCCGGGGCCAGGGAACTTCCACATTCTGTGGGTGTGGCGAAAAAAAAAAGAAAAACAAAAAAGAAGAAAGAGAGCGAGATGGAGTTAATCTGAAGTTAAACAAGAGGCCTGGAACTAAGATTAGGCCTCTCTATTCGGTCACAGAAGTTATGGGTAGAAAAAAGGGTAGGACCTACTTTTAGCCCAAAGTTCCCAGGATGGGTATTCACCCAATAGAGTGAGAGGGTCCAGATGCCACCACTGCTGGCACGTTGCCCTCAGTCCTCCCCAGGATCCTTCCTTACTCCTTGGACATCCTGATGAAACACAGTCAATGAGCTGAGTCAGCTGTACTTTTATTCTCCCTCCATGCAACAGCTAACTTACATCCATACTTCTCTTCAGTGATCTTAAGATTCTTTTTTTTTTTTTTGTCTTCTGTCTTTTTAGGGCCACACCCGCGGCATATGGAGGTTCCCAGGCTAGGGGTCGTATCAGAGCTGTAGCTGCTGGCCTACACCACAGCCATAGCAATGCGGGATCCAAGCCACATCTGCGACCTGCACCACAGCTCAGGGCAATGCTGGATCCTTAACCACTGAGCAAGGCCAGGGATCGAACCTGCAACCTCATGGTTCCTAGTTGGATTCACTTCCGCTGCACCATGACGGGAACTCCAAGTGATCTTAAGATTCTTAAGCAAATATAAAATATGACCTGCTTGGACAAAGAATTTGGATTTATAGGATTAAATCAAAAGAGCAATAAAAAGTCCTGGCCCTGAGAATTCTCTGCCTCCCCAGTTCATTCACTCATTTAGACAAATAGCAACCAGACAGAAGCAGAGACTACTACTGAGTTCAGGCAAAAACTGAGGCTCTCAAGTGAGCAGAATCCTAGCTCTATTGCTTACCAGCTTACATCATCTCAGGCTTTCTCTAACCTTCAGTTTCCTCATTAGTAAAATAAGGATAACTAGTACCAAGCCATAGGTTCTCAGGAGAATTAAAGGAGGTAAATACATGTATGTGCTTATTACCCCAAGGATCTAAGAAACAACTAAACTGTGGTCAGACGACTCTCTGAGAAAGCAAAGAAACAGCTGGTTTAAAAAGGTTTTCATCTAAAATGGAGAATTTTTGACATAATTAATAGCTGCTATTTTGTATTGCAACCCCAATAATGTTGGCTAAATGAAGTTTTACCATATCAACATCCAAGAGAATGAAAGACATTAAAAAGCATATTAGAAAAATACAACCTTGGGAATATACAGTGATGCATCATTACAGGAGTTAAAAGCATTACAGGCTTTTAAAAGTTAATAAATTGGAACTGGCAAAATAGACTTCTCTAACAGGCGCTACCGTTTCCTTCCCAATATCCTCCTTTTTATAGGGTACAAAACAGACAATACTTAATATAAGCAATTTCACGACGTCACAACTAATACCAGTGTTTTTCATCATGGTAATGTCATATGCTGTTATTATTTTACTGTTTCTCTGATCCAATAAAATGGACACCCAAGCGAAGTCGAAAGAACTTAGAGAAGAATTCGGCAAGTACGCTCGCTGATGACTGGTCTCAAATAAATATAAACACGGCCAAGATCGACCTGGCTCAGGAAATACCTTTGAGGTGGTTGCTGTTTTGAAGGAAGTCGTACCACTGGTTCCCTTCTGTGTTGGGGGGTGATACAAGATCATCGTCTTCGTCTTTCAAGTACTAGGGATACAGGGTTACAAGTGTAAGTTTAGTAAACTGAAGAACTGAAAAATTGTTTCTATTTAACAGTATTCTCCTTAAGTTATTTTGTTTTACTGCCAAGTCCTTCAAAAGGGCACTATGATGTGAGAGGACCAAAATTTGCTAAATGCCAAGCAACTGAACAAACTGCAAAGTACTAAAAGACCAGAATGCTGTAGATGGAGAGATCATAAGTTAGGCTCAGATCTCATGTTCTATTTTCATGAAACATAAATTTATGTAAGTTTATAAATTAATTTGAAAAGTACCAACTGTCCATCCATTCTATGGCAGTAGTTCTCAAAGTATGGTCCATGCAACTCTGAGAGTCTTCAAGATGCTTTCAAAGATCTATAAGGTCAATACTATTCTTATAATAGTATTGGGGTTATCACTTGCCAGAGTTCTCGTTGTGGTTCAGTGGTAACGAACCCAACCAGCATCTGTGAGGACATGGGTTGGATCCCTGGCCTCGTTCACTGGATTAAGGATCCGCGCAAGCTGCAGTATAACATGGCTCAGATCTGGCGTTGCTGTGGCTGTGGCTGGCAGTAGCTCCGATTCGACCCCTAGCCTGGGACCCTCCATATTCCTTGGGTGCAGCCCTAAAAAGCCAAAAAAAAAAAAAAAAAAAAAAGAAAAGACATCATTTGCCCTTTTCACTGTAGTGAGATCTCCCGGAGGGTCAAAAGCGCAGGCAGGGAAAACTGCTGGCACTGTCACTAAGAATCAAGGTAGTGGCCCCAAACCATACCAGCAGTCACTGTATTCCTTTCTGCCATACAGTTTCACTAATCTCTGATGAGGCTATTACAATGATTAATTTTACTAAATCTCAACCAAATCTTTTTAATATTCTGAGTGACAGAATTATGAAGTCTAAATAAAATATTTTTGCTGCATATTAAAGCATTTATGAAAATGTAGTTGTGAGTCAAGCTAAGCACTTCTTTGTTTTAATGAAATTCTGGTTTTTTTTTTACTCAAAAGAATGACTGACAGACAAACTATGATCATTCGTTCTTGGGTGTTTGGCAGATATTTTCTTGCAAATACATAAAGTGAGCCTGTCGCTTTAAGTGAAACAACTGACAGTATTTGCTGCCAATGACAAAGTTTAAACATTCAAGCAAAAATTAAAATTTTGGAAAACCTGTACCTGCCACTATGTGCTTGACAACCTCATAGTAGATAAGATTGTCTGAAGAGATTGGTGATGATATGAATGAAATCTGACTTTTGAATACTGTACGAAGAAAGGTGTAAGCACATGGAGGATCCTTGTAATTTGGCAAACCGACACTTTCCAAATGCCAATATATGGTATTACAAAATCACGCACAGGATAAAAGATCCATCCAAAGTGCAAGAGAGGTGAATGAATTTTAATGGTTCAGAGTGTGAAAAGCCCACTGATGCAATTTAGAGTCCACACTGAAACTAACCTAAGATACTATCACTTGTCAGAATTTAATGTAGTATCAAAGAATATTCACAATTACCTAAAAACCTATTGAAATACTTTTCCCTTTCCAAACATAACACCTGTGTGAAACGAGACTTTATTAACCAACAACATATCACAACTGATGGAATGCAGAAGCAGACATGGGTATAGCTGCCTTAAGTGAGACATCAAAGAGATTTGCAAAAATATGAAACAATGCCATTCTTAATTTTATTCTGTGAAATACAGTTACTCGTCATTAACAAACAGAATATTCTTTATGCTGTTTAATTTCTAATACCTAATAATATCTACTGTTGACAGATACAATCCACACAAAAAGCTCTTTGGAGTCCTCAATAATTTTAAGAATATAAAAGGGTTCTGAGACCAAAAAGTTTAAAAACTGCTCCTTTTTGGTTATTTTACTAAAAGGGCTGGACTATGACATAATCTTGAATTCCACTACTTTCAAAAAGTTTTGTATAATAAAGACTAACACTGTTAAAGTTTTAAAAATAAAAAATTAGTAACCAAGTTTAATCCAGAGCCCATACCTGACCAACTTTTTCAACGTTAAAGTATTTTCCTTTTCGATTATAAAGGTCTGGCGCCTAGAAAGAACAAACACAGTTTAATTCTTAAGTCAATCCATTAAAAACAAAAACAAAAACAAAAACCTTACATTTAAACCCAGAACTCTATTTTTAAAGAAGGCTGTTAGTGGCAGTTACTCTTTTCCCGCCTGGATGGCAAGACGCACACAAACCAAAGTCCAATTAATAGGCTTTACATTTAACAAAGAAGTGCCGCCATTAATTAGCTCAATAGTTTTGCTTAGAACTTCAACTAAATTGGATTACATTTGATTTCTTCTTACCACTACTCAAGTTTATTGGAATTCTTTTTTAAAAAGCACTACAGAAATACCAATTTCCTACCTCATTGAAATGTTCAGTAAGAAATTCAGCAACAAATGTGATATCTTTTTGAGTCATCTATCAAAATCAAAATGGAAAAAAAAAGAAAACAAATCAAGATAAAAGATAGCTTCCCAGTAAAATCTTATGTAGTAATAAATGTGACCTTTTACTATCTACTAAAAGCCATGAAACAAATAGGCAAAGTTCCTTCAGAGAAATGTCCACAGAAATTCAGGAAATTCTACAACTCTGAAAATACGAAATCGCAGGGCGCTGAAAAGCATGTAATTAGATATTTTAAACCCATCTTCCAATCAGAAAATCCAATAGCTACAGAACTCCTTATGGCCTAGGGCTGTTTATTCCTTTAAGCCTTCTGCTAAGATTGCGTGTGTAGAGTCCCTCCTCCAGGAGTGGGGGACTGTCAGTCCAGATAAATAACCTCAACCTGAGTTAAGGGCTGCAACCCAACAGCATTGCCGGCTTCAGTGCTGGCCTCTGCTTCTTTCGATGACCCTGCCTTCTCCCTACCCCAGCTCTTCAGCCCTCTAGAAATCACACTTTGAGGTCTCTCTCAACAGCTAACATACTGTATCCCCCAAAATAAAGCTAGGAATGATGTCAGGTAAATTGCAAACATGAACTTCCCTGGTTTGCAAGGCCAGACATCCACAGCTCAAGAGATGTATATAAAGGCTGTGACCCCTTATTCATCTGATCCACCAAGGCTAATTCTGACGCTCTCCACTTTTTCATGCTCAAAAGTACCTCATTTATCTGAATACGGCAGTTTGGGCAGGGGTGAGGATGAGTGAGCCCCAGGAACCAAGTGGGAATTTTGCCCTATTCTGTAAGATCTTTCTAGAAGGAGATTCCATTGCCACTTGTCACAATCCTTACAGTCAGAAAGAAACTGGTGCTGACCAGACATCAATATAGGTACTCATACCTAAGTATTAGATTTCCAGCAAAAATAAATATGCATTTTAGATTTTAGGAAGTTACAAGTAAGGAATCAAAACACCCTGTGTTATACAGATTATAACATCTTATTCAAATATGAAAATGATAAATTTAGATAGCCATAATAAAGGTATTCTTTGAGATTAAAAAATGTATATATTAAACAATTTTTTTAAAAGGCTTAACTAGGATCTATACTGTGTCTACAGCCTAACATCCTGCTAACTAATAACTGCTTAAGACTATGAAGATGACCAGCCAAGCTGAGCTCAACCAGGGCAACCAGTATTAGGAAAAATACTACTATATACGCTACCTTATTCAGCTCAGGAAGTACGTGGTCTTCTGTCATTCTCAACATTGCTGGAAAGATAAATTTTAAAACTATCTTTAAAGGGAAACTACAAACCTAATTTTAATTATAGATGCATTCCAAAGACTAACTCTGTTTCCCTGGACTATATTTTCCATTTTCAACAGCTTCCTATCACCAAGGAAAACTTTTTTCTTTCCTAAAGACTAAAGGGTGAATAACTTAAATTTGATTTATATTTCCAGGTTCAAAATAGTGGGTCTAGCCATCCTAAACTAGCATTTTTCATTTTCTCCTTCAATTCAACCCATCGCCACTCCAGACAAACAAAACTGAATTTGCCTTGGACTCAGTGTGCAGGGATTCCTCCAAACTCATGATATGTCTTCTCTTAAATATGCAAGTAATTCCTCCAAAAAAAAAGCCTTAGAAAACCAAACAAATGTGTTTCCTTCCCTTGGGCTTTTTTGCTACGTGAAGATATCTGCCCTAAGATTTATGTGTATTCACACACACTCACATACGTATATATTTACATGCCTTCTCACTATCTGGGGTTGCCGCTATCTGTCCTCACATGGGGTTGTCTTCATCAACACTGTGTTTTCTACACATCTCACACCCACCTAAGCCAGGACGTAAGCTGCGTGTGCTTTTGCGTAGTGTCTGAATATGTTTCTTATGTTTGGTCAGGAAAAAGCATGTTGGATGTGATTCTGCAAATACAGATTATTTTAAGAAATAAAATGTTTTTAGTGAATTCAAACTTCTTTTTTTTTTTTTTAAGTCTTTTTTGTCTTTTAGGGCTGCACCTCGGTATACAGAGGTTCCCAGGCTAGGGTTCCCATCAGAACTGTAGCCACCAGCCTATGCCAGAGCCACAGCAACGGCGGATGTGAGCCACCTCTGCAACCTAGACCCTCATGGGCAACACCGTATCTTTAACCCACTGAGAGAGGCCAGGATAGAACCCAGATCCTCATGGATGCTGGTCGGGTTCACTAACCGCTGAGCCACGACGGGAACTCCTAATTCAAACTTCTAGTTCTACTCAATCAATTATCCATCCAAAAATTACCTAATGAGTGTAATATAGGTACTGGGGATACAGCAGTACAAAGGAAGTCCCTGCCTTCACGAAGATTGCATTTCACGGAAAAGCAAATCAAGGTTAGAGTGCCAACGAGCGGCAGCACCTGATTACAGTTAGGTCTCCAGGCCTCCAACAAAAGCAGCGTGCTTTCCCCTAATGACAGCACTGGGCAGCAATTTGGTTATCTTCTAATCCAGCTTCTTACTACAGTTTGGACATTCAATATGAATATAAATGGCCTAATTACTCCAATAATTATAAGTAAGCCAAGCTACTACTTCTGTAAAAGAAAATCACTTCTAAGATTTCATTTAGTTTTAACATTGTATTTTATTCTAATTAACTCTGATATTAAATGGGCTGGCCTGATAAACACTCTGGCTCCCCATTCTGGCTAGTGTTGGTATGGTTTTGAGAAAAATCCAAGAATTTTAAATGCCAACATTTACAGATCACATTCCTTTTTTTATTGAAAGCAACCATACTAGGCCAACAAATATGAAGTCTTATTTTAAAAATATGAGAATTAAAGATTTAGTTATTTGTTTAAAGGATGTTAGCACACTACAGGTGATTTATTTTCTATTTTACTCTTCAGAATTTTAACAAATATGGGATAAGATCCATTTACAACTAAATTTTGCCTATGTTGGAAGGAAAGGTACACTAAATTATTTCAAAGCTAATAAGAGAGGTCACAAAAACAGCAGTACAAATGGACCTCAATAAAATATGCATACCCTGTAGAGGGAGCATTAAGACATTTAAAATCAAGTCAGTAACTCTGTTAATCACCTACACGCGCAAAGACACTGTGGAGACACAAAGAAAGGCCACACGTGGTCCGCAGTCTATTTAGCTAGGGTGTCACTGTCCACTAGAAGGGGCGATGGAACTATTCGAATTCTGTGCTGTTCAACATGGGAGCCCCTAACCACAGGTGGCTCCTGAGCACTTCAAATGTGGCAAGCGTGACTAAGGAACGGGCATGTAATGCTCTATAATTTCGCTTAATTTAAATAGCCGCACGTGGCTAGTGGCTACCATAACGAATGACACAGATCTAGAGACAGAAGGCCAAAGTGTGACACAGGTTTTAAGCTGTTCAAGGGCAGAGGCTATGTCTTCTTTTTTTCTCCTTTCTTCCCCCCTCAAATCTAACACTTAATGGTGCCTAATACAAAGTAGAGATTTAAAAAGTGTTATTTTAACCCAAGGTGATATTACACGGTAAAAAAAAGGGTTATTTATCAGCAAGTGATAGAGACAACCAATGGCAGAGGTTATGTGTGTGGAGGGTGGATGTGCAGAAGAAATAAGACT
This sequence comes from Phacochoerus africanus, assembly GCF_016906955.1. NCBI lineage: Eukaryota > Metazoa > Chordata > Mammalia > Artiodactyla > Suidae > Phacochoerus > Phacochoerus africanus. The sequence continues at coordinate 19,249,527 of NC_062553.1, read as the reverse complement.
GGCCGTGTGTTGAAAACTGCTAAAACTGAGGGATGGATAGAAGGGGGGTCATTTATACTATTCTCCCTACTCCCCCAGTGTTTGAAATTTTACTAGAGTAACTGAAATATCTAAAGTGATATTCTTACAATTTTTTAAAGTGTTAAAAAAAAAAGAATGCTTCATTCAATGAACTTACCTACATAAAGCCACCGAAAAAATGCTTTGAAGTTTTTCATACTGCTATCTATGACTCTAAAAGATAAAAATAAAAGAAAGCAGGGGTGAAATTATTACATGGGGCTCATGTATTATTGTTCAATTATCATGGAATATAACAATCCTTACTCTTCTCTTATAACCTCTCTGGGTGACATTTAAGCCCTTAGAACAGATTTTACAAATCAAACACATACCTAAAAATAAAAATATCAAAATAGAAAATCCTATTCTTTTCAAAAATAAAGCAAATAACTCAGATTCTAACTGGTTATAATAGCCTTGCCACAAACTGTGTAATAGTTTCCCCAGCATTCAGTAAAGTATGAAATCTTTTTCTAACTCTGGAAATAAAAGGAGTCAGAAAAAAAAAAAAAACTAGTTTCAGCACTACTCTCAGTTTAAAGAAAAATACTCACTGATCAGTAAGAAGAAAAAAAACATCAAGCACAACGGAAAAGCATTATTATAAATTTGTACTATGTCACTCTCGCTACCTCCAGTATCAGTAGACATTATTTTTGGAAGTTGATGCTCTTATCCTAAGAGTAACATATTTCAAAAACAGAACTGCCTTGGGCTTTACACAAGTGTATCCCCAAAATTAAGTATTGTAAGTGGAAGTCATCTTCACTTGGATGAAACTGTTTCCGGATATAGAGATGGATATCATTTTTTTAAAAATCTCTTTAAGCTCACATCTGTAAGATAATTACTCTAAGCAAATAATGTGTGCACTTCCCATCCCTAAATCTCAAAGTCCTTTCCAGGCATCACGTCTCATAATACAGCTGGAGAAGGAGGTCAGTATCATTAACCTCTGTGTACACAGTAAAACACCAGACATGAAAGACTGTGACATCGCTTGTGTTACCAAGTGATCCAAACTCTCTCGGAGCAAAAATGAGAAAAAGAAAGGTTCCTTTCTGTCTTTCCCGTCAATATTCTCACTCCCACCCCAGGCAACCATGGATCTGTTACAGGCTAACATCAAAACCCTCACTGCCTCAGTTTCTCCTTATCCCCTAAAATAATGCTCTATCTACGTATCTCAAAGGAGCAAGAAGTTAAATCAACTACCTTTCATGCATGTTAAAAGGTGACCACGGAAAACTTAATATTTTATGTTTACTCTCTGCAAATGTGGTGAACCAAAACAATTCAACACAGAGGGAAAGCAATGTCATTTCTCCTCCCACTCTGTTCTCGGCACACACACCTATAATAAGCTCTACCTTCTAAAACCCCCTTAAAAACCGATGGTGGATGGTGGTGGTGGGGGTGTGTGTCTGTGTTATAAATTCACACACAAAAAAGAGGGTGGTAGGAAAAATTAAAATAAATTTCAGAAATGTCAAAAGCCGACCAAAGCCTGGTTACTGGTGAAGCTCAAGGGAGGCAGCCACGTGCGAGACACTGTGGAGAGAGGGCAGCCAGGAGTCACGGCCCTGCAGGACCCCGGGGACACTCGGTCCTTGGAAACATCAAGTTCAATTCAAGACTTTAGGATGACATGTGGGGCAGGACAGAGGAGGACAAAGTGAAACACGGAGTGGCCAATACGTTCTTTCCCAAGAATATGAACATCCAGGCGTCTACGACCTTCCAGACAAAAAGAGAGTTCTTCAAAGCCAAATAAACTGGGACAGGCCGAGGCGGTTCCGGTGGCACTGGCCGCCACAGCACAGGCCCGCACGCTCTGGCTCCCGTCCGCAGGCTCTGGGCTGCCCCGCACCCAGCAACTCCAAACAACTTTAAATTGCCTCATGAATAAATATGAGTAAATGAGTGGGCATCAGGTATTTGCAACAAGAGACCAAAACAAACAGCAAAGTGACACACGAAGAGGAGATAATTCAGGGAGGGGCAGTGACTTTTAAAAAATCTAATTAACGTCCTCAGAGAGCTGTGAGAAGATGTCACTTCCACAAAGCAAGAGCACAGCTTTGAAAAGTGATTAAACGAACAAGAACACAATTTTCGAAATTAAAAGATGGGACTGCCATAATAAACAATTCAACAGCACGGCTCAGGTCTGCGATGGTGCCCTCTCCCCTCCCCCGCCCGGCTCTCTATTCCAAGGTTCACACCCTAGACCCTTCCTACCAACCTGAACCTTCTAAATCTCACTTCTAGCATCCCACACTCACCAACCATCTTTCCAGGGACTTCTCTCCAGTAGCCCAACCTTCATCCCCCGAGACCACCATCCACCATGCTAGTCCTACCACCTTCCACAGTCTCTCAGCCCCCTATGCCCTCACGCTTCTCCCAAACCAGCAGATTGGAGGTTTATCATTTTAATCATGCCCTTGCTTCAACTTCTTGCCTCCCCTTTGGCTTCCTTTTACCTACTACGCCTAGTAAATCAAACTCCTCATCTATTCTGCGCTCCCACCCGAGCAGCTGACCGATCCTGACCGAAGAAGACTGCACCGCCACGCTGGCTGGTCCTTCCGCGAATGCTGACCAAGCGGCCCTTGGCCCTACCCACAATCCTCCCGCTCACCCTCTGCTGCACTAGACAAATGGCTCCGAGCTCTTCCTTCACTCTTAAGCTCAACACCACCTCCCCAGCCCACCTTCAGCTGATGACAGAACACCTCCTACTCCCATTAAGATAATAAAAACATTCAATATCTGTCCATAGACATTTCGGTTGCTGGCTGTTATGGAAAGTGCTGCACAATAGCCATGTCTTGGCCATTGTGAAGAGTGCTGCAATGAACACAGGGGTGCATGTATTTTTTTGAGTGAAAGTTTTGTCTAGATATATGCCCAGGAGTGAGACTGCCAGATATTATGGTAGTTCTATATTTAGCTTTCTGAGGCACCTCCCTCCTGTTTTCTATAGTGGTTGTGCCAATGAATGGATTAAGAAGATGTGGTATATATACACAATGGAATACGACTCAGTCAAAAAAAAAAAGAACAAAATAAAATAATGCCATTTGCAACAACAGGGATGCAACTAGACACTTAGAGACTCTCATGTTAAGTGAAGTAGGTCAGAGAGAGAGAGACAAATACCACATGATATCACTTATACGTGGAATCTAAAATATGGCACAAATGAACCTATCTACAGAACAGAAACAGACCCACAGACATGGAGAACAGACTTATGGTTGCCAAGGGGGAGGGGGGAGTGAGTGGAATGCACGGGGAGTTGGGGTTGGTAGATGCAAACTATTACATTTAGAATGGATAAGCAATGAGATCCTGCTGTATAGCACAGGGAACTATGTGGATCACTTGTGATAGAACATGATGAATGATAATATGAGAAAAAGGATGTGTATATATGTATGACTGGGTCACTGCTGTATAGCAGAAACTGATGGAACACTGTAAATCAACTATACTTTAATTTAAAAAAATTTTTTTAGGAGTTCCCATCATGGCTCAGAGGAAACAAATCTGACTAGTAACAGTGAGGACGCAGGGTCCATCCCTGGCCTTGCTCAGTGGGTTAAGGATCCAGTGTTGCCATAAGCTGTGGTGTAGGTCACAGACGCAGCTCAAAACTGGCGTGGCTGTGGCTGTGGTATAGGCTGGCAGCTATAGCTCTGATTTGACTTCTAGCCTGGGAACCTCCATATGCCACGGGTATGGCCCTAAAATAAACAAAGACAAAAAAAAATTTTTTTTAAGATAATAAAAACAATTAGAAATGAACATTCCCAAGCCCCCATCTACTTATACACCAGCATCTTTTTGTTTGTTTTGGCCTTCGTTCCAACAACTCTGAAGGAATTATCTTTCCAGCTTCCGCCCTGACACACTAAACCACATCCCCTCTTGCATTCTCTTGCTCTAGCAATCCTCCCCCTCTTTGCCATCTCAACCCTTCCCTGTCTAGAAGAACATCCCCATCATACGTAAACATGCTCTAACTTCTCCCATTGTAAAAAGAAACAAAAATCCAACACCTACTTCTTTTGTTTTTTTTTGTTTGTTTGTTTGTTTTTTATTTTCCCACTGTACAGCAAGGGGGTCAGGTTATCCTTACATGTATACATTACAATTACATTTTTCCCCCAGCCTTTCTTCTGTTGCAACATGAGTATCTAGACAAAGTTCTCAATGCTACTCAGCAGGATCTCCTTGTAAATCTATTCTAAGTTGTGTCTGATAAGCCCAAGCTCCCGATCCCTCCCACTCCCTCCCCCTCCCATCAGGCAGCCACAAGTCTCTTCTCCAAGTCCATGATTTTCTTTTCTAAGGAGATGTTCATTTGTGCTGGATATTAGATTCCAGTTATAAGTGATATCCTATGGTATTTGTCTTTGTCTTTCTGGCTCATTTCACTCAGTATGAGAGTCTCTAGCTCCATCCATGTTGCTGCAAATGGCATTATGTCATTCTTTTTTATGGCTGAGTAGTATTCCATTGTGTATATATACCACACCTTCCGAATCCAATCATCTGTTGATGGACATTTGGGTTGTTTCCATGTCTTGGCTGTTGTGAATAGTGCTGCAATGAACATGCGGGTGCATGTGTCTCTTTTAAGTAGAGTTTTGTCCGGATAGATGCCCAAGAGTGGGATTGCGGGGTCATATGGAAGTTCTATGTATAGATTTCTAAGGTATCTGCAAACTGTTCTCCATAGTGGCTGTACCAGTTTACATTCCCACCAACAGTGCAGGAGGGTTCCCTTTTCTCCACAGCTCCTTCAGCACTTGTTATTTGTGGATTTATTAATGACGGCCATTCTGACTGGTGTGAGGCCAACACCTACTTCTAACTGCTGGCCATTCCCTTTACAGCAAACCTCAAGAGACTGCATTTGCTATTTTCTTTTTGCATCTGTTCTCATTCTGCATCATAGCTGCTCCTGTGACTCCACAGAAGTGGCTCTTATCAAGGTCACCAATCCTTACTCTGATGATATTCTGACAATCTGTTTCATTCCTGGCCCTCCCCTTACCTGACTCGCAGTATCAGACAACCAGTCCCTCACTCCTTCTTGCAGTGGTTCCCTCGCTCGGCCTGCAGGACACCCCCAACCTGGTCTTTCTGCCTCTCCAGTTTCTTTCATTAGCCCCCCATCACCCCACTTCTAAGGTGGGAAAGCCCACGGTTCAGTCTTCAGATCTCTCCTCTAAGGACACTCACTATTTTATCCAGGCTCATGGCTTAAAATAACCCCAGTGTGCTGCTGACTCCCAAACTGACATTTCCAGCCTGGACCCCTCATTTGAACCTTAGTCTCAGCCAATCAACAACAGGCGGACAGCTCCACCAGAGCATCTAGCAGACATTTCAAATTTAATATGCCTAATACACTGACCAGATGATCAAAATTATCTAAAGAGGCAGACAGACATCATTTGCCTGGCTGTGACCCCTGAAGGACACTCCACCAATTACGTAGTATCCTGGCCAGGTCTGTATAACCTGAATCTAATCAGGGAAACTCAAGTGAGGAACATAAAATACATGTACATCTCCTGTAACTCCCCCAAGTCTTCCCCGTTTTAGTAAATGTCGGTTCTGAAGAAAATGCCCGGGTGGTGGCCAGCGTGAGCTGGAGCCAGCGTGCAGACGGGTGCAGGCAGAGGGAGACCAACGGAGCAGGTACCAGAGAGGGAGGGATGCCAGGGATAATACACTACTGTTGAGACAGAGAGATGCTGACGGCACGGTAAAGACGGACAGTGTGAGCAAAAAGGAAAGCAAACAGTCTAGGGAAAACAGAGAGAAACACAAAGAATAATTTCTTTTTTTTTTTTTCTGCCTTTTTGTCTTTTAGGGCTGCACTGGCGGCATATGGAGGTTCCCAGGCTAGGGGTCCAATCGGAGCTGTAGCCACTGGCCTACACCACAGCAACGTGGGATCCGAGCTTCGTCTGCAACCTACACCGTAGCTCATGGCAACGCCAGATCCTTAACCCACTGAGTGAGGCCAGGGATCAAACCTGCATCCTCATGGATGCTAGTTGGGTTTGTTAACCACTGAACCACAACAGGGAGCTCCATGGAATAATTTCTAAAAATTGGTAAGTAAAAGAAATGCAGTACGGTCATATAATTTAGAAATATGGAAATAACTGATAGAATTAAAAACAGAAACAGTTACAAGAGTTAAAAGGATTCCCTCTGAAGAGCAGACATGAGGTGAGGAAGGGTGGGACAGGAAAATACCACTTTATTTATGAAATCACTGTGCTATTGGCTTGTTTTAATCATGTAAAGGTATAATTTAAAAAAAAAATTAAAAACCCATTTTAAGAAAATCATGACAATTTGCTAGGCTCTTATTTACAAGTAAAAGATGAAATGTTCTCAAGTCAATGATGCCAGTATCCCAGTATCCCCAATACTTACTGAAGAAGTTCATTCGCCTTGAGTATGAAAGAACCCACTGCAGTAATAGCATCTAAAGGGAAGTAAATAAATAAATATCATTTTTCAAATAATTAAAGTGGGTTCACTGCATCTATTAAGAAATTAAATTACTACCTTCTATTCCTGCAGCATCGAGTCCAAGAGGCTCATATTTTTGCTTCCATGAAGCCATTCCTTTCAGTTCACTCAAATGGTATAATAAAGACTCTGAGCCACTAGCAAAAGTACAGCAGAAATAAATTAGTATCACTACCATCAGCAAGGTGGCAGGCAGCGTGAATACTGCTTGAGTATTTCGAAAGTTTTCAGAAATAAAAACTGAAAGTAACTTTCACTTTCTTCCTATGAGAAATAATTACGTCTCAAAATTATTTCTAAAAACTGTAGCAGAACCATTTGGTTGTCACGACTAGTGAGATAAATACATGACCAAAAGATTCAATTTTACAAGATCAAATCATGTTCCACGGCTCGTCCTGGCACTTTTAAGATGGTTGCACGGTCATCGTGTTCACCCAACAACTATGTACTGAGCACACAACAAATATCTATTAAGGTCTGACATTAGGTCAGGCACTACGCTAAGTACTGGAGGCTTAATGGTGAACAAAAAGGATCCTCATGACACCGACAGTCTAACGGGGGAGACAGGGATCACCACACAAGCAGACAGCCTATCATTCCAACGACCATCGAGGCCGCAGGGGAAACACAGCAGAGGCAGGCACAGCAGAAGAGCCTGATCTAATCTGGGGACTGGAGAAAGGCCTCTCTGAACAGGTGAGATGTGAGCTGGGCTGGAGAATGAAAGAGAAGAGCGGGGTGGGAGTGTTCCAGGAGGCAAGAGGGATGTACAAAAGCCCTGGCAGGGGAAAACAATGTCACGTTTGAGCAGGCCACCAGTGTGGGCGAGGCAGAGGCAGGTGTGCTACCGGCCATCCCTCGGTCTTGGTCCTAAGAAATGGGAAGGCACTGGAAGTTTTTAAGTAAGAGTAACATGATCAGATCCACTGTGCAGAACACATCTGAGGGGCTAAGTGTGGACTGGAGGAGACCAGGCCGGAGGGCACCTCAGTGATCAAGACGGAGGTGAAGGCATAATGGGATTTACCAAAATTTAAGTCAAACACTGAACACCTGCAAACTGCTTCAGTGAGGTAGCTGTGACCAGAAACAGCATGAGCCTTGAACATCTGGACAGTCTTCCTCCGACACTTAATAACCCTGGGCCAGGTGTATGACTGGTTCTCAACTTCAGCTTCTACTTAGGTAAAACGAGGATGATCATAACAACACCTTACCAAGGAGTTAAATGCAAAAATATATACATGCTTTTACATACCACGAAAAATGATGTACAAATATACTTAATTTCATCTTAGCTATTCAAGATATACTTCATGGCTGTCTCGGTGAGAAAAAAGCCCAGACAGGGCCTAGGGTGGTGAAAAGATCTTGGAAAGTTATTTCATAAAAGCAGAATTTCCATTTTTGATTCTCTATATCTCGGGTACTCCTAGAGTCCCCTCAAATGCTAATGCAACAATTTTAGGTGGAAGAGCTTCAAAAAGAGAATGTCAGATGACGAAAGGAAGGTTGCCAAGTACATGTAGATGCCGTAACAAAAGACTCTGTATCATCTTCATACCTCTGTAAGTGACTTATAACCAACTTTTGAATACTGGAATATGATGACTCTATAGACTGGCCAAGTTTTTTTAAGCCCTAATTAAGAGAAAAAAAAAAAACATCTATTTAGCATACAAAGTACTATATGCTATTCTAAAAAAAAAAAAAAATTAAGAATGTGTTCATCACCATTGAAATATAAAGATATTTTAACCGCACCTTTACTGTTAACTGGTTCATTAAGAGGGTCTGAAGTTCAGCACTAAAACGAAAAAGAAAGTATTTTTAGTCTTCTCCACAAACACTTAAAATATTTAAATTTCAAAGTACAAATAAGATGTGTAAACAAAATAAATAAAAAGAAATAGCCCAACGAAAATGAAGACTTTGTCATACTCACAAAGGAACGGAGAGCAATAGGAAACAATAAAATCCAGGAACAAACTGAAGTAGACACAAAATGTACTATGTGCTAAAATGGTATTTAAAATCAGTAAGTGGATGGACCTAGAAATTATCATGCTAAGTGAAGTCAGCCATACAATGAGACACCAACATCAAATGCTTTCACTGACATGTGGAATCTGAAAAAAGGACAGACTGAACTTCTTTGCAGAACAGATGCTGACTCACAGACATTGAAAACCTTGGGGCTCCGGAGGAGACAGTTTGGGGGTTGGGGGGATGTGCTTGGGTTATGGGACAGAAATTCTGTGAAATCGGATTGTTATGATCATTATACAACTACAGATGTGATAAATTCATTTGAGTAATAAAAAAATAAAAAATAAAATAAAATCAGTAAGGATGGGAGTTCCCATTGTGGCTCAGCAGAAATGAATCTAACTGGTATCCATGAGGACGCAGGTTCAATCCCTGGCCTCACTCAGTGGGTTAAGGATGACGTTGCCATAAGCTGCTGTGCAGGTTGCAGACGCGCCTTGGATCCCGCATTGCTGTGGCTGTGGCGTAGGCCAGTGGCTACAGCTCTGATTCTACCCCTAGCCTGGGAACCTCCATATGCTGTGGGTGCAGCCCTAAAAAAGGCAAAAAAAAATCAGTAAGGAGGTGTAATACTCAATAAATTATACTGGACAATTAACTAAACACTTAGAAAAAAAAGTTCATCTTCCATAGCATATAACCAAATAAGCTACATCTGGAACATGTAAATGAAATAAAAACATAAACCACCAAAAACACCTCTGGAAGAAAACACAGATCTTGAACACTTAAGATAGGAAAAGTCTTTTTGAGAATAATGCTAAGGCAAATATATAAAGGAAAAGACTGACTTGGCTGAATACAATTTTTAAATTTTTATACACTTAAAACATACATATATAACATATATATATATATATTACACATGCACACAAAATGATCACATTTACATAACAGATAAATACATGAACAAAAAAAGCCTAGAAAGATATATACTATTTTTTTTTGTTTTTTGTGCACCAGGATTTTCTTTCTTTCTTTTACAATGAATATGAATTGCTTTTGAAATAAATTATTTTTAAAAGAGAAGGAAAAGCAAGTGTATTTAATATGAGTCTACTACCTTGCTTTTCCCCACAACAGCAAGTCCATGAATTCATCTTGCACTGATGTGGTTGTGTTCTTTTCCTAGAGAAAGACGGATAAAATTATGATCTGTATTTTTTTTTCTACCTTTTTTTTGTCTTTCTTAGGGCCACACCCATGGCATATGGATGTTCCCAGCATAGGGGTCCAATCAGGACGTTCTCATGGATGCTAGTCAGGTTCATTAACCACTGAGCCATGACGGGTTTTCCATGATCTGTATTTTTTTAATTACAAGCATATTTATTCAAAATTACAGGGAGTTCCCGCTGTGGTGCAGTGGAAACCAATCCGACTAGGAACCAAGAGGTTGCAGGTTTGATCCCTGGCCTCACTCGGTGGGTTAAGGATCCAGTGCTGCCGTGAGCTATGACCTACACGGTCACAGACGAAACTTGGATCCTGCGTTGCTGTGGCTGTGGTGTAGGCAGGCAGCTGTAGCTCCGATTAGACCCCTGGCCTGGGAACCTCCATATGCCGCGAGTGCGGCTCTAAAAAGCAAAAAAAAAAAAAAAAAAAAATTTACAGGACATGTCTCCCTTTCTTACCTTTCACCTTCCCTCAAACCCATATTTAAACAGATTATCTGGACAGCAGCTGCAGAACACAGCTTGCCAGCCCTTCTCACACCTGTCCTGATTCCCCAAGCCCCCTATCAGCTCCACTTCACAATCCTGCCCCACCACCCAATACTGTGCCAATGGGACGAGAGCTGCCTCCCTCTGAAGTAAGAGTCCGGCGTTAGACTGAGCCGGAAGAAATCAAGATCTGAGCCTTTTACAAAAGGCAGACCAGGTTTTCTCACGTCCTTCATGAAGTAAACAAGGACATGGTGGCCTCTTTAACCCCTTCCATGGGAAACGTCCGCGGCATTACCTGCACAAACTTGGTGAGGCGAGAATCCATCTGCATCAGTATTTCTTCCCATGCTTCACACATACATGTTAGTGACAAATTTATATACTATCAACAAGAAGAAAAAGACATTAAAGTAGCAAAAAATATTTAAGTCAATATGTTAATTAAGTATTACATACTTTTTACACTCAATTTGTCTCAAAGAAATCCAGAATTTACTTTAAATCATTTCAACTCAGTTAAGCCAGAGAAAGAGGTTATAGCTAACACTTGATAACCACTTTACTACCAAACATTCTTTTTTTTTTCTTTTTGAGGCCATACCTATGGCATATGGAAGTTCCCAGGGCTAGGGGTTGAAGCAGAGCTGCAGCTAAGGCCTAAGCCACAGCCACAGCAATGCAAGATCCAAGCAGCATCTGCAACCTACACAAAGCTTGCAGCAATGCCAATCCTATCCCACTGAGTGAGGTCAGGGATCGACATGAAACCTCACAAACACTATGCCAGGTTCTTGACCCCCTGAGCCACAATGGGAAATCCTCAAACAGTCTTAAGTTTCTACCTGGGAAAACAGATATCTTCCAGCTTTTTCACATAAGATGTACATTAGATTACATATAAATGTGCATGTACATTTTTACATATAAGATGTAGACTCGCTGTCAAAACGCTGGCTGGGCAACTATTCAATTTTCAAACAGTATTGATTTAAAGATACTGATCTCTAGAACCTCTGACGTGAAGTTCATTAGTGACTGTGACAAACTGAAAAAAGAAGGCCACAGTTCTTTGTAACTCCTCTATCCAGATGTGGTCAATTTCTCCAATCCTTCAATCTGGGCTAGCCTCCCGTCTTGGTGTGACCAAAGCAACGGAAGTGACACTGAGTCCAGGGCCTCAAAAGGCTTTGCAAGCTTCCCCTTGCACTTGACACCCCCGCTGCCACCACCATCATGAACAAGCTGGGGCTAGCCTGCTGGGGGATGAGGAATGTGGAGCCTCAACAAGCCATCACAGCCAAGGGACACTTGGAGCCGCCAGCTGACCAACGATACAGGACCAAGTCCAGACCTAGACACTGAACCAGGCCCAGAATGACAGAAGTTTCCGGCTGAGCCCAGTCCAAACTGTCAACTGACTAAATCACCAACGTATAGAATTCCAAGCTAATTTGGGGGTGCATTTATTTACGTACAAGAGCTAACTTATATGGTGACTGTTTCCCATATTACTTTATTTGCAAAAATACTCAAAATTTCAAACATTATTTTATTTACAAGAATGTTTTAAAAGATTTAAACTACTTTTTTTCCTTTTCTTTTGGAGAAATATAGATAGGTGGGAGTAGATTTCCAATTAAATTTCTTTTTCTTGCTTTAACGAACATTATAAACTTTAATCAGACTAGATACCTCTACCACATATAGTTGGCTTTAAAAAGTAAGATTTTCAGGTTTTTTTATTTACAGAACATTCACATAAAACGAGCTATAAATAAATACCTGTAAAAGTGCTGAAATGTGAGTAAACTTTCTGGCCATTCGAGTAACTTCAGGTAAGAAAGAGTACAATAGGTTGGTTTCAAGCTGTCAAGTCAAAATAATAAGGTGAATTACAAGCAGGCATATTTAGTTATTGTACAGATAAATTAAATCCTCAGCTCAAAAAAACCCAAAAAACAAAAAAAACAACCTATAATTTAGAAGAAGAGTCAAGGTCTAACTACATATCAGAGAGACTTTGTCAGAATTCTGCTCCTTTTGAGCAGAATTCTAAGGTTATAGAAAATTCTTTGACAGAGGAGTGGATCAAGAAGATGTGGTACATATACACAATGGAATATTACTCAGCCATTAAAAAGAACAAAATACCAGCATTTTTGACAACATGGATGGACCTAGAAAATTATCACGCGAAATGAAGTCAGCCACACAATGAGACACCAACATCAAATGCTTTCACTGACATGTGGAATCTGAAAAAAGGACAGACTGAACTTCTTTGCAGAACAGATGCTGACTCACAGACATTGAAAAACTTATGGTCTCCAGAGGAGATAGTTTGTGGGGTGTGGGGATGTGCTTGAGTTATGGGATGGAAATCCTGTGAAATCAGATTGTTATGATCATTATACAACTACAGATGTGATAAATTCATTTGAGTAATAAAAAAAAGAAAGAAAAAAAGAAAAAAAAAGAAAATTCTGTAACCTTAGAATTTTCTAATTTGCAGTGTTGATCATCCTCTTTAAGTTAGCAATCCCCTCTACATAGTTAGAATAAAGGTAATAATCTAATTTGTAACTATTATGAGGAATTTTTTAAGCGATCACAAGCTATCTATAAAAAGTTTTTTAAGGAATTATAGGCTATTGATAAATACAAGTTAAATATCTATTGCAAAGGTACTTCAATTATCTCACTGTTATTAAAAATATACACCATAAAAATTTCAAAGAAATGGTGCATCCTTTTACTACAGCATCAAATGCAGTCCTGCAAGTCATATTTTCACAGAACTGACAGATGAAGAGCAAATATTAACAACTGTTCCAGAAAATATCAGGAGTCAAGCGTTCTCTGATGTTCTGAATACAGCACATGTTGGACAGCATCGTACACATTCACATCCTGCATCTTTTCGTCCTACTTGTGTTTGAGAGTTCCGTGCCCTTAGGCTAAGGGGCTGGGTTAACTGAAAAGAAATTTTAGGGAAGATTTTCTTGATGGCAAGGCTACCATCTCTTTACTCTATAGGGGCCCAAGCAGTTTCTACATCTATGATACAAAAAGCACACAATCAAACAGGTTGTTTCCAACATGAAGTAATCATCTTACACAAAAGGCAATGTGCTGGTTAAGGCCACTGACTGGGGAACCAGACTGCCCAGCATCACCTTCCAATTCTCACCAAGCAAATTAGTTTCTCTGGGTGCCCCATTCACTCATCTGCAAAATGGGGATAATGACATTACCTCCCTACTGAGTTTCTGTGAGGAGTCAAATGAATTGTATTGCATCAGTACTTGGCACATATTAAATGACTAATGAGTATTAGCTCTTCTCATTATTACTAGGATCAGAATCTTAAGAAAACAGTACAAAGATAAACTGGTACAGCAACAAATTAATATGGTCATTAATAGACCATCAAAACATGGTTTGGGAGTTCCCATTGTGTGGCTCAATGGTAATGAACTCAACTAGTATCCATGAGGATGTGGGTTCGATCCCTGGCTTTACTTACTCAGTGGGTTAAGGATCCAGTGTTGCCGTGAGCTGTGGTGCAGGCTGCAGATGCAGCTCTGATTCGACCCCTAGCCTGGGAACTTCCAATATGCTGTAGGTGTGGCTCTTAAAAAAAACCAAAAAAACAAAAAAACATTGTTTGGATGCAAATCACGCTGGGCCACTGAAATAGTAAAGTGTTCACTAATAAAACTCTCTAAATAATATTTAGAAGCGCCAAGTCAATTTTTTTTTGCTTTATTTTAATGACCATTAGAATCCAGTGATATGGATAATTTAAATACTATAAAACCTTTAAATATATATACTTACTCTCTGCTGCTATCAGGTTGCCCAACTCACCTGAAAGTATGAAACTTCTGAAGCACCACTGGCAGAAACCTCTGTGACCACTGACAATGACTTCAAATCACTGGACAGACATAATGCAAGACAAGTACCCACAATCTGTAAAACAGTCAAATCCCCATTATATTATTATTGCCAGACTGCCTCTGCTTACAGCAAAGGAAGCAAAAATTCGAAGCTCTAAATAACAGAAACACACATGCCCAGCTCCTGCCGTACACATGCAGGAGACAAAGGCATGTGTCATTTAGATGCAAGGACACAAACACCACCACCACCACCTCCCCATCCCCCCCCCAACAAGGGGAGAACACACAAATCAAGTGTTGGAGAACTAGCACAATCCACGGAGCCCACCCTATTCTCCATCCTTTTGCAGAATGGTAAGAAGAAGAAAAAGCTATGGAGAAGACCACTGCGACTGAGCCTGAGCTTCTGATGACTTTCATCACGTTCCCAACACAAATTGTAGCTCTTCAACACCGCAAGGCTGGAAAAACATTCAATCACAATCTAGCGTATCCTGTCCATCTTTTTGTAAAGGTAAAAAAACATGACTAATTCCACTAAAACCCCCTGAGCTTCATGGACATCCTATCACTATTTTATCTTAGTAAGAAAGTTATCTTCTTCACATTTAAAAATAATTCCAATAACTGAAACTAAGAAAAAAAGTAATGTTTCATTCTTTTCCTATAAAGCTGCCGTATTCTAAGGGAAATGAAACAGAAAATTTTAAAGAAAAACTTACCCCGGTCACACGAGCGATTTTGAACATTCCATAAGCATAAAGCTCAATAAATCCAGAACTGCCTCCAAGGACAAGAATATTGAGCCTAATTAAAAACAATGCAACAAGCTGAGGACAACAGAGAGGACTGAGTTCCTAAACCAAGACAGGCGTCGTCCCTGCCCACATACAATCCGCGCACTCCAGCGCCTCGAGGGGGAACCCATTCACCGCACAGATTCCCCAAGACTCAATCACACTGGGCTCCTTCCTCCTTTTTTTTTTTTCCCCAAAGGAACAACATAAATTTTATCTTAAAAAATATCAGCTTCCAGTAAAATAGGAATATATTATCTTAATGATAACTGTATTTACTTACTCTCAATAACAAAACCATCCCTACTCTAACTAATGAAATATGCCCCTCAGTTTTATCATGGCTCTGATGCTAAATGTCTTAAAATAGGCTTAAAGAACTTGAATATCCCAAATTTAAATTTAGAAACTCTAGCACTTCTATCCTCCTTAACTTATTGAAATGAAAGTACATCATAATATTAAACTTGACACAAAGGCCACACTGCAAAAATAAGAATAGATATTATTAGATAATAGAGGTATTTGTCAGCAGTAAAATAAAAAGACAAAGAAACTGTCCTTGAAACTTGAGTCTAAAAACTGCCTCAAATATCAAATTTAAGAAAATTAGACATGTTATTTAAGATAAGTGCAAGATTTACCTGACATCTCCCAAAAGCTTAATAATTTCATCCGAATTTTCTTCACTAAAATATAAAAATAAATTGGGTTATCTTTCAACTATATCTTTCAAATAAGAAAAGATTATCTTACATGGAAACAAAAAAGGCATATCTTACCTAAATATTTTTGAGGTGTTGCTATAACTAGAGAAAAACAGAGATTCAGTAAAAATACTCTTAACAGAAATACATTTTTTAAAAAATACATGAGAAAATTGTCACAGTGTTAAAAGTAAAGGAAAGAAAAAAAAAAGGAAAGGAAAGAAATCCGCAAGATTAATTTTAATGAATTTAACTCCGATACTTACTTTTTTGGTAACGTAGGAAGTTTAGGTAAGAGAAGATTTGATTCATCCTCAGCATTATAAAAGGATGTTAGAACACTGCAGAGGAGGAAACAAAACAAAAACAAGCAGGTAAAAACACAGACTTCACCTCTTTCCATTAAAAATTACTAATTTTTTTAAATGCCAGTTGTATACATCACACATTACCAAGTAAACAAGCATCACACATAGTTTACCAGGTTAAAAAAAAGCCACCATAACAATCATAAAACAAGAAATAGAAAGGCTGGAAATTCTTCATTTACTTAGAACTTTATTTCTGGAAAAAAAAAAAAAAGAAAATCAGCCTACCCACTCCCACTTTACATTCAGAGGAACAAATATTTATTTATAAACAATTTTCTCAGCATATGAAATTTATTCACATGTATTCAGTATCAGACACTGCCTGAGAATTTATAATTTCTTAACCCTCCTCTAAGAACCTTACTGAACACATGAGTACCAAGAGGAGTTTTAAAGAACACTACAATTATTACAAAATTTTTTTTTTTTTTGGCTGCACCCTCAGCACGTGGAAGTTCCTGGGCCAGGGACTGAACCCACACCACAGCAGCGACCTGAGCCACTGCAGTGACAACACTGGATCCTTAACCCACTGCACCAGAAGGGAACTCCATGCAATTATTATATAATTTCATGGTGGGTTCTATGGCGTACATACATTTGGAAATTTAACAACCCAATAGATACATAAGGTAATACCATGTATGTTGAAATAGTCTTATGTATCCCCTTTTCTTTTTCAAGACTACCTCCAAATATGGTTGGAAATAAATGAGTAAGAAGGTGAAAAAGTGGCGCCCTGAGAGACCCTGGCAACTCCACATAACATTTCTGAACTCTTAATAAAAAGTGTGTTGGAAATACACCTAGCAGGTAACTGGACTGGGAGAGAAACTACATGGTATTCTCTGCTCCTCTAATCTTCTATAAATTCACATGACCATTGGCAACTTTTGATTACTTGATGATGGATTAATCACTGTTTTATCTACAGTGAATTTCAAACCCCAGACTAGTTCCTTGTTATCCAGTAATTTACAGGCCCTCCCTTAGGAAATCTATCAATTAACAATCAGGATTTACAAATTCTTTTGAAATTAATTTAAAGCTTAATTAGAAGGGGGAAGCTAACAGAAAGAAAATTACCATATTGGCTCAAAAAAGAAACTTTACTTTTCAGTATTCTGTAAACCCCTTGATCCTTTAGGTCATCTCTGCTGCAAAACTGGCCAAGTACTTGACTTTGCGGACTAAGGCAAAATTATTTTCTCGAAACAAGGAAACTACAGGGACCACAAACACAGAAAGAACCCATTCAGCATCAAAACAGAATGCTCAATTCAGCACTTTCTGTACTCTAAGGATATTTACTGAGACACACACACACACACACACAAGCTCCAGATGAAATACATGGAGAAAAGGGATATAGAACTTCAATTTACTAATCAGTAATTTTAATGAATAGTACTTGAAAGGATAAGTCATTGATACAAACCACTAAAAATAACTGAAAAGAAAACTCTCAGCCATTCAAGCATTATCGCTCCAGTAAGAAAATAGATTTTTTCAAAAAGAGAAAAAAAAATCTACAAAAGCATTAAAAAATTTCCCCTTGACAAGCTTAAAACCAAAAGTTAAATGCACATACTCAATACTCAGGTACTTCTAAGTTTCCACTTATAAAAAATGAAAATTTCATGAACATCCTGCCGTGACAACTGGAGTTTTTCTTTTGTTGTTACTCTACCTGCTCTCTGCGGTCACTTCCATCCAATGCATACAAGAAACTGGAGCCTCCACAGAGAAAGAGTGCAAGCTTTCAGGTTTTTCTACATCACACAAAACAATTTTCTTGGTGTCAGCAAGAGCAAAGGCCAAAACTAAAAACAAGAAGAAATAATCAGAAAAGATGAGCACATTTGAGAAAGATGGGCATTTTGCTTCTTGCCCAATTTTACTATTTTCAATACATCATAATCATAGAAAGTATTTAACCCCCCAATCCTTCAGGTAATTAAAAAATTAAAGCCATCATTGCATATAGTTATGCTGTTATTTACACTTATATTCAAATGCTCATCTTTCATGAGCAATCTGCTTTCTTGTGTACTGTCCTTAACATCTTCCACACCAGACACTCTAGACTGAAACCTTGATGCCAAGCAGAAAATACAGAACAGGAGTCAACAGATAAACAATAATATCATATCGGAGTTCCCACTGTGGCACAAAGAATTGGTGGCATCTCCGGAGTGCCGGGACACAGGTTCGATCCCCAGCCCAGCACAGTGGGTTAAGGATCTGCGTTGCCGCAGCTGCAGTGTAGGTCACTAATGAGGCTCGGCTCTGATCCCTGGCACAAGAACTACATATGCCATGGGGTGGCCAAAAAAGAAAAAAAAAAATCCTATCACCAAGTCATACTGGTCCCTATCCAAAAGTTAAAAAGTGATTCCATCTTTTGGTTCTTGCAAGGTGTTTTTTATTCCTCTTTTTTATTTCTAACCCTTAATGAACAGGGCCATCAAGTACTGATCTTCTTCCTTTCACTGTGGCTAAATTATCTAGAACTGTTTCTCTACGTAAGCCACTACCGTCTTCCTATCAAATTTAAGAATTTCCAAATAGAAGGATGTGAGTTTTACTGCATACCAACACACACTAGATGTGAGGCAAGCCAAGTCTACCTTCTTCAAACCAATTTAAAGTAATATTAAAATAATCATTACTAAACAAAACCCTATTTTATAGTCCAAAAACACGAGACTTTTTTTTGTTTGTTTTTTTGTTTTGTTTTGTTTTTTTGTTTTTGGTCTTTTTGCCATTTCTTGGGCCGCTCCCACGGCATGTGGGAGGTTCCCAGGCTAGGGGTCTAATAGGAGCTGTAGCTGCCAGCCTACGCCAGAGCCACAGTAACAGGGGATCCGAGCCACGTCTGCAACCTACACCACAGCTCACGGCAACACCGGATCCTTAACCCACTGAGCAAGGCCAGGGATCGAACCCGCAACCTCATGGTTCCTAGTTGGATTCGTTAACCACTGCGCCACGATGGGAACTCCACGAGACATTTTTAACAATAAAAATATCATATAGGCGTTCCCTGGTAGCCCAGCAGTTAAGGATCCAGGGATCCAGTGTTGTCACTGCCGTGGCTCCGGGCAATGCTGTGGTGTGGGTTCGATCCCTGGCCTGGAGACTGCCACATGCTGCAGGTGCAGGAAAAAAAAAAAAAAAATCATCTACTTAAACACATTTTCACACATACCAATTTTCATGATTTTTGAGCTCCTGGTGTTTTTGGATGAATAGTACAGGATCTCAAAATATTACTTACAACAGAAGTTCTCTACTTTTAATTAAGTTCTCTAATTTTACACATTTTCTAAAGTAAAAGATGAAACAAGAACTGAGCAAAATGCGTACAGACAAAAATAGTTGCTATCTGTAATGGACATGTTTTCAGGACATTACATACTTACTTACATACTTACAGTTTTACATACTTATATTTATGTAGGAAAAAAGTAAGCAGAGTACCTATCATTTTCTTTGCTTTTAGTTTTTTGTAAAGCACCACTGATACATTTCCCTGTACAAGGGCTGTCCCCGGAGCAACACATGAAGAGGGGAGTTCAGTCCTCAGCGCTAGCATATAGCAAGCTACAACCTACAGGACACCAAGAGGAGGAAGATCACGCAGAAGTTGAAGGAAGGGGCTCAGAGGGGACAGTCCCTCAGGGGAGGCAAGCATCCGTGAAGAAAGACTATTTACGAGCCACACCACATGGTATCACTTACATCTGGAATCTAATATACGGCACAAAAGAACCTTTCGACTTGTGGTTGCCAAGGGAGGAGGGGGAGGGAGTGGGATGGACTGGGAGCCTAGGATTAATAGATGCAGAATGTTGCCTGGGGGATGGATCAGCAATGGGATCCTGCTGTGTAGCACTGGGAACTCTGTCTAGTCACTTCTGATGGAACACGTAATGTGAGAAAAAAGAATGTATACATGTATGTGTAACTGGGTCACCATGCTGTACAGTAGAAAAGAAAATATATGTATGTAAATAAATGATTTAAAAAAAAAGAATATTTACGAGCCACATGTTTAATTCTAAAACACATTTTGGGGAGAAAAGGGCCGAGATGGCACTGAACTCACTAGGGAGTGGCAAAGCAAGCTTGGGGCAAACAGTGCAGGATGACAAGATGATGGCAGAACAAAACCAAAGTCCCTGTATATTCCCATCAAACTTCTTCTCAGACTTCTCTTTGCCAAGAAGTCAGATTTCATCTTAGAGATATCTCTGCCGAGAAACAAGGTGCTCTGAGTTCTACGAAAGCACTTTAAAGCATTTGAAATCACAATGTTTCCAAATGTGTATCTAGAATCTTCTAGTATATAATATGAACAATAAATTCTTTCCGGAAGTAAGCTCTCTTTACAGAATACTCTTTCTGAAAAACAAAAAATGTATGTTTTTTTTATAATACTATCATTACGTTTGCCATCTGGTCTCCAAGCCAGACAGGTCACTTCCTTTCCTGTATTTTCATTTGGTGGAAAACTCCAAACTCGATGAAAACTTGCAAGTCGATGAAGTAAAACCTAAGACAAAACAGATATAATGGCACATAATAAATAATCCATTTCCAAAACTAAAACAATCTTAGATCCCCACTACAGAATTTTTAAAAACTCATATCAAGTATAATATTGAGCTATCAGAAGAAATTAAAAGATAACAATATCTGAAAAACAGGTGAAAGGAGGTCTAATTTAACTCTGTATCCTATACTTTTCCCTACCTTTTATGTCACAGAGACTTATTTTTCAGAAAGCAATATGAAGTTATCCAACAAGATGACAAAAAAAGAAATAAAGGACACAAACGGAACGGGAAAGGTGGCTGTATATAATTAAATAACACTAAACTTGGAATCACACAACAGTTTCAGCTGTGTCACTTACTGGCCATGGGCTCAGACAAGTCACTTAGCCATTCCATTTACACACAGGAAAATGCCCACCCCGGAGGGGCAAGAGAATGCCCTGGAGCACCTTGTGCTAAAATAAAAGTGGTCCCTACTCCATCCTCTCTACAGCCATTGGGAATAAAGACAAAAAAAGCCTTAGAACTGCAGGTGCTCCTGAAGACCCGCCCCCCCCACCAACTCACACACACCCCTTAGTTCCCACGCCCACAGCTAACCTCAGAGCACCCTGCACGCCTGTTCCAGATTACAGGGAATCCAGAACTCCCAAGGAACGGTTCAGCCCCCAGACTCAATGCTCTTTTCCGAGCCCACCTCTGCTTTTCCTTACTTCTGAAACCCTTGCTGTGTGCCCTCTGGAATTCACAGTCAGGAATCAGGACCTTCCTTCTCTTCCCTGAAATGTGCTTCTCACCTGAGAACGCTGCCTCCCTACAGGCTTCTCAGGTGGTGGCCGCTCTGCATGGATGCGCTACGACTGGGCCAGAAGATTAAAAACTTACAAAAAGTTCTTTAATATTACCTATTTTAAGTTCTCGAATTTTACACATTTTTTAAAGTAAAAGATGAATAAGATCTGAGCAAAAGCAGTACAGACAAAAATAGCTGTTATCTGTAATCGATATGTTTTCAGGGCATTTTTACATACTTCTTATATTGATGTGGGGAAGAAAGGAAGCAATGAGGAGCACTTTATCATTTTACAAAAACAATTTGTTCTTTGCTTTTGTTTTTCGTAAAGCACCACTGATACAGATGACCTTTAAGCTGTAAGACTTAGAGCATTTTCCTGTACAAGGACTGTCCCTGTAACAACACATGGAAGAGGGGAGTTCAGTCCTCAGGGCTACAGCATAACACACTTGGGTGCCTTTACCAGATGGTGGATGGTTTGTCTTCTCTCTCTCTTTTTAACTTTATGGCCTCATCTGCAGCATATGAATGTTCAGGGGCCAGGGACTGAATCTGAACCATAGCTGCAACCTATGCCACGGCCGCAGCAATGCTGGATCATTTAACCCACTGTGCCAGGCCAGGGATCAAACCCCTATCTCTGCAGGGACTGGAGCTACTGCAGTCAGATTTTTTTTTTTTTTCCTTACGGCCGCACCAATAGCACATGGACATTCCCAGGCCAGGGGCTGAATCAGAGCTGCAGCTGCCGCCTATGTCACAGCAACAGCCACACCAGATATGAGCCACATCTGCAATCTACAATACATCTTGCAGCAACACTAGATCCTTAACCCACTGAGCAAGGTCAGGGATCTAACAGCATCCTCATGGATACTAGCAGGGTTTGTAACCCACTGAGCCACAACGGGAACTCCCTGAAGTTGGATTCTTAACCCACTGTGGCAGAGCAGGGACTTCTTCTCACTTTAAAAATCCTGTAACTTTGAGTCATATGCAATCAGACCATACCACCTGCTATCCTTCTTAGCTGCAGTCATCTACAGACCCCTAGGCCACCCCCCCCCCCATTCCTGGGAGGTTCAGACTCCTGTCTGGCTCACACATGGTTTCCAATACCACTCGTGGCCATTCCTGGTGATTTCAAGAGCTACACTGTCCTGGTTTTTTTGTTCTCAACTACCTCTCTGTCAATGATCACATCTTCTACCTCACCTCAGTCACTCAGTCACTTCCAGGGTCATGCCTGTGACCTTATTATTACCAACAACTACAAATGCTGCCATAATCTTCAGTTCCAAAGCTCCCACTTTCCAAAACTGCCTGTATCTTTCCTATTCGTTCCTATTAATATCCAACATCAATTCTTCAGCCTCAGCAAGACATCCAATCCATTGATTCTACCACCTCTTCAGTGTCCCTCACCCCACACACGCCTTCCCTTCCCTACTCCATCGGGTCAGAATTCAAACTTCATCATCACAATCATCCCTTCTGCATGTAACTTCAGCTCCCTTGCATCCCTCTTGCTTTGTCACAACAATCCAGGTTAAATCTAACCATGCCTGCGCCCACACAGTTAAATGGAAGAGACATACATATAACCCAGCGCACTAGTTTTCATCAAACTGCAAAACCACTAACCTCATGTGGCTCCTGATGCTGATCAACAATCCCATTAGATTTTACTAGTCTACTTGTCAGTTTTTCACTGCCTCTCTTTTCTCCTCAAGCTTCCAATACTTTCTTCTCCCATCTTCTTCCTAAATAGCACTCCTTCTTCTTCACTGAGAAAACAGAAGCAACAAGTGACCACAATTACATCCATGTGATCACACTGATGCCCCAATTCTCTCCCTCCCTTCCTGCTACTATAGCTGTACTATCTCGCACTCCTCTCTAGAGTCCCAGAGCGCCAAAGCATCCTGGCAGGGGTGGGAGGCTAGAAGGGTTCATAGACGGCCTTGAGAAAGCCAACATCAATACCCTGGCAACAATGTCCTGACAGTCAACATAGCTTTGAAGGCTGCTAAGTTTTCCTGGCAGATATATTCTCTTCACCACTTCGTTTCCAAACTTGGCTGCACACAACACAACTCTCATCTGGCCAGATAACCAGGAAACCTGCCAAAAGGTCAAAGGAGTAAAGATGCATGGGTGAGGGTTTCCTTACAATATGGCTGCCAGGTAAGGATGAACTCTCAGCAGAAAGGTGGGTACAACTGGGTCACACTGGATGAAATGCAATATCATGTGAACTAGAAATGCTAGCTGACAACACTCCTGCACATTCCATCAGGAATCCAGGGAAGCATCAGTTTAACTTCAAAGTGTTTTTAATGGGAGGTAGCTATCCAACCTATACTGTAAAACTTGTACAATGAAATATAGATTCTTAGTATAACCTCTGTGGCAGCTCTCTATATATATGCATGGTCATTCGCAGCTGAAGCTTGACAATAGGTCATTTTTCTTCTGTCTAAACTGCAAGTAAACTATGGGCAGAATCTGTGGACCTGCTACCATGTCTAGCTCATGAATGACACATCGTGAGTCTTTAAAAAGCCTATTTAACACATAAATGACTAAAAGAGTCTTGGGGATGCAGGGCTGTCTGACTGTGTCAAGCTGTGTGGAAACTTGTTTGGCCCATAAAATGCAGGAAATGGGCATATAAATGACCTGTCCCACATCCAGTCCCTTAGTTTTCAGCAGGTCTGGAAGGAAGGGGCGGGGTGGACAGGTGGCACGCCGGCTCACTCACCTCGCCTGCCGTGTTAGCCAAAGCAATGAGATCCCGCTTGGGTGACCAGACCAGGAAAATGATCTCCTGCGGCAGCTGCTTCTCTCCCACCACCCGGAAGGACGGGAAACATGTCGCGAAACGCAACATGGGGGCGGCCCTGCAAGGACACCCCACTCGGAAGGCAGCAGGGACCCCCCCGCGGCCGCCCTGTCCCGGCCTGGTGCCTGTGGCACCTCGGTCCCCGGCCCTTCCTGCAGAGCCCCAAATGCGGCGGTACCTGAGAGATGCCCCACCGCAGGCAAGGCGGCCCAGGCAGCCTCTCCCTCCCTCCCGCCCCGCGCCAGCCGCGCGCCGCAGCTTCCCCGCCGCCCGGCGCGCGCGCTCCGGGCACTTCCGGGTCCCGGACTTCCTCGCGAGAGCTCGAGAGCGGTCTCCAGCCGCTGGAGCCACTTTGACAGCCTCAAATACAGCGGTGCTCAGTCCTGGTTGCTCAATAGAATCACCTCGGTTTTGTTGTTGTTGTTTTTTTAAACCCTTACCCGGGCAGCACTTCAGACCGATTAAAATATGGGCTTGGACCCTATTTATGAAAACGCTCTAGGTGCTTCCAGAGCCCTGCTCTTAAATCTGACATAAATATCTTGATTCTGAATCCCGTTTAAGCCTCACAACTTATTGCTAGTAGTGGCCCCATCTTCATACATGAGGACTGCGGGCTCCCCAAGATTTGTCCCACAGCTATTGCAGCATCTGCTGTATGAAGGAGTCTGGGCCACAAAAATGCACGGGACATGGGGTCTCCCCCTCAAAGGCTCACAGGTCAGCCTGGAAGGACACGTAAATCAGAACCTACCTGGTGCTTCTTGTTACAGACACATTTAAATATGTTAACTTGTTAAAAAGTTCCCACAAGTTATGAACCTGGCTAAGAGGATGTGACAGTACCACCCTGCGATGCTTGAACTTAAAATCTGTGGTACAAAGCCAGCTACCTTTCACTCCTTTTGCTTGTTCAAAGGAGAAAGCGGCAGGATTTCAGTTTTGAACGAGCCCCATCTTCCTCCCCCTCTCTATGGATCTAGCCCTGGGAAAAAGATGACAGAGGTAGACGAATTCATTCAGCAACAAGTGTCCGAGGCACTTTTTTGTGCCAGGCACTGTGTGTAACTCTTGATGCTTGCCCTGCTCCCTTTCGGAGATGGCCTTTTGTCCTTGCTTTTGCTGCAGTTTAGCATGGTCCCCCCAGTTCTACCAGAGGCCATATTCTAATGGGGAGAATGGACTTGCCTTTGTTCTTCATGAAATGCATTTTCAGATATTGTTTAATGTTCTGGGATGGTGTGTGGTTGTTAGCAGAACTGACACCGCCTCGGGTCCGTACAGTTCCTCCTGTCTTTCCACTGACCCTACGCAGGCCTGTAATGTGTGGTAAATCACTTCTTTTTGTTGTTAAGGGCTTTGTAGTTGATACTGTTTAATAACCTTGAGGACCAGGTGGCCTCTATGCTCTGTTAGTCCCCAAACAATGATGAAGACCTGTCCTGACTATTCCTGGCACACACAAGGCTAGTTCTCCATTCATAAATCTTAACTTAGGAACGTACTTCCTATTTCTCTAGGTGAGCTAAAAAATGGTCCCAATGACCCCTCAGCAGTGCTGGCTTCCCACGCAGTCACTGAAAGACTTCCTCATTCAGAGGAGAAGACACTGGATGTCACACTTCTAGTCTGCAAGGGTACCAAGCACCGCAATAGCATGAAACTCTGGTGACTGTCCAGCTAATAGGATAAAACTCGCCCCTCATATCTCTGAGATCTGCTTGCTCACTTTTGATGCCTTTTCTCCTTGCAGCCTTGATGAGGTACATTTATACACAATCTCCTGAAATCAAATGGCAGAGATCTTATCTTCTCTTTATTGCAATGACTTTCCAGCTGACCCTCAAGTAATTTAACCTATGTCCTAATGTTCCAATTCAAATCGCATCAAATGAGCTGGATTTTCCTGTGCATTTTGTTTAAGCTTTCCTTCCTTGGGCAGTTCTATCAGCATCTTATTATCATGTAGCACACAGTTGGGTTTGGAAGCATAAGTGACCGTTTCCATTCACTTGATGCTTTTACTGGGAAGGTGAGGAAAGGTGTTAGTCTGAACACCTGCTTCCCAGGGTTGTGGGAGGAGGATTGAGGCCACGCGTACTGCAGCTGGTCTGATATCACCATGGGCAGGACACAGCTCTATGAGCCAGTGAATACTCACAATGATGTCCACAGGTCCTGCCATCAACTGGCTGCTAACCTACAAGGGAAAATGGGCACAAAGAGTCGTGCTAATGCAGGGCATGATTTAAGTACCTGAAAAGGAGGAGAAATGAAAAGACACACAAACACACACCTGTTTTTACTTCCCTGGAAAGAAATGTCCTGGTTCCACTGGCGACACCAACAAGGGACATCGTGAAGGTGGTGGCATTAGACAAGGACCTTTCGTAGGCTTGTATTTAAAAGCTACAAGCATACCTTGTTTCATTTCACTTCACAGATACTGCTTTTTTATCTTTTTAAGAAAGTGAAGGTTTGTGGCAACCCTGTTATCAGATGATGGTTAGCATTTTTTTTTAGCAATAAAGTATTTTTTAATTCAGGTATGCATATTTTTAAAGACAATGCTATTGCACACTGCAGTGATATAAACATAACTTTTTTTTTTTTTTTTGGTGGCACCCACAGCATGAAGAAGTTCCTGGGCCAAGGATCGAACATGAGCCACAGCAATGACAACACCAAATCCTTAGCCGCTAGGCCACCAAGGAGCTCCCTAAACATAACTTGTATATGCACTGGGAAACCAAGAAGTTCATGTGACTCATCGAGGGGCTCGCTTTATCACGGTGGTCTGGAACTCAACCTGCACTACCTCTGCTGTCTGCCTGTGGTCAGACTTCTCCCAGATACTTAGGATTTATAGATTGTTCTGAAGGGGTCAGAAATCAACTTAAATGTTTTTCTTAAAATAACCTTGAAAGCTGAATTATTCTAAGTTTAAAGACTTCCAGACAAGGCTGCTGATCTTTCTCACACAGCACATCCCAACCTTTGAACCCTCAGTGTTGGAATAGTCCTCCTCTTCGTTCTAAATTCCTCCCAACATTGTTTAGGTCTTTTTTCAGTCCTTCCAAGAAAGAGAAAAGAGCACGCCTCTCCACATCTTAGGCACGCCGACTGTTAAGGGACTGAACTGTTTCCCCAAATCCACATGCTGAAGCCTGAATCCAGTACCTCAGAATGGGACTGTATCTAGAGAGACAAGGAGGTAAAATGAGGTCCTTAGGGTGGAACCTAATCCAGTGATCAGGACCCATATAAGAAGGGGACTTTGGAGACAAAGACACAACAGGAAAGCACACACACAGAAGAAAGACCATGTAAGGACATAGTGAGAAGGTGGCCATGTGCAAGCTAAGGAGAGAGGCCTCAGGAGAGCCAACCCTGCTGACCCCTTGATCTTGGACTTCCAGTCTCCAGAACTGTGAGAAAATAAATTGTTGTTTAACCCAGTCTGTGGTTTTTTTGTTATGGCAGCCTGGAAAATGAATGCACTGACCTCCTGAAAACCTCTAGGTTATTCTATGCTTTCAAGTTTTCATTGAGCACCTACAATACATAATTCATATTGAAGTGGGTACTGACATTAAGAAACTGAAACTTTTGGGGGAAACAGAATCTGTGAATATCAGCACAGAATAATACATGAACAGTGCCTCAAATGTGGGTGCAGAATAGCAAGAAGACCAGAGAGGAAGGTACAGCTGGTATCAGGGACTTATGGGAGGGACTTGGCCAGGGCCTTAAGGCTCCAAGAGACTTTAAGAGATGCTGTATAGAGGGAAATATTCCAAAGAAGAGAACGAGATGAAAAGATTGTGGAATACTGGAGAAATAAATTAAATATCTCACTGCATGTAAGGAAAACACTGAAATCTGATCATTCAGGGCCTACAGATAACTTTGATTTCATTACATTTTGTAATAGGAGTAAGAAGTAGAATGAAATCGAGTTGTAATTATTTAAGAAAAATGTCCTTTAAAAAGCTTAGAAAGTTGTACCTGTTAAATGTCAGGGATTTTCCCCCATTGTTGTTATGAGTAGGTTATCTTAATGTTCAGACATGTGGATTTCTAATTAGAACAAATGACCTCATCTCCCATCACACTTTACTTCCCAGAGACATTTTCTTCTCATTTTATTAGTTTATCCTCTGAGAAAAGAAAGAGATTAAGTCCTTAAAATTAGTACTAACTCAACACAAGAACAGAACCACCACATGTCCTATTTTTAACTCTCTAAGAAGTTTTAATGTACAGAATTCCTGATTATAAGGAACACCCTATGTGCTCGATTCTAAGATGGACTTATTTCCCACGTCGCAGTATTTCTGAAAAAAAAAAGACATCTAAAATTTAATATGTACAATTAATGAGATAGGTGTATTTTCTTCCCCCTAAGGTATGATTACATCAGTAGTGCATTTTACAATTGATGGTATCTTAAAACTAAGAAAATATAGTGAGGAAAATAACCACAGGTCATCAGTCCTGGTCTTTCAGGTGTCTGAGCCTCCGGAGAGATTTCAATAGATTTTTACCACAGTGTCATAAATGCCATGTTAGTCAGGCAATGTCTACCTCTATGCCCGAATCTGAGGGACACCCTCACGATAATTCTATGAGGTTCATATCTCATCCAGTCACCTTGAAATCTGCCCCTCCTATCACCATAGCAACCCATGTTAACAAGGGGGCCAGAGAAGAGTTTTCAGATGCTTGTTAAGTCCAGGAGCTCAGCTCATCTTCTGATGTCACCTGATTTATGAGGACCGCACAGATTAGGGCCATACCTGACCTACCAGGACCACAGTGATCAGAGCCACAACTGGAATATTCCACGTGAGGCATCACACCATGCTAACTCAAATCCGAGATACTTTCACTCACAGGGCTCTAGCTCAGCCCCAGCTGAGAGGCCTCCAAACCTGCCCTAAAATCGTTTGGGAAAGAAAGAAAAAGTCATTATATTGCAAACGCAGGCCCATTTAACACTCCTCAGTCTTAAGGAAATACTGTCAGATACCCAGCAGAGAAATGGGGAGACAAGTGTCCAAGCTACTGCCTTCAATGCTCTGCTCCTGGACCACCAGACGCTGACCATCAGCTCCGCAGCCAGCTTCACTCGTTAATGTTTCCCACCACTAACAGGAGAACTGAGAGCCAGGCTCACGCACCTCATTTAACTGAGCCATAAACCTGAGGTATAACTAGTATTGTCCCCGTTATCATAATAGGGCTTCCTGAGAGTGAGTGACCTGGCCAACAACATACAACCAGGAAGTGTCAGAATAGGAATGAGGAGTTTTAATCACCAAAATATCCTGCCTTCTGCTACTGCTTTTACAGAGAAGCGTACTGCCGAAGACACAATAACAGAGCAAGTCATAATTCTAAGTACCTCACTCATTCAACATTTAGGTGATTCAATACCATCAAAGGACAACTGAAAAAAGTACTTGAAAAATAAATATTTAATAATAATCTTTATATCTTTAGACTGCCTTTGTCAAAATTCTTTCCGTCATCTTCAGATTCTGTGTAAAAAAAAAAAACCCTGTACATTGTATCTCTCCTTACAGGTGGGGTTTTAGCCATTGTATGATATTTTAACATTTAATTTAAAATATCTAACAAGAGGAGTTCTTGTCGTGGTGCAGCAGAAACAAATCTGACTAGGAACCATGAGGTTGTGGATTTGATTCCTGGCCTCGCTCCGTGGGTTAAGGATCAGGCGTTGCCATGAGCTGTGGTGCAAGTCGAAGACGCAGCTCAGATCCTGCGTTGCTATGGCTGTGGTGTGGGCCAGCAGTGTAGCTCCAATTCGACCCCTAGCCTGGGAACCTCCATATGCCCTGAGTGTGGCCCTAAAAGGAAAAACAAATTAAATATCTAACAACATATACTTATGTTCAATGTAAACAAAACCTTAGGGGTTTTTCGTTTGTTTTCTTCATTTCTGGGCCGTACCTGTGGCATATGGAAGTTCCCAGGCTAGGAGTTGAATCAGACCTGCAGGTACTGGCCTACACCACAGCCAGAGCCACAGCAACTTGGGATCTGAGCTGCATCTGTGACCTATACCACACTTCACAGCAATGCTGGATCCTTAACTCACTGAGCGAGGCCAGGGATGGAACCCACAACCTCATGGATCCTGGTCAGGTTCGTAACCCACTGAGCAACAACAGAAACTTCCCAAACCTAAGGTTTTCATTTTCATTTTCTTCTTTCTTTCTGCAAAAGAATGCCCTCTTCCCATTTTTCAGAAAAAAAAAAAAAGAGGCTGAAATAATATGACTGGAAGAGATTTAAAAAGAGAAAAAAGGCACTGAGAGCTAGTAAACCAGCTAAGGATGGAACAAGCCCCCAGGTCTCCAAAAGGGCTGCTGGCAGGGGGTTTGGGGGTGTGTGTGAGGGGGTCTATAAACCAGCCAATACCACCTGCCTGTTTTCAAGCTTAGAAAGGTGCCTACCTTTGAAAGCAACAGAAGTTTTTTTTTTAAGTCCAGTGTGGCACTTTCAGAAAATGGCATCAAAGGTTGGACTATAAATCTTTCTTATTCTCAAGTCACTGGACATTTAAGAGCAAAAATATTGATGGGCTCGTTCTCTCCTTTTCTTCTTCCTTGTAACAGATGTATGATTCATGGATTGTCCTTTAGTGGTCTCCATTTTCATCTTACTGCTTTTTCTGTGCTTCTGCTTTCTGACAGCTCTGAAAAACAAGGCGCTAAATTATTTTGTAGAATGAGCACTGTGAATTATGTAATTATGTTGAAGTTTAATTAACTAGATAACCAAGTAAGAAAACAGAGGGGAAAGGAGTTACTGTATTATAAGCATAAATCCTCAGAATCCTAACCATGATAACAAGGAGATAGAGACCTGACCAAGCAGAATGTTTGAGGAAAGAAATTTCTTTGAAAGATGGTTACTACAGATTTAGAACAATCCGTTCAGAAACAAACACACCATAGAGGTAAAACAGTCAAGCTGATGAGTTGGGAGGTTTTTTTGGTTGGGGTTTTTGGTTTTTGTTTTGCTACATCTGTACTGCTCTACTCAGCACTTCAATCTCCAAATTCCTACATGACATTTTTCAGAAAACAGACCGATACAGTGGCAGTTAACAGTGGCAGAAAAATGAAATAGCACAATGGAAAAAACTGCCGATGCTTAAAGAGGCCCATCTTATGGTCCTACAGCTAAGTCTCCTTTCCTCAGTAGATCAGAAAGCCCTGACAAGTGCCATGCAGGACTGTCCACGTTTTGTGGTCTCTTCTTGAAGACCAGCTGCAAAATCAGCAAGTTGGAACTCATGCTCTGAAAACACGAAACCACACCAGAAACAAACAGACAAAGACCATAACCAGGTCCTTTGCTTTTGATGCTCTCTGAACTAAGCTGCAGGCACCCTATAACTGAGAAAGGTTACTGGTCTGTTCATTCCCTTTCTCCAAGCTAGCAGAAATCATGCCATTCATCAGCTCTCACACGAAGGGATGGGCTGGGGCTGCCAGCACTGGCAAACCTGGAGGCTTCCACGGCTGCCCAGCCATCTCATTAGCTTCACTCCTCCCAAACCACCACAGGTCCCAGAGGAAGGCTTCCTGATCTTCCCAGAACCAGAACATGGGAAAGAAGCCTCATAAACAGTATACAATCTTCTACCGGACCAAGCTCAAGCCAGTCTTTTTGTTCATTCGATATATATATTAAGAGGTGTTGGGAGTAGAAAAATGATGGCACACGATCTTCGGCTTCAAGGAGTTGGGAGACTGAAACAAGGCAGATGTCACCCTTCCCTTTCCTTCCCCCCAATTTTTTTTTTTAGGGGAAGAAACTGAGACTATGAAATCCATTCAGTGAGGAAGTGGCAGAATTGGCCTGATTCAAGAAACGGTGCTCTTAATTACCTGGTATTTCATACTCTACTATAAATTATTCAGGAATGTAAAATGCTAAGCATATAGTAATTACTACATAAATATTAGCTATTATTGGTAGCTCCACATGCCTACTATTCAGAGTTTGGCTTGGCAACTTTATATTTTTCCATATTTAGATTTTGCACTATGGACTGGGGTATTCTCAGTTCTAAACAAAACATATGAAACTGTCATCTTTATATTGTATTGTGTATGTTACACATGTCTTTCTCTCCAGCCATTTTTTTAAAAGTAGGATAATGTCCTAATAAGTGATGACTTAGCAAATTTAATAAAGTCTAATCTCTTGATGGCAAAGAAAATGAAGCTATACATGCCTGTATACAAAATAAAAAAAACCCCTTTCTTTGATTTTTTCCACTCAAATAAGAACTAAACATTTCACTAGAACCTAAGTAAACAAAAACAGAAAGAAAATATTCATGTGTAATATGATTGTTAAACAAAACTCACCAGAAGTAAAGTCTTTCAACAGTGGTAAACTGGGTATAAATCAAATGTTATATTTTGTCTTAAAATTGAACTGACCTACAGTCTCCCAAGGCAACAGAAATAAAGGCAAAAATAAGCCCTTGGGACCTAATCAAACTGACAAGCTTTTGCACAGCAAAGGAAACCATAAAAAAACAAAAAGACAACTTATAGAATGGGAGAAAGTAGTTTCAAATGATGCAGCTGACAAGGGATTAATCTCTAAAATATACAAACAACTCATACAACTCAACAGCAAAAAAGCCAACAACCCAATGGAAAAATGGACAAAAGACCTGAATAGACATTTCTCCAAAGAATACATACAGATGGCCAACATGCACGTGAAAAAATGCTCAACATCACTGATTATTAGAGAAATGCAAATCAAAACTACCACCTCACACCAGTCAGAATGGCCATTATTAATCAGTCTACAAGTAACAAATGCTGGAGGAGGTGTGGAGAAAAGGGAAGCCTCCTGCTCTGTTGGTGGGAATGTAAGCTGGTACAACCACTATGGAAAACAACATGGAGGTACCTCAGAAATCTACACATAGAACTACCATATGACCCAGCAATCCCACTCTTGGGCATATATCTGGACAAAACTTTCCTTGAAAAAGATACATGCACTTGCATGTTCGCTGCAGCACTATTCACAACAGCCAAGACATGGAAACAACTTAAATGTCCATTGACAAATGAATGGATTAAGAAGATGTGGTATATATACACAATGGAATACTACTCAGCCATAAAAAAGAACAAATTAATGCCATCTGTAGCAACCATGGATGGAACTAGAGACTCTCATACTAAGTGAAGTATGTCAGAAAGAGAAAGACAAATAACATATCACTTATATCTGGACTCTAACATATGGCACAAATGAACCTTTCCACAGAAAAGAAAATCATGGACATGGAGAACAGACTTGTGGTTGCCAAGGGGGAGGGGGAGGGAGTGGGATAGACTGGAAAAATAGATGCAAACTATTGCCTTTGGAATGGACAAGCAATGAGATCCTGCTGTATAGCACTGGGAACTATGTCTAGTCACTTATGATGGAGCATGATAATATGAGAAAAAAGAATGTATACATGTGTGTGCGACTGGGGTCACCTTGCTGTACAGTAGAAAATTGACAGAACACTGTAAACCAGCTATAATGGAAGAAATAAAAATCATTATAAAGTTAAAAAAAATTAAACTACCTAGTATTTGTCCTCTAAATTATAGGTATTTAAGTAACTGTAAAAATGAGCTCTAACCACAAGAGGGAGCCAGCATCATTGCAGTTTACAACCAAAGGAAAATACTAAAGAAAACCAAATTAACATAAGACAGTGATAAAACACGTAAGAAGGAAAGCTCTTTTATGCTATATATGCTTAAAAGAAAAAAACTACTAAAATTTTTTACTTTATATATAGAAAAAATTTTGCCTTGTCAATTTCATTGTAAAATTTTTTTTTGAAAGCAATACCTGAAGATAACTCTTAGCAGGAGTTTAGAAGTCTTCTCTAAGAGAAGAAAGTAATACTATTTAAGAATTATCAGGTGGTATACCACATCCTAAGGGGTTTGCTCTTTGAATTCAACTTGATAAAATATGGTATTAAAAGATACTAGATGATTTTCCTCAATGAAAACAATATATTAGGAGTTCCCACTGTGGTTCAGCGGTTAAGGAACCCAACTAGCATCCAGGAGGACGCAGGTTCGATCCCTGGCCTTGCTCAGTGGGTTAAGGGTCTGGAATTGCCGTGAGCTGTGGTGTAGGCTGCTGATGCGGCTCAGATTCAGCATTGCTGTGGCTGTGGTATAGGCCAGCGGCTACAGCTCTGAATGGACCCCTAGCCTGGGAACCTCCATATGTTGCAGGTGTGGCCCTAAAAGACTATACACACACACACACACACACACACACACACACACACTACTTATATATATATATATATATATATATATATATATATACACACATACACACACATTACTAATATATACACATATATATATTACTACCAAATAGACTAGCCAGGGTTATTTAAGAACCAATGAAGAGTCTATATTATCAAAATGCAAACCCAGTTTCCATGGGTCATGAGATCCCAGAATCAAAGGCTGAGCTTGTTACTAACTCCTGTTTGCAACCAGAATTACACTGTAAACAGTGCAACAACCCCATATCAATACTTTATTAGGTTGTATTCTATTCTTGAAGGTTTATAAGGAAGAATATTTTATAAAATTCTTTAATACACCTCTTTAAGTAATTTTAAAAATTCCACTTTTACCCTGGGCTACTTAGTGGAAATAATTATTACAAGTAAATTTGATAAAAAGCAATGGAAAAGGTAGTTTAAATAGTTGGAAGAATTCAAATGGCTGGGCTTTAATGGAAAAACATTAATTTCCACTGACCAAAAAAATAAAAACAAACGGAGAAAAACTCTGATATAAACATAAGCAGTTACTGAAACACCAGATATTTCTAATACTAATTGTTTTTTTCATCACAAGTCATAAGATAGCTCAAAATTTTTATCCTCATCTCAATTTTCAGGCTATCTTAATTGGCTATCTGGTTTGCACATAATACAACAAGACGGCTCAGTACCTATCATCCCTTCAGTTTAAAAGGAAAAAGTACAAACACTCAAGTTAATCCAGTTGAAATAACCATGGTTTTTCTAAATATATGACTGTCATTGGTATAACCTGGCTTCCTATATAAATTATATAGGAAGTTAGATACTTTCATCCTTTTATTTTGATTATTTTCATGTCTCACCTGTAAAATTATAAGCTCTTTCATTCATTTCCCTCCCCCTATATAGGAAAACCATATCTAACAGTGAAAGCAACAATTCATTTACTTTAGCACTTCCAGAACCTCTGACTATTGAATACTTCCGCAGATTGCTCAGTACAAATACACAAGGAAATTTTTTTTTCTAGTAAGTAAAAGAATTCAACTAACGTGTTAACTTTCTTCGTTGTAGAGATGTTGGGACAAGTACTGCGTTTATGATCTAATTCACCACAAATAAAGCAGCCGTCTTTAGGGCCCTGGCAAGAATGATCTGGAAGAGCGCAGTGACTGCAAGTATTACAGTGGATCCAGGCTGTAAAATAAAAATTGGGTTTTAGAAGAGGTTCATTTAATGTAATTTTTCATTTGATTAACCTTTATGATAAGGAAGCATGAACAGTGTTTACTTCAAATAGTTCTGATTGCTTCGCACAGCTACTTATAATTTGGCTAAAGGCCAAGGTTAAGAGGTTGGAATCCCACGTAAATCAGCTAACTTCTTTCTGACACATGGCAACAAATCCAGCCCTTCTCTAACGAGTCATATGCTTAGGGCCACTGACACAATGATACAAAACTGCACTAAATAAGCCAAACCAAATGCCACACTGAAACAGGGTAGCATTCATGTCTCTCTCTGAAGGAGAGAATGTACATTTTGGTAATCGTAAGTTAAAAAGTAAAATGAATCCAAGTCACTCTATTAATTTTTTTTCTTTTGTAAATACCGTTAACTAAAAATCCTCTTTAGATGAAGAAAAACTCAAATGTTTGCATGGGAGCTCAACTCTTAAGTCTAAATACTTACAAGGCTTTACACACTTTTTGCAAAGAAAGCAATGGTTCCATTTTCTGCCATCCTACAAAAACAATTTTTAAATTATGCTTAATTTGTCATTAAAAATCAAGTTCCACAATTAAAAATTAAAATGTCTTATTAAAATTTGTGTAAATTATTCATTCCTTATTTCTCACTTTCCTGGGCTTTACAATTAAATACTTTGATTTTAATTTATGCACTTCTCCACTCAACTCAAATGCCTCCTTGATGGGCCCCAATTTCCTTAACTCTAAAACTAGGCGATTTATCTAAAAGATCTTGAAAGTCCACTCCAGATCAAGCAACCCAATCTGCATAAAGAAGAACTCAATGAAAATTTTAGGAGAATTAATGATTCATAATTTTTATGTGTCTACCTGGCATAATCCTTAATAACATTCATAATTTGAGAACTTAATGTAATTTAGAAGGAAAGAAATTACAGGTTACTATTTGGGTAATTTTAAAACTCTGAAATAGGTTCCCATCGTGGCTCAGTAGTTAGCAAACTCGACTACCATCCAAGAAGACGCGGGTTCTATTCCTGGCCTCACTCAGTGGGTTAAGGATTCAGCGTTACTGTGAGCTGTGGTGTAGGTGGCAGACGAGGCTCAGATTCAGCTGTTGCTGTGGCTCTGGTGTAGGCTGGCGGCTACAGCCCTGATTCGACCCCTAGCCTGGGAACCTCCATATGCCGCCAGTGTGGCCCTAAAGGACCAAACAAACAAACAAGTAAAACTCTGAAATAAAACACACCTAGAGAAGAGCATGAAACACATATGCCCAGTTTAATGAGTATTATAAAGTGAACGCTGATGAACCCAGCACAGAGACAGAAAGAACACCAAATGTCCCTCGACACTGGCCCACACGCCTGCCCTTCCCAAGCCAGCATTCCTTCTTCCCCACTCAGAAACATCTATCCTGGCTTTTGTGATGATCACTTCCTTTGTTTATTTTTGCGACATATAGGTGCATCTCTAAATAATAACATTTTGTCCTCCTCATCTTGTACTTTGCATGATCTGAACATAATTTTTTTTTAATGAAGAATACAGGTAATTTCTAAACTAAATGAAAATCTATAGAATCAGATGCGTTACCACAGTTAAAAACCAGCATAACCAGTAAAAAAAATTATAAAGTTATGACAAATGTACTTTCCAACAGTTATAAAAACACAGCCTTTCCTTTGGAGAATGATACGTGCTTATCAGCCAATTAAACGTCACATGTTCTCTCTGACTGGATTTAGTTAAAAGAACAGCACAATCTAAGGGTGATCCCACCTTCCTAAAAACAGAGGAGGTATGCCCCTCATAGTCCTTCCGCACCTGTCAAGAGCCTTGTCTGCTAGGGCTCTGGGAGGCTGAGGGGCAAATGAGTTAGTCCGTGTAGGATGTCCTAGTTCATAGGATAGCCTGGCACTTGAAAAGTGCACAACACATGTTATTAATTAATTAGTACCTCATCAGAACAACGATGGCATCTAATAGTTCAATGCCTTATTTGAAACATCTTAATTTTGCCCTCACAAAATGTAGCTCTCATTTACTGACTTATTTGAAGCACTACTAATTCTAGCAGTCATACAGTACCATATAAAAATAACCCAAATAGTTGTTAAAGATGATGAAGGCAACTAAGTATGTTTAAAAGACTATTGTACTTTAAAATTAGAGAAAAATATTGTATTAAAGTGTAATTCATCATTGATATTAATATAAATATTTTAAAAAATAAACAAATATAATGAAACTTGTGAACTAAAATAAAACTAATATATCTGAGTAAAAACACATTCTAAAAAAGTTCCCTCATGGCCTAATGGTTAAGGATTCAATGTGGTCACTGCAGTGACTCAGGTTCAATCCCTGGCCCAAGAACTTCTGCATGCCACAGGTGTAGAAAGAAACAAAACAAAAAACCAAACCAGACCAAAAAAAATTCTAAAGAAATCTATACCTTGGATGTGCAAGAATTACAGTGTTCACAGTGTTGATTCTCTACAGAAACATATCGTTGACACAGAGAGCAAAATCTAAGGAGAAAAGAAAGAAAAATCAGCTGCATATACTTACTGAGATTCACAAACCCTAAAAGTACACAGGGCATTCATTACAAAAACTGGGTGTAATTCCAATTAAATTCAATAAAA
The DNA here is from genome assembly GCF_016906955.1 of Phacochoerus africanus. Taxonomy (NCBI): domain Eukaryota; kingdom Metazoa; phylum Chordata; class Mammalia; order Artiodactyla; family Suidae; genus Phacochoerus; species Phacochoerus africanus. The sequence continues at coordinate 19,210,964 of NC_062553.1, read as the reverse complement.
CATTATGGGCCAAATTTAAAAGTAACGGAAGAACTACATGGGTCAATAGTAAAAGCATTTTGGTGTCAGAAACAAAGAACTTTAATTTTAGTGACTCACGTATTTCAAGGTCCCTCTGTGATCTTACCTGTACCCTTCTTCAATGGGAAGGACTATTTTGTTGGGCGGGATATTGGTGAAAATCCGCACAGGAGATTGTTTCCGCCCTCTCTTTCCATGTTTATAAAGTGCGTGATTATCATAATCTACCTAGAAAGTTAAAAAAAAATAAGAAGAAAGATTTCTCAAATGAGTCAACATACATTCAGATTCTTTAACCAATAAATGGACAAAATGATGCCAAAGTACAAATTAAATCGAAGTATTTAATAAGAATGTATTTATTTATTTATTTTTTTAGGGCCACACCCAGGGTAGGGGATCTAATCAGAGCTACAGCTGCTGGCCTACACCACAGCCACAGCAACGCCGGATCCTTAACCCACTGAGGGAGGCCAGGGATCGAGCCCGAAACCTCATGGTTCCTAGTCGGATTCGATTCCACTGCGCCACGACAAGAACTCCAAGAATTTCTTAAAAACAAGAGTGTACTTATTAATCAGCCCCAGAGAGGTCTCTACGAGGGTAAAACTTCATTATAAAAAAGGTAAACTTTGTTATGATAAATTCATGTTACCTAGGATTAAAACAACAACACCAATCTCTTATCCAACGCAAAAGACTTTGCAAAAAGGCCATTATGTAATTAAGAATTTAGCTTTGGCGTGAAAAAAAATTCCACCTCTGATGATCTGTGCCAGCTTGGTTAGGCTTTTCGTTTTTTGCACGTGAAATCCATGAAATCCACCTGGGGCCAGTTTTCAGCTGCCCGAGGCTCCGTGAGGCTTCAGTCCCGCCTTCCACCATCACCCCGACAGAGCCAGGTTTGGGGGCCAGGCAGTGGCTCCGCCACTCACTTGCTATGTGACCTCGGGCAAGCCTGCATCATTTTCATCTGGGAAAAGAGGCTACTGATACTTAGAGCAGCTGTGGACATGAAAGGAGACGGAGTGTGTAATCACTGAGTTCAGCGCCCGGCACATGGTGGCGACAGAAGGATGGAGATGAAGACAGAGACCCTTGACTGCAGCTGTTCTCCCCACAATGACTGTTTCAAACGTTCACCTCCCTCCAGATCCCTACCTCAACTTTCCGTTTCAGCAGATTGCCTGGAAAGTAAGCTGAAGCCAACAAGCATGATTTCTACTAGCTTCTTGCTCCTGTCTCCTCCTCCACCCTGTCATCCATATACATTCTCAGGTTGTTTTTAAACCTGCCACGAATTACCTGGCCACTAAAGTCCACCTTTCTTCAGATCAGCGATTGTCAAAGTGTGGTGCCTGGATCAGCAACATCAGCATCACCTTGGGATCTTGTTAGAAATGCAAATTCTTGGAGTTCCTGTCAAGGCTCAGTGGAAATGAATCTGGCTAGTATCCATGAGGATGCAGGTTCTATCCCTGGCCCTTGCTCAGTGGGTTAAGGTCTGGTGTTGCCGGGAGCTGTGGTGTAGGTCACAGACCACGGCTCGGCTCTGGCGTGGCTGTGGCTGTGGCACAGGCCAGCGGCTACAGCTCCAATTCAACCCCTAACCTGGGAACTTCCATATGTTTCAGGTGCGGCCCTAAAAAAAAAAAAAAAAAAAAGAAAGAAATGCAAATTCTTGCCCCATCCAGGACCTCATAACCCAGAAACTCTGGGGGTGGAGCCCTAGAAATCTGTATTTTTAACAAACCCCCTGCCATACTAAAGTTAGAGAATGACTGCTTTAGATTATTCCAAAGAATATCCTGAAATTTTTATAAGGTTCACACAGGTAGATCCCAACTTTCAAGTACGTTGTAATAAACTATTTAGATCCTAAATAAGATTACACTTAAGAATATACAACAGAACTGACTGGCAAGCTAACTCTCTAATGAGAGCACTGCAAAGATGTAAGAAATCAATGACAAGAGAGGCCTTTAGTGGCAGATTCCCAGGCTCTCTATTTGGCCACGCTCATGGTGCTGGATTTATAGGTGAGTAACTTTAGAAACACTGATTAACAAGCTTCAGCAGTGGGGAGAAAAAGGAAGCCGAGGAGGAGGAGATCCCGCTAAGTGAGGCATGGTGGGGAAAAAACCCCTAGGGCGTTCTGCGTGGCGAGCAGGTGAAAGCCGGTGCAGGCTCACAGGTGGCCTCCACGCAAGTGTAACATCAAGCAAAGGAAGAGACAAAGGAAGCAAGAAGGGAAGCTTAGATCACACTGGAAGCCCTCCGTTCAGCCACTACGGCTGAAGAGAGACATTAATAAAACCAGTTCGTTTCTATTGAAAGTAATGGGGATGCACAGGATTTAGAGTTGAACAGATTGGGGGTGTTTGGGTTTATTCAGAGAAGAGACGGCTGGGAGGATCTGAAAGCTCTTCTATAACTGAAGGGGCGTCATGTGGAATAGACGTTAGACTTATCCTTTACTGCTTTGGAAAAGAGGAGGAGGACCAGTGGTTAGAAGTTAATAGGGAGCACATTTTATCTCCACGTGAGAAAATTTTCTAACGATTAAAGCTATTACATAAATTGAGTTGCCTTGTAAGGCTGTAGGGCTTTGCTCACTGAGAGCATTCAAGTGAGGCTAGACGACTGCCTGTCGTGAATTTAGTGGGGAGGAGGATTATGACGCTGGGAAGTTAGCCCATGTTAGCTCTATATTGTCTTTCCAACTTTAAAATTCTATGAATATATGTTACCCCTTAGAAGCTAAGGTAGAAAAGTAGACTTTACTTCAAAATCACCTTAAAACAGTATCTTACGTAGTTTTCTTTAAAAGTAATTTAAATTCATAATTTTTCCCTAATGCACCTCCTCTTTGTACTCGGTAAATATATGGTACCTTATCAAATCCAACAAAGATATTTTCAACATCGATGAGTGTCATAACAAAAAAAATTCTTCCCAAGAGAAACTTAATGAAGATTTTCACATGCTGGAAAAGAGTATCTTAGAAAGATTTTTAGTAAATGGAACATTCCATGCAACACAATAGATAGCAGATGGAACAGAGGGAAGACAGAACAATTTCTTTATGGTAACCCAAGGAGTCAGAGAATGTGTGCATCGGGAAGGTGGTTGATTACTTGATTTTACATAACCTAATTGAGATTATTATTATTTTTAAATGTGGGTTTGTTGTGCTAATTAACTATAAACATATGGTATGTAAAATGCATGCTGCTAGGGTAAATTAATGTACCTCTAACATACATCCATATTTCATAGCTTCATCCACACAAATAAACCTCCTATGGAAGCGCGGTAAAGCAAACACAATTTTGCAAATTGCCCATCACTAGTGGTAGAGCTGATACACCATTTTCCCATCATTATCCCTGACATTTTACTCACAATGATGATGAGAGGCACTTTCAAATAGAAAATTTCTCCCATGGAACTGATTAATGTGATGAAGTACTGTATAGAAATGAGGGAAAGCACAAAATCTCTGCAATTCCTAACTTTTAATTTTATCTATACGCAAATTTCTCCTGCAACAAGAGACTGAAACAAGTTAGATGGAAACCAGGACATTCAACTCGACAAATGTTTATTTTGTACCTACTATGCTCCAGGCATCATGCCAGGAAATAAGGATTAAATTTAACAGAGTATGTACCTGTATTGTCATAACTCCCTAAATTGTATCCTGTTTAATTCCAGTATATTCAAAAGATGCCAAGGGAACTCTTCAGCTCCATCGACCAATTTCGACCACAGCAATAAGGTTTTTTAGTCACATTCACTATATTCCATGTAACCTCTTATTTTAAATACCATGTGATGATGTTATTCCTCATCACTTTAAAAACATCACGTTTTATGCTTCTTATGTTTATTATATATTGCGTTTTGAGAATTCACCTGTCATCTTATAATTTACAATTATTTCTCAGAAATGCCCGCCAAAATATCTTCATTTCTGAACAAGAAACCAGCCTTGAAAAACATAGTTTTCTAAAAAAGGATGATTTAGGAGTTCCCGTTGTGGCGCAGCAGAAACAAATCCAACTAGGAATGGTGAGGTTGCGGGTTCGATCCCTGGCCTCGATTAGTGGGTTAAGAACCTGGCGTTGCCATGAGCTGTGGTGTAGGTCGCAGATGTGGCTTGGATCTGGCGTTGCTGTGTGGTAGGCCGACAGCTGTAGCTCCGATTTGACCTCTAGCCAGGGAACCTCCATATGCAGCGGGTGCACCTTTAAATAGCAAGAAAAAAAAAAAAATCCCCTTTTAAAAAAACAAAGACGGAGTTCCTGCTGTGGTGCAGTGGTTTAAGGATCTGGCATTGCTGAAGCTGTGGCGTAGGTCGCAGCTGTGACTTGGATTTGATCCCAATCCAGACAAATGTCCCATATTAAGCAGAAACAAAAGCACATTCAAGGTGGAAGGGAAGTGAGATGGTCTAGTTCAGATATGGCCAATACAGGACCTGAAAGTCACCACCAGTCCCTGACCCTGACCCTGACCCTGAGGCCTGTGGCAGCCATCACTAATCAATCACACTATTCTCTGCCACTGAGCCTGGTATTCTCAACAAACTCTCCAGTCACTACCAATTTATCAGGCTTAGCTCTGAAAGTAAAATTTACCTGCCATCCCTTTTCTGGTTCAATCACTTTATTTTATAGGTAAGGAAGCAGAGACCTGGAAAGATAAAGTGACTTCCCTCAAGATTAAATAGCTTCAAAAGGCTGTGCTAAGACTCAAACTTCTTCTGACTCTAAATCAGAATTTCTTTTCATTATCACATCCTTCCTTTCTAATCTGCCCTTAATAAAACTCGTGCTTTTCTAGGTCTTTGATAACTATTTTATTCTGTACTCATCAAGTGCTTTATCACTGAAGAATCTGCACGATTTATATTTTATGAAGATTTGCAGCATTTCCACTTTCCTCTCACTTGAAAAGTATTTCCAAAAAGGAGATTTAGTGATTTTTTTTTTTCCTACTGCATTGTGGCTTGGGGGCTTAAAATCAACTCAGGCAATGTCAGAAAGAAGCCCTAATCAAGGTCTACGGGAAAAGAACTGTGAAGGAGGAGCAGAGACGATCAAAATTTTCATTTGATGAGAGTGGCTAATATAAAGGGGGAAAAATTACCATGAAATGAAGTTAAAGTAACAACAAAAAAAGAATGCAAAAGGCTAAGAAGGGGTAATAAGTCCAGAGACATTTTCAAAAAAAAAAAAAATCAGAAAAATTATCAAAGGGAGGTACAACAAATAAGGTTTTCATACATCCTAAGGAGATTTGGCAAAATCAGCTTCTCCAACTGAACACGCAATGGGCAGTAGTAGTGTTCTTATCTTTCGCAAGAATCATGAAAAACAAAGATTTGTTTTATAAGTTTTATTCTAATTTTTCTTTCCAAAGTTTGACTTTCTGGCTATTGAAAAAACGGTTTTTCTAACTAGGCCACGTATCAGATGTGGTGAACCTTTTTCACCAGGGCACTGACTTACATCATTGTTTTTAATAAGCTTGGACTTTGGAACTATTTCTCGGAACTGAAACTCCAATCTTTCCAAAGCTCCTGTACATGTTGAATGAATAACTGAACGAAAGAGAGATTGAAATCTGGAGTTGAAAGGAACTGGGTTTTAATCCTGCTTCTGCCACTTCCTAGCTAGGCCCACACATTTTACCTAACTCTCTGGCACTCATCTTACCTGTTAGATGAGCACAGTGGTAATATACCCGCTTGGTAAGGTGTTAGGAATTATTTGCGATAACACGTTAAAAGGCTTAGCCTTGTGCCTGACACACAACACATGCAGAGGAAGGTTACTGCTGTCGGCATGGTCACAGCCATCCCTAGACTGTCATCCCTCATACAGTCCCCGAGTGGGGGTAAAACTCTTCTTTCTTCAGGTCTTTTTTTGTGCAGTACCTGAGACACTAAAATGGCAAAACACGTTATCCCTCAGAAAACGGTTTTGTCCACATTTAGAGACGAGTTTTCACTGTGGACAAGGGTTTGAAATGGTGAGGAGGCAAAAGAAGGCAGGTCTAGAATAAAGCCCATGAGAGCAATTAATGCGAAGTAATGAATGACCGTTTGTTTAGACAGCCTACGTTACTAGGAGAGCGGACACGAAGGCAGGAGGAGGTGGAGGGCGGGGATGCGAGGAGGAGGTCGGGTGAGCCGGTTCTGGATCTGCACACACGCACCCCAGCAACTCTGCTTCCCTGTCACCCCACGACCTTGGGCACACCCCTCCTCGGCCCCTGGCATCCTCTGAGTAGCAGAGGAAAGTGCATGTGGCCTTCCACCCACCAGCAAAAGCGATTTGCTTCTGCAGAACCTCCAAACAGAGAAAACCCACATTCATAATGATGATCCTGGGGGCGCTTCGCCTGGTGATAAAAGATTAGATCATTTGGTCTCCAACCCAGCTGCCCTTCAGAATCACCTGGGAAGCTGGGTACAATCATTTTTCTTAGGGCTTTACCCTCTGATTTGGATATAGTAGGTTTATAGATACCTAAGAATCTATATTTTTAATAAGCACCTTAGAGCTTAGAGACATGTAGGAACCAGTGCACTAAGTTACCTACGGTATGGTCTTAGTGTTTTATACAGCTTATCGTGTATACATTTAATGAAACTGATGGACAGTCATATCAGAATATTTATTTAAGCAGAAAATCCATTCCTCGACCATGCCAGAAAACAGAATATTTACTATACCTGGTAATCCAGCATGCAGAAGCTTGGGAAAAACTGACAAATTCGGGCTTCGAAAAAATAGGGGAAAATCCAGAATATGGGTAATTCTTTGTGCCCGTTATCTAATGGATCACAAAAGAAAACAAGAGAAAAGCAAATTAGGGACTGATATTATAAGGAAAAAAAATAAAGCAGCCAGGTGTAACTGAAAAACATCTGGTACTGGGAGAAATTGTAATCCTTCAAAAACCCAAATCATACAAAAGGAGAAACTATGTACCGCAACGCCATTTACAGTTTGACCTTTCCCCAAAGTCAATGGAAACGTTCTGTTGTATCCAAACACAGCTACACAGGATATGCATATCCCTATAGTCTAGGCAAATATAATACCAAAAAAGTGAGAAATTAAAAATGAGCGTGACTTCGAAGCACAAAGGTGGCTGTGACGTGGTGGAAGGGTTCCTGGATCAGAAGGCAGAAGGCCTTGGGTCCGAATCCCAGCTCCGCCATAACTCATTCTCCAGCTCTCGGGGTGAATCCATCTTTTCTGAATCAAGAGGCTTATGAACAATTTTATCAAAATTAATTTTTATAAGAGACAGAGGACACAGCTATTAGTTACAGAGCACCTAGTACAGGCTAAACACAATGCTAAATACGTTCTAAGTGTTAACTCCTTTCAATAACCCCTGGAATTTAGTAGTCCCATTTTACAGATAGAAAACTGAAGCTTCAAAATATACGCAATTTGTCTAAATCCATGCAGCTAACAAGCAGCAGAATGGAATTCAAGCCCACAAACCTCCTTATTGCTTCCTCAACAACAGTGACTTTATCCACTCTGATAAGTAGACTTCAGAACCAAAAATAAGTGGAATACTTAGCATTATGAGTCATGTTTTAGACTTCATCTGCATTCTGTCCCCAAAGCACACGATTTATATAGCACAATTAATGGAGAAGCTTGATCACAAATTCCTGACACTCATATTTATCAACTTTCCAGCTGGAAACTGAAAAATGATTGTCCTGACTAATTAGATAATTATAAAAAACACTCTTAAGTTCTAAGACACTTGAAACTGAATGTCCCCCAGTCATTGATCCCCTGCTAGGGTCGAGTGTGTCACCAAGAACCACTGTTAGGCTGCTGGATAGCCAAGCTTCCCACACAACTCTTAGAATGGTTTAGAGCTTGGCCCAGAGGCTGGGGCCCTCCTGGAGCTCCGGGTAAGACTTTGGGAAGAGGGACTGGAAGCTCCATGAGGGCAGAGACAAGTGTCTGTCTCCACTACTCCATCCCCAGCACCTAAACAGTATCTGGAACACAGTGGCCGTTCAGTAAACATTTGCTGAATAAATGACAACAGTCCACTGCTACTCTTCATAATGTCCCCTTATGCCCACCATAAACAAATATTTTACCTATGAGCCATTTTAAAAACCCATGATTAGAACAATACAGAGTATATCATGATGATAAAGTCATTATCAAATAAGTCTATTTTTTTAAAAAAAGAAGAGAACCCAAGACATGAATCGGTGCTCTGATTCGCTGAGCTCTGCTCATACTCGACAGGAAGTAGATACACAGATGCATGTTTATTTTGCAGTAAGTAATAAATTACATACCTTGGCTTTGACCTTCTTTCCACATAGCAATTAACTTCTTGAATGTAACAGCCAGAGGTTCAACCAAGCCACCAAAGGGAGGATCTGTCACCATAATGACTCCTTCACCTTTATCTTCCTGGAGAAACGTTCTGCACACGTCAAGGGCAGCCTGGAACAAATACACATTCATCTCGAGATTAGGACCAGCAGGAGGCACTTCATCCTATTCAGAGGAGAATGTATGAGGCTCCATCTCACCCTTCCTGCCTCCCAGAATCCCTCAGTGACATCCTGAAGCCGCTCTCATTCAGCCCCGTGAGATTTTTATCTTTGGGTTCCTTGATAAATGGGTTTTTTAAATTGTGAATTCAAACACGATCACTATCAGAGGTCTACACATTTCAAATGGGTAAATTAAAAAATTAAATTTAGTAACCTAAGAGAGAAACTCACTACCCACGGAGACTATCTAAAACGCTAAACTCGGTTCAAAAAACAGAAGCGGGGACTGTGCTAAACACTGGAGACACAAAAACAAATAAGACATTCTTCCTACTGGTTAGTCCACCACTGGAAGTTCAGTTTAATAAGAGCCACAAATTACCAGTTAAACAGGCACGTGTTTCTGAGCACCACGTAAAGGACAGGCACATGTGAACATGCAACGTAAGGAAATGAAGGTTCACAAATAACAGAATTTATCCAGACCATGAAATCATGTTACTAACACCGTTCACAACAAACTGAAGTGTTTTTAGTAATTGCAAAGTTAACATTAAAAATCCTAGAAGTTAATAAGGATCCAGCATTGTCACTGCTGTGGCGTGGGTTCGATCCTTGACCTGGAACTTCCATGTGCCATGGGCACAACCAAAAAAAAAAAAAAATTCTAGGATATTTATCACTTTTTGCTTTGAGACAAATCAATAAGAGATAGACCTGTAACAGTAGCTCTAGCCTACTGACTTTGTAGTTGCTTTCAAGTACTTACCTATAAAAGCAAATAAAAACTTCCGGAATACAGAATGGCAGAAGATTTTAAAGTTTAATGGCATTTAAAATTTAATAAACCTATAAGTACTTTATAATAAAATGTATATCGTTCTACTACTAAGTCAACTTAGAAGACCCAATTGATGAAAGGAAAAAAATCACAACATCCTAATTCCTCTCCTAATAAAGGAAAATCTTTTTATTAACTTCCTCCGAGAAGTCCTATAGCGACGGATGGTGTCAGTAAGGTTGACCATTTTTCAAAAGCTGCCTGGCACTTCCTGCCAACACCAACAAGGACTAACAGCACAGACGACATTACTGAAAAACCTTCAGATTCCTTAGAGTCAAAAGTGGAAAAAAGAAAAGTGAGCAAACAAACCTTGAACCCCTAACCAAATTTAAAAAAACATTAAAGAATATCTTTCCAGGAAAGCATCGATGGTGGAATGTCCCATCCTGAGCTGCCGAGGGTCCTATGTTGACCACCTACGGGACACAGACCCTTGCTTAGGCCACCAATGTTGACAGTAACTTAAAACTTTTCTTCATCTCAGTTACCGCTAAAAAAGAGCTTGGCATTTTATTTTATTTCATGACTTTTTGCCTTTTCTAGGGCTTCCCATGGCATATGGAGGTTCCCAGGCAAGGGGTCGAATCGGAGCTCCATCTGCAACCTACACCACAGCTCACAGCAACGCTCACAGCTCATGGCAACGCCGGATCCTTAACCCACTGAGCAAGGCCAGGGATTGAACCTGCAACCTCATGGTTCCTAGTTGGATTCATTAACCATTGCGCCACGACGGGAACTCCAAGAGCTTGGCATTTTAAACAAGCCCTTCTATACACACTTCATAATTAAGGCCTATGACGTTTCTTATTACCCAAAAGACTATATTATTTGCTGTGAAAAAAATCCCATGCAAGAAACTCCTGCTGTTTAATCCCGTGGACTGTGAAGTGCTTCTGTGCAGTGGCAGAGGCTTCCTTAGACCCTAAGAGGTGCCTGGTGCCTCAGAGGCTTTATATGCCTTCACAGACAGGCACCTAGAAGCCACTTAAACACTTTAGTGATTGATTAGCAGATGGTGATCTCCGCTGAAAGCCTTGACTCAGGAAGTGGGTGGAAAAAGGGCAGACAGGAAAATTACGAAACAATACTTTTCCATAGACCATTCTCTCCAGTGGCGCGGCTCCTAAAATACAGAGAAAGGAGAGCTTGAGCGCAACGACTGTTTTCTTCTGGGAAAGATGGCTTGGAGTTCAGTCTTGGCAGCTTATTCCGACTGTTATTCTAGAAACTTGTAAGGTAATTCTATGAACTCCCAATAAATGTTACAGAGAACTTCCTAGAAAAAGGCTAATTATGTATTCCTTTCTTAAAATATATGAAACTGCTAGCCAACTCCTGAGTGTTTGAATGTAATTTTACTCTCGTCATTGTTCAAAATAAAAAGCGAAATCAGGCATGGTATTCAAAACAAACACCTGACCCGCTACTGCAGCATCAAGCAGTACGATAAACCCATGACCTCCTCATGTGTCCCTAGGGCTGAGGGCAGCCCTGAGCTCAAGGCCCCGCGGGACACTGCATGTGGATGTTCTCCGCCAGCCCCGCAAACCCGTTTCCAAACTTCACTTCCCTGCTCTCTATGAGGAGGGATGAGAGACGAATCCAGGTCTCGCCCCCACATCATCTCTGACTTCTCCCCGGCACACGTCAGTAAGTCTTCTTTTTCTCCCTTTTTTTTTTTAGGTATAACTGACATATAACATTCTATCAGTTTCAGGTGTACACACAGTAATTACAACAAGACTTCTTGTTTCCATCTGCGAAATGCTTCGGAATCCATCTCTTTTTTATCTTTTCCCCACCGTCACTGTCTGAGGTGAGAAACTCCTCACCACCTACAGTCAAGCGATTTTTCATTCCTTGTTCTTCTTCACGGTCATCTAACCAGTTCTCAAATTCGAGTGATTATCAACCACATAAGCCTTTTGGAAGGCAGTGAAATACATCTAATTCTAACAGCTCTTTATTTCAATACTTGGTTTTCACAGCTTCTACCGCTGAAAAATAAGCCTCCCAATGCTAAACTGACTCTGATGGAAGGAATGAATCACTGGGTATACTTACTGAGTCAGGAGACTCATTTTTTAATCCCAACCAACAATTTTGAACCTGTTTTCATTTCCTGAATGCTTAGTTTTTTAGTCATTTTATCATTAGCTGATATCTTAAAGCACAATATATACTTAAACATGTTCACAATTTTATCTTTTTTTTTTTTTTTAATGGCCGCACCCACAGCATGTGGAAGTCCTCAGGCCAAGGACTGAATCCGAGCCGCAGGACTGAGCCCAAGACACCACACCTTCCACAAACACCAGATCCTTTAATCCACTGCGCTGGGCTGAGAATCAAACCCATGCCTCTGCAGTGACTGGAGCCACTGCAGCTGGATTCCTAATCCACTGTGCCACAGCAGCAACACTTCGCAATTCTTTAAAAATTGATATGTATGCATATATGTATGGACATGCTTCAAGTAGTCTTGATAATTTCAAATGCTTTTGGCCAGCCTCCTGTCAGGTGTGATTACTTGGTTATAGATTTTATTCTGTAATAGGATTGACAAAGAGCTCAAATTGGGAGTAAAAATATCAGCTTTGCTATGCTATTTACAATGATGTTATTAACATCATATTGAAAGAAGTTGTTTTTTAAGCCACTCTACTTTTTCTTAAGGCTATTTTTTAAGAGAAATGTTTGGTTTACAGCAAAATTGCGAGGGAGGTACAGAGATATCCCACCTCCCCAGGCCCCATACACGATAACCTTCCCCGCTATCAACATCGCCCACCAGAGTGGGACATTTGTTAAAAGCAATGAACCTAATCGACAGCATTATCACCCAGAGTTCCTAGAGCGGGGTTAACTCTTGACATTGCCTGTTTTTTAAGGATCAGTTTAATAAAACCATAAATCCCCTTAATTGGGACTTGAAATTTATCAGGGAGGCAAACACCTAACAACTAACCACAGAATTATTTAATTATAGTATCACAAATCTACAAAGGAGAACCTGACCTTGTCTGAGGGTTAGGGGAGGCTGGAGAAAGTGACTTGAAAGAGGGTTCTGAAGGATGAAGGGAAATTAACAAGGCAAAGAGCTGACAAGATAGACGGAACAGCATGGGCGAGAGCCCCTGTGGTGGAGAGGCCAGTTTGCGATGAATATCATATGTCCTGATCACAAACAACAAAGCAGGAATGAGGAGAGGACAGGCTGGAGAGTGGGAGGGGTCAGATCACACAAAGCTACGGAGGCCTTGATGCGAAAGTGGATCTTTACCCCAAAAGCAGTGAAGTCATGAAGGACGAATCATGTGATCACCTCTAGATGCTCTATATGCACTCAATGAAAGAACAAAAATAAATATCAATAAATGGTGGAACAGCCACCATCTGCTCTTGAGGGACCCTAGGAAAATAAGGGCGGAAATACAATAAAAGAAGAAAGAGACATGGTTATTATTCTTACCTTTCCATCGAAGAAGTGATGGTTAAACATGTTATAATGGCAAAAACTGTCTTCCATATAAAACTGTGAATACCTGTAAAATAATTTTGTTTTTTACTGTAGTTACTTCTCCAGTCATAGCTATAGAGTATATAACTATAAACCAAATTTTAAAATTATGAAAAAAAATTTAAAAACTACAAAATCTCACCTATAATAAACGCAATTTCATCTTCCTTTAATTTTTTTTTGAAAAAAAAGAATACTTCCCCCAAATCTCAAAAAATCCATAATAGTGGGTGAATGACAAACTTAATTTATGGTCTCAAGTTTAATAGGCCAGTGACAAAACTATAGAATATTCATATATAAAAAAACATGTTCCTATGGAACAAAAAATTATATATAAATAACCATGTCCCTGATAGATTATTATGCAATCTAAGCTTGAGATGTGTTGGCAATTAAAATACATCTCTCATAGTTAATAATTTTAAGGAAAATACTGAATCAACCTTTCTGCTCAACAGCTGTTAATTATTTTCTTCTGTGGTTAACGAAAAAAGGTATTTAATACAAAGTTTTTCTAGTCTATTGCAGATTAGTTTAATAAAATATGCTTTTCAATATGTAAGAAAAAGAAGTATGTGCATTTCATATTTACTGAATTAATCCAGGAAAGAGGATATTTATTTACTGATTGAATCATTTTATTCTTCTAACAAACTACTTTAAAATGCAATCAGTAATGAATGAAAGTACCAGCTCTAGGTATTAACATTTTATAAGTTTCTGCTAATTTACTAGGCAAAATTCATACCACATTATGGCTTAAATTTGCATTTATTTGATTTCTTACAAGGCTGAGTTTTCTTTATTCCTTAATTATATTTGTACTGCCTATCTCTGTTTTCTCCATTTATGTCTCTCTTGCTGATTTCTGAGGTTTTTTGTATAATACAGAAACTTCTTTTATCTCAACAGGATTTTGAACTTTCACAATTTTGTCATAAACAATTCAAATATGAACCACACCATCTTTCTACAGAATTCATAATCTAGGGGGACGCCTGAAAAAAAAATCAAGGGCACATCCTTACTTAACACCACTTCTTGAACCAAATCATGACAGTGGCACTTCTTTGCTTGTCTTCTACTCACAGTTGTCCACTACCATCTGTAACTGATTCACCATCCTTGCTGAGCATTTAATACGAAGGACAAGCCTAGTTTATCCCCTTCCTATTACACTTTGGCTAAGAGTACAGCGCTACAGTCAGGTGATCTGGTTTCAAACTCTGGGTCTCTCATTTTTTACCTGTGCGATCTTAGTAAGTTATCTAACCTATCTGAGCCCCAGTTTCTTCATCTACAAAATGGGAAAATAGTTTCTGCCTCAATGGACTTGGTAAGAATAAATAAGATAATGTATGTACAGTGCTTTATTACAATGCCAACTATACAGCGTATTTGGAAATGTTAGGGATTGTTATTTTAATAAATACCAGCTATAAAGATTTATGTCTCAATATTCCTAATACTAGGGAATTGTGTTTAAGTCCAATCAAATTCTTCTCCTATAATCTAAACCCATGTCTTCTTGTTCTATGGAGATGGAAAAATAGCTGTTTGCCATTCTCAGTACAATATCCCTTAGGATCCTTTAAGATACTGCTAGTACATCTGCTGATTTCATAAAACATAAATTTGCACAGAAGAAATAAACAGAGGGAGTTCCCGTCGTGGCACAATGGTTAATGAATTCGACTAGGAACCATGAGGTTGCAGGTTCGATCCCTGGCCTTGCTCAGTGGGTTAGGAATCCAGTGTTGCTGTGAGCTGTGGTGTAGGTGGCAGACATGGCTCAGATCCTGAGTTGCTGTGGCTGTGGCGTAGGCCGGTGGCTACAGCTCTGATTTGACCCCTAGCCTGGAAACTTCCAAATGCCAAGAGGGTGGCCTTAAAAAGCAAAACAATACAAAAGAAAGAAAGGAAGGAAGGAAGGAAGAAAGAAAGAAAGAAAGAAAGAAAGAAAGAGAAAGAAAGAAAGAAAGAAAGAAAGAAACAGAGGGTTTAGATAACTGAAGAATACTTAAACTATAAACTGTATAAACTGTAACCTAAGGAACATTCCAGAAACTGGCCCACTGGAATGGGACAGTGTCAACTATCATTAATAAACAAATGTCTTCCTCTTTAACCAAATCCCAAATAGCTGATAATATATCAGTTATTAAATTTACATATGTATCAATAATAGCACAGTTGTGGGCTCCAATGTCATTTGAGGGTATTCGCTCCTGCATTGCTTTGTGTGAGCAAAGGAAAATACATTCCCTTTTAAAATATATTTCAGACCCCCTCCATTTTTTTTCATTGCTTCAAAATGAAACTATTAATCGTCATTTTTTTTAAATCAAAAAAGAAAATTTTATGTACATAAAATTCAGGACAGCACACTTGTCCAAAATGTTCTGGGCAGCAGTGGGCACAGTCAGAGAGAGAAAAAAAGCCAAGATTTCAGCTCTAAGTTTCCATCAAACACAAACAAGGGAGCATAATTATTCACATTTTAAATTATGAAAAATCACTCAACATTACCCTCTTAAAATGAAATTTGCCACATAGAATTATTCTCTCCAATGAATAAGGCAAACAAAACCAATCAGAAATGCATGCACTTGAAAACTGCTCAAAAGGACATTCCTTTAATTTGGCCATTCATTCTCTTCAAATGAGAGTCAGTTACCAAGTGTGAAACATGTTCGACACACAGGAAATGTAATCAGGAGCTGAATAAAATTAGTTCATGAAATGAACCTAAGAAACTCATTTTTTGATATAACTTTATTTAGATGATAGTTTGCCAAAGAGTTTCACATCTTTCACGCTAAAATTAGAGCATGTAGAAATCCATCTTAGTGAATGTTAACTTCACATCTTAGACCCCCTGAAAGGGACATTTACAGCACAAGTACGGAGAGCACTGGAGTTGAGGCGGTCCTCGGCAGCCTTGCACGCAGACCTTCTGTGGAGCAACAACGAGCCACAAAGTGCCAAAAGGAACTATTCATTGCCATTCTGTACTCTAAATCAGAATGTTTTCCTCACTCAACTGTGATCCCTATGAAAAATCTGAACCAGCCTCACACGCCATCTTAATGTAAACACAGACAGTGGGCTGAGTTTTTTCTGGCTACTAACATATTTCAATAAACCAGCTCTCGCTTAGCACCCAATGCTGACCTTTTGCAGAACTGACTCAGAAACAGAGTAGGCTATCAAAGAAGCTAAACTAGGATAGCCACAGTATGATACCTTCAGCTCTTGTTTGGAACACACACACACACACACACACACACACACACAGGTTTACAGACATGAAAAGAAAACAGTATCTGTGTATTCCCTAAAATACAAAGCAACTTGATCCACATCCCCTACTCCCTACTCTGACCAGAGGAGTTCAACTACAGGCTCAAGAGAGGTCAAACTACAAGGCCAGGCATTTAAGGCAAAAGAGTTAAAGAGGAAAAGTTAAATCTTTCAAATTAAATCAAGTAAGATGCAAAGAGTTCTGGCGAATGGCGCCCACAGATGTAAATGAACTTCACTTCCTTAGCACTATGAAATAGTGCACTAAAAAGTGGTTAATGATGTGAATTTTATACTATGTGTATTTTACCGCAATTTAAAAAACTAAATCAGGGCACTAGCAATGAACAACGCAAAATAAACTTTTTTTTTGTCTTTTTTAGGGTGGTATCTGCAGCACATGGGTGTTCCCAGGCTAGGGGTAGAATTGGAGCTACAGCTGCCAGCCTAGTCACAGCCACAGCGACGCGGGATCTGAGCCATGTCTGTGACCTACACTACAGCTCACGGCAATACCAGATACTTAACCTACTGAGTGAGGCCAGGGATTGAATCCTCATCCTCATGGGTACTAGTCAGGTTCGTTACCGCTGAGCCACAACAGGAACTCCCAAGATAAACTTTTTAAAAAATTTAATTAACAAAAAAATAAATAAATTAGATGTAGGAAAAAAAACTTAACATAAGAAGTGTAAGACCTGCACACTGAAAACTATAAAATATTGTTTAAAGAAATAAAGAAAATCTAAATAAATGGAAAGATATCTCATATTCATGAACCAGAACATATGAAGATGGGAATACTCCTCAAATTGATCTGCAAATTCAAAGCAAGCCCTGTAAAAACTCAGCTGGCTGCTTTGTAGAAACTGACAAGCTGATTCTAAAATTCATACAGAAATGCAAGGAATCACATAGCCAGAATAATCTTGAAAAAGAATTAAGTTGAGAGACTCACACTTTCCAATTTCAAAACTCACTATGAAGCAACAATAATCAAGATTGCATGGGATTGGCATAAGGATAGACATAGATCAATGGAACAGAATTAAAGTCCACAAATAAATTCATACATTCATGGTCATTTGGTTTTCAATACAGTATCAAGAGAATTCAATGGAAAAAGAATAACCAATGGTGTCAAGGCGATTAGATACCCACATACAAAGAATGAAGCTGGACTCCTACCTCACACCATATATAAAATTAACTCAAAAAAAAAAAAAAATCAGTGACCAAAATGGAAGAGCTAAAATTAAAAACTCTTAAAAGAAAACAGGTGCAAATATTCCTAACTTTGGATTAGGCAATAATTTCTTAGATATGACACCTAAAACACAAGCAGCCAAAGAAAAAAGAGATTAACTGGGCATCATCAAAAGTGAAAATACAACTCACAGACTAGGAGAAAATATCTACAAATCATGTATCTTATAAGGACCCAGTATCCAGCATATATTAAAAACTCATTCAATTCAACAATAAGACAAATAAGCAATTCAAAAATGGGCAAAAGGCTGAATAGACATTTCTCCAAAAAAGATAAACAACTGGCCATAAGCACATGAAAAGATGCTTAACATCATTACAATCAATACAATACAGGACAAACCACAATGAGATACCCCAAAAGACACAATAACAAGTGTTGGCAGGAAGTGCAGAAACTGGAATGTTCATACATTGCTGTGGGAATGTAAAACAGTGCAGTCACCTTGGAAAACAGTTGGGCAGTTTGTCAAGAAGTTAAACATAGAATTACCATATGACCAAGCAATTCTACACCTAAGTATAGAGACTCAGTTGATTCCTCCCACCCCACATTCATATGCTGACGCTCCAACCCCCCCAGTATCTCAAAATGTAATTGTACTTGGAGATTAGGGCCTCTAGAGAGGTAATCAAGTTAATTTTTATGCACTTAATCTTTCAAAAACTTTTAATTGAAACAGACTCGAAGTACCATATTATGTGTCAGCTGTACTAAGAAGTGATTAAGGTAAAATGAAGCTGTTAGGGTGGATTCCAATGCATATGATGGTGTCTTTATAAGAAGAGGAAATGTGGACAAAGAGACACCAGAGGTGTGCACACGCAGAGGGAGCCCACGCGAGGACACAGCTATCCACAAGTAAGAGGCCTCAGAAGAGAGCACACCTACGGACACTTTTTAACCTGGGCTTTCTAGCCTCCAGCCTGTGGTGTCTTGTTATGGCAGCCCTGGCAGACTACGACAATCCCAAGAGAGATGAAAACCTACATGCTGCTGACAGGTGATATACACTGTCTGGAATAATTCAGTTGTGGACATCTGAGTTTTGTTTTTGTTTTTTGGGTTTTTTTTTTTTTTTTTGTCTTTACAGCAGCCACATCTCCCTTCCTTTCATTCAAACAGCTACTTTCTATGGAGAACTCACTCCCTGAGGCTGGTCAGGGCCGGCCAGGGAACCTTATCTGCCAGGCGACAGTGATGGTTCTGGAATGGATGTGTGCCCCCAGCCAAGCTAAGCAGGGTATTCCCTGGAGTTTTGCTGCTGGAGATCTCAGAAAAGATTGCCTTTCTCTACTGGGCAGTTAAGTTTAGACTATGTAAGTTAAAACCTGCTGCCCACCAAGTCCCTGGCAATATGGAGGAGGCTGCCTGTAAAACAAGGCCAATACAGAGAGAAACACAGAACGAGAGGTGGAGAGAGAAAGACGGAGCCCTGACAATTTGTGTGGGGCCCGGGGCCCAGGATCTCGACTAGACTAAAGCCTGCCACATCTTAGGCTCCAGTAACGTGAGCCAATACATTCTCCTTGACATAAATGGATTTCTGGGACTCTCATGAAAGAAAGACTCCTGACTAACATGAGAGCCTTATTCTAATACAAATAATCTAGGAACTAGTTACTGACTCATTTGAAAACTGTTGTGGAACAAACAAAGGAGATAGATGGAGAAAGAGAAAGCTAGAAGGATGATAAGCGAAATGGGCTATATACTCTTCCGAAAGCAAAGTTACTTCTAGAGGATAATTTACTTGTTGGAGCCAGAGTGACTGGGTTTAAGTCCTGACCTGGACATTTATAGACTGTGACTTTGGTCAAGTTATTTAATCTCTTTGTATCTCAGTTTTCCCACCTGAGGAAAAGGAGGATGTTAACAGCATCCATCTTACAGGGCTACTGTGAGGACCTTACTCTCACAAAGGAGTAAGAATAGGAATTGAGGGAGTTCCCATTGTGGTGCAGCGGAAACGAATCCGACTAGTAAACATGAGGTTGCGTGTTTGATCCCTGGCCTCGCTCAGTGGCCATCTGGCGTTGCCTAAAGCTATGGTGTAGGTCACAGATTTGGCTAGGATGCTGTGGCTGTGGCATAGGTCAGCAGCTGTAGCTCCAATTCGACTCCCAGCCTGGGAACCTGCACATGCCATGGGTGTGGCCCTAAAACGCCAAAAAAAAAAAAAGAACAGGGATTGACACATGACAATACTGTTATTATAAGAACCCCAAAGTTAAATTTCTAACTTTAAAATAATACTCTTTATTTATTTTTTTTTGTCTTTTTGCTATTTCTTTGGGCTGCTCCCGCGGCATATGGAGGTTCCCAGGCTAGGGGTCGGATCGGAGCTGTAGCCACCGGCCTACGCCACAGCCACAGCAACTCGGGATCCGAACCGCGTCTGCAACCTACACCACAGCTCATGGCAACGCCGGATTGTTAACCCACTAAGCAAGGGCAGGGACCGAACCTGCAACCTTATGGTTCCTAGTCGGATTCGTTAACCACTGCGCCACGACGGGAACTCCCTAAAATAATACATTTATAATAATTTAACAATAATACTTTAGGAAAGAATCATGGTAGTTAAAAAGGAAGTAGATATATTCATACAGTGGAATATTACACAGCCATAAAAGAAGCACAGTTACATCCTATGACATGGATGAATCCTGAAAACATTATGCTAAATGAAAGAGGCCAGACACAAAGGTCACACATTGTATGATTCCATTTATATAAAACATCCAGAACAGACAAATCCACAGAGACAGAAAGCAGATCAGTGGTTATCAGAGGAAGTACAGAATTTTTTCAGTGTGATTAAAAATGTTCTGGAATTATAGGTGATGGTTGTAAAACATACTGAATATACCCAAGAGTGTTGAAATACACACTTGAAAATGTTAAATTTTAAGTGAATTACATTTCATTTTTTTCTTATTAGTGCCATATGTGCAGAATATGTAAGTTCCTAGACTAGGGGTTGAATCGGAGCTACAGCTGCTTGCCTACACCACAACCACGGCGACCTGGATCTGAGCCATGTCTGCACCCACACCACAGCTCACAGCAACACCGGATCCTTTTTTTTTTTTTTGTCTTTTGTCTTTTTTGTTGTTGTTGTTGTTGTTGTTGTTGCTATTTCTTGGGCCGCTCCCGCGGCATATGGAGGTTCCCAGGCTAGGGGTCGAATTGGAGCTGTAGCCACCGGCCTACGCCAGAGCCATAGCAACACGGGATCCGAGCCGCGTCTGCGACCTACACCACAGCTCATGGCAACGCCGGATCGTTAACCCACTAAGCAAGGGCAGGGACCGAACCCGCAACCTCATGGTTCCTAGTCGGATTTGTTAACCACTGCGCCACGACGGGAACTCCAACACCGGATCCTTAACCTTAATCCACTGAGCGAGGCCAGGGATTGAACCCGCATCCTCACGTATACTGATCAGATTCTTGACCTGCTGAGCCACAATGGGAACTCCTTACAGTTCAACTTTAAAAAAAAAAAATCAAGTTTATCTTTCAGAGGAAATCTATACTATTTACAGAATTCCATTTTGCAAAGGATCACTCCTATCAAGCAGGCATTTGTAAGTATACTAGTCCTGTTAATAAGGGACGAGGGTTGCAGAAAGAATGGGTCATTTCTGAGAAACGTACTGCTTACACTGGATAACCTAAAGCTGACTTGGAAATCTAAAGAAAAAAATGACAAAAGCTATGCTTTTTATTGTGACTTTCTACATCGTAAATGTCTATCTACCTTGTATTCAGGAAGAAAAAATATCTCTAATTTCATAGACTCTCTCCAGTAACTACTGTAATATTGGCCAAATAGATGCTACCAGACTAAGTAAATTTTTTAAAAAACTTCAAAGCTTGATTCCTTCAATACAATCAAGAAGAAGTAAAAAATACTAAAAACTTGCTGTCTTACAGACTCGCTCACCATGAACTCTTGGAATTCAGACAATTACAGAAACTGGGAAGAGTATGTCAAGTTCACAGCATGAGGGAATCTATGCATAGACACATTCGCCATCCTTGCTGGACATCAAAAGTCTGTATTGTTGCAATTACCACCAGACGGCAGGTTCATGGTGTGGTCCACTGTCTCATCTGTTTGTCCCGACACATCAGGGCCCTTTAATTCTGACCCCTCCCACAAAGCTTATCTGTTTGCTGATCCTCTGCCTTGGGACCTGTCTGCTCCCCAGTGAGCACTCCCTTCACTTCAGGGAAAGACAGTATGTCCATCATTCAGTAAAAAAAATAAAATAAATGTTTTACCACACTTAAAACATCATGACCAAACAAAATCTTGGAGGAAATTCAGAATTACCTTTGAAAAATAAGTATACGAGAAGAAATTTCACTCAAAAGAAATATGTCTCTAAATTATAAGCCAAAGACAACGAGACACTTTCACAGAGAAAATTTTGGGAGCACACTAGCAAAAAGAGCAAACTACTGCCTCCCTGTCTGACATACGGAAGATTACATGTTGAGTTTATCTGACTAAAATGATACCTTATAACCAATTATTGCTTCTAAATGTTAAATAAAGGACTGTGACAGGATTAACAAGAGGAAGACATTAAAAAGAAACAGGAGACAATGAAGGAAAATAAATATTATATTTCGTAAACTTACCGAAAGTCAATATCCAATAAAAGGCTTTTAATGTTAGACTTCTTGTCCCCTGATGCTTTCAACCTGATCAGCTCATGCAACCTAAAGCAATTAATGCAAGCAAATTTAGTAAGAAATAACAAACGTCACAAGCAACAGGCAAACAGATAAAAAAACTCCTCAACGTTTTCCTTATATTTCTCATATGTCCCTGAAACACTGAAGAAAATCTAGCAGGTTTCAATTTCGCAACTATTTTTAAAAGGGTGGAACTCATCTGAAACAGAGAACTTTAAAATTATAATAAATCACTTAAGAATCAAATCAGAATTTTCTATCATACATCAGAACTCTACAAAGATTTCTCTCAAATGGAATAAAGACGGCAAACCCCTTCAGAGGGACCATGCTTTATACCTTCTTTGTATACCTGACGGTTCATGTTGTACCCTGCACACAGTAAATAACTACCGAGTAAATCTGCTCACAGTTATTTCTTTATTTCTTTATTTGCTTCTCAGGGCCGCACCCACAGCGTATGGAGGTTCCCAGGCCAGGGGTCCAATCGGAGCTACAGCTGCCGGCCTACACCACAGCCACAGCAATGCCAGTTCCAAGCTGCGTCTGCGACCTACACCACAGCTCACGGCCACACTGGATCCTCAACCCACTGAGTGAGGCCAGGGACGAACCTGTATCCAACGGGAACTCCAGCTTACAGTTTAAGCCGGGGAGATGGGAGGAGCGTTTAAAACGACCTCTAACATACCTTGGCGTCCCCACACACAGGACTCTCCTGAAGCCGAGGGCAGAGAGCAGGTCTACCAAGAACAGACAGCTCCTATCAGTAAACAAATACTGGGCATTTGTCTTCTTGTTTTCCAGGGGATAAAGGAGTTGACTGGGCCTTTTTAACTGGGTGATAGAAATGTCACCCACGACCTGATGCTCACGATGCTGCTCCCCATCGCCTGGCAGCAGCAACTGCTGACATCCTTGACAGAACCTTCTCTGAGACAAGGGCAACTCAATAAACTTCAAGTACCTTCGAGACACAACAAAACACAAAGGAACACCTTGTAAGTTTGCTGCTTTAAAGACAACTGATTTTCACCAGTTTTAATGGACAAAAAGGACTATTACTTCCAAAGGAATACTGCGTGAAGAAACAAAGGTACAGAGGAATCTGTGGAATGCTGGCTAGAATTTATGTCTGGCTGCATCCTTACAAAGGCGAAAAGCATCAGCGATTTCATAAGAATTGAGATGCTCCAATTCAGTCACGGGATGAAGATCAATATCCTTTTAAAACATGAATATAATATATTACTCCAACAACGTGGTAGGAATGGAGACGACTACCATCTTTAAACTTATTGACAAATCCATGTGGTCTAACTTGGAAGCGTTAAACGGTCTAGCTCAGTAAGACAGTCATTTTCAAGTGAGAAATTAAGATCATTCTCCAATTTCTTATGGCATACTTAGCAAGAAAAATTACCCCCTAAAAGAAAAAATGTTCCTACAAAATTCCTCTATTCTTAGCAGTACTGATCGAGGCAGTTCTGAAGTAAAACAATCATCACAGCCTTAAAAAATCTGACACCAATATCCTAGTTGATCCCTTTCAAGTCATCTTTCTTTTTTTATCTTTAGGGCCACACCTGCAGCATACGGAAGTTCCCCGGCTAAGGGTTGAATCAGAGCTGCGGCTGCCAGCCTACACCACAGCCACAGCAATGCCAGATCTGAGCCACATTTGTGACCTACACCTCAGCTTGCAGCAATGCTGGATCCTTAACCCACTGAGAAAGGCCAGGGATTGAACCCACATCCTCACAGACACTATGTCAGGTTCTTAACCTGCTGAGGCACAATGGGAACTCTTCAAGTCATCTTTATATCTTATTTCAAAGTTGCCACTTTTGGTTTGTGGTTTTTTGTTTTTTGGTTTTTTTCTCCTTTCATTTTATTACTGATGATTAAAAAGAGGAGACAATCACATTTAGTATGTTTTTAAAACCGCTGAATTTGTACATGCAATACCAGCTAAGAAATCAGAACAATCACACCATGCACAAAAATAAACTCCAAATGGCTTAAAGACTTAAACATAAGGTAAGACACTATCAAACTCCTAGAAGAGAACATAGGCAAAACATTCTCTGACATCCGCCTTGCAAATGTTTTCTCAGGTCAGTCTCCCAAGTCAACAGAAATAAAAGCAAAAATAAACCTTTGGGACCTAATCAAACTGACAAGCTTTTGCACAGCAAAGGAAGCCATAAAAAAAAAAAAAAAGACAACTTATGGAATGGGAGAAAATAGTTTCAAATGACGCAACTGACAAGGGATTAATCTCTAAAATATACAAACAACTCATACAACTCAACCGCAAAAAAGCCAACAACCCAATGGAAAAATGGGCAAAAGACCTGAATAGACATTTCTCCAAAGAATACATACAGATGGCCAACAAGCATGTGAAAAAATGCTCAACGTCACTGATTATTAGAGAAATGCAAATCAAAACTACTATGAGGTACCACCTCACACCAGTCAGAATGGCCATCATTAATCAGTCTACAAGTAACAAATGCTGGAGGAGGTGTGGAGAAAAGGGAAGCCTCCTGCTCTGTTGGTGGGAATGTAAATTGACACAACCACTATGGAAAACAACATGGAGGTACCTCAGAAATCTACACATAGAACTACCATATGACCCAGCAGTCCCACTCTTGGGCATCTCTCCGGACAAAACTTTCCTTGAAAAAGACACATGCACCCACGGTTCACTGCAACACTATTCACAACAGCCAAGACATGGAAACAACCTAAATGTCCATTGACAGATGAATGGATTAAGAAGGTGTGGAATACTACTCAGCCATAAAAAAGAACAAAGTAATGCCATTTGCATGGACGAAACTAGAGATGCTCATACTAAGTGAAGTAAATCAGAACGTTAAAGATGACATAAGATATCACTTATATCTGGACTCTAATATATGGCACAAATGAACCTTTCCACAGAAAAGAAAATCATGGACATGGAGAACAGACTTATGGTTGCCAAGGGGAAGGGGTGGGAATGGGAAAGACTGAGAATTTGGGGTTAAGAGATGCAAACTATTGCCTTTGGAAAGGATAAGCAATGAGATCCTGCTGTATAGCACTGGGAACTATACCTAGTCATTTATGATGGAGCGTGATAATGTGAGAAAAAGAATGTATACATGTATGTGTGACTGGGTCACTTTGCTGTACAGCAGCGTAAAATTGAAAGAACACTGTAAACCAGCTATAATGGAAAAAAATAAAAATCATTTTAAAAAAGAAATCAGAACA
The DNA here is from genome assembly GCF_016906955.1 of Phacochoerus africanus. Taxonomy (NCBI): domain Eukaryota; kingdom Metazoa; phylum Chordata; class Mammalia; order Artiodactyla; family Suidae; genus Phacochoerus; species Phacochoerus africanus. The sequence continues at coordinate 19,185,454 of NC_062553.1, read as the reverse complement.
AGAAAACAAAGGAAAAATAAGTAAGATTTTTGTGACTCAGAGAGGGTGAGAAACGTCTAAATTTAAGTATGTCAAAAAGTGCACTAAAGGATTCTCAGAGTTTGAGAAGAGTCACATGATTTCAATTGAACTGAATTCTGAACTGCACTGTAAAAACTGTGAACTGAACACAGAATCAAAGTGGGTTTTAAAACTTCTTGTATCTCAGCCAGTTTCACATCAAAGCACCCTAGGCAGTGACAAATAGATACTCTGAATGGCTACAGCAAGAAATAAGCTTATCGTGCCCATAATTTAAATTTCTATTTCTATGATAACTGTTCTTTTGACAGCTTTATCTATGACTAGAATGAAAACAGAGCATGATATTAGAAGAAACCTTAATAGTAATTCCAAGTAAGAATGTCAGCAGAGAAAAGGGCCCCTAAGACATGACACGCAGGTGGAAAGAACCAGTATATTTCTCGGCAATAGATGCATGAATTTACCATCAGTACCATTCATTAGTAACTGTTAATTGTCGAAGACATCCACATCCCGCCATGACAGAGCAACAGAGACCAGATTCACCATCCTGGCCCTCAAAACACCGACAAAATACATGAAACTACAGTTTGAAGATACTGGACAACTGGCAGCCCAAACAGTGAATGTTGAGAGAAGGGAAGAGAGGAGTGAGTGGCACAGCTGCCCAGGGTCCTGCCCACGGAGAGCTGGCAGCATGGGGTGGAGCCCCAAACAGAGCACAGCAAGTCAATGAGGTGGGGTTCGAGTCCGCCAAGGCCGGGACACTGAGGGCAGACAGCACAAACACCGCGTGAGCGCTCCAGGTGAGCTAGGGCTCCCCTCCGATCTATGCTGAGTACTCACCAGTGGGTGGGTGAAAAGAGGGAGAGACCCACTGGAAAGGAGCAGGTGGAACAGTCACCCGGTGCACAGAATAGGAAACCCCTGAATCCACAAGCATCAGGTAGAGTGCTCAGGACGGATGGCCTCAGGGTTCGGAGAAACCAGCCCTACCCAACTGCTGCTCTGCTGCTAAAAGGCTTAAAGATAAGCCCTCAAAAGCAAGGGACAAGAAAGGATCGGCCAGTAAATATCTCAAGCATGGCCAACCACTCGTCTCTCTGTCACAACTGTTCTATCACGGTAGCATGAAAGCAACCACAAACCAAAAGGAAATTAACAGGCATGGCCAGATCTGGCCTGCAGGCTGTCGTCTGCCAAATCCTGCTCCAGCGTACCACACTACAGCCAAGTAACCTAACCAGATCTTAGACCAAAGCTCGAAAATACACAGACATAAAAAACAGCTAGTATACAACAAGGTAAAAATCACACTGCCAGCACTGAATTAAACATAACCAAGGAGGCAAAGAAAGGAAAGCATGACCCATGATTAGGGAAAAACCGATCAATCAATTCTAATCAACTCAGAAATGGCGGATAAGGGAGTTCCTATGGCTCACTGGTAACAACCCAACTAGTATCCACGAGGACACGGGTTCAACCCCCTGGTCTTAGTCAGTGGGTTAAGGATCCGGCGTTGTCCTGATCTGTGGTGTAGGTTGCAGATGCGGTTTGGATCCCGTGTTGCTGTGGCTATGTCTGGGGCTGGCAGATGCAGCTCCAATTCAACCCCTAGTCCAGGAACTTCCATATGCTGTGGGTGCAGCGAAAGAAAGAAAGAAAGAAAGAAGGAAGGAAGGAAGGAAGGAAGGAAGGAAGGAAGGAAGGAAGGAAGGAAGGAAGGAAAGAAAGAAAGAAAGAAGAAGGAAGGAAGGAAGGAAGGAAGGAAGGAAGGAAGGAAGGAAAGAAAGAAAGAAAGAAATGGCAGATAATACAATCAGTACACAGAGACATTTAAGCCGCTTTATTATAACTATATTCCATATGTTCAAGAAGGTGAAGGAAAGCATGAGCCTAAGTAAAGCCATGGAAAATATGAAAAGATCCACATCAAACCTATAAAGACTTTTTTAATTGTCTGAAATGAAAAATACCCTAGATGGGACTAACAGCAGTTGAGATACCACAGAACAAAAGATCCCTATAATCAAAGGCACAGCCTTAGAAATTATCCCAAATGAAACACCAAGGGGCCCAATATGTGAATGGCGGTGGGGGTGGGGGGATCAGAAAATTTTTTGAAAAAATAATGGTTACAATTTTCAAAAATTACCTCACCAGATCAAAGAAGCTCAGTGAGTCCCACGCACAAGAAATGCAGAAAACTGTAAGATACAGCCTAATAAAATTATTCAAAGTCAGTTGATACAGAGAAAATCTTACAAGAAACCTGAGGGAAAAAGGACCCTATTATGTCAGAGGAACAAACATAAGAATAATACCAGAGTTCCCTACTCCCGTTGGAAATAAGAAAACAGTGGAGAGATACCAATTCTGTACAAATTCTCCCAGAAAACAGAAAGCATTTAACTCTCAACTCATTTCATTAGGCCAACAATGCTCCAATACCAAAACCAGGAAAAAAAAAAAAAAAACTATAGGAAAACTAAAGATCGATATACTTCGTGAACACCAAACTCAAAATTATTAATGAAATTTAGTCACTCAAACACGTATATAGGAGTGCCCGTCATGGCTCGGGAACTGCAAAGTCCCCAAGGAAAGCATGTGCCCAAAGAGTGTTATTCTTCAGGACAGAGCCACTCGGGAAGAAGGGAGTTAAGGCAACATTTCTGGACTTGGAAGAACTCAGGTTATTTAGTTACACAACCTGGATCCTTCATGAAGAACCTCCTGGACAGCTGGATGCCAAGTCGAAAGGGCAACCATTCCAGAAGGAAGCATTTCTGAAAGCTCGAGGACAGAGTCTCCCAGAAGATGGAACCCATAGATGACGCTGTATCTGAATGTTCAGAAGGGATTCAGACAACCGGCAGGGGCTTTGTAGTTGAACCTGTGATGAACACGTAAATAACAGAGCAAACAGCTGTTACAAAAACAACAAAAAGTCCCAAACTGTTATTCGCTGGCAGGAAAACAAGAAGCTGTGTAGGAAAGGGACGTTATTATGATTTATATATATTTCATATAAATGGAATCATACAGGAGCCACCTAAATATTTTTATCTAATTTTTTTTAAAATAAAAGCCTTAAAAAAAAAAAAAAAACCTGCTAGAGGATCAATTTCAGCCAAAGAGGAGATGAGTGAAGAAACTACAGCAAAGGGGCTGTCAGTCAGCACCAAATCCATTTGACCATAGAATAAAAACAGAAAAAACATGTGTATTACAATTTGAGTACAAAATGTAAATAATTTAATTCCAGATAAAAGTGGTTGGGGAAGAGGAAGAGAAGTGGGAAACAGTGGAAGTATACTAATTTTCTCATGTTTTAGCGCCATAAACCAAAAGATATAATTTAAAACTGAAAAATCAAGGAAAAAAGCTACCAGCAATATATAAAAAGAAATAATCAACTAAAATTGGACAGTAATTGTAGAGAAGGAAAGAGAAAAGAAGCAGAATATACTCAGTCATCATTTCTCATTTTTAGAGAGATGAAGACAATCTAAAAAAAAAAGGATTAAATATAGCATTAAAAGTTACAGAGGCAACCATGAGAACAAAAATATAGAACATACGTTAAAAAAGAAACGCAAACATAGATCATAGAATAAAAAAGAATAAAAAGAAGCAATAAAAATAGAAAGCATAAGATAATACAATGAAGCTAAGACCACAAACACCTGTCACATCCACTATGAAAATGGCTCTCAGACTGGATCACAAAGCAAAATCCAATCACTTTATTTCATCACTTCAAAGATGCATACATTTTCACATTTTAGCATCTATGGTACTGAGACATGATTTATCAAACTGCCAACAGGCACACTGTAGGGGGGTGGCACTGCCATCACCCTATGATTTGGTCCCGAAACACAGTTACCATACATGCAGTCAAGCACCAAAACAGAGCAATGGAGTCAAAGCACACGTTTGATATTAGAGAAATAAAATATTCACTAGTGAATGAATGACAAAAGCAATCAAGGGCTTTACAGAAAAAAAGGAGAAAAGAAGCTCCCCCAATAGATGACGCTGTGTCAGGTTCTGTTACTTTAATATGGTTGAAAGGACTGCCTATCACACACCAAGTGAGGCCAACTGAAGGCAGGAGAAGCTGCAAAATCAGGAAGAGATGACAGTTCAAAGCAATGAGGGGCTAATAGGACAATTCACTCACTACGCAGGACTACCTTAAGGCACTTAAGGCACCATGTTTAATTATTTCTAAAAGGAGGAAAAGGAGAACAATGTTAAGTGAACCTCCACTTATGTATTTTGTGCCTGGTCGAAACTGTCCTTCAGAAAGCCTTTATTATTAGTTTATTAACCGTCTCTTGACAAAAGATCAACTGAGATCGTGTGCACACCTCTCTCAATTCAAAGTCACATCATCATCATTCAACTACACAGCTGTAAGTGTAGCATTCAGATACAAGGGTGTTTTAAGCTGGGTAGAAAGAACATGGGACTCTCCAGAGCGAAGAGTGGTGGTGGTGGTGGGGGGGGGAATTCATCCTGCTGCATGGCTCAGCATGACTCACAAATTGCAGGCTAGCATTTTGAAATGTCATTTTTATTGATCTCCATTTGATGTTCCATTTGCCTTTCTGGGAGTAGACAAATTATGTTTACAGCATTTCCCTAATAGCAGACTCGAAAATCTGAGTTAAATGAGCTCTGAAAAAACGTAACCAAATGAAATACCAACTAAACAAAACTATCAGGATGCACATAAATTAATACTGATTTTAGCATTAAAATATGTCTTCCCTAAGACTTCAGGGGTCCCGTTAAAGGTGCCAACATACTACATCATAGAATAACACATTTCAGGGCATAACAGGCAGCTAAAAACTAGAAGTCAAGCCTCAGGCACGAAACATAAATCTGTCAACTGAATACATCTGAAATATAAAGCATGGTTCACCGAGTGAGATTAGAAAAATGAATATCAAATCCTATTCGGTAGACCCAAGAAATCTGTGCAATACTGCCAGGTCCATAATAAAAATCAAGTAGCAAAGGTTAGTGTATTTCTTTCCTTCTTTCTTTTTTTTTTTTGTCTTTTTGCTATTTCTTTGGGCCGCTCCCGCAGCACATGGAAATTCCCAGGCTAGGGGTCGAATCGGAGCTGCAGCCACCGGCCTATGCCAGAGCCACAGCAACGTGGGATCCGAGCCGTGTCTGCAACCTACACCACAGCTCATGGCAATGGCAATGCCGGATCCTTAATCACTGAGCAAGGGCTAGGACCGAACCCACAACCTCGTGGTTCCTAGTCGGATTCGTTAACCACTGCACCACGACAGGAACTCCAAAAAATTTTTTTGAGAAGTGGCTGTTTTCTAATTTTTTACTCTATAGAAAGCACATAAGAAGCAAAAAGCAGAAATTATGAAGTAATGCAGTGAAATCAATGATACCATATTTCAGAAAGCTTAAACTTTTACTCATCCTCCAAAACCTGTTCAAATACCATGTCCTTAAACTGTATCAATCACATAAGGCACAAGTTCGCTGGAAAGCTTCTGACTTTCCAGAGTACTCAATCTCTTCTACAAATACTGTCAACACATTCTCACCACACTCCTCGTTTGTACTGTATGATCTTGAAATATACTTCAACTCCATTACTAGCATTTTAAGTTCTTCTTGAGTGCTCGACAAAGAATGAATAAATGACGGGATAGAGAGAAGGCTGGCTGGTTGGATGGAGACTTGGGCAACAAAATCTGAGGTTGTGAGTCACAGATGATTTAGGTGTTAAAAATTATTAAGATGTGCTCTCAAGAATCAGTACTAGACAGCAGATAAAATCACAGCCCCAAGAAATGACCTTTTGAAAATTATTTAATACTTCATATTTTAGCCAGTGTCTTTATATTCTAATTAACATGAAATATGAATTTCAAAAATTCTGCAATATGGAAAACCATTCTCTGGCAGTTCAAAGGCTTGAACAGTGGTTTAGCTCCACACTAAAATCTTATAATGTGAGGAAAGAAGATCATCTAAGTTTCTTATAGAGTTTATGTGAATCACCAATATCCTTATTAATAATATGAAATGCATGCCTAGCTGATAAAAGTGATAAGACAGAGTATAAAACTATGTACACATTATGACATGCACCCACATGTTCATTCTCTATTCACAACAGCCAAGACATGGAAACAACCCAAATGTCTGTTGACAGATGACTGGATTAGGAAGATGTGGTATATATACACAATGGAATACTACTCAGCCATAAAGAAGAACGAAATAATGCCATCTGCAGCAACATGGATGGAACTAGAGACTCTCACACTGAGTGAAGTCCTAAAGAGAAAGATAAATACCATATGATATCCACTAATATCTGGCATCTGATATAAGGCACAAAAGAACCTTTCCATAGAAAAGAAAATCATGAACTTGGAAAATAGACTTGTGGTTGCCAAGGGATAAGGGGAAGGAGTGGGGGTGGTTGGGGAGCTTGGGGTTAACAGATGCAAACTATTACCTTTGGAATGGATTAGCAATGAGATCCTGCTGTCTAGTACTGGGAACTATGTCTAGTCCCTTATGATGGAGCATGATAATGTGTGAAAATAGCATGTGTACATGTATGTGTAACTGGGTCACCATGCTGTACAGTAGGAAAAAAATTGTACTGGGGAAATAACTATTAAAAATAATAATAATAATAAAACTGTACACATTATGACCACAACCTTGTAAAACAAACCTTCGCACAGGAAAAAAGGTCAGGAGGAAGTACTACAAAATGACCAAGATGATGGGCTCAAAGGGAAAAACCGTGGGGACATTTTCTACTTTCGGCATCTTTGATATTCTATTTTACCTCATTATGATAATGTCATAGTAATACCTATCTCTACAAAACTGTTTATGTTTTATATTCTTATAGCTCCTTAAATTAAATCACTACACATGATATATTGATGACTGTCTGCTTACATGCTTACAAATACTGTTTCAGAGAGGCATAAGTTTGAGTCACTGCTCAGTCATTCTAGTAGCATAAACAGAATGAAGTTTCACCTGCAAGCCACAATTTTCTCATCTAAGTAAACCACCTGGGCAGGATTAAATATCTCATTGAAAACACCTGGAAGAGTGCCTCGCTCAGTGGTGCTCAATTTACATTAATTCCATTTTCAACATTTTTTTGTTGTTGACTTAATTCCCATAAATGAAGTAGACCTCACTGATTAAGTACAGTAGTTAACTGGGCAATCAAAGTATCTTAAGAAAAGTCTTCCTCCATCAAAGGACTTTAAAATCTACTAAGAATCTCAGGAAGATATCTTTAACAGACCCCACTGCATCAGTACCTTTCCACACACTGCGATCGGGATAAAGAGGGCTGACATTTTTGGTTGTGAGCTTCTCGGGCAGCAAGTCTGGCTTCAGACAACTGAAAGAGAGTACAAAAGCCACTTAATAAGCCATCAAACTTGTTACCATCCTAGAAAAACTGCTATCACACTCTGACATCAAGAAGCCAGAAACTCAAGTGGCTTAAAGCTGTAGACAAGCATTCATTTCAGGGGGAAACAAAACAATACACATTAACCTGGGGAAATTCTACAGCACTTTGAAACAATAAACAATATATTAAAGCATGGAGATTAATTCACACAGGGTGATCTTAACGAGTCTGCAGAAGAGTGGCATGTAAGACTGTTTTCCAATAATCCTAACAAAGCTGAAAGTTTTCTAGTCAAAACTTTCAAAAATTTTAATTGGACCTGAGTCCAAGAGGATATCAAGCTCCTAACTGTCTCTCTAAGTGCTTTCATGGGTCACCCAGCAGCTGTATAAAGGATATCCAATGAAAATGTTTTCCCAAAGTGTTTTTCTAAAACACTTCCTGGAATGACTATGACCTGCACTCTTTAGGGAGAAATCTACATTTGCAAACCCAATGCTAACACCTCAGAAAGTCTTAAAGAACTGTCTTTGAGACAGTAGTTTAAGATGTCAGTCATCAGAGTAAGTTCAGAGTAAATAGAAACTCCAGTATCTCGAACCAAAAAACAGGGTATTTTCATCTCTTAAGAGATTTACCTCATACATTCACATTAGAATGGCATGCACATCAAAAATAAAAAATAAATATCCAAAAAGTTGATATACCTTCTCATCTTCCCATTGAAAAAAATTACAATCTTTTCTATCTCTACAAGCTGAGCAGGCATAAAATCTCCGTGTTTCTTCTTTCCCTTGGTTCACCTTTACAAACAGAAGAGTGGGTCCTAGTTCCGAATAGGAAAAAATGTCAAATAGTCATCTACATCAAGTTCCTAGTTTCCACTGCCCTTAAATAAAAACTTGTTTTAGTTTTACACACAATTTGTCATAATGCACTACTGGTTAACAATTTTTTCTCCCAAAGTCACAACAATCAGACACTGACTACTTAAAAAATAAATTTTGAAAACTGGTTTCTTCAGGGGAAAAAAAAAAAAAAAAAAGCCATTGTCAGTACTTGTCAGTACAGATGCGGTGAAGGGTCTGAGTTCTGACACAACAAGGGCCAGGTCCAAACTGCTGAGCACTTTGCCACCGCCGCTCAGTTATCCTTTCAACGAAAATCTGAGCTTTTAGAATTGGACACATCCTCTCTCCGCAAGTTAACAGAAAAACTAGGTCTAGTTTCTAAGCAAGAATTCATTCCCTCGTGCTCCCTAACTTTCTAAAAATTTAACTGAAAGAACAGTAAATGAACAAATGAAATCGCCAGGTACTTGGCAATGGGAAGTACTTAATAACGTACCTTTTTGCCCCTGCTCCGCCCCTTCAAAAAAGCTATAGCAGCCGCGGAGCCAAAACCACTGCAGTGGGGACTTTTCTACAACGTTTAAAGACCCCAACTTCCCGAGGAAGGAGCATTTTCTAGATGTAACACTCGGTATGGGAGAGTAGATAAAAATCAAGGAGCCCCAAAAGCCCAAGGTGCTTTCGGGGTAACTCACGCCCCCTTGGCGCCCAACAGCGAGGCTGAACCCAGACGCGGACCTACCGTGAGGGCACAGCGGGGCGGGGGTGGCTTGATCGGAGGGAAGCACCACCTTGACTCCCGAGCTCCCCTGGCGACCGGAGCTGCCCTCTGCCTCCACGGATCCAGGTTCGTCCCTGGGGGCCGCCATCTTCCCGCCGCCGTCCCGAAAGCCTCAGTTCGACTCAAAGAGGCCGAGGAAGAGCGCCGCCGCCACCAGCAGTAATTCACAGCGCCCCCCCGCGCCTAGGAGGAGCTTCGGCCTCTGGGTCGGAGGCCATGTCCCCAAATCCGTCCCTGGCGGGCCAGAGACTGCCACTAAGGAGTACCGAGACTTGGGGTGGCCGGGGTCAGGTAGGGGTGGGGACGACTCGCAGGCAACTTGTTGGACCCGGGGCAATAAGCCCACCTATTTTCTGCCTCTGCCTTAGCACTTTAGCATCTGTGAATACCCTCCTTGCGTAAGAATATAGCCCAGAGATGAGACGGCTCTTCGCAGTGGACCAAAGATTTGGTCTGGTTGTAAATCCAAAAGGCAGCATCCTCAACAGCAGCAGCAGCTACCAAGAGACATAGCTGAAGCAGCGGCGCTTGATGAAACCAGCTTCTTTTTTCCAGAGTCACAGTGTCATCTTCTACCTTATGATCAATGTTTATAGATGCTTGTTACAGTTGCACATCCACTGACATTCATATATTGGAAAGAAAGAAAGAAAACTGTCCCTGTTTGCATATGACGTGATTGCCTATATAGAACATTTCGAGGAATCAACAATAATAACTCTGGTTTAAACTAAGTTCAGCAAGGTTGCAAGATACCATATAAACACACAAAACTCTGTTGCTCTTCTATATACTAGCAATGATCAGGTGAACACCAAAATTAAAAATAGAATACCTTTTATAACTGTTCAAGTAACTGAAATTCTTAGGTGTAAATCTGACAAAACATGTATAGGACTTGTATGTTGAAAACTACAAGATGCTGATGAAAAAAATCAAAGAGAATCTAAGTAAGTGTAGAGACATCTTGTGTTCATCGATTAGAAAACTCAACTTTGTGAAGAGATCAGTTATCCCCAAGTTTAGGGCAGATACAGGTTTAGCTCAATTTCTACCAAAATTCTGGTCAGATTTTTGTAGATATAGACAATATTATTCTGAAATTTATATGGAAAGCTGAGGAAACTAGAAGAGCTAAAATAATTTTGAAAAATAATAAAGCGAGGGGAATCAATTTACCCCATTTCAAGACATGTAATTGTGGTAAACACATACGTGTATGATTGTAGATGAAATAATCAATTTCTCTTTCTAGCATTTAAAAAACAGTGGTACTCATACACATTTAAACTCACACATTTAATACTAAGGTATATTAATTTAGAAATATTTCTCTTTTCCATGAACGTTTTATGCAGTGATTTCACTCAAATCTTCACTGGCATCGGTGGCATCTGGTCTTTGAGGTGACAATGCCCTTTTCCAAGTTGTCCAGCAAAAATTCCCGGGGACCATTATCTGCCCTCCTACATCTTTGGATGGGAAACTTTCTGGACCCACTGCTGATGCTGTTTTTGGAAATATTGTCTCAAGCCCTTATCATTCTCATTAGCGTTAACACTTCTATTTTTTTGATTGGCTTATAAGTACAGATTTGTGATCTTTAAAAGACTTGTTTACAAAATTTGCAATTGAATTCATGACATCATACCACCAGAAATAGCTTCTGATTCTATATTTTATTTTCTCTTCAATAAATCTGGTTCTGTGAGGGGACCACTATAACAGCCTGGATCAGTATGGATTTGCAGCCTTCACAGGTAAGTATCCCTGAACAGAAAAAAATGTAACAAAAGTTGATCCAAATAAGGAATGAGGGAGCACCCCTTAGTGTGAGAGACTTTGAAGTTTTCAAAACTAAGCCAGTTCCCTCTCTTCTGGGGGGTAATTTTGGAGAAAGTTGAAATCTCCCATGATATTCAGATATATTTGTTAAATAGCATATGTTGGATCTTTGCTGAAGAGGTCACAAATATGACAGTAATTTATGAATGTTTTTGATTGTCTAATAATGTTTTTAATTTGTACAGGAAAGCCTTTGAGCAGAGAAAACCTGAGAGTCACAGCAGGACTCTGAGACAGACCTTGTCACCCACCCATCTCAGAGACCACCATCTCTAAGGCTGCTAAGACACACTCTAATTGGGTGTCTCCCCCACCAAGAGATGTGGACAAACAGGGGAGCTCTCTGTAGGGATCAGGAAGTCTCACTCCTTGGCTTTCCTAATAGAATATGTACCCTCAATGCCCAGATCTCCTGCAGAGAAAGTGAGTGCAGCCAGAGGAGCATTTTGTTGTGGGTCCCTAACTGCCTTCTCTGTCTTCTGTAACAGAACTCCAGTTTTCCTTTGGAAAGACAGCCATCCCCAGTGTTAGCCCATTGTAGGTTGCGAGTACAAAGAACCATAGGGACTGGCTTGGGTTTGGACAGATGACTTCACGCTCCTGCTGGAATGGCTGAGAAGGAAGCTGTAATCTTTCTATTTTGTCACCTCGATGATTTCTCATGAACACGAGGGGCTCAGCTCTCTAGTCTTATCTGAGCTAAGTCAGGCATCCAGCAACCAGCTGATCTTGGCAAGAGGAACTCAGCTGCCTGTATCCTCAGCCTCCTGCTATAACCTGCAGGCCAGCCTGGGGCGCATCTTTCTCATAAGAAATGACAGGGGCACAATAGAGCTAGGAGAAACAGACAAGCTTCTTAAGGCCTGGATTGAGCCATCACTGCCCTTTCTACCTCATTCTTTCAGCTCCAGCAAGTTATGTGATCAAACATTGCAAATTTATATGGCAAAGGGCATAGGTCAGAAGGGGTAAAAAATTGGAGCCAGTGACACAGTCTATCACAAAAGCACTCTTCACTGGGGCAACCAAGTGGCTGGTGTAGTGTTTCCCACCACTTAAGGAGCACCTGCCTTAGCAAGAAGACAATAGGGGGAAAGCAGAAATAGGAATATGCGATGATTCCACATGAGCACCTAGATCCAGCCATGCCTGAAGTTTCTCGTTATATGAGTCATAAATTCCCGGAGTTCCCATCGTGGCACAGCAGAAATGAATCCGACTAGGAACCATGAGGTTTCAGGTTCGACCCCTGGGCTCACTCAGTGGGTTAAGGATCTGGCATTGCCATGAACTTGCAGATGTGTCTTGGATCCTGCATTGCTGTGGCTGTGGCTGTGGCCGGCAGCTGTAGCTCCGATTGGACCCCTAGCCTGGAAAATTCCATAGGCCGTGGGTGCAGCCCTAAAAACCAAATAAATAAATAAATAAATAAATAAATAAATAAATAAATAATAATAAATAAATAAATTCCGTTGTGTCCTTAAGCCAGTTTGAAATGGGATCGGTTCTATCAATCACTACCAAGAATGCCAACTTATGCTCTGTGGTCATAGCCACAGTATTGGACGGCTCTATCTGTTCACCAGCAAGCCTCGATGCCCTTTTCCAGTCAAGGACTGGCTAACCCTGCTCCCCATTCTCCCTGCTAGGATACCTATTGACCTGCCTGCTATGCTCCCTTCCATCTATCTGTCCTTTTTGCTCTTGGGGTGGAACCCAGGCTCCTTGGCTACCTTTTGCTTTGCTGCCCCAAAGTCAGCACACAGATCTATTTCTCTTTAAGAGGAAAACTGTCAGGGGAGACCACCAGTAGCAAAGGATCCTCCAAGACTTTACATGGCAGTCTCTGCTCTCTGGCTCTGAATCCTGACTCCTCTGCGGATGGGGGTCACTGCTATGGATGGAACTCTTCCCCCTCTCACCGAAGTTGGTATGTTTTGTTTTTGTTTTTGGCCACACCCATGGCACATGGCAGTTCCCAGACCAAGGATCAAATGCGCACCATCACAGAGACACCACCAGATCCTTAACCTGCTATGCCACAGCCGGAACTCCCTGAAGTTGACAGGTTGAAGCTACCCCCCCCGCCCCCACCACACACACAATATGATGGTCCTGAAAGCAGGACCTTTGGGAAATAATTAGGCTTAAATGAAGGCATGAGGATGGGTCCTCACAATGGGATTAGTGCCCTGCTGTGGCACAGGTTCGATCCTTGGCCTGGGAACTTCCACATGCCACAAAACAAAACATACAAAATGAAAATGTGATTTGTAAGTAAAACCATGGACACTAGATGCTCTCCAGGTGATGATGCTCCTCCCTTGAAAATGGAAGGATTGGAACTTTAAACAATCACCTATCAATGTGTCTGGTGCTTAAATATAAATATTTCATTTCTATATCAACTCTGGGGAGCTACTATTACCCACACTTTCCAGATGAGGAAGCAGGATCGGCGGCTAGGCTGCACAGGGTAGCGGTGAGGGGTGTCAGCTCTGGAGTCAGATGGTCTTGGTTCTAGGGGCTCCCCATCACTTGCTACGTTAGGCAAGTTACTTAACCTTTCTGTCTAAGAGGGATGAGGGACTTAGCAAGCTAATCCATGTGGAACACTTACCAAAGTGCCTGGAACGTAGGGAGCAATTGAGAAAGCTTGGTTATGATGACTCAGGGTTGGAGCGGAGGCGGGATTCCAACCAAGATCCCTCCAGCTCCAGTGCTCACACTCCTTCAGCAGCCTCTGCAGAGGCCACCCTGGTCCTGGCTTCAAGGGATGAGCATGCTGCCTGCCCCTCTGGTGGCCCCTTTCTCCATTCTCTTGCTTAACACCTAGTGCTGTCATGACGGTTCAGACACCACCTCCTCTGGGAGAGCCTTCTGGGAGCCCCGAGACTGGGTTGGATGCTCCTCCTGCATCCTTTGTAGCCTCCAGAACATACATCAGGGGCACTGATGATCCCTCTACATAATAATTACCTAATTTTATATAACTGTCATTTCATTCCATTTCATTTTTTGGTCATACCTGCAGCATGTGGAATTCTGGAGCCAGTGTTCACACCTGAGTCACCACAGTAACCCGAGCTGCAGCAGTGACAGTGCCAGATCCTTAACCTACTGCACCACCTGGTAACTCCCAGGTTCCCCCCCCTCCCCATACCCATGGCATATGGAAGTTCCCACAGCTGCAACCTACACCACAGCTGCAGCAACACCAGATCCTTAACCCACCGCCCAGAGCCTGGGATTGAACCCGCACCTCAGCAGTGACCCAAGACACTGCAGAGACAACATCAGATCCTTAACCCACTGTTCCACAGTGGGAACTCCACCAGTCCTTTTATTTTAAAATATTTTGTGTATTTTATTTGCAATTAGATGTTTTGATAGATTACATTATCTATGAATTTCATCTTAAGAGTCGAGGGAGTCAGCAAGCGGGGGTGGCATCTCAACACTGTCCTGCTTTTAGGCAAATAAGGGGAGGACAGAGAGCTTTTCTTACATCTGCTGATTCTCAGGTGCCCTCAGTGCCAAATCGCCCTTATGCCAAAGTGGCATATTCTGCTCTCTCTCCATCTCTTCACCCAGAGTTACTTACAGGCTTTTTCTACTGCATTCCTCTAGATGATATCAAATTTCCACGTTAGCAAGGACATCTTGCCCTCTCCGAACCACAGACTTTTGAAACGTTAGAGTAATGTTTGCCCTCAAACCATATTAAGGGGGATGTTGTCCCAGGAAACAAGCAGCATTTAAGCTAGAGTTTCAGATGACTACGTATTTCCAATTCCTAACCTACAGCACCGAGAGCAATGCTAAATTTCTAGAAGCTATGCTAAGACGGTGGAGATTTTGGTTTAAACCAGTGCCTTGTTTTAAACACAATTCCTGATTATCCATCAATGCTGCAGTTTAAAACAAGCACTGGAAGGGTAGAATCGCTTTCTGGATTGTTCCCAAAGCCACAGGGAGATGAAAGGCGGTTTTATTCACCGTGACAGGCGTTTGGGCAGGAAAGTCACTGAATCTGGTTAAACCAGTTCCTGCAGCCAGGGGACCAGCTCTAAATGTTTACACAACTTTCTGACTCTTGGGAAATGCAAGGCTCGCTGACTTTTCTGCAGTTTTTGAAAAGCTCAGTGGTTCCTTAAGCCTTAACTGTCACGTGGCAATTGTGAAACCAGAGCTGAGGAGCAACCAGGGTTCCTGGAGCCAAAGGAAACATAAACACATCTCTTTGCATACAGACTAGATTAGCTGCTTCTTTTTGAGATCACATGCTTTCAATTTTCACGTCTAAAAAAACCCACAAGGCGACCTGCAGAGGCACCAGCCACAGGCTGCCAGATTAGCATTTTCCCAGCTGGAACCAATGTTAAGATTCTGAACAAATATCTTTTGAAATGTCGCTTAGTTTCTCAGGGAGTCATGTTTGGATAAATCTCTTACTTATTTCCCAGTGACCTCAGGTGCCTTTTCCTCTCAACCCCAGATCAACCCCGTAGGTCACACAACAGAAAATTTTAAAATAGCCTTTGAATCCAAATCTGTCACCATGCTCTGGAAAAGATGATATCCAGCCTAGAACTTTATGCAATAATCCAAATCCATAAACACAGATGTATGCTTTATTTCATCATCTAAAACCCCAAATCCAAAAGTGCCATTAATACACACAGATAGCTGCTCGGATAGAAACCAAATCTCTACCAGAATTTGTACTCCGCACCTCTCACGAAATACCTGTACGTTGTTGTATTTCATCCTTGTTACAAACCTCTGAAGTTAATTTACAGCTTTTCAAGATGACAAAAGTTAAATCTATTGTATTACTGCAGGTTAGAATAAAAACTTCCGAGCTTAAGGATTTATTTTCTCAAAGGACTCTTTACGTAGATTCTGAAGCAGGTTAAAATTTACTGAATAAAATGATGCTTGATAATGCACTTCGCTTAGATAAGTGTGTATATTTGCATATATTTATATATAAATATAAGTGTGTATATATATATATATATATTTTTTTTTTTTGCAGCCACACCTGCAGCATATGGAAGTTCCTGGGCTAGGAGCTGCACCTGCCGGCCTATGCCACAGCCACGGCAACACCAGATCCCAGCTGCATCTGTGACCTATGCCACAGCTCTCTGCAACACCAGGTCCTTAGCCCACTGAGCAAGGCCAAGGGATCAAACCTGTATCCTCACGGATACCAGTCTGATTTGTAACCTGCTGAGCCACAATGGGAACTCTAACATACATATATTTGTCATATATGTCAAATATGTCATATATATGTCTACTTAAGCAGCGGCTTGATGTGGAATCAGTTCCCAGACCAGGGATTGAACGTGGGGATGCAGTGGTGAAAGTGTGGGTACTAGAGCACCAGGAAACATCCAGACCAATATATTTTGCTATATATTTTCACAGTTCAATCTACAGGCTCACTTAACATTTAAGAATCTTTATGGGAGAAGCACTGAATAAAGGCAAAATAGCTCACAGCAATGTGCTGTCATCATTCATGGCAATATGCATGAATATTGCCATATTGTGACAAATTGGTACATTTGCTTAATGAAAACTAACTCGTCGTCATCATCGTCATCATCATCAAAAAAGAGAATATACAAGAACAACTCACCAATTGAAAAAAGACAAGGGAGTTCCCATTGTGGGTCAGCAGGTTACAAGGCAGACGAGTATCCACGAGAATGTGGATTCTCTCTCTTGGCCTTGCTCAGTGGGTTAAGGACCTGGTGTTGCAGCGAGCTGTGGCGTAGGTCGCAGGTGCAGCTGGGATCCACTGTTGCTGTGGCTGTGACGTAGGCCTGCAGCTGCAGCTCCGATTCAATCCCTGGCCTGAGAACTTCCATATGCTGCACAGGTGTGGCCAAAAAAAAAAAAAAAAGACAAAAGTTTTCGAAGAAATGGGGGTGGAGGTCTAACCACACTCCATAAAACAGAATATTTTTAGATTTGTGTAAAGAGTTCCTGTTTTCACAGCTCTTGGGCCTTTTGGGATTTCCTCCCCTACCATGATGAATTTATTGATAAAAATTAAACCTCTTATCTAACTCTTGATATAAATGCAGTATAAAGTATACAGAACCAGTCAGTTTAAGAAGCCAACTGCAGTGGCTTGGGTTTGATCCCTGGCCTGTGAGATGCTGTGAGTTAAAGGATCCGGCATTGCTGCAGCTGTGGTGCAGGTCACAGCTATGGCTCAGATTCAGTCCCTGGCCTGGGAACTTCCATATGCCAAGAGTGCAGCCATTAAAAAAAAAAAAAAAGAAAGAAAGAAAGAAAGAAAAGAAAAAAAAGAAAAATATCTCCTTAAAGCAACATATGGTACTGCTTTGCATTTACATAAAGGAGGTGTGTAAATATTTTTGCAACTTACAGGTTCTTCCCTAACACTTTTGAGATTTCTGTGTACATTTTGATACGTGTGGCTACAGTTTGTTTTCAGTGCTCTGTAGTCGTCTTTTGTATGGGTATACCACAAGATACTTACCCATTTTCCTGCTGATGCTTAGGTTGTTTTCAATTTTTCAGTATTATAAACACTACAGCGTGGACCAGTTTTATGAATGCGTATATTACCAGAGTATCTGCATCTTTAATTTTACTAGGGATTGCTCTCCAGAACGACTGGACCAATTCTCAGGCTTCTACTTTTTCCCAGATCTGATAGGACTGAAGTGATAATTCATTGTTTATTGTCTCATGAAGAATACTTTACACACAATGAGCTGTGCAATTTGATGATCTTTGACTACTGTATTCACCTGTGAAATCATTGCTGGAAACTTCCTCAGGCCTCTAGGCAAACCGTCTCCCCCAACCACCTCAGTCCCCAAGCAGTCACTGGACTGTTTAACAATGACTTCCTTTTTCACTTTAGAAAATTTTCTATAAAAGGAACCATATGCTATGTTCTGTCTGGCTTCTTTTATGAGCATCATGATTCCGAAATTCATCCAGATTCCTGGGATTATCCTTTTTATTGTTTCCTTTTTATTGTGTGGATGTATTGTTTGCTTATCTATTCACCTATTGGTGAATTTGGGTCATTTCCAGGTGAGGGTATTACTAAAAAGGCTGCTATGGACATTGCTATGCAGCCGTCTGCTTCCATTTCTCTTGAGTGAGTGGAAGAGGAGGAATGGCTGGGTGCTGTGGGAGGTATATGCTTAACTTTCCTTATTGTGGGTTTATTTCCAGTTACCTTATGATAATGATGAACATCTTTTTATGTGCTTACTGGCCATTCATTTATCTTATCTTGTGAAGTGTCCATTTAAAATTCTTTTGTTCATTTCTTAAATGAGTTATTTTACTGCTTATTCTTGAGGCGTGTAATCTTTTTCTATATTCTGGAGTTCTGGAGACAGATTATCAGATATATTTGTCCATTTTTTTCCCCCAGCTTGTGACTAGAAATTTTATTTTCTTAAGTGTCTTTTGATGAGCAAAAGTTTTTGGTTTGGGGAGTTCCCATTGAGGCTCAGTGGTTAACGAATCTGACTAGGAACCATGAGGCTGCAGGTTCGATCCCTGGCCTCACTCAGTGGGTTGGGGATCTGGGCATTGCCGAGAGCTGTGGTGTAGGTTGCGGACGTGGCTTGGATCTGGCGTTGCTGTGGCTCTAGTGTAGACCGGCAGCAATAGCTCCGATTAGGCCCCCAGCCTGGGAACCTCCATATGCTGTGGGTGCGGCCCTGGAAAAGACAAAAAAAAAAAGGTTTTTAGTTTTGATGTTATTAATTTTTTCTTTTATGGTTTGTACCACTTGTTATCTAAGAAATCTTTATAAAAACAAGGTCGCTAAGTTTTTCTCCTATTTTCTTCTAAAAGTTTTAGCTCATATATTTAGGTTTCTGCATGGACTGAAGGTGAAAGTTCACTGTGAGCGTGTCTAGTGGTTATGGCAGCATTTGTTGAAAAGACTACCCTTTCCATTGAATTGCCCTGGCACCTTTGTTGAAAATCAGTTTATCATGTGTGCAGTGTTTCTAGATTTGCTATTCTGTGTCACTGATGTATATGTTTATCTTTACCCCAATTATCACTGTCTTGATGGTTGTAGCTTTCTAAGTTCTGAGAGAAGGTAGCATGTAAATCCTCCAACTTTTGTTCTTGTCTCACAGTTTGGCCAAAACATTTCTAGATACCTTTTATTTTATTTTTGCCACATGTACAGTGGCTTGATATGAGATCTCAGTTCTCAGACCAGGGATTGAACTGGGGTCATAGTGGTGAAAGCTCCAGATCCTAACCATTAGACCACCAGGGAACTCCCTTCCATGTACATTTTAGAATTAGCTTGTCAATTAAAAAAAAATCAGATGGGATTCTGATTGTGTTGAAATTATAGACAAACTTGGAAGCATCGACATCTTGATATTGTTTTGATAGTCACAATATTGCCTTCCATTCATTTCAATCTTTAATTTTTCTCAATGCTCTTCTTATAGTTGGTGTGGGGAGTTGCACATTTTTTGGTCAGACTTATTCCTAGGAATCTGGTATGTTCTGCTGCTGCTGTAAATGGTATCTTTAAAATTTTTCTTCTTCTAACTAATGGTGCTGGTATACAAACCTTGCAAAATTCATTTATTAATTCAAATAGTGGTAGATTCTTTGTAATTTCCTACATACACAGTTATGTCGCCTTAAATAATAACAATTTTCCTTCTTTCTTTCCGATTCTCAGTCCTTTTATCTCTTTCTTGCCTTTACTGCACTGGTTATGCTAGCCAGTACATTACTGAGTATAAATTGGGAAAGTAGGCATTCTTGTCACATTACTGATCTGAGAGAGAAAGTGTGGAAAGCAGAATAGTGGTCCCCAAAGATCTCTCTATGTCCTGATCTCTAGAATTTGTGAATATGTTCCACAGCAAAGGGGATTTAAAATTGAAGATTAAGGGTAAAAATTAAGATTAAAATTGAAACCAAGAGGAAGTTCCTGTCATGGTGCAGCAGAAATGAATGCGACTCGTATCCATGAGGGTGCAGGTTCCGTCCCTGGCCTCAATCAGTGGGTCAGGGATCTGGCGTTGCTGTGAGCTGTGGTGTAGGTTGGCAGCTATAGCTCTGATTCGATCCCTAGCCTGGGAACTTCCATATCCCTCGAGTGTGGCCCTAAAAAAGAAGAAGAAGAAAAAAAAAAGATTGAAATTAAGGTTTTACAAACAGGCCTTAACACAGGGAGATTATTTTAGATTACCTGGCTGGTAATTACCAATTACCACCAATGTATTACTATTACCAGTGTAATAACAAGGGTCCTTAAAAGTGCAAGAGGGAGGCAGAAGGGTCAGTGTCAGAATGATGCAATGAGCAAAACATTCAATCCGCTGTTGCCAGCTTTGGAGATGGAGAGGCTACAAGCCAAGGAATGTGAGAGGTCCAGAGATATTGGAAAGGGCTCCCCTTGAGCCTCCAGAGGGAAATGCAGCCCTGCTGACTGATCTTAGCTCAGTAAAACCTGTGTCAGGCTTCTGACCTGCAGGCCCATCAGAGAATGAGTGTGTGTTGTTTTAAGCCACCAGAGTTTGTGGTTACTTACTACAGCAGCAACAGAAAACGAAGACAGGATGCTGTAGGTTTTCCAGCACTAAGTATGCGGTTTGCTGCAGAGTTTCTG
Source organism: Phacochoerus africanus (assembly GCF_016906955.1). Classification (NCBI taxonomy): domain Eukaryota; kingdom Metazoa; phylum Chordata; class Mammalia; order Artiodactyla; family Suidae; genus Phacochoerus; species Phacochoerus africanus. The sequence continues at coordinate 19,164,836 of NC_062553.1, read as the reverse complement.
TGGATGTGTTGTCTCTTTGCTCCTGTGTTCCTTCTAGGTTATTTCTGGGACATACTGTTAACTCTGATATCTCCTCTAAGCTCTGTCGGCTCTCATTTTATTTCCCCCCATTGCTTCCCCATCTAATTTCTGAACTTTTCTAGAAATTTTGATGTTATATTGTTCTTTCTCAGCTTCCATCATTCCTTGAATTTCTTCAGTACTTTAAAAACTATTACTGTTTACCTCTGCTTTGTAAATATTTCTGAGATAGTTCATTTTCTGTCATCCTGTTTTCTCGTTTTTTTGGGTGGTGCCTGCAGCATGCAGAAGTTCCTGGGCCAGGGATGGAACCTGTGCCACAGCACTAACAACACAGGCTCCTTAACCGGCCAGGCCTCTAGGGAACTCCTATCCTGTTTCCTCAAAGTTTACTGTCCAATGTAGATATGTTTAAGTGAGATGGATTTTCCCATATTTTTCCTTCTATTATTTTCAGAAGATTCCTGTGTGGATGCTGAGGTGGGCCGGGAGTTTCCAGGTTTGGGGGTTCTAGGGTTCTTCTCTCTTCTGTAGTTACTACGAAGCATTAGGTAACATGCTTTTCTGTGTGCCTTCCTAGTACTTTCTGAACTGGCTCCTCTGGTCTCCTCCTCTATCCCCAGAGTTCTCCATGGGTTCTACCCTTCACTGCAGGCCCGTGTGCTCTCAACAGCTACTTCTGAGAGCCCTGAAGACCAGGCTGCCCTGGCAACCTCATTCCTTTATGCAGGCTCCTTTTCCAGATGCCAGCGGAATGCTGGGCGGCCCTCTCCCACTTTTGGTTGTGTTTTGGATGCACCAGTTGAGACTGCTGGGACTAGTGGGGGCCCCTCCTTCTGGGGCTGAGCACATGCCAGCAGATTCTGGGTTCTCTCTCAGGACCCCCACGAGTCTGCCTCACTTTCCTTGTGTTCACTCCTCCAAAGCTGTTGTTCCCTTAGGATCTTGTGGCTATTGATGGTTTTAGCCCCAACTGCTCATTTCTGGATCCACTGGGATATTCCATCACTCATTTTTTCTGCAGTGGCGTGAGGTGGGACCTCAGTTCCCAAACCAGGGATTGAACCTGGGCCACAGTGGTGAAAGTGCCAAATCCTAACCACTAGACCATCGGGGAACTCCATCACCTAATTTTAGTGAAGATGGTGTCACTGTGATATTTCTTTTGCTAGCCTAGTCGCTCTGTGGGGATTTGAGGTTAAAAAACTACCCACCGCTGCTGCTTTCTGGCCTCCTATAATTGGTTTTTTATTTTAAAACGATTTATATGTTTCCATTTATACTGCAATGCCAAGGACAGACCAGACTATGGTAAGTTTTAAAGAATGAATGCAAAATTTCAGTGACTAAACACGAGCCCTTGTTTCTTGCTCATGTTGCACAGCCCAGTGCAGTCAGCACACTCTCCTGGTAGGTTTCCAAGCTGACTCACGTGCCTTGGCTGCTTTGTGAATCCTTGTTTATGGAGAACTGGGAAGACGAGAGGATGGTCAACAGTGCCCACCGGTTGTGACGCAGAGAGCTTTGCTGCCAGGTCTGGAAGGCACATACACCCCTTTCCCCCACATCTCGCTGGCCAGACCTCAGTCACATGGCCCCAGCCTGACTGCAAGAGAGGCTCGGGAACAAAGCAACACTGAGAATCTTTGCCACGTCTCTGTACAGCTGCCCGAGCAACTGTGGCAAAGCAGGTAAGACCATAAAACATAAGATGCTGGCTGTCTCTTCTTGTATCTGTAGAAGGATTTCGGATGTAACCCGATCAAAGAAATCATCACCACTGTTTTTTAATAAGGTTTTAATTCCATTAGTACAAAACTCTAAATTTAAAAGAAGTGTTGTGAATCGAATTCTTCCCGAGACTGGAAAAAAAAAAAATGTTTCCACAGTCTTCAATTGCTGACAAAATTGGGGGAGAGTAAGGCAGCATGTATTTGAAAAAAACTGAATTATAAAGATTTCAGTTAAATACATCCTTTGGGGTGATAAAGAATTAAACTGTACTACTAACACATGAAGTACGAAAATGATATTTTGGCGTCACTTATCAGTGTGTTCACAAACATTCCAAATAGGCAATATACACACTTCGGGAGAAATCTAGTCTTAAGACGATGATTTTTATTACCTCTAGTCTGCCATGTTTGACACTATAAATATACTCACTGAAAAAATGAACACAATATTTAAATAAGAATGAAGTCCATGAAAATTTACAAAAATAATCACTGTACTTGACTTATAATCTCATCTTAAATATCTCAACTTTACTTTTCTGGTCTGGTCAGACCATTTAAAAATATTTCCACACTATTTTAATTTTAGGATATAAAACAGTAGCAACTTACTAAGTTTCCATTATAAAAATTAATATAAGCAGTTCTCAAAATACTGAAAAAAAATGTTTTATGAAAGCAGTACCCACATCATAACCACTGATCCCATTAAGAACACATCTTCAAAAGGCACATTTTAATTACTGGCATTTAGCTAAAGATAGTAGCCTGGGTTTGGAATTTCCAGTCACTTTTTCCATTATCTCAACATTATGAGCATGGAGCGTGGGGGGAGGTAGGAGAGCAGAGGTTGCCCAAGGCTTTCTACTAGGACAGCGGTTTTCTCATTTGTCTCATCCATGAAGACCAAGAAAGAGATGGGAAGGAAAGGAGAACGGCAAGTCTGACGACCATCCTAATTTCACCTTCAGGAAATACTTTTTACATAAAAGTCATTAATTTTTTTTTTTGTCTTTTAGGGCCACACCCGCGGCATATGTACATTTCCAGGCTGGGGGTCCAACTGGAGCTGTAGCCACTGACCTACCCACAGAAACAGCAACACCAGATCCGAGCTGCGTCTGTGACCTACACCACACCTCACGGCAACAACGCCGGATCCTCAACCCACTGAGTGAGGCTAGGGATTGAACCCACGTCCTCATGGATGCTAGTCGGATTCGTTAACCGCTGAGTCATGACGGGAACTCCAAAAAGTCACTTCCTTTTAAAAAATACAGGACAGAAAGCTTAAAAAACAAAAGGCCAGAACCACAAACTGCCCAGTTTTAGTCTAAGTGGTGAAGTTATTTGTTTGGAGGCTAAGGAGAAAATGAAGCTTCTGCTTCTTTGGTATCAAATCTTCATATTGGGCTTATTTCAATTTTATTTATTTATTTATTTATTTATTTTTTACGGCCTCATCTGAGCTGCTTCTGTGACCTATACCACAGCTCACAGCAACACTGGATCTTTAACCCACTGAGTGAGGCCAGGGATTGAACCCATGTCTTCACGGATGCTAGTCAGATTCGTTACTGCTGAGCCACAGTGGGAACTCCCTAGGCTTATTTCAATTTAAACCACTTGATGAGTTAAAAATGCTCCAAAGGCCCAGGATGTCAGATATTCTGATGTTCAGAATCAAATAAAAGTGATTTTATGGTTATCTCTGTCCTGTTCCCCTTTAACTGGGGCTGATATTCTAAAGTTGACTGTAATTATAAGAACATCAGTAATTCAAGTACCCTACGATACTGCTATTATTTTTAAGAGGTTATATCCTAGGACCCCAAAATGCAATCCAGTATACAGACTGAGTTATGATTTACCTTTCAGTGAGGTTTAATACTAGGTGAAATACTCAACTGAATCAGAGCAGTACTCTGAGGCACTAACAGATTAACTATGGATCCGATGCAAGAAACAGAAGGGAATTTTTAGTGCTGTTTTGGAATTTCAAAGTACTGGAGATCTATCTTAATTTCATATTATTCCCCTCAAGTCTAAGTTGAGTGTTTCCATTTTTTATTTTAAATGGGGAGATATCTTTAGATTTTTTTTTTCTTCCTCACTATAGCAAAATAATTGACCAAAAATATTCTGACATACGAAAAGGAAAATGGTTATCCATAACTTAAACAAGATACTATTTTCTGGTCCCTAATAATGGTTACTTTAGGAGCATTTATTCGAGTTCTAAAACAGCAGCTTTTTAAATTAAGGCAACTTTGCTTTATTCTTACCTATTTTTCTATTACTACTCTATTCAAGCTCCTAAAGAGCAGTTTCATCCTCAAAGGCCTCTTATAATGTAAAAAGAGTTATTAACATGAGCATTCTTCTCAACGTTTAAAAAGCATATAAAAAGTTACTGTATTCAAAGTCATCAAAGACCTCATAGCTCTGTTTGGAGTTCTCGAGTAATTACAGTCATTTCAGAACGTGTAAACTATGAAATTACCTCTTAAACTCACATCAACATAAAGTACAATGTTTCTACAAAAATATGATATAGGAGATGCATCACCTCTTCCCTGAAAAAGAAATTTAATATTTGGCTAAAAACCTGTAAACTTCGATTACATTCAAAAGCTAACCGTTTAGAGACATACTACTTGAGGTTTTGGCAACTGGAGCTCGCAACAGCAGCTTTATGGTACTGTCAGGTCCCAATAACACAATAATGCCACACAGTTGGCTTCTCTTACTCTGACGTCTGCTACCAGGAGGAAAAGAATGGCTTCCTGCAGTGGACGGTCTGGGTGAAGGAACTGCTCAGGTGGATAATCCGACCCTGGCCTCCGCCCTGACTGCGCTCGACGATCACACACGGCATCTGCACCAGCTGGACCGGACTCTTCCTGTCCCTCAGCGCCTGAGTGAGATTTAAGATCTGAGGAAAGAGCAGAGATTTTTACTTGCTCAAAACAGACAAAATCCTTCAGCTCCCTGACATCACCGTAACCACTTATTCAGAACTACCGTTTGCATTTCATCCATTTGTGCCCCACGGGACTGTGATTGCTGTGTGTGTGTTATATACGTATGCATGCTTACACACACACACGTGTATACACACACAAACGCACAAAATTAGGATTAAATAATTTTTGCCAATTAGTAACTTTAAAATATTCTAGAAGGTACCTCCATCCAGGAGCATGTAGGAGTCAGAGGCTGACTAAAGTGAATGCTTCCACATGCATATGCTGTTTGACACTGAACCTGAACAAATACTGGTCTAACCAGTCTGGCTCTAACGAAATACCTGATTCTCACTGACCCACCCATTCCACACATCTGTTTATTGCATGCTTACTACAGGCTAGGCTCTGTTCTAAGTGCTGGGGATAGGACAGTAAGAGAAACAAACAAAATTTCTGCCTGCACAGAGCTCACATCTTAGCAGGGGAAGAGGCGATACACATCATAAACAAGTACATTATGCCAGGTATTAGAAGGAAAAAGTGCTATGGGAAAGCATGACACAAGGCAAGTGACTTACAGAATTTGGGAAGGCAGCATTTAAAATAGTTTTATTTAAGAATCTACTCAAACAGGAAAAGTAAAACTAGAAAAAGTAAAATATAGTCCATGTTTAAACATACCCTTGGAATTGCTACTTGAGCATAACATAAGGTTATGAAACTGAATGCATAGCCTGCAGCTTATTCTACTCTGTTCAAATGAAAATTTAATATTTCCTTTTTATTTTTTCCCTGCATATCTGGTAAAAAATCCTTTTTTTGTGTGTACTTTCTTGTCTCCTTCAGGTATTTGAAAATATCTAATATGCAGATGGTGTGCATCTTACTAATTACTTAAAGATTGTGAGATAAACATAAAGGTTTCAACACAAACCATACTAATAAATAAACTTCATAATAAAATTGTATAAACTACACGGTTTAGATTCTAGAAGATCTGAAGTACTTAACACATCAGGGAAATAAACCTTTACTAGTAGTAGTATTACTCATTGTATTTATGGTTTATGATCCATTTTAAGTTCTTTCCTTAAAATCATCTGGACTGGAGTTCCTGTCGTGGCGCAGTGGTTAACGAATCTGACTAGGAATCATGAGGTTGCAGGCTCGATCCCTGTCCTTGCTCAGTGGGTTAAGGATCTGGCGTTGCCGTGAGCTGTGGTGTAGGTCGCAGATGCGGCTCAGATCCCACGTTGCTGTGGCTCTGGCGTAGGCCGGTGGCTACAGCTCCGATTGGACCCCTAGCCTGGGAACCTCCATATGCCGCGGGAGCGGCCCAAGAAATAGCAAAAAGACAAAAAAAAAATCATCTGGACTGGTTATATCTGGATAACAAGACAAAAAGAGTTGATAACATATTTATAAGCATTGTCTTTACCATGGAAATAAAACGTGGCTATCAGCATGGCTAAGGAATGAAATGCTCTGGTTAGTTTTCTCTTTCGATTTTAAAAATCCTGTTCTGTTAGTCTCAACACACTAATTTAAGTAACATTTAATATTTTCCTGATGCTAAAAACAATATGTGATTGTTGTAGAGAATCTAGGAACAGAGTGGACAAAGAACATAAAAGTCATTCTGTAAGATTAAAATTTTTCAACTGTGTAATAGTGAGGCATAGGGCCTCGCTCCTGTGTATAACAGGAGACAGCTGGGCCCCAGATATTTATAACTAGTCCCTTATTTATACTTCTTGAGGCAGGAGACAGGTGAGCTCCAGGTCAGACATTTACAGCCAGCCACCTGTTTAGACCTCAAGACAGAAATAACAACAGGCACAAGGTAAACGACTAGAATTTGTCTTCTGTGGACACGCTAAGCCACGGTAATGGCTGGGGCAGAGAGGGGCTAAGCCCGCCTGGGCAAAAGGTCAAGAGGCTACACACCCCCTATCCTCAGGGCCAGGGAGACGCCAACGACACACGCAAAGAGAGACCCCTCTGGGTGAAAAAGGGAGGGGGTGCCAGGCCATGTAAAAAGTCCGAATAACTGTCCCATGACCCTTTGTCTGGAAGGCATCTTGGTGAAAAGATGTGCACACATAGAGGGGAGGGCCCTGGGTCTGGTCAGGTGTGCGAAACATAACCAGAAAATTGGCCAAAGGAAAACAGAGCCCCAGAGGAACTGTCCTACTTAAGTGGTTTAAATCGCCGCGCTGGTGCGCCCCTCATTCGGAAGCACGCCCGCACCCACGCGCCTCCTCTGGGTGGGAGCTACTGCTTTGCCTCTGCCTTCGGTAAACAGACTGTGTCTCTGTGAGCTCTGCCACATGGTGTACGGTATTTCTAACAATACACTTTGTACCTGCTTTTACAGCCTTTGCCTCCTTGAACCATTCTTGCTTTCAAAGGCAGGAACAATCAGGGCAATTCTGCTTTTAGCCTCCAGCTGGTCTAGTGGCTACAATTCCTGGTTTTCACCCAGGCTGCCCAGATTCAATTCCTGAGCAGAGAATTAAGATCTCACTTCAAGCCATCACTCACTGCTGTCTCTCCAAGAGCAAGAGCAAAAATGATTCAATCTTAAAACTATCTTAAATACTAATATTTCTTTGAAAGTTGAGAAGACACTTGTATCTGGCATTTGTTTACTAAAGAAACATTTACTGAGCATGCACTGTGTTGGGGAGGAGAGAAGACTAAATAGGAAATGAAGCACCCCCATCTGAGCCCTCAAAGTACTCACATTCTAGAAACAAACAGCAACAGGCACAAATAACCGGAATCTAGTGTGGATCTACGCCTGGCTTTAAAATTTGATCCTTCTTGGGAGTTCCCATTGTGGCTCAGCGGTTAACGAATCTGATTAGCATCCATGAGGATGCAGGTTCGATCCCTGGCCTTGCTCAACGGGTTAAGGATCCAACGCTGCTGTGAGCTGCTGTGTAGGTCACAGACACGGCTCAGCTCCCATGTGGCTGTGGCACAGGCCAGCAGCTCTAGCTCCAATTCAACCCCTAGCCTGGAAACGTCCATATGTTGAGGATGTGGCCCTAAAAAAAAAAAAAAATTTGATCCTCTTCTCTATATACCACCCATTTTTTCATTTCTCAAAAAATAAACACATCTATTATTGTATATTTAAATCAGAGAAGACTGTTTTTGGAACTAGACAAGACACTGCAGGCAAGGAGAAAGAAACACTTTGGAGTTCTCCATCTAGGCCACATTTGATAATGTTTTGGAAATGTGACAGTCAGGTCAAGGGCAGAGGGTACAAACTCAGAATTCTGCATATAGACTCTGTTTCCTTTAGATGAATCTGCTGGTCCTCAGGTTTGAGTGGGCATGAGAATTACTGTACTATCTACATAAAACTACATCCATCCTACTTTCTGGTTGGTTTTAAGCTATTGTTCAATAGCACCGTGCCCAACGTGCTGTTTGTTTCAACATCCAATTTCTGGATGCAGTGTGATGCGGGTGCTCCCAGGGAGTGCTGTGGAAACCAAACTCCCTGGGCAGCAGAAGGAGCCTCAGAAGACAGAGCTGGAGCTTGACGGAAAAGCTGTTCTCCAGATGAAGAGGAAGCAGCACCTGAGGAGAGACAACAGCACGCACAAGGGCTCCACTGGGAACTGGGCACTGGGACCAGGAGGATGGTTACGAGTGGCTTAGGGGGAACTGGAGGTGACAAGAGACGAAGGCAGGTGTGCAGGGGGGAGGCGGATTGTGACGCTCCTGCAGATCGTGCTCAGAATCCGGACGTGAGCTCCCACCCACTCAAGGGACTTGTAAATCACCAAAGAACTGATCAGATGGCTGCATCTGCTTTTTGAGCTACTGCCCTCGTCTAATGTGGGAGAAGAGGTAAGGATGCCACTTAGAAAATGACTAAATCCAGAGATAACAATGGCCCCAGGCAGAGGCAATGCCTAAATGTTATAGGCTTGCCAGACCTAGACAGACTGTGACATATTAACCCCTGTGAGCCAAGCTATAAATGCAGATAACTATGTAGAGTTGTTGTTAGGAGAAATAATAACAAACTTAAAAATATCTAGTAAAGTGTCAAGTTCTCAAGGTGTACAAAAGTGTTAGTTTTTTTAACACCGATTTTGACTGAATCTGCAAATGAGCTTCTGGTTTACAAGTCACTGCACAGAAGTTCGCTCTGTATTAATAAAACTGTTTTATCATTTCTGTCATTTTCAGATCATGTGTAAAACACATTTCTGAGGTTCAGTGTTTCAAACAGGCACAGGTAGACTATAAAATGAATGCTCTTATTGAACCTACTCATGCCTCTACCGCTATTTAATGTAAAATTCAAAATTTTTAACTTAATAAACATTACTAGCCAAATTTTAAAAGAAATGCCTTCACGTAACTTCCTAGCTCCAGTCTGCATCTTTATTTGAAGAATTAAAACACGTCACTGATTATGTGTGCAGAACCAAAAACTTACCATAAACTAGGGCAAAAGACTTGGTTGTACAAAGCACAAATCATGCTGTTAACTGGCAAAATTAAAAGAGTGGGAAAAAATGAAGAGAGTGGGATTCAAGGGGTAATTATAAGCTATAGAAATAACACAAGTATTTTGACTCAATTAAGGAACTGGCTGAATAAGGAATTCTGTTGCTTAAAACACGGGTTGTTTTTGTTTTTTAAGCCTTGGTTTCAAATCACTGATTTATTTTAGAATAGAATATAATACCAGATTTTTTTTCAGTCTGAAAACACATACACATGTGTGTGTGCACATATATGTGTGTGTGTATATATATATATATATATATATATATATTTTTTTTTTTTTTTTAAGAAAAGGCTAAAACTAAGGAACTTTACATGGTCAGGGTACCTTATTCTTTTTGGCTGTCAGGTCAAAACCAACTTAAAATAAAAAACCAAAACAAAATCAAATTAAAACATGTAACCAAGGTATCATTTTACTTTTTTCTTTCCCCAGATCCTGATCTTGTCATTCTTATTTCCATTACATCCATTTATATAATACCTTGTTCCTTTGTAAATGAGCCAAGATATGAACAAATAAACCTAAAATAGCAGATAGTCACTGGTACATCTTTGTAATAGACTTCAGAACTGGAATGTCCCCATATCTTTTCAGATAAGCATTTTAAAATTTAAATTTAAATTGCTCAGGTACTAACTTTAATCTACAATTAAAGTTTACAAAATTAGGAGTTCCTGTCATGGCTCAGCGGTTAATGAACCGGACTAGTACCCATGAGGACGAGGGTTCTATCCCTGGCCTCGATTAGTGGGTTAAGGATCCGGCGTTGCTGTGAGCTGTGGTGTAGGTCAAAGACGCGGCTCAGATCCCGAGTTGCTGATGTGGCTCACAGCCTGCGTTGCTGTAGCTCTGGTGCAGACCGGCAGCTACAGCCCCGATTGGACCCTTAGCCTGGGAACCTCCATATGCTGCGAGTGCAGCCCTAAAAAAGATAAAAAAATTTTTTTAAAAAGACAAAAAGTTTACAAAATTATTTACAAGCTTTATTTTTAAAAAAGCCAAACATTCCTAAGATAAAGATACATCTTTAGGGATAAGGATTCCAGAAGGTGGAGCATAATGTTAAGTCAAATCAATTTGTTTCAAGCAAAAATGTCAAATTAGGGCATAATTGCCTATGTCTAAAAATTTAGCTCCAATCTAGTTTAGGGTGGTAACACTTAGCAACATAATTACAATCATCCAGCATCTAAGCCTATCATTCATGTCTGAATTACCAAAAACACCTCCACGTGAGGCACCCTGGCTAGACACTAATCTGCTGAGCCAATGTGCACCCGACTGTCCAGTCTGCAGTGGTTCTTTGTTGGGCTAGGGATACCTGTGCTGAGATATAAATTCTATTGGCCACCCCATGCCTCAAACACATAGAAGGAACAGAATTTAACACATAAATCTCAGGGAGTTCATGGAAGAAACCAGGATAGGGTCTCTTCTCCAGAAATATGTCTTATCACAATCCTCCCCCCTTTACAAAAATATTCTGATTTCTTTTTTTAAACACAATATACTAGCAGCTTATATATACTATTATGCCTTTTTTTCTTTCTTTCTTTCTTTTTTTTTTTTTTTTTGTCTTTTTGCCATTTCTTGGGCCACTCCCATGGCATATGGAGGTTCCCAGGCTAGGGGTCGAATTGGAGCTGCAGCTGCCGGCCTACACCCCAGCAACACGGGATCTAAGCCGAGTCTGCAACCTACACCACAGCTCACGGCAATGCCAGATCCTTAATCCACTGAGCAAGGCCAGGGATCAAACCCAAAATCTCATGGTTCCTAGTCGGATTCGTTAACCACTGAGCCACGACGGGAACTCCCATACTATTATGCTTTTGTGTGTGTGTGTGTGTGTGTGTGTGTGTGTGTGTGTGTGTGTCTTTTTAGGGTCGCACCAGGCTAGGAGTCAAATAGGAGCTGTACCTGCTGGCCTACACCACACCCACAGCAACGCGAGATCTGAGTCGTGTCTGGACCTACACCAGAGCTTATGGCAATACCAGATCATTAACCCACTGAGTGAGGCCAGGGATTGAACCTGCGTCCTCATGGAGACTAGTCAGGTTTGTTACTGCTAAGCCATGATGGGAACTCCCTATTTTTTAATATAATACATACTGGAGATCTCTCCACACTAGTAAATAGACAACTTGGTCATTATCACAACTTCAAAAAAACCTGTATTTGATGTACAATACATCACATTAGATTCAGGTGTACAGCACAGTGATTCAGTTGTTTTCTTTTCAGATTATATTTCATTAAAGGTTATTATAAGATTTTGGGGATAAATCCCTGTGCTATACAGTAAATCTTTATTATGTATTTTATGTACAGTAGTTTGTATCTGTTAATCTATTCTCCTAATTTGTCCCTCTCCTCTCCCTCTTCCCTTTGGTAACCATAAACTGGTTTTCTACGTCTACAAGTCTGCTTCTGTTTAGTATATAGAATCATCTGTACTCTTTTTTAGATTCCACATATAAGTGATATCATATAGTGTTTGTCATTCTCTATCTGACTTTCTCACTAAGTATAACAAACAGTCTCTAGGTCCATCCATGTTGCTGCAATATTTCATTCTTTTTCGTGGCTGAGTAATATTCCATTGTATATAGGTACCACATCTCCTTAAGTCAGTCGTCTACTGATCAACACTGGGGTTATCACAACCTTTTTTTATGCTAATCTCTAAGTGCTCCAATCCCTTTCGTGTGGAATCTATACTGTCACTTAAGGCCCTTCATAATCTGGCTCTAGCCCCCTTCTCCAGCCATTTCACTCACTGTTTAAAACTCATGACTCCAGCCAAGCATTGTATACGTGCAACAACAGAGAGAGACACACAAGCCCACAACCCATCCCCTTCCCCTGGCCTCCTCCTCAGAAAAGGACTCCATGAGGGGAGGAGCTTGGTTTCACTCACTGCTTTCTGTCAATCACAAGGACAGTTTCAGGCACTGGTTCTGTCAAATAATATTTGATGAATAAATGATTACCTAATTTAATTCTATTTGTTAATGTTATATAATAAACAGTGCAAAAACTAGTCTTGTCTTCTTTGTCTCAGGTATAAAGCAAATAGCTACCTTAAATGAAATGCATATTTTAGGAAGAAAAAATTAATTCGTAAGTCACTAAAAGTCAATGTTTACACTATAGTTTATTTCCATTTCAAGTCTTCCTTCTGGAAACTAAATACTATTAATAGAGTAGAAGAATCACCTGCAGGTCAGCCCGGTGTGCAGGTCCATACCAGCAGACGCAATTAATACCTTGTACCTCTAATTAAAGGAGGTGAGAAGGGTAAGAGGACTGAGTTATACAACTAGTACTTTTATGGCTCAATTAGTGCTCAGCCTTGGTGACATGGTTATTTACTGACTGCTCTAGCAGAGGCCAAACATATTCTATGAGGAAGATAATCCACAGAAGACAGAACTTGGTATTGAAACATTCAAGTAAGTTGATGTGAAGAAGAGAAAGATACTGATACTCAGGAAGACAATTATCAAAATGAGGACAAAGAATTAGCAGTAGAAGGAAAGTGGCTGACTAAATAATACACAAGGTAAAAACATCTAATACAGAAGACAATAGAGAAAAAGAGAGTATTGCAATTAACTTCATTTCTCACCATCTGAGCTGTTTTGGTTCAGAATAAAGGACAGTATTGAGAGTTGCATCTTTGGGTCAAAACGGAGGGCAAAAATGGACTACTGTTTCAAAGAGATTTTTTTCCTTAATGAACAAGATCTTGACAAGTGACATACCTGGCCCCGCATCACAGACATCTGCCTTTCAAAAGTGGCTTTGTCAAATCTTTTGTCAGTCTATCGCAAAAAGGAAAGCAAACATTATTGTAATTCCAAAACTAAGATCTTTGAAAACACCTGAAAACAAATGAGCTCTTCAAGTTAGCACATAAGGTCATTAGAAAGCATTTCTAATAGAAAAAATAACATGAAAAGATTACTTTTACTTGATGTATTTTTGTATATTTCTCAAATGACAATAGTTAACTTACACTCCAATTTGTTTCAGAAAGGATTTTAAATGACTTTTCAGTCAATGAGTTTAGGCTTTTTCTTTTGAGAGCAAGAATTAAATCACAGTAGGTCACCTAAACACTGCTTGCAATTTATAGAGTAATCATGCAAAAATTCAACTTTAGAAGAAAACAACTTCTCAAATTTTAATATAGTCTCACTTCAAAGAATACTCTCAGTGTAATTTCACAAATGTATGCTCCTATAAAGGAACACTGCCCATTCCCTTCTGTTATAGCAGCTTCTACTGCAGTGACAGCAGAAGCAGCAAACTGTGAATTAGCTCCATTAAGAAAATCTCTTTTAAGATTTTGTTTTCTGCAATAATTAAAAATAAACATTTATTTACCTTAAAAAGTTCATAAAGATCTTCACATAAATCTTGCACAAAGTTCATGTCAGAAATATATGGTAGAACCAGGTTTCTTATTTCATCAGAAAAAGGAACTTTTGCTTGAGGAAGCCAAGCCCAGTGAAATGGATCTAATTTTAAAAAAGTATTTTTCTTATCAGTGGGAGGAAATGGTTTATTTAGACCCACGTTTACCCTGTTGTTTTCCTACAATTCCCAGGTTAAAAAAAGAAAAAAGACAGGAAAAAGAAGTTAACAGGGAGAACAATTATTGTTTGCCATCTAAATTATTCAGATTTCTAAGTTTGGATGGTTAGTTCAGACAGTAAAGTACAGCAAAGTACTACCTGAACTAGTTAGGTTTCTGAGTTTTAAACAGGAAAAAGTAGGAGTTTTGATAAGGAGTCTATCTTAAACAGCCTTGTATCACAAAAATACGTCTGAAACTCTGGTTCCTGGGTTTGGAAATTAAGGGGTGCTTATAATTTGTTCATAGTGCCAACTACCATGGCTGAGGTCTCCCTGCTTTTCCAGCCATAAGCTGTCAGGAATGAGCACTCGTGTGTGTGTGTGTGTGTGTGTGTGTGTGTGTGTGTGTGTGTGTAATGTTCTCAAGTTTTAAATCACTAGCAGGTAAATCGTTAAGTGGCTTTGAGGGATGGAAGATCCATGATTCCGGGATAACTCGAGTTCTCTCCCAAGAAGACCATTAAATCTACACAGTGCCAGGACTAGAAGGATTTGTGAGGGAGTGGCAGGCTTAGACAGGGTGCATATTCAGACTCCTGCAAGCAAGAGTAAGGCTTATGACAGTAAGATCACCCATGGAGCGACCGTGAGCATGTCCAAGGAGAGCCTCCAGCTTTGCCGGCTCCTGGCACAGAGAGCGCTCTGAGGACTGAACTCTGCCTTTAGAGTCGTTCCTTCTTAATTCTCTTTGATCTCCGAAGAGATCTCTGAACACTGGGAGGACAGGCCACGCCACCAAAGAAAGCCTCTCCTCGGGCCCACATCTCCCGGAAGCCACACCCAATTTCCCTTTCAGTTTTCCCTGAACAATTACAGAAAAGCCTTTCGTCTACGCCTGCCTGGCTTCCCGTCCCTACCCCTCAACTTCTCCTAGGACCGTCCAAACCCTCCCCGAGGCCCCCCAGTCATTTCCTAAGGCCCGTTTGCAGTCCTCCTGCTGCTCAGGGTGTCTCGGCAGCAAGCGGCACTGGTGTCCACCACCTTCCTGGCAAACGCTCTCCGACGCGGTTAGGGGAGACCCCCCCCCCCCAAAGTGTGCCTTCTGTCCTTTAAGCCACTTCTCTTGTTTGCAGGCTTTTCCTCTTGTTTCCTGTGTCACCATTCCCAGATTCTGTGCTGAGTCCTCTCTCTCCTTCACTCACTAAACATTCATGAAACACTTACTGAGAGAACCTAGGTACCTCACATTGTCCATTCACCCCGATTTACCCGAAATGATTTAGGCAAAAACAAACATCACCCTGGCTTCCACTGACCGAGGCGATAGCTTAAAAACTATATCCTCAACGCCAATTCCTCTTTCAAGTTCCAGACCCTTAATCCCTAACTGTGTGTTTGGTAAACATTTCCAGAGGTACTGTAGGCATCTTAAACCTGATAAAATGCGATTTGCATACAGATCCAAACCATTAGAGGAAAAAAAGAAATAGAACAAAGACATCGCAAGTCAGTTTAACCAAACACAGGAAAGGAAAAAAAGAAAAAATATGAAATACATGGTAAATAGAAAAAAAAAAAAGATGGCAGGAAAAGTTCAAACACATCAGTAGTTTATTAAGACAGACTACAGAGTTAAGTGTACCTATTAAAAGGATCACAGATTGAGTAAAAAAAAATAAATATCCACCTAAGAGCTGTTCATATGTCATTTACTTAAAACAAAACGATGAAAGTTGAAAATGAAAGTATAGAATGATACGAGTAAATGCTAATAAAAAGAAATGAGGTATAGCAATGTTACAACAGAGAAAATAAGAAAAGCAAAAAACAGCACAAGGGATAAAGTGGGATATATTTTACACTAATAAAGAGAACAAGCCACCAGTAAGATAAAATGCTGGACCTTTATGTGTGTGAAATACAAAACAAAAAATGTACAAAAATGCATGAAGAAACTGACAAAATCGCAATCACAGTGAACTTTGTCTCTCAAAAAGTAATAGATCAAATGGCCAAAAATAAGTCAAGAATATGATCTAAGTTTTAATTAGTAGACAGATAAAGAACTTTGTGCTCAACTCCATTCTTTTCAAATACAGTCCTTCAAATTGGCCACACATCAAATTACTAAGGAATTACTAACAAGCCTCAAAAAGCAGAATTCACAGTTACAATCACATATTACAAACTAATGAAACTTGAAAATAATAATGGATAGTTTTTTTAATTAACTGATTTAGAAATTTAAAAGCAAACAAAACACTTCTAAATTATTCTCATCAAAAAGAAAATCTGAGAGTATGAATGTGTAAAAGCAGAATAAAAGAGCAACACCTATCCAATCTGAGGTTTAGTCAAATGATACCTAGAAAAAAAACACATTGGGGAAAAAACCAGAATGAACACAATAGAAAAAGGAAAAATGATGGAAAACATAAATCAAGGAAAAAGAGAAAGCAAATAAACTGAAAATCTGATCAATAAAAGGCCAACTATCTGACAAAAGCAAAAAATTATATATATACACACAGGCCAGTGCTTTTTATAACAGGCAAATCCTTGGCAAGTCTAATTAAAAAAAAGTCATTTCACTCCTAAATATTTAACATACACAGAGGGTTTTTTTTTTTTTTTTTTCCTTTTTATGGCCTCACCGGAGACATATGAGGGTTCCCAGGCTAGGGGTCTAATCGGAGCTATGGCCACCGGCCTACACCACAGCCACAGTAACTCGGGATTTAAGCCATGTCTGTGACCTACACCACAGTTCACGGCAATGCCAGATCCTTAACCCACTGAACCCACTGAGCGGGGCCAAGGATCGAACCCAAGTTCTCATATGGATACCAGTCAGGTTCATTAATCGCTGAGCCACAACAGGAACCCCAGAGGGGATTTTTAAATCATAAGAGAATTCCATAACAAACTTTTATACCTATAAATTACAACTCACATAACACGGATAATTTTAAGCAAAGTAACAAATGTCTAAAACTGGCTCAAGATGTAGAAAATCTGACAATTAACCATAGAAGAGACTGTTAAGGTAGTTAAAGCATTACTAATTAGAAAAGGGGGAAGTGGGCCTAAAGGGCTTTAGGGGTGAATACTACCCAAATATTAAAATAGAATTCTACCAAAATATTAAAACAGATAATTCCCATGTTACATGTATTTAGAAACTGGAAAGCTAGCAAACTTATTTTTCAAAGCTAACATAAGCTAAAAAACAAAACCAGACAGTCATCCAAAAATAAGCAAACAATACACAGCCAGACCCACAGGGTCTAGGACCCATCTTTGCATCCCTAATGCCCAGAACTGAGCCGTAATAGATAATTATACTTCGCCCAGTGTTTTTGATGCCCATAAATTTCATTCCCTTCCTATTCTGGAAAAAGGATAACTATACAACCTATGGAAAGTTCTAAATACTCACACGCTCTCCACTCATCAGGATGTTTAAAAGGAAATGCCAGACCATTATCAATTGCAGCTATTTTAATAAGAGATTCTTTATCCACATTTGTCCATTTTGCTTCCTAAAGAGGAGAAAAATAGTCTGTTGATAAAAAAATTTATATGAATATTTCCAAGAGACAAATTTACAATAATTATTTTTTATGATTTTTATTTTCTCCATTATAGTTGATTTTTTTTAATGATTTTTATTTTTTACATGATGGTTGACAAATTTACAATAATCCTTGAGGTTTAAAGACATTTTATCTGAAAAGCTTATAAAAATACAAATTTACCCTTTAAGGGAAGACTGTCTTAAAAATCATTAAAAATTTCATAATCGATTTAAAAAATTTTTTGATATTATAAACTTAGGCAGTTATATAGTTTCACTTTTTCCTCTTTGGGGAAGAAGACCTGAAATTATTAAGACTTTAAAAAGTGTTGCTCTGGGGAGTTCCCTGGTGGTCTAGTGGTTAGGACTCAGTACTTTCACTGCTGCAGCCTGAGTTCAATTCCTAGTCTAGGAATTGGGATCCCACATCAAGCCGCTGCATGCATCGGAGGGAAAAAAAAAATGTTGTGCTGGATAATTTATTGTTAGCTTGCTTAAATGGATGATATATGCAAAATATGTTTAAGATAACGAAGTTACCTTATTAAAATCAGGTCTTTCCTAGGGTCTCACAGAAATAATTAGTTGAAATACAAAACATTTCTAAATGAAACTCCCCAACGACCACAGCTAAATATAATCAGGTCCAATAGAAGGAACTTCAAGATACTCTTGAGTACAGAATGTAGGCCATTCCTACTTCAACATTCTTCTGTAGCAGAAACCGAACACCTCAGGAGCAAGAGAATGTTCATATTAAAGAGTTACTTCCTAGCATCTAAAAATAGATGGCTGCCATTATTGTGGCCTAGATAAAATATCAAAAGGTGAAGAATTTTAAAATGAAAAGAAAAGTATCAGAGTGACAGTCCATGTGATATATGCCAGGTTTCTGTTAGTTTATAATCAAATATCTTACCTCAATGAAAATGCACAGAATACTCAAGAGCAAAATAATAATGTTTTAAGTAAAATCTAATTGTTTAAAATATACCAATAAAATGTGTTTAGAAACTATTTTAAACATGTGTATTTTTACATGTATTTTAAACTCATTTCTGTTATAATTACTACCTTTAAAATTTCTATCATTTTTCCTATTTACAACTTTATTGAGGTATCATTTACACACAATAAACTTTACATATTAAAGTGTACAACTGGATAAGCACTGACAGATGTGAAGCCACCCAGAAGTTTCTGTGTCCCTTAGCAGTCCCCTCCCTTCCTCTACCCCACCTCTGGCAATCTGCTCTGCTTTCACTCACTAGGGATTAGCCTACACTATTCTGGATTTTTAGATAAAAGGATCAGAAAGTATCTTCCCTTTTGCGCAGCTTCTTTCATTCAGCAGGATTTTGAGACTCATCCACAATATTGTATGTATCAAGTTTGTTCTTTTTTATTGCTGAGTACTATGAATATATGATTTTAAATTTCTTTGATGAACACTGAAAACTACAAACTTTTAAAGCAATGCAGTAACTTTAAGTGATAAAAATACACAGACTGTAAACATGGAGAAATTTCTTTCTTTCCTCTTTTTTTTTTCGCTTTTTAGGGCCACATGTGTGGCATATGGAAGGCCCTAGGCTAGGGTTCAAATCTGAGCTGTAGCCACCAGCCTACACCACAGCCGCAGCAACTCGGGATCCGAGCCATGTCTGCAAGTTACACCACAACTCACAGCAACGTTGGATCCCTGACCCACTGAGCAAGGCCAGGGATCAAACCCACATCCTCATGGATACCACTCGGATTCGTTTCTGCTGTGCCACAATGGGAACTCCAGAGAAATTTCTTTTTTCACTCATTTAAAACTTTCCTAAGTGTATGTATAAACTGTTTCAAACAGATAAAAGTATTCTGAAAATATCTCTTCTGTAAATATCTAAAATTTGAACTTGGGTAGTCAAAGTTGATAGGAATCAATCTAAAATGTATCATTCTGATCGTGTTAAGGGTCTTCACAGTCTGTTTGCAAAAACCAGCTTCTTATAAGCAGCAGAAGCATATTTTTTTTAAGTTCAATGGGTATGATTTGCAGATAAAGCACACATATTCCATTTCATCGGTAATTTTGGATTACCTAATACTGAATCATAAGACTCAGAAAGAAGTAAATTAATAAAATACATACATTTTGGCAAAAGACACCAGAAGCCTTTCTGAGAGCAAAATAAATACAATGATAATGCAACAAATTCACAAGCTCTAAAAAATGTACTGAGCTAACATCATTCTTTTTTTTTAATACAACAACAACAAAAAAATAAAGCTGCCTATTTTGAAAATAAATTTTTTTTTTTTGGTCTTTTTTGCCATTTCTAGGGCCACTCCTCTGACATATGGAGGTTCCCAGGCTAGGGGTCTAATCAGAGCTGTGGCTGCCAGCCTACACCACAGCTGCAGCTGCAGCCACAGCCACAGCCACAGCAACACGGGACCCGAGCCGCGTCTGCAACCTACACCACAGCTCACGGCAATGCTGGATCCTTAACCCACTGAGCAAGGCCAGGGATCAAACCCGCAACCTCATGGGTCCTAGTAGGATTCGTTAACCACTGAGCCATGACGGGAACTCCTTGCAAATATAATTTAAAAATGCAATGTGGGAGTTCCCGCTGTGGTGCAGTGGGATTGACAGTGTCTTGGGAGCACTGGGATGCAGGTTCGATCCCCGGCCTGGCACAGTGGGTTAAGGATCTGCCATTGCTGCTGCAGCTTAGGTCACAAAGTGGCTCAGATCTGATCCCTGGCCTAGGAACACCATATGCCATAGATGGCCAAAGGGAAAAGAAAACGCAATGTAAACGGGAAGGAAAGAGAAAAGATGATAAAAAAAGAGAAAAAGGAAATAAAACCAAGAATCTAAGTGAAGGAAATACTAAGTGATGAAGAATAACTTGACTTCAAGGAACTTTTTACAGAAATTGACAGTGTGTCAGGGGGTTCCCATTGTGGCTCAGCAGAAACAAATCTGACTAGTATCCATGAGCATAGAGGTTCAATTTCTGGCCTCGCTCAGTGGGTTAAGGATCTGGCATTGCCATGAGCTGTGGTGTAGGTTGAAGATGTGGCTCGGATCTGGTGTTGCTGTGGCTGTGGCGTAGGCCGGCAGCTGTAGCTCCAATTCGACCCCTAGCCTGGGAACCTCCAGATGCCACAGGTGTGGCCCTAAAAAGACAAAAAAAAAAAAAGAAAGAAATTGATAGTGTGTCTATATGTATGTGTGCATATATATACACATATAATTTCCTTACCTTAATTTCTTTTTCTTGTTTCTTCTTTTCATATTTGATTAGCCAATTATCATTTCCCCTATCTTTCAAAATAAAAAAGAAATGTTACTTCATTTTTTTTTTTTTTAATGTCTTTTTAGGGCCGTACTTGTGGCATACGGAGGTTCCCAGGCATGAAATCCAATCGGAGCTGTAGCCGCAGGCCTACACAACAGCCACAGCAACATGGGATACGAGCTGCGTCTGGGACCTACACCACAGCTCACGGCAACGCCAGATCCTTAAACCACTGAGCGAGGCCAGGGATGGAACCCGCAACCTCATGGTTCCTAGTCGGATTCGTTTCCACTGTGCCACAACGGGAACTCCTGTTACTTCATTTTTAATGGATATCATAGCTTAATGTCAAGAGGAGAAATCTAGTCATCTCTTCACTTTTGAGACCTTTACTTGTTATCTGTAGCACAGACATATAAAAGGCTCCAATTTAAAAATCAGGCCGACTAAAAATCACTCATAAATGTTAGCTAACGTTTACTGAGCATTTACTCTGTGCCAGATGTTGTAACTGCTTAACATGTTTTATTTTAGTTTACTGGATTCTTGGAACCATTCTGTGAGGTAGGTACAATTACCGCCAAGAACTCTTAAAACCAGGTTATTAAAAAAGATAACTTCTTTTCACCTCAGGAAGAAAGAGCATCTACCCCTTTTACCAGGCAAATTTCTGGTTGGGCTCTTAACCTAATGTCTATATAGAGTACTTCAGACTGTACACTAATTTCTTTTTTAATTGAAGTGTAGTTTATTTACAATACTGTGTTAGTTTCAGGTGTACAGCAAAGCGATTAGTTACATATACATATTTCATATTATTTCCTATTATAGGTTATTACAAGATATTGAATATAATTCCCTGTGCTACACAGTAAATTCTTGTTGCTTATCTACTTTATGTACAAAAGTTTGTATCTTTTAATCTCATATTTCAATTTGTCCTTCCCCCCTTCCCTCTTTCTTTGGGTAGCCATAAGTTTGTTTTCCATGTCTATGAGTCTGTTTTTGTTTTGAATGTAGATTCATCTGTATTATTTTTGTAGATTCCACATATAAGTGATATCATATAATTTTTGTCTTTGACTGACTTCACCAAGTATGATATTCTTTAGGTCCCTCCATGTTGCTGCAAGTGGCAATATTTCATCTGTTTCATGGCTAAGTAATATTCCATTGGACTGTACACCAATTTTAATATTAACCTAAAACCGTATGATTTTAAAAGGTAAATCTAAAAAAGTACAAGGCATTTTCAGAAACTAATATAAATGAGCAAACATTTTAAACCAGTGGTTCTCAAACTTTAGAGTGCATCAGAATTACCTAGAGGACTTGTTAAAATGTGAACTGCTGGCCCCACATTCAGTAGGTCTGGGGTGGGCTCCTAAAGATGCATTTGTAACAAATGCCCATGTAACACCGACCCTGACAGTCCAGGGAACCACATCCACTGTTCTGGATAATCTACATCACTACTCTCTTTCAGCACAGAGAAAATTAAGAGCTGAATGTATTTATAGACTATACTAATAGTCATGTAATGTCAAAATAAGCACTTAAAGTATTTTACACAATCAAGTTTTAATTATTCATATTATGCAGATAACATTTCCAATTTCCAGCAGGCTTTGTCCTGCTGCCAAGCAACTCTCCCCACCAGGGATAGGAACTGATCACTATCCCCTGGGCAGGAGCCTGCTTTGATCAGAATCTCCAGTCCAGGATTCATTCTGCTTGGGAGAATCAGTACTACATCTCTGTTTTGTTAGGCAGGTAAAGGAAAAGTGGCTTCAGGACTGTTGCATCAAAATTGTATGTTTTTGATTTGGATAAATAAGAGTTGAAGACAGTGTGAAAGTTGACATGACCTGAGTGAACAAATGAGAGAACTTCAGTACCTGTATTTCTGATGATGTAATCCAAAATCACTAATCTTTCAAATTGTGACTGAAACTGTTTCCTAATATTCTCAGGCAAAGGGTCGGCTTCAAATTTCCTAAGCCAATATTCAGCCTCCTTGTAACCTTCAACAAATAGCTGAAAGGAACCAATCTATAATTTTAAGAATTAAGAATTAGAAAAGAAAATACAAGAACAAAAGGGCTACCTTAAAAATTTCTCCACAGTATTGCCATAAAATGCTATATATAAACACAGTAAGAAAAATCAAAGT
Organism: Phacochoerus africanus; assembly: GCF_016906955.1. NCBI lineage: Eukaryota > Metazoa > Chordata > Mammalia > Artiodactyla > Suidae > Phacochoerus > Phacochoerus africanus. The sequence goes on along the minus strand of NC_062553.1, from coordinate 19,141,931 downwards.
TAACACTAATTTAGATAAGGCACATTTATCAAGAAAACTATTTTTTACATTAATTTAAAATGCTCATATAAAGAAGACATAGCAAATAGAAAATGCTCAATCCTATTCTTTCAAGAAACACAGCAGCTATTTCAGGATAATTTAAAAAAAAAAAAACACAGGTGCCCTCAAGCTGATACTCTCAACAAGACTGCTATTTTCAAAAAATACTCGTTGAAATGAATTTAATTATGAGGACCAAAATTTATACCTATCATGGTTATTTAATAACAATGTAATTTTATCTTACTGAAGAAATACTTCGGGATTCTTTTTACAACATGAAATACAGAAAACAACTTTATTTTTAAAAAAGAATCAATTCTTTGACTATGTATCTTAAGATCCTGTCATACATTTTTAAGAACTACTCAATCACTGCGGTTTTTAAAAAAGTCTTTTCCTTAAAGATATGTCTATTTTACAAGGCATCATTAAACTTACTAGTTGTTAACATTAAATACGTTTTTTTTTTTTTTTGTCTTTTTGCCATTTCTTGGGCCGCTCCCGCGGCATATGGAGGTTCCCAGGCTAGGGGTCGAATCGGAGCTGTAGCCACTGGCCTACGCCAGAGCCACAGCAACGCGGGATCCGAGCCGCGTCTGCAACCTACACCACAGCTCACGGCAACGCCGGATCGTTAACCCACTGAGCAAGGGCAGGGACCGAACCCGCAACCTCATGGTTCCTAGTCGGATGCGTTAACCACTGCGCCACGACGGGAACTCCTAAATACTTTCTTAAAGAAGGAAATACAAATTTAAACAGGGCACAAATTTAAACAACAGGACACACAGGTAACAGGTAACCTAGCTGGCTTCATAACTACAAACAAAGCACCAAAAAAAAAACCTATCTTTTATCCTAACACTTTATATTCTTGTTGTTAGTATGAAACATTATCCTAAATATTTTCTCTAACACACTTATTCTGAAGTCCTAGTCGTCATAAATACAGAAATAATATTCTTCTTTAGTCACAATTATTTCAGCATATGCAAGGGGTAACAGGCTTTGCAAATTTTTTCAAGCTTCCTTCTTACTTGGAGTACAATAATAACACAAGATACGTATTTCTACTTGAATTCTTTTATATAGATAAACACATAGCAACAACAAAACAACAAAACTGCAGGTCAAATATATTTTTTAAAAAATAATAAAGTATAGAGCTTTTTCTAGAATCCTTTTCCCATTATCTCTCTCCATCCTTGCTTAGCTAGTTACTAATCATTCCTTGTTTTATTTCACAGTGGTAAGAAAACAAAATCTAATATGTAGTAAGTACAGTTACTGTCATTGACTTTACTATGTGCCTGGTACTATACGAAGTATTTGACATACATTTTTTCATTTTATTTTGAAAACCCTAAGAGGTAGTTTTTAGCATCCCATTCTAGAGAAACAGGGGCTTGGAGAGGAAGGGACCTGCCCAAGTCTCAGAGCTAACTGGTGGAGAGGCTCAGAGTAAAACCGAGGTCTAACTCTCCTTCAGCCATTACCTTGTGAAGCCTTAGGTGCAAGTTCCTCTCAGAAATTCCCGCACCCTCCAAACTGGGCTTGGCATCTTTCCACTATCCTCTCCAGGTTCCCTGCACTTTACTAACCCCAGAGCTTTCTCCCATCACACACAGATGGCTATAAGCTCTGAAAGATAAGAAACCATTTTCACTCATACATTCAGAGCCCACAGCACAGCGCCCAGCACACAGAGCTCAGGGAACATGTGATACTGCCCCCTAATACAGCCCATGACTGTAACTTACTTACCTTAGGAGGAAGTCCTACCCGATGAAATTTTCTACCTACTTTCGGCACTTTCTCCAAAGCATACTTTTTGCCTCGAGATTTTGCACGGTCAATTGCACTATAGTTGAATGTCTCACTGACAAGCCAAACCACCTAGAAGGACAGCATTTAGAAAAGGGGCCGTTAGAATCTGCACTATAGTATTTCTACGCCCATACACCATGGAACTCACTCTAATGCTGTAAATTAGTGAAGTTTAACACTATGATAAATGCCCCAAGGAATCTAAAAAAGAAAAGGCTGAGGGACTTCGAAAAGTTGGTTAAATGGCACATGTGCATTTCTGTCTGAGAGAGGCAGCCTAAAATTGGCCAGTGGAAGAAAGCAGTAATAGTCTTGATATGTATAATTAGGAATGAAGATTTTTGAGGAAGTCTTCAAGTAAAAATGTAGAAAAGCCAAAAAGAAAAAGCAGCCTTCTGAGCCTATTAGTTAACTCTACCTTCGACAGATTCTCTAGATCCCAGATTTTTTTCCTTCTTTGTTTTTTTTAGGGCTACACCCACAGCATATAGAGGTTCCCAGGCTAGGGGTCCAATTGGAGCTACAGCTGCTGGTCTACGCCAGAGCCACAGCAACGGAGGATCCAAGCCACGTCTGCGACCTACACCACAGGTCACGGCAACGCCGGATCCTGAATGCACTAAGCAAGGCCAGGGATTGAACCTGAGTCCTCATCCTTGTTTGAGGTTCCTTAACCACTGAGCCACAACAGGAACTCCCTTTTTCTGCTTTCTAAAGGCTAGTTCTCTTTCCTGTTTTTGTCAGCATCATCTCAGCTCAGATGCACAAGAGAGATTCCCTTGGACACTTGTGGATCTACACTAGAATCAATTTACGAGAGATTCGTGACTCTGGAGTACCAAAAACAGGGCTCAACTTTAGTCCGTGTCACTAGAAATATTACCAAAGTGTCCAAGGAGAAGTGGAGATTAGAAAGTCCATGATTAAAAATGACTTCTCCCTTACCCTTGTTTTTGGTACAATGTCCAGATGAAGTTTTTCATCCACAAGGGAAGCGCCAGCCTCGGAAAGGTACCCCTGATTGGGAAGCAGGCAGCCTCTGCCAAAGCAGCAAGGGCAGCAGACCTTATGAACGTATTTGGTCCATTTTGGATTCAGCTGACCATAAGGCTCTTCCGATTTGGGTTTAAACACACCAATAATTTTCTATAAGAGAAAAAAAAAGTAGAAATTGTAATATACTTTTAATATAGAGAAATAATAATCCATAAAATGCATTCTAATCTTTTTCTATTTCTTCCCACCACAGATTTGGGCGTGATCCTTAACTATTAAGAGGTTTCATTCCAATCACAGTTTGCTACTCATTTTCATTTAACAATCTAAAATCAATAATCCTCTGGGCTAATGATTTTCAAACTGTGCTGAGAAATCCTAGGGAAGGTGAGAGAAGAGGGGAGGGCAGGGTTCTGAGACGCCCTGCCGCTTAACCAGATCCACTGATTTCACCTGCTTTATGTTACTGGCCTTCCTAGTTAAGAAGGGGTTCCACAGATTTTAAAATGTTTGAGAACCACTGACTTAGATCAAACAGGGCTTTTATTCAATACCTATCACATATCCAAATTCCATGAGTATTTACTGTCTACTTTCCCCAATTTTTATGTCCATCTAAAAGGGCAAGGACTTTCCTTGTTAGGGCTATAGCCCAAGTGCTCAGAACCACACCAGGCACACAGCAGGCATTCAACCACTTGTTAAGTGAATAAATCCAATGACAAATAGTCATCTCTAAAATACAAAGGTGATGATAAGACAGTGATATCTACGCTGCCAGATTCTCTTACCCTAATCTTTTTTCAGTTAGTTTTTATGAACCGATTTTAAATAAATTCTATTCTCTTTAAAAAATTGCTCTATAATCATTATTATTGGTCTGATAAAATATCTTCATATTAAATTTAGAAGCGGAATCATCCTTAGATAAGAAATAAGAATCTTCATTATAAGTATATAATTGTTTTATAATGCAATAAAGTCTGAGTCACTGGTAAAATAGTCAATAAGAACAAATTATGAAGTAAAGCTTGGAAAAAAGATTGACATAACATATATATTTAAATCTCAAAAAAGACTACGTTTTAAAATATAACTTCAGTCTTTGCAAGAAAATATCTGGATGAAATTATAATCTTTTTTTCCTCCTGAAAATGAACTGCTGGCCATGCATCATCCAGAAAGCTTTTGGAAATAATACAGTTTTCTGAAAAATTCTAGATTAAGTGAAACAAAGTCCCCTATAAGCTTCTCTTTTCTGCCTAAGAATTATACTTTGGTTCATTTCACTTTGTCACATTCTTTTTTTTTGCCTTTTTTTTTTTTGCTATTTCTTGGGCCGCTCCCTCGGCATATGGAGGTTCCCAGGCTAGGGGTCTAATTGGAGCTGTAGTCTCCGGCCTACGCCAGAGCCACAGCAACGTGGGATCCGAGCCGCGTCTGCAACCTACACCACAGCTCACGGCAACGCCGGATCCTTAACCCACCGAGCAAGCGCAGGGACCAAACCAGCAACCTCATGGTTCCTAGTCGGATTCGTTAACCACTGCGCCACGACGGGAACTCCCCACTTTGTCACATTCTGATACCTTCAAACCTCAGACTGCCCAGGCTCCAATATAATGCTGGAAAAAATATTCTGAGGGTAAAAATAAATCTTTGAAAAATTGCAAGCACTTTGGAAATGACACTAAAGAGGTTTTGAAAGTTTAAACTTCTACTCTGGTTACTGTAAGGTAAAGACTTATAAATGAACAAATCTGTAGCTGATTGTATTCAATAAATACTTGAAGTCAAATATTATAATAATAAAACAGACTTAAAATGAATAGCTATTCTTTTTTTTTTTTTTTTTTGTCTTTTTGCCATTTCTTGGGCCGCTGCCACGGCATATGGAGGTTCCCAGGCTAGGGGTCGAATCTGAGCTATAGCCACCGGCCTACACCAGAGCCACAGCAACGCATGATCCAAGCCGAGTCTGCAACTATACCACAGCTCACGGCAACGCCAGATCCTTAACCCACTGAGCAAGGCCAGAGACTGAACCTGCAACCTCATGGTTCCTAGTCGGATTCGTTATCCACTGAGCTACGACGGGAACTCCGCTATTCTTTTTTTAATTTTTTTTTTTTATTTTTAGGGCTGTGCCCAAGTAATATGGAGGTTCTCAGGCTAGGGGTCCAATCAGAGCTACAGCTTCCAGCCTACACCACAACCACAGCAACTCAGGATCCGAGCCATGTCTGCGAACTACACCACAGTGCATGGCAATGCCAGATCCTTAACCCAGTGAGCGAGGCCAGGGATTGAACCAACAGCCTCATCGTTCCTAGTCGGATTCATTTCCACTGCACCACGATGGGAACTCCTGAATAGCTATTCTTAAATAGTAGACTGCTTTAGTTAAAAATAAACTGACCTTTATTTCTGAAAAGAAGGTGCAACCAGATTATTAGGAAAATATCTTCAGAAACTCACAACGACTTCACATTTAAATGAGTGTTTTCCAAAAATATGTTAGATACAGTAGGTCTGTGAAATTCTCACCCTCTTAGGATCCTTCACAAAGTAACTTCCACTTGAACCTTGAGAGATTCTTTCGGGAAAAACTCCAAATTCTATTGCCTGCTCTGCTTTCAATATAGTATCAGCAAATTCTGGATCATCCAAGAATGTATTCAGCTCTGAAGAACCAAAAATTATTGCATTTAGAAAATCAGTGTAAACATTGAACAAGAAGAAGAAGAAAGGCCAGCTATGAGAATGATCGTAACGTGGACCTGTAATACTGGATTAGGTTATTAGCACTGAGACATTTAGGTACAGAAAAACCTAAGTAAGTGCTGTATGGGCTGGTTGGATGCTCCTTTTTTTTTTTTTTTTTCCTCTAACCCTACTTCAAGCTTCAGGTAATGACATGGAAAACAAGATCTCCTATCTGAAATGATCGCACTAATACCTTATGTCACCTTGGTTTTGGTCTGCATCCTACCTCAGCCTCTGGCTGCAGCTTACCTCAGATCTGCAGTCACCAGACCCAAGACTTCCCATTTCAGGCACCTGCTATTTTCCTAGTTGACCCCCTCTGGTTCCCCGAGTCCACAAATTCTTCCATCCCACTAAGACCTTCAAAACACTGAACTACCATGAACTGCTCAAGGGTTCTCACCCCTTCGTGTCCCTGCTTCCCTGCTTGGCCAGCCTAAATTATAGGTCATCATCACAAAACCACCCTCTTCCTTCCAACCCCTCATCATGGTGACCTGGAAATAGCCCAATCCTGGTTTAACTCAACTGTCTGCTGACTATGCCCTTGCCCAGACAGCTGAACTTGACTGGATACACACAGTGCCTGATGTCTCCCTAAATCCATCGCAAACCTCAGAAGGACGTTTTATGCTGCCTGGAAAGCATCCCTGTTAGACACTGAATGTTTGTGTCCCTCTGAAATATGTGAAAGCCTTAACCCCCAATGTGATCATGTGGGGAGTGGGATCCTTGGGAGGTTATTGGGTTTCATGAGGCCATGAGGGTGGGGACCCCATGATGGGATTAGGCCATAGGAGGACACAGTGAGAAGGCCAAGAAGAGCGCCCTTCCCAAGAACCTGACCACGTGGGCGCCCTGACCTTGGACTTCCCAGCCTCCAGAACTGTGAGAAGTAAATGTCTGTTGTTTGAAGCCACCCAGGCTAGGGTATTTCCTTATAGCAACCTGAACTAGGCCAACTCCCCGATACACAGACTCCTCCAATCTCTGGACAACTCTCTCACACCCTCTCCTCTCCTCAAATTTCCAACACCTCTTCCCTCTCGCAGATGGTCAGCATCCTATTTCAAGAAGAGAAGCAAGCAGAGAGAACCATCATCAGCTCTCAGCACCGTATCTACCCATCCACATTCTGTCGTCCACCTGTCGCTACAGAGGAACCCTCCCAGCGCTAAGGTCAACTCCACTTTGGACCCTACATCTGTCTCTTCCTGACTCCTCCCGGACGTTTCTTCAGCGATTCTTTCCCGTGTCAGTATTTCCCTCTTTACTGGATCATTTCCACCACCACACAAGCTTGCTGTAATCTTCCCCATCTTAAAGCAAAGCTCTTTTTGCCCCCAAGTCTCCTAGACACTCCCTCATTTCCGTGCTCCCTTTAATAGCAGACAGGCTATAATTATATTTGCTATGTCCACTTTTTCTTCTCCCACCCTCTTTTTTTTTTTTTTTGTCTTTTTGCCATTTCTTGGGCTGCTCCCACGGCATATGGAGGTTCCCAGGCTAGGGGTCGAATTGGAGCTGTAGCCACTGGCCTACGCCAGAGCCACAGCAACGCGGGATCCAAGTCGCGTCTGCGACCTACACCACAGCTCACGGCAACGCCGGATCCTTAACCCACTGAGCAAGGGCAGGGATCGAACCCGCAACCTCACGGTTCCCAGTCGGATTCATTAACCACTGTGCCACGACGGGAACTCCTCTCCCACCCTCTTTTGAACCCACTTCAATCACGCTTCTGACCTGACCACTCCGCTGATATAATTTTTTGTCAGGGTACACAGTGACCGTCACATTGCTAAATCCAACCATGAAGCTTTCATTCCTTGATCCACGCCACCATCTCACCCTGTTGGTCTCTCCTTCTCCCTAAAAACACTTTCTTCACTTGGCTTCCAAGAGGCCACATCTCCAGGTTGTCTCATTTCACTGGCTCCTCTTCTTCAGGCTCTACGGGCTCATTCTCATCTCCCTGACCACGTAACTTTGGAATGCCCCCGGTTCCGTTCATGGTCCTCTTCTCTGCCACATCAGCACTCATGATTCCCAGATCTGTATCTCAAGCCTAGACTCTGCCCTTAACCCCAGACTACTGTACGGAGCACGTCCACTTGGATGTTTTGTAAACAGCTCCAACTTCACTGCCCCAAACTCAACACCTCACTTTCTCTCCATTGTTTCACTCCCAGTACCCCCTAGTTCAGTTACTGGCAACTCTAAATCTTCTAGTTGCTCTTGTCAAAAACCTTGGAATCATCCATGATCTCATACTCTCACCTCCCACATCCATCGGCAAGTTGTGTGGCTCCACCATAAATAAATATCCAGATTCCAACCACCTTTTACCACCTCCATTCCTTCCGCATGATTCAAGTCACTATCGACCCCTGCCTAGACTGTTACAAGAGTCTAACTAGTTTGCACCCTGTAGGCAACCATGTCCTCCCGGTACTCAACAGAGAAGCTAGAGTAATCCTCTTAGAACAAGATCAGGTTACATCACTCCCCTTTGCTCACAACAGCCCGAGGGTTCTCAGTCTCACTCAAAGAAGTCCCAAGTTCTTTATCTTGGCCCTCAAGACCCTACCCAGTCTCCACTAACCTCCACTTTATTTTTCTTGTTAGCACTTATCACCTAACATATAACTTATTTATGGTGTGAGCTCCAAGAAGACAAGCATTTCTTTCACTGCTATATGCCCAGAACTTTTACATTGCCTGGAACATAAGAGGCACTCAATAAACACATGTAGAATTAAAAAATGAAACATTCAAAGTGGTAGACAAGCCAAAAATTATTCACATTTTACTGTGAAAGCATTTAGATACTACGACATGCATTTAAACTTATAAAAATGCAAACCGTAAACTTTCCTTAAAATTTGCCTTAGTTCACATACAAATACAACTATTTACTAGTTTTCAAAAGTTTGTGCTGCGAAAAATATTACCAAGAAGGCTTTTCAGCATGTTTAACCTACTTAAAAGAATAAATAACCCAAGTACTTTGGTCATGTCTATGCAACTGATATGCCCATTTCCAAATCATTATTATCTCTTCCATGAAAATTCTTAAGAACGAAGGGAGAAACTTGGTCTTGTTCACTGTGTATCCCTAGCACCTGGAAGAGGGACTGGCATTTAGTGGGTTCTTAACATTTAAATGAATAAATGAAGTGTTACTGATGTGGCAGAATGTGCTAACAATCATTATCATGAGTCAAATGATATTTCTTCTAGGTCGGGGCTCTTAGCAACAAGAAAGAACTGGAAAAGTTATTTATTTCAACTTTGCTCTCAGCACTAATATCCTTTCCATAATATATCACCAGCAGGTGGTCTTTAAACACTTGCAAAGAGAGATCACTCCTTTTTTTGGTGCTTTGTTGACTTGGTTGAAAACAAATATAAACTTCTTTTTCAGAAATAGGTCTCCTGTAGTTTCACCCTATGTCCTAGCCCTGCCGTCTGGAGCAGAACAAAAGTCTATGGACTCCTCCCTTCCCTGGGACAGCCCTTCAAAGAGCTGAAGATCAGTTCACCTTCCCCTGAGTCTTCTTTATTCTCCATCTCCTTCCACATGGAAGTGTTTTCAGGCTGTTTAACATCTGAGTTGCACCTCTGTTTCATGTCTCAGTTTTTCAATGTGCCTTCTTAAAACACGGTCTCCAGAATCAGTGCCCTTCTGCAGAGAATAGAGACATCTCTGGACGCTATACCCAGATAAGAAGCACTCCCGTAGTACATCCGTTGTTTACTGCTGATGTGCTACTGATTCATGTTGAAATGGCTAAACTCATGGACCACGCTTGGTCTCTCCCATCCTGCACTTGGGCACTTCTTTTGGAAACTGTGTGCAGACTTTGACATGACGCCGAGATGTTATCAAACTGCTTTATGAGTTGAGCTTTATGAGTTCATCATAGAACCTGCCTGCCTTTGTTACTCTCTTGGAGCCCAGGATCATACTCTGAAAACTTAATTCAGCTTCCACCCAAATCAGATCAGAACCATTCCTATAAAATCAGCCAGGATGTTTCTCGACCCCTTTTTCTTTAACTTATTCCTTTCTGAACAATTCTTTTATACAAATGAGGTTATCTTGCGACACGAAAGCTCACATTCTTTGAAGATGGCTTGGATTTACCATCACAATCCAGAAAGGCATTTAAAAGACAACTGGTCCTACCTAATTACTGCCAGGAAGGGAAAAAAAAAGACTCAATATCAACTATTCTAAAATTCAGTTATTTTTCAGTAGATAATTTTTCTGACTCATACTTCACCATTAAATCTACAACTTTCTTCATTTTAGTTGCTTAAATGTACATTTAGCAGTGAGTTTAACTTGGAGAACACATCCTAACGTTACGCCACTTGAGGACGCATGTGCCACGGGGATTTGAAGGTTTGCTGTCTTTGGTTTGATTTTTAATAGCTTAGAGGCTTAATCAGCTGTACTAAACATTTTTTCAGTTAAAATTACGTTCACTACTTTTATGAGATGAACTGAAATTTTTGTCCCTGTATCAAAACACATTTGAATTTTCTGAGGAGAATCTCGTTCTACCTCTGCATACTCCCTTTGGGACTCCTCTGAAGAGAAGTGGTGTCCGAGCCGAGTTCCAGTGCTTTTCCAGACTTCCCAGGAGGTCCAGCCCACCCTCTGAAACTTTGCCCACACAGTTCTGATGTATATGCCAAGCTGCCTCCCTATGGCTAATCTTACCGATCCTTTGACTTCACCTGTTTGCTGTGACAAAATGATCTAAGTTCCAGGAGGCCAGAGATCTTTGTTTTGTCCTTTGATAGAGGCCAAGTGCTTAAAACTGTGCCTGGCACAAGGTAGGCCCCCAATAAATCTGAGAATTATTTATTAACAAGCCCTTAACCACACTCAAGGGTTAGGCTGATCCTCTGGTAAGTAGAAATTGAAAATCAGAGTTCCCTGGGAGTCTAGCGGTTAGGATGTGGTGTTTTTACCACTTTGGCTTGGGCTCAATCCCTGGTCTGGGAACTGCAATCTCTTATAAAGCTGCTGCACACAGCAGCCAAAAAAACAAAAAAGGATTACGAGAACCCATTACGTAACTTTTATATTTAGTTTTAAATAAGTATGCATGGTAACTTATCAAGTTCTCATTTTTAGTATATACCAAAGTGAACTCTTTCTCACCTAAGGGCTGGGACTATTTCTGACCCACTGGCCAGAATATTTTCTAAAGAGTAGCTGTCTCACAAGTGTGCTGATCTGAACTTCACCAAGTGTACTTCACCAAGTATCAAGTTGGAGGCCAACGCGTCCTGGCCCCTAAACCCAGGGCTTGGCTTGATGGAACCCTCAGCTTTCCCCATCCGGGCACATATATGCTCTGTTAGAGCTGTTCGTTTGAACTGACTCTTTCCTCCGTTAGGTTATAAGGTTCTGTAGGGACAAGGCTGGTGACTGGCCATCCATGTGCTATCTGGCCACCATTGTTTCTCCAAGGCCTCGATTTCCACGGGCACCTCAGAAGCGCTGAAACATGTGCTGAATGATGGACCTCTGCAATAAATGGGAAACAGAGAATAAGGGTGCTCCAATTACTGCTTGAGGAGCATCTCCAGCACACAGCTGCCCACTGCCTCTCAGAGGCTCGGCTGGGGAGCACGGTCAAGACCCTCGGGACAGCTACTCTTCTGATACCTCCCTTTCTAAATTAAACCAGAAGCTCAGCTTCTCGAATCTAGACCTCCCAATGCTGACAGCATTACCCACTAGAAGTACTTCTACTGAAACAAACTCCAGGAAAGTGGTAAGAAACACTCCTAGGAAATTCATTGCTTTTATTACAAAGATGTTTCACAGCACAGAGTCTCTTCTCCAAGAGAAGGCACGATGGGTTTTCTTTTCTTTTTTTTTTTTTTTTGTCAGTTTTGTTTTGGTTCAAATAGCCTGTTGCAACTTTACGGACACCGTGATTGTGTTTCTCTCCGGCTGGCTGCTCAGTAATGTTTAAAGTGAAATCTGTGCTCTGCCTGCATTGAGTGTGACGTGCGCTTTGTGTATTCCTTTTCCAGCCTCTGTCAAGTTTATTTCATTACCTTTATTTCCCATTCTCATCTTTCTCCCTTATTCTTAGATGATTTTATTTGGTTTGCACATTCATAAGCCACCAGGAATCATTAAGCAGTTTATAAATACACACTTTCTCTTACTTTGTAGCTCTCAGTGAATTCTAATGCCATTCTCTAATTGTTAGGCTCTCCAACAAAATTGAACAGTGCTCCTGGTGTTGTATTAACTGGGACCTTGAAGAGTCACTTCACCTCTCAGTGCTTCCTTAAAATGAGAATAAAACATTGTGCTGACATCAGGAGTTCCTATCATGGCACAGCAGAAACGAATCCGACCGGGAACCATGAGGTTGCGGGTTCGATCCCTGGCCTTGTTCAGTGGGTTAAGGATCCGGTGTTGCTGTGAGCTGTGGTGTAGGTCCAGATTTGGCTCGGATCCCACGTTGCTGTGGCTCTGGCGTAGGCCGGCGGCTACAGCTCCAATTCGACCCCTAGCCTGGGAACCTCCATATGCCGAGGGAGCGGCCCAAGGAAAAAAAAAAAAACAAACAAAAAATTGTGCTGACATCATAGGGCAGGTTATAATAAATATATGTGAAGCACATGGAACTATGCCCTGCACATATTAACTGTTTTGTGGCTGTTAACTATTATCATCTTTACTACTCTCCAACTCACTGATTAAAACGACAACCAGAACAAGGATTATGCCACTAATCATTCTTTGACATTGATTCAACAACGCCATGGCTTATGCTGGTTCTAGACTTTGTCACATGCCTTGTTCAAGTAAAGATAACAGACATATGACATTCTTCTACTGGCTAAAGTACAGAAAGCTCCTGTTTACATAAATGTAAGGGCTAAGCATTATTAAATGATGTTAAAATCATTGGAAAGGCAAGAATTTCTTGGAACTGGAGAGGTGGCTTCATGGAATCGGATGGCAAAGGCCAAAGTAAGTTAATGAACTCATTAAAAATTAAACTTAATCATCTAATTAATGATACATTTTGAAATTTTAAAAATATTTTTAACAGTTCAAAAAAAATTTGTCTTTTTAGGGCCACACCTGTGGCACATGGAAGTTCCCAGCTAGGAGTCGAATCGGAACTGTAGCTGCCGAACTACACCACAGCCACAGCAACTCAGGATCTAAGCCACATCTGCGACCTACACCACAGCTCCTCACAATGCCGGATCCTTAACCCACTGAGCGAGGCCAGGGATCGAACCTGCATCCTCTTGGTTACTAGTTAGATTCCTTTCCGCTGAGCCACGATGGGAACTCCTCAAAACTATTTTAAAATCCATTAAAAATAAGCCCTCCTGGAATTCCTGCCCTGGTGCAGGGGGTTAAGAATCCAACTGCATCGACTCAGGTGCAGGGTGCAGGCTGGATCCCTGGCCCAGTGCAGTGTATTAAAGCGTTGCCGAAGCTGCAGCTCGGATTCAATCCCTGTCCTTGGAACTTCTATACACCATGGCTTAAGGCCAAAAAAAAAAAAAGAGAGATCTCCATATAACTCAACAAAAGTTAACAATTATTTTACATTTCTATAGAAAAATGGAGAAAGTACAGGACATGAAAGAACTAGGCTCAGTCCCACTTTTCCACTTCCTGATTCTTGACTTTGCCTTACCTTTGAAGTTCTATCAACTACTCGTCATTACAGTTTTAATTTATTTGCGATCCTCACACCTAGCATGAAGGTCAATAACAGTAACTTGCTTTGCTTTGTGAGAATTAATAAAGCATACGCACAAAAAGACCTCAGCGAACTGTAAACTGTGATATAAGTTATTACCACTTTAAAAGGCTGTTATTCTCTTTAATAATCCATTTGAATTCAAATATTATATTCTATCCCCACTTTTACTTTTTTTGGCCTTAATATCACGTGTTTATAGAGCTCACTTTCATAAAATAAACATACTTTCAAGATTTTAGGCTTTTTAAAAATCTAGTTACGCAGGTAACTTAGAGGTAGAGAAAGGCAAACCAGCCACCACAAATCTTAGTTACTCTACAGACTGGACTCTAGGGAATACACACCCAGATTATCAATGTACCTGGGTGAATGTGGATCCATTGATGATCTAGTCCCAACCTCATGTTTGTTTTTTTCTGTTTAATGCTGTACTGTCAATGCATCCAATAGCTAACATAATCGTAGCTAGCTGACCTGGATGTTAGACTGGTTTGCTAAAGCTTTATTCATCAAAGTCTGCTTCCCTTGTGACTCTCCAATGTACTCTGCAATGTTTGACCTTAAGCTCACCTACAACTCGAATAACTAGTCTAACCAAAATTCTGTGAACTGTAGAAGGTCCATTAGCGCACTAATAGCAAGACATGCAAAATCTAATGACTCTAGGAAAATGAAGCCACATTACTGAAAACCACATTTTCTGTGCTTTTTTGAGCTGTCACAAACAGAGTGATACCCAAGGTGCAATGCAACATCATTTAAAACATCCTTAGGCGTTTTCATGACCACTTTACAAACTAGCCTGTAGTCTATTCTATTCCACTATCAAATTAGCCTAATTCGACTCGACCATGCCAAAAACCTCGATTTATCAACATCCATGCCTGCAGCCGCGTGCCTACGTTGTACTACCTTTCATCGTCATTTCAACCACCCACTCTTTCACCTGGGGCTGTCAGGCTGCTTCACTGTGAAAATAAAGGCTTTTCTTTCTCTTTTAAAAGTATAAAAATAGAAATGACTCAAGAAAGAAAACTTTGCGAGAGAGCAGGTACAGATATTCAACTGCCTCTGCCCTCTGACTAACGTCACAATAACAGTATTTAATTAAAAAGTCTTTGCAACGTGTCCCAAGAACAACCGGATATTCTCTCTCTTCCCCCCTCTCTCCCCCTCTCGGCTGTCATCCACCTGGCAAATTCACAACTTTCTCGATAGTTCAGGGTACTTAATCCAAAACTCAAGTCCAAACTTGCGCAAACAACTTACGTCATTTTAAAGAGTTAAGTTTTCCTGTCCGATTCCCAAAGTTTCGTTTCACTCTTAGCGGAGGCCTCAAGGACCAGAGTTTAATGACAACCCTGAGCCTTAGGTGGAACAGTCAACAGCCCCTGGAAAAGGTGAGAGTAAACGGGGAAGCAGGAGAGAAAAGCGAGGTGTCCGAGGTGTGACCGGCGGCCCGCGCCTCGGCCTGAGCACCGGAGGGGACGCCTGGCCGACAGCCTCTCCTACTAGGCAAGGGCTAGCAAGAGGCAGAAAGACGACGGGGACAGGGACCCCCGAGGAGGGACGTGGATGGGGGCTGAGCGGCGGCGGTGACAAGCGCTCTGGGAGAGCGCGGGAGAAGAGAAGAGCTGGGTCGCACCTGAACCCAAGGAGCGGTGCCGGTCCCGGTGAGTGGGCGAGCTCCGGTGGCGCCCCAAACCCAGGGATGGGGAGAGAGACGCATCCCGGGGCTGGAGCAGCAGTTCCTGGTCGCCAGCTTGGCCAGCGGAGGCCGCGCCCTCCTCCTCGGCAGCCTTCACCAGCCTCACGGCGCTCCCCGGAGCGCCCTTCGGCGGCTGGGCCAAGACGATCCGGGGCAGCAGCGGCTCCCGCTCCTCGTCCTCTTCCTCCTCCAGGCTCCCGCTGCCTGCGGACGCCGGCCGCCCGGGCTCGGAGGGCTCCGCCATGGCCTCTCTCTGTGCCTTCCGCGCAGAGCCCGGCTCAGAGGGGCGAGGCACCCGGGTCTGGCCTCGGCATCGCTGGGTACCGGCGTCGTTCGGTCCAACCCAGGGGACCTCACAAGCGTGCTGTCCCTCTCGGCGCCCTCAGGACAGTTGCCCCGCCCGGCCACTGGCCGCGCCCCACTGCGCGCCAAGCACGCGCCTGCGCGGAAGGACCAGGGCGGCTGGGGCTGGGGGCGGTGCTTTGGTCGTGGGGCGGGGTCGCCACCTGCCTCCAGGGCCCGGAAAGAAACCTGGCAGAGGTCTCGCCGGGTTGAGCTCTGCGGACGAAGGTAACTTATTTTTGCAGAGGTGCTTCTCCCAACCCAAATGGATCTCTCCCTCCCTGCAGAATTCTGTCATAGAGTTTAGCACAATCTACACCTACATATTTCTAGGTAACATGTTGCCAGCACTAGAAGTCCATGAGCCGGGACGTTGTCATTTGTTTCAAACATTCTTGATATTGGTAGCTTGCATTTTCTCGTTTTCTTTCTGACTAATCTAGCTACAAGTTTATACTAATTTTTAATCTTTTCAAAAAGCCATCTTATTGATGATCTGTTCTCCACTGGTTTTTGCTCATTATTTTCTTCTTTCTACTTAATTAGGACTTGATTTTCTCTTATTTTTGTAGTTGCTTAGAATGAAAGATTACATTATTGATTCTGGACTTTACTATGTTTTAATTTTTTTAGCTGAAGTATAGTTGATAGGATTTTAATAGTTTTCTTGTTTTGTTTTGGTTTAGTTTTGGCCATGCCCACAGTGCGTGGAAGTTCCTGGGCCAGGGATGGAACCTGAGCCACAGCAGTAACCAGAGTCATAGCAGTGAAAACATCAGATCCTTAACCTGCTGAGCCCCCAGGGAACTCCGTATTTTTTTTTTAAATATAAGCATTTATAGCTATGCATTTCCCTCTAAGCACTGCTTTATCTGCAGTCCACAATTTTTGATATGTAGTGCTTTTATTTTCATTCCGTTCAAAATAGTTTTAAATTTTCTGTATGATTTCTTCTTTAAATCATTTGAGTGTGTTGTTTCATTTCCAAATATTTAGGGATTCCTCTAGATATTATTTTTATTGTACTATAGCTGACATAACTTTATATTAGTTTCAGGTATTCAATAGAATAATTCTGTAGGTATTACAAAATGGTCACTGCATATTATTATTGTTTTCTTTGTCTTTTGTCATTTAGGGGCCACACCCATGACATATGGAGGTCCAAGCCTAGGGGTCCAGTCTGAGCCCGGCCTGTGCCACAGCCACAGCAACACCAGATCTGAGCCGTGTCTGCGACCTACACCACAGCTTACAGCAATGCCGGATCCTTAACCCACTGAGTGAGGCCAGGGATGGAACCTGCAACCTCATGGTTCCTAGTCATATTTGTTTCCACTGCACCACATTGGAAACTCCTTATTATTGATTTTTAATTTAATTTTGTTGTGGCCAGAGAAGATTTCAACCTTTTGGAATTTCATAACGCAGTATATTATATATCTTGAAGATCACATGGGTGCTTTAAAAAGAAGGTGTGTTCTGAAGTTTCCTGGCGGCCTAGTGGGTTGAGGATCCAGCCTTTCACTGCTGTGGCTTGGGGTTCAATCTCTGGCCCAGGAACTTCCAAATGCTTCGGGTGCATCAAAAAAAAAAAAAAAGTGTATTCTACAGTTGAGTGGTTGTATAACTGTCAATTTTTTCTAAAAATATCAATTCAGTTAAGTATTGAGTATTATTCTGATCAACCAAATCTGTATGGATTTTTATATTTAGTTCCATCATTCACTGAGAGAATATTACAGTCTAACTTTGTGGATTTGTCTATTTCTTCTTTTAGTTTGGTGAGTTTTAGCTTTATAAATTTTTAGGTTGTCTTATTAGGTGAATTTTTAGGATTTTTACGTCTTCTGTTAGGCTTTCAAGTCTTCCTGATGATCAGACCTTTCTTCCCTTCCTTCTTTCCCTCCCTCCTTCCTTCTTTTCTTTTTTCTTTCTTTCATGAACTGTACCTTCTTATCTCTTAATACTGACTTGAATTCTACATTGTCTGATATTAAAATAACCATTTCTCCTTTCTTGGGTTAACTGCTTGCCTACTGATAAGTCTTTTTCCTTTTCTTTACAATCTTTTCGTGTCTTTATAGTTAATATGTATGTGTCTCATACATAGCTTATAGTTGGTTCTTAATTTTTTTTAATCCAGTCTGATAATTTCTGTTTTTTTTTTTTTTTTTTTTTTTTTTTGGCTGAACCTGCAGCATACAGAAGTTCTCTGGCTGGGATCAAAGCCCAGCCACAGCAGTGACAATGCTGGATCCTTAACCCCCTGTGCCATCTGCGGGTCAGTGATAATTTCTGCCTTTTAACTGGAGTTTTTAGTTCATGAACATTTAATGTAAGATTAATGTGGCTGGATATAAATCTACTATTATTTCAATTTGTATTCTATTTGTTTCATTTCCTTTTGTGTTCTTCTGTTCTTCCTTTTCTACTTTCTCTTGGGTGAATCAATATTTCTTCATATTTCATCTTAATTCCTCTATTGACCTTCTACTAGACCTCTTTACATTAATTTGTGGTGTTTAGCGCTTACTATGTGCATCCTGAAATTGGCTCAATGTGCACAGATCTCATATTGTACTAACTGCTGTAAAATGTAAGAACCTTGCAAAAGTAAAGTTCTATTTATCATCCGTCCTTTATGTTATCGTTGTCATATATACGAGGCCCACATATGTGTAAAGGCATGGATAATTTCTGCCTTAAACAGTTACATCTTTTAAGAATATTTTTTAAAATGTGTATTCTTTTCTATTTACCCACATGCTTACCATTTCCAGTGCTCTTTATTCCTTCCTGTAGATCGGAGTTTTCATCTAGTACCATTTCCCTTCCCTCTGAAGAATTTTTCAAAGTATTTCATGTAATGCATGTTTGTTGGTGATAAATCCTATGTTTTCACCTATCTGAAGTTATCTTTATTTCACTATCATTTTCAAAGAGTATGTTCTCTGCATTGATGTGGCCTCCTACTCCTGCGCCAAGTTCAATTCTAAAAATGTGATGCCTTGTCCTCTAGCTTTCATTGTTTCTGAATCCTGTGTCCCTTTACCCCCCCCCCCCAATTTCTACTATGTCATTCTTCCCTAGCTGCCTTTAAGATTTTCTGTTTCATTTGGTTTTCAATAGCCTGTGGTATGAGTTTCTTTTTATATATCCTGCTTGGGTTTTGCTGTGTTTCTTAATCTGTCAGTTTATGTATTCTATCAAATTTGGGGAGATCTCAGACTTTTTTTTGGCTGCACCTGCAGCACATAGACGTTCCTGGGCCTGGTATTGAACCTAAGCCGAGCAGTAACAATGCCGTATCCTTAACTTCTAAGTCACCAGGGTGCTCCTCAGCCATTATTTTTCCAAAACATTTTTTGCCCCATTCTCTCTTGCATTCTTTCTGTGATTCCTATTACATGTATGTTAGACTCTTGAATATTGTCCTAGAGGTCAGGAGGTCTCATTCATTTTTTTTTTCAATAGTTTTTATCTGTTTTGAAGATTGGATAATTTCTCTTAATTTGTTTTTAGGTTTGCCAACCCTTCAGCCATTTCTAATTAGCTATTAGGCCCACTCAGTGTTTTAAGTCAAATGTTGTACTTTTTAGTTCTAGAATTTCCTTTTTTTTTTTTTAAAGTTTCTATATCTCTACTGAGTTTTTCTGTTAATTCATTACGACCATACACTTTTAAAAGTCCTTACATGTATTCATAAGAACTGTTGAAAGATCTTTGCTAATTCTTACATGTAAGTCATCTTGGAGTCAGTTTCTATTGACTACTTTTTCTCTGGATTACAAGTAAAACTTTCCTGTTCCTTTATATATCTGTTAATTGTTTACTGTATACTGGATATTGGATATGATATATTGTACAGCCTCTAGATTCTGTTATCTTCTGCCAACCAGTGTTGACGTATACAAGTAGGTAGGTAGTTTGTACTCCACGCACACAGAGATCAGGAGTCAACCAAGGTTTTGGGCAGAGCGTATGCATAGATTTCGGAGTTCTCGCACTCTGTTATTCCTTCCTTTTAAGGATTTCCATCCTCAATTTCCAGCCGCTCTGGGACCCCCCGTCTCCATTCTCTAATCCCTTAAGTCGTTACAGTTGTGGCTTTCTCACTGAGTTCCCACTGCCTTTCACAGGGCAGACTGAGTGGTGCCCTCAAGTGAAAAGATGTATGAGCATAAGTCACACTCATTCTATTTCAGTTCTTTGAAGAGTGTCCGTCCCTTCACATTCTGCCTGCCTGTTTTTGGTTACTTTCCAGCATCTTTGAATAATTGCTTTTATATTTTATCCAAAGTTTTTAACTTTTATCTATAAAAGGGTTAGTCTGAGATAACCTCCTATGACATATTTTTATGGAAATGTATCTTCTAGTGAGATGAACGGTGCTATTTTTTTGTTTGTTGTTCACACATTAGTAGAAGGATATTACTTACTGTTAGATAAAACAGGATTCAGCATCACTTATATTCCAGTTTTGGTTTTTATCGACACAAATACTGTGAAAATATGTTCAAATAAGTAGAGGATTATGGTAACTACTTTGTAACATCAATGTCACTCAAATCTTTGATCTTCTGAGATATATGTTAAAGTCACATAGTACTCTATCACTAATTATTTTTTGGAGTTCCTACTGTGTCACAGCAGGTTAAGGATACAGTGTTGTCTCTGCAACGGCATGGGTTTGAGCCTCAGCCCGATACAGTGGGATACAGGATCTGGCATTGCCACAGCTGTAGTAGATCATAGCTGCAGCTCGGATTTGATCCCTAGCCTGGGAACATCTATATGCTGTGAGTGCAGCTAAAGAAAATTATTTTCGGAGTTCCCGTCATGGCTCAGTGGTTAACGAATCCGACTAGGAACCATGAGGTTGCGGGTTCGGTCCCTGGCTTTGCTCAGCGGGTTATGCTGCACATATGCAGAAAGGGCCCTTGAGGTCAAAAAAGGAGGGGACGCCAGCCCATAATAAGTTGTGCTGACCTCCCATAAACCCTCATGCTGGAATCCATCTTGGCTGAAAGTTGCACATGTATATCGGAGAGGGCCCTGAGTGTGATCAGGTGTGAGGAATAAAACAAGATAATTGCCCAAAGGAAAGCAAAGACCTAGAAGAACTGCCACCATAGAAGTGATTTAAGGAGTTCCCGTCATAGCACAGCGGAAACGAATACAACTAGGAACCGTGAGGTTGTGGGTTTGATCCCTGGCCTTGCTCAGTGGGTTAAGGATCCAGTGTTGCCTTGAGCTGTGGTGTAGGTCACGGACACAGCTTGGATCTGATGTGGCTGTGGTGTAGGCCGGCAGCTGTAGCTCCAATTCGACCCCTAGTCTGGGAACCTCCATATGCTGCAGGGGCAGCCCCAAAACAAACAAAAAAAAAAACAGTGATTTAAATCGCCCCTTTGGCATGCTTACTAGCAGAGGTATCCACAGTCCTCTCTCTCTGAGTGCTGTTTTGCTACTAAACTGCTTCCCTGAATATTCTCCACATGTGTTGTGCTTATCATAATAAACTTTTTGCCTGTTTTTTTTATGGTTTTTGCCTCCTTGAAACATTCTTGCTTTCAACAGGGGAAAAGAATCAGGCAATTCAGCTTTAGCCTCTAGCCCCTGGTGGTCTAGTGACTGGGATTCCTGGTTTTCAGCCAGGCTGCCCAGGTTCAGTTCCTGAGTAGCAAACTGAGGGATCACTTCAAGCCATCACTCACAGCTGTCTCTGTAAGATCAGTTGTAGTGCGTTGAATGGTAATTTTCCCCCAAAGATTATGTCCTTGTCAAATCCCTGGGACTTGTGACTATTATCTTATTTGGAAAAAAAGAATTTGCAGATGTAATAAAGGTAAAGATTTGGGGGTGATATCATCCTAGATTATCTTGGTTGGCTCTAAATCCAATGTCAAGTGTTCCTTATAAAATAAAGGCAGAGGGAAGTTTGAGACAAATAGAAAAGACACATGGAAGCAGATGTGAAGATAAGGCACAGACTGGAGTGATGTGACCATAAACCAAGGAATCCAAGGAACAGGGGCAAGAAACTAACACAACAGTCAAACACTCAAAGGGATAATTGACACAATCGAGGGTGATAGTGATAGCGTGTTAGGCTGTCTGGAGACGGATGTTCCAAATACATGGGCATTTCCAAATCCCTTCTATATGAAACTTCTGTAGCTTCTACTTCTGTATATGTGTTTGGCATTGTTTTCATTTGTGTATGTATATTTTTACTGAAAAGTTACATTAAAGTGATTCTAGTGCATTGAAAGTTTTGTTTTGTTTTTAATAGCAATGGGGGAAAAGGGAAATAAGAACTACTTGACTCAGGTGAAAGTCTTTTTTTTTTTTTTTTTTGCATTTTAGGGCTGCACCCATGGCATATGGAAGTTCCCAGGCTAGGGCTGAGTCAGAGCTGCAGCTGCCAGCCTACACCACAGCCACAGCAACACAAGATCTGGGCCGCATCTGTGATCTACACCACAGCGCATGGCAACACCAGATCCCCGACTCAATGCACAAGGCCAAGGAACAAACCTGCATCCTCATGGATACTAGTCGGATTCGTTTTCGCTGTGCCACGAAGGGAACTCCCTCAGGTGAAAGTCTTAATGTGGTTGATTTTTAAAATTATGATTCAACTGATAAGTCCTATGTAAGGACAGAAAACAGAAAGGATACTGACCTTTGAGTAAATCCAATAATAGTCACTTGGCTGATAATCTGTATGGGCTTTGTCTAGTCAGCTGCAGTGGATTTGTTGTTCTTTTGTTTACCTACGTTTTATACGGTAGTTGGTACCTGTGAATTTCAAACTCCTAATTTATGCTTCCCTCCTGCAGCGGACTTTTGCTCCATGGGGAATCTATTATTGCCTAGAGGAGACACAGAGATCCTCTGGATGAGCCCTCCAATCTTTGTATTCTGTTCCACTTCAATATTTACATGTATAGGTTTGTGATTTGAATACCGATATATTAATGAAAACCTTCTGTCACTACCCACATTTATCTTATACTAATACTGGATCTTGCTTTAAGCAGAATCTGTTCCCTGACATGTCCGTGCAGATAAAATACTTGTGAAACAAATGCTGCTTTAATGTGGTAATAATGAAGGCTACAGTTTATTGAGAGCCAGATGCTGTTCCACGTGCCTTGAGTTTATTTGCACATACGCCCTCATTACAATCCATTGTGGCAGGGGTTCTTCTTAGTCCCTCTTTACACATGGAGAAACGAAGGCATGCACAGGTGGAGTGGTTTGTCCCAGATGACCCCGATGTAAACTGCAGGACTGGGGTTGGAAGGCCAGTGGTGCGAGGCCACCTTCTTCACCATTTTTTTTTTTTCCCTTTTTAGAGTCACACCCTCAGCATATGGAGGTTCCCAGGCTAGAGGTCTCATCGGAGGTACAGCTGTTGGCCTACACCACAGCCACAGCAATGCAGGACCCAAGCCGCATCTGCAACCTACGCCACAGCTCATGGCAACGCTGGATCCTTAACCCACTCAGCAAGGCCAGGGATCGAACCCACAGCAACCTCATGGGTCCCAGTTGGATTCATTTCCGCTGTGCCATGATGGGAACTCCTTCTTCACCATTCTATCATACAGCCTTTCTTCACTTAGGAAACCAATGGAAGGTCCTTTCTAAATTATGAGCTCTGATCATTGTCACTAACTTTTTTTTCAGGAGATAGCTTTTTTTAATTACTGTTGGTTTCAGGTGTACAGCGAAGTGATTCAGATATATATATATATACATACATATATGTATACATATATGAATATATATATACTTTTTCAGATTATTTTCCATTATAGGTTATTAAAAGATATTGACTCTAGTTCCCTCTGCTATGTAGTAGGTCCTGTTGTTTATCTGTTTTAGATATAGTAGTGTGTATCTGTTAGTCCCAGACTTTAAATTTACCCCTCCCCTCTTTCCCCTTTGGTAACCCTATGTTGTTTTCTATCTCTGTGAATCAATTTCTGTTTTATAAGTAAGTGAATTTGCATCATCTTTTTAGATTCCACATATGAGTGGTATCATATGATACTTGTCTTTCTCTGACTTAGTAGGGTCACCTGTAGGTCCATCCATGTTGTGCAGGTGGCATTATTTCATTCGTTGGTATGGCAAAGGAACATTCCATTGTACATATACATAACACATTTTCTTTATCCTTTCCTCTGTCAATGGCCAGTTACAAACTTCTTTTTTTTTTTTTTTTTGTATTTTTAGGGTTGCAGTCACAGCATACGGAGGTTCCCAGTCTAGGGGGTGAATCAGAGCTGTAGCTGCCAGCCTACACCACAGCCATAGCAATGCAGGATCTGAGCCATGTCTGTGACCTACACCACAGCTCAGGAAATGCCAGATCCTTAACCCACTGAGCGAGGTCAGGGATCGAACCCATGTCCTTAGGGACACTAGTCGGGTTTGTTAACCCCTGAGCCACGACGGGAACTCCCAGTCACAAACTTCTAATGTCAGCCCATTACTCACCAAAACCCAAACCCAAAACCAAACATAAACATTTACCATGTTAAAACTCTAACATCATGTCTAAAATCTAATATCAACCCTAGGTTTCACCTCGTCCCAGCTGAAGCCATCCTGAACTTCTATTTCTAAAGCTAGATATTTCATTTCTCTGTGTCCTTGTTCTTGCTGTCAGAATCATCCCTGCCTTCTTCTCCCTTTGACCAACATCTACCTGACCTCAAAGTCCCAGTTTAATGTCAACTCCTTCAGAACACTGTCCCCACTTTCCTCAGCAGAGGTCACCATGTCTCCACCCTGTGTTCTCCCCACATCCTTGCTCTGACCCCCTCCCGTGGTGCTTCTCTATTTAAAGGTATAATGAGGGGAGTTCCCATCGTGGCACAGTGGAAACGAATCCAACTAGGAACCATGAGGTGGTGGGTTCAATCCCTGGCTTCGCTCAGTGCGTTGAGGATCCGGCATTACCGTGAGCTGTGGTACAGGTCGCAGACGTGGCTTGGATCTAGCGTGGCTGTGGCTGTGGCTGTGGCGTAGGCTGGCAGCTGTAGCTCTGATTGGACCTCTAGCCTGGGAACCTCCATGTGTCGCAGGTGCGGCCCTAAAAAGCAAAGCAAAAAAAAAGGTTCTGTGAAGAGTTCCCACTGTGGCACAACGGGATCGGTGGTATCTCTGCAGCCGCCAGGAGGCAGGTTTGATCCTTTGCCTGGCACAGTGAGTTAAAGGATCCCCAGTGGCTGCACTTGTGGCGTAGGTAGAAACTACGGCTCAGATCCGATCCCTGGCCCAGGAACTCCATATGCTGTGGGGCTGGAGAAAGAAAAAAGGAAAAAAAAAATGTTCCATGAAACTGAGCCCCTTGTAGGGAAGGATGTGATGTTCTCCCTGCACTTCTCTCACTCCCTCCAGTGCCTGAGAGAGTGGCTAGAGCATAATGTGTGCGTGACCATGGGTTTCCTACATTCATGAACAAATGAATGAATAAATAAAATTATATGTAAAGGAGTTCTGTGATTATATTTTGTAGTGAAAGCTATCAATCCCTCCTAGTTCTTTTTGGTGGTACTGATATTTGCTCCTCAAACATCACCAAGAAAGCTTGTGTTGGGAGGTCCCCAGCTGCACCCCCAGCTTTCATGATTCACCAGGAGCAGGACTCACAGGACTCAGCTTATAGTCATATTCGCATCTATGACGGATTGACGTGAAAGGCTACAGAGCAGAGTCAGCAGAGGTAAGAGGCACCTGAGATGAAGCTGGGAGGAAAGCAGACACTTAACTGCTGTGCCACTGGAGGCACCCAGGACACTCCTATCTCCCTAGACTACAAGTTATGCTGACACGTGTGAAATGTTGTCTCCCAGGCTCATTAGATAGAGACTCAGTGTCTGAGGTTTTTTACTGGGGCTAGTCATGTTGGCACCCCCTGTCTAGCATCTACCAAAATGCCAGATCCCTAGAAACAAAGCAGGTATTTAGCACAAACCATATTGTTGGCACAAATATTTTAGGCACAGTGAGTCGCTCTGATCAGGAATGGTGGCGACCCAGGTTCCCAGGTTTCAGTCAAGGGCCATGAAGACCTCTGGTGACGATCATAACTGCCAGGTGAGAAGAAGAGCTTCCAAAGGAAAGGATACATGTCAGTAAGAAAAGATGGAAAGGGCTGGTCAGCGCCATGCCCCAGAATGAACATGAAGGACAGAAGCCTAGTTGCTCAGAGATGGCACCATCTCAGAAGGGAGTTAAGCAAATAGTTGCCAGATTTTTTTTTTTCTTTCCAAAATCCTGGTTGCGGATGAGGATGGGTTTGTGGCACACAGGCCGTGGTGGTGGTTAAAAATATAGTACTTGGTTAAAATGCATTGATACTTCCAGTGTGTGCAGTTTATGTTATTTTTAGGAAATATTTAAAACATTTGATAACTGAATAGAAGTACACCATTTGATTTTTTTTTTATTTTAACAGATAGAAAGCAAAAAAAATACCCAAGTGCCAATTTAATTGCAGATGTTAGATAAATCCAGGAACAAGGCAGACTGCAGGAACTGTGGTTTAACAAGTTTTATACACCTTGTAATTTCCCCCTCATTCTTACCTGTGGGGTTGCCTGCCTGTCTGTAGTAATTAGCAAAAGAGCCCAAAAAGCACAGAGAGGACTATGAGCTTGTCAACAAGGAAAATGGGGAGCTGGGACAACTGGGTACCACTCTGCTGCTGGGCTTGAGTGAGGGGAGGCGGTGGGTGGTGACAGCTGATGAAAGAAAAGGAAAATAGGTCAAATCCTTAAGCCTAAGGATGGAGAGAAAGAAATGGGGTGAGCCGGTGTGGGCCTGCCGAGATCTGGGGTTAAGCCTTTGAAGCCTGTTTCCTGGAACTGCCCTACCAAACCATCACACACCGCATTCCTTAAAACAAAGAAATGTATTCTCTCAGAGTTCTGGAGGCAAGAAGTCCCCCAAACCAAGGTGTCGACAGAGCCACGCTCCCTCCAAAGGCTCTTGGAGAGAACACTTCCTTGTTTCTTTCCGCTTCTGGTAACTCACAGAAGTCCCTGGCCTGTGGACACCTCACTCTCATCTCTGCTCTGACGTCACTTAGCCTGCTCCTCTCTGTGTCTCTGCTTGACCTCTCCTCTTTTTATAAGGACACCATCATTAGATTTGGGGCATGCCTTAATCTAAGTATGACCTCATCTTAACAAATTACATCTGCAAAGACTCTATCTCCAACTAAAGTCACATTTTGAGGTTTTGAATGGACACAATTTTTCCCCCTATTGGGGAAACTATTCAACTCACTGTAAAAAAAAAAAAAAAAACCAGTTACCCACAGCAGTAACTGGCACCTGTCATCATCAGATGAAAGGTTCCCTACCAAGACCTCAGTGTGTCTATTAGCATAGCTCCCTTGGAATTGATGACTGTCAAAAAAAAAAAAAAAAAAAAAAAGGAAGCCACTGAAAAAACCTAAGAAATATTCACAAAAAAATAAGGGAAATTGCTTCCTAAATGCAACCAGGTGAAATGCTTTTCCATGGCTGAAAAGACCATGATTCCAAACCTCACAATGCGAGCTCTTTGTTGAAGGAAATTTGCCAGAAAAATCTGCCTGTGAGACACCACATGCCGAATGCGGTTGCATTAGGTCGCATTAGGACGCCTTGAATGTGTTCTGAGCGTCCTCACACTGTCCCATCCTCACTGGGTGTGTAACAGGCCCATCTGCAAGGATCCAGGAGCAGTCAGGTGACAGGCTACACATACCTGTAATCATCATATCCAGACCTGTCCAAGCCCCCCAAGAGGAAGGTGTCCCAGCTACGCTAAAATGACCTCTGGCCACTCCCTTCAGGAAGCTGCTTCTCTGCCAGGCTTTCCCAACAAGCTGACCTCAGAATAAAGTAAATGTTTATTTGTTCGCGGAATCTCTGGCAATTGGAAATCCTCCCTCTTGGCTCCGTGTTAACACTGGAGAGCGCCTGCACAGTTGCTTCTGCTCCTAGAGTTAGACTTGGGGCTCTGATACAGATCGATAAACAAATTCACATGCTGATAACTAATTTTTTTGTCTTTTTGTCTTTTTAGGGCCACACCTGTGGCATATGGAGGTTCCTAGGCTGGGAGTCAAATCGGAGCTACAGCTGCCAGCATAAATCACAGCCCACAGCCCAGGATCTGAGCCTCGTCTGCCACCTACACCACAGTTCACGGCAATTGCTGGATCCTTAACCCACTGAGCAAGGCCAGGCATCGAACCTGCATCCTCATGGATACTAGTCGCGTTTGTTAACCACTAAGCCACAACGGGAACTCCATCGTGGCTTGTATCATCGTGGCTTGTACTGTTGATGCAAAAGAACCTCAGATGTGTAACTGCAATCATTCCTGGTCCATAAGAAATTTTCAAATGGCATATTAAGCAATTGCCATAGACTATGTTCTCCCAAAATTCGTATGTTAGAGTCTAATCCCCAATATATAGTATTTGGAAGTGGGGCCTTTGGGAGGTGATTAGGTGGTGAGAGTGGAACTCTCATGAATAGATCTGGTGCCATTATAAAAAAAAGACCCCAGAGAGCTTTCCTGCCCTCTTCTACCATGCGAAGAGACAGTGAAAAGATCAGCGCCTATTAATCAGGAAGCAGATCCTCACCAGATACCAAATCTGCTAGCACCACAATCTTGGACCTCCCAGCCTTCAATAAATTTCTACTGTTTATAAGCCACCAACATATGGTATTTCTGTTAAAGTGGCCCAAATGTACTAAGGCAAACATTGTCAACATGGCATATGGCATGGAACTTCCCTAATGACTTCATCGATCCATCCTTCCACTCATCCACCACTCACCCTGTTGATTCTACTTCTGAAATAATCTCTTGAATCACCAACTTCTCTCTTCACCACTACCACCCTTGACCATCTCTGTCTTATACCACTCCAACTATCTCCTAGCTGGATTCTCACTTCTACTCTAGCCCCCCAGATAGTTAGGATGTCATCAGCAGAAAAAAAAAAAAAAAAAAAAAGAGATCCCAAGTCACACTGGTTTAAAAGAGATCTCACTTAGAAAGAAGGCCAACAAGAGGGCACATTTGGGAGCTAGTTCACTCCGGCTCATCACTGTCACTGGAGACCCAGGTTCTTTCCATCCTTTAGCTCATCCATGCCTAGTTTATTGGCTTCCCTCTCGGGCTGCCAATCTCATGAGTGAGTGATGACTGCAAAAGCAGAAAGGTATTGTCTTCCCAGTGCATTCCTACAAATGAGGACGCCTCTCCCAGAAGTCTCCCGTGATAAGCCTCCCCTCAGAGTTCAATGGCCGTGTCTGGTTCACATGCCTGCTATGGAACCAACAGACAAAGAGAATGGACCATCATATTGACTTGGGCCAATCAGAATTTATTCTCCAAGGCAGGAATATATAATCCCATTTTTCTGAGTCACCTTGAATAGACAGACAGCAGACCATATTATAATTCTGCCTATAAGAGGTAAGGGAGGAAAAGATATTGGACAGGCAACCCAAGGTATCGGCAAGGCCTTCTACCTCAAATCTCTTTTCTGTAGAGCAGCTGGACTGGCCTTCCCAAATTGCTCCTCCTCTGCTTAAAGATTCAGCATTTTCCCAAAGTGCTTGGAATGTAATCCAAAATGTTATTTGGGTTTACAAGGCTCTGCCAGTTCTGGACCCTGCCATTCCCATTGTCTTTAACCCACCCTTCTGGCTTCCTCTCCATCTAAGGGCTTGTGTGTGTGCCTGCATGTATCAGTCAGGATTCTTCAAAGAAAAAGAACCAATAGGATATGAAAGATTTATTTCAAGAAACTGGCTCATGCCATTGTAGGGGCTGGCAAGTTCAAAATTTGTAGGGCAGGCCAACAGGCTGGAAAGTCAGGCAGGACTTGATGCTGTAGTCTCGAATTGCATCTCTGAGAAATGCAGTTTTTGCTCTTATGGCCTTTAAACCCACTGAATGAGACCCACCCACTTTATCTCCTTTACATAAAGTTAACTGATTATGGATTTTTTTTTTTTATGCCCGCACCCTTGGCATATGGAAGTTCCTAGGCTAGGGGTCAAATCAGAGCTGTAGCTGCCGGCCTATACCACAGCGATAGCCATGTCAAATCCAAGCCGCATCTGTGACCTACACCACAGCTCATGGTAACGCCAGATCCTTAACCCACTGAGCGAGGCCAGGAATCGAATCTGCATCCTCATGGATACCAGTCAGATTCGTTTCCACTGAGACACGGATGGGAACTCCGGTTTACAGATGTTAACCACATCTCCAACATACCTTCTCAACAATACCTAGATCAGTGTTTGATTAAGTAACTGGGCAGCATACCAAACTGACACACGAAACTAACCATCACAAGGACCATTCTTTTCTTTCCATCTCTAGTTAGAACATGCCCAATCCTCATCTAGACCTCAGTGTTCCCAGGAAAGCTTCTGCGAGGGCCTCCTTCCCCAACTGGAATAAGGGCCCCTCCTCAATGGCTCCAAGTGAATTATCTCTAACAGAGAACTAACATCATACGACTTTGTAATAACTTGTTTGCCAACGAGAATATAAGCCCAAAGAGCAAAACCTGTGCTTGGATCATTGTTATGTCCCAGCGGCCAGCACAGAACTTCCACACAGCAGGCACTCAAAAAAATAGATGCAGAATGTTGCCTGGGGGATGGATCAGCAATGGGATCCTGCTGTGTAGCACTGGGAACTCTGTCTAGTCACTTCTGATGGAACACGTAATGTGAGAAAAAAGAATGTATACATGTATGTGTAACTGGGTCACCATGCTGTACAGCAGAAAAATATACATCTATAAGTAAATGATAAAAAAAAAAGTTACCAAGTGAGGAGTTACCTGGTGGCTCAGTGGGTTAAGGACCCGATGTTGTCACTGCTTTGACTCAGGGCACTGCTGTGGTGCGGGTCTAAGCTCTGGCTGGGGATCCGCATGCTGTGGGTGTGGCCACAAAAATGACCAAGAGAATGCATCTGGTCCAACTCCATTTTATGGTTGAAATACTAGATTTAGAGGTGCTAAATCCCTTCCTTATGATGACCCACAAATCAGAAGCAGAGCTGGATTAGAACTCGTACCTATACCTTATGGTTCCTCTCAGTTTCGTGACCCCTCTTTGGACAGGAAGATTAAGATCTTCCAAATGTGATGAGGTTTGGGGGCGGGTATTCATCTATTTTGTATTAAAAAAGAGAAGCACCATTCAGGAGCTCCCATCATGGCTCAGTGGTTAACAAACCTGACCAGTATCCATGAGGATGGGGGTTCGACCCCTGGCCTCGATCAGTGGGTTAAAGATCTGGCATTGCAGTGAGCCGTGGTGTAGGTTGCAGACACGGCTCAGATCCCACAGCTGCAGCTCTGATTCGACCCCTAACCTGGGAACCTCCATACGCTGTGGGTGTAGCCCTAAAAGACAAAAAAAAAAAAAAAAAAGAGAGAGAGAGAGAGAGAGAGAGAGAGAGAGAGAGAAGCACATTCAGGTTCTTGCTGTTGGGTTTTTTTAAGTATACACCTGATGATAGGAAGTCCGTGTGACCTGAACTGTCATCCAGCTGAACTTGAGAGAAACCTCATCAGGAACTAAGCTTCTCCCTTACCCCTCAGCAGCAAGGGGTCCCAAGCTCCCTGCCATTCTGCTGGCTCTGCTCTGCCCCATCTCTTCTGCTCCCCTCCTGCTGCTTCTCAGCAACAACTTCCCATCTGTTCACAACTTCCTGATTTTGGCAGCTGTTTATGGGTAACATGAGCTCACTTAAGCCTTCTCTTGGCAAGTTTTCAGAGTGGAATAAAACATCCCAGAGGCTGTGGGGGAGACCCTCCCACCCCACCCCACCCCACCCCTGCCGGGCGACTAAGAATGAGGCAGGTTCCCTGACTGATGTGTCCAATACAGCAGAAAAAGGACAGCCAGAGTTTTGGATAGTAATCCAAAGTATTATCTCATGGCAAAGTACAGTAAATAGTATTTTAAAGATACTCAGGCTCCCTCATTGCTGGCATATGGTGTCTCTAGATTTTCCTTTTCAGGTTAAGAGGCTGGGAGTGAAACATGCTCAGGTCAGTGTGAAAAAAATGGGACAAAAAGTGTCAAATGGAAAGGAGTAAAATAACCCCAGGATTATAACATTATTTGACTTGAACAATAACAAGTGAATTTAAATGAAGCTAGATCTCAAAGTGATTTCTATGAAAATCACTGAGTTTTAGTTTCTTTCTTTCACTAGGAGTTTAATCTAATCTGGTCAAGTAGAAGAAAATAACTCAATGTTCTGAAAATAAATTTCCCAGAGGAGGCCATTAAGGCAGCCCTTTTGTTTCCTGTCATACTCAGAATCAGTTACAAGGACAAACTCTATTTGTTTGGGTACATTAATTTTGCTCAATGGCCTTTCTATAAAATGAGCATCAAATTGATGGGACTGGACCTCAGCAAAGAAGAAGTTCCAATTTTCTCTGGATGGATTGTCCTGGACGTGCAGTGGAAAATTATTATTAATAGCGATTCATGTTTACTATCCAGCGAGCACCAAAGAAAGAGTTAGAAACACAGCTATGTCCAACTGAGTACTGAACATCATAGGACAAGTTATGAGGGAGTGATGACCCCAATATTTGCCTCCCATGTGGCTAGTCTATTTGGACCACATTTGATGGCTTGGACCAGAGGTATTCTCTGAATGTGCCTTGGTTTAGAAACTTCAGGGAAGCAAAATAGGTTTTCGACATGATCTAGTCATTTGAGTTGATTTCCTGCAGGTACCACAGAGAGCTTATGCCCTGGATGCATCCATATGTTTGTTTCAATCATTCAACTGGGCACGTGGAGGAGGCTGAACAGACATGCTCCCTTCCCTCATGGAGTTGATATTCTAGTGATAAAATCTGGTTCCTAACGTCTCCCTGATTCCAACTTAGCCTTCAAAGACCAAACCAAAGCAGAGGCATATGGTGGCTCCAGATTTTCCTTTTCAGGTTAAGGAGTTGGGGGTAAAGCATGCTGAAAGAGGGTGTGAAAAAGGAAACGCAAAGAAGTAAAACAGCTTCATGTTCCTGGGGCTGGTTCAGAACCCGGCTAGTCCCTGTGATCTGTGGGGTGTGGAGAGTTGCCCATTTCTCATAAATGTATATGCCTTTGTCATTTGCATTCTCTGTGCTAAGCTCATTCCCAAGTTCATTTCTCTCTCTCTTCTGTGGAAGTAAGTGAAGGCCAACCATATAAGAGGCAAGGTGTCTTTATTTAGACTGCTATAACAAGGGAGTCAGCCACCATTAGTGCCTTTTGGCAGAGACTGTAAGGCTGGCAGAGGAGTGGGAAATTTTTACAGTAAAACAAGGGAGGCTTCAGGCGTGCCCCGGTTGGAGGCTGTTGGCTTGGGGAAGCTGAGGCAAGCTCATGAGAAGCAAGACATCCCATGTGGTTGGTTAGGGGCACATATTGGGCTATCTCTGGTTGGTCCTAAGTTCAAAGTGGGGACAAAAATTAGGGAGGCTCAGAGATTAATAAAGTCTTAACTGTTTGGGGCCAGTTGCTATAGAGATTATTGTTTGGCTTTCTGGACCAGTTGATAGAAATAGTGGTCTGACTTATAGATAGAATATTGGCTGCCTGGGTTGGTGACTATAAATAATAGATTGGTTTTCCAAAATGGTTGCTGCAAGTTGTGGTCTCTGTTTTTTGTTTGTTTGTTTGTTTTTGTTTTTTGTTTCTTTGGCTACACCTGCAGCTTGTGGAGGGTCCTAGGCCAGGGATTGAACCCATGCCTCAGGAGCAATCCCGGCCATAGCAGTGACAGTGTCAGATCCTTAACCTGCTGTACCACAAGAGAACTCTGTTTTTATGTATGATCTGACCAGTGTCTGTTTCTATATTAAATCTCTTATTTATAAGGTTGCTTTATCTATTTCAAGTTTTAAGTCCTTCATCGTATACATATATCTTAACTATTCATCAATTCTGCAGACTTCATGTTACATTTTCAAAAAACTTTTATTACAAAAATAATACATGTTCATTGAATACAAAGTTTTAAAATAGAAGAAATAAGGAAAAGGAAAAATAACTTTATAAACTCCCACCAACCATGTCCCTACTGACAATTTTTTTTTCTTGGTCATGCCTGAGGCATATGGAATTGCCCAGGCCAGAGATTGAACCTGAGCCATAGCAGCAACATAAGCTGTTGCAGTGACAATGCCAGATTCTTTTTTTTCTTTTTCTTTTTTTTTTGCTTTTTAGGGGCTGCACCCGAGGCATATGGAAGTTACCAGGCTGGGGGTGAATTGGAGCTATAGCTGCTGGCCCACAACAACACATGATGTGAGCCATGTCTGTGACCTATGCCACAGCTCACGGCAGTGCTGGATCCTTCACTGAGTGAGGCCAGGGATTGAACCCGCAACCTCATGGTTCTTAGTCAGATTTATTTCCCCTGCACCACGACAGGAATTCCTGACAATGCCAGGTTCTTAACCCACTGCACCACAAGGGGACTCCCCAACTCACAATTTTCTGTATGTTCTTTCTATGCATATACAGCACATCAATATAATCCTATAGCACCTGCTGCACGTGGAAGTTCCCAGGCCAGGGGCTGAATCTGTGCCTCAGTTTTGACCTGTACCACAGCTGTAGCAACACCAGATCCTTAACCCTCTTATAAAGAGTAATTGGTGTGCGTTTCTCCTAGTGGAGATTTGTAAAGATGGGGAGTATTTCTTATTCAAGCCTCACTCCCCAAACCTTGCATAGTGCACTGAACATGGTGGCACATTCAATAAGCATTAATTGAATATTTTATACTGAACCACATGAAGTTGCTTTTCTTAGAAATCAAAAATGATCAAATAATGGCAACTTCATGTTGTTCAACCTAGTGGATGGATAGATGAATGGATGGATGGATGATGGGGTGAATGAATGGACAGAGAGACGATGGATGATTATAATGCTTTTTACCGTAGGCGGTGCTCTTCCACATAACTGGTGATTTTAGCGATCAAAATTCTAGGTCAAAGTATTGTGACCTCTTAAAGAAGATGGGGAAAATTCTGACTTCTATTCTCAATTTGGTTATTTTTTCCATTTGTTTATGACTGTTATTTAGCCAATTACCAAATGGTGGTGTCAATTCTTTTCATCCACAGATGCATTCAACTTTTTTATAAGACTGCAATCTCCCTGTCAAGAGTAGATGGATCATTTTCATTTTTCAATTATTTGAACTTCAGTTTAGGACTTTGGTTAATGATTCTGCAAGACATTGACTAGAGAGGTCTTTTCCTTTCCTGATTTAAAGCATTTATGTTATCTTCTCTCCAGCTCTCTTTTATTTGTATCTAGTAATTGTGGATCTAAATATATGACTGTGGTGATCAGTCACAGACTATATTATGTGAATTTTTCAGGAAGCAAAATCTTTTTTATTTAAAAAAAATCATTTCAGAAGGTTGTCATTAATCAGGCTAAGGATTTTGGAAGTAAGTCTTAAATAAAATGAATTGTTTTCAATAAAACACTATAATAGCAAATCACGGCTGCCAAATCCTATTCAATATCCCTCCTATTATAATATCTTTGTATAATTTCTAGAGAAGAGTTGCCACATAAATTATCTCTAAGAGCCCGTCCTTACGGCTTGGTCTCTAAATACCACAGAAGTTGGTAGTTTAGTATGATGTTTGATAAAAACACATAGTTGGCTGTCCTGAGTTCTCTTGCCTTCCAGTTCTGTCCCGAATAAATTCTGTTACTTCGGGCACATTACCTGCCCTCATAGAGTCTCGGTTTCCTCCTCTGTAAAACGGTGCTATAGACTGAATGTTTGTGTCCCCAACTCCCAAATATATATATGTTAAATCTTAATGACTAATGTGACAATATTAGGGGGTGGGGCCTTTGGGAGGTGATCAGGTCATGAGGGTAGAGCCCTCACAAATGGGATGAGCGCCCTTATAAATGATACCCCCGAGAGCCCTCTCGAGGCAGAGTAATGAATGAATGATGATTTAGGTAGGTAGTGTGGGAACCTGGGCTTCTCTTCTATAGTTGCTGATTAATATCTTGATGCATTCTTTGGTATAGCTGTGGATTAATGTCTATGATTTGGGCGTTCACAGGCCTTGTTTTCAATAGAAAATATATCTGCTTTACGTGTGGGTGGATGTTAACGTCTAACTCACCCCTTGACTGATGGGGAAGGATTGAGAGGAAAGGCGACGTGCAGTCTAGGGGAAAGAACAAAGTAGCCATAAAACTTAGGGGGCATATTCATCTCTAAGACCCCTATTGGATAAGGCCGGCTATAGGGGGCTGGACAAGGCCAATCAGAAACAGGAACAATGTCTAGACCCCACGTGGGTACCCCCATCCTTAAGAAATAAAAACCTCCGTAGAACAATATAAAGGGAGACTCTTCCTCCCCATCCCAGTCTGTGCGGGGAGCTATTTGCTCTCCTGTAATAAAGACTTGGCTTGCTTGGCCTCCTGTGTGTTCTCGAAGTTCATTCTTCAGCTCGGTGAACAAGAACCCAGATTCTGGTAACATCTTTTCGGTAACAGCCTCACCTTGTCTGCCATGTGAGGTTACAGGGAGATGAGTGCCATCCACGAACCAGGAAGTGAGCCTTCACCAGACACTGAACATACCAGCCCCTTGATCTTGGACTTCCCAGCCTCCAGAACTGTGACAAATAGATGATTGTTTTTATAAGCCACCCAGTCTCTGGCATTTTGTTAGAGCAGTCTGAAAGGACTAAGACAAATGGGGGTAATGTTATCTTGGAGGATACAGTCATTCATTCTTTCAGTCAATACACACTTACTCATGCGTCCAGGCCCTGCTCTCAGCAGTGCTAGTGGGTGGCACAACTCCATGTAAAATACGTCTGAACAATACAGGCAGCCCTTCGAATGGAACTGAATCCTCACATTCAACCAACCATGGGTCGAAAATATTTGGGGAAAAAAATCCATAAAGTTCCCCAAAGCACTTGAACTTGCTGCACACTGGCAACTATTTACATAGTACTTACATGATTATTA
This sequence comes from Phacochoerus africanus, assembly GCF_016906955.1. NCBI lineage: Eukaryota > Metazoa > Chordata > Mammalia > Artiodactyla > Suidae > Phacochoerus > Phacochoerus africanus. The sequence continues at coordinate 19,105,371 of NC_062553.1, read as the reverse complement.
GGTATTATAAGTAATCCAGAGATGATTTAAAGTATACGGGAGGGAGTTCCCTTCGTGGCTCAGTGGTTAACGAACTTGACCAGCATCCATGAGGCTGCAAGTTCAATCCCTGGCCTCACTTCATGAGTTAAGGATCCGGCGTTGCTATGGCTGTGGTGTAGGCTGGTGGCTACAGCTCTGATTGGACCCCTAGCCTGGGAACCTCCAAATGCCTCAAGTGTGGCCTAAAAAGACCAAAAAAAGAAAAAAAGTATATGGGAGGATGTGCTTAGATTAAATGCAAATACCGCACCATTTTATATACAGGACTTGAGCATCCTTGGATTTTGTTATCTGTGTGAGTCCTGGAATCAATCTCACATGCGTACCAAGGGACCACTGTGTGTTCACTTTGCTTTCTAAGTGCTGGGGATGCTGTGGGAGAGGAGGAAGGCGAGGCTTCTTTTGAATCTTCTGTTCTAGTGCAATATTACGGGCAACTCGAAGGTAGAAGCCAGTTCTTGAAGCCAGCATGTCGTAGTTGGGGAAGGTATCTGGGTTCAGCTCTGCTATTAATTGACCTTGGGAAACTTCTGAACTTTTCTTCTCAATTCCCACCTGGGCAAAATGTAAATAATAGCGTTTGCCTCACCGAACCTCCCAGAACTGTCTAGACAGTTACATCTGTTAGCACTTTACATACATTGTCTTAATTCAGTGAGATTATCAAATAAGATTATCTCCATGATGACCTTTGTAAATTATAGAGACGAAAGTGGCAATTAAAATTCTTACTTAAAAAACAAAAACCTCAGGTTGGTTTGAAGAAAGCCGTATTTTTCCAGTTTTTTGGTTAGAGAGTTAAACGATCCCAGAGGGGTTTTAGAATTCTTCCCAGCACTTTGCAAGGAGAATTTATCCTCAGAATCTCCCCAAAGCATCACCTCCACTTTGCTTATTAGCATTAACTGGGAAACATCTAAAAAAGATACCCACACCTGGGCCTCACCCCAAACAAATGCTTTCTAATCTCTGGGGGTGGGGCATTACAAACTTCTCTCAGGCTGCTCTAATGTGCTGCCTGGGCTGTGAAACACAGCCCCAAGGAACTGCTGTTCTAATCTAACACCTGTGGTTTTGCCAGAAAAAAACTTCTAGGCATTATAATTGTTCTGGGTGGGTGGTGGTGGTTTGCCTAGCCTCCCTCCCATCTTCTAGAAGGTGGCACCTGCACAGAATTTGAGTGCGTGGGCAGTAGGTTAGAGGATCTGCCCTTTGACTTTACAAATGGCATTTCCAGCATTTAATATGTTTTATCGTAGTAATGAAATCACTTTTGTAATTGAATGGCTTCAAAGATTACAGAGTGCTTTCAAATAAATACATCATCTCATGAAATAAGTTTAATTTTTTCAGGAATAATTTCTTCAGAAACCTATACTCCTCATAGGAAACTTTAAAAAGTATAAAAAGGAGTTCCTGTTGTGGCTCAATGGGTTAAGGAGCAGACATTTTCTCTGTGAGGATGAGGGTTTGATCCCTGGCTTTGCTCCTTGGGTTAAGGATCCAGCGTTGCCACAAGGTGCTGTGGAGGTCACAGATGCAGCTCGGATCTGGTGTTGCTGTGGGCTGCAGCTGGAGCTCCATTTCAACCCCTGGCCTGGAAACTTCCACATTCTGCAGATGTGGCCATTAAAAAAAAAGTATAGAAAGGTGAGAGGACATTTTAAAAAATCATCTAAATCCTATTATCCAAAGACAATTACTGTTAATATTTTACAAATTTCTTTCCAGTTTTTTTGTTTGTTTTGGGTTTTTTGTTTGTTTGTTTTGGTCTTTTTAGGGCCACATCTGCAGCATATGGAGGTTCCCAGGCTATGGGTCGAAACAGAGCCCTTGCCACGGCCACAGCAACAACGGATCTGAGCAACCTATATGGGAGCTTACAGCAACGCTGGATCTTTTCACCCACTGAGCAAGGCCAGGGATCAAACCTGCATCCTTATGGATAACAGTTGGGTTCTTAACCTGCTGAGCCACAATGGGCACTCCCTAGTTGTTTTCAATGAATTAAAATTTTGTCAGAAAATGCAACTTCATTGTAAAACAAATCAAATGCAGAGTTTGTAAAGCAAAAATTAAAAGTTCCTATCTTCTCCCTCACCCTCCACTCATCCTAATGCCTACACCCACCTTGGCAAATCATCTTCTTCAGAGGCAGACATTGTTAATGTTCTTTACATGCAAACACTCTCAGGCTTTTGCCTCTATAGGCATGAGTTTAAAATTTTTTTTCATGGTTGTATTCTTACAGTAAATGCAATTTTTATTCCATTTTACTCCATTGAACATTATATCATAAGCTTTCTTGAGCATAATTTTAATGGCTGCATAATATTTTATTGAATATGTGCATTATAATTTGGTTAATTATATGCTGTTGAATAATTAGGTTGTTTGCAGCTTTTCACTGTTACAAATTCTGCAATGACTCTCTTTGTTACATAAAGTTTTTTTCTGTTCTACTTAGGCAGTTTCTATTAAAAAAAAAAAAAAATCCACACTCTGGAAGAGTATTCCTGAGTCACAGTGATAATTCTTTTCATGACCTTGGGAAGTTGGCTATGCAGGTACCTGCCTGTTTTAAAGTAACACAGAGAAAGAGCCATGGGCTTTGGAGTCAGATAAATTGTATTCACATCTCGGCTTTGCCATGATTAGCTGTGTGACCTTGGAAAGTAACTTAATCTCTCTGAGTCTCATATCTGCATGATAGCAATGCCTACTTGATAGTGGGATTATGAAGGTTCTTTTGGAAGGAACTTAAGGTAATACCTTCCCTAAATAAAGTCACAGTAAAAAAATGTTTCTTATACTTCCTTAAACATATTTTTTTGCTTTTTTAAAAAATGAGGTATAACCTATACAGTAAGGTACATGCGTTTTATTTTATTTTTTGGATTTTGATTTTTTCTATTATAGTTGATTTACATTGTTTCTGTCGATTTCAAGGTGCATACATTTTAAGCGTGCAGCTTGATTTGTCACGTGTATAAATCCACGTAACCAAAACGCAGACCATTTCCATCGCCTCCGGAGCATCTCTCCTGCCCCTGTTCCTCAGTGATTACCGCCCCTCCCTCGAGATAATCACTCATTTCTACTACCATGGACCAGTTTTCCCTGTTCTTGAACTTCATTTAATGGAATCCAATAGGATGTCTTCATGTGGATGTTGTCTTTTGCTCAATATTTTCTCTGTGAGATTCCTTCATTCTGTTGTGAGTGTTAACAGTTCACTCTTTTGTGTTGCTACACACCAATCCAAAGCATGAAGAGTCCAGCATTTACCTGCCCATTCTCCTGTTGATGGACATTTGAAGTTGCTTCCAGTTTGGAGCTATTATGAACACTTTTTCGCATGTCTATTGTGAACACATAACACTTTTGTATATATACCTAGGGATGGAATTGCCGGATCATAGAGTAGATGAAGGTTTAGCTTTGATAGATATTTCTTTTATCTTTTAGGAAGACAAATCTCGAAAAGTTAAAATCATTTGTTTACTCATTCAATAGATGTTTGTCAAGTACCTCATATGCACTAGGCGGCATTCTAAGTCCTGAGGTATAGGGGCTCTAGGGTTAGTCAAAGGAGAAGTTCAAAGATGACATGAAGGACCACTTTTCCTTTTTACCATCTGTAGAGTGTATCAGAGTATTCAACTTCATCTTCAGGTTTGTGTTCTCATAGTCTCAAGAAGGCTGCCACAGCTCCAGGGTATCGTATCATTACAAGACCTTATCCAGAAACGAAAAGGAGTGGGAAACAGTCTTTCTTGTGCATGTGCTTTTTATGTCCTAATCAGGGAGAAAACGTTCCCCCAGATCCCCAGGAGACTTTCTCTCAGGCCTCACTGACTAGGTTGCATCAAAGCTCATGCTCTAGCAGCCAAGAAGTTTGGGACAAAGTGTATTCAGCATTTTCAACTTCTTTATGGAGATGTTCAACCAGCAAAGAGGAAGAAGGAAACAGTTAGGCAAGGGCAATCAACAGTGTCCGTCGCAGCTATTTTATAGCTATTTAAACTTGGAAAAAAGACTTTGCCTCTTTGAGGCTTTCCCATCAGAAAAACGGGGTCACTAACATCTGCTTTAGAGGAATGGGTTAGCTTTAAATGAACTAAAATAGCATATGATGAGGTGGGCACATTATAGATTCCAAATAAATGTTAACGCCCTCTCTTTATACTATTCTTATGCCCACGCTATTCGATGTTTGTGGAGATCTCAAGAACTGAAAAAATGACAAAAACAGTTGAAAAGGCAAAAAGGAGAAACAAGGAGCATGCATCTCCTGTTGTGACATGTCTATGCAATTTATAAATTTTATGGCTAGATAATGGGGACCTGCTGTATAGCACGGGAACTCTACCCAGTATTCTGTGATGCTCTACATGGGAAAAGAATCTGAAAAAGAAGGGACATGTGCACATGTCTAACTGGATCACTCTGCTGGACAGCAGAAATTATCACAACCTTGTAAATCAACTATACATCAATAAAACTTTAAAAAATGAAAAAAAATTACATGGCTAGAGAAATTGTAGCTTATTATTTTAGGATGCAAAAAAAAATGTGGAAATCTGAATCAGTTACAAGGAGATGTATTGCAGTTAACTAAATTTTGTTGCTTCACAAATACATGAAAAAATACGATCATGTGAAGGATATTGGATACCAAATGGGCTTTATTTTCAACTGTTTGTTTTAATAGCTCATGAAAATATGGTGGTGCTTTTTATGGCTGTAATGAATTTTAGAGATATGGGACTTCACTGCGGCTTTCTAGTACTAAATCTTTTTGGTGGAGATAAGATACTCAGTTTGCTGGTGTCTCCATGCATCCTGGTGGCCAATTCCTCTTTCCATTGTTATTCATGCTTTTCTAAAAATTTCAGCCTGTGAGTATGGGTAGAAGGGGTGAAAATTTCAACAGTTGGTGCCCAGGAAATTGATATCATCCTCCATGAGCTTCATTTGCCTTCCTTATGTTTATTCTTTTTTTTTTGTCTTTTTGTCTTTTTGTCTATCCTAGGGCTATTCTCCTTTCTTAAAGACAGAGCTTTCCCCCTTCCTGCGTAGGGCACATGATGGCTTCTTGGCATTGTAACTTTAAAAAGAGAAAGGATATGTAGGTACATCAAGACTCCTTGACTCCAATAGCAGAGATTCAACTTAACTTCTTTGCCATAAAGACAGAAATAATTGGCTCGCATAACTGAAAAGTCTAGGCCATGTTGACCTCAGGCATGGCTGGATCTAGGAACTCAAATGCTGTCAATCAGATTGGGCAGTGCCTATGCTGTACCTGTTGTTAACTACTTTGAAATCAGGAGAAGTGGCAGAGTCATGCAGTTGGGCTTTTTATAGCTTTTATTTCATTTCCTCCATCTTCATCTTTCTTTTTCCCTTACCTTTTTCTTTCCCATCCAAAGTCTTAAGAAGTAGGTAAGATTTGATTTTGGTTTGGGAGAAGGAGTGTGATGTAGTTGTAGCTGTGTTGATTGTAAGTCTGAGGGGTGGGACCTGCTTATTCTAGCTCTTGTTTTCTACCATAAATCCCCTTGTCCAAGAAAAAAGTAGAAAAAACTTTGGCTTCACTAGGGCAAGTGCCTAATGTCTCATTCACCATTATATTTCTAGTACATCATAGTCCAGCGGCTGGAACACTTCAGAAGTATTTACCAAGAATTACCTAAATGAAGAAAAGAAGAAATTCAAAGAGGCTACAGAATTTTCCTCCCTTTAGTTGTCTTAAAGAGCATGAACTATGGAGGCAGAGTTTCGGGGCTTAAAACCAGACATCCCAGCTTTACCCTTTACATCTGTGCAACCTTGGGTTTGTCACTTAACCGAGTTTCTTTCTTTTTTTTTTTTTGGCTATGCCCAAAAAATGTGGAACTTCCTTAAGCAGAGATTTAACCTGAGCCACAGCAGTAACAACACTGAATCCTTAACCACTAGGCCATCAGGGAACTCCAGGAAAACTTTGAAGAAAAAAAAAAAAAGATTATATGCTTTTTTTCTCCATCTCTTTTACTGGTACTTGGGTGGCTATTAGCCTAGGCCAATTTCTGGTTATCTATTGAAGCAAATTACTACCAAAATTAAAACAATATTTAATTCTGTCTCATGATTTTGTGGTTCTTGGATTCAGACAGGTTCAGGTGGATGATAATTCTATGTCATGAGTGTCCGCTTGGGTCACTCAGTGGTGTTTAGCTTATGGATGACTACTCTGAAAGGCTTCGCTAGCTTGTCCAGTTTCCTGGAAGGGCTTAAGCTGGGACCCTCAGCTGTGGGAAGCTCCCACAAGAAGCCTCTCTAGCATAGTAGTCTCAGGGCAGTCAGACTCACATGGCAGCTTAGGGCTCCCAGAGAATGTTCCAAGGACCATGGAAGTGAATGCTTCCAACTCTCTTAACGCTTAAATCCAGGTTCAGAGAGAGCTTTCCATCGTATTCTATTGATGAACACAGTTACGGAGCACACCTAAATTGAAGGGGAGGGAACATGGACTCCATCTTTCTCTCTCTCTCTCTCTTTTTTTTGTCTTTTAGGGCCTCACTTATGGCACATGGCGGTTCCCAGGGTAGGGGTCCAATTGGAGCTGTAGCTGTCGGCCTATGCCATAGCCACAGCAACGCCAGATCCAAGCAATGTCTGTGACCTACACCACAGCTCGTGGCAATGCTGGATCCCCAACCCATTGAGTGAGGCCAGGGATCGAACCCACGTCCTCATGGATGCTAGTTGGGTTCATTAACAGGTGAGCCACGATAAGAACTCCCTGACTCCATCTCTTGATGGGAGGAGTGTCAAGTAATTCTTGGCTATTTTCAATCTTTCACACTATATACCTAAGAAGAGACCAACAAATGCTATGACACAGGTAGAGTTGAGTCGGGGTTTCACAGTGATCAAGGATGAGAGGGTTAAATGACTATCGTAGGTTTAGGCAGAACAAAGACTGAGGTTCCAAAAAGTTAGCTACAGCCAAATTGCCACACGGTGAGTGAAAGATTAATAGATTAACAAACTTGTTAAACATCGGAACTACTGAATAGAAAAAATAAACAATATACAAGGGAAAATGGTAATATGCTTAATAGATAAAAGGTTACTATCCTTAATATAGAAAATACTTTTTGAATTAATAGTAGAAAAATACATCTGGAAATGCAAGGGACCCAGAATATCCAAATCAATCCTGAAAAAAAAAATAATTTAGAGGGCCTACCCTGTCTGATTTCAAAAGTTATTACAAAAGTATTTTAATCAGGGCTGTGTGGCACTGGCATGAGGATAGAACATAAATCAACAGAACAAAATTGAAAATAAACCGATTTATGGTCAACTGATTTTTGATAAGGGTGCCAAGAACAATTCAGTGGAAAAAAGATTAGTCTTTTCTAACAGTGCCGAGACAACTGGACATCCACAAGCAAGAGAATGAAGTTGGGGAGTTCCCGTCACAGCGCAGGGGAAAAGAATCTGACTAGGAACCATGAGGTTGCTGGTTCAATCCCTGGCCTTGCTCAGTGGGTTAAGGATCCCCACAAGCTGTGGTGTAGGCCAGCAGCTATAGCTCCGATTCGACCCCTAGCCTGGGAACCTCCATGTGCCATGGATGCATCCCTAAAAAAGACCAAAAAAAAAAGAATGACGTTGGACCCCTTCCTGACACCATATATGAAAAAATAATAAATAACTCATAATGGACCAAAGACCTAATGTAAGAGTTTAAATTGTAAGACTCATAGGGTTAAATATTTTAGTCCTTGAATTAAGTAATGGTTTCTTAGACATGAAACCTGAGGCATAGTAACCAGTGAAAAATTAGATTAATTGGATTTCATCAAAAGTTATAACTTCTGGGCTTCAAAGGACACTATTAAGAAAATGAAAAGACAAGCCACAGAATGGGAGAAAAAACTTCCAAGTCATATATAGTATAAGGAATTAGTCCTATCCAGGGTATATAAAGAAGACTTACCCCTCAACATTAAAAAGAAAAATGACCCATTTCAAAAAAATGGACACAGGATTTGAATAGACATTTCTAAAAGAAGAGAGACAAATGGCCAATAAACACAATGAAAAGATATTCACAGCATTAGTCACCAAAGAAATGCAAATCAAAACCACACTGAGGTACCACGTCCCAGCTACTAGCATAGCTACAGGAAAAGACCGATCAGAACAAGTGCTGATGAGGATGTGTAGAAACTGGAATGGATCCTACCTCATTTCATACATTGCTGGTGGGATATAAAATGGCAAGGCTGCTCTGGAAAACCATCTGACTGTAACTCAACACGTTAAACCTAGATTTACCAAATGAGACTCCGTTTCACTCTTAGGTACGGACCCAAGGTAACTGAATGATATGGACTGCCAAAACATTTCTAGAGAGCGGACGAGAAATAGTTATCATAACTTTAAAACTATATGCCCTGGCTGATGAGTCTCTTACCCTGTAATTTTTTTCTTTCCTGTCGAGATGGAACTCACAGACTAGGACGCACATCTGTATTTCTTATGCAACTCCGGTCTCATTTCCAGAAGATGGATGGGCTCTGAATCAAAGGAGGAGAGTGTGTAATACTTGCACCTTCCTTTTCGATCGTTCCTCTTCCATGGAGGTTGTGTTGAGTTGCTTTCTATGTGTCCCTTTGGGAACTAGGGGAAGAAAGCCGGCCCTCGGTGTCCCAAATGAGAGAAGAGACGTGTGACTGGGAGGGGCCAAGGGTCACACTTTTGGTCTGGAGGAGGGTTAATAAGAGAAGTAAGGGCAGCTCCCACCTTGGAAAGGCAGTTCTCCCCGAGCCCGCAGGACACAAGGGGATGCCTGTCATGAGCTCCCAAATCACTCCCTGAGCCTCCTTGACATGGGCCCAGCATCACGTGGTAATCGTGTGTCTCACCTTCAGGCAGAGAGTTGGAAGTCTCTGGACCAAAGCCTGCACTCTGCTTAACATTTAGTGGTCTTTGCCTCTTTGGGGCCTGAAACTTCCACCTCATTTCAATGAGTCTGAGTAAAACCTAGCCCTGGGTCGGGGCACAGGTGACTAGGCTGAATTTTGACAGGTCTTAAGATGTCTATTTATTGAAAGGGAAAGGTATCCAAAATATATTAAAGAGAAAAAACAAAGATGAAAAATTATATATGTTATGATTTCTATTCTTTTATATTAAAAAGCACACAAGTATTTGCATAGACACAATAGTTTGATGGACAGAAAGCAATGTGTACAGTGGCTGTCATGGGGTGGTGTCTTTTTGGAGGTGATCTTATTTTTTTCTGTCCACTTCACTAGTGTTTGGTCCTTTTTTTTCCTCCAATGAGCATATATTACTTTTGTAAACCAAAGGAACAAAACTATTCTTAAAAAATATGCTAATGGGAGAGGGTCAGGTAGATATTATTGTGGACTTGGTGGCCTGGCAGGTCCATGCTGACCTGTGGAAAGCACAGAGCACAAGGGGGACTGTGGGTTGCAGGGCAGAGGGTGTTTACTTTCTGGCTCATTTCTATGTTTTTTCCTGTGTTGCGTGGAAGTAAAAGGGAGGTCAGAACTGGTCCGCTAAATGAGAGAGTGCTGTGGGCTGAATTATATCCCCCTGAAATTCCTTTGTTGAAGCCTAACCCCTAGCACCTCAGAATGTGACATGGGGTCTTGCTTTTCTTTTCTTCTTTGTTTTAGGGCCACCCCTGTGGCATATGGAAGTTACCAGGCTAGGGGTTGAATCAGAGCTACAGCTGCCGGCCTACACCACAGCCACAGTAATACCAGATCTCAGCCGTGTCTGTGACCTACACTGCGGCTCACAGCAATGCTGGACCCTTAACCCACTGCGTGGGGCCAGGGATCAAACTGGCAGCCTCATGGATACTAGTTGGGTTCATTTCCACTGAGCCATGTTGGGAACTCCCAGACATAGGATCTTTAAAGAGTGACTAAGTAAAAATGAAATCATTGGAATAGATCCTCATCCAATCTTATTGGTGTCCCTGTAAGAAAACGAAATTAAGACACTGAGAGACACCGGGAGGTATAAGCACAAAGAAAAGGCCAGGTGAGGACACAGCCAGAAGTCAGCCATCTGTTAGTCAAAGAGAGAAGCCTCAGAAGAATATAAACCTGTGGACACCCTGATCTTAGGCTTCCAGCTTCCAGCTTCCAGAACCGAGAGACAATATATTTCTATTAAGCCACTCTGTCTGTGGTATTTTGTTATGGCAGCCCTGGCAAACTAAAATAAGAATATTAACAATTTTAAGTTTCTGCATATTGAAATGTCTAAATATTTCAGCCCAAATAGTTTCACAGATGCTCACTTTTTTTGCCTTCGGAGTGCCTTTCTTCAACAAATATTTCACAAGAAAAACCTCATCAAACAACTTGTCTCTACTTATGATTCTGCATAATTACAGGCCTCCTAAATCTCATTTCATTCCAGTACAGAACATAAATTTATCCAATTAAAAATAGGTGCTTCAGCAAATGATTCATCCTGCAAGTTGAGATATCCCAAAATGCAATTACAGAATTTCAATATTAATATTGTACACCATTTGGGGGGCTCATTGTTTAATTGATTCAGTAGCTCCTGTGCTTATGAAGAGACAGATTTCAAGCCTCCCTGTTTGCAAACCTTGCTTCCATTTTGGCATCTCATTTGATAAATACTTTGATTAAAAATTTTCATAAGCACCCAAAAAGACACCCAACTTTACTGGTCATCAGAGAAATATCAATAAAATCACAATGAGATACCAAAATACACTGGAATGGGTAAAATAAAAAAGACTGATGTTACCAAGTGTTGGCAAGGATGTGGTGCAATTCGAGCTCTCAGACATTGCTAATGGAAAAACAGACACTTTGGCAAACAGTATGGCATTACCTTAAAAAGTTAAGGATTCAGGAGTTCCCGTCGTGGCGCAGTGGTTAATGAATCCGACTAGGAACCATGAGGTTGCGGGTTCGGTCCCTGGCCTTGCTCAGTGAGTTAACGATCCGGTGCTGCCGTGAGCTGTGGTGTAGGTTGCAGACGCGGCTCGGATCCCGCGTTGCTGTGGCTCTGGCGTAGGCCGGTGGCTACAGCTCCGATTCAACCCCTAGCCTGGGAACCTCCATATGCCGCGGGAGCGGCCCAAGAAATAGCAACAACAACAATAACAACAACAACAAAAGACAAAAAAAAAAAGTTAAGGATTCATTACCATACAATAGAGATTCTATTTTTGGGTATTCACCCAGGAGAAATGAAAATGACCAGACAAAACATGTATGTGAATGGTTGTAGCAGCTTAATTCATAATAGCTAGCCCCAAACTGGAGACAACTCAAGTGCCCATTGTTTTTGAATGGATAAACCGAGTGTGGTGTATCCAGACCCTGGAAAACTACTGAGCCATAGAAAGGAAGGAAATATTAATATAGACAACAATACGATCTATCTTAAAAAAATACTGTGCTAAGCGAGAAACGTCAAACATAAAGATTCCAAACTGTATGAGTCCATTAATGTGAAATTCTATAATATGCTAAACTGTAATGAAGAAATTCGATCAATGGTTGCCTGGAGCCAGGGTGAGGGGAGATAACTGAATACAAATGGGTATAAGGAAACTTTTTGGGGTGAAAGAATCCTTCTGTTGTGTAATCATGGTAGTGATTAAATATTTGTACAAAATCACAAACATTCACCAAACGGGACACTTTTAATATAAATATTACCTTGATTCATGAAAAAGAGCAGGACTTCCAAGTGTGAACAAAATACCACAAAATTTAGAGGACCTATTTAAAAAATTCAATACACTGGTAGAACATACATTCATTTACAAAGTAGTTATTTCAAGGCTCAATTTTTGGGGGGTGGGTCTTTCTGTCTTTTTAGGGACACACTCGCGGCATATGGAGGTTCCCAGGCTAGGGGTCGAATCTGAGCTGTAGCTGCCAGCCTACGCCAGAGCCACAGCAACGTGGGATCTGAGCCACGTCTGGGACTTACACCACAGCTCACGGCAACGCCAGATCCTGAACCGACTGAGCAAGGCCAGGGATTGAGCCTGCGTCCTCATGGATACTAGTCGGGTTTGCTGACAGCTGAGCCACGACGGGAACTCCAAGGCTCAAATATTTTTAATATCAGATTGAGGTGTTGGTTTGCATCCTCAGGAGTCCCCTGGTGAAAATGAAAACTGGTCTCCATATGCAATGAACAAGGAAAGACCAAAGAAAGAGGCAGTTCACTGCGGATTGGTAGATGGCAGTTTTAATAAGCAAGGGATCTTATACACAAGGTCTGCCTGAGTTGGCTGCAACACGAGTACATCTCCTCACCTACCCACCAGAATCCAAAGTTTGTGTAAAAACCTGAATAGAGTTCAGTCAGTGTTGTCTAGATGGTCTCGATAAAGCTCTCGGGAGTTCCCACTATGGCTCATTGGTAAAGAACTTGACTAGTATCCATGAGAATATGGGTTCCATCCCTGGCCTCACTCAGTGTGTTAAGGCTCCGGCATTGCTGGGAGCAGTGGTGTTGGTCACAGATGCAGCTTGTATCCAGTGTGGCTGTGGCTGTGGTGTAGGCCAGCAGCTGTAGCTCTGATTCAACCGCTAGCCTGGGAACCTCCATTCATTGTGGGTGCGGCCCTAAAAAGCAAAACCAACAAGTAACAACAACAAAACACTTTTCTCAAGGCTATGTCCTTGAAGTGGCTCCTAGTACAGGAACAGTGGGCTGAACGTATGTTCTAGGAACAGGGGAAAAGAGGATGAGGAGCCTCTGAGTGCTTGGATGCCACTTGAGGGTTAAGAGGGGTCACGTCCTCTCAATGACATCCTCCTGCATGATGAGATTCCAACAACTCTTTGAGGACGGATGATCTTGATTGTGAAGCTGTTAAAGCAGGCTCAGAGAACATGAGTAGTTGCCCAGGGAAATAGCTAGTAAGTGGTGAGGCTGGGATTCAAATTAGGTTTGAGTTCAGAGCTCATACTCCATCTATCACATGCCTTTGACTTCTTAATTGAACCTGACATTAGTGTTTAGTCTTTGGGGGCCGTTTGGACATGTTGTGAATAGCATTGAGGATAAACCTCTTTTTTAGCTTGTTTTAAATGTTTTCTTCTCTCACCCTCTACCACAACCCCAACGCTCCGCCAGTGGGCTGTGAATGCCTCACGTGGCCCCCTCCACACCTTGCTCTCCTCCATCTGAATCACCCTCGCACAGTCCCCTTTGCTATCCGTTTGTGGTTCACACCCAGTAAAGTACAGCCCTCCAGGGGGGATTTGGAAATGTGTGCGCGCGCACGTGTGTCAGGGAGCATTTTGGATTGCTGCGCCATGCATGAAGCATGAATAAATCATCCAGCCCCAAATCGCCAATAGCATTCCTTGCAAAACTTTGGCGAAATCCTGTCTTTATTGCTTTTAACTTTTGTATTTTTGGCTGCGCCCACAGCCTGTGGAAGTTCCTGGGCCAGGGATCGAATCTGCACCACAGCAGTGACAACACACTGGATCCTTAACTGCCAGGCCACCAGGCAACACCAGTAAAATCCTGTCTTTAGAAACCCATCTCAAGTCATCTCTGCCAGACTATCTCTGTCCAGCTCAGCCCCAAGTGACCTCTCCCTCTTGAATGACTCCCTGCTGCCGCCACCCCTGCCATTCCTGCATAGCTCTTTGCAGGTATTCTGCCTTCGGGAAGCCAGCGTGCTATCCATTTGTACCCAGCACTTCGGAAGCACAGTGCTTTGCTGTTCAGTCAGTCATAGAATGATTTAAAAAGGCTTCCATCAGCAGTGCTGCAGGAATTTCTTTGGGGACTGTAGCTGGGCGGACACGAACGGCAGGCCTTTCTCCAGAATGAGTATAAACACGTCCACTACAGATGCCAGTGTGAGACCAGGGGGGGGAGTGTGTTGGGGTAGGGGGTTCAACTGTGGCTGACCTTTGCTGGGGGCTCCAGTCGGCACCAGAGATTGCTCTCCTGAAGCCTCCTGTTAGCACTTAATTCTGTGCGGGTAGTGGCCATGATTCATGCAGCAGGCCATTAATCCAGTAAGAAGCTGCTAAATGGGCAGACGAACAAAAACAGGAGGCCCTTCTGAGAGCTGTAAATTAGCTCTTCTAACAGCTTTATATACTCGAAAGCCAAGGGTATTCTGAGAGCACCGTGGAAAGTACCTGGAACCTCAGCTTCTAATAGAAACCCAGGAAGTTTGATTCAACGACTAACAAATTGAAGGCTTATTTTGTCCAAGTGGCCAGACTGGTACAGAGATGAGTAAAAAGACAGTACTTCATCTTTCTGGAGATCAAAAGCTCGAGAGAGAGTAATTTTTAAAATGACTTTTCCCTCCCCCTGACCCCATCCCTCGTCCAAAGAACCAGCCGCTTAACACCCTCTCCGGATCTTCTGCTCCTCTTCACCCCTACTGCTCCTGCCAGGTTTTCACAAAGGCTTGCTGGATGGCTGCAGCAGCCTCTTAAGCTGGCTTCCTTGGCTACTTCTGCCCCATCCTGATCCAACATCCACAGAACAGCACATGAACATTCCGGGAAAGCAATCGGATCCTATTCCTCAGTAACTGATGCAAAACCTTTTAATGGCACGCTAATGATTTTAAGGATGAAATGTGAACCCCTTACCAAGGTCCTCCACCATGGCAGGTGTATTTGCATCCTCAGCCTTTCTGTGATATAATTCTCTAATCCAGTATGCCGATCCTTGGGCAGGTTCCAAGACCTCTATGCTCTCTCTTGCTGTTCCCCGATGTTATGCATCCCAGCCCCCAGTCCAGTCAACCATGCTTTCAAGAGTCAGCCCGGGATCCAGCTCCTCCTCCTCCTGTCCCCCCAGAGGTGAGGGGCATCTCTATCTGCGCTCCCATCGCCACTGTGCTTTCTCACGTGTCGCATGCACCGTACCTGACTCCTCACTTGTCTCTCTCAGTCTCGGTTTCTCAACTAAACCACAGGAACTATATCTGATTCATCTTTGACTGTGCAGCACCCAGTAGTGAGTCTGGCGTCTGCTAGCACCGTAAATGCTTGCTGAGTGCATCTGAATGAGTCCCAGGCAAAGTCATTATAAATAAGACAAGAATGGCCTAGGCAGAGAGGCTGTATTGTGCATTTATCTCTTTCTGGTTCCTGCTTTGTTTCTAATACCACACGTGGAAAAAGTTGTGGTGGACAACTGAATGCCTCATTGTTCCTGAATGAGGGGAGGGAGGAGTATGAGCTTAGAAAAGAGACAAGGTTTGTCATCCTTGGGGAAATCAAAATACAAGTTTCCGATAGAATCCTGTCTCACAGATGATGCGAACATTCAGGTTCAAAGGGAGAGATGCATAGAAGATCTATAGCTGAGTAGAGTGAACATTTGAGCCAGGTAGCTGAGTTTGAAATGTCCTGTTTTATTAAACAATCTGCCTCGCTTTGGACTCAGTTTTATTTATTTGGAATGTGTGTTCGTTTCTTAGAGATACCATAATAAATCGCCACTCATTCTGTGGCTTAAAACAATAAAAATTGGGCCAGAAGGCCAAAAATAACACGTTGGCAAGCTGTGTTCCCTCCAAAGGCTCTTAGCGAAGGTCCTCCCTTGCCTCTTCCATCGTCTGATGGCACCAGCGTTCCTGGACGTGGGGCTACGTCATTCTAGTCTTGGCCACGTGGCTGTCTCTTCTCTCTGTGTCTTCTCTTCCGTCTCTTCTAAGGACCCTTGCGGTGGGTTTTAGCTAATTCCCCAGGTAATCTATGATGAGCTCATCTTGTGATACTTAGTTACACCAGCAAAGACCCATTTTCCAAATTAGGTCACATTAACAGGTTCCAGAGGTTAGTGTGTGGACACAACCTTTTTTTGGGGGGGGGGCGGGGGGAGCATAATGCAATCCGCTATAGACTGTAAATACTAACTTAAGTACATTTATGAATGCCATCCAGATAGAATTCTAGGAAGTTAATTATTTTATAATTATAAATAAATATCTTGAAATGCATGAGAGAAGTCTTATTTACCAAAGGAAGGGACTGCAACTGGGTGAATATTCAGCATGAATATTAAATGGAGATGCCACCTACTGGTTGCTAGGATCCACAACTGGTAAGGCTCAGAGGTAACAACACTAAATGCAGAATGACGTGCAATAGCACAAATAAGAAGTTAATTATGGGGCATCATTCAAATACATTGGGTATGTTGAGTCCAATAAGGTCAATTGGCAAATTTCTTTTTCTCTTGGGCACTGAAGCCATGAGTTGAATGGCTAGGGTTAAAAGCCATTTTTTTTTCTTTTTTCTACTTAGAGCTGATAGTAGTTCATGTTTGTTAAAGAAGAAGCAAGGAGAGTAGATTCTCTCAGAATCACTGAGTATCAATTCTAGAGTCTGCCACAAAAGGGACAGGAAAAGTGGTGCATAAATATTTCTATTGTACCATAAATCAATCAGTTTATTCAGTCCAGGGGTTGGCAGGCCATAGTCTTGGGCCAAATCTAGTTCACTGCCTGGTTTTATCAATAAAGTTTTATTGGAACATGGCCACGTCCATTTATTTACGTTATTTGTGGCTACTTTTGCATTACACTAATGGAGCTGAATAGCTGGGACAGAGATACCATGGCCCTCGAAGCCAAAAAATATTTACTAATCTTGCCCTTCACAGAGAAACTTTGCTAACTTCTGATTCTACCCAATCATTACTATTTAACTTTTTTTTTCCTTTGGCCATGCCTGTGGCATGTGGAAGTTCCTGGGGCAGGGATCGAACCTGTGCTACTGCAGCAACCCAAGCCATGACAATGACAATGCTGGATCCACAACCTGCTGCACCACCAGGGAACTCTATATTTTAACATTTTTGAGTGTATATTATGCTCTAGATGCCAAGCTGTTTTATATGCATTGTTTGATGTAACTTTATTCATATTCAAAGCTATGCTCTGACTTGGTTATTGTTATTGGCATTTTATAGATGGGGAAACTGAGGCTTAGTGGACCAGGAACTTGCCCCAGATCACAAAGTTGCTAAGTGACAGAGGTGGGTCTTTTTGATTACTAGAGTTTTCATTCATAAGCTAAATGCAAACTTTTGGTATTTTCTAATTACCTAAATTATCAGAGAAGAGTTTTACATACCAAGGACCATAAGGAATAGCTTGTATTGGCAAATATATATACTTTAAAAAATACTGAATTCTAAACTTTATTTATTTATTTATTTAGGCTGTGGTGTGCAGATACTTGATGTGGAATCTCAGTTTCCACACCAGGGATTGAACCCCAGGCTGCAGTGGTGACAGGGCCAAATCCTAACCACTAGACCACCAGGGAACTCCCTGTATTAGCATATACTCGTTGTTGCTTTGTGTGTGGGGGGTTGCTTTTCAGGTATGCAGGTGGGGCATATGGAAGTTCCTAGGCTAGGGGTTGAATCAGAGCTGCAGTTGCCAGCCTATCCACAGCCACAGCAATGCCAGATCCTTAATCCACCGAGTAAGGACAGGGATCAAACCCACATCCTCATGGATACTAGGCAGGTTCCTTACCACTGAGCCACCACAGGAACTCCTATTGTTGCTTTCTGAAAAATTCAAAAACGTTTTGAGAGCATAGTCTTTAGTGCATTCGCCTGCTGTGGCCACCTTTGCCTGGCAAAGCAATAAAGCTATTTTTTTCTCCTTCGCCCCAAACTCTGTCTCTGTTCTTCTCTTCGGCACTGGTGGACAAAGGCTGAGTTTCAGCAACAAATTTTGGGGGCTCCTCTGGGATCAACTCATGGGCAGCTGGCAGCCCTGTGAAGCCTCTGGGCTTGATCTGACACTATGGGGTTTCTCTCCACACCAACCGCCTTTGGGAGAGTGGAGAGTTGGAGGATACCCCCAGAGGCCAGATCGCTAGGTATCCCCGCTGTAGAGCCGTGCCCTGGTCATATCAGGCTTGCTATCTCAGCAGCTGGAACTCCAAGGCTGGCGTGGAAGGGGAGAGAAAGACCCCCACCCCCAGCCGTTGCCAAGGCCACCTTGGCCTTGAGGACTTCTCTCTCTCTGTGCCCACACTGGCCCGAAACTCCTACTCTGAGAAATCATTTTGGGAAGGAGAAAAGCAGGGTCTGGGATGTCGTGACACCTCTGCCAGCATCTGGGTAAGTCCCCTGGTGTGCACTCAAGGCCCCTTGACCTTGTCTGTCTGGGGATTTTCCGTTTGGGAGAACCCATTTGTAAGGCACCCCTTGGACTAAGGCCACTGGCTTAACAGGACCTGGAAGCAAATTTGAGCCTCAGGCTGCCTGTTTTTCTGGTTTGTGGCTTCCATTTGGCTGGAGAGGATGCCAGTTTTGCTCACAAGTGTTCAACTCAGTACAGAAAGTGCTGCTCGGATTCCATCTAATAATACCCTAGGAAAGATTTTTAACAAAAGGGTCGACTTACAGTTATGAGCCCATGACTAAAAAAAAACTTATTCCAACTGTTATTTATAAACAAATGAGTTTGAAATTGTGTTACCTGATTCATAACTAAGTTTAGAAAATGAAACTATGAGCGCTCTGGCTGTGTCTGTCTGTATGTCTCAATGGGCAACATCTTTGTCTTGACCTTTAGAGGGTATTATTGAAATTAAATTGTAAGTGAGCTCTACTTAATTGGCTTAAAAAATTAATTGCTTATGTAAATTCTCAAAAATACAGAAGGTAACTGACCAGAATCAATTTCATATGATCCAGGAAATAGTCAACATTAAATTAACAGCTGATACTGAAGGTGGCTTAAGCCAGATGGTTTGATCAATCTAGACATGCTTTTGGCGTCGTCAATGTTAAATACGCTGTGCCTAGGTTTATTAGAGATCAAAGAAGACCTTATATCCATCGCGAATTTGTCAGAAAGAAAATTAACTTGGGTGTGATAAAATGTTTTACAAGTAAGTTAAGTGTAAATGAGATAAGAGCTTTTCAGTAAACTCTATAGGAATAATTATGTTTTAGGAAAGTCTACTTACGAATGAGCTCTCCGGATATTTGGGGACAGGAAATTTTAGAGTTGTTCTAAATGAAGTTAAATGATGGACATCTGTTGAACAGCGAGGTTATTCCCAAAGAAAGTAAGAAACTGAGCTATCAGTTCCCAAACAGAGAAACTAAAGGTGTTTAGGACTATGAATGAGTATGTTTAGTGCCTCCCTGAGATATTCTCTGTAAGAAAGCACATGTTTTTAGAAATCATTGGTGTTTATGTTTACCAATCTACAGACTGCTGGTGTAGAAGACAGTCCATGGTTGCTTAAAGAAAATAGGATGTGTATTTTAAACAGAAGGTATGAGGAAAGGCATTGCATTTTCTTAAGGGAAAAGAGTGATTTTTGTCCCAGAGGTGGCTGCTTTTGAACGCAAAAGGAACGAAGGGGCAAAATAATATGGATACAGAAAGGTATGGAAGGTTTGTGGAAAAGAAAAAGGAAGTTTACTTGGGTAAATGGCTTTTGTTGGGAATGGGCTGAGATAAAACTGGATCTGGTTTTTCCCTCCAGAGTTTTCTTGAAATGCTACTTTTGATAACAGATTGTGTGAAGTTCTTTGCCTTTAAGTGATTTGTATTTGCTTTTTGAAATATTTTGTCATCTTGGCTAAGTAAATAAGTATGTGGCAGCTTCTAAAAGTTCTTTTGGGAGTTCCCGTCATGGCACAGTGGAAACGAATCCAGCTAGGAACCATGAGGTTGTGGGTTCGATCCCTGGCCTTGCCCAGTGGGTTAAGGATCTGGCGTTGCCCTGAGCTGTGAGGTAGGTCGCAGACAAGGCTCGGATCCCATGTTGCTGTGGCTGTGGTTTAGGATGGCAGCTGTAAGCTCTGATTCGACCCCTAGCCTGGGAACCTCCATATGACGGGAGTACAGCCCTAGAAAGCAAAAAATAAAAAAAATTAAAAAAAATAAAAGTTCTTTTGACCTCCAGCTAAATGCAGAATGCTCCAGAGGAACCCTGAGGCACCTCAGAGAAATACTAAATTAACCAAGATTACTTGTATGTTAAAATACATGACGAGCATTATCACATGAGTGAATAAACCTACCTAGATTACACTGCATATAAATGTCATTAATACAGACATTCCAGAAATTATATAAAACTTCTAAAATTTATATGTGCACTGATATATAAGGTTATCAGGGCATAATTCCGGTTATTGCAACCAAGTTTCTTTCTTTGTCTTTTTTTTTTTTTGGCTTTTTACAACCACACCTGTGGCATATGGACGTTCCCAGGCTAGGGATCGAATCAGAGCTGCAGCTGCCGGCCTACACCACAGCCACAGCAGTGCCAAATCTGAGACACATCCGCCACCTACATCACAGCTCACAGCAACGCCAGATCCTTAACCCACTGAACAAGGCCAAGGATCAAACCCGCATCCTCATGGATACTAGTTGGGTTCATTACCTGCTGAGCCACAATGGGAACACCTTTATTTATTTATTTTTTTCAAATTTCTTTATTGATTACCTTTAACTATGCCTTTGAAGTCCTGTCATTGTTGTACTCTGATGCTTTTGCAAAAGTGCTTTATGCTTAAGAAGGTTCAGGAGTTCCCGTCGTGGTGCAGTGGTTAACGAATCCGACTAGGAACCATGAGGTTGCGGGTTCGGTCCCTGCCCTTGCTCAGTGGGTTAAGAATCCCGCGTTGCCGTGAGCTGTGGTGTAGGTCACAGACGCGGCTGGGATCCCACGTTGCTGTGGCTCTGGCGTAGGCTGGTGGCTACAGCTCCGATTCAACCCCTAGCCTGGGAACCTCCATATGCCGCGGGGCGGCCCAAGAAATGGCAAAAAGACAAAAAAAAAAAAAAAGAAGGTTCACAAACATAGGTCTCTGATAATACCTCTGAACTGGGTGAAAAATTATAGGATCCTCATGGAAAATCTGATGGCTTTATAAAGCAGATAACAAAAGGGATTAGTTACGGAGTGAACTGATGAATATGGCTATGCTTATGGTTTACTTTGTATGAAATATCACTGGTTTTGATCCATGCTTTCCAGATATGGGGAAGCGCTCCCCCTCAAGCTGCTTATGACTTTGAGCAATGGGGTAAATTACACTTCTGTGGGCAAAATTAAATTTTTTTTCTCTCTGCTTGGTCCCTCCAGAAATGGGAGACTCTCGGGTTCTGAACAATCTTATCAGCTGAATGGAAAAAATTGCCTCCTGGCATGTGCAGGAATCTGTATGCTTTGGGGACCGAGAAACCCACCAAGGTGGAGCCTGACGGCAGGACTTAGCATGGCTTTTCTGGCCTTGAGAGGCTTTTCAGGAATTCAGTCTGAGATGACTGAGGACTTACACCAGAATTGAGGTGGAGGAGCCTGTGTGGTCAATGGAGCAGACTTATTTCGGAAACAAATCAGACTTGGTTTGACCGTGTTCGAGGGGGATGAGGGTAATCGTCCAGAAAAAGACTATGTTTCAATAGATAAAATTCTGGTTCTGTTAACTGAAGTCTGTATTTGTTCAAGTTATGATGATAGCCACATTTTGACCTGATGTGCAGAAGGAAAAGAAAATTATCTATTGGAGTTATCACAGACTAACCCCTCACGACCTATCACTGCTTGCTTTAGGGCTATTGCTAAAAGCACGTGTACAATGCTCGTGTGATAATTGGGTACTAAGGCTAAAAGGTACGTATGGCCTATACAGCATGTCCTCATTCACAGTGTTCTGAGCTTTTTCCCCACACCCGATCCGTTTTCCCCCAACGTGGATTAACTAGGCAAACACGAAGGCGGGCTAGTGCCGAAGGCCCAGACCTACTCCTGGGGCAAGCAGCTGAATCACCCTGGCATCGGGGGAAGGATATTTTGACCATCAGTGCTTTCTACTGAAGGTCTTACAATCGAAAGGGGAC
The DNA here is from genome assembly GCF_016906955.1 of Phacochoerus africanus. Lineage (NCBI taxonomy): Eukaryota > Metazoa > Chordata > Mammalia > Artiodactyla > Suidae > Phacochoerus > Phacochoerus africanus. Next base: position 19,083,398 of record NC_062553.1, on the reverse strand, counting down.
ACAATGGAAACTGCACATACTGAGGTGAGAGGAAGTCACTCTGGCTTGTACATGGCTTAACTTAAACTTTACTGACCAAGGCCGCCTGTGTTGTAACCTTTCAGACATGTGCTGTACATTTGCTTTGGCCATTGTGGACTTCAGACACATTCTTGTATGGCTGAGAACTTGAGTTTTCTAAGCTGTGTCAGATGCCACCAGCCATTCTCAAAGCAGTGTCTGCTGGCAGCTGGTAGCTGCAGTTTATGCTTTCAAAATCCCCTCTTGCAATGTTAATGCCAATATAATAAGTTATTTTACCTGCCCACTTACTACAAGCCTCTAGACATTTATTTTTTAAACTTCTTTAAACTTCTGTTCTCCCTTATGCTCTCCCATACTCAACTTCTGGATTTTTCCAAGGGAGTTTAGAATTTCAGGTTTTGAAACTTCAGGCTGTCATAAATTTCACCCTGCAATGTGTCTCATCTGTTTCAGCAAACATATGGAATACTTATATTGTAATTTTGTCTTTTATCATAATTTTAACCATAGGTATTAGAAAGCACAATGCTTATTATCTCTTGTACTCTCGGTATTCTCTTGAGGTATTTGCTTTATTTCATATTTATTACATTTAATGCATTTCCTTGAGTACTTTCCTCAGCTGGGTTTTTTTTTTCTTTTTGCCTTTTCTAGGGCTGCTCCTGTGGCATATGGAGGTTCCCAGGCTAGGGGTCCAATCGGAACTGTAGCTGCCAGCCTACACCACAGCCACAGCAATGCGTGATCCGAACCGCATCTGCGACCTGCACCACAGCTCACAGCAACACCAGATCCTTAACCCACTGAGCAAGGGCAGGGATCAAACCCTCAACCTCAAGGTTCCGAGTCGGATTCGTTAACCACTGTGCCACTAGGGGAACTCCTCAGCTGGGTTTTATGGGTGGTTTACTTTATCCATGTCTGATCACATTTTCTATCCTTTTTTATCGATGATATCATTGTTAGTATGAAATTCTTGAACTTCCATACTGTTCTATCAACATTTTATAATTTTGTAGTAGTCACAAATGTGATAGATAAAAAGTTGGATGCCAACCTGATTCTCTTTCCTTTGCGAATAATGTGTTCTTTCTGCCTAAGTTTGTAGGTTATTTTCTTTCTCTGAAGAGTTTGGATACTTTAACAGGATGTAATATGTCTTAAGTATGTGCTTTTTTTCTCACTCATTCTGCCTGATTCTTCTTGGTAGTCCCTTTCAATCTGAAGACTTAAGTTCTTTTAATTCAGTTAAGTTTTCTTTTATGACTTCTTCTACTGTTATTTCTTTGTTTTTTCCCATTTTGAAACTCCACTAATTCCTTATTACCCTTACATGGCACATTCAAATCATAAAAAAATAAGATACTTATCTTAGGTCAGTATCTTATAGTAGATGTATATTAACTAAAAGTGGCATAGCAAGGTGTATATTTCATAGTATAAATTCAGGTGTGCAAAAATTAAACTTTATGGAGTTCCTGTCATGGCTCAGTGGTTGACGAATCCAACTAGGAACGACGAGGTTGTGGGTTCAATCCCTGACCTTGCTCAGTGGGTTAAGGAGCTGGCATTGCCGTGAGCTGTGGTGTAGGCTGCAGATACAGCTCAGATCTGGCGTTGCTGTGGCTCTGGCGTAGGCTGGCAGCTACAGCTCTGATTTGACCCCTGGCCTGGGAACCTCCATATGCCTCGGAAGCAGTCCAAGAAATGGCAAAAAGACAAAAAAGACCAAAAAAAAAAATTAAACTTTATTTTTTCTATAATTGAATTAAAATTAACTTGGAGTCTTCTAATATCAGAAAACTTAAATCTTTTGCTTCTAAGTAAACCCAGTTGCTTTAGGATTTTTATTCCCTTAGGCCCGCTCTCTTTTTTTCTTGGTGAGTCTCTCTAAAGAATTGTCAAATTTGGGAGTTCTGTCATGGCTTGGTGGTAACGAACCTTACTAGTAAACGTGAGGACTAGGGTTCGCTCCCTGGCCTTGCTCAGTGGGTTAAGAATCCAGCATTGCCGTGAGCTGTGGTGTAGGTCGCAGATGCAGCTTGGATCCTGAGTTGCTGTGGCTGTGGCATAAGGCCAGCATTTACAGCTCTGATTCAATGCCTAGCCTGGGAACTTCCATATGCTGCATCTGCAGCCCTAAAAAAAGAAAAATAATTATTGAATTTATTTATCTTTTCAAAGAACTAACTCTGAGTTTCACTGATCTTTTCTATTTTTTTTTTTTGTCTCTGCTTCATTTATTTCTGCTCTGATCTTTATTAATTTCCTTTTTGAAACTTTGGGTTTTGTTTATTCTTTTTCTAGTTCATTTAGGTGTTTCCTCCATATCCATATCTTCAGGTCTTCACTTTTCGTTTTTTTACAATCTTTTTAGGGCTGCACCCGTGGCATATGGAGTTGCCCAGGTTAGGGGTGGAATCAGAGCTGCAACTGCCAGCCTACACCACAGCCACAGCAAGGTGGGATCCAAGCTGTATCTACGATCTACACCACAGCTCATGGCAATGCCTGATCCTTAACCCACTGAGCGAGGTCAGGAATCGAACCCACATCCTCATGGATATTCGGGTTCGTTACCGCTGACCCTTGACGGGAACTCCATGGTCTTCACTTTTCTAGGAAAGCCTCCAAATGCATAAGTAATAATAAACCTTTTCTCCTGTTAATCTGTCTTGCATCAGTCTAATTTGCAGGGTCCCATGTACTGAATCTAAGAAGGTAGAGGAAAAAGTCACTTTTTCCCTTCTTTACATTTGTTATAATTTATCAGTATAAACTAGAAAAGAAATAGTTCATGAAACTAAGTGGCTTGATTTGGTCAATAAAGCTCAGTCTTTGGTCAATTGTTTTTATCACTGGTCGTATCATCTCTCTGGGGGTATACTCTAGAGGCTGTTTATTGTGAGGTAAAATGTGTTGGTGATGCTTTGCTCTTGAGAGAGAAGCTGCCACTGTGATGGTGGAGGCTGAGTCTATAATTTCTGAAGGAATCAGCATGTCCTATGATTGGGTGTTTGAAGAGACAAGCTTTATACAAGAGATACAGATGATCCGGTAAATGCGCACCAGAATATTAACAAAGCATTTATGTTCCATTGTTATAAAACAAAACACTTCCTTCAGAGCAGAAGTGAGGACTGAGACGGCGTGGGTAGTGTTAGCTGTGTGGGCTTCCGCAGAAGGAAGATCTTCAAATCGCAGCTCTGCCATGGATTAGCTGTGCCTTTTGGACAAGTTCCTTTCCCTCTCTGAGCCTCAGCTTCTTTACTGGCAAAGGTGAGATTCACTCACTCATTGCTTCATTTATTAAAACACTATTATTTGGACAACCTGCCTTGGAACTTACTCTTATTAGTTGTAAGATCTCCAACTTTTGAGGGGTATTGTTGGTTCTTACTCTTCACTGCTCTCTCTGTCCCATCACCGCATTATCTAGCTTGATTAATGCTTTGGATCTGAACAAAGTATTATGTACTAGGAATTTCAAAGCAAAAGGAGGAGGGGGCCAGGAGATACCCTTTCCCTCCCCTCCTTCTGCTCTGTTCTGAAGTTCCCTAGGCTCGAGCATTCTAAAGCAGATCTCTTGTGCTTTCTACACTATTTGATATCTTTTACATATTGGGTAATGTACAAAATGCAGAATATACAAAACCAATGAACCATGATCTATGTTCTTTAGAAGCCAGTAATATTCCAAAAAAAATTTTTTTTTTTTTTTTGTCTATTTAGGGCCACACCTGTGGCATATGGAGGTTCCCAGGCTGGGGGTCTAATCAGAGCTGCAGCTGCCGGCCTATGCCAGAGCCACAACTATGCCATATCCGAGCCATGTCTGCAACCTACACCACTGCTCATGGCAACACCAGATCCTTAACCCACTGAGCAAGGCCAGGGATCGAACCTGTATTCTCATGGATGCTAGTCAGATTCATTTCTGCTGAGCCACAAGGAATTCCCCAAATTCTAAAAATGGACCAGACAGACCTCAGAATCTCCAAGAGTGTAAGAAGGATGTTCTTCAATGAATGTTCAGGACAGTGTTTGGCAAAAATAGGCCTCATAATTTTTATAAATTCAAAGGCAACACAGTATCCCATGGGCAGAGAATTTTCCTTGATGTCTTAACTATCGGCTAACTTGCGTCCTGTCCCTTATTCACTTTTACTTCACCTGGACAGCTCCTAACATTCTGAGAAAGAAATGTTTCTAAGCTATAAAGAACTTGGGATGTGTTTTTTAGAGGTATATTTTTCAACATTCAAGGAATTTCAAGAAAGGTACCATTTGCCTAAGGGCAGATAATTTAAAAGATCTCTCTTGGGATGGCTTCCAATAAGTTGGTGATTGGAAAACTGATGCATGAATATAACGCATTATTATTCTGCACTGATGTTTCAGAGGAGGAAACTAGTTGGGGAATATTTTTCTCCCTAACATTTGATCCCTGCTGAAATGAGTCAAAATACCCAATGTTCTTTGTATTCAGAGGTGACACTGGTACTAGCACGACTGTCAGCTGCTGTCAGTCCTGGGCTATTGGAAGCAATGTCACAGTGCTTTAACTTGCTTTTCAGTTTGCTCAGCATGTCTTTGAAGCATCACCTCTACTCATCTCTTCCACAGCTCACTGTTCAGCCAAATTGCACTATTTCAGCAGGAACTCAGCCAAATGCTTAAAAACTACTGGGCCAGTCTCCTCCTTGTTGAGGATTTAGGACTTAAATTCTCAAAGGGGCAGCAGCCATACTGCCTGGGGTGCTTGTTACACTGCCTATTCCTGGACCGTATCCCTTCACCAAAGGATTCAGAAACTCTGGGGATGGAAGATCAGGTAACCTGCATTTTAAGCATATGCCCCTGGTGACTCTTATGCACTGGGGGTTCAGAGTTGAGGGCTTTTATGGTCACCAATTATGTTTTGGTCGAGCCTTCTATTTTCTTTTACACATGGCGACAGGAGCAACCTGCAGAAGCCTGTTCCCAGAAATACACCTGGACATCCCCACAAAAGGCAGGTCTGTTCATAGGATTCAGTCTTCCCAGAAAACTCCCCCTGTTCCTTATATGTTTTACAGCTTATATTTTGAAAATGTCCCACTCGCAATCAAGTAGATCTTTCTAAATAGCTAGGTAGATCTGGAACAAAGACAGAAAACAAACCAAGTCCAAAACATGAACAGACTGTGAGAGAAGAGCTTAAAAACTGAGAGTAGATGGAGTTCCTGTCATGGCGCAGTGGTTAACGAATCTGACTAGGAACCATGAGGTTGCGGGTTCGGTCCCTGCCCTTGCTCAGTGGGTTAATGATCCGGCGTTGCCGTGAGCTGTGGTGTAGGTTGCAGACGCAGCTCGGATCCCGCGTTGCTGTGGCTCTGGTGTAGGCCGGTGGCTACAGCTCCGATTCGACCCCTAGCCTGGGAACCTCCATATGCCGTGGGAGTGGCCCAAGAAATGGCAAAAAGACAAAAAAAAAAAAAACAAACAACAAAAAAAACAGAGTAGATTTGTAACTTCCACGGGAAGGGGAAAAGCCCTCAGCTTGACTGATAACACAGGCAAGAGCTCTTTTAGGTATTTGTCACAAAAATGAAAATAAGTGCAATATCATGGGCTTCCTTCCCAGACAGGTATCTACTCCCCCACCCCTGCTCAGAACAGGCTGCACTTCTTCCCCTGGTGGCCCAGATGCAGCCTCTCGGGCTCAAAACTTCCTTTCTTTCTGTATTGTTTCTACAACCACAGACAGCTGTTCTGCTCATTTTAAAAAAACTTTTGGAGTTCCCGTTGTGGCGCAGTGGTTAACGAATCTGACTAGGAACCATGAGGTTGCGGGTTCGGTCCCTGCCCTTGCTCAGTGGGTTAACGATCCGGCGTTGCCGTGAGCTGTGGTGTAGGTTGCAGATGCGGCTCGGATCCTGCGTTGCTGTGGCTCTGGCGTAGGCCGGTGGCTACAGCTCCGATTCAACCCCTAGCCTGGGAACCTCCATATGCCTCGGGAGCGGCCCAAAGAAATAGCAACAACAACAACAACAATAACAACAACAACAACAACAAAAGACAAAAAAAAAACTTTTGATTTTGGAATAATTATAGATTTGTAGTAAATTGCAAAAAAAAGTGTACAGGGAACTTCCATACACCTTTTGCCCTGTTTCCCCAATGGTGACATCTTGCACGGCTATAGTACAACATCAAAGCCAGGAAACTTAACACTGGTCCTTGGTATGACCCGTGAGCTTCTTCACACTTGACCAGTTATACCTGCACTGTATCTGTATAAATCTATGCAAATCTATCACATGTGTAGATTAGCATAACTACTACCAGAACTAAGCTACAGAACTGTTTCATCACTCAAGGCTCCCTTGTCTACTTCCTGACAGCCACGCGCAGCCTCTTCCATCACCATTGCTAACCCAGCAATAGCTAATCTAGTTGCCATCTCTACAATTTCACACAATTATTTTTAATAGCATTTTAATAGCCTTGAAGCAACTTCCAACCATACTGAGCTTCCTGCATGGACTGTCCAAGTTGCCTCCCAGGGTACCAATTACTGTTTTGTTAGCATTCTAATTACAAAGTTGTATACATTTTTAGTGGTCTGACGATAATCCTCGTATTCCTACAAGCATCCTTTTGAATGCATAATTTTGCTGAGCGTGTGGTTTTTCAGCAATGTCTAGTATGCCACAGAAGAAATATTTGTATAATGGCTCCAACATAATATGAGTTTTTTACTTACAGGGGAGTTCAAGGAAGATCTGTCTGGCAAGCATTCCTCCTCCAACTGGCAGTCAAGTCACCCACATTCTTTTCATCTTGTGACTCTGCCACTTTGATGGCTAATTTTACATGTCAACTGGACCAGGTCATGGGATGCCCAGAGATTTGGGTAAACATTTTCTCTGGGTGTGTCTGTGAGGGTGTTTCTGGATGAGAGTATATTTGAATCAGTAGACTGAGTAATGCTGATTGCCCTCCCCAGTGTGGTGAGGCCTTATGCAATCCACTGAAGGCCTGAACACAATAAAAAGCAAAGAAAGAATTTTTTCTCTCTGCTGACCATCTTTGAGCCAGAACATGGGTCTTCTGTCTTTGAATTCAGATGCAGGCTGGAATTTACATCATTGGCTCTCCTGGTTGTCAGGCCTTTAGACTAAGACTAGAACTGTATTATTGGCTCTTCTAGATCTCGAGCTTGCTATTTGCAAATCTCAGAATTTTCAGCCTCCATAATCAGGTGAGCCAATTCCTTATAGTAAAGCTCTTTATAAATACACACACACACACACACACACACACACACACACACCGTAATAGTTCTGTTTATCTGAAGGACCCTGACTAATACAGCCACCCTCTAGGGCCATGTGTAGCTGTGGCTGCATCTCTCTAGAGGATGGGTACGTAGGGAATGGAAGAGGCACAGCTGCTGCTTCAAGCTTTGACTAGGAAATGGCCTGATCACTTTCACTTTCATCCGATTGGCTAGAGCTCAGTCACCTGGCCACACCCAGCTGCAAAAGGGGTTGAGGAAAGTTGTCTAGATCAAAGGACAGCTCTCTTGTAACTTCTAAAAATGGAGGTTTCATTGAGAGGAAAAACTGGGAAAAGCAATGGCTTTGGGATAGGCAAAAACTGCCCAAAATAAGGATGAATGCAAAGATGATGCCCTAAAAATGTTCATCACAGATTTGTTTATCATAGTGAAAATATTTTAACAATATAAATAAGCCATACTAGGAGATTGGTTAAATACACTAGGATAGATTCATACAACAGAATAAAAGCTGATGTTCAATGATATTTTAGAAGAAAACATGATTTAGACCAACATGGTAAATGTGTATAATGCACTGTTAAGTATGAAGAGCAGGCAATGAGATCAAGACGATATGTTCCTTTTTTTGTAAATACCAAAAACAGTGACTATGTGCACAGAAGAGAGACTAGATGGGTGTACACCACAATTTTAAGTGTGGTTATCCCTCTTAGGGAAATCATGGGTGATTCTTATTTTCTTTTTTTATCTGTACTTTCTAATTTTTTTGAAATATATAAAAAATGTATTACACTTGAAATAGAAACAATAAAAAGTTATTTAAAGGAAGGTAATGAAATGGAAGACTATAACGCAAGAATAAAAGGGACAAGGTTGAAAGAGAAAACTGGTGACCTGGGTTTGAATCTTCACTTTACCACTTACTAGTTGTATGACTGCGAGTGGGTTATTCGCCTTTCGGAGCCTTGATTTCCTCAGCCACAAAATGAGAACGTTGGTAATAAACACACTGACCTCGTGGGCTTGTTATGAGGCTTCAGTAAAATAACATTCTTAGAGTTCGGTACTTGGCACGCAGGAAGTGCTCTAAAAGCTTAACCATTGTTATGATCATCATTATTATTATTATTATTATTTTTTGCCTTTTCTAGGGTCTCTCTTGCAGCATATGGAGGTCCCCAGGCTAGGGGTCTAATCGGAGCTATAGCCACTGGCCGATGCCAGAGCCACAGCAACGCGGGATCCGAGCTGCGGCTGCAACCTACACCACAGCTCATGGCAATGCTGGATCCTTAACCCACTGAGCAAGGCCAGGGATTGAACCCAAACCTCATGGTTCCCAGTTGGATTTGTTAACCATTGAGCCACGAAGGGAACTCCATGATCATTATTAACAGTAGGGTGTCTTGGAGAAACCCAGGGTCATGGGGTAACATGAAAGTTGTTGATGGTTCTCTCCGCTCCTGGGCCAAATATCAATCTTCATAAATAAAGTCCTGCTTCTCCCAAATCTATAACGCTTTTCTTTCACCTTGGTTTTGGCACTATTCTTGTTCCGAAACTCCAAACATGTTTTTTGTTATCATTACTCTTTGGACTAAACTCTATTATCACTTAAAAAATCATATATACAATCTTCTTTATTTCATTTTATTTTATTTATTTTTGTCTTTTTGCCTTTTCTAGGGCTGCTCCTGCAGCATATGGAGGTTCCCAGGCTAGGGGTCTAATCGGAGCTGTAGCCACTGGTCTACGCCACAGCCACAGCAACACGGGATCCAAGCCGAGTCTTCGACCTACACCACAGCTCACAGCAACGCTGGAACCTTAACCCACTGTGCGAGGCCAGGAATCGAACCTGCAACCTCCTGGTTCCTAGTCGGATTCGGTAACCACTGCACCACAACGGGAACTCCTACTTCATTTTAACAGAAGATCATACCATCAAGCAATCATGATTACAGGTCGTTTCTAAAGAATCCAGCCCTTAGGAAGCTGCTAAGCAATGGCAATGACCACATTTTATGGAACACATCTCTCTCGCGACCACACCACACATAGATTCCAATCTCCATTCCCAGGGTTTCTTGTATGGTAGAAGTATCTCGCCTGGCCCTCTCCAGCCCCTCGATCACTCCTCTCCCTCTCCCTAGGCAGGCCTTCCTTCTTCCTTCTCTTTGGGGAGTTTCCCTGGGCCAGCACTCATTATGGTTGAGTCTGGTTAATCCTGGATGCTGTAGGGAAAGCCCACTTGGCAGTGTCTCTAACCTAGACTTTATCAGCAATAAAGAGGACATTTTGGCCCCTATCGGTAGGGGTTTGTTCTTTGTCTTCCTTCTTAATTGGTTCAGAACCTGGATGGGGAAAGCAGTTTTATTTGCTGGGCCCTACTCAGAGTTCTCAAGAAAACACACAAACACACACACACAGTTTGTTAATAATATAATCTCAAAGAATAAAGGTTTTTTTTTTTTTCCTTCAGTGTGTGGGTTTTGTTTTTACTGAAGCTATAGTAAGAAGCAGGCAAGCAGGAAGGTATACTAAAACATCTAGAGACAGAGTTCCCGTCGTGGCTCAGCTGTTAACGAACCTGACTAGTATCCATGAGGACGCAGGTTTGATCCCTGGCTTCACTCAGGGGGTTAAGGGTCCCACATTGCCATGAGCTGCGGTGTAGGTAGCAGATGCGGCTCGGATCTGGCATTGCTGTGGCTGTGGTGTAGGCCAGTGGCTGCTGCAGCTCCAATTTGACCCCTAGCCTGGGAACTTCCATATGCCATGGGTGCAGCCCTAAAAAGACAAAAACAAACAAACAAAAACTGTAAAACATCTAGAGAAATAAAAATATCTGACCAGAATAAGAAAGACTAGGTGAGTGTTCAATGTGGATTCAGTTTGCATTTTTAGGATAGGATAATGCTTCTCAAATTTCAATAGTGCCAAAGAATCACCTGGAGATGTTGTTGAAATTCCTATTCACAACACATTCAGTGGGTTTTGTGTGGAGCCTAAATTCTATATTTCCAATAAGCTTCGGGTAATGCTGATGCCTTTGGCCCATAGACAACACCTTAAGTAGCAAGGATGTAGTATATCATGAACTGCTACTTTCCACACTCAATAAGCACTTGTCAACTTTCTTTTTATTTCAAAGCTAATTTACATCAATAATTACTTTGCTTAATCTGTTTATGATGTGCCTATAATTTCCGGAGTGTACGTCTATCAGGATAGCACATCATATTTGCTCAAGTCATTCACCAGTCCTCACCTCTCTCTTTTTTTCTTTCTGCGCACGCCTGCAGCATATGGAAATTCCCAGGTCAGGGATCAAACCTGTGCCAGAGCAGTGACTCAAGCCACTGCAGTGATAATGCCGGATCCTTAACCCACTGCACCACGGAGAATTCCTGCCCCCACATTTTAATGGCTCCCATTATCAGCAGACTTTTACTGCTTAACAAACCATGCCCAATGCATCTGCTTAAAAAAAAACAACCATCATTTGCTCACAGTTCTTTAGGTTGGGCCCAGCTGGGTGATTCTGCTGCTGGTGTTGCCTGGGCTTGCTCTTGGATCGATGGCCAGCTGCAGGGAGCTAGGTTCCTGTTCTCCTGGCAGTGCTGATTGTGGACTCGGTCAGTGGAGAGAACTGGACCACATGTTTCTCATCACCATCCTACTAGCTAAAGCGGGCTTGTTCACATGGCTGCAGAAGGGTTCCATGTGCAGCATGGGTCACCCACACGTGCAAGCTCTTTGCTTGCCTCTACCTGAAGCACGTTTGCTACCCCTGGTCATCCCCTTGGTCGAAGCAAGTTGTATGGCCAAGTCCAGTGTCAGTGTGGGATAGATTTACTTGAGTTATGGATGCTGGAGAGGGAAGCATTTGTGGCTGCTTTTGCAATCCAAATATTCAAGTTCAAGTTGGCCTTTAAGGTCCACCTCCTACCCCCTGAAAAGCCTATCAGGCTTCTTTTTACCTCCACACTATTACTCTTTCACTGCCCTCCTCCTGGAATACTCTATCTTTGGACAGAGACTTGGTCCATTTTCAGATGGTATGTCCTACTGAAACTTGTTGTCTAAATTGGACGGGATCTTGAATTATATGGCACATCTCATTCCGACTTATAGTTACTTACATACAGGAGGTTCCCAGGCTAGGGGTCAAATTGGAGCTGTAGCTGCCGACCTACGCCAGAGCCACAGCAATGTGGGATCTGAGCTGCGTCTTCGACGTACACCACAGCCCACAGCAATGTCGGATCCTTAACCCACTGAGCAAGGCCAGGGATCGAACCCGCAACCTCATGGTTCCTAGTCGGATTTGCTAACCTCTGAGCCACTACAGGAACTCCATTGATATTTCTAAAGGTTTTTTTCTTTAATGATTTTTTTTCCATTATAGCTGGTTTACAGTGTTCTGTCAATTTTCTACTGTACAGCAAGGTGACCCAGTCACACATACATGCATACATTCTTTTTTCTCACATTATCATGCTCCCTCATAAGTGACCAGGTATAGTTCCTAATGCTACTACACAGCAGGATCTAGACGGTTTTGATTGCAGATCGTTCATCTTTGCATTCCTCTGACATCCAGCAAATAATTTCAATAGGTATTACTTATTGAACGGTACCATTTATTGATCGATTCATCTCATAAATAGTAGATATTCTTTAAATTTTTTTTTAATTTTATGGCTGAACTCATGACATATGGAAGTTCCTGGGACAGAGACTGACTCTGAGCCACATCTGCAACCTATGCCACAGCTGCAGCAACAACAGCTCCTTAACCTACTGTGCCAGGCCAGGGTCCAACCTGCATTTCCACCGTGACCAGAGCTGCTGCAGTCAGCTTCTTAACCCATTGCATCACAGTGGGAACTCCTAAAAATTTTTATTGAATATTATGTCAGTCATAGGTGTACAACATATTCACATTTTTAAAAGGTTATATTCCATTTATAGTTATTATAAAATATTGGCTATATTCCCCATGTTGTACAATATATCCTTATAGCTTATTTTATACAAAATAGTTTATACCTCTTAATTCCCCTACCGCTATATTGCCTCTCCCTGTTCCCTCTCCCCACTAGTTTGTTCTTTCTATCTAAGTGTCTGCCTCTTTTTTGTTATGGTCACTAGTGTGTTGTATTTTTTAGATTCCACATATAAGTGATATCATATGGTATGTCTTTGTCTGACTTATTTCACTTAGCCTAGTGCCAAGTTTGTCTATGTTGGAAGATTGACAAATGGAAACTTTCATGCTTTTTTATGGCTGAGTAGTATTCCTATATATCACTTTTTCATTCATTCATCAATTGATGGACACAGGTTGCTTATGTATCTTGGTGATTGTAAATAATGCTGCTATGAACATTGAGGTACACGTGTCTTTTCAAATTAGTGTTTTTTCTTTCTTTGGATATATATCTAGGAGTGGAATTGTTGGATTACCTGGTAGTTCTATTTTTAGGTTTTCAAGAAACCTCCATACGACTTTCCACAGTGGCTGCACCAACTTACATTCCTACCATCAGTGTATGAGGTTCACAAACTGTTCTCAGTTCTCTATGGAAGAGCTTTCAGACTCGGTAGAACTGAATCACTGGATAAAATGATTCCAGACTCACAAAAAGCTGAAAAAAAGTCTGGCATGCTAACTCAGTAGCATCTAGGGAGACAGAGAAGTTATAATCGCACCAGCACAGGTGTCAGATGGGCAGCATGATCTTTTGTCAAGAGGGAAACCAAGTTAAGATGAAAAGGTTGCAGAGTGTGTTTATTTCCTGCCTCCTTCGGAAAAGGATTTAAGTCCACGGCAAAGGGAGTGGCTATTTTTAAGTAGTACAGTCATCAGCAAGGCATGGTGAGTCATTCTCTAAGAAAAGGCTAAATCTGCCAAGCTGACAGGAAGACTCACATTGAGTCATCCATGCTCCATCTCTCTTGAGCAGTTCTGGAGAAATTCGTCTCTCTCAATGTGTCCATTCTCAATATTCCATGATCACATCCTTTTTTCTTGGTTTGGGGTTGTGAAGTCTGTTCTACTCTGATTTCTCTCCAATGACTCCCTCCCCAGTAGGGCAGGAGCAATTTAGGCAGCTGTCACCAGAGGACGACAATGCCTCAGGCTGAGTTACATAGGGATGGGGTAATTGGTCAACCTTCCTGTAGGTGAGAATAACTCAGGGGAAATAATATTACCCGGTAATGTGGATGACGGTTTAAAAACTTTTTTTATTCATTTGTGAAAAATATGATACACAATTAAGATTGTAAAGGAAAGAAATGTAAACATCTAGTGTGTAGTCAGGATTGAGTGCAGGAAGCAGACATGACTCTAGATATTTTAAATGTGAAGGGACTTAACGCAGGGAATAAGGCATTTACAAAATCACTGGTCAGTCTAGGGATGTGGGCTCTTGACTGGGCCTCTAGAAATACCCCTCAGAATACTGTAGAACCGACCTGCCAGGGGAGCTACCACCTCTGGGGCACCTGCTAGGGTTACCAATGTCAAGAGGTAGCAATGTCACAGGAGCTGAAACTGTGTTCCTGGTATCAAGAAGCCACAATGCCTCTGGACACCCAAAAGTCTAAAGAACGGATGCTGAGAGTTCTCACTGTGGTCCAGTGGGTTAATGATCTGGCTTGTCTTTGTGGCATTGCTGGTTCCAACCCTGACCTGGTGCAGTGGGTTAAGGATCCAGCATTGCTGCAGCTGTGGAATAGGCTGCAGATGCCGTTTAGATTCAGTCCCTGGTCTGGGAACTTCCACATACTGCAGGTGTAGCCAAGAAGCAGAAAAAAAAAAAAGAGAATGGACTGTGAAAGGCCAAAAATTTCATGTCTCTCCTGCCTTGCTTGCCTGTGACAATAAACAGCCAAAAGAAGCAGGAAATACCCTGCACCTTCCAAGTCTCTGATGGGTTAAACTTAACTTGCTTCTAGAGTGCTAGCTGGGAGTTGGCGGAATGTAGTTTGTAGTTGTCCAGCTTTCAGAAAGGCCGGTGAGGAGGCTGATGGGGCCGGTACACACCACACCCCCAGGGCAGGTGGCTTCTTCCTTACTACCACGGCCACGACAGCGGCGACCATGCTCTCCTGTGTGCTGCATGCTCCCTCTGTGCCAGCGCTGGGCTGAGCCATTTACATCCATCACTGCCTTCCCCTCATGTTATTAACCCCCTTTCACAGAGGAGGGTCTAGACAGATTGGGTCCTTTGCACAACATCATGCGGGAGGAAGAGGAGGAGGAGGAGCCAGGCTCTGACCTCCATCTGCCTGCTTCAGGGCCCACCTCCTTTCTCTTGATCACCAGCCACCTGAGCAGCCATCACTCCAAGTCAAGGGCCTCCTCCCTCTCTTTCTAGTGCCAGCAAGCCCCAGGCTCCGCGCAGTTCACAGCCTCCTGACAAGTCTCCCGCAGCTTTCCTCCTGCTCCTGCTTTGACGGGGAATTGTAACTATCTCGCAGTTTTACTGCTTGGAGGGAGCTTGCTCAACCGGGCGCCTCCTCCCTCCGGAGAGAGAACTGCTGCACTCTTCCCAGGGAAGGTCTTAAATTACCTTCTGCTACATCCACATGTACTTGGATTTCATCTCCCTTCATCTGAAATAGAGAAGCTGAAGATGAGACCAGGCTCTCGGAATTCTCAGTCTTAGCAAAATGCAATTACTCCATTTTTTTTTTCTTTTTCCAATCACAGAAGACTTTTCTGAGCACTCTAGTTCCTATTCTACCACACCCTCACTTCCTCCTTCCAACTGCTCTTTGACGCTTGACATTGGCGTGGCTTTTGCTTCAAATTGCTTAAGAGGTCCCATTAAGGAGGTTGACAACAGCCAGATCTCTCCACGCTTTGTGAGACTTGTCATGTTGCCCACCCTAAACATTTTCACACACGTGTGAGTGGAATGACAAAGTGATGAGGTCGTTATTTGTCTATTTGCTTCTGCCTCGGGAAAATCTCTCTTTGACTTGAAACGCCCTCATCACATAAGGTGTCATCTGTTTATCTACGGTCCCTGCTCTCTCCCCCTCTCTCCATATCTGGGTTCATTCAGCAACCACCACATGATAAGCAATCTTTGGGAGCCATTCTTATCACGCACTCATTCAAAAAGGTCTGTGAATTCTTACCACGTGGCAGTCACCGTGCTAAGTGCTAGGAAGAGCAGGTGAAGAGCCACACTTCCTGTCTTCTGGGAGCTTCCATTCCAGACATTACCCAAGTAATCAGCTCATAAAAGAATTTTAAGTGAATCTATAGAGCATTTACTTCAAACTAGGTTCCTACTTAGATAAGGAAGGCTTCTCAGAGGAGGTGACATTTATACGGAAGGAAAAGTCGGAGCTAGCTATGCACACTGAGGAAGGGAAGATCACTTAAGGCAGCAGGCACAGCATGTGTGTAGGTCCTGAGGTGAGAAAGGAAACATTTGGTGCGTTTCAGGAGGTCCGTGGGGTGGGAGCCCAGAGGCTACTGGGGAAGGATAGGACTTGATGTCAGCGGGGGTTAAAACTTGCAGGGCTTTATAGGTCAAGGTAATGAGTCTGGATTGTATGTGCAGTTGTCTAAGGTTGATGACTGGATGGAAAGGGGGAGACGGAGAGACAGGGTTTGGGTGAAGGATGACAAAAGTGTGGTGGATTGCAGAAGTCTGTGATGCCTTCTGGGTGTTCAGAGGCTACCGGAGTTCAGCATTAAGGAATCCTGAGACCAATAAGGCGGTGTCTCTTCTGCCTATAAGATACGATGGGCTTTAAGATGTCATGCGCTTTTGGCAACCGATCCTCTCTCTGCTTCTGGCAATGTTCTTATTAGTCCATCCACTCCCCGGTGGACAGAACTTTGAGGCTGCATATGTACCTCGCCAAAACCTGCACCATGCATACCTCTTGGCTCTGAGAGTGGTGTGTGTGTGTGTGTGTGTGTGTGTGTGTGTGTGTGTGTGTGACAGGGTGATTACGAGCACAGTCGCCAGAACCAGACAACCCAGTCCGAATCCTGGCTATTTCCCTTGACCAACGGTGCCACCTCACCTGGCTTCTCCGAGCCTTAGCCTCTTCCATGGTAAAATGGGGTGAGGATAAAAATGCCTGCCTCACAGAGCTGCTGGGAGGACTGGATGAGTTACTGCAGGCTGAGTCCTCAGAGCAGCACCTGGCACAGGACCTCAGCGTGAGCTCTTATTAGCGTAAATCAGAAGGGACCAGGTGCTTTTGAGCTGCCTTTATTTCGCTCTGCACGCATGCTGATAATAGGAGTTAGTCGTTCAAGGCATTTCCCAAGTAGATCCAACCCCATGGTGGGTTAACAAAAAAAGGCTATTTTACTAAGTAGCTCACAGGGAGATGGAGAGAATGGGGTTTCCTCCAGGGAGTACAGCATTGCACTGCAAAATCCCCGATGACAATCTGGCCCCTTCTCTCCCTGCCTGGCCACTTGCTGCACACCTATCTCCTCGCACACTTCCTTCCTGCAGGTTCCCTGGCCTGGACCAAAACTTCCTTCTCATCTCACCCTTAGTTTTTTTTTTTTTCTTCACAGAAACCACTATTGCTTTTGCCAATCCTCTTTGTTTTCTTTCTTTTTGCTCCTTTCTTTTTTGTTTTTTGTTTTTCGGGGGTTTTTTGTTTTTGTTTTTTAAGGGCTGCACCTGCAGTGTATGGAAGTTCCCAGGCTAGGGATCAAATTGGAGCTACAGCTTTGCTGGCCTACACCACAGCCACAGCAACACCAGATCCAAGCTGCATCTTCAACCTACACCACAACTCATGGCAAGGCCTGATCCCCAAACCACTGAACGAAGCCAGGGATCGAACCCTCATCCTCATGGATACTAGTCGGATTCGTTTCCACTGTGCCACAACAGGAACTCCTCTTTGCTTTCTATTTCCCTAAATTCTAGTCTTATCTTTATTATTTCTTCTATTATCTTCAGGTATATTCTCTTTTCTTTTACTAATTCTTAGGATAAAATCTTAGCTGAGGAAAGTTTAGCCTTTCCCCTTCCATTCCTGGTCCCCTTTTTCTTTCATTCTCTCTCTCTTTTTTTTTTAGGGCCACGCTGGCAGCATATGGAGGTTCCCAGGCTAGGGGTCTAATCAGAGCTACAGCTACTGGCCTACGCAAAAGCCACAGTAACTCGGGATCCAAGCCGCGTCTGTGACCTACACCAGAGCTCACGGCAGGGAAGGATCCTTAACCCCCTAAGCAAGGCCAGGGATCGAACCTGCAACCTCATGGTTCCTAGTCAGATTCGTTTCTGCTGCACCACAATGGGAATTCCCCCTTTTGCTTTTAAACTCATGTTTCTCCCTAAGTATGTTTGCCCTGCTTCCATAAATCTTGATATGTGGTATTTTTATTATCATTCGGTTCAAAATACTTCCTAATTTCTATTATACCATCTTCTGTGATATATGGATTACTTAGATATTGCTTAATTTCCCAATAGCCTTGTTTTTGTTATTGATTCTTAGCTTAGTTGCATTGTATCAGAGGATGAGCTCTGCTTGGTTTTATTGCTTTGAAATTTGTTGTGACTTATTTTATGACCCAGGATATAGTCAATTCTGGTAAATGTTCCATGTGACCTTGAAAAGAATGGGTGGTCCTGCAGTTACTGGATATAGAGACTCTATGCATGTCCATTAGGTCAAGTTTATTAAACATGGGGTTTATCTTTACTAATTTTTGTTCTATCAGTTCCTAAAAGGTGTTTCGTAATATCCCAGAATAACTACAGATTTAATCTATTCTTCCTTTGATCAGTTTTGACTTATGCATTTTTAAATTATGTTATTAGGTATACACAAATTTAGAATTATTTTCCTGATGAATTGAATATTTTTATCAATATGAAGTATGTCCCTTTATGTTTAGAATGCCATTTGCCTTAAAGTCTACTTTACCCAATATTAAAAATCTACGGCAGCTTTCTTTTCATTAGTATTTGTATGTTATATCTCTTTCCAGTCTTTTCCTTTCAATTTTCAGTCTTTATATAACCTTTGGTTTTAGATGTGTTCTCCTCACAAAGCATATAATTGTTTTAAAAATCTAGTCTGATAATTATTACCTTTGAAAGGGAATATTAACCTCACTTATATTTTTTTGTTGTTGCTGTTTTTTTTTGTTGTTGTTTGTTTTCTTTTTTTGTTGTTGTTTTTTAGGGCCGTACCTGCAGCATATGGAGGTTCCCAGGCCAGGGGTCGAATTGGAGCTGTATCTGCTGGCCTACACCACAGCCATAGCAATGCAGGATCCAAGCCACATCTTCGACCTACACCACAGCTCACGCAACACCAGATCATTAACCCACTGAGCAAGGCCAGGGATCGAACCTGCGTCCTCATGGATGCTAGTCAGATTTGTTAACCACTGAGCCATGACAGGGACTCCTAACCTCACTTATATTTAATATGGTTTCCATGTTGTCCTGGCTGTTCTGTTTTTCACTCTTTCTTGCCTTATTTTGAACTGATTTTTGTTGTTGTTATTATTTCACTTTTTCCCTGTTAGATTGAAAATCACACTTTTTTAAAACTATTTCTTTATTGGTTACCCTAGAGATTATAAAATAAATTCTAGATTTGTGAAAACCTAATATCAATTGGTAGTTTTATTCTCTTTTTGAGACAATACAAGCACCTTTGGAACAGCATTTCCCCAAATTTAACGTGCATGTGAATCACAGGGAAGCTTGTTAAAACGGAAGTTCTGATTTAATAAGTCTGGAGAGAGGCTCAAGATTCTGCTTTCTAGTAAGTTCGTGCGCCACTCTATTGATTACAATACCCTCAGAACACTTCTTTTCTAAGGTGCCTATCAAATTAAAAAATGTATTCAAGTCAAATGTTCCTCGGAGTGACCACTAAAGACCCAAATCTTCACTGCTGAGGTTACGCCATTTAAAGAACTAGGCACCAGAATTAGGTTTGTAATGAGAATACACATAAGAAGCAGACATTCTTCCTGGTGGAGGAGAGGTTTTAGGCTTAGACAAATTCAGGGAAGCTGACAATGGTTGGTTGAAAGTGATATTTGTTCTCCTCATGTTTCAAGACCCCTCTGAACACAGGCCCAACAATCTGTGCCCCTTGGCAGGTGGAAAATTAGAGAATTCCCTCTAGGTCAAAGTCAAACTCTCAGGACAAAAAAATAAAGATGAAAGGAGAACCTCATCCAGCTTTACTGGTGACTCAGAACAAAGTTTGTCCAAATGGGTGCCAGTCTGGTAAGAACTGCAGACTCATTAGTCTATGAGGCTGGCTCAAACGACAGGCTTATAGGGCCTTTGCCTGTGTTCTACTCTACGATTCTCTTATGACAACACTTTCCAACAGCATGATGCAAGACAGAAGCACAAAAGGGAACACAAACTCATGGAAATGAATGGTCTGATTCCACCAAGGATGTCAAACATATGGGAACCAATAATAAAACCTGGGTACCAAATTTAGAATAAATAGTCGAGGAACTCAATGCAAAGATAGAGGAGCTCAGACTCAGCACTGACTTACCATGTTGGCACAGACTCTACAGCAGCAATCAGCAAGGCACCAGGGCCTCCGTGAACACCTCAAATGGTTGAAGGCTGGCATCCATGGTGATAGGGCAGACTGTGTCTTACTGGAGTCTCCAGGAAAGCTGTAAATGAATGAAGACCATTCAAACAGACTATCTATTCAGAGCTTGCTAGTGCAAGAGAGTTAGTCACATGCATTTGGCAAACTCAAAGGCAGGCAGGGAGTGGAAAAGCTTTATGGTGAAAAAGAGGATGCGTTCAGGTGTGCTCTGATTGGAGGCTGTGGGCGAGGGGAAGCAGCACATAGAACACCTGTTCAATGGTGTGCAATGCTGTGCTTTGAACACAGATGTCAAATAGAGCCCTTGTCAACCAGGAGCTCACAGTCCAGGTGAGGAAGACAGAATTATTAATGATTGAAATGCAATTTGACAGGTAACATGGCTGATAAATGCAGTAGGAACAGTGGGGAGTAGGTACATGTTAAACAAATGAGTCCTAGGGGTGTGAGAGGTGGGGAGGTAAGGGCCTGATTGTAAGAGTTTGCTGATTCCATGGTGTAAATACACCCACCATGGCCAGTTTAAAACTATCAGCACGTATCCCACCAAAAAGGGAATTGGAAAGAGATGTGCAGTAGGACACCATTATATCTTATTTCCACCTTATAGATACGATAGCTGTAAATAATCTCAAGAGCAAAGATAATAGTAAAACGTAGTGACATAATTAGGAAATCATGAGTTTGAGTATTTACCTGTGCTTTTCATATAATTGACAATTGTAAACTTACAGAATTTTTTTCAAAGAGCAGCTGTATTTAAAAGCCAGCTCATGGAGTTCCCGTCGTGGCGCAGTGGTTAACGAATCCGACTAGGAACCATGAGGTTGCGGGTTCGGTCCCTGCCCTTGCTCAGTGGGTTAACATCCGGCGTTGCCGTGAGCTGTGGTGTAGGTTGTAGACGCGGCTCGGATCCCGCGTTGCTGTGGCTCTGGTGTAGGCCAGCTCCAATTCGACCCCTAGCCTGGGAACCTCCATATGCCGCGGGAGCGGCCCAAGAAATAGCAAAAAGACAAATAAATAAATAAATAAATAAAAGCCAGCTCACAAAATTACTGAACACTTAATCAGCTCTTGCAAGCAATTACGAACCAGTGCAAGTGGGCTCTAGCTCTCTTTTTGGATAAGAGTGATGTTAGGAATTACTGCAGGTTCGTCTAAGGTGAAGATTGCAAGGAAATCGAAGACAGGAATCCTGCCTTTTCATTTCTGTATCTCAGGCAACTAGTGCCGGGTTGTTGAGCAGTCAAAGTAATTCATTAACTCAATATAAATATTTTTAAGCCCCTACTATATACTGGGCACTTTTCTAGGTGTCTGGGGAGTACAGCAACAAAAACCAAGGCCTTAACTTTTAGAGTTTATATTCATAGGGGTGTGTGTGTGTGTGTGTGTGTGTGTGTCTGCCTGTTATATGAGGTGGTGTGTGATGTGCTATGGTCACAAATTCTGCAGTGCAATGGAGAAAAGGAGTGAGGTACAGGTATTTCAAATGGGGTTGCCAGGCAACTGTAAATGCTGACATGGATGAAGGTAAGGATGAAAGGTTCTGGAGTCTGAGAAATAGGGTCTGAGTAAGGCTGAAGCACCGACTCACAGATCTCACCATTCAGCAAGACAGGAACGGAGTAAAACAGAGTAACTTAGGAAATTTTTTCTTCAAGAGAAGCCCACGCACTTGCCCCAGACTCTCCAAGTCTTTTCCACACAGGTGCAAAGTCCCCTTCCAGCCGGTCTCAGGCACAATAGGGTTTAATTGGACCAATCAGATGCAAGGAGGCGGGGCTAATTTGTGTTGGGCCGGATAAAGCCCTGACACCTTTGCGCATGCTCAAATGCTCTCGGCTCTGGCGGACCGTTTGAGCGGTTTACGCATGTACGAGAACGAGCCGAAGATATTTGTCCCAAGGTCTTCCCGTACCGTCTAGGCGGCGAGTCACCTCCCGGTTCCGGCGCGTGTCAGTTGTTCTTCGGCCAGGGTCGCCACCGCGGGCATGAACCGTGAAAGCTTCGCGGCGGGCGAGCGGCTGGTGTCGCCGGCCTACGTGCGGCAGGGCTGTGAGGCCCGTCGCTCGCATGAGCACCTCATACGGCTGCTTCTGGAGAAGGTACCGAGCTGTCGGGTCCCTCCGCAGCCGCCGCGCCCCCCAGGCTCCGGCTCCGCCCCGCGCTCCTGTTAGTCCTACCTCACTGCCTTGTATTTGCTGTTTGAGCTCTGTCCCGAGTCTGTCGCAGTGTGGCATGCCCTATGCTGGCTTGCTGGCTCGGCTCCTTCTCAGCTTCACCAATGCGGGCACAACTCAGAGTGTTAGGATGTTGGGGCGGGGGCGGGGCGGGTAGGGATTTCGAGCCTCCCCACCCCACCTAATTTTGGGAAGCGGAAAGGAGGGGAAGGCCCATATCGTTTACTTTTCTCTTTGCGGATAGGGCAAAGTTCGCGTCTTCCACGTGTCACTGCTCCAAAGGACTCAGTAAACACATAGCGTTTGTAAACCACGGTACACTAACGTGAGCCAGGTGTTGTCGTGCAACTTCACAGGCGTCGTTCTTGCTAGTGTCGTGAATTTTAATGTCGCTAAAGTTTGACAACTCTAGTTCTAACTGGTTTGAAGAATCCTAGTTGGAGATAAAGTTTATTGGTTTTCAGTTACTTTTCCTGAAACCTTAAACCTGAGTAAGTTTCATTGTATGCATTTGTCGTCTCTTCACACAGCCATCTGTAGGTAATTAAACAGAGTAAGACAAAGGTTTTGCTTATTCCAGATTTTTTCATAGTGCTGAATTTATGCTTGGAGTTTAGAAAGCAAGGAGCATGGTAAAATATACATGAACAAATTTTAAAATTCGTTGAAGTAGGGTTCTAGGGAATGATGATTTCTTAAAAATTAAGTGATAAGCATTTTTTTTTTCCTCCTAGGGCAAGTGTCCAGAGGATGGTTGGGATGAAAGTACACTTGAACTCTTTCTACATGAACTTGCAATCATGGATAGCAACAATTTCCTGGGCAACTGCGGTGTGGGAGAAAGGGAAGGAAGAGTAGCCTCTGCATTAGTTGCTCGGCGACATTACAGGTATGTTTTTTGAGTACAAAACATTTCCTTTTCCCTTTTTTTTGTTAAAAACTGATGATACTGTTAATCGTATTAAATTATAACATGTCCATATGTAACCTACTTCTTATTCAAATGGGCGTGTGAACTAGATACAACAGGGAGATGGAAACAATTTTATATGAGTAGATGCTTTTCAAGGCAATAGGGTAAAAGTTCTGGTATGTGGTGGTTATGCTGTCAGATTTTAGGTGGTCAACAATATTGGCTAAATGTTTTGTTAAGAGTGTTTCTACTGGCTTTACATCCTGTTTATAATGTTTAACCTAATAAACCTATTTGGTTTTAAGGGTTTAAAATATGTTAAGGTTGTTTAGAGTTTTCCATGATTCCTTCTTAATACTGTAAGGTTTTTTTAGAGAATGGTAAATGAATAGAACTTTAAAGTGTCGTCTATCTGCATCTAAACTGCATCCAATTTTAGAAACATCTCTTGCTCTGTTGCTAGAGGTGTAGGAAGGGTATATTTAATTTTAGATTACTAGTACTTTTTTCTTTGGAATTATTTCAGAAAGCTTTTCATCAATTCTGATAACTATTTAGTTGGTGGTGGTTCCAAATAGCATCATTTCTCTGTTCTCCAACCTTTCTGTGAAATACTGGTAAACTCCTTTTAAAACTCCTGTCTTCCGTGGTGTTAAATCATGATGAATTTCTCTTAAGGATAGTGGAATTTTATTTCAACCCAAACCACTGCAGTCAAAACAAATGATAATGAATATGTCACTTGGTTGAAAAATTCATGGTAAAAAATGAGCCGATAAGCATATGTAAAAAATGCTTTGTACGTGAGGTTGCAGTAGTAATGAAATGTGACACTTCATGTTCTCTGATAATTCCAGTGTGTAGAATTTCTGATCTATTCAGCTATAAATGACATTTTTGATTTTGAAGTGTATGCGGAGGTATCTTTAAATAGTGTATAACATGAACAAATTTAAAATGAGTGGATTTGCACATTAATTTTCAAGTAGAATGTTGTTACTTTGAAATTAAGGCAATATTTGAAACATCAGCTCATCCCATTTAGAACTTAGCTCACTGCTCTGGTTGGGGAAATGGCAAGAAAAAGAGAATTTAATGTTGTGTATATTCCCATTTTCTATTGCTGTATATCAAGCCTCCTCAAAATTTAGTTGCTTAAAACAGTCATTTAGAGTTATCTCTCACAAATCTGTGGGTTGCGGGGACTTAGCAGGTGACCATCGTTTCAGGTCTCTCATGCAGTACACCCAGGTGTTGGCTGAGAGTTTAGTCGTCTGAAGGTTTAACTGGGAAATTTGTCCAAGTTGAATCACTTCGATGGCTGGAAGCTCTGATGGCCTCTCCGAGTGGCTTGGCTTGGGCTTCTGCCAGCATGCAGCTGGATTTGAAGAGAGCCCTGCCTCCCCTTCACCAAGCAAACTCTTCAAGAGGATAGGTAGAAGCTTTAAGGCTTCTTATGACCTAGCTCAAAAGTTCCAAACCGTCATTTCTGCTGCATTCTTCCTGGCCAAGCAGGAAGCCAAGATGCAAGTGGAGAGGAATCAGACTCCATCTCTCGGTGCGGCAGTGGCCTGTGGGCACAGAGAGAAAAGGAATTGATGGTGGCCATGTTTGGAGACTGGCTACCACAGCGTAACTGAGGAATTAGTTTCAATTGAACTAGGATGTTTTCACATTATGAACAGTCAAGTATAGTGTTTGGTTATTGTATTTGTATACTTATAGAGTGGATTACTAAGAACACTGAATATTTTTGTCCAGTTGTTGGCCCATTTTTTGCTTAGGTTCATTCATGGAATTGGACGATCGGGTGATATTTCTGCTGTGCAACCAAAAGCTGCAGGTTCTAGCCTTTTGAACAAAATTACCAATTCTTTGGTGATGGACATCATAAAGTTGGCTGGTATGTACTGTGTTAATCATAATACTTTTGGCTGACCAGCCACACAAACCTTTGCCTAGTTTTTCTCATTAAAGCTTATTTCCAAAGGGGTATAAATGGCTTTTGAAAAGACACACACACACACACACACACACACACACACACATGCACGCACAAAACTTTAAAAATAAGATAGAAATTCAGAGTTATAAACCTGGAGGATGAATTTAACAGTGAGCTTCCTAAGTGCAAGTACAGAAGAAGAAGCTCTAAGTCTACAACTCTTATTATTTAATAGAAAGATATCATTTCTTTAAGAAAGATGATTTTTCAGTGGAAAAAATAATTTCTGTTTTTTTCTTATTTGTAGGTGTCCATACAGTGACCAACTGCTTTGTAGTTCCTATGGCAACTGGTATGAGTCTAACCCTGTGTTTCTTAACATTACGACACAAGAGACCAAAAGCAAAGTATATTATATGGCCACGAATAGACCAGAAGTCCTGCTTTAAATCCATGATCACTGCAGGTAAAAAAAAGAGAAGTAGCATATGTGTTTTTAATATCATACAAAATTCAAACTTGATATATCGAGATAGGTAAATGAAAAGAAATTAAACCTGTTCCTATTCCTTCTTTTTATTGTCATAAAATACACATAACAAAATTTACCTTTTTACTTTTTGGAAGTTCTAGGGCCAGGGTCGAACCTACACTACAGCAGTGACCTGAGCCACAGCAGTGACAATGCCAGATCCTTCACACACTGAGCTACCAGGGAACTCCAAAATTTATCTTTTTAACCATTTTTAAATGTAGAGTTCTTTGACATGAAGTACATTCATCTTGTTGTGAACCATTAATACCAAATCTCTCTCCAGAAATTTTTCATCCTCTTGGTTTGAAACTGTACCTGTTAAGCAATGACTCTCCCCTCCCCACTCCCTCTAGTCCCTAGCAGTCACCATTCTGCTTTCTGTTTCTGTGAATATGACTACTGTAGGTCCTTCAGAGAGGTGGAATTGTAGAGTATTTGTCTTTTTGTGACTGGCTGGCTTGACTTAGCATAATGTCTTTAGGATTCAGCCATGTTACAGCATGTGGCAGAATTTCTTTTCTTTTTTGAGACTCCTGTTATTCTGTATGTCTCCCACTCTTTGTTTATGCTTTCATTCAGTTGGGTTGCTTCTACCTTTGGGCTATTAAGAATAATTCTGCTATGAACATGGGTATATAGATACCTGTTTGAGTCCTTGCTTTGAATTCTTTAAATATACATTCAAAAGCAGAAGCGCTGGATCATATGTCCCTATTCTTTAAAATGTGGATATTCAGAAGCTTGTTTTGAGGATTAAATGAAATGACATATAAAATGCCCAACAATAATCCATGGAGTATGAAAGGTGCTTTAGGAATGTTTGTTGTATATTTATGAAAGGAATACACATAAGTAATTACCAGGAATCAAAGTACAAGGATACAGGCATCATTGAGTATAAATGAGACAAAAATTTTAAATTGATACTTTAGTATTTGACTTGCCTAAATCCTCAAATTGAAGTTGAGAATTTAAAGTTCTTTTTGAGTGGCCTCAGACTGTTGTATCAAATGAATGGTATTGTGTTCTAATTAAACTTTTTGCATAAATAATCCTAAAGAAAGTCATGTAAAGGGATTCATAAAAGGGCATTTAGCAGAAAAGGATAGACTTTTAAAAGATTTATTTTAAGTGGCATAAAGTTGTCAAGTCTGTTCATTTGCAAACTTTTTTTTTTTTTTTACTTTTTAGGGCCACACCTGTGGCATATGGAGGTTCCCAGGCTAGGGGTCAAATCAGAGCTGCAGCTGCCGGCCTACACCACAGCCACAGCAATGTGGAATCCGGGCTGCGACCAACACCACAGCTCATAGCAACACCAGATACTTAATCCACTGAGTGAGGCCAGGAATCAAACCCTCAACTTACTAGTTGGATTTCATTTCTGCTGTGCCACAACGGGAACTCCATTTTGCAAGCTATTAACCAAAGATCTGATGATCAAACTCAGGGAAAAATTGTCATATTGAAAAACTGGAAACTTTTTCCAAAAGATGTTATGTTTGAAAGCAAAAATAGGATTGGGTCTAGAGAAACTGAGAAATAATTAGCTGTCCTTAGGAAGATACTCATTTAAGTAAAATTTTGTTTGTTTTAATAGCTGTATAGATAGATAACCTAGACCTCTGTGGACCAACATATTTGATTTGATGATTTTATAGTGACTGATGTTTGCTATTTCTATAGATAGAATGCAAACAACTTGATCTGGATTCTAAAACAGAAAAGAAAACCACTTGTTCTCAACTTTGCTTTAACTTGCTCTGTGACCTTGGGGAAGCCACTTAATCTTTCTAAACGTTGACTCCCTTATCTTTGAAATGAGTGAGTTGAGCTAAATGGTTTCTAAATCCTTTATAGCTCTTAAATCCATGAATCTAGCTTGCTGCTAGATCTGGTATTTGGGAAGACTGAAGATGTGACTATATAATAACTTTATGTGCAAACCAATTTTTGTATTTAAATTATAGAAGGCTCTTGTAAGCTATGAGATGGGTCTACTAAAATTCATTCTGTTTTTCTTTAGGGATAACACCTTAAGTTGATGATTGTGATTTATTTCAGTACTTAAGTTACTGTTTTTGTTCAATTCTGAAATAAAGTGAACTTTAAAGTAAAACTTAAATGTTGCCAGAGTATGAGTAGATTTGCTTTTCTGTGGACTGAGATTGAACTGGGCCAAGTGATCCTTTGTGTCATCAGTGACTGTGCTGTTACGTTTATGGGCATCTATTTAACATTTGCTTTCCTTCCCAGGCTTCGTCTTTCTTGTTTTATCACAATGGTAAATAGATTTGTGGTCCTCATTGTGGTCTAGGTGTCCTCCACATTATTTTGACCTACCTTTAACTCCTGCTGGTATTACGCCAGGTCTTTATTATTAGGAAAAGGCTCATTGACCAAAATAAATATTTAAGAGCACTGCTTCCTAGAGTCCAGGACCTCCCCTTATTTTGGTTTATACTAACCTTTTGGTTTCTGGTTGGCTTGGCTAGGTTTCGAGCCGGTGGTGATAGAGAACGTTTTAGAAGGTGACGAGCTGCGCACAGACCTGAAAGCAGTGGAGGCTAAAGTCCAGGAACTTGGGCCTGATTATGTTCTGTGTGTTCATTCCACTACATCCTGTTTTGCTCCAAGGGTGCCTGATAGGTAAATAATTTGTGAATATTGTCCTTAAGTGGTCACCAGTCTTTTAAATAAAGTGCACTTAAGCTAATTCTCTAAGATGCCTAAGTAACATTTGGCAGTGAATGCTACATGAGTGGACTGTTGAAGAAATAGCATAATGGCTTGGGAAAATAAAAAATTTGATATAGAAGAAGGAAAAAGCGACTAGTGGAGATCATTTTATTACTCAAGGGGACGCAGCACATCTCTGTTTTCTTGTTCTTTTTTCTGTGTCTGGACATCTATTATCTTTTTCCTCATTATTTAATAGAAATTTCTAAGCTAAATGTTGGATGTCCATACTTGTTTTCATTGCCATTTTTACTTCTTAGATCTTACAGTTAGTTTTCCTATTTAGGAACTAGCAGTATTAACAGATTTTATTTTATTTTATTTATTTTTTTTGGCCACGCATGCAGCATGTGGTTCTCAGGCCAGGGATTGTGCCCATGCCACAGCAGTGACCTGAGCCATAGCAGTGAAGCAGTGACAACACCAGATCCTTAACCTGTTGAGCTACCAGGGAACTCCTCAACAGATTTTAAGTAGAAAATTTTAGGCTTATTTACAGTCTTCTTTGCATTTTGAGAAAAATGCAAATATTTAAGAAAATTTTTTTGAAAAGGCAAATGTGTACTTTTCTAAAGAATGGCCACAATTTTTTTTTTCTTTTGTTTTTTATGGCCATACCTGTGGCATATGGAAATTCCTGGGCCAGGGATTGACTGAGCTGCAGCTGCAACCTGTGTGGCAGCTTTGGCCATACAGGCTCCTTTAACCCACTGTACCTCTGCAGCAACCTGAGCTGTTGTAGTTGGATTCTTAACCTACTGCAGCACAGCAGCAACTCCTAGGATAACACAAATTTTTATTATGAAAATATAATAGGCTTAAGTATATAATATATATTTTTAGTTTTGACAGCAACTATATGTTTTGACATTTTGAACAGAGTGCTAGTAATTTGCAAAAACTAGATTTACTTTGGACTGTTTTTGGAGCATGAAGTTATACTTGTTTTAATTCATAGAGTGACATAATTTGGCAGTAATGAATGCATCTTAGCTTTTATTATCTTATAGGCAGATTTTAAGAGACAATTTTAAAACCATGCTCTTAAAAATTTACCTTCATTTATGAGCCTGAATTCTGCTTTCAGATTATGTTTCATATGCTTTAGTTGTTTATTCATTACTTATCAAATTTTAACTTTGTATTGAAATGTTAAATAAATATCTTTATTCTTTCTTCACTGATGGTTTTACTACCTAGAAAAATTTTACTGTAATGTAAATAAACCACATTTCCAAAACAGCATATGGTTATTTGTATTAGTTAAAGTATTTATCCTTGAGGATATTTTTCCTTTTGTTTCATTTTGACTTTTTAAAAAAATTGAATTATAGTTGATTTACTCATTAATTAATCTATTAGCTATCCATTTTATATATAGTGGTTTGTATCTGCTAATCCCAAACTCCTAATTTATTCCTCCCATTTCCATTTTGTTAACCATAAACTTGTTTTCTATGTCTGTGAGTCTGTTTCTGTTTTGTAAATTAAGTTCATTTGTATCAAGTTTTAGATGCCACGTATAAGTGATAGATATCATATGATACTGCCTTTGTCTGTCTTACTTAACATGATCATCTATAGGCCCATCTATATTGCTGTGAACGGCGTTATTTCATGCTTTTTTATGACTGAGTAGTATTCCATAAAGTATGGCACCATACTTTTTTTTTTTTTAATTTTTAAAGTTTATTGTAGTGTGATTGTTTTACAAGGTTGTGATAATTTCTGCTGTACAACAAAGTGATTCAGTTATACATGTACACACATCCATTCTTTTTCAGGTTCTCTTCCCATATAGATCATCACAGAACATTGGGCAGAGTTCCCTGTGCTGTATATCAGGTCCCCATTGGCTAGTCATTTCCATATACAGTATCATCTTTATCCATTCATCTGTGGGTGGGCATTTAGGTTACATCCAAGTCTTGTGACTAGTGCTGCTGTGAACATTTGGGTGCATGTATCTTTTAGAGTTATGATTTTCTGCAGATATATGCCCAGGAGTGGGATTGCTGGATCTTATGGCAGCTCTATTTTTAGTTTTTTAAGGAACTTCCATACTGTTTTCTATCATGGTTGTACCAATTTACATTCCCACCAATAGCGTAGGAATGTTCCCTTTTCTCCACACCTCCAGTGTTTATTATTTGTAGATTTTTTTAGTGATGGCCATAATGACCAGTGTGAGGTGATACTTCACTGTAGTTTTAATTTCCATTTCTCTAATAATTATAGTGATGTTGAACATCTTTTCACGTGCCTGTTGGCCATCTGTATCTTTTTGACTAACTTTTTTGGAATGTTTACAAGATGCCTGTTACAGTGCTAAGTACATTTTATATATGTTATCTCCTTTGGGAAAAATTAAAAAGTTTTTTTTTTCCAGTCAATAAAATTCTCATATACTACTTTTTAGTGGTGTTGTATAATGAGTGTTTCTTATTAGAGTGCACTTTGGGAAAATGGCGATGCTCGGTTAGTAGGGTTGAACTTCTGATTTTATTCAATTTAAAAATACATTTTTTGATTTCCTTACATTAAATGTGATTCCTTTGTAGTCTTAAGTTGAATAGGCATATATATGTATATATTGTCTCTATAAGTTAATTAAACAGAGTATTATGGGGCAAAAATCAGTCAAAGAAAATGTTAAAAAAAAAAAAGACTATCTTCAAATTGATGAACACCTTAAGTTGGCTTCTAAGTTCGTATACAATTTGATTCACATAGAAAACATTTTTTCTGCTTCTCTTTGCTTTTCATTGAAAACCTTTATACATCTTGTAAATTGTAGCAAATTTTATCAATTCAGAATGTTTAAAACTACTTACAAGTGATTTTTGTTTATAAATAGTACTGTATGTTATTATGTTGCCTTACTCTCAATTAAGGAATACTTTCATTGTAACACAAACATATGAAAGTACCTTTTATGGAGAAAATACTTATGTGTTTCCCAGAAGGTCTGCTTTGTTAAAAATAATATCTGGTTAGTTTTCTGCCTTGATTTGTGAGGTTTATGAAAATGAATGATAAAATGAGTTTAATTCATAAAACTTTAAGGAGGTAGATTGAAGACTTCTGACAGATGAATAGAATAATGTTTCTCGTATTTGCAGTTTAAAAACAATACACATCTGCTATAAAAATAATACATATTATGCATAAATAGATAATAAAACTATGTATTGAAATACATTCCTGTGGGAAAGAACTTGTATTTGTTCAAAATGCTTTGCTTCCAATTTTTTTGTATTGTAGAGGGAACATTTTTAAAAAGTTTAATTTTATCAAACCATGGAATTTAGTTTTAGCTTCATACTGTGAAGACATTTCTGTTAGCAGTGACCTCAGTGAGAAGTAGTATTTGATTTTGCAAAGGAACATCATTTATTACACTTTGATTGAAATTTATTGCTTTACTTTGCATAAAGTTAGACTCTCAGATTATCCTAATATGGGGAGTGTCAAATGGAAGAGTAAGAGTGAGCTTAAAACCAGCAGCTATTTAAAAGAATCTTTAGTATCCAAGTTGTTGGAAAATGTTATTTTGGTACTGAAATGCTTTAATGTTCTGTATTTTTTAATATATTAAAGTCTGTGAAAATGTATTTTTTACTTTATGAGATGCTGAATGTGAGATTTCTTAAGATTTCAAGATATGTTAATGATTTTGCAGATATTAGCTTTAGTATGATAAGCAACCAAAATTATTTAAAAATGAGCATAGCATCTTGTAAGAGGTCTTTACAAATAATCTGCTTCTTGCTTTTGATATAGGAAATTTTAAATATTTTAAAAGCTACCCTCTATATAGATTTTTATAAATACGTGTTTTCTTATTTATTGGTAACATTAATTTAAACTTTTTTTTTTTTTTTTTGGTCCTTTTTAGGGCTGCACCCGCAGCACATGGAAACTCCCAGGCTAAGGGTCAAATCCGAGCTGCAGCTGCCGGCCTACACCACAGCCACAGCAATGCAGGATCTGAGCCCCGTCTGTAACCTATACCACAGCTCACGGCAATGCCAGATCCTTAACCCACTGAATGAGACCAAGGATCATACCTGCATCCTCATGGATACTAGTCAGGTTCGTTATCACTGAGCCACAATGGGAACTCCTAATTTAAGCTTTTTAAGGTTTATCCTTCAGTGCCTGCCATGTATTTCTAAGGTGCCAAATTATATGCTAAAATACAGCTGTAGAAATTTCACTTTGTCATTTTTTTCCTAGTGTAGTGTAAGGCTAACTATTAAAATTGCACTTTGTAATTTATCAAAGCACAGTATGAATATGTCTTTCTATTGAATATTTATGTTTACAGATTAGAAGAGCTGGCTGTGATTTGTGCTAATTACGGCATTCCACATATAGTCAACAATGCTTATGGAGTGCAGTCTTCAAAGTGTATGCATCTCATTCAGCAGGTAAGTGAGTTCAAAAAGATGTCAAAGGAGTTCCCATCATGGCTCAGTGGTTAACGAATCCGACTGGGAACCATGAGGTTGCGGGTTCGATCCCTGGCTTTGCTCAGTGGGTTAAGGATCTGGCATGGGCAGTGTAGGTGTAGGTCGCAGACGCAGCTTGGATCCTGAGTTGCTGTGGCTCTGGCGTGGGCCGGCAGCTATAGCTCCAATTAGATCCCTAGCCTGGAAACCTCCATATGCTGCAGGAGCAGCCCTAGAAAAGGCAAAAAGACAAAAAAAAATGTCTAGGAAAAAAGATGGATAATAACATGTTTGGAGTTATTGTTTATTTTTCTTATAACCTAATGCAATAAAAACAGTTAATCTAGCATCTTCTACTTCATGGTGCATTAGAAATTTGCATCCAGTGGTCACTTAGTAAAAGTCATGATTCTTCACTAGTGTGGTGGTCATTGGACTATAGCTTTGGTCACAACCAACATAGAAATACTTCAGTATTTCTTTCTGCGAATGTTTCATTACCAGTTATTTTCATGTTTCTAATATACTGGCTTATAGTACTTTAAAAACTGTATTGATTATTCATTCTGTGTTTAGTATTTAATGCATCACTTTACTAAGGAATCACTTTATATTCTATTTATATTCTTTTATATTCTAGACTGGAAATGACTTCATTTATAAACATTCTAACATGTAACTATGGAGCTGACAGATCTTCAAAAACTTTATGATTTTATTTTTATTTTATTTTTGTAAGCATCACCTAGATTCCAGCCATCTGTTTTATTTTATCCTTAGGCTGCACCCACAGCAGAAGTTCTGGGGCCAGGGATCAATCCAGTAACAGTGCCCAATTCTTAACCCCCAGGCCATCAGAGAACTTCCCTAGTCATCTGTTTTAGATTTTTTTTATTATATGATATCACTTATATGTGGAATCCAATAAAAAATTATGAAAGAACTTATTTGTAAAACAAACAAACTCATAGATTTCAAAACCGTTCTTAGGGCTACCATAGAGCAAACTGTGGTGGGGAGGGAGGAATTGGGAGGATGGGATCAGCCTATACACACTACTGTGTAAAATAGGTAATTAACAAGAACCTACATAGAGCATGAGGACATCATCTCAATAGTTTGTAACAGAGGTTCTTTTATATATATATATATATATATATATATATAATAGGTTTTATTTATTAGATAGATAGATGTAATTGATTCACTTTGCTGTTACACCTGAAACTAATACAACATTGTAAGTCAACTACACTCCAATAACATTTAAAAAAAACGTATGTCTGGGCTTGCCATCCCACTCAGAGTAGGAGTCACAGCCATGGCAAGGCTTTGTGTATTTAGGCATCTGCAGTTTGTCTGACTTCGATTCCTGCTGCGCCCCCTCTTTCTTGCCCTCTGACACATTTGCCTCCTTTCTTTTCCTTTCTTGTGCTACCCAGATGCCCCCCACGTCCCTCTTGTTGGGTCGATCTTCTATAGAGTTGTGTGGCTTCTTACCTTACTTTCTTTAGGGCACACAGACACCCTACCTCAAATACATTTTCTTCCTTGCCAGCATTTTCTATCCCTCTTGTCTTGCTTTGCCATATTCACTGATTTTAAGGTACACATTTCCTACATTATAGCATTTCTGAAATTGGAATGTCTTGTAATCAGTGGTGTCTTATAATGTTCGTTGGCAATGTTTATTCTCACTGGATGGTATGTAAAATAATGGTGCTTCTTGAAATTGATGGCCTCTTCTTGCTCTTTCTCCTCATAGCACTTACCGCCTTTTGATGTAATGTTTATTTGTTTATAGTTATAGACAGTGGTTAGAATTAAGGTTCTGTAGAGAAAGGACTTTGTTTTGTTCACTGTTATGTCCTCAGTACTTAGGACAGTACCTGGGATATAGTTGACACTCAATAACTGGTTACTGAAAAAAATTGAATGAATAAAAGTATTATGTTTCCTTACAGTGATTAATTATTCATACTGTACTAGGATGTAGATAGATGTTATCCAGGTATGGTATGAGTTTTATGATCTGTGTGCATAATGATGTTAGACACAGATTCAGTTTGGCTACGTGTGATTTGTGTTACGTGGGCAAGAGTGACTCACAGATGACCTGTCGCTTTCTCCCACGTGGTAAGTGCTCCTCAGCCCTGTAGATGCTCTCTCATAAATCTTTTCAGTTTTTGTTATTTTGAGTGTACTGGTTTTGTTTCTAACACAAATGTGGTTCATATGATAGTGTTGGCTGATTTGCTTAATTTTTTTACTCAAAGGTCGTACCAGTTAGGATGTAATTGACTGCAAGTAACAGAAACCCAAATTGGCCTAACCAACAAGGAGCTAAATTAGCTTACATGACAAAAGTCCAGAGAGGGAGTGGTTGTATGCATGGTATGCCAGGGTTTCTTAAAACCTTTGGAGGAACAGCATTTACTGTTCCCTTGGTATCTTTTCCTGTTATTCCTCAACTTTTTAAGGCTTTATCACAGTTTTAAACTAGATTATATCTAATTTGAATGGTAGCAAAGGAAGATTTTATAATTATGCTGGAAATCTTGAAAAGCATTTCTGTGATTCCTTTTTATTCCTCCTCCTCTTCCCCTCCCTTTTTCCTGCTCTTCAATTTTTAGCGACTTCAATTCTTTTAAAACTCAAATATGTCAGCATTTCTAAAAGCTTAGAAAAATGAGAAAGGAATAGAAGATCACTCGTAATCTTATTACCCTTAGTCATTTATGTATCCACTTTTTTCTCTCTTTTTTAATACATTTGTGTTTTGCTTTTTACATGTTATAGGCATTGTGTATATTTTTATATAACTTTTATGTAACTTTTATATTTTATATATTTTGTATAACTTTTTAAAGTGTAGTAAAAACATTTAATTTTCAACCTAAATACAAAGTTAGATGGTATTTCTACATTCTCTACATGCCTGTAAAGTCTTCATAAGGATCAGTTTAATGATTCTTTTTTTTTTCTTTTTGTCTTTTTAGGACCATACCCACGGCATATGGAGGTTCCCAGGCTAGGGGTCAAATCAGAGCTAAGCTACTGGCCTACACCACAGCCACAGCAGCTTGGGACCCGAGCTGCATCTGTGACCTACACCACGGCTCACGGCAAAATCAGATCCTTAACCCTCTGAGCAAGGCCAGGGACCAAACGTGAGTTCTCATGGATCCTAGTTGGGTTCATTAACCATTGATTGAGCCATGACGGGAACTCCCAGGTTCAATTTAATGATTCTTTAAAATTTACTCAAATGTTTTGTACTTAACCCAGTAGTGCTCATGATGTATTTCTGAATAGTAGGAAATGTGGTGGTATAATTGAAGAAATTAAAACTAAAGGAAAATGAGCATGAGGTATAATATGAAAGCTGCCCATGGAGTTGTGCATCATGAATGCAATATTTTTGTTATCAGGAGTTCCCGTCGTGGCACAGCGGAAACAAATCCAACTAGGAACCATGAGGTTGCAGCTTCAATCCCTGGCCTTGCTCAGTGGGTTAAGGATCTGGCGTTGCCGTGAGCTGTGATGTAGGTCACAGACTTGGTTTGGATCCCGAGTTGCTGTGGCACTGGCGTACGCCAGCGGCTGTAGCTCCGATTGGACCCCTAGCCTGGGAACCTCCATATGCCGTGGGTGCGACCCTAAAAGGACAAAAGACAAAAAAAAATTTTTTTGTCATCACCTTTCTTCATTTGTGAGCTAGTTTTACTAAAATTTTAACCAGAAAATAAAACTAAGATGCGTGAATGAATTTTTGTCAGATAGCTGTTGTACTAATGCAGTTACCGTGTTATCTTTTAGAATTGACATTTAAAAAAAAAAAAAAAGCGGTACGTAAACTTTGGCCCTCACAAAAAGAGGTGGTGTCCTAGTGCTTTAAACCAAATAAATATGGGGTCTTATTCAGTGCCAGTTGTTTCATGACATTCTAAAAAAATGAGCTTCGATTCATCTTAGTAGTTCTTGTTAGTTATACATACCATGTACTGGGTACCCACCTTGTGTCAGGCTTCCTGCTTGTCTTTTCAAGTTTGTTAACCTAGTTTTAATGGCTTAAGCTATACTTCTTACTTTTTCCATTCTACAAATGAAGAAACAAACTCAGAAGTATTAAGTGACTTGTCCAAGACCCCAAGCTGCAAAATGACTCATCTTTTAGTGTGACTCCAAAACCCCTTATTTTTCTCTAAAAAACAAAGTACTGAAACTGCACATGCTTTCTTGAGGAGATGGTATTGCAATAATCAAGCAATCAGTGAAGAAAGGAGTGTAACTAAAGTGTGTCAGATTTTTTTTTTTTAAGGGCAGTGCCCTAGAAGGACTTAACGCTGAGTATATAGAGCATTCTGGTATGCACATGAAGCCCCCAGGAAATTAGCTTCAAAGAACCTGTACTTCTAATGTATACCAAACTAATTTAGGAGACTCATGGAATTATGGATGTGAGGACATACTAATGGAGAGGATTGTAGTGGAGTCACAAAAATACACAGAACTAGTTATTTTAGAGTTAGAATGGATTGTAAAATTCCCGAAGTGTGGGAAGCAGCAACTTTGCTTATTGAGAATTTGAGAGGAGTAGGTGTTATACTGCTTATTCACAGACCTAATCGTCAGTTCATTCAACAAATATTTGCAGGGTACAGGCACATGATAGGCAAAGGATGCAGTAGTAAATGCAGCAAAATCCTTATGCCCAAGGGACAGAAGCAGGCAGTAGGCAATGAGGATGGCAGGTCTTGATAAATGCTGTACTATTTGGGGGGCGGGTGGGAGTGTCAGATGGAGCGATCCAGGAAGTCCTCTCTGAGGGGTAACATTTGAGCAGAACGCTGAATAATGGATGGCTCTCTGGAGAGATTTGAGGCAGAGGGTAAGACACCAAGTGCCAAGGCGCTGAGGCCGGGGTGTGCTTGGAATGTGGGAGGAAGGGCAGCGAGGCCAGGAGAGCTGGACCAGGGCAGATGAGGACAGCAGTGGTGGTAAAGAGGTTTGACGTGCGTTAAAGGATTTGAGATTTTACTGTTGGTATGATCTTCAACCATTGGAGGGTGTGGAGCAGGGGGGTGACATGTGACTTCCTTTTTTAAACCATCATTCTGGCTGTGCTCTGGGGAGTGAACTAGAGGAAGCTGAGTGGAGGGCTGTTGCTGCAGTTCACGCGAATATGGTGGTGCCCTGGGCCAGGGGGGTAGGTGTGAAGGTGTTAAGAAATGGTTGGATTCAGATGTGTTTTGAAAGTTGATCTTACAGGGTATGCTGATGAATCAGAAGCAAGGCGCGAGGAAATGAGAGTTCACAAACTCCAAGATGTTTGGCCCAATTAGCTGGAAGAACAGAAATGCCACAAGAATAATATTTCGTTTTTTAAACATGGGCTCTTCATCCAGATCACCTAGGTTTTTGCCTGGGTGACTTTTATTAAGGCGCTTTAGCAGCCTGAATTTGAATGCTGGCTGTGCTATTAATTAAGTTCATTTCTGACCTTGGGCACATCACTTTGATTTCATTTTGCCTTAATTTTCTCATCTGTAAATAGCTATTATCATGGCATCTGCCCGGATGGTTATTGCGAGGGTTAAATGAAGTAAGAATGTAAAGGGCTTAGAACGGAGCCTGATGCCATAGTGAGTTCTCAGTAAATTCTGGCCATAATTATTATGTGAACAATGATCTGTTTTATCCACTGCGGCTGTGCCCAGAACCTGGAACACTGGCAGATGATAGGTGCCCAAATATTTGTTTTCTGAATAAGTGAAAAAACGAATGAACTGATGATAAAGGCAACTGTTTACCTCATCAGTGCTCCTGTTTTCTCTCCTGTTTGAGCACTTCCAGCCTTCTAGTGTTTTTCTTTCCTTTTCACTGATAGCCTCAGATTTAATGTGGGGAATGAGGTCTAGACACCATTCCTGGGATTGGGTCCAGCCTCTTTGTTTTCTTGCCACAGAGTTTGCCACCGTTTGAATGTTTTCTCTGTGTTAGTGATGAATGGCTTCTAGTAAAGTCTGGAGCGCCGACCGCTCTCTTAGTACTACTGCTCCCAATTTAGGTTCGATTTCTCTCAGGAAGCCTTGGGCAACACTTAAATGTTAATAAAAATGCACTTTATTTTTATGTGCAACTACTTTGCATGGTTTTCAGTTGTTTATTCAATTAGTCTCATATGCTTCTGTCTGTTTTCCTGTGATAAGGTGAGATTTTCTGTGATCATAGTTTATGAGGAAATTACAGAGGAGAATAACAGGGGATAGTTAAGATTTAAACAATCATGTGATAGCCTGCAGAGTAGTCTGTGCCCTTTTTCTGCTTTTGCTGCTTCCACCTATTGCCTGGATCTGGTCTCTTAGATTAGGCTCCCTATCTGCTCCTTCTCTTCTCCCTAAGATATGGATGTGGAGATATAAAGTGGGAAGATGAAGGTCAAATGTGGTTACAATATTAATAGGAATGTAGATTGTGAATACAGATTGAAAATCTGTGGCTACTGATAAAGGAAAAAAACTATCTTAGTTGAAATTTAGATAGTATCTCGGTTTTTAAGAGGAGAAAATCGAAGCACATTAGGCAGAAGGTCATAGACGATGTTGCATGGGACTAGAATTTAGTTTTACATGTCTAGTAAGTATTCCATTTTTCACCAGAATATGAGATTTTCACTGGAATGAGATCATGTAAGATTTTAACATTAGGAAACATAAGTTATGTAGAAACATTGCCAAGAATATATAAAAAGAGTCCATTAGTTGAGGTTAAAAATACGTTTTTTTCTTCTCTCTTTTGTTATCTGAGTGGTAGTAGGAGCAGAGCTTGTTGCTCGAAGTGGTCATGCAGGTGGTAGGTTACCCAGGCATCAAAGAGAGGCACTTAATGCATAACTTATTGATTGGCAGTGTGGATGGCTATAGTCCATTAGACCACTGTTGAACTCACAGAGGGCGTGTAAAACCACTTCATAGTTGTGAGACCCACTGTTGACATTATTGTCAAACAGAAGATCACAGATGAGATCCACTTTCTCTTACCCAATTTTAAGGTGAAAAGTTCTGTTTCAGTATAGTTCACACCTGAACTCATACTGAAACCCTGCTTTCCTCACAGGCTTGTTGTGAAGATAGAGTGATATATGTATGAAAGCAGCTTGTAAAAAATAAAAAGTGCTCTTCCACATGTAAGGAGCAGCATTTGAAAACTCAATTTAATACTTAAAGATATTTTACTGGCACTAATATGAAGAAAATAAAAATAGTTGATCTGTTTTTTACTTCAGTGCATTGTTTTAATGGTATTTATTAATATAAGTTGTTGTCTCTTCTAAAAACTAATATGTGATACTACATATTCCCTTCTAGGGTGCTCGAGTTGGTAGAATAGATGCTTTCGTTCAGAGTTTGGACAAAAATTTTATGGTTCCAGTAGGTGGCGCTATAATTGCTGGCTTTAATGATTCCTTCATTCAGGAAATCAGCAAGATGTATCCAGGTAAATAAATCAGCTGCTCTTCAGAAAAGTAACAAACAAAAATCCATTTGTGCATGGGAAACTATAATAAATCTTAATTTACATAATTTCCGCCCTACTGAATGTAACTTATCATCCTTATTTCAGGAAGAGCTTCAGCTTCACCTTCTTTAGATGTCCTTATTACTTTATTATCACTTGGCTCAAATGGCTATAAGAAGCTATTGAAAGAAAGAAAGGTAAGCTTTCCCTTTAGGTGTAAAATAATACTCTTGACTAAAATAGTATCCCAGAATATTGGTGTTTTTGCCTATTGGTTTATCATTTGGGGATATAGATACTTTGTATAGTCCTAGAGGATTTACTTTGATCTGGATCCAGCCTAGGTGGTTTTCAGTTAATCACTGTTTTCCTGTCTATTCAGATTTTCTGAGGAATCTTGGACAGGTGATTTTCCTTTTTTTTTTTTTTTCCCCTGAGAAACTCCTATATCAGGGATTCTTATTAGTTCAATAAAATTTAATTCCTTTGTCTCTTACAGATAGAGACTCTTAAAAAACAAATGGACAGGTTTCTTATTTGTAGTTTTGGAAATCTGAAGACTTGTTGAGACATGAGATGTCAGTTGTTGGAGGAAGAATGAAGTCAGAAGTTGGCCAGCTTCTCATTTTAAAATCATAAATCCATCCCTTGCTGTTATTGAAATGCTGAACTCATTGCTTATGTTGGCTGTGAAAAGAAAAGTGACATTTGTGCTTGAAAACTGGACTTCATCTCCAGCACTAAAAACTGGCTTATTTCAGGACAACTCCAAAATTATAGACACAGACACTGTTGGTAGGGCAGATCAGATAGGATGTTTTATTTATCTCCCGTCTGGGAGATCTAGAGGTCCCAGTACAGTTTTTATATCTGTAGAAATTTCTAACAGTAGCAATTATAGTCTCTTAAATTTATAATAATACTTTACGTATTTTAAAATATTTTCTTGTATATCATCTGAGAGAGCATCTTAACAGCCTTATGAATATATAACAGAAGTTTAAAAATCCTTGTGACCTATTTTACCCTAGTCCTGTTTCCTGCATTAATTCAGTACTTAGGAAAGTAATTATTTTCTATTTATTGTAAGACAGCTCTTAAGATTTATGTGAAGGTTTACATGATATAGGAAAAGATGCTCAAAGTCAGTCATTAGGAAAATGCAAGTTAAAAACCACAATGAGATGCCACTACATACCTAGGAAAAAAGTTAATATGTATATGGACTTTGCCAGATGTCAAAGCAAAGATCTCAAAGCAAGTAGAACTCTTAGATGTTGTTGATAGGAATGTGAAATAGTACAGAAACTTTAGAAAACATATGCTTACTGTACCAACTAGCTATCCAATAAATTGGGGGCTCAGGTTTTACAGTAATCAAGAAGGGATGTTGACTTAGATTTAAATGCACCAGTGGAGGTGATGAAAGAGAGACATCAAGAATAACTCTGAGATGTTTGACCTGAACATTTGGAAGAATGAAGGACCCATCAACTGAGATTGGGAAGCCTGTGGGTCTGGGGGGAAGGCCAAGAGTTCACTTTCAGCTAAAGTTGAATTTGGGATGTCCTCTGACATCTAGAGAGAGATGTCAAGTACAGAGTGGGATAGGAGTCTGGTGTTAAGAATGAGAGCTCAGCTGGAGATAAAACATTGGGGGAATTATTTGGGTGAGAGACTAGCTCACTAAGGGAGTGAGTCTAAACACAGAAGAAGGGCAAGGACTGAGCTCTGGGCACTCCAACACTAGGAGGCCTGGGAGAAGGAAAGGGACCAGCAGAGGAGTTTGAGAAGGAGGGAAAGCCAAAGCATGGAGTCCTGGAAGCCAAGTGAAGGAAGTGTATCAAGAAGGGGAGCGTGCCCGGGGCCGCTGATAGCCCGAGTAGGGGAAGCAGCACTGGGTAGAAAAGTTTCGTGTAAAATTATTCTTAACATAGTCTTTGAATGCAAGGCTTATGTGTCTTCATAAATACCTTATGTGTGTAGATACACTTGTGTATCTCTATTTAATCTCATATTTCATATAGAAGTGATAACCCCTAATACTGAGCATGGACTTTGTGGCAGACTTTTCTGAAGCACATTGTCATGTGTTCATTTAATCCTCACAGCAACCCTCTAAGGTGTTATCCTCATTTTTATAGGAAACATAGGGACAGAGAAGTAACACGTATGAGGCAAATTGTGGGACATGGATTTAAACCTAGGCAGTTGGGCGTCTGATCCTGTGTCTTCAGACCTCTAAACTGTACTGTGTGTGTGTGTGTGTGTGTGTGTGTGTGTGTGTGTGTTAGAGATAAATAATAGCCTGGTAGCTGTATCACTATCTTAAATAGCTATAAATGTGAAGACTTAGGTCTACTAATATCCAGAGGAGGCAAAAGCAATGAGTATGTTTTGTTGCTTTGGCCAAAGCTCAGTTATGTTTTAGAGAGGATATATATAC
The DNA here is from genome assembly GCF_016906955.1 of Phacochoerus africanus. Classification (NCBI taxonomy): domain Eukaryota; kingdom Metazoa; phylum Chordata; class Mammalia; order Artiodactyla; family Suidae; genus Phacochoerus; species Phacochoerus africanus. The sequence goes on along the minus strand of NC_062553.1, from coordinate 19,040,735 downwards.
TTTTTGCCTGTGCAGAATCACTGTTGTTGGGAAACTCCTCTCCCTGACTCTAGGTGGTTCTGATCAGATGTCACTTACCACGTCCCTTCTTCCTCTCTCACGGGATGGGCATATGATCTGGTTAGCCTGGTTGCAGGTGGATATGTGGAGATAGAATCCTTCCAGTAGATTTAATTGATCTACTGGAAGATACTGTGATGTTGTGTCTGTTGCTTTGCAGACAGTAAACTGTAAGGAATGTAATCTTGTGACTCTCGGCTTCCATATTTCTGGCCATGGCAACAAAACCTTCTCCAGAGTAGAGAGTAGAAGAGGGAAAACAGAACTAAGAGTCATTCGATTCTTTGGGATCCTGCCTTACCTGCCTGTAGACCTGGCTGTTATGGCTGTTAAATGAACCAATAAATTACCTTTTTTGTTTTAAACTAGATTTCTTTTTTTTTTTTTTTTAAGGGCCATGCCTGTGGCATATGGAAGTTCCCAGGCTAAGGGTCAAATCAGAGCTATAGCTCCTGGCTGGCACCACAGCCACAGCAACGCCAGATCCAAGCCACGTCTATGACCTACACCACAGCTCACAGCCACACAGGATCATTAACCCACTGAGCAAGGCCAGGGATCGAACCCGCATCCTCATGAATCATAGTTGGATTTGTTTCCACTGCGCCACTATGGGAACTCCCTAAACTAGATTTCTAATGCTGATACTTTTGATTCCTCTATGTTTCAAACATTCATTTCTTCTTTTCCATTGCCCCTGCCACCACTCCCTAACTCAAAACCTTACACCTTGATGGTTACAATAATTTATTGACTCTTCTGATCCCCAGTCTTGGTCTACTCTAATTTGTTGTGTTGTAGAGCAGTGCTAGATTGTATTCTAAAAATGCAGCTTTCTTCAAGTTCTTCCACTTGGGTTCTGGTTGCCAGTAAGACAAAGTCCAGTCTCCTCAGCTTACCGTCATGATCCAACAGGACCCTTTGTGGTATGGTCCTCATTCATTTATTCAAGCAAAGAAATGTTTATGCATAGGCCCTAAGGTTAAATTCATAAATGAAACTGACACAGTCTTTACCCTTAAGGGAAGTATAGTCAGAAGGAAATCTGCATATTAAATAAATAATTACAAGTCTGATGAGAGCTATGAAGGGACAAGAAGAGTCTATGAGAGTAGGCATCACCTAACCCAGTGGGCACCTAGCCCGGCTCTGAGAGCATCAAGGAAGGCCTCCCTGAGGAAGTGGAATCTATTCTACAAAAGTGCAACTCCTGCATTTATTAACTGTTATTAACTGGCCCCCGTGGTGTAATCATAGGCTAGCATTGATGGCTAACATAACTGTAAAAGTCTTAAAGGGTATCTTAGAGTGAGTCTAGAAAGCAGAGCACTGTGAAGTTACTGGAGAGTGTGTGTTTTCGATCGCTTCGTAACATTAACTGTCCTTTAGGGTAAGTTCAGACTTGGGAGGTCTGGGGTGGGGCTTAGACAACTGCATTTTGAACAAACTTGCCTGATAAGTTGGATGCACACCCATTGTTTTGGGACATACAGGTCATGTGTTTTGTTTTTCATTTTCTTTTTTATGGCCACACCTGCAGCACATGGAAGTTCCTGGGCCAGGGGTCAAATGGCGCTGCAGCCAAGGAGGCCTACACCACAGCCATGGCACCGGATCTGAGCCACATCTGCGACCTACACCACACCTTACGGCAATGCCGGATCCTTAACTCATTGAGCAAAGTCAGGAATTGAATCAGCATCCTCATGAGGACAGCACTGGGTTCTTAACCTGCTGAGCCACAACGGGAACTCCGGGTCACATGTATTTATAACAGAAACTTGGAGGGGAAACGTATGTCATAGCATTTTCATACTTATGCATAGGTAGATGCTGTTTCATAGAGTTGAAGGTAAACTATGAATATCCCAAATATCAAAACTTGAAAATATAACTTGTTAGTTTTCTATTTATTTTTAGTTGTCATAGTTAAACTATTTTCTTATATCATAGCTAGTTTTACCTTATCTTGATCATTCTGCAGGTTTGGCTAAAGTTTCTGGGCTAGGGATTGAACCTGCCCTGCAGTTGCAGCCTGAACCACAGCTGTAGCAATGCTGGATCCTTAACCCATTGTACCACAAGGGAACTTCCTCATTTAAATTTTTAAATTTTTAATATTTTTAACAATTTACCCCTTTATTTATTTTACTTTAATTGAAGTATTGTTGATTTACAATGTTGTATTAATTTCTGCTTTACAGCAAAGTGATTCAGTTATGCATATATATAAACTCTTTTTTAAAATATTCTTTTCAGTATGGTTTTTCATAGGACATTGAATATAGTTTTCTGTGCTATACAATAGGATCTTGTGATTATCCCCGTTATGTATAATAGTTTACATCTGCTAACCTCAACCTCCCACTCCGTCTCTCCCCCAAAGCCTTCCCCGTATGCAACCACATTTTGTTCTCTATGTCTGTGAATCTGTTTCTGTTTTGTAAATAGGTTCATTTGTATCATTAACATTTCATTTTTAAGCTAAATAAATGGAATATGTAATAGCTCAGACAATAAGACTGTTACACAAAGTTTTAAGTCAGATGTTTTATTTATTTTTATTTTATTTTAATTTTTTTTGTCTTTTCTAGGACTGCTCCCACGGCATGTGGAGGTTCCCAGGCTAGGGGTCTAATTGAAGCTGTAGCCACTGGCCTGCGCCAGAGCCACAGCAACGTGGGATCTGAGCCGCGTCTGCAACCTACAGCACAGCTCACAGCAACGCCGGATCCTTAACCCACTGAGCAAGGCCAGGGATCGAACCCACAACCTCATGGTTCCTAGCCGGATTCGTTAACCACTGAGCCACAACGGGAACTCCTAAGTCAGACGTTTTAAAAGTGTACTTTATTATATAGATAGAAACTTCAAAAATTTTTATATGCTGTTGTTATGCTATTAAGTAAGCATACTACTTGGTATTTCCTGTTTTCTTGAATTGGAACTGTAAATAATAATAGCTAATAATATTAAATATTAGCTAAAATAAAATGATATGTCATGGGTGACTTTATAGTTAACTTAATTAGCATATTAAACTGTCTGAATGCACACCCCTAAACTATTACCATCAGATGTCTGAAATGAAACTTGGTCTTTGATTTGGGGTAATCTAATAGATTAGCATCCACCTCGGAGTTTGTTTGCCCATTGATCCCTCTCTTCCTAGCATCCTTTGCTTGGTATGTGGCAGATAAGCATTACCTGTTTGTAGAACGAACCAGTGTGGGACATTTAGGAGTACAAAGGTCCACTGTTGTACACTCTTTTCTCTTTTTAAACAAAATAAAGTTCTGTAAAATTAGAAAGCACATAACATTTTGATACTGACTTCCATTATGAATTAGATGTTCTTATAAAAGCATTTCTCTATATGGATGTAGTTGAAAACTTGTGAAAAGAAGTGAGTGGAGATGGTGATTACGTGTTGTATATGACAGGTACTGGACTTTTGGGAGTGGAGCTTTCTCCTTGACAAATACTCCTCTTCCAGAAGTACTTTTCTTACCCCCTAAGGGTTTTGGAATTGTTGTTTTTAGGGGTGTTCTGTCATCTTTTTTGGAATCTAAGAATTTTCTTTTATGTGATAGTTCTTCTGTTTGTGATGTTTAGGGTTTGACTTAAACATTTTCAGCTACTTTTAGATGATGCCAAGGCCCATGCTTGCGTGCATTGTGCTTAGCGTGATTGAAAATCCGCCTGTTTTGAGAACAAGCTGCGGGAACATGTAGCTCAGCTGGTGAATGGATCTGTAGGCAGCCCAGCTCTGCTTTTTACAGGGACTTTGTTCATTATTAATCATCGGGAAATATTTTGTGGGAGAAATTTTATGTTCTAGTTTTATGAATTGGTTGATTCTATCTCAGATGTCAGGAAGTAACTCGCTGTGTATCATTCAGAACTTTGTTCTTTTCCTTTTATCTAGATAGTGTATCATGGAATAAACTGGGCACCGGACAAGAATAGGATTATAGCTGCAAGGTATTATCATATTCCTATAGGAGCCCTGCTGGCTAATGTTATTTAACCTGAAAACTCTTGTAGTAAACTAATATTTTTATGAATGTCTGTTGTATGCCACGAACTCTGCTAGGTTCATTATATTCATTATTTCATGTACTGCTCAGAGCAAGTTTATGAAGTAGGTATCATCCCCATTTTACAGATGAAACTGAGGCTGGGAGAAGTTAAATACTTATCCAAGGACCACCTATAAATGCCAGAACTGCCACTGAAACCCAAGTCTGTGTGTTGCTAAAGCTTCTGTCATACCCCTCTTCCCATTGCTTCCAGTTACCTATCCACGGTTGAGGAAGTGTTTCCCTGCTCTGTGCTAGGCATTTGAGCCATAAAAATGATAATGCCATGACCTCCAGTCTTACCTAGTGGAGGTATGTCAGACTGCAAAGGCTCCAGTGTCTTCACTGGTTTAATTTAATAATTCTTTGTATAGAATTTACTTAGAACGGAGACTGTCTACAGTAGTAATCCTCAAAGTATAAAAATGCTCGTTTGAGAACTCTATCGTTGGAAGAGAATAAAAGTTTGCTTTTTAACAACTTCACTCAACAGGCAAGTCTTTTTGTTGAAAAATGTGGATGTCCTCCATAAACCATAATTGCATATATGTAGCATAAATATTGTTTTTTTATTGGATTTGTTGCAGAAGTAAGGGCCTCTTCTGTTTAAATGGACTTGCTTTTGAACTGTGAAAATTTAATCGTGATAGTTTATTGGTTCAGCTCTGGAGAAGCTGAGGCAAAGCTATTTTGCTCCAGCCAGAGCTATTTATATACCATCACCGAGAGCTCCTTTTTATATTTTTGGTGTTATTGCGTACTAAAAAAGGAATGTTAAAAGAAAACTTAGGATTTTTTTTTTTTTATTCTCTGCCCTTATTCACCACAATGATATTTTTAGAGGTTATTTCATCTAGCTATATCTCTTCCACAAAGGCTTTATCTTTTTCACGGTAGAGGCGGACAAGAACTCAGCTGGAAGCCATTCCTTCTCAAGCCTTCTTTTTTGAAGGGTGAAAGGATCAAAGAGAATGGAACTCTGTGTGCGACTTGAACTTTGGCCTTAGCCCCTTCCTGTTCAGTGCATCTTGCTTCCTGGAGGGAGAAGTGATGTGAAGTTTAATGGAAGAGGCCTTTAAGAAGAGTGGTGAAAACTAAAGAAACTGTTTCTTTGAGTTGCTCTATGCAAAAAGAAAGATCAGTCTCAGATGTTCATCCTCACTTCAGGTTTGATTCCAGAGGAGACCGTTATAATTCTGGCTAGCTTTACTTTAAGAAGAGTGCTCTGCTGCTGAACAGGACAGGCAGATAATCATTCACTGTTGCAAATATCTGCTGAATTGGACAAGTGCAGAAGAGGAATGATAGCAGAATGGTTGCTTTAGTGGGTGGAATCTGTTAGCTGAAACTTGGAGAACATCAGACATAATTTTATACGATGTCCTGTAACAAGACTAAGTTTGGAAACTTAGTAAATTTGCAGCCCTAAAAGTAGAGTCGTTAAATCTCAACAAAAGCGTCAGATTTCAAGCCTAGATTATGGCGCCTCTGCAAAAGAGTTTGAAAGCAGTGCTTTAGCCTGTGAGGCAGGGAGTATGCCTGGATCCTCTGGGCTAGTCACATCCTAGGTAGCAGCAGCCCATGTTTAGTGCTGTTATCTTCACATGGGGACATCTGTGTGTGTAGATGCATACATTACAGTCCGTTGTCCATCCATCCTTACATGTTACTGAAATACCAGAGACTACTTGTTGTTTCCTTTTTGGTTTGTTACTCATCCTGTGAGACATGTCATAATAATATATGAAGTTCTCTTTTATCCTGAAACTTGAAACAGGGTGTTTCAAAAGACATGATTACATAAGACCCCTTTCTTTAAAATTTAGTGAATTATGCACATCTTTGGGTTACAGGAAGGGATAGGCTGGATGTTGGGCTTCTCACGACAGCAAATCAATTTGCAAAAGGCTGTACGATAGATAATGCTTAATATTCAACTTCTCTTCCATTAACATCTTGAACTACGGTGTAAAGTTTTGTATTTTCATTCTAGAAATACAGCTGACATTAGCATTCAGGTATGGAGTTCAGTTTATCTCTAGCGAAGAGTCTTTTAAAATTAAGTTAAATACAGCACAAAAGACATAGAAAATCAATAATATTTCATTTCTTTTAAGTAAGACCTTTCTATATACATTTGCTTGGGGTGCTTATAAATTTCTCCCTTTACAGAAGTATTTTATAATAAATGTCAGTTATAGATTTAACTGTAGTGAAAAAAAATAGTGCAGGTTCTGAAGTACCTTTAATATATCAGATTAAAAAACTGCTTAGCTAAGTATTAGTGTAGGGAATAATGGTACAGTCTCTTAAACAGTATTTTTAAAATGTAGTGATATTAATGGGAGAACATCTAGGACCTTAATATGTGAGATACCATGGGATTCAGTACATTGCACTTTGATATATTTTAAGCTTCTTTGCTCATTGGATTACCTCTCATAACCCTTTATATAGAGTAGTGGTACTAAAATATGTGCAGGTAGATGTAAACTTGACTCGCAAATATATATTCTTTTTTGTTTAATTACTTCCATACTAGTGATATGTGATTTAATTACTTTAGTTATGTTTATAGTCCTAATGGTAGCTACATTCTAGTGGCATTACAAGTGATTGATGGAACTGGTTAGAGCTTATTTGTTAAAGTATTAGAAATTGAACATTGGGAAAATCTGTTTTTTAATAGCCACATATGCATTAGTAAATTTAAAAGCACCCTCTGGGGTGTTACTAAGGAAACTTTTCTTTTTCTCTTCTTTTTTTTTCTTCTCAGAAATAGCTAAGTACAAATTAAGGATGAATTAACTCCTCATCAGATTCCTCTTGCTCTGCAAGTATGACTGCATTGGTGATTACTGTGGCAGACATACTAGATGGAATAATATTTTAAAATGGCCCTCACGATTGAAATAAGTTTTTTGTTGTTACTGGGGGGGGCGGCGAAGGAGTCTGTAAAAGGCATTTTCTGGGTATCAGATTTGTTTCTGATTATGAGAGGTTGAATTTGAGAGTAAGAGAGAATTAGATGCAGATTAATTTGGTGTATTATATAATGAAGAAGAATCAACAAAATTAATAACTAAAGTGACTCTTTTTTTCTTTTTTAAACAACGCAGAGAATTTAAATTAGTGACCTAGTTATTCTACAGTAGATGAAAATGTATAAATGAAGCCTAGAAATTCTATTCTTCATTAACACTGTAGTATGGTACTGTAAAGACTCTGAATTGTTCCAGTTGCAGGAAACAGTGTTAAAATTTCATTTGATTATCTTACTGTTTCACCTTCTGAAGTTAACGTCAGAATGTTAGTTTAAGAAAGAGGGGACAGGAAATCTTTACATGTCCAGGAAAAGATGCCTACTCTTTTTTTTTTGTTTCTGCAAACGGTGATAACACTGGCCTCCTTAAACATTTCTGTACACTTTTTTTTAATGACAAAAGACTTATTTCATGTATTAGTACATTTACCTATAGTTTTGTTGGGTATAATAAATGTGGTTAACTTTTTGAATATAAGAAGAATCAGTATATTTTAGTGACCTAAGATTTCATAATTCTGCATGCTGAAAATTGATCTTATAAAATACCCCCCGAATTTTAGAATGACTGCGTATAGAGGGTTTTTAGGTCATGGTATAGAATGTACTGTGTTGACAGGGATGAAAATGTTTGTGGTCTTAAGGAGACTCATTAATAATTCATCAACCTGGTAGGAATTTTCCCCTACTTCTAATCTCTACCTAACAAAAGATGGAGTTAGTCATCTACCACGTGCTTTGGACATGAAAAAGCTACTCTGGGTCCCAGTGTGGGATCAGACCATCCAATTCTTACTTTAGAGAAAACTGAAGCTGCTTATGCGGCCTTTGAAGCTGAAGTAACATTTCATCTTGTCTCCACGTGGGTACTCTTTTGGCCCTTGGCTCTTTAGTGCATCATTAGAGTTTATGTATTTTGACTGTGGCTGGAGGAGGTCAGTGCAGATGGGTTTGTTCATCTGCAGACTTACTTGGGGAGATTTTTCATTTCAACACTTTTTAAAGTGCTTACTAGGAGAAGAAAGTGTAATTTTAGGTCAAACTTAATATTTATTTGTAGCTTCATTAAATTCGCACATACATGTGCATGTGCACGTGAGATATTATATCTGTAAAATGTGTGGGTTTTTTTTACTATTAGATATACAGCATTTTTCAGAGTAGGAATACAATTTTTAGTTGCTGTATTATTTTAATGGAGTTGAGGGAATTGTTGATTTTAAGTTTATAGTATTTAAAGGAAATAAATACATTTTTAAACTACTTCTTCCCTAAGTCACTTACACACTAAAAGCCTGGCGCATTTTTCTTGGTGTTGGGAAAACAGTGGTGAAGAACACATAAAGCCCCTGCTTTCAAGGAGTTTTTCCATTCTGTAGGTAGTCATAGGTAATGTTTATTTAAGCAAATAAAAGGTCATTTCAGACTGTAATAAGTGTCGTGAAGGAACCAAAATAGGTAATGGGGATGGATGGAGATTGGAAGTTGGGGGCGAGCAGAGTCGGAGAGCTACTTTAATTAGGACAGTAGTGAAGAAAGGTCTCCTTAGACTGAGACAAAAGGGACCACTCATGGGATGATCTGGGAGAAGGGCTTTCCAAGTCCAGGGAAGCAGGCACAAAGGTTTTGACATGTTCAGGGATTGGAAAGGAGGCTGATGTGGCTGGCGTGGAGGAAGGGAAGAGAATGCCAGTTGCTGAGTTGGGTGTGTTGGCTGGGCTGGATCATGTGGGGGTTTATAGATGAAGAGTTTGGGGTTTTTTTTAGTACTTTCAGGAGGAAGTTGTTGGGAAGGACATGATCTGATTTATGGTTTTGAAAGACCACTCTGCCCTCTGTCTGGAGAACAGATTGTGAGGGGCAGGAAAGTGGGCAGAGAAGTCATTTAGAATCTATTGCTGTGGTCCAGGGAAGAGGTTGATGGCTGTTTGGACTAGAGTGGTAGCCCTGGAGGTTCTGAAAAGAGAATGGGTTTGTGATAGATACATGATAGCCCCCCAAGCAGGAAATGTGCTGGTTCTTTACCTTTAAATCCTCTGGTTTCTGATAATTCTGGCAGCTTTAAATCTTACTATATTGTAGCAAAGGAAAGAATTGCTCCTAGGGCATGTGGATGAGTTAATTTACAGCATAGACTGTATACCACTCAGGTTTGTCTTACCAAATCTGGCAAGTTGCAGTGAGTATTTATTTGATTTTCTTTAAATGTAACATTTTGTTGTTTCAGGAAATGTTTTCATATTTGTCCAACCAACTAAAGAAGCTATCAGAAGCCTACAATGAAAGACTGTTGCATACACCTCACAATCCCATATCTTTAGGTAATTTTTTTCTTCAAAAAAAAAAAAATAGTACTTCTGAAACCATCCCCAGTGGGAAGCTGGTATTTCTAGAAAGAGTATGAATTCTTTATGGTTACAGTGAAGTTCATTAACAGTTCTAATTTGTAAGTTTAAAAAATTTACTTAGCCTTTATAAGTGCTTTCATATATTTCTAAGATAAAACCTATACACCAGGATTAAAATCTCTATTAAATGTTATAATGAATATGTGGAAAATAATACTTTTTTTTAACTCCTGCTTCTCACCAAAAGAAATTAGTCACTAATAAGAACTCTATATAAATATTTAAAAATGCCTACGTGTTAACAAAATACCATAACATTGGATATTAAAGATATTCTTATAATTTAATGCTATTATTATTATTTGATATTCTTATAATTTTTTTTAAGATTTAAAACATTTATTGGGCATAAATATATTACATATACACTACAGATACAGTTAGGTATTACATATAGCATAGTATTTGCAAAATCTATACATTCAAATTGATATGGCAGTTTTAATACAATGTATATGAAATAGTCTAAAATTGACAATACAGGAAAACATATGATTATTTTTTTTTCTCCTAAAGTTGAAAAGTTTGGAATGTATGTCCAACAGTGAGGTAAAACATTTTGTCTTTCAATTTAAAGAATTGTGCAAGGATAACATTCAAACACATTCAATTATGCACTTTTCAATTTTGACAGGAATACTGAATTACTGTAGCCAACAAAACATGGCTAGAAAACGCCAACTTTTCAAGTTGATAAGAACAAGGCAGCTAATATGCAAAAAAAAAATTATAAAAAGTTTTCTTTTGAAACAATTTGATGACAAAGGGCATTTTGCTTCACATGACTGGAATTTCTTGTGCCAGGGAGGATGATATTCTTATAATTTTAATGCTATTATTATTTAGAGAAATCTGTATAATTCACTTTGTCATGTAGTACAAGAGCTACTAAGCAGGATTATATGAATGTTAACTTTTATTTATACATTTAAGTTTCATAATCACTCCTTTTAATCTGTGAAGATAGATAATGTATTTCATATTTTATGAATATCTGAGGAAAGTAAGAAAATAATCATTTGTAACTGAAGCCTTTTTTAGGAATGGGCCACTGATAATAACATCACCCCAGTCAGTCCTTTGTTGGTTTATAGTCTGCGTAGATGCTATGGAAGGAGATGGGGTGTGGTTTGAATTCCGGTTCTGCCATGTGCTGGCCTCCAGCTTCCTCTTCCCTGTAAGGAGAGGGAATGGTCCTGCACATACAAAGTTGTTAAAAATGGTTGCGATTGTATGTGTGAAGTGTCTGGTGTGGTCAGTCAGTCCTCAGGAAATGGGAGCTAATAGTGGTTGTATGACTAGAATAGAGTTTACCCACAGAACCTCAGATAATTTCCTTTCCATATGCAGAAGTTGATCTTACTAAAGTCTTAAATATGTGCTGAAAATATATCCCACATTCTCACTTTACGAGTTCCAGGAACATGGTTGAACCAGCTACCATTTTTTTTTTTTTTGTCTTTTGTCTGTTGTTGTTGTTGTTGCTGCTATTTCTTGGGCCGCTCCTGCGGCATATGGAGATTCCCAGGCTGGGGGTTGAATCGGAGCTGTAGCCACCGGCCTACGCCAGAGCCACAGCAGTGCGGGATCTGAGCCGCGTCTGCAACCTACACCACAGCTCACGGCAACGCCGGATCATTAGCCCACTGAGCAAGGGCAGGGACCGAACCCGCAACCTCATGGTTCCTAGTCGGATTCGTTAACCACTGCGCCACGACGGGAACTCCCCAGCTACCATATTGATCATGTCACTGTTCTCTTTATTTATTGGAAAATTCACTCTTTGGAAGAGCTGTATGGAAATTCTGAGTATGTTAGTTATAGTAATCCTTACTATATATAGTAATCCTTACTATAATTTACTAAGTACATTAAAGTGAAATGGTGCCACTTGAGACTGGACAAAAAGTGATGTCTCCCTGAAATAAGCCAGTTACAAGAAGACAGATGCTCTTTGATTCCACCTGTATGAGATACGTGGAGTATTCAGAGTGTGGTGGTGGTTGCCAGGGAGAGGGGAGAATAGGGAGTTACTGTTTAAGGCCTATCAAATTCCAGTTTTACAAGACAGAAAGGATGGCGAGAGGGGTGGATAGTGGTGATGGTCGTCCCATCGTTGAATGTATTTAAAACCACTCAACTGTATGCCTAACAGTGGGTACGATGGTGAATTTGATGTTTATGTGTTTTAACACAATTTTAAAAAGTAATGCCTTTATGATTAAGTGCTTTTTTCTTGAGTGGTTCTGTGCCGGTGAAGCACTGGAATGCTTTTTTCTTTTTCAGCCATGACACTTAAAACGTTAGATAAACACTGTGATAGAGCTGTCACTCAGCTTGGCTCCATGCTTTTTACCAGACAAGTTTCTGGAGCCAGGTAAGTACGTTTAAAAAAGGATTGGATTTATTTCGCTTTTCAAAATTAACTCTAATGAGGTAGTTTTCCTTAACAATAGTCCCCCACATACATTCTGAACTACACTTGAGAATTCATCGTGGAGGGAAAGAATAATTGGGTAGAGAATCTGTGTAAGGCTCTTACACATCCACCTGTGGTGTGTCAGATAGTCGCAGAAAGATATGAATCTGGTTTATTTTAATATACATACAGAAACAAAGTTCATTGCCCCTCTGTACAAATTTTTGTCTTTATTTTCCTTTGTTAGATGGTCTTCAGTGGTCACATTATGGTGTTGGAAATACAAGTCATCTTCATTACTAAGTTTAAGCAAAAATGTTTTTAAGGAAAAATTACCCTAAACTAAAAAAAAAACAAAAAGAAAAAACTATGCAGTTCTTAAGTACTACCTTTGAGAAGTATACTGTTTGCTTTTATATGTATACAGCTTGAAATGAATTTCATTTTTCATTTTATATCTGATAAGGTCAGAGAAAAATGAAAGGAAGTATCTTGCTCTACGTACCTTCTTTACATGCTTCTACTAAACAATTTTTGACAAGAGGTTAAAAGATTTCACATCAACAAACAATTTAAAAAAAAAAACCTTAGATTGCATTGTCAAATTATTGCTTGAGGTGGTATGTGGCAATTAATCAGTGGTTTGACTTAAAACTTTAAATATTCCATTAATGTGTGTATATGTGAAGTCAGCTTCCATATTTGGTATAAAAACAAATAATTTTCTTTTTACCTTTTTGAAGGTATAAAGGTGTTTATGACTCCTAGAGTTTGGGTGATATGCTATTAATGTAACTGGACATATTAAATTGGTAAACCTTTTCCCTTTCAGGGTTGTGCCTCTTGGGTCTGTGCAAACTGTGAGTGGCTACACTTTCAGAGGCTTTATGTCACATACAAATAATTACCCTTGTGCTTACCTCAATGCTGCATCAGCCATTGGAATGAAGATGCAGGATGTGGACTTGTTCATAAAGAGACTTGACAAGTGCTTAAAGACAGTAAGAAAAGAACAAGATGAAGAGAGCAAGGTATCTGGAGCTGACAATTATGACAAAACTGAAGATGTGGATATTGAAAACGTGGCTTTAAAACTAGATAATGTACTTCTTGACACATATCATGATTCTTGATCACATGTGAAGGGTTTCTTTTTGATAATTTGAAATAAATGATGAGGCTATAGTATAAGCTAGCAATTTAACTGTAAGACTTCAGATTTTTGAGTTGAGAATTTTGTGGAGAATATTGGTCAAGGAATAGAATGTGGTCTGAGCTAGCTATTGATGATGGTTACATTTTTTCTTCTTAGACCGCCTCAGCCATTACCATCCTTAACAGATTATAATATACAATTAGCATTTTTCTAATTGTTAAATATTTGCCAATTAAGCACTATGATTCAGATAATTCTTACTAATTTGATGGTAAAATTACACATTACCTCTAACTGTCTTTGAAATATGTAGACTGCTTCCTTTGACTGTTCTCTGTCATTCATAAATGGCTTATGTTTCTGACCACACAGAATTTAGAAGGATCTCTAATGCTATTAATTACTAGATCTTTGTTGGTGTATGTAAGTCACAGTAAGTCTTTAAAATGGACATTTCCCGGGAATGCAGAGTCAAGGTGTAAGCTTTAATTTCACTCAATAGCAATTCTTAACTGGGGATGCTTTGCTTATATCTAGGCAACATCTAGGGATCTTTTTGATTGTCAAAACTAGTGGGGTGCTGTTAACATCTAGTGAGTGGAGGCCAGAGGTGCTGTTCAACATCCTGCAATGGACAAGACAGCCTCCCCAAACAAAGATTTACCCAGCCCCACATCTCAGTAGTGCGAGGCTGAGAAACACTGCTCTAAAGTAAACTCCGCAAGGAAAGAGAAGTTTTCCATAGCAATTTTAGTCATTCAGTCATACTTCAAAGAAGATACCTTTATAAATTGTACCAACTATATAATAGCATACAGATTCTTAAGTGATAACTGAAGTTGCTGGTTCTAAACATGTAATTATAAATTGTTTATGTGGCGTGTGTGCATTTTTCCATTTGGGAAAGTGAAAACTTTATTCCAGTGTTTTTGCTTTAAGCAGTCTGTATATTCAGGTGTTTTGCACAGCCATCAAGAGTGGCTAACATGGGAATTCTGAGCAAATTTTTGCTGGGGAGGTAAAAATGATAAGTATGATGAACAGGTGTATTCCCTTCTCATTGCCCATATGCTTACTTTCTGAACCCAAAATTCCAGACGTACTGGCCATCACTATTATTTTTGTTGTTAATTTTAAGAAATAGATTGATGTCTCATAGCCTAAGGAATTAGTGAAGCTTCTGAAGGCACTGAACTGTCAAAGCTGTAATTCTCAAGACATGCTCTTGTGGAGCATTTATTCCTAAGAGCTGCTCTTGGATATAAAAAGTTCCGTGGACAAATATAATTTGGGCACTTTGCAGACCTGCCTATTGGGCCTATTAAAGGCACTAAGAATTCCTTCTAATCCAGTTTGAAAGTATCCTTATCCAAAGATGGAACCGGTTTTTTAAAAAATTAAATGCTTTTTGACATACCATTGAACATACTTTTGAAGACACTGCGGTGGAGAATGCCATCTTGATTTCTGGATTGTGTTTTTTTCTGTATTGATTTGGCATCGTGAACTGTGTTAAACGTCAGCTCAGACAGCTGCCACTCCCACAAGTAAGTTAGACTATTAGGCAGGAGCTTGGCAACCCTGGAAGTCTACCCTGTGGAGATAAAGTACTTAATTACAAATATGGTAAAGGTTACTTTTAGATTATTGTATCTTTGGGGTTCAGATACTTGAAGTATCTGGGGTTTTTAAACAGCTATATACTTTCAAAAAAAGTATATCCTGGGTTAAAAAGTCGTATAAGGTTTTTTATGTGAATTTGGGACTGAACTGTCGCACCGATAAAGCTGGAGTTGCTGTAGACCCTCTTGAGTCCGTGAAAGAGAAGGGAGGGCTTTTGCAGATGTAGACGCTGGCAGTGCAGCGTGGCCCACCAAGCACATCGGCCAAGACTGTTTGACAGAACAAGTGATTTGTATTGTGCGATCACCACTTAGCTTAAGAGAGGCCAGAGCCAAGAGACTGGCAAATGTTTTCTCATCTGTAGTGTATCAGCAGTTCTTGGGTTTCAGCTGCTGAATAGATAATGATTCTAATTGAAGATAAATTACATGAACCCACATGTGAGTGAGTGATATGTTATAACATTTCATTCCTGGTGCATAAAATCAGCTGCAGTTTTTAATTATCAGCGCTTTCTTTTAAGAGGTTTTGGAATTCCAGTTCTGTTCCTACTGGTTTAAATTTAACCTTGAGGTCATAGAAGAAAGAGAATTTCTGAGGAGATGTTGTGGGTTCTGCATATTTAGACTTTCCTTTGTCCCTATCCCAGTGTCTTTTGACTTGCTGTCTCTCATTTCCACATAGCAGTATAAAAAAGTCTGTGCGTACAGTTCCTTAACTTGCTAGCGACGATTGGTAAGCCTCCTGATGGCCTTAGTTGTCCCCTCACTGTGGTCGAGGGGCAGCAGATGATGTCTTTTGCAGTCACTCCCTGAGATGACCTCTTCTGTATGATCCAGCTGCCTTTCTTCAGACCATCAGGTAGCATTGTGAAGTTTGGTTTTTAAAGTCATTGGGCTGTGGTAGTCTGTCCAAAAAAGAAAGCTGAAGAACGTGAAATAGTCTTTAGGTCCCTACCCCCAACGAGTTACTGATACACACAGCAGGGAAAGGTATTTTAAATCCGATTCTCAATTTGGCTCTTAATTTCTCTGCTGACAAATGCTCCCTCTACCAGAGAGTGATATGTGATACTGGCCTTAGGAACTCTGTGTTCAACTATAAATCTTTTTATTTAACTTTTTGCTTTAGTTGACAGCTTGACTGAATATGAATTATTGAATACAGTTGTGCTCAGCCAATAGGCACTTGATAAACAGAATGGTAAGTTTAAATACAAATACAAAATAAGTTTTTTCTAACACTTTGCCCTTTAACTACCATAAGAAGAACTGTCATTGAAGCCTAAGCTCCAGGATGTGCTTTTATTTTTACACTATATGGCTGTGATAGGTTTTAGTGAAATTAAAATTAAACAGATAATTTTTTAGCCAGTGCTGTTTTTTTAATACTGAATTAGTAAGCCATTGTGAGCTAAATTCTTGTGTTCTTTTGTAGAAGAAAATAGCCGACCATTAACAATAGCAACAAAACCTGATGAGTCTCATTGATTATACACTCAGAAAATGTTTTGAATACTTATACATTTTGGTGCAAATAAAAGTTGGGTTTTCTGTCCCCCACTGTCTAAGATGTACTAATTTCCACCAAGCCTTAAACGGGTTTGTAATGGTTTGCATTCATGAAGCTGACCGTATTTTGTAACTAAGTTTGTATACACAGAAGTGTGATCATTTCAGAAGTTTGGTACCCTCTGAATGATTTGATAAAAACAATTGAATGTACAGTTAACAGTAAACAGCATTCCTGTAAACAGTTTTTGTCCTTGCCCTTCACATTGTGCTGATCATTTGTTACTTACAGCCACCCTTACTGTGCAGGTCTAAGACTTAGCCACTGCATCTTTTTGTGCCTTCCTTTGACTTTCTTTTTGGCCATTAGCACAGGTACCCATATAAGATGCTGAGGTCAAGGCTAATGAATATGTCTTTATAGTATCTCACCTAATGTTCTACAATTCAGTCTGAGGCCTTAAGCAAAATCTGAAAATGTTTATATGGCCTTGTTTTTATCAAGTTGTGTCAACTTGGACTTTTAGAGAAATGTGAAGAAAGTCTATATTTAAATGTATAATTGTGGAGGATTTTAGCTCTTAGAATTGAAACCGATGTCAGCCTGCTAACCTATATGTTTTATCAAAAGAAAGAGATGCTTCCAAAAATATTTTTGGTGTAGGGTATTTAAAAATAAAGCTGAATTGTGTAATTTATTATGTGAAATAAATTTGTAATGAATCATTGACAGTACATTGTTATTTTACCTAATGATTGCTGCAGATAGTCTGAAGGTACAGATAACTAACATTAAATTGTCCATTTTTTGATTCCATCATCAGTATCAACTTGCTCAGAAATCAGCAAGAAAAGGTGTACTTTATGAGAATCATGAGTCATGGGAGCAGAGGCTGTAATATTTAAAAGAAAAAAAAGCCAGAATTCTGTTGTGGCACAGTCAGAAACAAATCTCACTCGTATTCATAAGGATGCAGGTTCCATCCCTGGCCTTGTTCAGTGCGTGAAGGAGCTAGGGTTGCCATGAGCTGTGATGTAGGTCGCAGACGTGGCTCAGATCCTGTGTGGCTGTGGTGCAGGCCGGCAGCTGTAGCTCTCATCGCCCCTAGCCTGGGAGCTTCCATATGTCACAGGTGCAGCCCTAAAAAGAAAAAAAAGAAAAAAAAAAAAAAGAATTTATTGACTATAGAAAGTTGGGGGCTTAGAGATATTTAATCTTTTCTAAAAGAAACACCTTAATTACAAATATCATTTCCTTCCGTAGCAGATTTCAGTTTTAAATTGTACTGTTTGAATTTCGCAGGTAGTTCTCATTTGATTTGGAATTAGATCTTTGCACTGAAACTTACCCTGTGAATTCACATATTTAACCTCTTCTGAATCTCAGTCTCATATGTGAAATAAGTACAATCTTAGAAGATTGAGGGTTAAATGCGGTAATACATAAAGTGACTAAGTCAGTGCCTAAAACATAATACCTGCTGCTAATAACTGCTGTAATGTTCTGCACAAAGCTGTAATGTACCAGTTTATATTAGATTTAAATTAAATTCTAAAAATTAAATTTATTCATTAGTGTATTAGTAGAATTTTTTGAGAGGGAGTCATCAATGAATTTTGTTCAGCTCAGTGGATGTTAAAAAAGTTTGTTGTTGATTTGAGATGACCATCTTTTTTTTTTTTCTTTTTCCACAGTTTTTCTGTTTTGATTTCTGCGAGTTTCTCGCTGCTTTGTGTTTACATCTGAGAATTTTTTAAAAGAAATAACTCATAGTGCATGAACTATTTTATGTACTTGAAATTTCAGATCACAACCCAGCAAAGCTATACAGAGAAAGTTCATTCACTGTGACTTCCACGTCAGTTAGTTGTATTGCCTGGCCAAAGTTTTTGGTATAGTCAGCAGACCTACAAGCACAGCAGTTTATTATATTTAGTCCTATCCTTAAATGCCTGTGTAGTGGAATGACTGATCATGGCTCCCAAACTTACATCTTCAGCAGACTCTTTCCCGAGCTCCACACCTTGAGATTATCTTTTTTTTTTTCCTACACACAAATACATATATGTTCTTCATATTATTATGATTTATCTCAGGATATAGAATATAATTCTCTGTGCTATACAGTGGGTGGGAACTTGTTGTTTATCCAGCACATATATAATACTTTGCCTCTGCTAATCCCAAACTCCCAGTCCTTCCCTCCCCTACATACCCTCCCCCTTGTCAACTACACATCTGTTCTCTACATCTGTGAATCTTTTTTTCATAGATATGTTGATATTTGTCATATTTTAGATTCCACTGATATGTAGTATCATGGTATTTCTCTTTGTCTTTCTTACTTACTTAGTGTGATAATGTCTAGGTCCATCGATGTTGCTGCAAATGCCATTATTTCATTCTTTTTAATGGCTGAGTAATATTCCATAATTATCTTCTTGTCCTCTCTTTCTCACTTCCCACATCTAACCCATCAAGAAATCATGTTAGATCTACCTTAAAGTGTTACCTAGAATGAAACTGTTTCTCACCTCCTCCCATGCTACCCCTGTCCACACCCTCCTCCCCCCCAAATTCCCCTGCTCTCTACTCATACCCCATTGCAGTCCGTTTTCGATGCAACAGCCAGGGTGATCATGTTAACATGTATCACAATCCCTTATCTGCTCTAACTCTTGTAGTGACTCCTCTTATCCCTGAGAATAAGCCAGAATCCTTGCTGTGTCCCCAGTGGTCCTACAGCATCTGGCCATTCTACTCCCACCCCCTTCATCTTCCCGACTCTTCCGACTCTTTATCCTTTCCCCATCCACCCAAACTGGCCATCTTGCTGTTCCTCGAACACTCTTGGTGCCATTGCCTCAGAGCCTCCAGTCCAGCTATTTTCCTCTGCTTGGGAACATCTCAACCCAGATGCTTGGCTGATTCCCCTCCTTTATGCTTTTTTTTTCTTTTTTTTTTTTTCCCCCAGGCCTGGACCTCCTTTATGCTTTTAATCCAAGTTTCCCTCTCCAGTGAGGTCTGCCTGGATGACCGTTTTTAATACTGGTAGTTATCTCCTCTGTTTTATTTAAAATTTTTCTTAAAAGTGAAAGTGGAGCCTCGGTATTACTGTGTCTGA
Source organism: Phacochoerus africanus (assembly GCF_016906955.1). Classification (NCBI taxonomy): domain Eukaryota; kingdom Metazoa; phylum Chordata; class Mammalia; order Artiodactyla; family Suidae; genus Phacochoerus; species Phacochoerus africanus. Next base: position 19,021,308 of record NC_062553.1, on the reverse strand, counting down.
AAATCACATGGGGTTCTTGTTAAAATGCAGATTTGAATTCCATCAACCTGGGGTGAGGCTGGTGTTTCCAGCAAACCCAGGTGACACTGATGCTGTTGGCCCATGGACCGCAGTGAAGGGCGAAGGTCTAGCTGACTGTGTAACTTATGTATTTTATTATGTTCATTTGTTCTCACTCCCTCTGGCTAGAACATAAGCTCCTACAGAGCAAGATCTTTGTCCCCTCACATATCCCAAGTACCTAAACACCATCTGGCACATAATAGACACATATTTGTCATATGAATGATTCAGTAGGTGTTATTAAATATAAAAACTATGGATGAAATCCCATCATGTCTGATTGACTCTATTCAGTGGTTTTCTATTGCTTCTAGTCCAAAGCTCCAAATATCCTACTTGATGTGGCAGACACAAAGAGGTCATGCTTTGATCTTCTGTCAAGAAAAGACTTGCTGGAGTTCCCATTGTGGCCCAGTGGGTTAAGATCCTGACTGGTATCCATGAGAATGTGGGTTCGATCCCTAGCCTCACTCAGTCGGTTAAGGATCTGGCGTTACTGCAAGTTGTGGCGTAGGTCACAGATGTGGTTCAGATCTGGCATTGCTGTGGCTGTGGCATGGGCCGGCAGCTGCAGCTCTAATTTAACCCCTAGCTTGGGAACTTCCATATGCCACAGCTACAGCCGTGAAAAAGAAAAGGAAAAAAAAAAATAGACTTGCCGCCTGGCTGCAAGAGTGTACTCAGCTGACAACCTCCCATCTGTTTGCTCCCTCAAGGTTAGCTCAAACCTCAGTTTTTGAGTGAGGAACAATTCTAAGGTGTTGGGGTCTGGCTCTTTCCACCCAATTCAGGATGCCTCTATAACAGCCAGTCTTTGCCTCAAAGCCCGCCACAGGGCTGAACATTGTGGGGTCTGCATTATAGTCCAGTGCATCACCCACCCTGACCTGCTTCCTTTTCCTCCACAAACGTTATTCCCTCATAAACCTTGTGTACCCTTGACCTTGGCTCAGCATCTGTTTCCTGGAGAATCCAGCCTCGCCTGTGGCTTAAAAGGTGGGCCTCACTCCCCACCTACCTTTCCAGTCTCCTTCATCACCCACCCCTCTTGCTCCAAACAGACCTACCAAACCCCAGAGTGCACCCATTTACTACTATTTAAATGATACCATTCCAACTTAGAATTGCTCGTTAGCCTAATAAAACTTTGTTGGTCATCAGTTACTATTATGTGGTTTTAGTTTGGCATCGAATTTTTAGCTGTTTTATAATGTAAAAATACCAGTTACCACTTTAAAGTATTTGGCAAGACGTAATGATTTAGCACACCTTTGATTAGTGGTCTACATACGGAGAAGGAGTAAATCTCTTGGTGAACCTTCAGGACGAGTTTCCGTTCAAGGTTTTACAACATGACCTAATTAAAGGGCCAGACTGCCATCGGGTTGAGTCACATTGCACATGTTCCTTTTGACTCTTCTGTAAAATGGGCCTAACCTTGTAAAAAGTAGAAATAAAGATCAAATTAAATCATGTTTGTAAAATACACAGCAAGGAGTTGGGTAAACAGCAGGTGCTCTGATAGTAGCTATTATTATGTAGCAGTTAACGACAATAACAAAAAAAACTGGGAAAGATCTGCAATGAAATAGCACCAGAAATGGTCTTTTTTCGTTGTTGTTGTTTTTTGTTTTTTAGGGCCCCACTCAAGGCATATGGAAGTTCCCAGGCTAGGAGTCAAATCGGAGCTACAGCCACCAGCCTACACCACAGCCACAGCAACACTGGATCTGAGCCACATCTTCGACCTACACCGCAGCTCACGGCAATGCCAGATTCCCACTAAGATGTCGCAGACATGTTTCTTTGAAAACCTTCTTTACTGTATCCCGTCTTCTCGCCTTACTTTATCCCATCTTCCTGCTTGAAAAAGTCACAGTGCTAGTAAATGACTTAAGCTTAAGAACTGTTATGTGCCTAGAAGTGAGAGTAAGAGCTTAACCTTTTACCAGCTAAGTGGCTTTTAAAATAGTAAAAGAACTTATATAATAGTAAACAAACCCTATATCATCCACCCATAGCCACTCCTCACTTGATCTCATCTGAAGAGCACAATAAAAGCAGTGTGGTTTCTTGAGGCAGGGCCCTTGGTCCCTGAGACCTCGAGTCCCCTGGTTCCCACCTTTGCTTAAGATATATGTCTCTGTGTCTTGTTTTATGTTAACTTTTTCCTTAAGTTCCACAGCACCCGTTCTTTAGCCCCATCCTGCTGAGCTGGCCTCGGCACTAAGTGAGGCCAGGGATGGAACCCAAGTCTTCTTGAATCTTAGTCGGGTTTGTTTCTACTAAACCATGACGGGAACTCCCAGAAACAGTCTCTTTAAAATGTAGATGTGTTTGTTGGCCGGGTCTTTATTACATCCTATTAGGTCAGATAACAGAAAATTGATACTGGAACTGGACTCAGAGCTCTTGGTTCTAGTGGCCTTTCTCCTCTTGGGCCCCTCCCTCCCTCCTCTCGCCTTTGACCTTTTTTTGCCAGCTTTGGTCTCATTTCCTTGCCTTGGGTCTTTTTTTCTCCTGTTAAAATGCAGATACATCAAGAAATAGATCACTACTCTTTATCCTTCTCAGCTCGTGACATGTTGGTTTGGATGAGTTTATCAGATGTTTCTGTAAGAGTGGGCTAGTAAAAAAATAGAAAATTTCAAATATAGACGAAAGTAGAGAGAACCATATAATGAGGCCCAGTATTATTCATCACGCAGCTTTGACACTTCTCACGTTCACTTTTGTTTCACCTGCACCACTCTGTTATTTTAAAGCCAATCTCAGGCCTTTCAAGGTGTAGCTCACATTTCAATATGTATCTCTGACAATAATCTTGATAGCAAATATGCTGTCATTGTTCATTTCTCTAATTTTCTTTTTACATTTGAGTCATGATCCAAATAAGATCCCTAAGGGTAGATTTTAGTGGAAAAGGAAGAAGAGGCGAGAAACAGGTGGCTTGAGGAACCGGAGGAAATTAGACAAGCGCCGAGATGGGGGATTCACAGGGCCCGAGGTGGTGCTTTTCTAACAGCTTTCCCATGGATTCGTAATACTGGGTTCATGGAGGGTGTTCCTACTCCGAATGGGCTCCGAAAGATGATCCAGGATGCTAGAGAAATTCCCTTTTGACCTGCTTCATAAGAAATCATAAGAAATGGACTTCAGTCCACACTCTGGTGTAAATTCAGTTTCAATGCCCATGTCCTTAACTAGGCTCAGAACCCAAATTCAATTAGGCCTAGAAGGCGGTGTGGGTGATCGTTCTAGCTGTAGAGAGGGAACCCTTATTCCAAATAAATGTACTGATGGCTAGTTGAGCCATTGTGTTGGGCTCTAGCCAGCCAGGCTCAATGAGCAGCAAAGTACCACCTCAGAATCCATTTTCAGAGGAAAAAGGAGGCAGACAGGGCTGCTAGGATAAATCAGAGGAATTGAGTCTGATGCTCGGATGGGAAGAAGGCCTGATGTGTCGCATGGACCACATTAGAGAGACAGGAACTTTTAAGAAGTACGCAGAGCTTTTGACCAGGTAAAAACTGAGGGAGTGTTTTTCCACACTCCCTGATCCAAAAAATTTGTTCATGGGCAACGAATAAGTCCTTCACACCATAAAGGTAGAAGGTACTTTTAGTTAGAAAGCTGTCCAGCACCCCCCAAGCCCCACCCCCTTAACACAAACAAAAAAATGGAACAGAACAAAAGCAAAACCTCTCCTTGCAGAAGTTAACCCAGCAATGTGAGCTCCCAAACTCTTAGGAAACAAATCGGTCTTAGGAAGCGCCCCCTTTTAAGCTTCCCCAGTAAGAAAGCAGCTTTCGAGAATGACCAAGTACCCGAAGTCACACAGCTAATTAAGGTCGGAACCAAGGCAGATCTTGGAGGCTAGAGCCATCAACAGGCCCAGGACAGGGCGGAGGCAGCTGTGAAGGAGGTGAAGAAACCCTTTGCAAGATAAACAGTTGATCCAGAAAACATTTTCACAGCCTTGGGGTAAATTTTCCTTTGTTCCCCTATAAAATGCATCAATTTCTCTTTGTGCCTTCAATTTCCCAAGCCTGACCTTACCATGTCCAGTTTATGCCCTATTTCTCATTGTCTGGTGGCTTGAAACCTTCCTGGGTGAAAGTGGGTGGGTGGCGGTGATGGCGTGTGGGCATTAGGAGCCTTTTTGCACATGACTCATCCTAACTTTTCTTGAAAGCCAGTAACACCCCCCCCCCAAAAAAAAACCACGACTCTTTACTGTTAATCTGCTAATTTTAAGCAAATGAACCTTTCAACATTAGGGATTTAACATTTTTGTTTGCATTTATGAGCATTGTCTATTTTCCATTTATTCCCATCTATTTGCAATGTGTATTTGGGGGCCAACTTGGTTTATGCTGCTCCCCAGGAAAAAAAAGAGAAAAAGCCCACAACCAAGCAAACTGCTTCTATAGCCATCCCCACGGAGCCCAGTGCTTCCTAGGCATGAAATTGACTGACACACACAAAGGCAGCAGGTGCAGGGCCACATGCCACTTGCCGCCTTTTTTTTAGTGTGTGCTTATAATCAGTAAATGGCTGTGGCTGTTTAAACCGTTCCCTAATACTGATGGAGAGCGGATGCCATTATAACTTGAACTTGTATTGCCACGCAGATGGTGGAAATAAACATTCAATTCTGCACACAGTTTTGTTTGCCTCGCACTTTTAAAAGATGGGCTGAGCATCAGGCATCCACGGTGCCAACAGGGGCACTTGGGCAGGCGGGGGTGCAGGAGAGCAGGGTTGCTGTTGGGTTCCAGGGTGGCTTTGGGGTTGAGAGCCCCCAAGACAGCAGGTTTCCTGTAAGTGGGAAAGGGTTCATTGCAGCGGTGGACCCCACCCAGAATTACCAGGCAACAGCTCCAAACACCCCTTCTCACTCGAGATGTGCCTCACACCCTGGCCCTTGTCTATGACAAAGCTATTCCAGGGTGGAGGCAGGGAGGGAATGGGATGGACTGGGAGTTTGGAGTTAGTAGGTGCAAACTATTGCATTTAGAAAACAAGATCCCTCGGAGTTCCCATCGTGGCTCAGTGGTTAATGAATCCGACTAGGAACCATGAGATTGCAGGTTCGATCTCTGGCCTTGCTCAGTGGGTTAAGGATCCGGCGTTACCATGAGCTGTGGTGTGGGTCACAGACGTGGCTCAGATCCCGCCTTGCTGTGGCTCTGGTGTAGGCCAGGGGCTATGGCTCCGATTGGACCCCTAGCCTGGGAATCTCCATATGCCGTGGGTGCGGCCCTAGAAAAGACCAAAAAAAAAAAAAGAAGAAGATCTTACCGTGTAGCACAGGGAATTATATCCAATCTGAGATAGGCCCTGATGGGAAAGAATATCAGAAAGAATGTGTGTATATGCATAACTGAGTCACTTTGCTGGATAGCAGAAATTGGCACAATGCTGTAAATTAACTATAATAACAATAATAAAGCTATTCCATGCTTTGGGAACTCTCGCTGTACCTTCCCCTCCACTTTCACTTTCTTAGACATCTTGTAAAATAGGGCTGGTTCAGTACAGTGGTGACAGCACCGCACCAGATTCAATTTCACCCTCTGAGCCTCCCCTCGTGGCCCCTCAGATCGTCTTCCTCTGGGGATCATGGATCTACTTACTATATTTCCCCCCTCCGCACATTGGAGGACCTTCCTGAGGTTTTAGTTGATCCAATGATCAACTAACTGTTCACCCTATGGAAATACCCCATAGGGTTTAATGGTAGCCTGGTCCGGAAATAAATATTTAAACCAATGTCTTAACAAGTTTGGAATAAACACAGAAATGAATCTCTGCCATCTCTAGCACATCGGTGAGCAGAAAGAACAGGGCGGATGTGGGGACAGGTGCGTATTCCTCGCACTTTGAGGTCCCCCAAGGAAGAAGCCCACTCCTTGGGAAGCAGCCAAACCGGGAAAGGCCAGCAAGGCCATTTCTCTGGGGCAGAATCACTGGCCCCAGACAGGCATGCTTGACGGGTGAGTCCTCCCTGCAGGGCCAAAGACACCGCTAGTTTGGCGAGGGGCACAGGGCTTCTGCCAAAGGCCATTTCTAGCAGGTTTGGTCTCTTACATGAATGAGTCATGCAAAAGCAAGGCAGAACTCCACCCTCTCCCAAACCGGCTTCTTTTCCTCATGCCAGACCTCCTTCCTCAGAATCAAAGACGGCGGGAATCTCCCCATTTCTATAGAGGGCTTTCCAATTGCAAAATGCTGTCACATACATTATCTCGTTTTCATTGTCAGTCAGTCTGTGGAGCTGGGCAGAGCCTGGGGATGATGTGTATTTTTCAGTGAAGCCCCAGAGAGGTTGGGTGACTTAGATGGCTTGTCTGGCCTTATTCCGAGGGGTAGGAGTGTCTGGAAACCCTGGGGCCCAGCGGTCTGATGCCGGCCTTGGAGCTTCCTTGGAAACTGGAACAAGGGTTAAGATCCTGTTGGGTCTTTAGAGCAGGGATAGGCAAACCTTTCCTGTAAAGGGCCAGGTAGTAAATATTTTAGGCTTTGTGAGCCATGCAGCCGCCGCGGCAGCTACTCGAAAGCAGCGGCAGACAGTATGTAAATGAAGGGGCCTGGCTGTGTTCCATGAACACTTTATTTATGGACAGTGAAATTTGAATTTCATATAATTTTTATGAGTTGCGGAATATTCAGCTTCTGATTTTTTTTTTCAGTCATTTAAAAGTGTGAAAACTATTCTTAGCTCATGAGCCACACAAAAATAGGAGGCTGGTTGGGTTTGGCTTGTGGGCCAGGGTGTGCTGACCCTCTTTTAGAGCTGGTTCTGCCTTTTATGAAGCATGCGATTTGGGGCAGATCACCGAGATGAGCCTTAGTGACCTCAGGGACAAGATGGGAAAAGGCACAATGAGGTCCACCCGCAGGGACCGGAGGATGCAATGCCATCATCGTGGAGTGTTTGGTGTGTCTCTTACATGGTTAGCCCTCAGTAGGTGGGACATGGCATGATTCAATGATGCAAAACTCCAGGGACTCATCTGTCCTCCCAAAACACACCAGTAGGGGATTCTGTTCTCTTTCAAACAACCCCAGCCTTTTCTGCACCTCTTCTCATGAAAAGTTGTGTATTGAAGGGAAATCCAGAAATGCCCACAGGACAGAACTACTTTTTTTCCTAAGCCGAAGATAAGCCTTTACAAAAAAATAACTCCTAGTCACAAGAAAGGCCCCAACGAAATGAAAACAGGCTGCACGTTTGGTTGGCTGACACAAAATCAGCATAAGGATCTTCTGCTTTCCAGCCTCAGTTTCTTCATCTGTAAAATGGAAAAATAACAATGGTCTCTACTTCATAGGATGGGGAAGATGAGATAGGGTAATAGGTGTCAGGTGCACAGCACCGGTCAGCCGTCTTCCAGAGCAGGTGAAGAATTCTCCGTTCTGCACCTCACCGGCGCCCCCTCCAGGCTAGGGTTCTGAAGAGAACTGTGTTGGTGTTGATTGGGGGGCGGGGGCTATGCACATTTTGTTTTTATTTATTTATTTTTTTAATTTGCTTTTTAGGGCCGCACTCTTGGCATATAGAGGTTCCCAGGCTAGGGGTTGAATCAGAGATGGAGCTGCCAGTCTACACCACAGCCACAGCAATGCCAGATCCGAGCCATGTCTGACCTACGCCACAGCTCTAAGGTAACACTGGATCCCCAACCTACTAAGCGAGGCCAGGGATCGAACCCTCATCCTCACGGATACCAGTCAGATTCACTTCCGCTGCGCCACGACGGAAAGTGCCAGATGTGCACCTTTTATGCCTGAGCACTAAGGAGACTGAGATCTTGGGAAGCCCTTTGCTCCTGGCACCCAGAGGATTCAGCTCCAAGCCTGGGGTTGTGGTCTGTGGGGCTCCAGCATCACCACGGGAGGCTGGGAGGGCAGAGGGCCAAAGGCGTCTGCAAGCACAGAGAGCAGCTGAGGAGGAAAATGTCCCGAGTCTGTCTGCTCAGCATGTGCCAACCTGGCCTAGATTTGCCCAAATCTGGCTCCCTGCTCTCCCCGTTCAGAAGCAGAAGCTTGTGACTTGGCACCTGCTTCTGGAATCCTCCTTAGACCAACCTTCTCCACCCGGGAGGCAGGGAGGTGTGGAGGTGAGAGCAGGGCTCCTGGGATCCAAGAGGCTGAGTAGGATGTCTGACTCCTGGGCCTGAAATTCTCCACTTGTCATCTGGCGCCTCTGCCCCCTCCACCACCCCCAGACTGCTGACACTGGCACTGACCATGCTGCAAGGTCCATTTTGCATCCTGGGTGGCAGCTGGTGCGAACCACTGGTAAGCAAGCAGATGAAGTCCTGGGAGGTGCAAATGAGGAAGGTCAGCCCTGTCCTTGGCTGCCCAGGGACAGCCTCATTGTCAGCCAGTCATCCCTTCCCGGCTCGGGGGCTGCTCTGGCAGGGATGCGGGGCCTGCCTGTGAAGTGAGCGGGGCAATGCCACAGGTTGAAGAGGGGCTGCTTCTGCCTGGCGCCTCCCTCTCACCTGAGCCAGCCTTCCACCTTCAGACTCTCAATCCGTCAGGCAGTGGTCACAGCCTTGTATAGGTAGGACCTGCGCATATTACAGGTCAACTGGCTTTCAGTTCAGTGGGACTCCCCAGGGCTCAGGTGGAAAGGGCTGAGGCCCCTGAACCATTTATCTGTCTGATCGAAAATTACTGAGCACTGCTAGCTTCTTCTCAATAGTGCCACCTCTCCCTTAGGACCCTGACTTTTACCAGGAATAATGGCACTGTGGATTAAATTTCCAAAGGATTAAATTTCCCAGCGTGCCTTGGAGTTAGCTGTAACCACCTTGTAAGATCAGGCCAGTGAGATGAAAGCTGAGTTATTGTGTGGGACTGCTGGAAGCCCATGTTTGGGCTTCCTTGTTCTTAATGCAGAATTCAGTTGTGATGGCTGGAGCTCAAGCAACCTTCTTGGACCATGAAGCAGACACACTAAGCCTAGTAGAATAACTAAGTGGAAGGAGTTTGGGCCGCTGACAATGATAGTGCCACAAAATTTTCCCTAGGCTGCATACCTACCTGCCTCATGAAAGGCAGATAAACTGCTACCTTTCAAAACAACTATTGTCATGAGTGCATTTGTTACATACGGCCAAAACCAATCTAAACTGATACATGACCCTGCTGTGTGCCTGGTACTCTTTCAGCTGGTGGGGCCATAGCAGTGAGGATGGTACACGTGGTGCCTGCTCTGGCCTGCCCTATACCCTCACATGCTAGAGGAGAGAGAACCACAAATGAGGAAACACAATAATTCCAGGAAATTATCAGTGCTATGAAGTAAAGAAACTAAGGTAGTATTGAGTGAGACATGGTTCTAGGCCTGTCATGGGTATTAGCCAATTTAATTTTCATGTCAGTTCTATGAGGTAGGAGCTAGTATTAATCGCTTTGCACGGCGGCCTGTGTAAGGACACACAGCCAGTGAGTGGACCAAACAGCATGCGAATCCCAGCACTTAGGCTCCAGAGCCCACCCTTTAACGGCGGGCTCTACTTCCCCAACCACGCCCCTCTGACAGGCTAAAGAGAGAAAGCCACTCAGCTGGCATTGATCCCTCCGATTCCCACCCAGTGGTCTTTCTATCAATGCTGTGCCTTTTCAGCAAGACGGTTCTGGGCTGTGAGACTTCCTAGGAGCCAGTGTCCTTAGGGTACCAGCTGATAGCTGCATGACTTTTCTGATCTGAGTCATGCTGTCTCTCTTCCGTTGTATTTTATTGGGTCCGGGTGAGACACAAATACTGGCCCAGCTCCAGGGGAAGGGGACACAGACCTCTAGCTTTCTATATAGGTGTGTCATAGAATTTGTAGTAGACACACTTAAAACCAGTGCACATATCAAGAAGGCATAACTTTCTAAAGATACGAGTGTCACAGAACTTGTAGACATGTTCAAAACTCCCATACATATCAATGAAGCATGGCTCAGTAATGGTTGCTCTGGTTGCAAAGCTCCCTAGGAAGAGAGTAGAGCACAGATGTGATGACTGGAGCTCAAGCAGCCATCTTGAGCCGTGAAGACTCCACAGAGCAACACCAGGAGCCAAGAGCACAGCACTGATGATAGGGACCATGGACAGTCAGTCTTTCCAGATCTAAACTAACGTGGCTGGATTCTGGCATCTAGGAAGTTGAAGAGGCCTAGACATTAATTCCAATGAGCACTGCTGGCTGAGCTCCTGAGGGTCCTGTGAGCCACCACCCTATGAATACCAGCAGACCTGGGAAGAACTGAGGCGCTGTGTCCAGTTTAGATGTGCGTAGGCACAGGGGAGTGTCCACATCAGGGCAGGACCACCCTTGAAGGTCTGACCCGTCCCCAGATAAGCCAGATCTTTATAGATGAGCTGGTGGCAAAATCAGTGGACTATTGTGACCTTCCAACATCTTAGAAGAGGTAGATTTGAGATCAACCAGCTTTTCTGGAATCAGGACAATCTTCTAAGAGGAGTCCCTGGAGGGACCCCAAACCTGTGGAACTGCCTCGGGTTTGAGGAGTATGGACCAGTGTAAGAGAAGCTTGGGGTCTTGCACCCCTACTTCTCTCATATCACCTAGGAGACAGTGGGCCCCTGGTCCCAAGAAGTATCACTAGATGGTTCACTGGAATAGCAAACAGAAGAATGAATTGATATCATCATATATTATATCAAAACCTTATCATATGCTGTCTGGTTTAATCTTCACAACAGCAGTCAAGAGACCATCATTATCCCCCTTTTACAGAGAGGAATGCTGACATTCAGAAAGATGTAAGTCACATGCCAAAGGTCACAGCAAGTGGCAAGGGCAGGATGCAAAGCCAGACCTGCCTGGATTTGAGCCTCGCTTTTCTTCCTCTGCCCTATTCCAACCCTCACACCTTGGTGAGATGGAGGGAAAATCAGGCTTGGACAAGCTTCGGGATCCTTGAGTGACAGCAGATACAGCTCAGCAACTGCCTCAAGTCCTTCGAGAGTAAGCTCGCCCAGGTTCAAGGACACATCCCACAGGAGGGGGGCATTCTCGCACTCAGCAAGTCCTAGGGGTTGCCCCCCGGAGGCCCTACCTGGGTTCCCCCCAGACACAGCGCAGACCATCTGCAGCTCAGGACAGCTGGGCTCTGGGCGGTGGCAGAGATGCCTGGTGAACTCTCCCCAGGAAAGGAGTCTGGAATTAAGGAAAGATTTGTTTCGATAAGACATCTCTCCCTGCCTCTCATTCTGCAGCTGGCTTTGACCGAGAACAAAGCACCATCTTTTCATACTTGGAACAAATGGTTTGTCCCATCAGTTTCTTGGGAACCCCCCACCCCAACCTCACCCTGGCTGTGACCTGAGAGGGGGGAAGTCTCTCTGCCTGACACTTCCCTTCCTGGAAGGGCGAAGCGTGAGCAGAGACTCGCATCTCAGCTTGGCTTGGCTCCATTTCACAGCCACACCCCGTTACCCTTGCCCCCACCTCCCAACCCCCAAAAACCTAAAGTTGAAAAAAAATCTGGCCTGAACTCTGCAGGTTTTTTTTTTTTTTCCACCGTCATTGATCCTGCTTTGTGTGACTAGTCAACTATTTTTGCTGCAGGAATATCAGTATGTCTTGGTACAGGCCGCTGCCCCATGGTACGTTTCTTAGGTCCCCAATTCCCAGTCCATCTTTCCAGCCCCCGAGTTGCAGTTGTGTTTTTCTTAAGTCCTCCCCCCTCCCCACAACCCCATAGTGAAATGTTTCATCCAAATTCAGCTGAATTATCATTTCCTGTTTCAGTCCTACCGAAATTCCTGTGACCCTCTTGCTGTTGGAAGAAGGAATGAATTTAGTTGGTCAATTATTATTCTTTTCTACTCTTGTTCTTTAAAAAAAATATATATATATATTTTTGCTTAATATGAACTGGGTGCCAAGCAGTGTGCCAGAAATGAAGGACTCCTGGGCTCATAAAATCAGAAGGAACCTGGAGATTTTTTAGAACAAGTTCAAAAGACGTTTTCCTGATAATGTTGCGAGTTGCAGAGGCAGTTTAATGAAAGCCCGTGCCATACAGCCATCCTCAGAAGGTTTGCAAGCTTCCTTACCCTTTGTGCTGGGGTTTTACTTTTGAGATAAAAGCTGATCTCATGGGAGAGGCCATAAAGGCAAAATTGCAGTCCAGGCATTTTTTTTTTTTTTTTTAAGAAGAATGTTCAGAAAGAACTCCTGAATGGTTACATTTGGCCAACCTTGGGAAAAAAGCAAACAAGCTCCAACCTCCCCCTTCCCTCCCTCCCGCCACCCCAACAACTCAAAAGTGCAATAGTCCCCAGAAAGGGAGAGCAGGCCCGGGCCTGTCCCAGCCAGCCCACCCCTTTCCTGGCCCTCACTGCGGTATGTGTGTGGTGGCCCAGCTGCGTATACTGCTCCCTGCACGTCGCAGGGACATTTGTGGTTGTAAGTGGACTGGAACAGAACCTGGATCATGGCCGTGGCAAAGCCAGAAGCTAACATCCCTGAGCGCTTCCCACGGCAGCTGCTTTTTGTACCTCATAGTCCTATAAAGCGTGTTTTCTAAAAATGGCAGGCCTGGGAGTTCCCATCGTGGGGCAGTGGTTAATGAATCTGACTAGGAACCGTGAGGTTGCAGGTTCGATCCCTGGCCTTGCTCAGTGGGTTAAGGATCCGGCCTTGCCATGAGCTGTGGTGTAGGTCGCAGATGTGGCTCGGATCTGGAGTTGCTGTGTCTGTGGCATAGGCTGGCAGCTACTGCTCCGATTAGACCCCTAGCCTGGGAACCTCCATATGCCATGGGAGTGGCCCTAGAAAAGGCAAAAAGACCAAAAAAAAAAAAAAAAAGGCAGGCCAGGCTTACAAAGGGGAGGAGCAGCCGCTTCTCCCCTAGCTCACCCCCCGCCCCGCCCCCACTCACTTGCTCAGATCTCATTCAGGGGCTGACTGGATCACTGGATCGATTGTGTCATCCACATGGAGAGGTTTAGTCAAGCTGAGGGTCACCTTGAGTTGCTGGGAGTTTGGGAGGTTGGGGTCACCTGTTCTGGGGCAAGGGGCCGCAAGGACTTTATAGAAGCAGCAACAGCATCCCCAGGGCCCCGGGCATCCTGGCTGCCCATTAGGAGTAAGTAGCATGGGGGCTTTGAAAAAATATTCACGCCCAGGAGACACTCCAGACGGAGTGACTCACAGCTCTAGGGGCTGGTTTGGATTTCTGGAACTTCTTCAAATCTTTGCAGGTATTTCTGAACCATGAAGGTACCAAGAGCTTGGGGTTCAGTATCAGGGAGATCTGGCTTTGCAACGTGATTTTACTGCTACCTTTCATAGGGGGGTCCTGGAGGAAATTTCTTAAACACTTTAAGGCTATTTTCTCAGCTCTATGGTGGGGAATAATAGTAACTACATTTCGAGGTTGAGAGGATCAGATAAGATAGCATATGTTAGTGTTTGTCTCACTGTAAGTGCTCAATAAATGGTTGTTAACATTCTTAGTGGTTTTTTGTTGTTGTTATTGTTTTTGTTTTTAGGGCCACACTCTCGGCATATGGAGGCTCCCAGGCTAGGGGTCAAATCAGAGCTGCAGCTGCCGGCCTACACCAGAGCCACAACAACATGGGATCCATGACACACTGAGCGAGGCCAGAGATAAAACCCACATCCTTATGGATACTAGTCAGGTTCATTTCCACTGCATCACAACGGGAACTCCACTTATCAGGGATTTTAATCATTACCAGATGCTTGTGAACCCTGGGTTCCAGTCTGTCTCCCAGCAAGCTTCCTCCATGTTTTGTGGGCTGTGTTTGAAGTCCTAGGACCCATCCTCTCTCCCTTCTGTGCTCTGCCCAGCAATGTGTGGGCTTCAGGTTCAGGCTCCATGAGGACATTAGTTCCACTCCTATCACTTCATATTCCTGTTGAGAGTAAAAGAGTGAAAATCCAGTTCACAGAGTATAATTGGCCCCAGTGGTGTCACACATCCATTCTTGACCAATCACTTGAGCCTTGAGAGTACGAAGCTCTGATTGGTTCAGGACAGGGTCACATGATCAGTCTCAAAGCCATTGGTAGAGTTCAAACTGAAGAGGTTGAGCCAGAGATTGAAGAGGGAATGAGTGGTTTCCCAGAGAGAAGCCACAGGCAGGGTCTAGTGGGTTCTGGGGCAAACACAGGAGATGCCTGCTTCCCACAACCTGCCTTACTCATGGTCAACTATAGCTGTGCCAAGAAATAAGTCAGACCAAAGAGAAGAGGTTGGTGGAACAGGACAAAAGAAAACACTTTTAAACAGAATGCATTGGCCCTTGTCTCCTCGATTGATTGCCATATTATTTATTCATTCTTTGCACAACAGCAGTCAATTCCTATCTGCTCCCTGAACAGATTCTAATCTCTTGACCCATGCTCTTCCATCTAGTGTCACCATCCTCCCTCTAAGTGCACCCAACCAAATTCTTCAAGATCCTTCAAGATTCCGCTTCAAATGCTCCTCCTCCAGGAAGTCTTCGGTAAGCCCATTGCTTCTTTGCCTCCTCCCCATGGGTCAAAGGAATGACATTTGGATTTTCAGCACTGTTATCTGTGTCTCTTTTATAGCATGTAACACTTCCTATTTTGTTCTTCTGTTCCAGCACATGCTATTGATTCTACTACTAGTCTACAAACTTCTTGAGGTCTGGGCTTACTCAGCTTAGTGTCTTCATTACCATGATACTTAATTTTAAGTCAACTTTTTGTGTCAACTTGCCTGGGCCACAGTGCCCAGATATTTAGCCAAACATTACTTTGGATGTTTCTGTGAGGTGTTTGGGGATGCGATTAACATTTAAATCAGCTGACAGTGAGTAAAGTGGATGGGCCTCCACAATGTAGGTGAGCCTCACCCAATCAGTTGAAGGCCTGACCAGAATAGAAGACTCACGTCCCTGGAGCCAAAGGAAATTCTGCCAGCAGAGGGTCTTTGGACGGGAACTGCAGCACTAGTTCTTTCTGGGTCTCTGGTCTGCTGGTCCACCCTGCAGATTTTGTACTTGCCAGCCTCCATAATCACCAGTAGATTTTTTAAATTGAGTCCCTCCCTTTCTATACGAATATCCTATCAGTTCTACTACTTTGGACTACCCTGGCTAATACATTACCTAGCAGAGTGCTCAGTGAGTGAGTGAATGGATGGATCCTGCCTGGCCATTGGGTGCTTTGCATCTATGGGAAAAACTGTCTTTTTCCGCTAATGGGATCAGATATGGAAACATGCTCTGCAAAGGGCAAGGCTCTGCGCATTTGTTTGTCATCATCATTGTTATTCTCCCACCTCTGTTACCATCACCACTATGGCTACTGTCTCTAGGGCTTGAATCAAGGAGGCCCGCCTTCAGGGCTCTGAGGCTCTGGTCCTCCTAGACCCCCAGATACCACTTTCCGAATAACCAGCCCTCCTCTTTCCCCAACTGCCTAGTACTGAGTTGATCGATGGCGTTTGATTTCCAGTTCCCTCTCATGTCTGGGCCATGTTTGAAGTTGTGGCTCAACTAGATGGAAGGAAGCCCTGGGGAGGGGAAAACTCTCACTCCCTTTTCTTTCTCACGAGCAAATCATACAGCCATGTAACAACCGGACTCTGTTAGCAGATAGAAGGGGTCTTTTTTGGCCGGTGTATCTCGGGGTGGGAGAAAGCCAGTTCTCCACACTCATGATATGATGTTGCCAAGATGTGTTACTGCCTCCCCTGAAAAGCCTTTGCTGAAACTGTGGAGACAAAAAGATCAGTGGTTGCCAGGGTTGGTGGTGGGTTGGAGGGAGATGAATCGGCAGTGCATGGAGGAATTTTAGAGCAATGAAAATACTCTGTATGATATTATAATGATGGGTACATATAATTATACACTTGTCCAAACCCATAGAATGTACAACATCAAAGTGAACCTTTAAGCACACTGTGGACTTTGGGAGATTATGTTGTCCAGGTAGGTTCATCCTTCATTCTGACATATGATGAACCATTCTGATAAATAATGTGCATTCTGATAAATGAGGTACCAGTCTGATAAACGATGTTGATGATGGGGGAGGCTGTCTGTGTGCAGGGGGCAGGGGGAACACGGGGAATCTCGGCACCTTCCTCTCAATTTTATTGTGAACCCAAAACTGCTCTAAAAAATTAAATCTTAAAAAAAAAAAGAACAAGGCTTTGCCTTATAGTTACCAAAGGGGAAATGTTGATGGGAGGGATAAATTAGGAGGTTGGGATTAACATGTACTACTATAGGAGTTCCCGTTGTGGCGCAGTGGTTAACGAATCTGACTAGGAATCATGAGGTTGCAGGTTCGATCCCCCTGTCCTTGCTCAGTGGGTTAAGGATCCGGCGTTGCCATGAGCTGTGGAGTAAATCACAGATGCGGCTTGGATCCTGTGTTGCTGTGGCTCTGGCGTAGGCCGGTGGCTGCAGCTCTGATTGGACCCCTAGCCTGGGAACCTCCATATGCTGCAGGAGCAGCCCTAGAAAAGGCAAAAAGACAAAAAGACAAAAACAACAGCAACGACAAAAAACATGTACTACTATATATAAAATAGACGGTAACAAGGACCTAGTGCGTAGCACAGGGAAATCTACTCAATACTGTGTGATAACCTATGATGGAAAAGGATCTGAAAAGCAATATATATATGTATATGTCTAACTGATTGACTTTGCTGTACACCTGAAACAAACACAACATTGCAAGTCAACTATACTCCAAATTTAAAACAAACAGACAAAAGCCTTTGCTGAACGAGAACAGTTTCAGAAACCAGTGACAAGCCCTGGATGAAGGATCACCCCCATTTATTGCACGTCCAAACGGCTTGGCTCAGATGCGGGGGCAGAGGGGGTGGCTGGCGCTGCATCTGAAGAACAGCTGTGAGATCCATTTGGGTCTGGGTTTATCAGCCATGAATCGGGCTTGGAAGGCTCTCTTTGGGGAAAGGGGGTCTTGGGCAGGGGACCCAAGCTACTATGAATAATCCTGACAGCACATGCGTTGCTGGGGAAGATTTAACTGCCTCAGCTGTGCCTCGACAGTTGGCCAGTTCAACAGAGCTTCGGCAGATAAGAAACAACAACCCTGAGCCAGGGCCAGACGGCCACCTCCCACCCCGACGTTAGGCCTGGATCGATTTCACTTGTTGTCCTTCCGCAGCCTCAGCTTGAGCTGGAAGACGCCCAGGAAGGTCACGGAGTCCAACAGTTGTGGGATTAGTGAAGACTCGTGAGGATTCCCTGGGGAGGGGAGAGTATTTTATCTCAGGACACAGTAGGAGTGCAGCAACCACGCAAATGCACAGAAGGTCTGTGTTAGCCCCGGTCCCCACCTCCAGGAGCTCAGATATTCACGGCGAGAGTGTGAAGGAGCAGCGGTCTGCTGTCAAGGCTGTTTTACCTTCCCTGGAAGTTCCCTGCTCAACTCTGATGCTTTTTCTCTTTTTCCTCATTCATTCCTTCTGGTTACAGAGGATTTGCATTCTGTGTACATACACTTGTAGAACATGTAAATATAGAAAGGTAGAAAGAAGAATGCAAAACATTCCATCCACCCGAAACAAATCCTGCCAACAGTTTGACATGTGACACAGGTTTTCCACACTTTCTCTATGCATATACTCACGTGCATTTATGTGTCACTCAACACAATGGGACTTTTTCTGTTTCCCAGTTTGCTTTTTTCTTTTTTTTTCACCCAACAACATCACCAGGAATCTCCTGCAGTGACTCTAGAGTCACAGCAACATTTTTTTTTTTTTTTTTTAGGGCCACACCTACAGCATTTGGAAGTTCCCAGGCTAGGGGTTGAATTGGAGCTGCAGCTGCTGGCCTACGCCACAGCCACAGCCACACCATCTGTGACCTACACCACAGCTCATGGCAATGCCAGATCTTTAACCCACTAAGCGGGGTCAGGGATTGAACCTACATCCTCACGGATACTAGTAGAGTTCATTACTGTTGAGCCACAATGGGAGCTCCTACAGTGACATTTTATTTTATTTATTTATTGGTTTGTTTATTTATTTATTTAATGTCTTTTTGCCATTTTCTTGGGCCCCTCCCATGGCATATGGAGGTTCCCAGGCTAGGGACCTAATTGGAGCTGTAGCCGCCAGCCAATGCCAGAGCCACAGCAACATGGGATCCCAGCTGCGTCTGCGACCTACACCACAGCTCACAGCAACACCGGATCCTTAACCCACTGAGCAAGGCCAGGGACCGAACCCGCAACCTCATGGTTCCTAGTTGGATTCGTTAACCACTGCGCCACAATGGGAACGCCAACAGCGACATTTTAAATGGCTGCTTAGAATTCTGTTACATGGCTATGGCAAAATGTACTCATTGGATGGACTCTGGGGTTGCTTGCAGCCTTTTGCTCTGCGAAACCCTGCAGAGGTTCCTCTCCTTGGACCCATCCACACTCTGACCACCCCCCTCCCCGCCACCGCCTTTTGGATTTACATGCCACCCAGTGCCCAGCTCCATGCTCTATGTATGGCGGGTTCTCTGTAGATGTTTGGGGACTAACCTGAAAGAAAGAGTTTTGTTCCTCATTCTTTTGCCTCCTTAGGAAAAGTTCCTAGAACTAGAATTTTAGGATCAAAGGGAACAGAGATTTTAATGTTGGTCGCAAAGAGCTGGATTGCTCTCCAGAATAGTCCTACCAATTTTCAAGCCCAATTGTCAGGGCCTCAACTCACCTCTGCAAAGCTGGGTTTTTGGTTTTTTTCTTTCTTCAGTCTTTGCCCATTGTTTGTTATATATCCTTTAATCACCATTTATCAATTTGGGTTAAAGTTCCTTTTTTTTTTTTTTTTTTTTTTTTAGGGCCACACTAGAGGCGTATGGAAGTTCCCAAGCTAGGAGTCGAACTATGCTGCCGACCTGAGCCTCAGGCACAGCAACGCCAGATCCAAGCAGTGTCTGCAACCTACACCACAGCTCACAGCAACACTGGATCCTTAACCCCCTAAGCGAGGCCAGGGATCAAACCCACAACCTCATGGTTCCTAGTCGGATTCATTGCCACTGCATTGCGCCACAATAGGAACCCCTGGGTTAAAATTCTTTATCTTGCTTCCCATTAGCCCAGAGCCTGATGCAAGGAAAGTACTTAATACATAGTAACGCAGTTGCTCAGGGATATATTGAAAGCCTGTCACCACGCTAGGCACCCTCGGAGAGGAGGAGGGAAACAGCACGTTTCTACCTCTGCCCAAATGGAGACGCAACACGTGACCTGGGGAGGGGGGCCTTGGAGAGAAGCCAGCCTTGCTGTGGGAGGGAACACATAGGAAAGGGGAGGGTCTTCCCAAGCAGTGGGTGTGTCCTGGGGGAGTGGGTGTGTCTAAAGGGTGGAAGGAAGGAAGCACAATGCAATCAGCATCGCCTTTGTAACCCCCTGGGGAGGAAGGGGGAGAAATTCAAGGCGGGAGGAAGGCACTATGTACGGCGACCACGTTTCTTACACTACTGAGAACCACTGGAGAGAGCCCTGCGCAGTGCTTGTTCCAAATGCATTTTTCTGGGTTCACCTCAAAGCAACTGAAAACCGCTGGAGATTAGACAGGTCTTGACACAGCCAGCAGGAAATTCCTTTACACACCAAACCTCGGGAGCCATCCATCGCTCAGGGCGTGTTACACCTCAAAGGTGTTAGAGTGAAATAGAGGAGGAGGATTTAGGGTTACGGAAAAGCAATTAAGCAGTTTGTCTGGCACGCCACCTCACCTGCGTCCCCTCACGTCGGCCGGTTGTTCTGCTGTCGAGCAGGTGGCAAAGGAAATCCCTCCTCCTTCCCGGTTCTTGTGTAACCTGGCTGTGGGCAAACAGGCTTTCCTCTGGGGGATTTCGAGACCTGGTCAGTGTACACGCTGTTGGCCAAGTGCCGGCGCTGAGCTGTTTTTCCTACAAGCACACTCACTGTGCCACCCTTGGGAGCCTTTGTGTGGACAAATTGCCAACGAAATGGGAAACTCTTCTGGGTTTTCTCCGGAAACTCTGGGGAGGGTCTCCCAATACTCCTCCTGTCGTCTCGGAGAGAGGCGCACACTCCTACCCCCTGTCTGTCCCCTGAGCCAAGTTGCCCCTCCTGGGTGGGGTCAGCTCCCCTGGGGGCAACGTGGGTCTGGGGCGGTGCCCAGGTCAGAGCAGGGAAGGCAGTGGCAGCTGCTGGAAGCTTCCCAGGCAGCTACCTAGAAAAGTGAGGAATGAGCCTCCCAGATGAGCGTGCTGTGGAAAATTCGGTTTCTGCTTGTTGCCTCCTGCAGCTCTCAACTGACCGGTTGCAGAGGTAAAGCCGGAAGAGCTAGGGAAATGTCAGAGGGCAATTGACGCAATTACATCTCGCTCTCATCGCGGGGACGTCCGCGCATCCTGATCTTGCTTTACCAACAGTCTTGGCTCCAGCGCCGATGGAGGGCAGGGTGGGGGATGCAGGGGGAGCGGCGATTTCAAAGAGGCTGCCAGATGCAGCGAGAGGCCCAGTGCACCCATGTCTCACTGACTGACAGCATGGGGAATTATGCAGATGGGGAAGGAGCCCTTTAGCTACAGCGGATGGCCTTTCTGCAATTCACCGAATACCTATGGGAGAGTAATGCACCTTGATAACTGACCGTGAACTCTTACTAAAGGTCTGATATGCCGAGACAGGGGAGTCTTTTCCAGTAGTGAAGATGCCTGGTACAGTCAGCATATCAGGATAATGTTCACTGGAAGGATCTTTCCCTGGAACCAAATAAAGCAGCTCCTCTTTCAAGTTTGCTGACATAAGTCCTGATGCGTGAGGACTAGAAAAAGGGAAAATGGCTTTGCCCATGGACCTCCTACTCTTCTTTGCATTTCTCTGCCCATTTCCACCGAGAAAACATTCTTCCTCCCTTTTAGATAACCAGGGAAGCTACCCCCACCTTCAAGAAGACTTCCTGGATTTACTGAGCCCCAAATGGCGAACATGCTTTCCTTAGAATGCGCTCCTTTTTTTTTTTTTTTTTTGTCTTTTTAGGGCCTCACCCTTGGCATATGGAGGTTCCCAGCCTAGGGGTTGAATCAGAGCTGTAGCCGCCAGCTTACACCACAGCCACAGCCACACCAGATCCCGGCCATGTCTACGACCTACACCACAGCTCAGGGCAACCCTGGATCCTGTAACCCACTGAGCGAGGCGAGGGATCAGACCTTCATCCTTATGGATACTAGTTGGGTTCTTAACTGGCTGAGCCACAATAGGAATTCCTGAATGCCCTCTTAAAACCAGGCAGTCTCTAGCACTAAATTCCCGGCTCTTTCTGGTACTAATTCCATGGCCTTGGGCAACCCTCAGGGCTGCTGGGGGGATGGACTAGGTTAAAAGGAAGGAATGTAGAACTGTGCCCGGAACAGAGAAGGAAGGACTCATTATAACTAGTATAATGTACATTAGTATAACTAATGTGCAATATACAAATACTATAGGTAAAATATATTTCAACATATAGTGTATCTATACATATATAGGACATAATGATAATTATTATTAGTTCAACAAAAATTCATTAATCACCTACTATGAGCCAAGCATGGTGCTGGCCCCTGGAGGCAGGGGTAAAAGGCAGGGGAAATAAATATAAAGCAAAATAACGTATCTCTACTCGCATCAGTGAGTAACAAACCCCAGGAACGCCAGTAGGATGCATGGGCAACGTTCGGCTGAATAAAATCCTTTTTATGCAGATGGCCCAAGGATGAGGCAGAGACCCAAGGAAGAAAGTAGGAGCTGCCCACGTCACTCTGCCGGCTGGAGGGGATGGGAGGGCGTCCTGGAGGCACGAGTGTGTGCTGGAGCTGGAAGGTTAGTAGGATTTGCCTGGGAGAGACGGGCATGGGGGGTAATGGGCGAGAGAGACACCCCAGGATCAGCGTCAGGAAAGGGATTAAAGGCATTCGCTCATCCAGAGCACACTTGGTGAGTGCCCCCTGTGTGCCAGGCCCTGTGCTGGGCCCTGGGAACAGAGCAGCGACCAACAGGATCTTGAAGGCTTAGCTGGAATTGAGAAGAAGGAGGCATAACACGAGGGAGGGGGAAAATCCTTTCTGGCCTCTCTGACCCCAAGGGGTCAAGGAGGAAAATAGCAGCAGAGGGAGAATAAAAACTTCACATGTTCAGTTCTTTGCTTTTCTGGTCTCTGCTGGTGGAGAGGGTGGCTTTAGAAATATCTGGATAGGAGTTCCCTTCGTGGCTCAGTGGTTGACAAACCCAACTAGGATCCATGAGGACGTGGGTTCTATCCCTGGCCTCCCTCAGTGGGTCAAGGATCCAGCGTTGCCATGAGCTGTGATGTAGGTCACAGACGCGGCTCGGATCCAGCGTGGCTATGGCTGTGGTGTAGGCTGGCAGCTACAGCTCTAATTTGACCCCTAGCCTGGGAAGCTCCATGTGCCAAATGTGTGGCCCCAAAAAGCAAGCAAGCAAGCAAGCAAGCAAGCAAGAAAGAATATCTGGATAGGTATGAATACACTAGATATTAAATATCTGGATAGGTACGCCTATGCTAGATATTATTACTAAATATCTGGACAGGTATGACTACGCTAGGAAACACAGAGCTGGGACATTTTGCACTGGGTGGTCATGGCTCAGGAGTGGCTTCAGGCTCCTGGGGATCCCCAACCCTCAGTCTGTAAACACACACACACAGAGGACTTGGCCATGGGGTGATTGTGGAGAGGCAGGGGTAGGGAGCAGGCAGCCAAGCAAGCTTGATACAGCCCTCCCTGACTTCCTGCCTTAGTAATAGAGCAGGCCGCAAAGATAGGCACTGTCGGGAGGAAAAGAATTTTTCTGAACTCCTTCACTTCCTTCTGTAACATGAGCAAGAGCAAGAAAAAGGGGAAGGCAGGACCCCGGTGAGACTTTGAATTCCTGAGTTTTTTTCTGAGAGGGACTCTGACCACACAGCCCGGGGCATACGTGCACACATGGAGCCTGGGAGGACAATTGCATCTCCTTAGCTGGCTGGAAAGAGGGCCCTCAGCCAGGAGCGGTCAGGGCAGCTCGGAGGCCAGGAAGCTGGAGGGCACAGCCTGCGGCTTGTCAAGCCACCCGCATGCTTACCGCTGGAGGGCCAGAGGCTGCTTCTTGGTCCTCCTTCCCCACGTTTCCAGAGGCTGCAGAGATCCCTGGGTAAAGAGACTTGGAAGGGAGCCGAAGTGCATGCTCTCGGAGCTGCCAGGGAGCAAGGAGAGCAGTCAAGGCCAAGAGATGGATGGCGGCCTTCACCTCTCCTGCCACTCCTCCCCAGTGAAAACCGAACCATGATTTTTCTTCAAGTAGAAGGTACAGCCCGAGGTGGGGAAGGATGACTGACCTCAGCCTGCTGTGGAACCCCATCCTCCTTTGCTAGATACTAAATTTACCAGCTTCCCTTGGAGCTATGGGTACACCATGTCCTAGCTTGGGTCTATGAAATGTAGAGGCAAATCTGTTAAGGATATTTTAAAAGCAAGAGAGAGAGGAAGAAGGAGGGGTGGGGGAGAAGGGGGAAGAGGGGGAGGAGGGGGAGGGGGAGGAAAAGGAGGAAGACGAAAAAGAAGTCTGTTCTCACTACCTCGGCTCTCTCTCTGCTTTCTGCCTTTGGAGGTAGCCGTGATGTCTGGAGCTGTAGCAGACAACTTGCTACCATGAGGGGACAGACATGAGGATGAAGACATCCCATGGGTGGCAGAGTATGAAGTTAGAACCTGGGTCTTTGGCAACGTTGTCGAGAAGCTAAGTCAGCCTTCAGACTGTGAACCATGACCTTTTCTTGAGTAAACTTGTCCTACAGTTTAATCCAACAGTAGTTGGGTATCTGATACTTGCAGCAGCGTACCTTTTAGCAGATAGACGGATGTTAGGAAACCAGATACTACACCTACCTCAGTGATTTTTTTTTTGTCTTTTTGCCATTTCTTGGGCCGTTCCTGCGGCATATGGAGGTTCCCAGGCTAGGGGTCGAATCACAGCTACAGCCGCTGGCCTACGCCAGAGCCACAGCAGCGCAGGATCTGAGCCGCATCTGCGACCTACACCACAGCTCACGGCAACACCGGATCGTTAACCCACTGAGCAAGGGCAGGGACCGAACCTGCAACCTCATGGTTCCCAGTCAGATTCATTGACCACTGCGCCACCACGGGAACTCCCTACATCAGTGATTTTTAACAGAGATCATTTAATATCAAGAATTGGCTGAACCGAGTCTTGAACAGGCAAAAAAGGAACACGGAGGTATCAGGGAGATAGTAACAGAAGTACTACCACCTTAAGTCTGAAGGATGCAGTGAGGTTGGGGATATTGAGAATGAGAGGCACGGAAGAGGAGCACTGCCAAGCTGGCATCCAGGCTGGATCTGGAAGGGTGGAAAGACGGGAACCAACCTGCTGCAGAGCTGAAGGCTGTTGGTGAGGCTTGGCGATGGGGCAGGAAGAAGACAGGAAGGAGTGAGCCGCTTGCCCTTCCCTCCTGCCTTCCAGCTCCCCTCAACCAATAGGATGTGAAATGAGGTTGGGTACGCTCTGGAGCCTCGGCCTCAGGAGGCCTTATACTCCCAACTGCCCCTGATGGAATGTTACCCTGGGCCATCATCTATGGCACAAAGAACCCTTGAGAAAAGCCCACGTGGAGAGAGGCGCGCAGCCCAGGCAGCCCAGCTGCCCCAGGCCACCTGCCAGCAGAGTATGGCTGCTGTGGGAGCCTGGGTGAGTCAGCAGAACAACCAACCAACCAACCAACCAACCCATAGAACTGTGAGAATTAAATGCTGGGGTTTATTTTGCATCCATTGACAACTGGAACAAGACATTACGGAGAGAACAGTGAGGAAAGGCAGGGCGCCCAGCAGGTGGAGGTGGGGGGGTGGCAGAGGAGTGGCGAATGGCAGGGACAGATGGTGAGGGAAAGAGTCTCAGGTCTCTGTTCTGATGTCATCAGTGTCTCAGTGAGACCCAGCGGGCTGCTGGCTTCTTGGGGTAAGAAATTCCCCCTTACTGTAGCCTCTCCTTTGCTCTCACTTCTCCCACCTGACGATGTGGCTCCGAGGCACCTGCTGGGCCCCTCCCTGCCATGCACCTTGCTGGCTCCTCATGAGCTAATCCTATGCACCCTCGCTGCCAGCATCCATGGTCATGTCCTCGAGCAGTCCTCAAGCTGAAGCCTCACACTCTCTCAAGATATGCCGAGTTTTCCTACATAGCATTCATTTCTTTCTTTTTCTTTCTTCATTTCTTCCTTCCTTTCCTTTAAAATTTTTTTTTTTTATTTTTAATTTTTTGCCTTTTAGGGCCACACCTGCAGCATATGGAGATTCCTAGTCTAGGGGTCAAATCGAAGCTACCGCTGCCAGCCTACACCACGGCCACAGCAACGCAGGATCCGAGCTGCATCTGTGACCTACACCACAGCCCATGGCAATGCCAGATCCTTACCCCACTGTGCGAGGCCAGGGATCAAACCTGCAGCCTCATGGTTACTAGTCAGGTTCATAAACCACTGAGAATGTCCCTCAATTTCTAATTATTCTTTATTTTTGGGTTCCAAAGATTCGAGCTCAGCAAAACTTAAAGAGCGGATGCTCTGAGACTAAGATGTGACAGATAAGAGCAGAAATTCCTAGTTTCTCACCCTCCATTTTGGTGTCTCTAGACCATTGGTTCTCAAAGTGTCATCTCCAGATCAGATCAGCATCATCTGGGAGTTTGTTAGGAGTGTAAATTCTCACCCCCACGCCAGTCCTGTGGAATCAGAAACGGGGGGTGGGGGGGGTGGGCTCAGAACTCTGGGTTTAACAAGCTGTCCTGATGATTTTGCTATCACAAGATTTTGAGAACCACTAGTCTGGACAGTGAGGAGAAGGGTGAGTTATCGGGAAACCAAAGAATGAGGAGAGGCACCTGGAAAGAAAAGACATCCCTAAGGCAGCTCCCCTCTGCCACTGGTTTGGCCCCATCAGAAGCTGGTGTCAGAAAAGCCAGAGGGGTTTGGAGGGGATGGGTCTGAATGCACAAGGAAGGACCCTTGCCCATGGAGGGAGAGGACCACCCCACTATTTAACAGGCAAGGAAACTGAGCTTTAGTGGGATTAGGTAACTTCCCAGATCACGTAGTTAGGCTGCTGCAGAACCCTGACGTGACCCCAAGTCCATCCTGTTCCCAGGAGCTGCATTGCTAGCCAGCCAGTTCGACTCTTGGGCTCATCATTAAGAAATGCATTCCACACTTTTGCGAGAGAAGCACCCAAGTGAGCGTCTCAGCAGAGAGATATCCAGCATGCAGGGTCTTAGCTCTGAAGGTGGAGTGTGTGGCAGATGCTGGGCTGGCAGCTGGCAGGCTCAGCTGTGGTCCCGCCAATGGCGGTGACTTTCCCCTGCTCTCAGCCCTTTGCTCCCAGCCTCAGGGTGAGGCCCCGGGGGTGATAAACAGCAGCCGGCAATGCATCTCCCCAAGTTTATTTACTAAAACAACATTTTTTATTATTATTACTGAGACATGTTCGCTGCAAAAATGTGACAGCCTACATTTTATGTTGCCATTGATCTTTAATCCGAGGCTGCCTCGAGGTTTCCTATAAAATCAGGGCTTCCTGGCCCTAAATGTGATTCCAGCACCGGAATGAATGACGGCCCGGGCTGCACTTTTCTCATCTGAAAAGGCTGAAATTGCTTTGTGTAAATGGGTGGAAAATGCTGATATTTGGATTCTATAAATAGCTCGCCTCCGGAGCGAGCAGCGCGGGTTTCATCTGCACCGTCTCCTTGGGGTGTTGGAGGCCTTATCGACGTTATCCAGGGTGCGGCATACAAATGAACCCCGCCGCTGTGCGCCCCGCCCGGCAGTGCACATTTGGACCATATGGGAGCATCTGCGGGGCCTGAGCGAGGGATGCTGCAGAAGGAAGCAGGACGTGGTCCACCAGCCTGATGAGGGCGGGGTGGGGGGGGGCGGTGCTGGAGATGAGCATGAAGCTCCCTGCAAGGGAGAGAGCCGCACAGCCCCTTCTCCCCGTTTCCATTTGCAGCCTGTGCCTGCCTGCGTGGGAGAAGGTTCTATCTATAGCGCGCTATTTTTAGCTTCATCATCTGAAGAACCTGACAGCCAGTTAATGACTGGGACCCATCGCGGCGTGTCTGCCAGGCTGTGGAAGCGCAGGCTGGGAGCAGATGTGCTCAGACTCAAGGTTGCTGCATCTGAAAATGCCCTTCCTTTTCTGAAAGGCGGGGCTGTTTGGGGGGGTTCTTCACCCCTCATCCTCTGGGAACCCTCACAGGGCACAGAGGGGGCATCTTGTTCATTTCTGAGGCAGTAAATGACATCCTTCTGGGGACCCCATTCCTAGACACGGTTGTTAGCACAACCTGGAGAGATGGAGGGGACCAGAAGGCTGGGGGTGGGGCAGTGGTCCCTGAGATGGGGGGATGAGAAACCTGGGTAGAAGGCCAGTGTACAGCCACTCTGGTTATAAAGCTGTCATTTTTCCCAGAACCGTCTATTTCAGAGATGCTATGCCTTTCAAGGGCTATACTCTGTATTGGCTCAAACCCCTGATTCTACATATCTGGTGCCACATACAAGCTTAGGAGGACAGTGACCTCTTGTCATTCCTGTCAGTCACTCCTGCCTCTCCTGCCTCTACACCTGTGTGGACACTGCACCCAAGACCAAACCACAAGCCAAAGGATCTGCTTATCCTCAGCGTCTGTCCATTCATTCATTCTCTCACTCACGCTGTGTGCCAGGAACCAGGGTGGGCTGACAGGCTGAGCACCAGGAGATCAATCTCAGAGTTAGAGGTGCCATGGAGATGCCAGTGTCAGGGAGCCTAGGTACAGCCTGACTGGCCTTGAGGGGCAACACAGCAGATATGTCCAGCGAGGGCCCCTCTGGGGGCTTTGCCACCTGTCAGGCTTCCTGGATAATACTGACGGCTGAAACATAGAGCAGGTAGCCTGTTCCAGGACATGACTCAGCTCAGGGTTCTCTGTGCCAGCCCGGGAGATGGTACCCTGTTATCACTCCCATTTTACAGATGGAGAAACAGAGGATAAGTAACTCGTCCAAGATCACCTGCCCAGTAAGTGGGGCATTGGGGTTAAAACTGCCTGTCCCCATAGGTTGTGACCTTAACCAGTCTTTTATACTGCCTCTGCGTTAGGCCCATCTGGTGTGCCTCAGCCCGACCAGATTTAAGGGGCCTTGAGATTCCTACAGACTCTCTTATTCTCAAGTTCTTCTGGAACAGTGTCATCCAAGTCCAGCCCTATCTATGATGAGGGACGGTTCTCTAGCTGTACTGTCAATACGGTGGCCCCTAGTCCCATGTGGCTACTGACTGTTTGAAATGTAGACAGTATGACTAAGATCCTAAATTTTAATTTTTATTTAATTTTAATTAACTTCAATTGCAATGTCAATAGCCACGTGGGGCTAGTGGCTGCCATTTTGGACAGAGCAGCTCTAGAAGACAGGCAGCACATTTTAGTCAACTGGGGAGCTTTTAAAGTTACTAATGCCAAGGTGTATGCCCAGAAATTCTGATTTAAATGGTCTGGGATAGGGCTTGTGCACCATTATTTAAAAAAATTTTCAGGGGGAGTTCCCATTGTGGCTCAGTGATTAATGAATCCAACTAGGAACCATGAGGTTGTGGGTTCAATCCCTGGACTTCCTCAGTGGGTTAAGGATCCAGCGTTGTCATGAACTGTGGTGTAGGTTGCAGAGGCGGCTGGGATCCCACGTTGCTGTGGCTCTGGCGTAGGCTAGCGTCTACAGCTCCGATTCGACCCCATATGCCGCGGGAGCGACCCAAGAAATGGCAAAAAGACCAAAAAAAAAAAAAAAATTTTTTCAGGGGATTCGAACGTGCAGCAAAGTGTTGAGACCTCTGGGTTCCATCATATCCTAAGCCATTCTAGCTTCTAGTAAATGGCCCTCTCTTCCTATTGTGGCAGATACTGTAGATGA
Source organism: Phacochoerus africanus (assembly GCF_016906955.1). NCBI lineage: Eukaryota > Metazoa > Chordata > Mammalia > Artiodactyla > Suidae > Phacochoerus > Phacochoerus africanus. Next base: position 18,992,235 of record NC_062553.1, on the reverse strand, counting down.
CTCATTCAAAACCATTCCTAAGCCTTTCATCCCTTAATTTCCTTTACTATAGGGGTTAAAAAGTTAAATACATCATAGCCTTGCAGCTAGGAGTGGCCATATGACATTGTTCTGATGAAAAAACATGAGCAGAATTCTGCTGGTGTTGTTTCTTCGCCCTCTTCTTTCTGCCTAGAATGCAACTAGATGTCTGGAGCTGTGGCAGCCATCTTACAACCATGAGGGAAGACATGATTGTTGTAGATAATCACCTTGACATCACTGGGCTCCTGAGTCAAACCCAGCAGCTGCCTGCCTCTGGACTTCTGGTTTTTTGGGGAAAAAATACATCCTATTTGCTTAAGCCACTCTAGTTATGTTTGCTGTCTCTTCCAGCCTAAAGCATTGCTAATACAGTTACCTTATTTTCCTTGACCTTGAGAGTGCTCTAAAGACTGAATACATTGAGGTATGCGAAAGCTCTTTGCATACTGTAAAGCTCACCAGCAAATGGACAGCATTTGCAATAGGATTGGAAAAACTGCCAATCTCTGCTTTAGGCAAAAAAAAAAAAAAATCCAAACTTGAGGACTTGAAATCCTTGCTTCTCCAGGGCAAGTGGGGAGGGTTCTGAATGGGGCTTTGGTGAGGGAAGGCGCAGAGTCCTGGGAATGAGGAGACCCCCCTGGTCCTGCTCTGTCTAAGGCTTTCCCAGTGTTAGCACTGAAAGTCCTGCATCCCAGGAAATCTCTGAGTCCTGAGCAAACCAGAAGAACTGGTCACCTACCTGGGAGAATGGGGTGCAGAGCCCTCTCTTCCACAGCAGAGCATCTGCTCTTAGATAGGGTGCTAACTGCCCCCAAGGGGCCTGGCCACCCCTTGCTGGAAAATCCATCATCTGATACACTCTGGGCCAGAACATCCTCCATTCAGCGTGTTAGTTGTGCTGGAAAGGACTAGCAATGTTTGCATGCTTCCCTCAAAGCCTACACTTTCTCTAAGAAAGAAGAATCCGCCACCCACGGGAGACAGGGCCAGCGCCTCGCAAGGTGCCCAGCCCAGAGCCACTCTCCCCAAACATGAGCTGCTCAGGTGAAGTGCAGAGGCTGCTCTTGGCTCCCCCTCCCAGCCCCTCTTTCTGCATTTCGCTGACCCCACCCCCACCTGCCCTTCATCCGAATAGCATGTTTTGGTTTGCAGAGGAAGCCTTGTACATATTCTCTCTTTGGAGTCTTCCAGAAGTCCTCCGGACGTCATTGCTCTTCACTTCATCTCTATTACATAGATGAGAAAACTGAGGCTCAGAGAATAAACTGACTTGTCAGTTTCCCGCTAAGGGCCGTCAGCTCTTGCTGAGCTGTGAGAGGCAGTGGTCAGGGCTTTGACATCTGACAGATGGGTGTGTGCCTTCTGCCTCTTCTCTGCAGTGGGACTTTGGGCATTTACTTCTCTGAGCCCCAAGTCTTGGTTGTCAGGAGAAGGAGATCAGCTAAAGTATCTGGAGTTCCCAAGACCATGCCTGGCTCCCAGGAAGGGCTCAGTCAGTGACCCACCCCGCCTTTTGCCTTTCTCCCCCCTCCCCCAACCATTCCTTCCGCCATGTTTATATTATAGCAACTATTCCTATTAAAGTCCTTTAATAGGAGTAGTTGATGGCTACCACAAGTTCTTAGCATCCTTACCTCTGATCAGTATCAGAGGCTTTGTCAGTTCATATAATGGGTGCTAGAAATTACTGGTGAAATCACTAGTACTCAGTGTGTATGGATGGGCTTGGAATATTATATAGAAATTGCTGCTCTTGCATGAACAGAATTAAAGAATCCAGGAATCCCAACAGTGCATGAGTTCTCAAACTTGGCTGTACATTGTCCCTGCCTGGCTGGAAGCTTTAAAAAATACCAGTAACTGGGTTCTGCCTGCCGAGGTTGACTGAACAGGTGTTCTCCACGTTTCCCTCTGTCACTTATGAGCTGTGTGACCTTGAGCAAGTTCCTAACTGGGAGGCTCAGTTTCCTCACCTGGAACATGGGTATAATAATATGCTTACCTTAGCCGCTGGTTGTGAGGATGTGATGAGTTCATTCATGTCAGCCCCTTAGCAGAGCGTGGGAAGGAGTGCGTTCTCAGTTAAATGTTAGCTGCGACCTGTGGTGTAGGTCGAAGATGCAACTCGGATCCCACGTTGCCGTGGCGGCGGTGAAGGCCGGTGGCTACCGCTCCCATTTGATCCCTAGCTTGAGAACCTCCGGATGTCGCGGGTGCAGCCCTAAAAAGACAAAAAACAAACAAACAAAAGTTAGCCATTATGACAGTATTCTTATTCAATCTATTGGGATTTTGATTTTTGGAAAAGCTCCTAGCTGCTAGTTGGCTAAAACCTGCAACTAGAATATTTGCCTTGAATGAACTTTTCGGAGAAGATGCTGGAGGAACTCCTGAAAAGACAGAGGGAGCCAGAACTTGATCTCACTTCCAGAACCAGCTGTAGGCACTGTCTTCGTGCCAGCTTGCTAAAAAAAAAATGTCTATGTAGGTGGTAGGACTTAGTTTGAAACTTGCTTTCAATGAAACCTGGTGGGAAATTTGTGGAACGGAGAACTTTGGCCCATTCACGCCTCTGGTTTAGAGATTCTTACTCCTTTTTAGGGCCATAGACCCCTTCAGCAGTCGGGTGAAGCCTGTGGATGCCACTGCAGGAACAGTTCCAAATGCAGAAAAAAAAATAGTAGTGTTACAGAAGAAATGAATCAAATAGAAGTATAGTTATCAAAATACTAATATATTTATTAGTATACTATTACTATTATATATATATGTTATATATATATATATTACTATTATATTTATTATAGCAATGCCTGCACTTCTTTATTAACCCCTTAAGGGGCAAGGTCTATCAGTGGGTAGTAGTAAGCATGGAAGATATTTTAGGATATTTGCTAACAACTGTGATATGTTATGAAATTTTTTTTTTTCTGCAGCATATGGGAGTTCCCAGGCTAGGAGATGAATTAGAGCTGCAGCCGCTGGCCTACACCACAGCTCACAGCAACACCGGATCCTTAACTCACTGTGCGAGGCCAAAAATCAAACCTGCATCCTCGTGGATACTAGTTGGGTTCTGAACCCACTGAGCCACAAGGGGAACTCTCTGAAAAAAATGTATCTGTGATTTCCATCAGTGACAAAGCCACAGATACGTTTGTACTACTGTGGTTTATTGCCTAATTCATAATTAAAGACAATGCTAAATTTCAGTTGAAGTTTAATGAAAATAAAGATATTTTACATATATATATATATCCATTTTGTATATCTCCAGTTCATGGGCCTTCTTGAATACTATGACCCTCGGGTTAAAACCCCTTATTGGGGTGCTGCTAAGAGATGCCCAGCTAATAATAATAACTGAAGGTGGCCAAGCGGTCTTAGTTAGGCCAGACTGTATTGTTATACAGTGGAAAGGAAAGATGTCACAGGAGGATTTTTTTAAAGTTATCATTGCTGTAAAATAAAGACTCCAAAACTTAGTGGCTTAGAACAGTGACTTCTTCGTGAGTCTCTAAGTTAAGTATTTGACCAGGTCTCCACTGAGCGATTTTCTGCTCATCTCAGTTGGGGTTTGCCATGTGTCTCCATTCGCTTGGGAGCTTGTCTAGACCTGGCACTTCCAAGTTAGCTTCTCATCCTAGTATCAGTCTTCTCAGGCTACACCAAATACTGTGGACCAGGTATCTTAACAGAAATTTAAATTTCCCCATGGTTCCAGAGGCTGCAAAGTCCAGGAAGTTTCTGGCAGCCTTTGGTTTCTTGTGAGGGCTCTCTTCCTGGCTTATAGACAGCCACGCTCTTGTCTTTTTCTTTTTCTTTTTAGGGCCACACCCATGGCATATGGAAGTTCCCAGGCTAGGGATCGAATCAGAGCTGTAGCTGCCAGCCTACACCACAGCCACAGTAACTGGGGATCCAAGCTGTGTCTGCAACCTACACCACAGCTCAGGGCAACGCCACATCCTTAACCCACTGAGCGAGGCCAGGGATTGAACCTGTGTCCTCGTGGATTCAGGTTCATTAACTACTGAGCCACGACGGGAACTCCGACAGCCACCTTCTTGATGTGCATTTGTGTGGTCCTTCCTTGGTGTAGGACATGTGGAGAGAGGACGTTGGTGTCTCTTCCCCCGATGAGGTCACTGATGCTATCAGATCAGAGAGTATTATGATGTCTTTTAATCTTCATTACTTCTGGAAAGGCCCCTCTCCAAATACAGTCACACAGAGAATTCACCATGACATTTGGGGCTCAGTCCACAGCATCCTCCAAGGGTTGTCTCCATGCATCCCCTCTATGATGCAGTCAGCTAGCCTGCACTTCCTGCCGGCCTGGTGTCTGGGCCCCAGGGACAGAAAGTAGCACCTGCCAAGTCCTTCTCAGGCCTGGGCTTCAGAGTTCAGAAAGTTTCTTCCAAAACCTTCTGCTGATCAAAACAAGTCACAGGCCGGTCCAGATCCCACCTCTTGAGGCGTGCATGTAAGCACAGGAACGGGAAGAATTACTGGGGCTGTTTATAGGGCCCATTCACCCTGGAGACTCAGAGCACCATGACGGCTCAGACTCAGGGAGGCAGGAAGGGGTGGGTCAAACCTGCTTCTCAGATTTTCTGGTCCAGGACTTGCTTTTTTATTTTTTGTTTTTAAGGCGGCACTTGTGGCATATGGAGGTTCCCAGGCTAGGGGGTGAATTGGAGCTGCCCCTCCTGACCTACACCACAGCCACCGAAACACTGGATCCAAGCTGCATCTGTGACCTACACTGCAGCTTGTAGCAACGCCAGATCCTTAACCCACCGAGCGAAGCCAGGGATCGAACCTGCATCCTCACGGACATGATGTCGGGTTCTTAACCTGCTGAGCTCAAGGAGAGCTCCTTGCTTTGTTTGCTCACACATTAGACTTCTTCCAGAGTTCCTGATAAGCTCCAGCGAAACCACCAAAAGCTATTCCTGAGGCTTGAGAAGTGTTCGTTTAATTGAAAAAAAGTGCCAATTTTATTAATACTCATTAACAGACTTAATTATGCAGTGTGTCCTATACTGTCAATAACAGAAGGGGCTGTTGCTTTAGAAATGAGAACTAAATGCACATTTTCCCCTTCATTAGCTTAGCGTGTCTGACTATGAGAGCTAAGCAGAGAAGACACTTGCCCCCCTGGGAGCCTCCCTGAGTCCCACCCCACCCCTAGTTGGAATTAGGTAGCCCTCCCTGGGCTCTCGTAACCCCCACAATTGCCTGTTGATTTGTTTTAATATCTTTATTGTGACATAACTCATATCCTATAGATCACGTGCCTGTTCTAGCAACGATGGATTGGACATAATCTTTCACCTACTGGTCCTCCGAGATCTCTGACTCTCTGCCTGGCTGCACACTGGTCTCCTTTGGGGAACTTTAAAAAAAAATACTGCAGCCTGGGTCCCAGCCCAGGAGACTCTCATTTATTGCATCTGAAGGCTCTGGCACTTTCAAAACCTCCCCGGGGTGATCCGAAGGTGCAGACACCGTTGAGAACACTGTCCTAGGCTGCCAATCCTTGAGGGCAGGGGGACCGTCTTACTGGTATACAGTAGGCACTTAAGACCAAAAGAACAAGTGAATAAATGGCCTGCCCTCCTTCTTGGGAAACCGGCTTCTGCTCTTCCTTGGGCTCCCTGCAGCTGGCAATGATATTGAGTACTAGTTTTTGTTTGTCCTTGCAATTGTTGATGAGTGGGTAAAAATAAAACTTTTTTTCCCCTCTCTTTGGGTCTTTCCCTCCCTCAGGAGGAAAGAGGAGCTTGGAAAGGTGGAATCCTGAGAGTCAGGATGTTGTTACCCTTGGGGCAGAAGGAAGAGGCTTTGTTTTTGAAAGCGTTGATTAGGAGACTCAGGGCTTCGGGGAGGACGGAAAGGATGGGGGCGGGGGCCGAGGGTGGGGGCACGCTGAGGTCCAGCAACATCAATGGAAGTGACATGCGCAGCCCTTGCTTGGCACTAGGCTCTGTGCCAAGATGCAACAGCTACTCTTTTCCTCTTATCGATGAAGAATTTGAGGCACCGATGGTTAAGAGCGTGACCTTGAACTGACAAGAACTAGGAGGGACATTGCCAAAGACAGGAGGGTGTGGCTTTGGGAGAGTGGCAGGAGGTGGCTTCATCTCGGTTCCTTTGTCGAGGCCAGCACCTTGAAGGTGACGCCAAGAATGGTTTTCTAGGAGGCTCTCACCTGCGGGGAGCCAGGCGTCTTAGACGATGGGTGTGTCCCACATTATCCAGTGAGAACTGGCTCCAAACGGCCCCCAGAGATGCTCTGCCTGGCTTAGGAACTCTGGCCTCCCTCCACCTAATCTGCTATGGACCGTTCCCAAGAAAAAGACTCGGGGAGTTCCCATTGCAGTGAAGCAGAAATGAATCCAACTAATATCCATGAGGATGCGGGTTCAATCCCTGGTCTCACTCAGTGGGTCAGTGATCCAGCGTTGCCGTGAGCTGTGGATCTGGCTCCTGAGCTCGGATCTGGCATTGCTGTGGCTGTGGCGTAGCCCATAGCTACACCTCCGATTCGATCCCTAGCCTGGGAGCTTCCATATGCTGCGGGTGTGGCCCTAAAAAACAAAAAACAAAAACAAAGATTCTGGTAGGTGGGGGTTTGGCCTGTATTGAATTGACTATATAAAAAATAAAACACGATTAAACCTCAACCCACTACAATGTCTGGGAGCAAGCTGAGGGGCCCGGCATCCTGGCAATTTTGTTTCTGGGCCTCTCGTCCTGCTGTGACCAAGTTCATGGTCGCCGTATCCCTAGCATACTTCCTGGAGCATGTTCCCAGCCTCCACCCCTCCAGGTCCCAGTTACCTTAACGTTCCCACTGGTTTCAGGGAACGGGCCCCAGGGCGCCTCATGTCTCAGCCTGCTGAGTTGGGTTTATTTCGAGAGCTTAGGAACCAAATGTGGTTTAACTCAGATCAGCAACAACTCGTTACTGCTCTGTGTTCCTAAGCTTCAAACCAGCCTGAACAAATTCCTGTAAGCTCCTATCAAGGGCCGCCCCCCCATAAAAACATTCCTGTCACACTTCTAGGCAGGTGCATGCTAGAAAGAATCTGTATTTGATTGTTTATATTCATGTGTGGTTCTGCCTAATGGGATTTAGAATGTTCTGAGGGAAAGCCGTGTTTGAAGGGAGCAGCAGGTGACTGGCAGGGGAGGGGCATGTTGAGAGGCAAACAGAGACCCCCCTTCCTCCCCTTTGACAGAATCTGAGGGATGGAGATGGAGCAGGCAGCAAACTGGAAGTTGAAGAATTCCTGTGAGGGAGTTCCCGTTGTGGCTCAGTGGCTTAGGAACCGGACTGGTATCCGTGAGCATAAGGGTTCAATCCCTGGCCTCACTCAGTGGGTTAAGGATCTGGCATTGCCTCGAGCTGCGATGTGGCTCAGAGCTGGCGTTGCTGTGGCTGTGGCTGTGGCTTAGGCCTCAGCTGCAGCTCCAATTTAACCCCTAGCCTGGGAACTTCCATATACCACGGGTGCGGCCCTAAAAAAAAAAAAAAATTCCTGGGAAAACAGCAAGCCCATCCTTACCCAATGAGTAACTCTAACAGGAAGTATTCATAATAGCATGTATCTTCCCGTCTGAAGCGCTTAAACGGCGTGCCAGTCACTGCCCTGTGTCCCATACAATATACCTCCTTACTCTCATTGCCCCCATTGAACAGATGAGACTAAGGATCAGAGAGGTTATAGGATGTGCCCAAGACCACACAGGAGGGGCTGAGATGAGACTTAAGCCTGCTCATGTCCAAAGCGCCTGTGTTAGGAGCTCCGCTGAAAGACTGCTGGGAAGAAGCCAGACCAGACAGTAGTCAGTGGTTCCAGCCGGGATGCACATTAATATCAACTGGGGAGCTTTTAAAACAGCGCTGGGGCCCAGGCCCCATCCCAGAGGGGCTGATTTAATTGAATCGAGCTGCAGCCTGGGCATCGGGATGGTTTTAAAGCTCCCCAGGTGCCTCTGATGTGCAGCCGGGTCTGGGAGCTCCGGCTGGATGGGCTGGGGCTGGAATCAAGTCCTGAGGTGACCCAGATGGAGGTAAGATGCGGACAGCACAAAGCCAGCGGGCGTGTTGGGGGAGCCTGGGGTAAGGATGACTTCGATTATTGCTACTTTATTCTTCCTTCCTTTCAGTAATAAGTGACTCTGCACTCATCAGAGACTTGAACTTAACCCCATGTTTAAGAGAAAAGGGTGAATCATCTAAAGCTTCCTCAGTTTTCTGAGAAGTTTAGACCCAGAATCAGCCTGACTGCCGTCCAGCACCAACACCACTGACCAGTCCTCCCTCTGCCCCGAAGCTGGGTTAACTCAGACCTTGAAGTTACCCAAACCTAATTTTTAAAATTGGGATAAAATACACAGAACAGAAAATTTTCCATTTTGCCCGCCCTTAAGTGTCAGTTCAGTGACACTGACTGCATTCAGATTGCAGTCCAACCATCACCACCAGCCATCACCAGAGCGCTTATCATCTTCTAAGACGGAAAGTCTGTGCCCATTAAACAATAACTCTCCCGTGCCCCTCCTCCCAGCCCCGGTTACCACCGTCTACTTTCTTTCTCTATGCATTTGACTGCAACCTAGACCTAATTTTATAAGACATCATTTAAACGGATACCAGCTCAGATACAAACAACAGTACCTACCTTTGCAGGAACAGCTAATCCCACAGCAGCCCTGTGAGTAGGTTGCATGTCCCCCATTGGACAGATGCTCAGACAATGTGGCAGAGACCATTCTATGTGCTCACATTGGAAGACCGTCTTTTCAAGCCACTGTGGCAGTTAGGGGGGGCTAGCCTATTGGGCCTGGCCAGTAGAAAGTGCGAAGTGATATCATTTTCAGGCCTGGCCCTGTCTCCCTCTGCATTGTCTCCCATACTTTCTTCTCCTCCACAGCAGTTTCAGAGGCTATGTGTTGAAAGATGGGAAGAGCCTGAATCCTTGAGTCCCTGCATGGAGGAGAAGTGCCAAGAATTGGTGCTCCAGCTGGCACATGAGCAGGACATTAGCCTGAGCTATTGGGCCCATTTGTTACTGCAGCAGAGCCTTTCCTATCCTGGATCCTAATATAAAGAATTTAAGTAACTTACTAAGATCTCACAGTTAATAGCCACTGGAGTCAGGCTTCAACCCAAGCTCTTTCTGGTACCAAGTTTTGTGGTCTTCAGCATTATACTTTATTCCTATCATATTATCCTCCATTGCTCCCAAACTAGTTATTTGAGGTTAAATATATGGTCTTACATTTTAATGTTTCTCTACAGCATACCAACCCCCAAGAGAAAAATATTACACATTTCTTCAGCTGAACTGCATCACGCCCGTTGATAAAAGTCCAAGCAGCCTCTCCAGTCAGGCAGACATTTAAACCTACGGTTCCTTAAGAGATGCTTCTCCGGCAATTTATTTTCTGTCACTGCCTGTGTTTTTGCCTATGAAGGATGATATTTGGTTCACCTTTGGTGCCTGTACCCCATTGTATTCTGTAGTAAATGTCCCCAAACAATGCTTGTGCTATCCATTAGGCGGGACTGTCTTGACAGGCTGTCACCCAGCCGGGCTGCGTTTTCCCATCTTCGGTCTAAACCTAATGTCATCTCTTCTTGGCATTTCACTCACCACCATCTCCTGTTGACTGAGTGTGGGTGCTTTTTTAAAAAATGTTTCAACAGAGGCTTTTTCCTCTATTCTCTATCAATACAGCACATGTCCCCACACGGGGAGTGGGGCCAGTGCTTGATAACCCTTTGAAAGCTTTGAAGAGGAAGGGGTAGAAAATTGGCCGAGAGAAAGGGGAACTTGAAAACAGAAAAGCTACTTGAAAACAACAAGCAAACAGAGCAGCCATAATCCTAAGGAGAAAACACCAGAAAACTTTGTGTGTTTTGAACTCCATAGGACTGCAAGATAAGTACTTTTTATCCAACTTGTGTGTTTTGAACTTCATAGGACAGCAAGATAAGTACTTTTTCATCCAACCACTGAAATAGAATAGGGCGACCAGATACAGCAAGTGAAACATACGCATTCACTGAGGGCCTCGGTTGTGTGGTGTGTGTGCTCCTCAGCTTACCTGCTGCGTGGCTTTGGGCAAGGTGTGAATCTCTCTGAGCCTCGCTTTCTTCATCTGCCAACAGAACTAATAACTTCTACCTCTGGAGACTCTTGGAGGCGTTAGTGAATGGTGTGCAGCGTGCCTAGCACACAGTATGTGCTCTTCCTACTTTCAGATCACCGTTCCTGCAGGTCAAGTTTTGCTCCTCAGCAAAATCTGTCCTCGTGAATGCATGGAGCAGCCCCAGGCAGTGGGAGCCTCGCTGAGGAGATGGGGAAGGAGGACTGGAAGGGTCAGAGGAGAACATGGCACCCTAGACAGAAGCAGAGGACCCAGAAGAAAGCCTGCCTTTCTTTGTGCTTTGCCTTCCATGGGAGGAGCTGGGACTTCTTGAGAGCATCCCATAGAGAAATTCCCTCGATTTTCTCCCCACCATCCCCTCCTTTCTGATTTGCCGATGTCTGAATTTTTTTCCCTAAAGAACCCAGCCTCCGAGTTCCCTGGTGGCCTAGAGGTGAAGGATCTAGTGTTGTCACTGCTGTGGCTTGGGTCACTGCTCTGGCGTGGGTTTGATGCCGCATGCAGTGGGTGTGGCCAAAAAAAGAACCCAACCTCTAAATCAAGTCTTCAAATACTTATTGAGCACCTAGAATATACATTTAGGTGGCAGGTGGCAGTGGGGGACATATATGTAGGATTTAAATAGGATCAAAGTCTTAGGCTAGAAGGAAAAGCTCTGATGGTAGATTTTAGGAACTGGGAGAGGCCCTTCTGGAAGCAGGAGGAGTTTTCCAGGGACTCTTATAATGAGACTATAGAATTCCTTTATTCAATAAGGCATTTTTTTTTTTGAGCACCTCTTATATTGTGAACTAGGGACTAAAGAGGTAGCTTGAAAAGTCCCAGTTCCAGTTTTGCATGGATGTTATTAGCTCCAGTTTATAGTTTCTCACTGTCCACTAAGCCAAGTGTTAAAAACAATACAATGTGGCAAGTGCTATGATAAGTATAAGAACAGGAAGGGCGCCATGGGAACACAGAGAAGGGTCAGACCTGGGGGGAGGGAGTTCAGGGAAGGCTTCCTGGAGGAGGTAATATTCGACTTGGATCTTGAAGGATGAAAGGATATTAACGAGGGGGAAGAGACAAAGAAGCAAGACATCTCAGGCAGAAAAGAACAGCACATACTCTATAAGACCCACCCCCAAATAGTAAAACAACACCAAAAATAGTAGCAGCCAACACTTCCTGAATGCTTACTGTAAGGTAAAGCATTCTACATGTATTACCTCATTTAACCCTCACAATCCTCCTTGGAGCCAGGTGTTACTCATTTTCCCATTCTGCAAATCATACTCCCTCCCTGCAGTCATAGGGAGGTTGGGTAACTTGTCCCACTGTACGCAGTCAATTAGCACCTGGGCTTAGAACAGAAAGTGGCTTTTCCAATTCCCATTTCCCAAAGCAAAGCTCTTAAAACCTCTTCCATAGTTCCTCTGAATCCTAAGTTGGAGTATGGAAGCTAAGAGCGTCTTCACTGAGCTTTTGCTGAGTCATCTTTCTATTTATTTGGGGTCTTCTCTTTCAGGTTGGAGACCTAGTCTAGTCTGACCCCCGGCAGCTTGGGTGTGTATCAGGCTCCCTGAACTTCCTCTGTGCCCTCTCACTGCCCAGTCTTCCAGCCATCTGTCTTCACAAAGCACTGAATCCAAGAAAATTTCTGGGAAAAAAAACAAAAATCCATGGCGGATATCACCCCCGGGTCTTTACTGAAATTGTAGCCATGCTTGAATTGTCGTGTCTGCCCCCCCATTTCTACCCCTGGCTCCCCAAGCACTTAGTCATCCCTGTCGATTCCCAGGCTGCTGGAGATGGGAGCCCATTAGAAGGAGTCGCTGAAGTCTGTTAATTTGCCTTCCGTTGTGGGTTGATTTTTCACTTGTTGACTTTCCTTATCTCATTTCCCTAGTTACTCTATTTAGAAAAATAATATTGTCAAGCTGAAAAAGAAAAAAAACAAGTGTGTTGATTTTTTTGCTCTGGAATTCAGTCTTTTTTCGGCTCTGCTCTGTATCAGAGGGAGCCAAACCTACAGGCTGTGCTTTCCAGGCTCCAAAGCAGTTGATCCTGGTTGGATTTGGCCAGTGGGAGGCAATGGTGGGCGCCACAGGGGTGGAAGGAAGGCAGAAGATGTCTTACCCCTCCCTGCCTCTGCTCCCAGCAGTGGTTGCATCTTCTCCATGACATTGTCGTCTTGATGTCCACCATGGTCCTGCGGGGGGACCTTGGTCCTGGGCTTCATCTCTTCCCTTTGTTTCTCCAGCCTAGTTGTTGACTCACTCAAAGGGTTATCAGATCCAATTTTAACGTGTGTGCAGAGGCTTTCCCATACCAACAAGCAGTTCTCGGATGCCCACAGGATGTTCAAGAATTCACCTCGATTCTGACACGCTACCCAGAGATAGAATCAGATTCCACAGGTACAAGGCTCAGTCCCACAGGACCACGCTCCCCTTCAAATGCCAAGGGGAGGTTCTGGTGACCTCGTCCCCCTCTGTGCCCCCCGCCACCACCCCTTAGTTTGGGTTCATTTGCTAGAATGACTCTCCAAACTCAGGAAAACCTGTTTACTCACTATACTACCAATTTATTATAAAAAGACATCGAAGGGTATGAATCGACAACCAGACGAAGAGACACGGGGTGCGGTCCTGAACCAAGGAGCTTCTGTCCTGGTGGAGCTTGGGCCTCACATGGCAGCACATGGAAGCATTCTGGTTCACCCTATGGAAACTTTCCAAAAAGGTCCAAAAATCTGTCATTCTGGGTTTTTATGGAGGCTTCATTACATAGTCACTATTGACTAAATCATTGGTCAATGGGCACCTTGATTCCACCTCAAGCCCCTCTGCCCTCCTTGGAGATCAGAGAGTGGGACTGAAGGTTCCAACCGTCAATCACGTGATTGGTTCTCCTGGTAACCAGCCCCTATTCCTGGGGTGGAATTCACAAGTCACCCTCATTAACATAAACCCAATCGTGATGGCAGAAAATTTCAAGGATTTGGGGAGCCAGGAACTGTGGATGAAGACCAAACCTATCTGAGAAATGTATGCTGGTCAACTGAATGATATATATACAGTGATTTCTTATAAATCACACTATTACATTCACCATCCCCTGTTTGTCTACTCAGCTCTTTCATAAACTGGGCAGACAATCCCTTGTATTAAATTCTTTCTGTTTTAAATACTTAGATTGGTTTCTGTTTATCTGGCTGGAGCAAGAATGATACAGAAGGGAGAGCCATTTTACTGAGAAAAGACCTCTCAATCTATACACTACTAGCAATCCAATCCAATATGATTTGGTTCATTTCAAATCAATTTAACTCAATGCACATCAACAAATGTTCAGCAAGCACCTGCTTTGAGAAAGGCATTGTATTTACTAGGTATTTGGGATACAAAATAATGAAATTTAAAAAAAACTACCTCCCCTCGATGAGTTGACAGTCTAATGGCAAAGTAGGCAAGAGAACTAAGAGCTAAGGTATTCTGCACAGTGAATTGTACTAAAGCGTATTATGAGGTGAGCCCTAGGGAGGGGCACTTCCTTAGATTTAGGGGTTAGGAGGAGCTTCCCAAGGAAGCTGCACTCAAATAAGAAAAGGTGGAATAAAGACCGACAGGCAAAGGGAACAGCCTCATAATAAAGGTCAATATATGGGTGATTCTGAAGTCTGAGAAATCTAATTTCCAGAAAATATGACCGTAAAAACCCAGCCTCTAAAATCCATCCAGGCAGATGGATAAGTAGAGCAGAAGAGTTAGCCCAGAAATTGACTCTCGGTTAAGATTTTTTTTTTTTTGATAAACATAGTAAAAGAGGAAAGAAAACATGGCTAAATAAATAATATTGGGACAATTTTATCAGGGTGGGGAGGAGGAAATATAGATTTTGCCTTATCCTTTTTCCCAAAATTACTGATTGAAGAGTTAACCTCTTCCTTCACCCCTAAGAAACCATAAAGTCTAGGAGACACAGTAAAGTCTAGTAAGTTCAAATTTATTTGATTTGGGGATGGAGATGGGCTTCTAAAGCATGGAACGTATGAACTGAAAAAATTTATGTACAAATTAAACTCAACATGCCATATCAAAATTAAATTGAAACAAACTAGGATTAAAACTTTGTGAGAGGAGTCTTAATATATAAAAGCTTTAACAAACAAATATGGAGAATATGAGCTAATGACATAAAAGTGAAGCTCAAACAAAATACAGGTATATTGGGAAGATTTTAACCCACTGGTAATTAAAGGTAGCAAATTAAAATAAGATTTTTTTTTCTGCCAGGCAAATTTTGTTTTATTTTCTAAAGAAAACTCAACCCTGTGTGGTGTAAATAAGGATCTCTCATCATTGCTGGGAGGAGTGTAAATTATTACATTTCTGGGGAATAATTTCGTGACATGTATTCAGGGCCTTAAAAATGTTTATGACTTTTGTTCCCATCCACAATACCACTTTCAGGAATATGTCCAAAGTAAATAAGCAAAAATACAACCATTTTAATATTGCTTATAATGAAAAATTGAAAACAATGTGTCAGGCAGCTTTGCTGTGTAACAAACAATCATAGTGTCTCATATCATGGCACAAACATGGTAAATGTGACAAGTACCCTTTATAACAAAGTGCAAAAAAAGCAAGAAACCAGACAAGAAAGACCTCAATCTACCTGGACGTGTCAGGGAAGTCCTAAAGAGAAGATGATATTTCTGGGTCCTGAAGGATGAATAGGAGTTTACCAGGTAAAGCGGAGAGGAGTCCAGGCAGAAAGAAGATGCGTAAATGTAACGAGGCCTGAAAGTACATTTAAGGAGCAGTGAGGAGTTTGTTGGGGGAGGGAGGGATGGCGAAAGTTCAGGAGACATCAAGTGGGGTCAGAGGGTTTTGGTGCCCTCCTGAGATTAGACAAGGGACAGTCAGTTCAGATTTGCAAGCAGAATTGTGGAAGGATTCATTCTGTTTCTGGAAGTTTATGAGGCATCAGGAGGCAGAGGCTCTGGAGAGAGTCCAGCTTGTCAAGGGCTGGCCCAGGGCAAAGGCAGGGGAGGTATTAGCAGGTTTGAAGGAGCAGGACCACCATTCTGGAAAATGAACAAAGGTTGAGAATGAACAAATGAACCTGGATTTGCAATCCTTTGAGGCAAACGGGGAACAAATCAATAGAGTCGACAGTTGCATTCAAGAATTCGAGGAGGACCAAGGAGGAAAGCAGCAAAAATGGGAATTTGCAAAGTTATTACCTCCAGAAGAATACCTTCACACTTAATGTCAGCCTTATCTGATGAAAAGAAAACCTCTGGCCCTCCCTGGAATGGGTCTGGGAAGCAGGGTCCGCAAGACCCTGCGGTGAGCAGGCACATCCATGTCATTTTCTGGTATCTACCTCTTTTCCAGCCTTTTACCTCTCACTTTTGCTCCACAATGAAATTGGGAGAAATGAAATTTCCTGAAATACCACCTTTGAATTTGCTACAGATAAGAGAGAACAGTTGGTGGCCAAATTCAAAATATGGATTTCAGCCCCTCCCCTAAATGGATGACTAATTTGGGACACCGGAAGTTGGTTGCTGGAGGGCGGGCGACCCTACCCACCTGGCATAACTTTTGCCTTCTCTTAATGGGTGACCATTTGCAAAGCTAATCTGAAAGCTTGTGAAAACAGATCCGTATATTACTGTGACTTTCTGTATGGAATAAGAAAAAAGGAGAGGGTTGGCATTGGCTTGGAGGGCTGCAAACTGTGTCCGGTAATAAGGCCCTCGGCTTATAAGGTTAATTCTTCCATCAGCTGAAGAGGCTGCCTTCTCAGGCATGTCGGAGAGAGGGGAATTGATTCCCCCGGGCACTGCTGTCCTTGGAATGCAGGTAAAGAACCGCATTGCCAATGTGCTGTGAAGGGGACACGCTTCTGTTCAAAGCTGGCAGGTGGAGGGGTGCAAAGGAGAGCTCAAGGCCTTGGAGCCAGGGCAGAGGAAAGACCACCCAGCTTATGTGTTTGGACATTTCTCATTTGGAGACACTGTCATGGTCACCTGGAGAGACCAGATAGTTAGCCCTGGTTAAACCTGAGAAAGAGAGCTGGTCGCACCTTTTGAGGCCAGTCTCCAAACAGCACTGTCATTCTTACTGACGCCTTTAAACAAGCATAGCCTAGTGCCAAAGGGGTTTAAAATGCCAAGAGAGTGAGCCTTGAGTAAAAGCTGGCAATTAACCTCACGACCCCTATTATCCACTGGTTTCTCAGAATTAGGTGCTAAGCCCAGAGGAAGTTTTGAAGCTCATGGTTTGGGGTGACTGCCGATGAACATTCTGGGCCCAACCCCACAAGCAAATGTTAAGAAATGTCTTTCCTTAACTTGAGTTCCACTGCCCCCCTAATTACCCATCTTTGGGGACCTCTTACTGCAGCTTCACCTTGTGGGCTCTGCATACATTTCTATGGTAAATATAAATTATTGCAATGACACAAAAAAAAAATCACAGAGCCTCAAACAAGACTTATTTCTTTCTCATGTAACACTTTATTATAGGAAGATGGTGCAGGTTGGGTGAGCAACTCAGCACCGTTGAGACCAGGTCCTTAGGACCCAGGTTGCTTCTCTCCTGATGCCAACCATCCTTTAGATCAGGAGTCAGCAATATTTTCTGTAAACGGTTGGACAATAATTATTTCCAGCTTTGTGATCCAAATGGCCCTTGTGACTACTCGACTCTGCCGTCATAGCACTAAATCAGCTAGAGACTATACAGAAGCAAATGGACGTCACTGAGTGCCAATAAAATGTTGCTTACGAAAACAGGTGGTGGGCAGGATTTAGCCTATGGCCTCGTTTTTGCTCACCACTGCCCAATGGAAATGCAATGTGACCCCCATAGATAATTTTAATTTTCTGGAGTTCCTGTTGTGGCTCAGGGATAACAAAACCGACTAGTATCCATGAAGAGGTGGGTTCAATGCCTGGCCCCTCTCAGTGGTTTAAAGATCCAGTCTTGCCATGAGTGTAGGTCGACCTACTGCAGTGTGGGTCAAAAACATGGCTCAGATCTGGTGTTGCTATGGCTGTGGCATAGGTTGGCAGCTGCAGCTCCAATTCAGCTCCTCGCCAGGGAACTTCCATATGCTGCAGGTGCAGCCCTAAAAAAAAAAAAAAAGAAATAATATAATTTTAATTTTCTGGTAGTTATTAAAAAATACAGTGAAACAGGTGAAGTTAATTAATTAATTATTTATTATTTATTTTGCTTTTTTAGGGCTGCACCACAGCAAATGGAAGTTCCCAGGCTAGGGGCTGAAAAAGCACTGTCACTGCCGGCCTACGCCACAGCCGTAGCAACACCAGATCTGAGCCATGTCTGCGACTTACACTGAAGCACATGGCAATGCCCGATCCCCAACCCACTGAGCAATGCTAGGGATCAAACCTGCATCCTTATGAATACTAGTCAGATTTGTTTCCACTGTGCCACAATGGGAACTGAAATTAATTTTAATATTATATTGTGTTTAATGTATATCTAAAATTTTGTCATCTCAACATGTAATCAAAATAAATAATTTTGGGGGGGCGCTGCATTTGAGGCATATGGAGGTTCACAGGCTAGGGGTCTAATCAGAGCTACAGCTGCCGGCCTACACCACAGCCACAGCAACTCGGGATCCAAGCTGAGTGTGCAACCTACACCACAGCTCACGGCAACGCTGGATCCTTAACCCACTGAGAGAGGCCAGGGATCGAATCCGCATCCTCATGGATCCTAGGCATGTTCGTTAAACACTGAGCCACGAAGGGAACTCCCCCAAATAAATAAATATTAACAAGATATTTTACGGTCTTTTGGGGGGGGGCTATTGACTCTTTTCATACGGTGCACCTCAATTTCAAGCTCTTGGGAGCAGGGGCAGCCAGTGCTATTGTATTAGTGCAACCCTGGTGTCACATGGCTAAAGGGACACCATGCTTGCCTTCCAGCTCAAGGGAATAGGGGAAGGGAGCACATGCCCAATTCTTGTAGAGTCAAGACCCCAAAGTTGCATATAGCACTTTCCTTGACTTATTATTGCTAAGAAGCCAGACACATGGACATACCCAGCAGCAAAGTAAGGTGGGAAATGTAGTTTCTAGCGGGTAGCTCTGTGCTTAGCTAATACTTGGCGGGGGCAGTTCTATCACTAAAGGAAAGAAAGGGGGAAAAATTATTGATAGGCAGCAATTTTGGGCCATACCATCTAAGATTTATTTAATGGTTCAAGAGAGTTTTTGCCTTGATTCTGAAATCGTACTCTGGCCTGGGGAGGTCCTGGAAGTCAATCTGTCGGGATGGGAGGGATAGGACTTCCTGACTGAGACCTTGTCTTTCTCTTGTTGACACCACCCACCCCTCTGCCATTCTTCTGTCACTCTCCGTGCCCTGCATCCACTCTCCATCTGTGTTGGCATCTTGGGCTGCTGGAACAAGTTATCTCAAACATGGTGGCTCAACCAACAGAACTGTATTCTGGCACAGTTCCCAAGTCCTGGCGGAGCCTCCTTCCGTGCGTGTTCTCACTTCTGGCCTCGCTCTTGGCCTGCCTTGGCTTGTAGACCCATCACTCCAACTCTGCCTCCATCTTCACGTCATCTTCCAAGTGTTTCTCTGCTTCTTCTTCTCATCTTACAAAGACACAAATCATTGGCTTGAACTTATGCAATCCAGGATGATTCCGTCTCAAGATCTTTAACTCACTACACGGGCAAAGACCTTCTTTCCAAATAACATCACATTCTGAGGTTCTAGGTGGCCGTGAATTTGGGGGACACTATAAAATCCACTGCACTACCTCACTAGGACCTCTGAGTCATGGCCAGAAGTTTTCCAACCACCTTCCCTCAACGATCCTAAATTTCTGCTCCTCAAAGGCCCTTGTGTGAAAGAAACCCAGCACCAGAGGAGACCTCAGGGAGTTTCTTCAGGGCCTTCCACATGGCAGGAAGACTCAAAAAAAAAAAAAAAAAAGACTGGAGAAAGCTGTGCAGAGCAGAAAGCCCCTCAGTACTGAAGGTGGCAAAAGGGAGCAGAAAACAGAGAGTAAAGGGTGAACAGAGAGTAAAGCGGAGAACAGAGTAAAGAGTGAAGCTTTGCGCACGTCCCATAGGAATGAACAAGGGTAACCCTCACATCCCAAAGAGCGAAAAAATAGAAAACACTTTGCATCTTGCCATAAAATAACAACAAGACAAAATAACAACACCACTCTGTCGAGTTCTAGAACCCAAAGTAAATGAAGGCTTTATTTCCTGACCCTTGCTGATTATCTTGCAAAATACTAAAATCCCTGACTCAGGCAACGCTGATTTCTGCAGATGTGGAGAGGATGGTTATGTCCGAAAAAGGCTGTTATTTTGCCATGAACAGATGATTAGAAAGTTGGTAACCTTGGTGGTTTTGCAGGTTGGGTTTTTTTTTTTTTTCTTTTTCTTCCTGTTTTCCTTTAAATGCCGCTGTTGTGTTTCAATTTTCTGGCTACCTCGGAGTTCTTTGCACATCGACGTCTCGCTTTGTCTTCCATTCACAGGTTTTTTAGTTGTCAAGGGTCAGAAGGATGACACGGGCTAGGATGAGCCTCCCTTCCCGCCCCCTCCAGGTCTGGTGGGTTTTGTCTTCTATCTCTTCATTCTGTGCACCTCTTCCACTATCCCTCCGTCATCCTGTTTCGAGTTTCTTCTGGACTATTGGGACAGTTCTGACCAGTCAGCTCACAGCTTCTTGCCTCTCTCTAATCCATTTTCTACGTGGATGGTAGAGTGATCTTTCTGAAATCCAAACCTGATGATGCCACCTTCTTGCTACTAAGCTGCCCTGTCTCCCCGTTGCCCTTAGAATGATGGCACATGCACATGGCCCCTAACATGTGCCAAGCCCTTTTCCAAAGTTTTACAAACACCGCACTATTTAATTTAATCCTCCCATTAATACCCTCATATTTCATAGGAGCAGAGAGATTAAGTAACACAGCTGATAAGGGATAGAGGACCCGAAGCCAAAGAAACAGTTTCCAGAATTTGAGCTCTTACCTGCTCTTCTGCAGAGCAGAATGACCTAGTGACCTTTGAAACCCTCCAGGATGCCCCTGCCATCTCACTAGCCTCCTGACTCCCTGCACTCCAGTGACACTGGCCACCTTCCACTTGCTTATACCCTTCCTGCTCTCACAGGCCACTGGGCCTTTGCACATGCTCTGCTCTGTTGAGTACACTCTTCCCTCTTCTCCTAGAGAAAGTGACACTTCTCAGACATTGGTTCAGGAATGCCATCCCAGATCTCCCCCAGTAGATTGAATCCCCCTAGGTGGGCTTTGAGGGCGCTGAGAATCCCCCCTGCACAGCATATTCCCACATCTATCTCTTGTTGGTTTGGGTGAACACATGATAATGTTACTGCCACTCTTCTTCCCGCCTCCTCCATTCCGTGGGGGAGCCCCATGAGGACAGAGTTCTGCTCTCTGCTGACCCTCCAGGACCCAGCCTGGGGTCTGGCTCCCAATATTTGCAGAATAAGGAGATGGATGGGGGCGGAGGGCGTGCTGCTGCTGAATCAATGATACCTGCCTTAGAGTGAAGATCACAGAAAAGCTAACCAAAGATAGAAATGACTAGACATGCAGTCGTGTTACTGTCATGATTAATTCTAGCTCTCAGTGCGACCTGCTGTTGTTGGTCCTGATCCACAGAGCTGCAAGCAAGCGAGCAGGCTGTCATGGACAGAGCCCTGGTCTGAAGACCAGAAAGACCTTGATATGAAGCCCTTTGTCAGGGCTGATGTTCTGTCACATTTCTGGGTATTTCAGATGCTCTTTTTTCCCCCTTCAAATTTTAGTGTTTTGAAAGCACAATTGATCTTACAACAGGGCTGTACATTTAATGAAGTATATTTTTTGTTAGTCCTGGCAAAGCAGTTATGAAATCAATGGTGAGTCCCATGGTCAATGGCATTTTGGAATTGAGATGATTCCACTTGTGGCCTTGGGTAAAGTCTTTGCTTTTCTGAGTCCTAATTTCCTTATCTATAAAATGGTAAGTTTGTCATAAACATTGGAGATGTGTATCATGGCCTCAGCACAGTGGCTGGTAGCTTTCATTCATCAATACGAAGTCTATTAGGAGTTTCATAAAATATGTGTCGGATTAGTGTTCTGCTAGAATAGCCCATATCCTTGTATGATCAGTCACATGTTTGGCTACTTGCAAATTTAAAAAGGAAATGAGAGAGAAGATGTTAGGGGCTCTTTCTTTTTTACATTTAATTAATGCTGTACAAAAGTTTTTGTTCTTTGTTTTTGGCAGTGCCTGGGGCAGGCCGAAGTTCTGGGGCCAGGGATCGAACCCGAACCACAGCAGTCAAAGCTCTTCCTAATATATTACTAGTATCCTACTTCTACTAGGGCTTGGCGGGCACTGGGCATGGGGAGAGACGCGCTGTTTAACCGGTCGCTAGGGTGCGCTCTTAAAGCTCAGTTGTTTCCTCGCCTCCATTTTTAAAGATGCTCAGAGGACCTTCCTTCTCCTTTACGTTAAAAATTGTATGGAATTTGACTCATCAACGGAGCCCATCATTTAAAAAAAAAACAAAACACTCAGAGCAATTACTTGTTCTATTTCTACATCGAATGCTCTTTCTAGTTTATTCTTGGTGAGCATTCGTCAGTGCAGCTTATATTCTGGTAAAGGATTGTTTGCTCCAAGCCAATGGCTGGAGCGTGATCTCAGTAAAGTCATCTAAAAATCTGCATTTACGTCACTGTTGTCATTCATCAACTTGAGCCAGGACACAAGCAATGCTATCAATTAAGCTTTCAGATGATTCTGTGAAAAATCACGGCTTTATGAAGGACCTCCCTTTACCCTTAAAAATAGTCAGGGGACCAATAAATAGCTGTCTTGACCATATTTAACTTGGCAGATGAATGTGTACTAAGAATAAACGAGAAAACATCTATTTGGATTAAAAGCGGAAAAAGCAACTGCTGAGTGAGGGCAGCGAAGTGTGTGAAGTAGACTGAGTGTACTTTTTATTTTCTGTTAAATTTATTTTTTTAATAATGCTTTTTATTTTTTCCATGATAGCTGCTTTACACTGTTCTGTCAATTTTCTACTGTACAGCAAGGTGACCCAGTCACACAGACATGTATACATTCTTTTTTCTCACATTATCCTGAGTGTACTTTTCAAGTCCAGAGACCCAAATCCTTCTTCTGCTGATTGCAGGGGGCAGCCGTTGGAGAAGGACGGTTCCAAGCAGACCTTCTCCAGTGACCAACTTTTGCGGTGTCAGCGAATCATGTTTCCTCTCCATTTGTGCTGCGATGATAAAGTTTTCCATTATTTGCTGTGGAACCCATGGCCTGTGTTTTAAGAGTTGATTTCATTTCTGGAAATAGTGAAGAACACTTGAGAGCTATGTTGGGTGAATGAAGCTGATGACCAAGCTGGGTAATGAGTGTGTGTGTGTGTGTGTGTGTGTGAGAGAGAGAGAGAGAGAGAGATTTTCCCGGTTGATTGCAAAGCAGTGAAACTAGTCATCGTGCCCCTCCCCCATAAAGGTATGTCTGTATCCTAAACTGAGAAAAAGCTGTTAAGATGACCTTATTTAGAAAAAGTGTCTTTGCAGAGGTGATTTAGGTTCTCAAGATCAGAGCATCCCTGGGAGTTCCAACTGTGGCACAGTGGAAATGAATCCAACTAGCATCCGTGAGGTTGTGGGTTCCATCCCTGGCCTCATTCAGTGGGTTAAGGATCTGGTGTTGCCGTGAGCTGTGGTGTAGGACATGGACACAGCTCTCATCCCACGTTGCTGTGGCTCTGGTGTAGGCTGGCAGCTGTAACTCTGATTCCACCCCTAGCCTGGGAACCTCCATATGACGAGGGTGTGGCCTTAAAATGGAAAAAAAAAAAAAAAAAAGATGAGTGCATCCTTGAATAGCTAGGCAGGGATTGAATCAAGGAGAAGCGTCTTATCATATAGAGGCAGGGGGCGATGGGGAGACAGCCGAGAGGAGGAGACCAGGAGAAGACGGGTGAGACTGGAGTGAAATAGCCACGCACCAGGGAAGGCCCTCGCCTATGAACAAAGGGATTCTTAGTTCCTTCAGATAGATCACGTCCTGCGGCCACCTTGAGTTCAGATGTCTGGCCCACAGAGCCAAGAGAATAAATTTATTTTCTTTGAAGGTACTATGTTTGTGGGAATTTGCTGCAGCAGGCCCAGCAAATACTCTGGTTTTATTTTGGGGGCTGGAAAACTTGCTTTTAAGACAATTTCAGCAGGAATGGTAGCGATGCAATTAATGTCTCTCCCCCACCCCAAGTCTGCTTAAAACAATCCCTGCCCATCCATAACATTCAGGATCCAGTCATGGGGACAGAAATCACTCTGGGTATGTACAGAGAGGGAATTTTTCTTTCTTTCTTTCTTTTTATTAGAGTATAGTTGATTTACAATGTTGTGCCAATTTCTGCTGTACAGCAAAGCGACTCAGTTATACATATACATATATATATATATATACATTCTTTTTTATATTCCTTTCCATCATGGTCTGTCCCAGGGGGTTGGAAATTGTCCCCTGGGCTGTACAGTGGGGCCTTGTTGTTCATCCATTCTAAATGTAATAGTTTGCATCTATTAATCCCAAACCCCCAGGACATCTCACCCCCTCCACCCACCCCCTTGCCAACCCCAGGTCTGTTCTGTTCTCTATGATAGAGAGGGAGTTTCAGGCAGGACTTTTTTTTTTCTTTTTAAGGCTGCACCTGCAGCATCTGGAAGTTCCCAGCCTAGGGGCTGAATCAGAGCTGCAGCTGCTCGCTTAAGTCATAGCCACGGCAATACTGGATCCAAGCCGCATCTGTGAAGATGGATCCTGAACCCACTGAGTGAGGCCAGGAATCAAACCTGAATCCTCATGGACACAATGTCAGGTTCTTAACCTGCTGAGCCACAACAAGAACTCCAATGCAGGAATGTTTTTATACCACCAAGAGAAGAGAGGCAGAGAAGTCAAAAGGAGACAGAGTGGAGACCCCGGGATTAGCAGCAGCAAGAAGCTGTGATCACCTGTCAGGAGGCTGGAACCATGGTGGCTGGCTGTGGGAGGAGCCGGGGCCCCAGGACAGACACTCTAAGGTGGAGGTGGGAAGAAAGACCCCAGCTTCCCCCTTCCTCTATCCTCCCATCCTGCTTAGGCTAAACTCAGCCAGCAGCTCTCTGACAGCGGAGCTGAGAAAGTGCCTCTAAGAGACAGAGCAGGGGAAGGACCAGGAATAGATGGAGGACAAAGCTTCCCCAGGACCTGGAGCCTGTCATAGAGACGCATTGCAAGAAAAAGGCTCAAGAGGCTGGAATGGCAGTCTGCTTACTTCCCAGAAGACTTGGAACCATTCCTCTCTCTTTTTTTAGTTTCCTCTCTGTGGCAGACAGGATAATGCAATGGCCCCCCAAAGATGTTCACATCCTGATCCAAAGGGACTTTCCGATGTGGTTCAGCTAAGGATTTTGAGATGGGGAGATTACGCTGGATTATCTGGGTGGGCCCAGTGTCATCCGCGTGGCCTTATAAAAGGAGGACAGGAGATTCAGAGCCTAAAAAGGAGATGTGATGACGGAAGCCGAAGTTGGAGGGATGTGCTTTGAGGATGGAAGCAGAGGCCACCAGCCAGGGATGCAGGTAGCTTCCAGGAGCCTGAGAAGGCCAGGAAAAGGATCCTCCTTGCGATCCTCCAGAAAGAGACAGAGCTGTGGCAACACCTTGTCTTAGCCCAGTGAGGCTGATTTTAGGCTCCTGAACTCTAGAACTGTAAGACATTAAATTTATATTGTTTTAAGCCACTATTATGGGTGCAAAAATTAAGTTTTTGACACCTTCTACTTACAGATGCAAAAAAGGTGTGTTTTTTTGTTTTTTGGTTTTTTTTTTAAATCTCCTACTTCAAATAGTAAGACAAAAACATCCAATGCTATTATCACTCCAGCTGTCACAGTGGGTCAAACTGACTCCCCCTACTTTCCCCCTTATTTCTCAAGGTACCTCTTCATCAGGAAAGTTTGGGTAAAATCAAAAGGCCAAGAAAATAATTGCAGTGCTTTCCTGTAATCCAAAGGATCACAAGCCATCGATTTTGTAGTAAATGACGTTACAATTGTTTTGTGTCAAAGTTGGATTTGCATCTATAGGGTGGTGTTTCATTCAATACCTGAACTCAACAGATAATCATATTGCTTTCTGACTCATGCCCTTTCTCAATACCGAGGCCTAATCCTTTCACTTTGCTGGTTGGTTAGCAGTACTTGGTGATATTTATTAAACCTATAAAATGTCTTCTGCTATTACTTTAGTGTCTTCATTAAATTAAGCAGTCTCGAGTCAGATAAATTAAGTGGGAAAGGATATTTTCTAAAATAATAACTCACGCATTTGCAAGAGTTTTCACAACCTAATTAATGGCAGAGCTGATGGCACCGGCATTATTTTCCTTTCTTCTTTCTCCATTAGGGGGGCAACAGAAAAAGGGAAAAAAAGCTAGATTCTTTTCAGGCCAAGCAATAGACGAATAATAGCAGTAGCAATAGCAATTCTAGTTCAATGTCACTATACAGGATCTATGAAGGAGTGATTTTGCACACTCTTATTATTTTGCTCTTACAACCTAACGAAAGAAGTGTGGGAATTCTGTGCCCCAGCCCAGAAGAATGGGTTAAAGGATTCTTTTTTTTTTTTTTTTGCTTTTTAGGACCGCACCTGAGGCATATGGAGGTGCGGGGGTCTAATCAGAGCTATAGCTGCCAGCCTACACCAGAGCCAGAACAACGCAGGATCCGAGCTGCATCTTCGACCTACACCATAGCTCACAGCAACGCCAGATCCTTAACTCACTGAGCGAGGCCAGGGATCCAACCTGTAGCCTCAAGGTTCCAAGTTGGGTTCGTTTCCATTGAGCCACGACGGGAACTCCATGGATTTGGTGTTGATGCAGCTGCCGTGTAGGTCGCAAATGCGGTCCGGATCAGACCCCTGGCCTGCGAATTCCATATGCCAGGGGGCTGCCAAAACAAGAAAAAGAGAGGAAAGAAGTGTGATTAGCCACATTTTGCAGCTGAAGCAGTTGAGGCTCAATAGATCAAGGTCATCCAGGTGGTAAAGCATCCAAACTGGAACTCCTGAGTCAAATACTAAAAGTGCTATATTCAGGTTTTTAATCCTCCCCCCCCCCCAGTTTAGCTTTCTGTAATTTGGAAAAGGGAGAATGGCTCAACTCAACAACAGTTTATACATGCTATGCGTTTGTTAAGTATTTATCACATTCATGTACGAATAAATGAATGAAAATTGTCCACCCAGCCACTGCACACCTCTCAGCAGGTCACGTGCTAATTCGATGCCTGAGCAATGTGTTAATAAAGAGGCAAGCCTGCTTCTGGTTTAGAAAAGAGTGGACAGCTTGAGTTTGTTCATCCATTCATTCTTTGCCCTATTGAACAGACATCGCTGAAGACTTACCAGGAGCCAGCCATTATCCTGATGCTGCAGGTGGGCGATACAGGTAATGGAAATAGTTCCTTCTCTTAGGGATGTTCAGTGGCCTCTCTATAGGGTCAAGAACCTCTGTCCACTCTGATAACTTGGACACCATTGACTCACAAAGCCTGAAAGGAACCAATCAGATTGGGAGCATCTTCAGGCGGAAGAGGAATCAGCTGACCAGCTGGTTGAGGGTCAGATAAGCCTGGGTTCAAATTCTGAGTCTCTCACTTACCAGCTGGACCTCATTTGCTGCACTTGGTATCTGTGAGGGAATTGTCTCCAGGACCTCCTAAGGTTACCCAAATCCTGGGATGCTCAAGTCCTTTATGTAAAATGTCACAGCATTTGCATATTACCTATGTACATCCTCCTGCCTACTTTGACTTATCTCTTGATTACTTTAAATACCTAATACAACATAAAGGCTAGGGACAGAGTTGCCAATACAAGGCAAATTCAACTTTCACTTTTTGTAACTTTCTGGAATAAAAAAAAAAATCTATCTATCTATCTATCTATCTATCTATCTATCTATCTATCTATTTACCTGTAGTTGTTTGAAACCATGGATAGAGAACCCATGGATATAGAGCCCACAGATACAGAGGGCCAGCTGTACACACCCCAGAGGTGAAGTTCACATGAGATAAGAAGTGCTCAGCTCTGGATCTCCCCTAGGAAGCGCTCGATAAGTCGCTGTCTCTACCATGTTTGGGTCTGTGCACACTCTCTCTATTCTGCCATTATCGAATACTTATTGTGTGTGTATCACATCTACTCATCTAAATTGTAAGAGCTTTCGAGATGGGTTAAATAATGTGTGAATATAAAATGTTAAGACTGAATATTTTTGGTAACTATTTAAAATAGAAATGAACTTATGTACAAAGCAGAAATAGACCCACAAACTTATGGTTACCAAAGGGAAAATGTGGGGCAAGGATAAATTAGGAGTTTGGAATTAACAAATGCATATGGCTGTATATGAAATAGATAACCAGTGAGGAGCTACTATACAGCACAGGGAACTATATCAATATTTTCTAATAACCTATAAAGGAGAAGACCCTGAAAAAGAATATTATGTATCTGAATCACTTTGTTGTGCATCTGAAACTAAGACAACATTGTAAATCAACTATATTTCCATTTAAAAAATAAATAGGAGTTCCCATTGTGGCTCAACTGGTTAAGGACCCGACACAGTCTTCATGAGGATGCCGGTTCAATCCCTGGCCTCACTCAGTGGGTTAAGGATCTGGCCTTGTCATAAACTGCGGTGTAGGTCACAGATGCTGCTTGGACCTGGCAATTGCTGTATGGCTGTGGCGTAGGCCAGCAGCTACACCTCTGATTCAGCCCCTAGAATGGGAACTTCCATAAGCCATAAAAAAAAAATAAATAAAATATAAAAAATAAATCTAAAGTTTGAAAAAAAAAAATAGAGATTCCAGACCACAAACTTCCTGGTACCATGACTTGTCCAAGCCACGGTCACATCTTACAGGGACCCTTCTACAGCCCACTCCCCCTCTTGCTTGCTTTGTGTAGGCTGTTCTTTACCTGCCAGATCTGGTCACTCCTTGGCCTTCCAGTGAGTTCTCACTGCACTTAAAGTGAACCCAAGTTTCCTACCATGGACTGTGGGGCCCCAGCTGACCTCTCTGCCATCAGGCCAGCCCATTCCCACTTTGTACCCTCTGTGCTGCCCACCCCGTCTCCTTTCTGCTAAGCCCTTTCCTGCCCCAAAGCCTTTTGCCTGCTGGCCCCTCTACTTAGAATGACCCTCCCAGCATCCCTCAGCTGACCCTGCCTTATGAAATGCCACCTCCTCAAAGGCAGTGCTCCCTCTCTGACTCTCCAAGCCCTACCTGGTGGCATGCCCCTCCTGACACCCACCCCTCGTGTTTACTTGGTCATCTCCTGTCTCCCACACGGAAAGGGAAGCTCCAAGAACACGGACTGCCTCCCTTACTGCTGCACCCTCCAGCCTCGGACACAGCCTGGCACATAGCACGTGTTCGATAAATGTCTGTTGAATGGATGAATACAGCCCTCCCAAGAGTGGTTTTTCCAATTTGAGAAAACAGACTTTTGTGGTTCAATGGCACATTATTCATATCTAATTTTTCTATTGGGCCTGCTTAAGTTATGACGCTTTAACAACAACAGCAGAAGTCACAGACCCTGCTCTCCCCTCCTAGAGCCCCGTGGGCTGCCCTGGGAAGAGCAGCAAGCAGACACGTGTTTATATACGACGTTCCCAATACACAGTGAGGAGAGCGTGGCCTTAGGGCTTGTGCTCGCCTGTGGAAAGTCCAAGCCAGGAAGGGTAGCAATGCCAAGGAAATGAATTGCCAGCCAGAAAGGGCCGCCTCTATAACCTTAAAAAGAGGCACAGTATGTGTCACTGTCAACATACACAAGGATGTGGCTCAGCCGTCTTCAAATCTGCCTCTGTGTTTTCTGGACCCTTGAAGAAAGTGATTTGGGAGAAAAGTGACTTATTCTGGGGGTTCTTTGACCTGATGGTTTGTTTGGGGAACAGATGCTTCTGGACCTTTGATTCAATGGCTGATATAGAAAGATGACACCAGATGGCACAGATCAGACATCCTCAATGTGAAAATTGGCTCTTGGGTGATACATCGAATTGTCTGTAGGGATAAAGCACAGATAGAAATTCACATTTCATGGTGGTGATTAGGAAAAAAGCTGTCTACATATCACATACAATTTACCTAACAGGCCCTGTGAGGTTAGGGCTCTTTTGACCACTGCAGAGATAAGGACAGTGGCTCTCAGATAGAGTGAATGGTGAGCTCAGGTTCACCCAGCCATAAAAGTGGGGAGCAGAGACAGGAAGCCCCAAAGTGCCATGTTCCAGAAAAAAAATATTTCTCATGAAAATCCCAGAAGGTGCTGAAGTTCCCTCGGTACTGCTGGAGAACTCTGTTAACAGAGCAGGAAACAGAGCTGGGAATTAAGGAGCCTTCCAACTTCCCATCAGGAAGCTCTCTGGCGTCTCAAGGGTTCCAGAACCCTCCACTGGGGACTGGTTTATAAACACGTCTGAGACGTCCCACTTTTGTCATGAGCGTTCACAGTTCTTCCTATGAGAACACAGCGTGGTGAGGCCTGGAGGAGTTAAATTGACAAAACAGAGCTCTAAGGGAAGACAGAAAGAAAAGCAAGAAGGAAATGCAAAAAGAAGAACCACCAGGATTCACAGATTTCTGAGCCCGTGAAGGACAGTGCAGCTCAGCTCTGCCCTCTGTGCCCTGTGTGACCTGGGCGAACTATTTAACCTCTCTGAGCCTCGCTTGGCCCATCCAGGAGAAGGAAGTGAAGGACTCGTGAGCTCTAAGAGGATGGCCTCCTGGTCTTTGCTGGAGAAGGAGCTTCTTCATCACGCCCAGCCTGCCAGCCTCCAGGATAAACAGTTTCCTTTCCCGAGAGTTCTCCCACTTCACTCTGATGCTTGGTCTGTCCCAAATTCATCAATCAGATTAGGGGGATGAACCCCCCTGAGCCCCAGTGTAAGTTTTCAAATAGATCCATCTTCTGTGAGTTTCACCAAGGACTACTGGGGACCATAAAACTGCTAGTTGAGTAAAGAGTGAATCCCAGGAGAATACTAAAATCATGGAAAACCTTAAATTGTTTGCAATACTCTCCAATACTTTGAGCCCCTGCTTGCATGCACTTGACCTAATAATTTCTAATTATTCTTCTCCACTCACTACAGCATATCTTTTAAGAGACTTTACTCAGTCTCCCTTTTTTTAGTTCTTTTCACCCCCATGTACAGGGGGTGTTAATGCATCGGAAATATAACCTCCCTGTTACACTTCATGCTTTGGTGTTGTCATTCTGCCCCTAATTTACCATTTTCCTGCCTTTCCTGCTTTATCTGGTTCTTAGGTGCCCTGCACTTAGGCGACAGGGTGGACTGTTGGAAATGCCACCCACCCGCCCCCCCTTTAGAGTCAGAAAGAAGCAGGGGTGAATCTAGTGTTGCCACTTCCTGGCCGGGTGAACTTGGGAAGGTTACTGAACTTCTTTAAGCCTCAGTTTCCTTCTCTGTGGAATGGCGATGCTGCTTCCTGCCATGAGAATTGAATGAGATCTTGTTTGCTATTAACATTCTTTTTTTGATTTTTTCAAAATTTTATCAAAATATAGTTTTTATTGATTTACAAGGTTGTGTTAGTTTGAGGTGTACAGCAAAATGATTCAATTATATATTTATGTATATTCTTTTTTAGGTTCTTTTCAATGATAAGTTATTACAAGATATTGAATATTGTTCTCTATGCTATACAGTAGGTCCTTGTTGATTATCTCTTTAAAATTTTTTTAATTTTTAAATGATTTTTATTTTTTCCATGATAGTTGGTTTACAGTGTTTTATCAATTTTCTACTGTACAGCAAAGTGACCCAGTCACACATACATAAAGACATTCTTTTTCTCACATTATTGTCCATCATGCTCCATCACAAGTGACTAGATATATTTCCCAGTGCTGTAGAGCAGGAACTCATTGCTTATCCATTCCAAATGCAATAGTTCGCATCTATTAACCCCAGATTCCCAGTCCATCCCACTCCCTCCTCCTCCACCTCAGCAATAACAAGTCTGTTCACTAAGTCCGTGAGTTTCTCCTCTGTGGAAAGGTTTATTTGTGCTGTGTATTAGATTCCAGGAATAAGTGATATCGTATGGTATTTGTCTTTCTTTTTCTGACTTACTTCACTTAGTATGAGACTCTCTAGTTCCATCCATGTTGCTGCAAGTGGTATTATTTTATTCTTTTTTATGGCTGAATAGTATTCCATTGTGTATACATACTGCATCTTCTTAATCCATTCATCTGTTGATGCTGTTAACACTCTTAGTAGCAAGTGGCAGAAAACTCGGCTTGAATTGTCAAAAACCAAAATAAGAAGGAAGGAAGGAAAGAAAGAAAAAAAGAAAGAAAAGGAGAGAGAGAGAGGGAGGGAGGGAGAGAGGAAGGGAGGGAGGAAGAAAGAAAGAAAGAAAGAAAGAAAGAAAGAAAGAAAGAAAGAAAGAAAGAAAGAAAGAAAGAAAGAAAGAAAGAAAGAAGGAAGGAATTTATTTGCTTATGGAAAAACAAAAAAATCTAGGGGTATAATATCCAAAATTGAGCTTGATAATGGCAGCAAGGAACACCCCTCAAAACAGGAAGGAGGACCTGTGACTGATGTGGATTATTAAGGTTTCACCACTTATTACATCTTCCTTTAGGAGCAAAGACCTGCTAGGTGTCTACATCCTGCAAATAGAGAAGGAAAATGAGTCTTTGGTACTCACTTCAGCTATGAGAAAATTTTAAAGTGTGTTTTGAAAAATTTGGATAGGTAAATCTGCTTTTTCTACTGGAAAATTTATGAACTTTAAGTACAAAATATTTGGGGTGAAAATTTAGGGCTATAAGGATAAGCTATTATAAATACAAAATATACCATTGTATACCCTAAGTCTAAAATTCATCGCTAAATTTCAGAGTCTTAGTATAAAGGAAAGTCAAAGTATCTCAAGGATTTTTATATTGACTATAGGATGAAAAGACCTCTTAAATATTTTGATGTTATGGTTTGAATTGTGTCCCCCAAGTTTCGTGCATTGAAGTCCTCAACCTCAGCACCTCAGAAGGCAACTTTATTTGGAAATGGGGTCGTTGCTGTTGTAATTAGTTAAGATGAGGAGGTGTTCCTAATCCGATATGAATGGGGTCCTTACCATTGTGGCTCAGCAGTAATGAACCCCACTAGTATCCATGAGCATGTGGGTTCCATCCCTGGCCTCACTCATTGGGTCACATGATCCGGCATTGCCGTGAGCTGCAGCATAGGTTGCAGACGAGGCTCGGACCTGGTGTTGCTGCAGCTGTGGTATAGGCAGGAGGCTACAGCTCTGATTTGACCTCTAGCCTGGGAACCTCCATATGCCACAAGGTATGGCTCTAAAAAGACTTAAAAAAAAAAAAACTATGTAAAGATGAAGAGACGCAAATAGTTGGAAGACACTGGGAAGACCCAAGGAGGTGTCGCCTACAAGCCAAGGAATGCCAGAGATTTCTGGCTAACCACCAGAAGCTAGAAGAGGGACATGGAACCAATCCTCCCCTCCTGGTGCCCAGAAAGAACCCACACTGCTGAGTTCGTGGTTTCAGACATCTAGCCCCCAAAAGTGGGAGACAATACATTTCTATTGTTCAAGCCACCCACAGAGGAAACCAATACACTCGGGCTGAGTAAAATATATTATTAAATTTAATCTTACCTTTTCTGTTTTTGTGTTTTGGCCTTGCCCAGGCCAGGAATCAAACCTGTACCACAGCAGCCACCTGAACCACCACAGTGACAACACTAGATCCTTAACTTGTTGAGCCACTAGGGAACTCTGATTTGTCACTTTTTAAAAATGTAGTTACTGGGAAGTTAAAAATTACATGAGTAGCTTTCATAATATTTCTATTGGACTGATCCTCTCTAGAAGAAAAGCACAGCCTTTATAAGCATATAACACAGTGAGTCCTGACCTACTGAGGGAGCACAGGAAAAGCTTCCCTGAAGAAGCCACATTTGGACTGACGTCTAGAGGATCACTGGGGCTTAACTCAGTGAGGGAGTGGGCCAGTAGGAGGTGGAAGAGCAGAGAGCTCCAGGTGGAGGGAATGGGTTTTTGCAAACACTCAAGCAGAGAAAAGCACACCTCTGGACTGAGCCCTCCCCAGACTCAATATATCAAAAGTTCTATTCAAATGAAACATTCTTCATTGAACATTGAAGAATGTTTCATTTGAAACAGCACAAATTCATCAACTCCTATGGTGTCAATGACTCCCTGCAATTCCACCCACGACTGCTAGGGGCGCTGTAGAACAAAACTGTGGATAAGAAAGAGGAAAGCGGAATCAAGAGAAAGTCAATAGTTTATGGGGGAGACACTGACAATCAGTGAAAGCATAGAGTAAATAATTTGTCTAATAGACAGATGTAAACAATTCCGGCACACTTGGAAGGTGAGATGAGCCTGTTCCCAATTTAATGATTTCAAATTACTAAAATATTCCCTAGGCACCACTCAATTGAAACAGCTCCACTGTCCTCCTTGACACCATTTTCACCGGAGGCAATGGGACTGCTTTTTAGTGAGTTATCAGAGATAACAATCCCAACAACTCCACAAGGATTTCGTTGAGTAGAAGCCAAGCAAGACCCACCAGGTTGGTTTTTTTTTTTTTTTTTTTCCTTTAAATTATAGTTGATTTACAGTGTTGTGCCCATCTCTGCTGTTCAGCAAAGTGACTCGGTCATACATATACACCCCAGGATACTGGATATAGTTCTCTGTGCTATACAGTAGGAGCTTGTTTTCTA
The DNA here is from genome assembly GCF_016906955.1 of Phacochoerus africanus. NCBI lineage: Eukaryota > Metazoa > Chordata > Mammalia > Artiodactyla > Suidae > Phacochoerus > Phacochoerus africanus. The sequence continues at coordinate 18,958,063 of NC_062553.1, read as the reverse complement.
TCCACTCTAAATGTAATCATTTGCATCTACTAACCCCAAACTCTACTCCATCCCACTCCATCCCCCCACCCCTTTGGCAACTACAAGTCCGTTCGCTATGTCCAAAGACCCAGCAGATTCCAATTCCTGTGCCCAGAAGATGCATCCATCCTCCATGCAGACCCAGGATGCGAACCCAACACCTTGAGGTGAGAACATGCCAGAATGAAAAGAAGGGGGGAGAGAAGCGGATTCACACATTGATTTCCAAGCTGGGCACTGCTGCCTTTAAATACATCAGCTTTCTTGACCTGTGAAGAGATTTCCTCTACACTTTGAAAAGTGGCAGTGTGGATGGTGAGCACGAGAAGCACCTCTCTGGGGCACTCTAATTTTGCACGCGATCTAATCCCCTTCTTCCGTGCACCACTGAGCGTTCCTACAGCACAATGTTACTATTCATTCATTCAAATATCCATTTATGAAGCTCAGAGAGTTCAGGCGATTAAGGTCACAGAGCCAGTGAGTGACCGAGTCTGTCATTTTGGCTGAGCAGCACTCCTCTGATGAAAACAGAATCTGAGAAGGCAGCCTTCACACTGCGTAACAGGCACCACCTTCCTGGCCTTAGACCAGACATCCAAACGGCGCCAAGGGTCCAGAGCATCTTTGATGCCTGACTCCCTTTGTACAGTTTTTCATTCATCAGCGCCCATTCCAGGTGCTGGAAATCCCAGTGCTGTTCAGGCCGCTGCCTCAGTCACACCACAGGGATGCTGGGCTGGCCATTGGTCCTTCCTGCCTTCTTTAATTTACTCATCCAATAAATGTTCGAGTCTGCGATGTGCCAGAGACCGCGCTAGACAATGGGACTAGAACGGTGAGCCAAACATGATGCTCTCTGCCCTCGCTTCCCCAGAAATGTACAGTCTCCACGCCATTCGCTCATTCATTTCTTTCTCCAGTATTTATCCAGAGACTATTTATTGAGTTGCGGGAGCTCTTCCAGGCCTTCCGGAGACAGCTGAGAACAGGTCAGGCACGGTCTCTGCCTTCACAGAAGCCACATTCTAGTAAGAAAAACAGTATTAAACAAATAAACCAGCCAATGAATAAATACTATGTGGAGCAGTGGGAACAGAAAAAGCTGCGTGAACTGCTGGAGGGGGATGGAGGGCCCATGTTCCTTTTTTCCATTTTTCTTTTTTTTGTCACCCCATGGCATGTGAAGGTCCCAGGTCAGGGATCAGATCCCAGCTGAAGTTACGATCTATGCCTCACCTGCGGCCACATGGGATCCTTTAACTCACTGTGCAGGTGGCGTATCTAACCTGCTTGCTGGCGGATGCAGAGATGCTGCCAATGCTGCTGCGCCGCGGCGGAAACGCCTGGAGGGCCCATTTTAGATGGCGTGGGGCTGAAGATGAGACCCCTGAGAAAATGTCTGAAGGAAGTGAGGGGTGAGCTGCTGCTGAGTGAAGATGAGTGATGGGTTATTATTCTTCCCCAGGGCAGACTTGGCAATGAACGGAGCCCAGGTTGGTTCAGCCCCTGTGGGACTCTGAGTGGGGGCGGGGTTTATCCGCGCGATGGGGGTCTCCCCAGGGTCCTTCGGTCTGCCCCCCTGGGCCCATGGATTTGTGCCTAAAGTTGCCCGGTGTCCTCTTTGGCTGGAGACAGGGTGGCCAGGGGACTGTGGAGAGCCAGCTGGAATAGTCAAAGTCACAGGGACGGGAAAGGGGACCACACGAAGTCGCATCCCTCCTGCCTCCTGGGAGTCATTCATCCGTTTCGGAGAGGGGAAGGCGTCATTTCCCAGAACTGCTTGATCAGAACCTAATTATCCCCGGAGCCATGAGTTGGAGCAGTGGGGTTTTTGTCACCTGGCGTTGGGAAATGGGTCAGCAGCCAGGACAGAATGTGCCTGAAGTGGGCGGCCTTGCCAAGCATGCACGTCAGGGACACAACTTTGGTACAGGAACATTTTCCCAACGGAACACACCTAGGCTTGGCACCTTTTAAAAAAAGAATCCTGGACACTTAACCTCCCAGACAGGAGAAGGGCAATCTGGCCCCACCACTTACCCTCCCTCCCCAAAGGCGCTGTTCTCCGCTGTTAAATCCGCGAGACCCCCCGCCCCCCCCCCGCCCCGCCCCCAGCACCACTATTTGCATACAGGACAGGCAGCTCTGCAGGAGCCTCAGGCATCATTCCTTGAGAAGTCCTGCCATCACAGTCATCGGATCTGATGCACCCAGACGGGGACTTGAGACCCGAAGGCTGATTTGTAGTGGCTCAGCCCATAGCCCAGCCCCTGTCTGCTCGGTGTCACTCCAGCCTTTCTCTCCTCCACCCTTTGCCACCTGGCTCACTGGATTTGGTCTCAGTTGCAGCTCCTTCAGTGGTGGCTGAAGATCCGCCCTCAGCCTGTTTTCTTTCCTCCATGGCCCCTTGCTCTGGGGAGAACCTGACAGATTTGACTTGAATCTCCAGCCCATGATAACCCAGAGCCCCATGTGTGATTTCCATGAATTCCAGGGTCTCAGATCGTCAGGGTTCCTCCTCCTTGAGCCCAGAGTCCAAGCACACAGACTCCTTTGGACTCAGCACGGGCATGACATGAAAGACTCCTTTGCTGACACGCGCGTGCACACACGATCACTCGCTTTAGCATGTGTGCTTTTGTTAGTTTTCCCAAAGACCAGGAGTCATGAGGAAGGGCTCATGGCTAGCAGAGCCTTCTCATCACTCTGTGTCTGTCTTTCTTGCTCTCTCCCTGTTTGTCTAGCCCACTCTCATCCCTGGCAAAACATATCCTGCTCCTCTGCTCCTACAAACAAGGCCCTTAGCCAGCCTTTAGAATCTGATACTCACAGTATTACCTACTGCTCCTTTTGGTAAATAAACAGGTCTCTACCTCCAAACACAGCAATAACCTCTCCCCATGTTTGTCCCAAACACTTTTTCAACCCCAGTCTCTTCTCTGCAAATTTCCACCTGGTTCTGAAATGGAGTTTTAACTAAAGGACAACCCCCCCTTGGCTAAGAAGGCAGCTGCAAGCCTTTCCTGCTATGCTCATCACTATACCACCCTTCTTGTAATAATGTAGCAACTGTGTGCCCTCTATCCAAGCCAGCAGCCCTGCTAATCAGGTACCCAGCATTGCTTATCAGTTCTGCTTCTGTAACCTTGCTTGCTCAGTTTCTTAGGAAGGAACACTGTCTGCTTGGGGATGGGGGAGGTCCGGGATGCTTACATGGAAAAATCAAGACCTTGTAGTGTATAAAAGTTACTGGGAACAAAGACCTGGTGCTCAGACTCTGGAGGTGACTCCTCTGAGCCCGCACCTGTGCTGAATAAACCTTGCTTTTCCATATCTCCGAGTGCTGTTTGTCTCCTTCCGTTGCCATGGTTTTTGCGGTTTCCGCAACAGTTCCTGGGCACGTCCACCTGGAATTGGAACCCCCTGGAGTTCCTCCACCTCTCCTCCTCACCCTACCATGGTATCATTGGTCTCCAATATACCCATGTGATAGGGTAGTGTAGCATTGACAGTGGGCTTGCGGATCAGATGACTCTTGAATCAGCTACTGCCTATGTAACCTTGGGCAAATTATTAATATCTCTGAGCCCCAGAATCTTCCCCTGTATCTTGGGGATGTAAACGCCTCCTTGGCTGAGATGTTTCTAGTCTTAAGCAAGATAAAGTTATATAAAGTGCCAAACACAAATAGGCCTTAGAGAAGTGTTATCCTTGCTGTTGTTACTCATCAGTGGCTTTGCTCCTTTTGTTTCCTCCACACAGCAGAATGGCCCTCTCCTGTATCTACTCAGATCCTAACCATCCGTCATGACTCAGTGAGAGCAGGCCTGGGGAGGCGTACAAGTTAGCAGAAATCGCTCCCTCTTCTGTGCATTTATGGCTCTCTGTGGTATGAAGCAGTGAATTTATAAGAAGAAATCACTGCTAATAATCTCTTGGATCCCAAAAGACCTGAAGATCTTCTGTAATGCATTTTACTGAGTTCCTCTTTGTTTTTGTCAACCGATCAAATGCATTTCTTTTCAATAGCAATTGTATAATTGCTTGCATTTCTTTAGTTACTCGTCTGCTGTTTCAGTGCCAGGTCTTTGAGGGCAGGGCTTAAGCCTCAGGATCTTTTTAGCCTCAGTCCTTTAATCAGGTCCCCATATTCAAGAACCTCAATAGATAAATATTGAAAGTGCTCAATAGAGGCTTATTGAATCAGCCAATGAACTATGAACAAATGGAATTTAATAAGCAGCAGTTATCAGCTCCTGTTAAGCACCATATTTCTTAGAAGTTACTGCAAATATCCTCTTGGGTTCAAAAAGGCCTGGAGAGCTTCTGCAATGGCTTTTACCAAGTTCCTCTCGGTTCTTGTCAACTGGCAAAGCCCATGTGTCTTTTTCACCACTGAGAGCAGACCCGAAGATTCATGGCTCAAATAGCTCTTTGCAAAAGACCAGGCTCCCCAGCGGCCAGGAGTGGGCTTCGCTGACTGTCTCCAGCAGCCAGCTCCTTCTAGATCCTTCTCAGTTTCCAAGCCAAGGTCACTTCTTTCAGGGAAATTTTGCAAGGGCTGGCTATCTCCACTGAAAGTTGGACCCCTCTACTAGGCAGCCAGGCTGGCTGAGCTTGTTGGGTCTGCATCACAGTCTGATGGCGCCCCTGCCAGACATGCTTCTCTCTGTTTTCTTTTACAGGTGTTCCTTTCCATTAAAGGCTTTTGCAATTTCAACTCCAGCTCAGCCTCTGTTTCCCCAGAATCCCGGATTGCACACCACTGCAGACCAGTGTCCCAACAGAGTCTAGAAAGAGCCAGAAGAAAGACTGGCCCCATTTTCCTGAAGCAAGGCATATTTATGACAGGTGGGGAAATACAGAATATTGAGTTGATCTGCCAGCACCTATTTTGGCCATACTCTGGCCATCGGAAGCATTTCCCAGTGGCTTGCCCAGATACCACAAAGGACGCCAAGGGATCTTTGGGCTTTATGGGGAAATCCAACTATAATTACATTGTCCAAAATATTATAGTGAAATCGATCAGAGAGAATGCTGTTCTCACGGCGTATTTTTCTGATTTCCCAAATGAGTGTAAAACAAGACATTATTGATGAATTCCATTATTCCTCTCAGAGGATAAAAGATAAAAATAAATAGCACTGTCTGGATTGTATCCCCCCCCCCCCAGGAACTGTCTCAGCTTGTGCTGGGATGGAGAGGGGTGCAGAGGGTGGCTGGGGGTGGTTTTGCCAGCTGGCCCTTTTTTGGTCTGGAGGCTCCAGGATCTACAAGGGTGATTATGGCTTTTCCTCTGTCTGCCCTTGTCACCCTTCAGCAGCTTGCTCCTGACTCCTGGGGATTTTTTGCCTCAAGCCAGGCCTTGTGTGCATCAAGGGAAAATTTGCAGGGGACCTTCATTCCGCCAGTCTTCTGCCCTCAGCTAGTGCCTCCTGGGATATTTCGACAGGTACATCTCGAAGGTCACACATGCCTAAAAATCATCAAGACTACCCTGAGAGCTTGGGGGTACTGTCATATTAACATTGCTCTTGGACAATAGTCGAACCCAGAGATACGCCTTCATCATCAGACAGTTAATTAGATGGTTTCCACATCTAAGCTATGATGACTAACGCTGCAACGAGCATTAGTCATTGCAGATCTCTCTTCAAGATCCTGATTCCATTTTTATTGGGGTATATACCCAATAGTGGGGCTGCTGGATCATACAGTAGCTCTCTTTTCAATTTTTGAGAAACTGCATACTGCTTTCCATAATGGCTGCACCAATTCATATCCCCATCAACAGTGCATGAAGGGAAAAAAAAATATGCTTTCAAATAACTTCAGGCAAGATGGAGGAAGGAATGGCAGGGCTTCTGCTTCCTGGAATTTTGTGAAAGTCATCCTTAAGTTTTTTTCCCCAGCTCGTCCCTAACCCTGTCCCCAGTGCCCTCCAGCAGGACGGCGATGGAGTAGGATGACCCTTGGCAACACACTCTTTGGTAGTCTGACGTTGGCTCCTTGGCCTTGATCAGGACACTTGGCCTGTCCACGCCTCGATTTCTTCCTCTGAAAATGCCTTCTGTTCCAGGGTTATCGTGAGGCTGCAGTTGGGATAACAAGGGGTGAACGGGCTCTGTGCGCTTCATATGCAACTGCGGTATGAATGTCAGACCCTATCACTGCACCCTTAAGAGGGACTTTCCTTCCTCTGCCATCCCTCCCACACGGGGATGCTTGAGATAGAAACACTTCCAGAACCTTTTCTTTTCTTTTTTTTTCTTTCTATGGCTGCACCTGTGGCATATGGAAGTTTCCGGGCTAGGGGCTGACTCAGAGCTGCAGCTGCAGGTCTATGCCACAGCCATGGCAACACATGATCCAAGCCACATCTGCAACCTACACCACAGTTCACGGCAACACCCGATCTTTAACCCACCGAGCAAGGCCAAGGATCAAACCCGCATCCTCACAGACACTATGTTGTGTTTTTAACCCACTAAGCCACAATGAGAACTTCAGAACTTTATTCAACAGAGGGCAAGCCTTTGTCCAACATGAGCTATGATGGCCTGCTGAGGACAAACCCAAGATTTACAACTGCCCTCTTCCTGAAATGACTGCTCCTGTGACCAGCACTCAGGCCAGCGGATACACCCCCTTGCCCTTCCTTAAGTGATGGATCGTCTGCCCTCCTACTGAAATAGCAGTCTTCAAGAGCCGCGTAAATTCTAAGCACCAATGTCATCCTAACAGCCGAGAACAAGGAGTCACGAGGTTTATTTATGGGATGAAAATTTATCTCTGGTCTTGCCCTGGTCTCACCTTAATGTAAGGGGCATGGGGAGGGGGGAGGGCGAGTGTCACCACCATCTTGCCCTCTGGCCAGTCTCCCAAGATTGTGCCCAGTTGCCCTGGGTGCTATGATGTCCCCTTGGATTTACTGCATGTGCAGGGCAGGCTGAGGGCAGAGGGACTCCACAGCTGGATCACAGCTGCCTTGTCCACCACTGTACTCCCAGAACCTAGCAGTTTCTGCTCAACAAATATTTCTTGGTCAGTTAAACTATATCTTTCCAGCTTTCAGATAAATCCACAGATTCAGTCTCTTGGACTGTGGAAAGAAAGTGGTGGGGAAAAACTAAGACCCTTCTGAGTACCAGCAGGCTTTTTTGTTTGTTTGTTTGTTTGCTTTTTAGGGCAGCACCCGCAGCTTATGAAAGTTCCTAGGCTAGGGGAGCTGCGGCTGCCAGCCTGTACCACAGCCAGAGCAACGTGGGATCTGAGCCACATCTGCGACCTACCCCACAGAGCACGGCAACACCAGATCCTTTACCCACTGTGCGAGGCCAGGGATCGAACCCACGTACTCACGGATACTAGTCAGATTCATTTCTGCTGCACCACAAAGGGAACTCCCCAACAGCCCCCCCCCCTTTATTTAAACATAGAAAAATTTTATTTCCTTGGGTATGTTTTAAGTTCCCTGAGGAGAACATATTTATATCTAAATCTATATCTATCTTTATTCATTTCCATATCCATATCTATCACAAATCTACAGTGATTTGTGGCTCTCCATGAACAGGTAGAAACCAACTAGCTCACCATGTAATTCACCAGGTAATTGACTAACTTCCAATATGAAGAATTTTCATATTCTTCAACTAGTTTCATCCTTCAGACCACCCAGGACTATGTGCATCGTCCTCTCCTATCTGCAGAAGAGGACATCAAGTCCCTTTGAAGATGGCACCTGCTGAGCTTGGGGTTCATGTCAGGTTGCCTGACAATGCATCTCCTGATGCTCCCATTCCATCAGTGGTTCCTCGGACTGGATTCCAAAGAGCTCAGGAAGGGAGGTATGAGGGAGGACTCTGAAGATAAGTTTTGGGTACTTTTCTTCAGAACAGCTCTCCCTATAGGACATGGGTCGGTTGAAGAGGGGAGGCCCATAGCCAGATCTGTAGGCAGCAGTAGAAGCCTTAGTCCATTATGTGATTGCAGGCAGTCTGTCGGAAATTCTTCCCATGGTGTTGAGCTTATTCCTGAGAGCTATGTTCAAACACAGACATCCTTGGGAAGGGCAGTCCAATGAATGAACAGCCACTGAGATGAAATGTGGATGTATTTCAGACACTTGTCTCGGAACACATTTTGATGCAGGCTGGGGTGGGTTGAGCAGAGGGCATAAGATCACAGAGTAGCTCAGGTGCTATAGAATGAAAAAAATTATAAGCCTCAAATACCTTCAATTTAGTCTTGACCCAAATTGAGACCAGAGTTCATAGGCTTCAATAGCAAGAACCTTAAGAGACTATATGTCCTTTTAGAATAGAAAGCATTGAATGAGCCATGGCTCATGGATTAGAGAAGAGCTTAAAGGGTATTTAAAGACTCATTACTGTACATTTAAGTTAAATTTGTACTCATTTTGTAACTTGTTCTCCTAAAGTAGAACGTCTAAGTCTGTTTGCCGAGAAGAGTGAAGAGATTTCCCATAAAATTATTATACTGACTAGTAAATTCGAGACTGTGAAAGTTGGTTGTATAGAAAACCATCCTTGTCTCAGGAGATTGACTTTACTCCCAGACCCACTGTCTGTGACTCACGGATGCACTTCTAGTCAACGCAACCCAACTACAAGATCGGGAACATGCTCCTGGATCTAGGAGCATAGCTAAAGGCATTCAGATGTAAATAAAAATAAACAGATGTATTCATCAGGCTTCTCCAGAAAAACAGAACCAATAAGATGTACATATTATAGGAATTGGCCAGCACAGTTATGGAGCTGAGAAGTCCCATCTGCTGTAAACCAGAAACCTAGGAAAACTGACAGTGTACTTCAGTTTAGTTCTAAAGCCTGAGAATTAGGAAGAGGTTGGGGTGGGTAGGATACAGGCATGATGGTGTAAGACCATGGTTTGAATGCAAAAATCTAAAAAATAGGAGCACCAGCGTCTGAAGGCAGGAGAAGATGGATGTCTTATCTCAAGCAGAGACAATAAATTCACCCTTGATCTGCCTTTTTATTCTATTCAGGTCCTCAACAGATTGGGTGGTGCCCACCTGCCCTGGTAAAGCTGGAAAGGGTGCTGTTCTTTCTTCATCAACCAACTCAAAAGCTAAATTCTTCCTGAAACACCCTCGCAGACACATCTGGAAATCATATTTTACCAGCTATCTGGGCATCCCATGGCCCAGTCAAGCTGACACATAAAATTAACTATCACAGTGGCTCTTTTTTTTTTTTTGCACTTTTAGAAAATGATAGTTGATTTATAGTATTGTGTCAATTTCTGCTGTATACCATAGTGACCCAGTCATCCATATATATACATTCTGTTTCTCTTATTATCGTCCATCATGTTCTATCCCAAGAGATTGGCTATAGATCCCTGTGCTGTATAGTAGAACCTCATTGCTTATCCATTCTAAATGCAATAGTTTTCATCTACAAACCCCAAACCCTCCATCCATCCCACTTCTTCCCTCCTCCCCCTTGGCAACCACAAGTCTATTCTCTATGTCTGTGAATCTGTTTCTTTTTTTATAGACAGGTTCATTTGTGCCATATTTTAGTGACTCTTGCAAAAAAAAAAAAGTGGCTTGTAAACTAATGTTACTCTGATCAAATTTTTTAAAAGATGCAAAATTTCAAAATAGGTAGTAGAAAACAGATGATAAGATTAAAATAGAATAATGAAATAGAAAACAAAGATCAAATAGAAAAAAAATCAACAAAAGGCATAACCTGGCTCCTTGAAAAAACTAATAAAAGAGACAAAATTCTGGTATTGCTCAAGAGAAGAAAAGAGGTGACAAAAAAGGATAGAACTTCAAAATTTCCCTGATAAAGTGGAGGGAAAGGGCATCACACAATCGGGGAAAGAAGGAAAAGAGCTTTGAGAGGTGATGTTGGGGACTCACTAAATTTTACCTGCTTCTCAGTTTAATCTTAACTTCGCTGGGTATTGTCTCTGATGTCTGGATGGACTAATGATGTCTAGATGGACTAGGTAGGATTCATCCAGTTGTGGTAAACCTAACCCATACTCTGGCTAGTTAAGCAGAAAAGGGAATTTATTGTCTCACAAAAGTGAAGCGTTTCATGGGTGACTTGTTTGAGACTCAAAGAATGCTATCAGGAGTCTTCTAGGGAGGTGCATCCTCAGGAACCTGTGTGGGTTCACAGGCTTCACACCACCCCAACTCCTTGGCTAGTGGAAAAGTGAGGCTGCTTCCCCATATTTCAAGCATAAGCCCTGACAAGCAGTTTTATAGCCCTGATCGCTCTAGTTGGATGATGTATTCACATAAAAACACTTACCATGGCTGGGAGAATGGAATGTCCTGGAATGCTCTAGTCTAGAGCCGTGTTCCCTGGGAAATGGAAGTATTCAAGTGGGCCACATGGATTGAATGTTAGGAAGGAATCATTCCTTCCAAAGCAAAAAAATGTGTCCTGCTGTCATGAGGAGGGGCAGCTGATGCTGGGTAACAAATATCCCACAGGTGTCCATTACACTGGCAGTGGGAGGAGGTGGTTGAAGATCACCAAGCACCATGGCCACATCTTGAGGGCCTTTCAGTTGATTTAAGAAACTGCGTGAAATAGCCACAGGCAGCTCTTCAAGAACATAATTGAATTCAAGAGGCCACTCTGGGGCAGATTCAGAATGAATTTCCAACCTGAGACACCCACTGAGTTTAAGCAGAAAGGAAACGATGGGAAGCCAGAAATGGCATCTGCATTTGATCAGCAGCCAACCACAAGAGCAAGCACATTAGGGCAATGCGGTCAGAGAGGGACTGGCAAATTCGTTGATAAGAAATTTTTTAAACAAGAGACAAGACTGTTTGGGTTTTGATTTTTTGTTTGCTTGTTTGTTTGTTTTAACCCCAGAGAATCCAATTTGTAGCCATTCAAGCCACGTGCCTTTGAGGTTTGGATGAATAATTTTTCTTGGGCTGTTACAGCAAGCGTCAGAGCCAGTTAGATGTTGGTGAAGGCTTTCCAAAGCTTATGGTTCTGCTGAGAACACCAGCGGCGGGGGGCAGTGGGGGGTATGGTGGGGCTTAGTTGGAAAACAGGGGCAGAGAATGAGAAATATGATGAGGTCTCTGAAATTTTTACAAGATTTACACTTTGGTTTAAAAATCAATTCCCAGGAGTTCCCTTGTGGTGGGTTAGGGTCTGGCATTGTCAGTGCAGAGGTTCAGGTCACTGATACGGCATGGATTGGATCCCTGGCCCAGCCAAAAAAAAAAAAAAAAGATCCCATACTTCAGGATTCTTAGGTGCACACACTTGTGTAAGATTTCCTTGCTGGTTGTACCTGAGAGATAGTTTCTCTTTAATATCTGTATGTACAAAATATCATTCATTCATTCATTCCCTGCTTCATTCATTCAACCAACAGTACACTGAAGGCTTATTAAGAGAGAATCCATGTATCACACAGGTTATAATGATTTGCTATCCACCCCCCACCCCATCTCCTCCTTACCATCCCCATTGGTCAGCTGGCTGCCAACTCAGCATTGGTGCATGAATGGCTCATGGACATTTCAGAGTCAGCATCTCCAATACCAAACCCTCACTTCCTCTCTCCCAGCCAAACCTTCCATCTTCTAGGCCTTCTTATCTCAAGAGCTGGTGCCTCCATCTACCCACCGGCTCCAGCTAAAACCTGGGAGGGGGCATTCTTGACATTTCTTTCGACTTCATGCCTAAATCCAACCAACCCCTAGTAGGTTGTCAATCAATATTGACCGAATAACAGGTGGTTGAATGAGAGGTGAATGAATGAAGAATGCTTTGAGCTGCCTACACACGCCACTCCAGCCTATGCCATTTCATCCCCCATAGGAATGCGTGCTCGTGGCATGGAGTGTGAGTAAGTGTGTGTCTGAACAAGGATTTTTACATTTTAAAAAGCTCTTGCTATTTCCTGGAAACAGATTGTGTCTCTCTGATTGTCTATTAAGTTTTTTTTTTTTTTTTAACCACTGAAGATCTTGGAATCAAACCAAAGTAATCTGCATTTCCATTTTTATATCTTAATTTATAAACTGCACCTTATAATTTACAAGCATTCACTGAGTGTCTCTAACAGAGCCGAAACAAATACCGACTCTGCCAGCTATGCCACCCAAGTCTTCTCTCTGAATCCTTCTTATCAGGAACTTTCTAGTTTTTTAGGTTGGAGGGAATGGACTGGAGCTAAACCTAGCTTGGGGAGGGTATGGATAGGAATAATGATGATATGTCACACTGATTTAGGGAAGAAAGAGGAAGGTCTCATTACGCCCATTTTATAGATGAGAAGATACAGGCTGGAGATGGGAGTGACATGACCAAGAAGGACTGCTTATGAGTGGTAGAGCCAGGCTTTGGATCCAAATCTCTGGAATTCCTCATGCCCAGGGTCTTTCTAAGCCACTAGATTCTGGTCTCTCCACCTGGGCACTGATGGGATTATGGGCTGGGTCCCGCTTTGTTGTGTGATGCAGGATGGTTAACAGCATCCCTGGCTTCTTCCCATGAGATGCCACCAGCACCCACCTCACTGAGGGATCCAAACTGTCTCCAGATATTGCCAAATGTCACTCCTGATTGAGAACCATTGTGCTAGACGGTGTCCTTGCCCTTGATTGAAAGTGAGGCATGAAGATTAGGAAAATTCATTTCCTTTCACAGTCTCTCACACAGCCCCCGCCCCGGGCTGGCTCCTTCCAATCCCAGGGTTTATCTGAGAATTGCCCCGCCCACAATACCACAGGGACCTCCAAACAAATACCTAGGACGTCCTGTGTGGCACGGGGTCCTTTACAATCTTGATTACATTTAACCCCCAAAGGTGTAGACAGCAATCTCCCATTTTACAGGTGAGGAAATAGGTACCGAGACGTCCTAACTTGCCCGCAATCACACAGTTGGGAAGTGGCAGGCGGGGCTGCAAACCCACAGCTGTCCAGCTCTGGGGACGGAGCTTACCTCCTCCATCCTTCATCCTCGATCCACTTCAGCACAGCTGAGAACCTGTTCTCTCTCCTGGGTCAGCAGGAAGGCACTGCAGAGAGAAGCCTCCCCCCTCCTCTCCATAAAGCAGAAGCCCAGCTCTCTTAAGGCAGACAGACGCCTTTCAGAACTGCAGGACACACGCCCATGACGGTGGGTCCATGTGCCTGTCATCCTCTCCAAGCCATGGTCCGCGTCCTCAGCGCCAGCACCGCGTTCCCTCAGCAAGGGGAATGCGGGTGAGCACATCAGAGACGGCTATGCACAGCCGCCAGGTCTGGAGTAGCATTCTCCTGGCTGTGTCTTGTGTGATCTTGGGCAAGAGGAAAGCATGTCTGAGCTTAGTTTTCCCATCTGTCAAATGGGAAGACCCATGTCTCAGGGCAGATGTGAATTAAATGATGATACATGTAGACCGGTTCCCATGGATGCTGGGTGCTGGCTAAATGGGGACCTGTACTGAAGGTCAACTCCCTGAAGCTACCTGCAACAGACTTTCAACTCCTTTCCGTCAACTGTGACCCCCCACGTAGCCATGTGGAGTTACTTCTTCAGGGCTCTCTACCCAGTTAGACTTCAAGGTCCCTGGAGATAGGTCCTGTCCCTTGGTCCGCTCCCACAGTGGCCAGCCCTACCTGCTCAAAATGATCCCTGAAGAGGACACAGCATTGATGATTCCTACTGTAACACCCTTTTGCATAGGGCACTGCCTTTTCTGGGTATATCTTGACGTACGAAATGGGTTTTCCTTGTGTTTTTGCCTGATGATGGTGACCTTGAGTCCCCACTCTGAGCAGTCCTGGCTTTTAGCCATCTCAATTCTGCTCTGTCTGTTCTCTTTGATTTCTCCAGGTCACACTACCTTGTGGTAATATTTAAGCTCAATATATCAAAGGTGGGGAGAGCAGAGGGGCTCTAAAGCCCACCCCAGGCTCTAATCCCCATCTCTGTCCAGACAGTTACTCCATGAAAACACCAGCCAGTTACAAATGGTTCTGTGTCCCAGTTTCCCAATCGATCAATGAGGACTTATCTCAAAGGGCTGGGAGGTTAAACGTACAGAGCCTAGAACGTATCACACCCTCAGATCTCTATTAGCAGTTGTCCCCTGTCCTTTAACTAGGGTAGGAGGGGTGGCTAGTGAGCCGCTGAGTGAGGGAGAACTTCCGTGAGCTTCTGAGCAGGCAGCAAGGAGGCCCCAGAGCAGCAGGGGCGCGCCCCTGTAGCAGCTTTTCTTGCCCACATGCCTTCCCTGGGGAGCCCGACCCCACAGCCCCGCCGCCGCAAAAGGCAAGCAAAGTCATTCCTGCCTAACTCAAGGGCAGCATTCACTTCTTTTACAAATTAATAAAGGCTGCTCAAAATTCTGTATGTACTCTTCTAAGACCCAGGACAAGGTCGCCCTTCCCAGTAATCAAACCAGTTCCCCCAGCCCTACTTTTTTTTTTTTTTTTTTTCCGGTCCGACTCAAAGGAGCCCAGTGTCTACCCCAAATTATTTCCAGCCCACGGAGGGACTGTGGATATCCGAAACCCCAACGCTCTTCCAGGTCCCTGGGGGTGGGGGTGGGGGTGGGGACGGGGGTGGGGGGTCCCCGTCCAGGCCGGCCCCTCCCCCAAGGTCACCCAACTTTTTCCTCTCTCTGCAGCTCCCAGGGGGAGTCCGGTTGGGTCCGAGAGGGGGCGGCGGCCGGGCGGGTCCGGAGGCCCCGAGGGCCAGCGGGGCGCGGCGGGGGTGGCGCGAGGCCCCCTCTCCCGCCGAGCGGGCGCCCGCCCCGCATTAGTCATTGGCCAGAGCGGGCTGCGGGCGCGGGTGCTGATGTCAGGCGGGCGCGGGTGCGGCGGGCGCAGCGGCGGCGGCCGCCCAGCAGCCCGGGCGCAGGTGGGGGGGCTCCGAGTGGGGGTGGCGGCCAGCATGCTGCTCGGCTGCGGCTCGGCCTCCCACACCCGCGGCGCCCTAGTCCTCGCCAGCAGCGGCGGCGGCGGCGGCGGCGGAGCAGGGAGCGGCGCCCGCGTCTGCAGCGGCGCAGGGTCCGAGCGCGCGGCGCGGCGGCGGGGGTCGGGGCCGGGGCGGGGATCGGGGACCCGGCATGGCGCTGCGGAGGGGCGGCGGCGGGGTGCCGGGGCTGCTGCTGCTGCTGGGCGCCGCTTGCCTGATCCCGCCGAGCGCGCAGGTGAGGCGGCTGGCGCGCTGCCCCGCCACTTGCAGCTGTACCAAGGAGTCCATCATCTGCGTGGGCTCTTCCTGGGTGCCCAGGATCGTGCCGGGCGACATCAGCTCCCTGTGAGTGAGTGGGACCCCGCCAGCCCCCGCCCCGTCCTGCCCCACCCTGCGCCCGCCGCCACCTGGGAGTTGCCTCTGGCGCCGGGACGGCGCGACCCTGACCCCACTTGCCGGCCTCTTTGCGTTTGGGTTGGGGCGCGCTGTGGGACATGGGTGGAGTCTCGGGCCCTGGAGGGGATGAAGGGAGCCGGAGACCCAGAGACTGCGAAGCCAGGCAAGTCCCCGTGGCAGTGTTTCTGAGTCTGGCCCGCGGGCCACCTGCATCAGACGCACCTGGGGGAGCTTGTGCCAATGCAGAGTCCGGGGCCCGCGCTGAATGTGGCAGGGTCTGGAGTGGAGCCTTGGAGCCTGCACTCGGCGTCCCTAGGTGATTCTGGGGGTGCATTAAAGTTTGAGGGGGTGTGTGTGTCGGGGCTGCTGGTGGTTGTGCAGGGGCGTATGTATGCAGCGCAGCGTGAAGGGAGTGATTGCGGAGTGGGGAGGGGTGAGGCCTCCCTGTCCCACTCGAGGTCTGGGGCTGTGGTTTACACCGTGGCCTCCTCTGGACCTGTCCACACTGCAGGCTGGGCAGAACCTGGGAAAAGGCATGTAGCCTCTGGAAGTGGAGATGCCGCCTGGGAGAGGGAAGCACAGAGGGTTTGGCAACGCTTGGGGCATATGGAGTGGCCAGCTCAGTGGGCAAGTGCTGGGGGGTCAGACTCGCTTCTTGCCCTGAGTTCACAAGGGCTGTTTGTCCCCGCTGCCCAGCACGTATTATGCTGACTGCTTATTTGGTGCTGGAGGAAGGGGCAGGAGAAGGCTTCCCATTATTTATCCACCTACTGGGGGATGCTTTCAATCTGGCCTCTTATAGCCGCCCAAGTCACATGACCAGCCCTCCTAATGGCTGTGGAAGGGGCTATGGGACTATATCATGACTGCTGGGAAATGTTTCCTGCTGAACTGTCTCTCCTGTTCCAGGCCAAGGTGTTCAGGTGATGTCCACTCAGTCGCAGAGGCAGGAAATCCCTGGGGGCAAGTTGCTCACACTCAGGGCTCCTTCTCTTCTGCTCCACTTCCCAGCTTCCCACTCCAGGCAGAGTGCTAGGGTCTGGACCCAGGAGTGGAGGGCTCCCTGTTTGCATTTATAGGAAGTCAGGAGAGTCTGGCCAGGCAGGAACAGAGGGACTGTTTGATTCCCGATATTGCTAAGTTGGGTGACATGGAGGATTCCAGAAACAAGAATTGCCCTGGTTAAATCCTTTAGACCTGCAGCTTCTTAATTGATCTGCATCTTAACTGGAATAATTCTGAAGTGATGGATTGAGGTCCTCCTGTGGCCAGAAAGACTAGGGGACCTGGTGGCTAAAGTCGTCGAGCCCCTTGATTGGTCGGTTCATCTGGCAGATGGCAGTGCCTCCCGCTGCACATTCAAGTTCAGGTGTCTCTGAGTTTTTCCCCAAGGCTTTCACGGTGCATTTAATCAGAAGTGCTCTGAGTGACTTGCAGAGATGTGCTCCCAAGGGGGCTGCTTAATCCTCCCCTGGAGTTTCGTCGGCCAACATTAATGCTGTGTCTACACAAACAGAATCATGGGCAGAGGTGAAGCAATCATCCATCCTGAGCTAGGCCCTCCTGTAGTTAAGGAAAGGAGGTGATTTAAACCGACCGAGGTAAATAACATCTATGGGAAGAGCTAGACTGATGCTAAAGGTTTCTGTTCTTCAGCCCAGTTTTCAGCCCAGTTCACCGGAAAATGGCTCGACTCCCCTCATTTTCACCCCGCCAGAAGCCCCTGGTTGACTGTCGGGAGCCTCATTCCTGAGTCTGACGCACAGGTGGAGGATAAGGCCTCTCGCCCATCCTGGCAGGCCCTTCCGCAAAGCGACCTCGTCCTTGTCTTCTTCCTCTCTTGCCTGTAGGAGCCTGGTAAATGGAACCTTCTCGGAAATCAAGGACCGAATGTTTTCTCATCTGCCTTCCCTGCAGCTGCTGTGAGTATGGGAGGTCCCCTCTGGAAACGGGGCCCTGGAGGTGCAGTCCCAGGAGGAGCCGTCTCTGCCTCTTTGGTACCGGTCCTTCCTAAGATACTTGAGTCCCACGAGTGAACCATGGCTGCTCTTCATGTTTTTTGGTTTTATTTTACTTTATGTTTATTTTAATGGCCTCACCTGCAGCATATGGAGGTTCCCAGGCCAGGGGTCAAATTGGAGCTACAGCTGCCAGCCACAGCAACACTGGATCCAAGCCACTTCTGTGACCTACACCACAGCTCACGGAAACACCAGATCCTTAACCCATTGAGTTGAACCCAGGGATCAAACTCACAACCTCATGTATACTATTTGGGCTCATTACTGCTGAGCCGCAGTGGGAACTCTTGGCTCTTCATGTGAACTTGCCCCAGCATGTTCCCACTGAGCCGAGTCCCCAGGCTCTTTGCTCAGCGTCCTTTCCCTCTTTAGGCAAGTTGTTTTCTTCAGGAACATGATTGTAGGTGCCATGATTGTAGATCGCCTGTATCCACCAACTGGGGAACATGGGTACATAGAATTGTGACCCAAGTGTCACCTAAATGAACCATTTCTCAAACACCTCACTTAAAAAAAAAAGAAGCTCCACTTTAAACTCTTTTTTTTTTTTTTTTGCTTTTTAGACCCATACCCAAGGCATATAGAAGTCCCTAGGCTAGGCGTCTAATCTGAGCTACAGCTGCTGGCCTACACCACAGCCACAGCAAGGCGGGATCTGAGCCACATCTGTGACCTACACGGCAGCTCATGGCAACGCCGGATCCCCAACCCACTGAGCGAGGCCAGGGATCCAACCCGCATCCTCATGGATACTAGCCAGATTGGTTCCTGCTGTGCCATAATGGGAACTCCTCCACTTTAAACTCTTAATGTTATTACAGAAATAGGAGTAATTCCAGTTGACCTGTGGGCAGCATATTATGCCTTTATATGCAAAATTCTATTTAATCATAGAGTCCCTAAGAAAAGGGTATTTTCCTTTTCCCATTTGACCAATGAGAAAACTGAAACTCCGGGAAGTAACTTGCCCCGAATCCCAGCCAGAACTCTAACCCAGGGCCCAAAGCCCACACTCATTAACTGCTCTGCATCCCAGCTTTCATGCCTTGTAGCCCAGGTCAGTTCCTGTTTATTGATGAAAAGCAATATCCGAAATGCTGTTTTCAAAAGCAGATCAATGACAGGCAAAGTCAGGAGTACATAGCTCCTTCTCTTTATTTCTTTCAGTTTCTTAACTTGGACAGGATCTCAAAATTAAAACGAGCACCATCCTGCAGGAAAATATGGAGAAATGGATATAGGAGCTCACCACTCAGCCTAAAGAAACCTAATGTGGATATTTTTGGTTTTAAAAATGTCATGCACCTACTGTTGACATTGTACTTACCATTTAAAAATCTGTAATTCCTTAGAAATCAGAGCTGTATTAAAATATTATTTTTCATATGATAGAAATGCAGTTTTAGGTATTTTACCAAATAGATGTAAGCAGTGACTCTCTAGGTTATATAAACTTTTATCAAATAGACTTAGGTGGTGACTCACAAAAAACTATGTGGTTAAGAAAGAGTCTTCTGAAGGTTTCTCAAACTTTTTTTATTATTATTATTTCTCATGTATCATATGGTAGGAAGGATTTGGGGCAGGTGTCAGCTGTGTGACTTTGATCAAGTCCCTTAATTTCTCTGAACTCAAATTTTTCTCAAAATAGAGTTGGATTAGGTCCTTCAGATTTCTAATTCCATGACTGCTTGCTGGTCATAAAGCATGTACTGCTCGTTTACCTGTGCTGAGTAGCAGGATGTTTTGAAATAACAGCCCTCAAGTCAAGTCTACTGAGTCCCACAGGAAGAAAGGTGGGAGTCATGCAGGTGACCAGAGAATCTGGCCAAAGGGAATCCACCTGCCATTATCCATCAGTGTCTGTGAGTCAAGTTCTGCACTAAATGGGCCAGTTTTGGACTGAGCAGAGCCCACATTTGCCCCCGGGTCAGAACAGAACAAGGGAAACAAAGGGCCTTAGTACGTGACTCCAGTTTTACGCTTCTGCCTGGAAATCTGTCCTTATTTTCAGATTGCTGAATTCTAACTCGTTCACAGTCATCCGGGATGATGCTTTTGCTGGACTTTTCCACCTCGAATATCTGTAAGTGTTGTGCTTTGTCTGTTTGCTGAGCACTTGGTGTGTCTCTGAATGGCTATCTTGCTCTCCAAGCTGGAGCAGCATCTCCTTGGCGAGCTTAGGAGTGGAGAAAATTCAGAAAACCCCATTCTCTTTTCAGCCCTGACCTTTTATAGTTTACTTGTGTATAAACATGCTGGGGCAGGAGGAGGCTGGAGACAAAGAGGGGGAAAGGAAACAAAGAAGGAAAGATATTCAGTCATTCTCGGCTGACATTTAATTTGTCATGTCGTAAGCACAATTGGAAATTGCGTTGGATATTTTTACCTCTCAAAAACTAGGCGTGGATTTGCTGATCAGCCAGAAATAAAGCTGAAGGATTCTGAGGGTTACTTATTTTTAAGAAAGTCTCCTTAAATGGGGATACAGCTTCACGTTTTTAATTCAGCCGTCCTATATCTCATTTGCAGTATCTCCTGTGAGCTGCTGCTGAGGGTCTAATTTTATTTTTTTCTCCTTTAAAATAAAGGTTCTTTTTCTCTTTTCAGATGGCAGGGTTTTTTCCCCCATCTGCAAGGAGCTTCACCCAGGCTCTGATTCTGCCACTTCCCACTTTCCTATAGTTTTTTTTTCCCCCTTAAGTTCTTGCATCCTTGTCTTTTGTAACTTTGTAATAACGCTAATCCTGCTATCAGTTGGAGTTTCCTTACTTAGCATTCAGAGGGATTTTTAAAGCCTCATCTCTCTACTTTCTTATCTGAGGTTAACAGGTAGATATTTGAATTCTAAGCACATCCTGGGTCTAAGAAAGCT
Source organism: Phacochoerus africanus (assembly GCF_016906955.1). Classification (NCBI taxonomy): domain Eukaryota; kingdom Metazoa; phylum Chordata; class Mammalia; order Artiodactyla; family Suidae; genus Phacochoerus; species Phacochoerus africanus. The sequence goes on along the minus strand of NC_062553.1, from coordinate 18,937,790 downwards.
CTCTGCTGATTTTCTGTCCTTAGGAAAGATGTCTCTGGGGGAATTCTTTCTCCAAAGGACAAATAATATGTATACTCTCAGTACTACTTGACAGTTAAGGTAACCCGGGAAGCTAGGGCTGAAGTGCTAAGTCTAACTAGGTTCTGTCCATGCACATAAACAGCTGATAGAGGTGATGCACACAGAGCTAGCCGTTCTTTTTCGAACCATTCCTGTCAAGGTTATTGAGGAGGAAGTTCACTTATCAGTTTATACTGAAGTCCATTACTGAATAGACCTCCGATTTTGAAAAAACGAACAAACAAAAAACCAGGCAGCATAGAGTTCTCCACGTAAGAATCAAGAATTGTTGCACCAAGAGCATCATGTTGCAAAGCCCCGCCCTTGCACCATTTCATCAGAGACCCTCTTACATTCAATGAAGAATGTGCCCTACACTAAGGTCTAGTTCTCTGTGGCCCCAGGGAATAGTCACAGTGTCTTCACTTCGAGTATTTCCCACAAAGGCGTCAAGCACCTGGAATTATTATTGCAAGGTCCCAGTGCAAGCCCTGAGACGTTTTGTTTGTTTGTTTGTTTGTTTGTTTGTTGTCTTTTGTCTTTTGTTGTTGTTGTTGCTATTTCTTGGGCCGCTCCCTCGGCATATGGAGGTTCCCAGGCTAGGGGTTGAATCAGAGCTGCAGCCACCGGCCTACGCCAGAGCCACAGCAACGTGGGATCCGAGCCTCGTCTGCAACCTACACCACAGCTCAAGGCAACGCCGGATCGTCAACCCACTGAGCAAGGGCAGGGACCGAACCCGCAACCTCATGGTTCCTAGTCGGATTCGTTAACCACTGCACCACGACGGGAACTCCCCTGAGACGTTTTAACACAGAGAAAGAAGTTTGGCCCCTGTTCATCTGCCTTCTACTTTCTATTTCCGAGTGGCCTGGAGATCCTGAGAGTAGCCCTGCCTTGTCACCTGCTGACACTGTGTAGGACATGATGAACCCAAGCATGACAGACGCCAAGCTAAATGGCATTCTCCCTGGGCAAAGGCTCTACTATGTAGATGGTCTCCGCTCCTCTAGTATGTCAGAAGGGACCCTGACATTAGCAGAAGTCCGAATAGCCGAGCGCTGTGAATGCAAGACGGTTGGCAGGTGAAGCTGTCCATCAGCATTCCGGTCTTGCGGAATTTGAGAATTTCTTGCCTTTGTGTAGTGCTTTCTTCTTTTTTATTTTCCCCAGATGTTTTTACCCAACTCTGACTTTGAAGACGTCTCTGTTGCTTCTGGAAGGCGTGCAGAACATACACGTGCGTGCCTGCGCTCCTGAGCGCGCGCGCGCGCGCGCACACACACACACACACACACACACAGAGCTCCCACTTGGAATCTGGTGTGATTAGTCTTCAGAGATGAATTTCTGAACTTCATGAATGCTTTAGATTTCATTCTGAAGGCATCCTGATAGCATTTTTTTGAGATATTAACCAGCAAAAATTCAGTTTACTGATACGCCTGTTCTCCTTAGGTTCATCGAAGGGAACAAAATAGAAACCATCTCCAGAAACGCCTTCCGTGGCCTTCGTGACCTGACCCACCTGTAAGTCCTGTGAAAAATGTGAAGTCCTCTCAGGGGTAGGGCGAGGGCCACTTTCTGGTGCCTCTCTCTCTCTTGAACTGTTTTGTCCACGTTGTAATAATCCTCTGAAGGAAGCTCATCTCCAGGGTGTCCGGGAGGTTTCTGTATGGTTGATCAGACACCAGCCCGTTGTGATCACTCGCATACTTGAGTTTCTTATCTCTTCCATCCTCCCGAATCGCTGGTTCGGTCCACGTGACTGCATGTGAAGCAAGGCTTGCTCCGGGCTGTGATGGAGGAGAGGGCGGGAAATGAGACCAGACCCCCGACCGTGTGCCAGGCCCAGGGCTGAGCACTTACTGCACCTACTTTATCTCGTGTGTATATATATAACCTGAGTCCCCATTTTACGGATTTGTGACTGAGGCTAACCTGACTCCTTGAAGAGTGTTGAACAGAGGAGCCACATCAGGATGAAGCAGAATAGAGACATTTTTTTTGGGGGGGGGGAGTTCCTCTAATTTGAATGCAAATCGCTTTTTCTTTTAGGTTGGATTAATCTGTGGCTTATGCTAAGCTCTCTGCGTTCTTTAATAGCTTTCTGGAGGAAAAAAAAAATGAAACCAATCAATTTGAATTGGCATATCGGGTGAAGCAAGCACACACACTTCGCAAATTTAGGAGACTGGGAAACTAGTGGCCGTGCTTATGAAAATGTAAACAGAGTCTTTGTCTTGGTAGGAGCAATTTATTAGCCAGGAACCAAGTCCCATTTGCATGATAGATGTGTTGTGTTAAGTAGGAGAACGTGTCCCATCTCATGGTCCGCTTGTCTGTGGTAGAAAGAAAATGGGGGAAATTAGGGGGCTTTGAATGGGGTTACCCTGCAGGGGAGCAGTACCTTCAGCGTGTGTAATTGTAACCCATACGGCACCTAAGGAGATAATCATTCACGCTGGACCCTGAGAGAAGCAGAGGTATCTGTCAGCAGGCTCGCTGGGCCCTTGATTCTGGAATCTACCAGTCAGAGGTCCTGCCTGAGTTACTGCTCACAGAGTGAGGGGAAGAGGGAGTGGAAGTGGGGCCCAGACATCTGGAGTAGCACAGTCCATCCTGGACCGGGGCAGACTTTTCTTGGCAGTATTCCTCCAGGGGTTCTTGCTTTCCTAGAACAATCTGGACTGTTTTTTCACATTCAACCTAGATGCCAAATCCCCCACGTTCTTGTAGAGGCTGAGACAGTGGGCTTCGAGTCACAGAGACTTGGGTGCAAATCTCAAGGCTGCCATCTGTTACTATTCCTTGGCCTTTTTTGAGCCTCACTTTTCTCATCCTTATAAACGGAGCTGATTCTACTGACCCCATAAAGTTGCTGCCCATCGTGGGTTAACGCTTGCCTGCAGAGCATTGGGACCATCATCTGTGGTAAATGCCCAAGATCTGGTTGGCATTGCCATCGTCGTCGTCGTCGTCATCATCATCATCATTCGTGACAAGAGCATCCTTCCCTCCTGCTGCTCATAAACAGGTCTCAAGTTTCTCCCAGCGCAGCAGAGTAGCCGTGGCAGCTTGGGTGGCTAGACGGGGTCTGTTAGGAAGACAGCTGTGGGTGTCTGGAGAGGAACAGCTGTGGTCAGACAAATGAGGTTCCCGGAAGTCAAGAATGAGGGGCTTTGTTCTTGAGCAAAGGCTCTGGGCAGCTTAGGAGCCTAAGCAAAGCCTGTGTGACCCGTTGAGTTCACCCAGATGTCAACTTTCATTTGACCATTTGGCTATGGGTCCTTGCTCTGGAAACAGGTGTGTGAGTATGCAGGTATTGTGTACATATATTTGCACATCCTTATGCATGTGGGCCCTTGGTGGCATGGACTTCTGTTCCTGTGTGTACATAACTTTTTGTGTGTGTGTGCTTGTATGTTTGCCCATGTAACCATATGCTCTGCACTACGATATGTGTGCATATGTCTAAGAGGTACTTTCTTCTTCTTTCTTTCTTTCCATTTTTTTTTTTTTTTTTTTTTTTTGCTTTTTGAGGGCCACACTGGCATCATATGGAGGTTCCCAGCCTCAGGGTCGAACCAGAGCTACAGCCACCTGCCTACACCACAGCCACAGCAGTGCAGGCTCCAAGCCGTGTCTGCACCCTACACTACAGCTCACAGCAACGCCAGGTCCTTAACCCACTGAGCCAGGCCAGGGATCAAACCCCCAACCTGATGGTTCCTGGTCAGATTCATTTCCGCTGAGCCACAACGGGAACTCTGAAGCACCTTCTTGTCTGTGTGACACACAGGGGCACAGACAGAGGGAACAAGGGAGTCCTCTGCTTGGGTCTAGAGCAAGCACATCTTCTGATGCACAGAGGAGACCTGAGCCTGTCTGGCGTGACTTAGCGTCTCACGGGCAAGCCCACCGGGCCCCCCTGAGGGCAGGGCCCCCACACATCTTCCTTTCCGCTCAGCTCTTCCCCCAGCCTCGAGGGCAGGGCTGAGCCAGCAGGCCATTCACTGGTGTCCGATTCGCTGGGGGGACGAATGAGTTGCTAAGCTGGATTTTCCCTCTGGACTCTACTTCAGGGCAAGTCTTAAGACTTTTGTTTGATCTATTTATGTATTTATTTTTTAAAGTGATTTTTATTTTTTCCATTATAGCTGATTTACAGTGTTCTGTCAATTTTCTGTCAATTTTCTACTGCACGGCGAGGTGACCCAGTCACACATACCTGTGTACATTCTTTTAAAGTGGTTCTTTTAAAGTGGACTCCTCTAGGCTGGAGATGTCTTTTGTCCTGAAAGCATTTACTGCACTATTTAAAGAATGAAGGGCCCCTCCCAGCCCAGCCCAGCCCCCTTTTTGGGTAAACTTCTAAGCAAAAAGAACGCATCGGCTCTCTTAACGCTGTTCTTAACAAAGGGACTGTCTGGTATTTGCTTAAGGATCTGATTTTTATCTTTTGTGAACTTTTCCAACACCTGCAGACTCACGTATGTAAAGAAACCCAGATCAGATTTCAAAGCACTGAAGGAGCAGAGCCAATCTGTAACTAAAATCTAGGCCGTTTGTTTTCCAGCGGTCCCGTCAAGCCCAGGGGACAGGTTGCTGTTAAGTAGTTTTAGAAATGAAGTCAGTGCCATGAATTTGTAGACGAAGTGAAGTGGAGGGGGAGAGATTAGGCACTGCGGGAGTGGGGGTGGCTACATCATTCAGCTTTTTGGAATCTAAATTGAACATTTGGAACAGTTGCTAAATACTCTGCTCTTTTTGGCCTTGACCACTACATACGCTTATCACTTTAGCACCGTGCAGTCCAAGTCACTGAAAATGTTTAGCTGAACTATTAACCTTCAATTAGCTAAAAAATGTACTCTAGTTTCCAGAAACCAGCAACCTGCAACCCGAAAAAAAAAATCAAAACAGCTATCTCTTTTTTAAATTTCAAAAAGCGACTCCTAGGAGTTCCCGTCGTGGCTCAGCAGAAACGAATCCGACTAGGAACCATGAGGTTGTGGGTTTGATCCCTGGCCTCGCTCAGTGGGTTAAGGATCCGATGTTGCCATGAGCTGTGGCGTAGGTAGAAGACGTGGCTTGGATCCCGAGTTGCTGTGGCTGTGGTGTAGGCCGGCAGCCATAGCTCTGATTAGACCCCTAGCCTGGGAACCTCCATATGCTGTGAGTGTAGCCCTAAAAAAAAAAGACAAAAGAGACTCCCCCCCCCCAAAAAAAGCGACTTCTAGAGAATGTTCAATCTGATTATAGTCTATAGTCAATAGTCTAGGGTCTATAGTTATGATTTCAATCTATAGGCTATTCAGCCTATTCCTAACATCTTTGTTTTTATTTTTATTTTTTTCATTTTTGCTTTTTTACGGCCACACTCGTGGCATGTGAAGGTTCCCAGGCTAGGGGTCCAATCGGAGCTAAAGCTACTGGCCTATGCCACAGCCATAGCAACATCAGATCCGAGCTGCATCTGCGACCTACACCACAGCTCGTGGCAATGCCGGATCCTTAACCCACTGATCAAGGCCAGGGATCGAACGCACGACCCCATGGTTCCTAGTTGGATTCGTTTCCACTGTGCCACAACGGGAACTCCAATTTTTCGAATGTACCAAAACATCATTTAAGAAAGAAAGGTGAAATAATACATGGAATTGTATTTTAATCCATTTGTGGTTACCTGGATAGGAAGAGATGTAATTCAGAAACTATACGTCTCCCCACATTCTGTTGTTATTATGCAATAAAGACTGGATTAAAAGTGGGCACGGGGCTTTCTAAGCTAGCTGGTTTTAAGGACGAATACTCTTTCATTCCTACATCTGGGATGGGTCATTATGATGCCACAACGAATTTCGTGTATATTTTTAAAGAGGTTGGTGTTGCGTCGCCTATGTGTTGATGATCATTTATATGTTTACACAAATGTGTGAAAGAAAATAAAAGTGAGCATCAGTTTTTTGGCTGACTCACATTGCGGCGCGATGCCGGGGACGTCAGCCTGGATGTACATTATTTCAACACCTACCATCTTTCTACCTCGATAGCCCAGCACCGTGGACACACATCTCCAGCAGGATGCTGACAGGGCACTGCCTAAGCCTGAATCATCAGAGAAGGCGTTGAGGATGTTTGTTCAAGTCTCCTTCCTGGAGATGGGGAGTCAGTTAGGACGTTTTGGAAAGATCGTCAGCACTAAGAGCAAGAATGCAAAACGGCTCAGCAGCCTTCATTAATGAAAAAAATGAAATTGATGATAGTCATTCCCTAAACATCATGGTTCCCTGAGATTTTATATTATCCTTAGGGTTAGAGCTGAGATTTTTTTTTTATGTAAAAGAGCATTTACTGAGTCCTTTTTCTATAGTCACAAGTAATAACATGGACTGAGATGCACCATTAGGCAACTTCCTGGGACAGGACTGTACGTCTGTCTGTCATGCTCATTTTAGTGCTGAAATCATTTATTTAAAGACGTACTAAGGAGTTCCATTGTGGCGCCGCAGAAATGAATCTGATTAGTAGCCATGAGGATTCAGGATTGATCCCCGACCTTGCTCGGTGGGTTAAGGATCCGGCGTTGCTGTGACCTGTGGTGTAGGTTGCCGATGCAGCTCAGATCCCGAGTTGCTGTGGCTGTGGTGTAGGCCAGCAGCTGTAGCTCTGTATTAGACCCCTAGCCTGGGAACCTGCACATGCTGTGGGCATGGCCCTAAAAAGCAAACAAACAAACAAACAAAAAAAACCCCTACTTATGAAGTACCCAGTGTGTGCCAGGCATTGTTACAGATGTAAGGGAGCAGATGTGGACAGAAATCTCTGTCTCTGTGTTGCTTACCTAGAGGGAGAAAACACAGCCAGTGAAGAAATAGGTAATTCGTATATATGGTATATGCTGAGTGACAGCTGTGCAGTGAGGATCCACAGAGCACGGAAGGGGATTGTGTGGAGGTCAGGGAAGGTGGTGAAGTGGAGGATGGACCTAAAGGAGGTGACGCACGAGCCCTGCGGATACCTAGGGGGACAGCGTTCAGGCAAATGAACATCAAGTTCAGAGCTGGGAATGTGGGGAACGGCAAGGGGACCAGGGTGGGCGATCTGAGTAGTCAGAGATTCGGCCCCACAGGTATGCGGGGATGGAGGGAACTAGACCATAGAGGGACCTGAGCACCATCGGAGGGATTTGGGCTTTTATTCTGAGAAACATGAGCATGCCATCTGAGGTTTAACTAATGTATATCAAGAGCTTAATAAATGCTTGCTTTAAAAACAAAACAAAACAAAAGCTTACACTGCATCCTTCAGCATCTGTAATGTTATCTTTGTATATATACCTAAACTCATTTCTTTGTCTCAGTATTGATGACCAAAGCCAGAAATCGAACCATGTTCTCCTGAAGAGGCTTAGAGCTCAGTTTTAAATCACTCGCTTTATTTAAGGGACTTCGGAATGACAGGGCATGAGGATAATGACCACATTAAAATGTGACTTTCTTGTTCTAGGTCTTTGGCCAACAACCACATAAAAGCACTCCCCAGGGATGTCTTCAGTGATTTAGACTCTCTGATTGAACTGTAAGTAATGAATATGAAATTGATGTGTGCTTGTCTGGAAATCTCCTCTCCCCCTATGCTGCATTTTTTAAAATCTTGTAGCTAAAAATAAAATAAAATAACTCTCTGACAAAGTAGCGAAAACTGACAAACAGCATATAACTTATATTGTGTTTGACTTTGCCACTTTGGAACATGCTCATTAGCATCAGGCCAATGGAAATTCGGGATGCTGCACCAGGCGAGGTGGGGTGGGGATGGGAGTGCGTCTCCTTTTTCCTGGATCGCAATAGCATATCCGGCTGCATTATCTTCTAGTGTTTTTTACTTCTTCGTGGGATCTTAAAATTTCGATTGTGTTTGTGAAAACCGTCTTCCTATAATGTCCTGTTTTTGCTCAGGAGAACCTGCGCTGGGCAGTGTTCTTCTGTCGCCCCTTCCCCATTTACACATTGGCATGGTGACACTTTCAAGAGGGTTCGAAGAAAGGTTGAGCTCTCTGAGCGCTCTCCGTGCGCTTTGCGGTTAAAATCACGGGCGCCGAAAAGCATTAAAGTCGGCGATAACTGCAAGACATAGGATACATTAAATACAAACATTTTTTTAAAATTCCATTTTGGGGCAGTATTAAGCCCATCAGGATGTTAAGAATTCTGGAGTTTCATATTACTGCCCAACCACTTGCAGCATTCTATTTCTCTGTGTATGTGTTTGTTTCATTTTTCAGAGATTTAAGGGGCAATAAGTTTGAATGCGACTGCAAAGCCAAGTGGTTGTACCTGTGGTTGAAGATGACAAATTCCACTGTTTCTGATGTCCTGTGCATTGGCCCACCAGAATATCAGGAAAAGAAGCTCAATGACGTAACCAGCTTTGACTATGAATGTACAACTACAGGTATTCAGAATCTCTCTCATCAGTCTTTTTTTTCTTTTTTCTTTTTTTTTTTTTGTCTTTTTGTCTTTTTAGGGCTGCACTCGAGGCATATGGAGGTTCCCAGGTTAGGGGTCCAATCGGAACTGTGGCTGCCAGCCTACACCACAGCTCACGGCAATGTCAGATCCTTAACCCACTGAGCAGGACCAGGGATCAAACCCAAGTCCTCATGGGTGCTAGTTGGGTTTGATAACCTCTGAGCCACAATAGAAACTCCTCTATCATCAGTCTTAATACTAGAATAACTGCTTTGTTTTTATTTTAGATTGTCAACAGGGAATGGGGAAACGTAGGGGTAAAATTTTTCTATCGAAATTATTTTAGGGAAAATTTAAGCATTCTCAAAGAAATGAATTGATGTGGCAAGGAAAATACCTCACCAATTTGGAAGGATTTTTGTTAACTGCACTGGCTTTCATTTTGATTAGTTCTCTTTGATTCTTTACAAAATTCAGATTTCTCTAGAGTTTTTTTTTTTTTTTTAAAGGTCAAAGGTAGAGACCAGTGAGTTTGGCATGAGAACATTTTCACATCAGTCTAAGTGTCATACAAAGCCAGTGCAGAGAGGCCTAAATCACTGTTCTCTTGATTGATACTAAGCAATGTATTGGATTTTTTTTTTTTTTTTTTGGCTATAGTTTTTAGAGCCACAGCTGCAGCATATGGAGGTTCCCAGGCTAGAGGTCGAATCAGAGCTGCAGCTACCAGCCTACACCACAGCCACAGCAACGCCAGGTCCAAGCCTTGTTTGTGACCTATACCATAGCTCACAGCAACACCGGATCCTTTTTTTAAAAATTTTTTATTACTCAAATGAATTTATCATATCTGTAGTTGTATAATGATCATAAGAATCTGATTTCACAGGATTTCCATCCCACAGCCCAGGCGCATCCCCCCACCCCCTAAACTGTCTCCTCCGGAGACCTTAAGTTTTTCAATGTCTGTGAGTCAGCATCTGTTCTGCAAAGAAGTTCAGTCTGTCCTTTTTTCCAGTTTCCACATGTCAGTGAAAGCATTGGATGTTGGTGTCTCATTGTATGGCTGACTTCACTTAGCATGATAGTTTCTAGGTCCATCCACATTGCTAAAAATGCTGGTATTTCATCCTTTTTAATGGCTGAGTAATATTCCATTGTTTATATGTACCACATCTTCTGGATCCACTCCTCTGTCGATGGACATTTAGGTTGTTTCCATGTTTTGGCTATTGTAAATAGTGCTGCAATGAACATCGGAGTACATGTGTCTTTGCAAGTCATGGTTTTCTCTGGGTAGATGCCCAGGAGTGGGATCACTGGATCAAATGGTAGTTCTATGTTTAGTTTTCTGAGGCATCTCCATACTGCTGTCCACAGTGGTTGCACCATTTACCATCCCACCAAGAGTGTACTAGGGTTCCTTTTTCTCCACCCCCTCTCCAGCACTTAATCATTTGTAGACTTTTGGATGATGGCCATTCTGGCTGGTGTAAGGTGGTACCTCAGAGCAACACTGGATCCTTAACCTGCTGAATGAGGCCAGGGATCAAACCCTCATCCTCATGGTTACTAGTCGGGTTTGTTTCCGCTAGACCACAACGGGAATGCCGGGACATTTAATAATACGTTCAGGACTTTATAGAGTGCTTTTTGTAGTTCCCTGTAAAATGAGATCCCTAGGTAAGTCGTAACCAATGGCAAAGTAGACGTGTAAGCAACAGGAGAATTCCACTTTGAGAGAAAAGCAATGTGAAGAAAGCTCAATTTTGTTTTCCAGGGCCTGCCTCAAGGTTTCAGCTTCTACACTTGCAGGTTATAAGATAAAATTGAAAACACCAACTGCCTCGACTGTCATATCTTATTGAGGGCAGGAGAGCAGCCCCCTAGGAAAGGCTTAGGTGGCGTTTCTACAGTTTCTAAAGCCAGATTTTAAAGGAGAGGGGAATCAATCCACAGTATGAGACCTGCTTACCAAACTTATAAAAATCACCATGCAGGCGGAGAGCTGATACCTACAAAGCCTCAAGGCGTGTCTGTAGGAGCAGCAGGAAGGTGAACTCAGAACATAGTTACAGAAACTCAGAAGACAAAACAACTCCAGGAACAAAATATCACCTTTAGGCTAGTCCTGTACTGCTCTTCCCTAATCAGATAAACAAGCCGAAACCCCAAAGGAAAAATTATTTCTAGATAGCTTTGTGCATAAGTTCTGTTCCTTTGCGAGAGGAAACCTGAAGACATAGACATGAAAGCCCTTGTCCTGCATCACTGAACAGGGGCTTATACAGCTGTGTGATTGGCAGGGGCCCTTTAGCCAGCTGAGGCCACTGGGGAGGCGGTTATTTATTGTATTGTAGAGCGGTGCCATCCATCAGAGGTCATGGTCAATGAGTTTGCACCAAAAGGTGGTCTTGAAGACCGTGCCATAGGGAATGTGAAACCACAGCTCGCCGGGGCATGTCTCTGCCTCTTCTAGACCCCACGCTGACGTGAGCAGCTTTTCCACTGTTCCCTTCACACCTGGCCCTAGCGTGTGAACACTTTGCCAGTCTTGGAGAGAAATGGCTTGGGATATAGAGGGCCTTGGGAACTAGGCATCTGTCCCAACTCCAGAATCTCGGAGCTCCTTCTATTTGGGCATTCTCTCATACATATTTATCTTTGCTAATAAGCTTCCTGCTAAAATTTAGAAAGTCAGCCCTCCTCCCTGCTAACAGGGAGCTAATGAGTCTGTCTTTGCGATTGTTTTATCCCTTGAAGACCCAGGAACAGTGAGCTCACATCTTCTTCCATCATGAAAAAATGGTCCCATCAAGTCGTGACCCGTCCCCAAACCTACTCCCTGCCTTGTGAGAACTAGGTCGACAAACTGTGAGTTTGGGGGGTTCCTATCTCCTGCCCAGATCAAGCTTCATCCTTCGGAGGTTTATTTAAGGCTGTGGAGGAAATACGTGAGGGTGGATGGAAGTTGGCAAGCCAAGGCTGAGACTCATGGTTCCATTATCGCATCCTCACGTGAAACTCAAAAGAAGCAGATTTTCTGAGCGCATCATTTGCCACTTAGCTCAGGGTTTTAGGAAGAGCGTAAATTATTCAGGTAGATGTCTCACCTTGTTCTTCCCATGGAGGGGAGGGTACTATTACCACCTTGATCCTCAGCGCAGGGGCGTAATTAAAACCACAAAGCCATCGCTGGCCGGATTCAGCTCTCCAGTTTAATCACAGGCCTGCATAACCCTCTGTTTCAAGTCTATTTTTAACTACCTCAGAAATCCCTGTTACCTACTCATGATTCCCCATGTTAGGTGGATAATTCACTAAATCCCTTAGAGGGAGTGAATTTTGCATCCTAATTGTCCCGTTAGCTTCCCTATTTCGGGGCTGATGAAAATGCAAAGAGAAATAATGCATTAATGTGCAGTTTCTCTCCCAATAGGATCGGCATCATGTATAATTTATTTTCTGCAGGTGCTATAAATAGCTATGTAAAAATCTGTTGATTCCAGTGGGAGCAAGGCCTAAATTGTTAAGCGTCCCACTGACATCATGAACTTAATCCAAAGTGAATGGAAGTGGCGGTGCTTTATGCAGAGAAGTCCATTAATACTTTAACGCAGTAAATTGATGTCATATCAATCTGTGTATCGTTTGAGATTGTTCCACAATGAATGTGCTTTTGCCGTCTGTGAAAGATAACTTAAGATGGGGATGGGGGAAGATGTTTAAATTCCTAAGTCCCCTTCCCCATGCACTCATCAATCATATAGTTTTATCTTTTTCTTCTCTGCTTCCTTCCTCCTCTTCTTCCTCCTTTTTTTTGGGGGGGGGCAGGGGCAGGCGGGGAGGAGAAGGGGTCTTCTATTAAGAATTAGATTTAGGAGTCCTGTTGTGGCTCAGCGGGTTAAGGTCCTGATGTTGTCTCTGTGAGGATGCGGGTTCGAACCCTGGCCTTGCTCAGTGGGCTAAGGATCCTGAGTTGCTGCGAGCAGTGGCATAGGTTACAGATGCAGGTTGGGTCCAGTGTTGCTGTGGCTTCCATATGGTGCAGGTGAGGCCCTTTAACCAAAAAAAAAAAAAGGGAGAGAATTAGATTTATAATTCGCATGATTTAACAGTCTATGCTGTGCCAGATAGGCAATATAGAAAATATTATGAAACCAGTGTTTGGGGAAAATCAATGAAAATAGAACCATTAAAGCCTAGATTTGTAAAATGCTCTCTATTTTGGCAGCTCTCTTTCATTCTGGGTTTTTTTGAGTTTTTTAAAATAAAAAACTGAGACTTTTTGGTCTGTATCTTAGACAGCCTGCCTTTTTATGCTCACGAGTGCTGGTGTTTTCCAGCACTCAGAGTTAGTCAGGAGACTGTGAGAACAAGGAGATGGATTACAGGCATCACAGGAGTGTCTGGAACCCAGGGCAGACTTGGATGAGACGAGGCAACCGGAGATGTAGGAGCAGGTTAGAGCCGCCTCAGCTGTAATGAAAAGAATGCAGCTACTCTGAGTCCCCTTCAGCCTCCAGAAAAGAAAGCAGACAGCGACTGACTGCTCCCGTTTCCCTTTTTGCCTTTACCTACATGTGAACATGGGCACCTCTTGCAGCCCCTGAGCCCTTTCTGACTGCCACAAGGGGCGCGGGCATAGGGGGCGGGGGGGGGCACCTGTGCCCCCAGGGGAGTTTTTCAGTTTCAAGTCTTTGACCGAACCCTGCTGGTGTTTTGATGGAGGAGGGGGACTAGGAGCCATGGGGACTCTTCCCTAAGTCTCCAGGCGGGCAGCTGCAGCCTGTCATTCGTCATTCCCTATATAAAACTCCCGATGGACTCCCATAGCCGAGGCTGGATGCCCACACTTATCTGCACCCTCTCACTCAGTCTCTGCAGCATCCTTAGAAGCAGACGTTGCCCTCGTTTGACTCCTGGGGTACCTGAGGCTCTTGCCCTGGGAGCTCCCCATGCAAGTGGGGTAGAAGTCCATCTGTCTTACCTGCCCCAGCTCTTCTGAATGTCCCAGAAGGGGGAGGGGCACCTCCCCCACTCTTGTCCCCACTGTCCCTTGGACACTTCTTGCTTCTCCCTCTTCTCCCTGCACCTGCGCACACCCTTCATTCGACCACAGCGTAGAGATGTTTCCAGGCGGGGGATCGAACTCGAGCCACAGCAGTAACCTGAGCCCTGGCAATGGCAACATCAGATCCTTAGCTGCTAGGCCACCAGGGAACTCCCTAGTGTTTCCTTTTTTAAAAAAACTTCTTTCTGGGGAGTTCCCATTATGGCGCAGAGGGAACGAATCCGACTAAGAACCATGAGGTTGTGGGTTCAATCCCTGGCCTCGCTCAGTGGGTTAAGGATCTGGCGTTGCCGTGAGCTGTGGTGTAGGTCGCAGACACAGCTTGGATCTGGCATTGCTGTGGCTCTGGCGTAGGCCGGCAGCAACAGCTCTGATTAGACCCCTAGCCTGGGAACCTCCATGTGCCACCAGTGTGGCCCTAAAAGGACAAAAAGGAAAAAAAAAAAAAACTTCTTTCTTCATTGGTTCTCTAGCTAACCCCCCCCCCACTGCCCCGCCCCGACATATACACACTAACTGTTCTTGCATTCAGGGGCATGCTAGCCCTGTTCTTTGGGAGAACTGTACGTCCCCTACCCAGTCATACAGTGAGTCACTGTGGCTCCGGAGAGCACTACGGGTGATGGGTATTAACTTACCACTAAGTATAGGAGCAGAACTCATGCTCAAATGGGATGAGTTGCTGGAAAATCGAATACGTCTACCGAGCTGAAGAGTACCGTCCAGATCCTAGGCAGAGCGGTACTTAGCGCTGCTCCAGGACTGGTAACCAATAAACAGGCTCAGGCTAACGTCCCCACATAGTGGGGTTTATAAACCTCCGAGACCTCTGAGAGAGTTTGGCTTGGTCTCCAGAAGTGCAGCTTGCCCTCTGGGGAGTTCCCTTTTAGTCTTCTCTACTACCGGGGCGATGCTGAGAGCTGCAAATACAGCATTCCCCAAACAAATTTCTCCACCGCAGCCCTTCCGCACAGAGTCATTTTCCTGATGGGTTCAGCAGTGTTGCTTTGTGGCATCTTTTCGGTCCTGACTTTTCGAAAGCCAAGGCTCATCGAATTTGTTTAAAACTTTGAGGTCCTCTAGCCAAATTTGGGAGCTATTTATCTCAAGGATGCTGCGTGTTCAGTCTGCTCATTCTGTGCCAGCCAGAGCCCTCCCGAATCTCCCAGGGTGAAACACGTCGTGATGGGTGTGCTGCTCCTCTCCCGTCCTCCCCTCCCCGGTCCTCCTTGGAACGGATGCGAAAGGATGGAAGGGGCGTGGGGCTCCCTACGTCCCACGGAGATCTCACAGAGACTTCTGTTTTTAAACACCCTTTCCCAGATTTTGTGGTTCATCAGACTTTGCCCTACCAGTCGGTTTCGGTGGACACGTTCAACTCCAAGAATGACGTGTACGTGGCCATCGCTCAGCCCAGCATGGAGAACTGCATGGTGCTGGAGTGGGACCACATCGAAATGAATTTCCGGAGCTACGACAACATTACAGGTGTGTTGTGGCTTTGAGTGCATGGATTGGCCTCCCTTCAGCCTGGCCCCCAGCGCAGGAGGGAGGAGGTCCCCTGTCATACCGAGAGGGAGCTTGGCACTCTGGCTTGGTTCCATGGAGGGGGGGGGGGGGGCAAATTCCAGCCCATGTGCGGCTCTCCAGCTTTTTCCGAATATGGTCAGTTATTGGTAAGAACAGAAACCTCAGATGATGATCCTATGTATTGTTAGTGATCCTTTTACAAAGGGAGAGGGTGATGGGGGGCTGAGGTGGGAAGCATTTTCTGGTACTGGTGCAAAATCACTCCCAGAATCCCTTGACCTTGAGCAGTTACGGCAGCCTGAGATGGCACCAGCATTTTAGCTGCTAAATGAGTCCTTTGACTGTGTTATGCTGTTAACTAATATGCTAATGCACGCGCATGCACACGCCCCTGGCTCTCTCTCTCTCTCTCTCTCTCTCACACACACACACACACAACACACACACACGCTGTTGCTATTGCCCCCTTGCCAGTCCTAGTGATCGCTGTGTCCTTTTCATAAGCACATACAAATTAAGAATAAGTGGCTTCCTAAATTCAAGCCTTTGGGGTGAGACTTAGCACTTTTTTTAGTGCTCTTCTTGGATCTCTGTGTCTTGGTGCTGCTAAAAACAGACTGTCTACTTGCTTTTTAGAAAGGGGATAGGAATTCTCATTGTGGCTCAGCAGTAATGAACCTGACTAATGTCCGTGAGGATGCAGGTTCGATTCCTGGCCTTGCTCAGCGCACCTGGGGTTGCTTTGAGCTATGGTGTGGGTCGCAGATGTGGCTCGTATCTAGCATTGCTGTGGCGGTGGCTGTGGCATAGGCCAGCAGCTGCAGCTCGGGTTCCACCCCTAGCCTGGGTATTTCCATATGCCAAGGGTGTGGCCCTAAAAAGAAGAAAAAAAAATGGGTAAAGTAAAAAATCATCTTTCAAAGACTTCTCCTTTATCCAAGTCAATCTGATAACAGTACTGACTTTACCGGCAGCACCACATGGCCTGTCACCCCACGAGAAGGTTTTCTTCCATGGTTCCTGGTCTGGTTTGAGCATCCGTGGTGAGAAGCAAATCTAGGTAGCGTTCCCGGATCAGAAGGCTCCTGGGAACCTCTCGGGCACAAAGTGGCCTCACAGCAGGTGCAGGAAGATGGGGAGTCAGGGAGAGGTCATTTATCCTCAGGGAACAGAGCTGCTAATGAGCCCGATGTCACAGCACAGAAGCTTTGTGAGATGTGCAGCGAGCCGCTGTGCTCTGAGATACCACTGGCCTCCCAGTGGTGAGCCCACATTCCTGGAGCAGCACGCTGGCTCCAAGCGTAGATCAGCCCAGAGTAGCCAGTGCAGGGAACCTATGGAGGGAGGCTCGGACCTAGGACCCTAAATCCAGTCCGTGGAAGAGGAAAAAGGGTGAGAGAGGGACCAGCTCCCCGCATGGTTTTTTGCCTCCCTCTTTTCTCCAACCTGGCAGCTCGGTGAGGGCTCAGCTGAAACCCACAACCGCTATTTGAGGTGTGGCTGTGGGTTCCTCGCCCATAGGAAGGGGACAGGCACCCTCTGTTCAAGAGAGAGTGGCCTTGTAGACCAGAAAGAGCTCAGGTTGGAAAGACCTATGACCGTGGATTCCACGGCTGACTCTGCCGGGAGAAGTATCTTGTGGCCTTTAAGGCTTGGTGTTTTCATCTGTAAAATGGGCAAGAGATGTACTCATGAGGATGTTGTGAGGACTGGGTGCCAGGGACGGAGCAGGTGGTTCTTGATGCTGGCTTCCTTCTCACCTTTACGAATGAAGAGATGGAGGCTCAGGCAGGTTGAATCCCTGCACTGTTAACTTCCAAGGCAGAGCCCAGGGTCTGTCACTGCTGCATCCCCACACTGTGTTCCCCTCTCCCAGGCTGACCTTGGCAGGAAGCACAGCACTGCCCTCCCCCTGGCTCCCTGCAGCTAGTCAAAGTCATTCATTCACTCAAAGATTTCTTGACCCCTTACTCTGGGCCAGGCCCAGTCTAGGTCCGGGGGTTGTAGAAGTGAACAAACCACATGGAAGCCTCCACCCTCAAGAAGTTTTATTATAACGAGAGAGAGAATAAAATAAGACAAATAATTTTGGAGGTGTGTGTGTGTGTGTGTGTGTGTGTGTGTGTGTGTGTATTTTTAGGGCTGCACCGGCGGCATATGGAAGTGCCCAGGCTACGCGTCAAATTGGAGCTACGACTGCTGGCCTATGTCACAGCCACAGTAATACTGGATATAAGCTGCGTCTGCGACCTACACCACAGCTCACAGCAACGCCGGCTCCTTAACCCACTGAGCGAGGCCAGGGATCGAACCTGCCTCCTCATGGGTACCAGTTGGATTCGCTACTGCTGAGCCATGACAGGAACTCCCAAGACAAATCCTCTTAATATATACAACACATTAGATATGCTGAGAAGGGAAAGGTGGCAGGGGAGGAAAGGGTTAAAGTGCCATTCTTGGGAGGATTGAAATTAGAGATGGAGTGTCTGATGTAGGCCTCATTGAGGTGTTGTTTGAGTAAAACCTGTGGGACGTGAGGGCTAGTTGCACATGGAGAGCAAGGGGGAAGAGCATTCCAGACCGAGGGAGGAGCAGGTGCAAAGGTCCTGAGGCAGGAAGGTAGTTTTCCTCTTTGATGAACATGCAGGGGGCTGGTTTGGCTTGGACAGAATGATCCAGGTGCAGTTGTAGGAGACAAAGTCAGAGGTAAGAGAGCTGGTCATGGGGGCCTTGCAGGTCCTACCAAGGACTGGGGCCTTCATCTGAGTCATGGAGGGTCTGTGCAGGGGTCAGCCAGATGGCATGGAAGATGCAGGTGCCTGCTACAGAATGCTGGGCTGTGTCCAGCTGCTGGATTGAGCGTAGTCTGCGTGTGGGGAGGGGACAAAAGGGGGATCAGAGCAGGTAGCTGAGAGGCTGTTGCAAGAAATCAGGCAGGTGCGGATGGCCTGGACCTGGCGGAGGCCGAGGTGCTGGCAGGCGTAGGAATGATTGGTGAGATCAGAGTGGGTGTGGCCAGTGCCAGCGCTGGAGCTTGCTGGTTTCCGGGGATTCCTTGGCCTCTCAGTCTCAAAGTCTGATTCTTCTGAGAGGCGCGCAGCTGGACAGGAAGCCCACCGCGATCCTCTTCACAGCCAAGCCCAAGAACTGAGCCACAAGAATGTGTCATTTAAGACTAGGAACTCCGATATCTCACTGGTTGTTCTTAAATCTGGCTCTAGATCTTTCTGGTCGGTGACCTTGGCCAAGTTTTAATCTCGTTGATCCCCTCTAATCTGTAAAGTGGAAATTTCATGAATTTCCATTCATCTGTAAAATGCGATCATTGTAATATTTGGGCAGCATATGTAATATAACACTTAGCACAGTGCCTGGCATATGATACATTCTCCATGAGTGTTGGGATATCATTTGGGATTAAAGATAGACATTTCATTACCACCGCTTGCTACCACCACTAGGGAAAGCCACCAATTTCAGATTTTTCATTCTTCTTCATTCATGAAAGCACACAGAACCCATACGTTAAGGCCCCAACATGCCTTGCCAAACACACATGGCCAGTTTCCTGCCACTTATGGATTTCTGATCACGTCTTACAATTCAGCTGCCTTACCTTCTTTTGTTTCTCTCTTCGCCTGGGTCAGCAGGCTCAAATGCAGCCTCCTACAGGAAGCATTCCTTGATGACCAGATTGGAATGAAGTACCTGTCTTTTCTGCTCCCTTAATACATGGATTTCCATTAAGCATGAATCCCATTCCCTGTCACCATTTTTCACTTCAAGGAAGGCAACACATTTATGTACTCAGTGATTTATAAGCTATTTTCTTAGGTCAAATGCCCAACCAGACAACGTGTACTTGTCTCTGTTTTATAGTGAAAAAAAAAAAATAGGAGCAGCCGTCCTTCCCCCATAGACTCTAACTCTTTGATTTCAATGAAAGCATCTCCACAACTTTCATGAGCACAGGAATGCGGCGCCCAGCAGAGCATGGCCTGAGAGGGGGCAGGAGAAGAGGGTGGCTACAGAAGTAGGGGATCCCTCGCGCTGGGGAGGAAGGAGTGTGACTCACTGAATTCAGCCTGGTGTGAAGGAAGGCCCTGCAGCCCACACGTGCTGGGCAGAGGACAAATGGATGAGCAAGGGCACAGCCCCGGAACCACTTGCCTTGACCCGGCCAAGGTACATGTGGACCGTTCTCCACTCCCGGGTCTGTGCATGCCTCATTTATCATCTTGTTTGATCACAGGGTGGTCCCAGAGTCAGCACAGGCTGGCTGGCATTTTCCCCATCCATGCCCAGCGCGTCTGTGGCTCTTCCGAGCATCATGCAAAAGGGACATCGAGGCGGGGAGGGAGACCCAGGGTCACGTTCTCCCCCAAGTTTTGCTCCTTACGTCTTCTCCTTTTTCTCTCTGCATCTCTTCTCAGCTCTCACAGTTTTGATTAATTTTGTTTGCCTTTTGATTTCTGCCCAGTAGTTATGTTGTAGCATCTCTCCTCTTAGAGTAAAACACACACACATGCACATGCAGGCACCCACGCACACACATGCGTACACACACTTGGAAGACTTCTGCTGCTACTGACAACTCCATGGGCTCCACCTGGACAGAGGTGTCACAGAGTATCTCCAAGAAAGGAGTCTTTTCTGTGTCACATGGCCCCTCAGCTGAGACAGGCAGAGCTGTAGGATGCTTCTGGGTAGCAGGGACCTCCATAGCCAGGGACTCGGGAGGGAGATGAGGAGCAGGCACCTCCATTAGTGTTGGGAGTCAGTGCAATTTCCGAAGATCAGCTTGGTAGTTGAAACCCAGAAGCCTTTAAAATGTGCACGACCTCTGCAGCGTCTGCCTCGCAGCCTCTCCGTTTAACACAGCCAGATGGTTTTCCAAAAAAGATCTCTCTACAGGGAAGCATATTGCTTACAATAATGGAAAACTGGAAATAACTGCACTGTCCAACAGGAGGGGATTACTTAGATAAAATGTGGTGCACCCATGCAATAGACTACCATGGAGTGTTAAAATATCAAGTTGTGAAAGATGCAATGACGTGGGAAAATGTTCAGAACATAGTGGTCAAGGGAAAAGAGCAGGTTATAAAAAGTCCATATATACTGTACACCCAAATCTATTTTGACAAAGGACATTTGAGTATGTGCAGAGATTGGCAATTAAAGAAATATATGGAATTCCCGTTATGGCTCAGTGATTAATGAATCTGACTAGGAACCACGAGGTTGTGGGTTCAATCCCTGGCCTTGCTCGGTGGGTTAAGGATCCGGCATGGCTGTGAGCTGTGGTGTAGGTCACAGACACGGCTTGGATCTGGTATTGCTGAGGCTGTGGCATAGGCTGGCGGCTACAGCTCCGATTAGACCCCTAGCCTGGGAACTTACTTATTCCATGTATGCGGCCCTAAAAAAGACAAAAAAAAAAAGAAAGAAAGAAAGAGAGAGAGAGAAATATATGACAATATTATGTGTAACTTCAGCATTTACACTTCAAACAATTTTGATTTCTTCTTTGTACTCTTTAGTATATTGGTGGTAGAGTGTAGGTTGGAGCCAGACTACCTGGATTTGGATTCCAGGCTCCACCGCATTGTAGCTGTGTGACCTTGTATAAGTTACTTAACTTCTCTGTGCCTCAGTTTAACCCTTTATAAAATGGGGGTCATGATGATGCTAATAATATTACCAGCCTCATAAGATTGCTGTAAGAATTAACTGAGTAAACACATGTAAATTGCTTAGGAGAGTGCTTTCATAAGTGTTACCTGTTATTGTTTTCAAAATTTGCTTTCAAAATCAATTAACATTGAAAAATTTTATACTCAGAAAAAAATGCCATGATTAGTTTTAACAAAGGAAAGAGACCAGGTTCTTGCAGGAAAGCCAGAGCATTGGAAGAGAAAAGTAAATCCTACCCTAAAAACCACCCACCAACTGCCCTCAAAGTTAATACCAAGGACAGGAATTGGGTTATTATCCTTGTAATTTACAGACCAAATTCACTTTGGTCCAAATTGCCTAGAAAATTAGGGGAAAGAAATAACTTGTAATTGAATGACCTAGAGGAAGGGTCAATACTCTGAGATGTGGGTGGTTCTCTTGCTGAAATGAGGAGGTTGGGGGGGGCGCTTCAGGGTTCTGGGTGCAGACTGGGAGCGGATGATGGGAGTGACCCAGACAGGGGGTCACGACTGAAAATGTTCCCCTTTTCCTGCACAGTTCTGGTTTTGTGCCGCCTGAGCTACATCGTTCGTATCATTGCTCACCTGCAGGTCCTCCTGTAGCGCCTGCTATGCACAATTGCCAAAGGCCGGGGTCTGGAGTTCCCGTCGTGACTCAGTGGTTAACGAACCCGACTAGTCTCCATGAGGATGTGGGTTTGATTCCTGGCCTCACTCAGTGGGTTAAGGATCTGGCATTGCTGTGAGCTGTGGTGTAGGTGGAAGACTCGGCTCAGATCCCATGTTGCTATGTTATGGCTGTGGGGTAGGCCTGGGAACCTCCATATGCTTGCGGGTGTGGCCCTAAAAAGACAAAGAAGAAAAAAAAGGCCTGGGCCTTTTTATTTTCAAGACAATTGCTTCAGTTATCCAATAATGATAGCTACTGGTTATTGATCACTTTCTCTGTGTGCGAGCTCTGTCCTAAAAACCCTGACTGTGAAATTTCTCAGTCTTTGCAAAGCTCTAAAGTCAATGCTGACTGCATCCTCAGTCTGAGTTGACAGACAGCGGGCCTGAGCACAGACAGCCGAAGTAACTGGCACAGGGTCAGAACACTTAGAGGTGCTGGGCCGGGTGTGGGGTCGGGGGAGGCTGTCTAGAGTCATAAGAAAAGATCAACTGTCTTCAAGAGCTCTCATCACATTTTTTGCCTCCTGCCTCTAAGTCCTGACTCCCATTTTTACACATACCCCCCACCACACACACACCAAGAGAAGAAACCCATCCGATTGCCTCATTCTGCTCCTATGGACTCAGGAACCACACGCAGACAATGGGTTTGGTGTGTTGGTCAATTTCCTGAATTACACATCTGCCTCTAAAGATGCCAAAGGCTGGAGTGCCCATCTTGGCTCAGCAGTTATGAACCAGACTAGTATCCATGAGGATGTGGGTTCGATCCCTGCCCTGCTCAGTGGGTTAGGGACCCGGCGTTTCCACGAGCTGTGGTGTAGGTCGCAGACTCGGCTCGGATCCTGTGTTGCTATGACGGTGGCGTGGGCCAGCAGCTGTAGCTCTGATTCGCCTGCTAGTCTGGGAACCTCCATGTGCCTTGGGTGTGGCCCTAAAAAGCAAAAAAAAAAAAAAAAAAGAGAGAGAGATGCCTGAGGCCCAGGTGACCGTCACTCACCTATTTTGATGGAGGTACATTTAGAACTTTCTTTTTTTAATGGTGGGAAAACATGTCTAACATAAAATTGACATCTTAACTGTTTGTGTTCAGTTCTATACTCACGTTGTTGTGCAGTCAATCCCCAGATCCTTCATCCTGAGAACCTGAAACTCCGTACCCATTAAACTTCAGCTCCCCATTCTCCCCTCCTGTCAGACCCACCCTTCTGCCTTCTGTCTCTGTGAGTCCAAGTCTTCTAGGTACCTCGTGTAGGTGGAATCAGGTGCTATTTGTCTTTCTGCAACTACTTCTATCACTGAGCATAATGTCTTTAATGAACATTCCTTCATGATACAGCATGTCTTTGTCTTTGTCTTCGTTTTTTGTCTTCTAGGGCCACACCCCCAGCATATGGAAGTTTCCAGGCTAGGGGGCCAATCGGAGCCATAGCCGCTGGCCTACACCACCACTCAGAGCAACCCCAGATCCTTAACCCACTGAGTGAGGCCAGGGATTGAACCCACGTTCTCCTGGATGCTAGTCGGGTTCACTAATCGCTGAGCCAGGATGGGAACTCCTATGACAAAGCATGTTTGAATTTCCTTTCTTTTAAAGGGGTAACAATATCCCATAGTTTGTCTGTACCTCGTTGCGTTTGTCCATTCATCCATCAGTGGACTTGTGGGTGTTCCCACTTTGGGGCTCTTGTGAGCAATGCTGCTGTGAACGCAGTGTACACAAATCTCTTCCAGACCCTGCTTTCAGTCCCTTGGGTCTAGACCCAGACGTGGAATTTCTAGATCACATGGTCAGTCTTTTTAAATTTTCTGAAGAACTGCCATGCTTTTCACAGCGGTTGCACGTTTGCCATTTCTCACCAGTTCCCAAGGGTCCCAGTTTCCCTGTGGGGGAGCATTTTTTAATTTCCCTAAAGACCTTATTATTGTTTTATACCAACCAGCTTGACACAAATCTTTATCCTTTCCACCCACTTGATTAAACTCAAATATATTCTGATTCTTTAACATAGTAGTATTTAATACAGTTGCTCTACCTAAAGAAATTTTTGATGTCCGTAGTTTCGATTTCTATAAACAAATATTTCCTCAGTTTGTTGTTCTTTATTATTTATTTAAAAAAATTGAACTATGGTTGATTTACAATAATGTGTTAGTTTCGGGTATACAGTAAAGTGATTCAGTTATATAAATATATTTTTTTTTTCAGATTCTTTTCCATTATAGGTGATTACAAGATATTGAATATAGGTGTTCCCGTTGTGGCTCAGTGGTTAACGAATCTGAATAGGAACCATGAGGTTTCGGGTTCAATCCCTGGCCTTGCTCAGTGGGTTAAGGATCTGGCGTTGCCATGAGCTGTGGTGTAGGTTGCAGACGTGGCTCGGATCCCACATTGCTGTGGCTCTGGCATAGACTGGCGTCTGTAGCTCCGATTGGACCCCTAGCTTGGGAACCTCCATGGGCTGCGGGAGCGGCCCAAGAAATGGCAAAAAAACAAAAAAAAAAAAAGATATTGAATATGGTTCACTGTGCTATACTGTTCTTCCTTGTTATTTATTTATTTATTTTTCTTCTTAGGGCCCCATCTGCAGCATATGGAAATTCCCAGGCTACGCCAGATCCGAGCCACATCTGCGACTTAACACCACAGCTCACAGCCATGCCAGATCCTTAACCCACTGAGTGAGGCTAAGGATCGAACCTGCATCCTCCTGGATACGAGGCAGGTTCTTAGCCCACTCATCCAGGATGGGAACTCCCCTATCTATTTTGTATACAGTGATGTGTATCTGTTAACCCCCTACTTCCCGTGTATCCCTCCCTCGCTTTCCCCTTTGTACCTGTCAGTTGGCTTTCTATGTCTGTGCGTCTGTATCTGTCTTGCAGAGCAGTCCTCGCGTATCATTCTTAGATTCCGCAGAGTGTAGGAGACAGAAGAGCCTGCCTCCCGTTGGCTGCCCTAACCCCCTCCCCTCTCTCCCGGAGCACAGGTCAGTCCATCGTGGGCTGTAAAGCCATCCTCATTGACGACCAGGTCTTTGTGGTGGTGGCCCAGCTCTTCGGCGGCTCCCACATCTACAGATACGACGAGAGCTGGACCAAGTTTGTCAAGTTCCAAGACATAGAAGTCTCTCGCATTTCCAAGCCCAACGACATCGAGCTGTTTCAGATCGAGGACGAGACGTTCTTTGTCATCGCAGACAGCTCCAAAGCGGGGCTGTCCACCGTCTATAAGTGGAACAGCAAGGGCTTCTACTCGTACCAGTCTCTGCACGAGTGGTTCCGGGACACGGACGCCGAGTTCGTTGACATCGACGGAAAGTCGCACCTGATCCTGTCCAGCCGCTCCCAGGTCCCCATCATCCTCCAGTGGAACAAAAGCTCTAAGAAGTTCGTCCCCCACAGTGACATCCCCAACATGGAGGACGTGCTGGCCGTGAAGAGCTTTAGGATGCAGAACGCCCTCTACCTGTCTCTCACCCGCTTCATCGGGGACTCCAGGGTCATGAGATGGAATAGCAAGCAGTTCGTGGAGGTCCAGGCCCTCCCGTCCCGGGGGGCCATGACCCTGCAGCCCTTCTCGTTCAAAGAGAATCACTACCTGGCCCTGGGGAGTGACTATACCTTCTCCCAGATATACCAGTGGGATAAAGAGAAGCAGCTCTTCAAAAAATTTAAGGAGATTTATGTGCAGGCACCTCGTTCCTTCACTGCCGTCTCCACTGACAGGAGAGATTTCTTCTTTGCCTCCAGTTTCAAAGGGAAAACAAAGATTTTTGAACACATTGTTGTTGACTTAAGTTTGTGAAGGTGTGATGGGTGAATTTAAAAGACATGTAGCTTTAGCTCTTACAAGAGAGGACCGAGGGGGAGGCGGGGAGCAAACGCAGCAGCCAGATTCACCGTCTGATGTGAAAAAGGCACCGGGGAAATAGGTAGAAGTTTTCAAACTCTTAGAACTCATATTTTAATCAGGGATTGCATTTATTGGCTAACTGCATGACACGTCCATCCTCCCACTTAAAAAGACATCCTGAAGTCTGTAATTACTGAGAAAAAAAAGAGTACAGCATTAACGCTTGCCGTCTAGGGAAAGTATACGTGCTTTTTTTTTTTTTTTTTTTTTTTTAATGAGGAAGGAGAAAATCAGATGAGATGGGACAGCTCTTATAATGAAATAAAAAACAAAAAGATCAAACACACTCTGGGCCCTTCGAGTTCCATTTTATCAATCTGTTGGGTAAGAACTCTTCAAGCCAAAGTCAGCTAAAAAGACTCGCCGATGATTAGTTTTAAAATCTTATAACACAGCAATGCTATTTTGAACCATCCCCGTTTCCTGAATCCCCTCTAGGAGCAGAGCTGGGCTGGATTTGTTGGCTCACGTGGATGTCCTTCAGGGGGTGGGTTAACAAAATCATGTTTGACATTGCTTCCTCTGCCACAAAGAACATAATCTGCTGACACATGTCTAGGCCCAGCACAGGCTGGGGGCCCGGGAGTGAGACAGAGGGGTTTCTCCCTCTTCTCATGGTTCAAAGCTGCCCCCCCCCCACTGTGGCCAGAGCAGGAATGCTTCTTGGATGCTCTCATGACTCATCTGCTTCTCTGGACCCATCCTTTGAGTTGGTGGGTAGCCAGCAGTCCGGCCGAGGACGGAATGGTGCTTTCTATTCTGTCCTTTAGTACAATAGAGCAGGTATTTCCAGCTGATGAGCATTGGGCAGAATTTTTGGAGTAAGATCTTGTGGCATCAAAGAGGGCCTAATACAAGTTTCGATGTTCTTTGAAACCTAGAGGTGATTCTCTGATGGATGCATGTCTCTGCCCTCTGGGCAACTTAATATTTCAAGTAATTGAATCCCAGCCTACCTGCCTGCCCACCTGCCTCTGTGTGCTCACATCATGGCCTTGCGTTTATTGATTTGCTGATGTTGTTGCCACAAGCTCCCGAAAATGCTGCAGCACCAAATCACAGGACTGGGGTTCCTGTAATGGCAACGCCCCCTCCTCTTCCAGCACTTTAGCAGAGGAATCCCACGCCCTCCCGTGGGGCCCCGTGCTGGCAGGATGCTCATTCTCTGCAGGCTGGGGCTAGGCCTAGGGGGGGGGGTCTCAGGCTGATCCTGTGGGACCAAATCTGGAGCCAGATGTGCTAAATCGCACAGCCCAGGTCGGCATCCAGGGGACCAGGTGGCCTCTGGTGTGGACCATTGGGAAGCGCATGGGGTCTGGTTTTTGTGAAAGGTTCCAGGAGGAGAGCCTGCCTGGTGAGCTGGTTCTGTTCAGAGAAAATGAACTGAATGCTTTCAGGAGGGGCTCTCAAGAGTAACCCAACAGCTCCTCTTCCAGCTGTGAAAGGAGCACCATCACCTTGCACAATATTGCTGTGTTTCAATGATTGTTTGCCGAGTCATGAGGAGGTAGATGTTTTGTCGTAAATTTGAATGTGTTTGTTGTTTCCAGACTTTAAGCAATGCAGATCAAGGCAATAAATAGCACTTGGAAAACACTGCATCGTGGTCCCAACAGCACTCTTGAGTGCATTCTGGTTCTGCAGTCTCATGGCTTCCAGCCTGGGGCACCAGGGATTTTTAAGGAATTGGTTCACGCAGACATAGTAGCATCGCTGCTCCAAACTTTCCTACCAAGTGTGGACCGAACAGAGGAGAAAATGGTTTTCTTTTTCTTTTTCTTTTTTCTTAACCCACTGTGCCACAGTGGGAACTCCAGTTTTATTTTATTTTATTTTTTATTTCCCTGATACATTATTTTTTTTTTCTACTCTGTAGAGCATGGCGACCCAGTTACACATACATACATACTTTCTTTTTTCTCACATTATCATGCTCCATCATAAGTGACAGACATAGTTCCCAGTGCCACACAGCAGGATCTCATTGCTAATCCATTCCAAAGGCGGAAATCGTCTGCATCTACTAACCCCAAACTCCCAATCCATCCAGCTTTCCCCACCCCCCCGGGCAACCACAAGTCTGTTCTCCAAGTCCATGATTTTCTTTTCTGTGGAAAGGTTCATTTGCACCATATATTAGGTTTGTTTTCATTCATAAAGCACAAGTCACTCTTTCTTCTATGTTCTTTTGCTTTCCTGGTTTATTCGAATTGACTGCAGGTACCCTGATCCCCACAGCGGAGGCTGAAAGTGGGACAGCTCTGCCTTTTCTCCAGCTGTCAAGATAAGCATGCTCTGGTTTCTGATGCTTAGAACCCCTCATCAAGCTTGGGCAGGAAACATGCACTTGGCAAGGAGGGTGGGAGACGTTTAGTCCCAGCACTTGTGCCTGGTCGCAGTGATGCTCAGAGGAGGCAACGGGGGTGTCCTTCCCCTGTGCTGCCTCCGAGGAGCCGTGACCACCTGCTCAGCCTCACCTCTGAGGGTGCAGTTAGGGACCCACCTCTGCACCTGCCACGCTGGGAACCATTGCCTAGAATCTAAAGAACCAGGAAGTGGAGGGGGCTGGGTTGGGAGTCTTGGGAAGGGAGGATTTGCTGCGTTCTGAGGAAACATCAGAGGGGGGAAGACAGATCTAAGCAATTAGGATTGTGGGGCTGGTGAGGGTGAGAGTGGGAAATCCACTCGGCTGCAGACGAGATCTGAGCCTGCCATCTACAGAGTGCCCGTGCTGAGGGAGGAGAGATTTGTTCTGGCTGACTTACCAAAACATCCTAGATGTTCTTGGCAAGAGTCTAGGGAAGCTTTGCTTCATTAATCTTACTGCTCCATCCCAAGAATCCCAAGACACAATTTCTGCAAGAAGCTTTCTTCCAGTAATAATGGAAGAAAAAAAAAACCCTAAAACCTGGAGTTCCCTGGTGGCTTAGCAGTCAAGGATTTGGCGTCGTTGCTGATATGACTCGGGTTCCATCCCTGGCCTGGGAACTTCTGAATGCTGCGGGGCAGCCAAAAAAAAAAAAAAACACACACAACAAAACAATGAAACAAAAAAACCACCCAACAACCAAACAACAACAAAACCCAAAGCAGAGGGACATGTGGGCCCGTCCCCTGCAGAGTTAGCTTTAGGAGAGGCTTCTCTGCTCCATCTTTTCCCGACACCTTATTGGTTGATCAGCTTCTCAGTTTGTTCCCTGTTTGCCATCTTAGTGTCTAGGTCCCCAGACCCAGTCCTTCCACGTGGCCATGTGACTGACTGAGTCACACAGTCTTAAAGCAAGGACTTGTCCCCAGACTCCCTGGGCCTCAGAATGGCTCTCTCACGAAGACTCTAAACCCAAGTCCTAGATGTGGACAGTACTGTGTGCTCAGGCAATGGAAATAAGATGACTTGCCTGCATTTTGGCAACAGTTTATATTTTTTTCAGGGTACATTTGTGTTCATTTCATTTGTTCACCTTCGGTTTTTGAAGGCACGTGGGAGGGGAGATAGGATTCTGATGTCAGAGAAAAGGAAATAGGCCCAGAAAATCTTGAGTCAGTCACCCGTTCACGATTATCCAGTTTGAGTGGCAAAGCTAGAGCTTTCCCTCTGAGCAGTAGGCTTTCTATTTTCCATCCGTGACACTGCCATGCCCTCCAAGTCAGAGACTTTTTATCATAATTTTGAATATAGCAGCACATTGAGATAAAAAAAAAGCAACAAAATCCACCTAGACAGAGGGAAACTCACGCTGAACAGACACTGTTCAATCCACTGGTCCATCTAACAAACGCTACAGAAGAGCTATTACATGCAAGACCCTCTTAAAATCTGCCAGAAGTTAGCTGATAATCTTCTATTCTAAGGAGGGTTTTTAGCCTGCGTGATTGTCCCCCTCCGTTCCCCCCCCCCACTGCCCCACATAGCTCTGGGAGGGATGTTGAAGTTGAGATACATCTGTTTCTTGTCACAAAGTCCCCAAGATAAACAAGAAGAGTTCTACCAGGGA
This sequence comes from Phacochoerus africanus, assembly GCF_016906955.1. Lineage (NCBI taxonomy): Eukaryota > Metazoa > Chordata > Mammalia > Artiodactyla > Suidae > Phacochoerus > Phacochoerus africanus. The sequence continues at coordinate 18,908,364 of NC_062553.1, read as the reverse complement.
AAAAACTAAAACCTCCAATGCACAAGCAATGATAAATTGCTCGCGGGCCGTAATAAGCCTTTGGGGAACCCGCTGGAAATGGCAGTGTTGCATTTTTCTTCCCCATGGAGTGAGAGGCTGTGTATTTTTAGGAAAGAAATCAGCGTGGGATGCTGGCAGTTTGGCTGCCAGGAACACTCACAATGGAAATTTCTCCGACCTGGGGTATAATGAAAGCGAGGTGACGGTCTCTGAGAGGGGAGTCTATTTGCATGCCAGCTAGAGAAAGTCTCCTCAGCCAGCTTCTCGAGTCTTCTGTTGAGGTTATCAGCCCCTTCAATCGCAGCTTTGGAAGAGAGTTCTTTCATGAGGAAGTGGTCAAAGATGCTGTTTGAGAACATTCTGGAATGGAAGGCTTTCCTCTAGATGTTGATGCAGTGAGCAAGGTGGCCCAGACTTGGCGGATAATGTGAAGGGAATGGGCAGAAAAGCAGAGCAGATGGCTGCGGAGAAACCCTTTGATGGGAAGTAGAAATAAATTCGAAGAAAAGAAAAAGTAGCAATGGTTTCCTCTGCCTCAGTTGGGCAAGGAGAGGGTGGAAAGATCAGGCAGATTTAACAGCAGTTGTTAATGAAAAGAACCAACTGTAATGCTCATTAAAATAAGAATTATGATGGAGGACAATGTGAGAAAAAGAATATGTACATATGTATGACTGGGTCACTTTGCTGTACAGTAGAAATTGGCAGAACACTGCAAACCAACTATAATGGCAAAAATAAAAATCATAAAAAAATGAGAATTATAAAGCTACTGAGTTCTACACGGAGGCACTCTTATCCTTGTGTTATGCCCTTGCTTGTATCAGAATCTACCTTTTTTTTTCCAGTGGGAAACTGCATTTCCTATCAATCACTTTGACTATCAGGAATGTGTAAGACCTGTGATTAAAATAGGCCAATATGCCACTTGGTACCATTTTAATGTATTTTAAATGCATAACTTAGGTAAAATAAGAATAGTTTATACTGCATATGAAAGCAAATTTTGCAATCTACAATGCAAGCTACAATGGGTGAATTTTAAGGCTGACTATATATTTCGCTCCTTTTTGGTAAAGAGACTTAACACATGATATGCCTCTTCACTCATTCTGTAAGCCTATGAATAAAAAGTAGCCCATGCCTGATGTGGCTTTGATTTCTGGTCTGCTTGAATCTGGATACACCCCCTCGAGTCACAAAGTTGCAGGGCTGCTCAGATGGGCTGCCAAGAAAGGGCAGGCTGTGCTCATTCATCTTAGTGGCTTCCTTTCAGTTTAATTGGAAGATGGGCACAGTGGGGGCCTTTTGCTTCTGTGACTAGCAAACTAAACAGTTACTGAAGAACTTCTAGTTTAAACCTCTGTTTGATCTGCAGAATATGATCTTGACAGATGGACAAAGAACTCTAGTGATCATTGGGTATTTTCTGATTCTGCTGGTAAGGAGGTGAGATTTCAGGATCCCATTGGTTGGGTTGAACCATGATCAACTTGAGGGCGGGGCTTTTGATTTCTTCTCTGTACGTCTGAGATCTAATCGCGTATCCAGTAGGCGTGAAGTCAAAGTCTTCCCTGTGTCTCCAGGTCTTTAATCTAAGACCCATTTGATCTAGTTGAACAGGTGAAGGATCAACACCTCCAATCCCATATGACTGTACCTACTGTGTGTCAGGTACTTTGAAATACTGTGGGACTTTTTTAAAAGTACAGGAGCAGAGTTCTTCCCCTCATGGGACTAACAATCTGGTGAAGAGGAAAAGTCATAATTGCATGAAGCTATAGTTACAACACGAGGTCTAGGGACTATTCTGCTTCACAAAGCAACACATGACCAGTTGTGCAATGAATGGGATGATAGGGTTGACGACCAGATATTTTACTCTTGGTGTGGTGTGTGCCCCGAGTTAGTTAACAAATGACCACATAGGTAGTGGCTTAAAACAAAGCACATTCACTGGCTCATGGTTCTCGTGGGTCAGGAATCCCAGTGACCCCGTCAGGGTCCTCTGCTCAGGGTGTCATGAGGCTGCAATCAAGGTGTTGGTCCAACTGCGTTCTCATTTGGAGGCTGAACTGGGGAAAGATGTCCAGCTCATTCAGGTTGTTGGTAGAATTCGTTTCCTTGTGATTGTAGGACTGAGGGCCTATTTGTTTGCTGGCTGTGGTGGGAAGGACACTTCCAGTTCCTCGAGATCACCCGTAGCTCCATGCCGTGGGCCCTCTCCATAGGTTGCCTCACAACGTGAACTGTTGGTGTCTTCACGGTCATCAGGAAATTTAGACCTGGCGTCCCATCGCCTTTGCCCTGTTCTGTTGGTTTGACGCAGGTCATGTGCCCCCCCCAACTCAGAGGGAGGGGATTATACAGAGCATGACTCCTGGAGAGGGATCCCCTTAGAGTGTGTCCAAAAGAGTCACCAACCAAACAGAATAGACCCCCAGATGATTAGAATAGACACTAGTCGTAAACAACATTGACCTGAGTCTAGTGCATTCCAGTGGAATATGAACTGGGAGTACAGAAGAAAGATCCGTAGGAGAAAAGGTCATTTCAGGCCAGGGCAAGTAGTCTTGAAGAGGATAGAGGGGAGAAGGGTCCGGTTGCTTTGTATGATTGCTTTGGGTTTGTGGAGAAGTGCAGGAAAGAACTGAATTGTTCCAAAGCTGCAAGTCAGAAGCTCGTTCATCCTAGTCTCTCAGGGCGTTTCGTCTTGAAACTAAAGAGCTCTGTGCAGATTGCCTGGTCCTGACCATGTGCCCATTAGCAAGTCAAGCACACTTCTTTTCTCTATTCCTCAGAGAGCTAATTGAGGGGGGCTAACTGTCTCATAAGAAGTGGAGGCATACATCATGTGTCAGTTTCATTGATCACCTGTTCTTGCAGTTGGTTTCCCTAACATCCCCCCAGACAGGACAACCCTTTGCTAACCAGCACCTAATTGACACAAATGACTTTTTTTTTCCAACAAATTGGTACCAGAGTTAAGACTGAAGGCCTTGGACCAACCCCACCCCTTGGCCTTTGCTCCACGCCACCTCTTGGCAAACCTGAGATTCTCCTTCAGCCAGACACAGGCAGAGAGGCCCATAGGAACGAAGGTGCTACCCCAGAACCCCCAGCACTTGTTGCAATGTGTATATGACCCTGGAGGACATTCTCCTGCATACATCTCCTGGTGTCTACTCCGGGAAGGCTATGAGAAACCAAGAGAAAAAGCAGTTTCATTCCTTCATCTTGCAGGAAACATTTGTCAGGGCAGAGAGGAACCTTCCCAGCTCTCCGTGACCCACCCCACCCCATCCATCATCCCCAGAGATGACCTTGAGCCCTGATTAGCATCTCCAACGATAAGGCTGCCCCCTTGCAGGTTGTGTCAGCAGCCCGGTTAGCTCCATCATCTCCCTGTCTGCTCTCCAGGGTAGTCCAAGCTGAAAAGCATCTGAAAGCAAGGTTGTGGCCTCAGGAAAAAATAGCAGTCTTGACACTTGTCCTGGCCCCTGGCTCAACTCTGTTCACCCCTGGGTGATTCACTCCTAATCTCTTGCCTTTGTTTTTCCTGGCCCGTCTAAGAATTCTGGACACATTGCAACTCCAAAATATTTTTATTTCAAGTTTACGTTGTTCCTCTGTCCCTTTGGATTACAGTATCTGGGTTCATAAATTATGTAAAAGTCCAAGGGAACATTTTCACTCGATTCTTTTTGGCTATCACTGAGTACCCACTATGGGAACTTCTGTTAGGTACAGAGAATATGAAAGGCATTGGTAAGAGGCAAAAGCATTTAAAAAGCTTTAAAAATAGAGCTTCCTGGCCATTTTGCCTTTATGGTGGACATTCCCAGGAATGTGAATGTAACCCAAGTAAATAATGAGATCCAAGTGATCCAGCCGCACCACAGTGTAGCACTTCATGAAACAGCCCCCAAACCGAAGAGTTGATACAACTGATTCCGTTGTCTACTTCTGTCTCTGAAAGAAAAGGAAAGCCTGTTCATAACCCTCCATGCTGCTCCTGAAATCCAGCCCCCACCCCCCGTGCCTCTCACGCTCCAACATCTCACCTTCAGCAGCCGCCCCGGTCCTGAGACTCGTTTTTCAAAAATCTCCTCTACATCACCTTATCATCCATTGCCTGGCCCTCTTCCCCATTTCTTTGCCTCCGTTCTTCTGGGATGACAGCAGAGGGAAAGAAGCTCTAATGCTCAAAAGTTAATATATTTTATTCCTGTGGTCATAAATTTAGAAAAAAAAAATTCAGGTTCTTTTGCCTTTGCTTCTCTGCCCTTCTGCATCATGTTACTCATGGTGGTTTTAAAATAGGTGTACAAGCTCTTTGATTTTCCCCCTCCAGGAGGTGGAGCCTGATTTCCCTCTTCTTGAATGCAAGCTAGAATTAGTGACTTGCTTCTAAAGAACAGAATGTGACAGAGGTGTCATTGTGCAGTTGTTGAGAATAGGTCTTAAAAGGCATTGTGGGAGTTCCCATCATGGCTCAGTGGTTAACGAATCCGACTAGAAACCATGAGGTTGCCAGTTCGATCCCTGACCTCGCTCAGTGGGTTAAGGATCTGGCGTTGCCGTAAGCTGTGGTGTAGGTCGCATATGCGACTGGGATCTGGTGTTTCTGCGGCTCTGGTGTAGGCCAGCAGCTACAGCTCCGATGAGACCCCTAGCCTGGGAACCTCCATATGCTGCGGGAGCAGCCCTAGAAAAGGCAAAAAGACAAGAAAAAAAAAAAAGGCATTGTGGCGTCCTTCTTTCTCTCTCTCGAATTGTTCACCCTGGGAAGCCAGCTGCCATGTTGTGAGGATGCTCAAGCAGCCTGTCGAGAGGCCCACCCAGGAGGAACGGAGGCCTCCCACCAACACCGGCACCATGTGAGTGAATCCCCTTAGATGCGGCTCTGTCAAGCCCCGCCAAGTCTTCTGATGGTCGCAGATCTGGCCATCATCTTGACCTCAGCCTTTTGAGAGACACCATGCCACTAAGCCACTCCTGGATTTCTGACCCATAGAGACTGAGATAAAAGTGTCTCCTGTTCGAAGTTGCTGAGTTTTGGAGTCATTGGTTGTGCAGTCATGAATAACAAATCTACTGTTTTCCCTGGCTTATAGGAATGAGATTGTTGCCAAACAAATCCATTACTTTGAGGAAGTTTAGGACCCAACCTCATGCCACATCCTCCTACACACATACCACGCCACATATGTCATGCATCCCATGAAGACACACACCACACTATACCACACTCCACTACAAACCATCACATGCACACACACGCAAACACCCCTACGAGCCTCCCCTCCCACACCGCCATATCCCCCCAACACACACACACACACACACACACACACACAGTTTAAGGAACAGGTGCCATTTCCACAAATAGTTCATGTCTCCGTTAGCACAGGCCTCCTGAGTAAACAGCTGTATTAAAAGCAAATGGAGAAAACGTTCAATTTAGCTGAAGATCAGGGAGGCCACTTGAAGGCATTTGAGCAGAGTCTTGACTGGGAATTGAGTTTAGAGGAGAAATGCAATTACCTTAACTTCCTTCACTACTTCCAAGAAGAATTCTTAGTGACAGGGAGGCCTGCGGGCCGTGGCTGACCTGAAGAAAGACAGCAATGCTCTGAAGACCGCCCAGGACACCTCAGAGACATCTCTGTCCACGCTTGGGCTTTGAGATAACTGTCACTAGCTGCTATGGACTGAATGGTTGCTTCCCCCTAATATTCATATGTTGGAGCCCAATTCCCAGTGTGATGGTATTTGGAGGTGGGGTGCTTTGGGAGGTGATTAGGTCATGAGGGTGGGGCCCTTAAGAATGGCATTAGTGCCCTTATGGAAAGAGAAGGAGACCTGGGATCTCTCCTTTTGCCACATGAGGATATAAAAAGAAGGTAGCCATCTGCAGGCCAGGACGAGGGTCCCCACCAGACACCAAATCTGCCAGCACCTTGGTCCTAGACTGCCAGCCCTTAGAACTATGAGAAATAAGTGTGGTTTGATTGACCCAGTCTATGGTATTCTGTTATAGAGGCCTGACCAGACTCGGACACCAACCCTTGATCTTTGTCTGAAAAATATACATATTGAGAAATAGGAAATGCCAGAATAGCACCTCTCCAAAGGTCACCTTGGAGACTGCGACATTATCCTCAGGCAGGTGGGTGTCCTAACACTGAGTCCTGAAACAGATGGACATACTCAGTCACGGACTTGCAGGATGGAGGAGCAAGGCACACGCTTGCTCTCGACAGACAGACCAGGACGGGGAGATAGGGTTTAGCAAGTCCAGTTTCTCGTCCCGAGTCACCAGTTGCAGTAGGACGTTCCCCCAAGGTCCGGGGTGGAGAGGGTAAAGCCATCAGGCTGGTGCCAAGAGTTTCATGCTCCTAAGCTCTCTTTTCATGGAAGGAAACATCAGGAGAAGGAAGGAGCCTTTTCTCTGCTACTATCAAGAGCTCAGGACAAGGCAATGTTTCTTTCTTTCTTTCTTTCTTTCTTTCTTTCTTTCTTTCTTCTTCTTTCTCTTTCTTCTTTCTTCTTTCTTTCTTTCTTCTCCTTCCTTCCTTCCTTCCTTCCTTCCTTCCTTCCTTCCTTCCTCTCCTTCCTTCCTTCCTTCCTTAATTCTTTCTTTCTTTCTTTCTTTCTTTCTTTCTTTTCTTTCTTTCTTTTTTCCTTCCTTCCTCCTTCCTTCCTTCCTTCCTTCCTTCCTTCCTCCTTCTCCTTCCTTCTTTCTTTCTTTCTTTCTTTCTTTCTTTCTTTCTTTCTTTCTTTCTTTCTTGAGCCACATGTGTGGCATATGGAAGTTCCCAGGCTAGGGGTCAAATCAGAGCTGCAGCTGCCAGCCTACAGCACAGCCACAGCAACGCCAGACACGGGCCACTTCTGCAACCCACACCACAGCTCACTGCAACACCAGATCCTTAACCCGCTGAGTGAGGCCAAGGATTAAACCCCATCCTCATGGATACTGGTTGGGTTTGTTACCTCTGAGCCACAATGAGAATTCCTCTATTTTATTTTATTTTATTTTTATTTTTATTTTTATTTGAAACAACTCCTACAACTCAACAACAACAAAACAAACAACCCAATCGAAAAGTGGGCAGAAGACCTCAATAGACATTTCTCCAAAGAAGACATGCGGGTGGCCAGTAGGCACATGAAAAAATGCTCAACAGCACTAGTTACGAGAGAAATGCAAACCAAAGGTAATGTTTCCTGATCCTTGAGAGGCGCTGGGGAGCTTGGGCTCCTTGTTCCTTAGCTCTGTTTGCAAGTCATCCGCAAAGACTAGGGCAATATATTCCTTTTTTCTTTTTTTTGGCCACACCTGCAGCATGCGGAAGTTCCCAGACCATGGATCCAACTCTCTCCACAGCAGCGACCAGAGCCACAGAAGCAACACCACCAGATCCTTAACCCGCCGTGCCACCAAGGAACTCTGGGGTGTATATTCTTAACCACTTAGAAAGGATCTTTCTGCATAAAATAGACCAGAATAAAAGGACCATTTGCCAGCACCGAGGGAAGATGGTCTCTGCAGGTGATGGGAATAGAGAGAGCTCAGTAAAACTCCGTTCTCCCCCCACCCCTTTCTTTTTTTTTTTTTTTTTTGCCATTTCTTGGGCCGCTCCCGAGGCATATGGAGGTTCCCAGGCTAGGGGTCGAATTGGAGCTGCAGCCACCAGCCTACGCCAGAGCCACAGCAACGCGCGATCCGAGCCGCGTCTGCAACCTACACCACAGCTCACGGCGACGCTGGATCATTAACCCACTGAGCAAGGGCAGGGACCGAACCCGCAACCTCATGGTTCCCAGTCGGATTCGTTAACCACTGCGCCACGACGGGAACTCCCCCCACCCCTTTCTAATATTTTATTTGCTATTTTATCAGCTTTTCATATCGCATGGTACCAAATATAATGAAATACAATGTCATTCCAGAGTCCTGAAAGAAGAAGCAGGTCAACTTTAAATGTCTTTCAGGAACACAGAAAGCCAGGAGAATTTTCTGGCATTTCATATTTTCAGCAGAGTATCTGCTCTACTTACTAAAAATGACACTCTCTCCCCACTGCTTCCATCTGCATTTACGTTCTGCATATACTGCTGAGGTGGCTTTTTTCCCCTTATGTTTACTGCCAATGCATTTGCATTTTCTGTCCCAATAAATAACCCAGTAAAACTCTCCAATGAGTAAGTTCTAGCCCTGGCTCTTTCTAAGCATGGGATCACAGACAATGATTTATAGTCATGACGGCCCAGAAGAAGAGATGAGTGGACATTTGCAGAGGAAAAAATTAAGTGAGTTCCAACAACAGCTCAGTGGCTGTTAGGAAATTAAAGATGTGAAACGTCTATAACCGTGAAAGTCAAGGGTGGGGAAGGAGGTCGCGGCCGGAGTGCATGGGTCACCACCCTTTCCCCCCCACATCAAGGACAGACATCACCGAGCCTATGAAGCAGGCACTCTCACATCCCTCTTCGCAGACAAGAAAATGGAGGCACAAAGAGTTTGAGGGCTTCTCTGGGTTGCATTGCTAAAGAGTAGCAAAGTTAGGTGGCTTGCTCAAGTATAGAGATTAAGACCAGAGATAGGAACACAATTACATGGTTGGCTTCTAGAATACGGTTAAAAACCCAGGATGCCCAGTTACATTTGAATTTCAGATAACAACAGGGTTTTTTCAGTATAAGTATATCCCAATAATTGCATGGGATATGCTTATGCTAAAACATTATTCCTTGTTTTTCTGAAATTTACATTTACCAGGTACGGTGGCCTGTATCTGATGAATTTTAATAATTTTTATTTCCTAAATCTGGCAAGCCTAATTCAGAACCCATGCATTTACCCACTACACTGCGCTGTCTTTAAGATGCTCAAAGTGAAGCTGGGGAGAAGGACTCCCCACTCTCATTTGAGTTTGTTATGTCTGGAAGTTTACATCACATGTACATTTTTGCATCTCATCCTCCTAACCAATGGGCAGGGTCAATATTTTTATCTTCTTTTGCAGGTGAAGAAGCTCAGAACCAGACAGCTGGTGACACTTGCCCAAGGTCACACAAAGAAATATTAATCATATCTAACCCTTAGATGGCACTTGCCTAGTGCCAGGTGCTATTTTAAGAGCTTTAGATCTTTCTTTCTTTCTTTCTTTCTTTCTTTCTTTCTTTCTTTCTTTCTTTCTTTCTTTCTTTCTTTCTTTCTTCCTTCCTTCCTTCCTTCCTTCCTTCCTTCCTTCCTTCCTTCCTTCCTTTCTTTCTTCCTTTCTTTCTTCCTTTCTTTCTTTTCTTTCTCTCTTTCCTTTTTTTTTCTGCTTTTTCAGGCTGCACCTGCAGCATGTGGAGGTTTCCATGCTAGGGGTTGAATCGGAGGTACAGCTGCCATCCTACACCACAGCCACAGCAACACTGGATCCAAGCCACATCTGCAACCTACTCCACAGCTCACAGCAACGCCAGATCCTTAACCCACTGAGCGAGGCCAGGGATCAAACCGGAGTCCTCATGGTTCCTAGTCAGATTCTTTTCTGCTGCACCACAACGGGAACTCCTAGATCTACCTTCTCACTTAGCCCTCACAGATCCTGAAGGACAGATCCAATTATTACCCCCATTTCACAGATGGAGCAACTGAAGCTCAGAGAGGTTAGGGAACCTGTCTGGAGTCACACAGCCAGCAAGTGGAAGAAGCTGCTTTGAACCCAGGAAAATCCGGTATCGAAGAGTGTACTCTCATCCACTGCGCTACATTCCTGCTTTAATTCACAAATACAGAAAAAGCCATAACTTTGTAGGTGCCACTGCTGATCCACATGTGTTCGACTCCAAAGTCCGTGAGTTTTCTGTAACCCCTTCTAAGCCTGTGTGTGTAGTGTTGGGGTGAGGGAACACAGAGGGTGCTATGCGGGTAACATGAAAACCTGGAGACATCATCCTTGTCCCCAGTCCTTGTCCTGCCATGAGGACTCCCTGGGACCAGCTTTTTCTGCTGTGCACCACGGCATCTCTTGCCTCACACTTCCCCATCACCCGTCACTGACGTGAGCCCCAATCCTGTGCTGCCAACCAGCCACTCCCTCTGGTGCCCAGAGACATGGTTTATGTGGGTGGAAATCCTTCAGAGGCCTCTTGATCCAACACCATCATGTTTTAGGTGGGAAGCGATGTCCAGAGAGACAGAATCAGTTAGAGACAGATGATAGAAAAATAGGTAGATAGATAGATAGATAGATAGATAGATAGATAATAAGAAATTTCCTTATTTAATTATGGAAGCTGGGAACCCCCAAGAACTGCAGTCTGAAGACTTAAGAACCAGAGGAGCCAGAATTCGAAGATGCTGCTTGGATCCCATGTTGCTGTGGCTGTGGTATAGGCTGGCAGCTGTAGGTCTGATTTGACCCCTAGCCTGGGAGCTTCCATATGCCACAGGTGTAGCCCTAAAAAGAGGGAAAAAAAGAAAAAGAAAAAAGAGCACGTTTCCATTTCAAAATCTGCCCAGAAACTGACCACATCCACTCTGTCTCATGTCACCGTTGTCTCTTACCTTGATAACTGCAATGGCCCCCTCACTGGTCCCCCTGCTACTTGCCTGACTCGCCCTAATCTGTTCTCCACATAGTGTCTGCAAGTCAGAGAGTTCCCCTTGTGGTGCAGTGGAAACGAATCTAACTAGTATCCATGAGGATGCAGGTTCCATCCCTGGCCTTGCTCAGTGGGTTAAGGATCCAGCATTGATGTAGCTGTGTGTAGGCTGGCAGCTGTAGCTCCAATTCGACCCCTAGCCTGGGAACTTCCATATGCCGCAGGTGGAGCCCAAAAAAGTAAGTAAGTAAATAAATAAATACGTAAATAAAGAAAAATGCAAGTCAGATCAAGTGGCTCTGAGAAAAGTCAGGGCCTGCTAGCATTAGCAGAACAAAAGCCACATCTCTGCAATGGCCTACAAGACCCCTTAAGCCACTCCCTCTATCTCCATGTCTCTGTCTCTGTCTCTCTCTCTCTCACACACACACCACACACACACACACACACACACACACACACACTCCCTGCCCTCCTCTCCCACCCTATTCCCCTTGCTAGATTGGCTCCAGCCACTCTCTTCCTGTCCTTGTCACTCCTTGACATTGGGGAGACAGTGTCCTGAATGACCACATGGAGCAGAGCCGCCCCACCAGCCTCCAGACCGTTACAGGGGAAATAGACTCTGTCTTACCTAAGACACTGCATCTTGGGGTCTCTTTGTTATTGTGTAGCCTATCCTCTTACCCAGGAGTCTGCAAGCTGAGACTCTAGGGCCAAATCTGGCTCGCTGTCTGATTTTGTAAATAAAGTTTTATTAAAACACAGCCATGCTCACCATTTATGTATCACCTGTGGCTGCTTCTGTGCTTCATCCACAGAGTTGATTAATTGCAACAGAGATTCTGTAACCTGCAAAGCCTAAAATATTTACTCTCTGGCCTTTTATAGAAAATGTTTGCTGGCCTCTGGCCTAAACAATACATACTTGTGATCCTCATTTTACCTGCAAAGAAACTAAAGCCCTGCAGGGTTACATAAATTGTTCAAAGTCAAATAGCTAGTGAGTAGCTCAGCTGAAATTCAAACCAAGAATGTCTGACTCTCACATTTAGGACAAATAGCACCTCTGACAGGCCAGGCTAAGAACTGATGTTAAGTCCTAAATTGACTCGTGCTCCACTCATACGGACAAAAATTAAGTTTCTCTGTTTTTCCTCTAATTGACCTAGTATTTTTTTAAATGGATCCCACCCCACTGGGTAATGAGTAAACTACATGTAGGCCAACCTAGTAAACTCAGTCTAATCCAACAATTTAAATCATCTCATTAGATCATTCTGGCGGTGTGAGTCGAACACACAGTTGTTCAGATGTTTACCTCTCAGCGTTCCATCAGGAGAGATTTCAGGGTCCTCGTGGCCATGGGAGTAGGTAGGGAAGTCCTCACATGCATGTAGAAGTCACTGGCTACTCCCCGGCCTCGGTCCTCATCTGGTCTGGTCTGTTCCCTGGCCTTAGGACCACTCAGGGCTGGCTATGCTGTCAGTTCTCTCTGCCCTTGTCCTTGTCAGGTGACCGTAGGTAGGTTCCCTGAGTGATCTTGGGCAGGTTCCCTCATCTACAAAATTGGGATATAATAAAAAGTCAGTGGCCTCTCCCCCCACGCCCCCTCCCCACCCCTTGCAGGCCAACCCTCTCAGCCTTTGCAGCTCTGCTCAGCAGGGCACGTAAACGTTGAGATGCTATAGGATTAGAAGCTTCTCCGTCAGGGTGACTGTCCTTCCCCTGGCTCCATATTGGACGTAGTCAGTGGGTAGGCATTTCTTAGACCTGGCAGCCTCTACTGGGATATGAAGGGAAGTACACCGGTTCTCCTGAGTTCCTGGCCCTTGCCTTGAGCTCTGGGACACCTCTGCCCCACATCCAGGACCTTGGCTGGTCCTTCCTCCCTTGCCTCTCTCCTCTTCCTCCTGTAATCTCCCAAAGTGGAAGAAACAGACTTCCCATCTTCTCTGTCTGCTACCAAGGCCTCCTTCTCCTCTGTCTTAAGAGAAAACTCCCTGTCCTAGTCAGCCAAGCTCTCATATGTAATAACACTAGAGGAATTTAGAAAATCCTTTTCTTCTGCAATGCCTGGCTGTGAAGACTATTGACTTGCTAAAGAGGTCAAGAAAATCAGCCTAGAGACTCAAGCTGATGGATGACCTCGTTCTTCTGGAGAGAACCTGCTCCTTGCTTCCCTGGGGCAACTGGGATGAGTATCCCCACTGGAGGAGCACTCTGGCAGGTCCACTAGGTGGGATGTTGTAGAAGGGAATGGAGCCTGCATGTCTGGTTGGGCAGTGTGTCCTCCAGAGGCCTTCCTCGCTGGGTGGGGGGGGGCACCCCAGACAGGAGATGGGTTTTTTGTTCTGCCCTCAGGCACAGTGCCAGCCCAGGCTGGGGGCTCTCACAGCAGATACCACTCCAAAAATCTATGTCGGGGGCCATTTTACAAGGTGCGGAGACATGAAATTCCAGTTGACGCTCCACACTGGAGCTTTCCCAGGTTTGACCTATGGAACCAGGCCCCAGAAACAGCAAAGGTGAGGTGAAGAAAAATCTATGAAAATAAATAAGTGCTCCTGTCTGTTAAGTCGTCACGAGAAAAATGTCTGGCTGAAGAGTCGTGAAATGTAGACCACGTGTTTGGGAAAGACTGGTTTATGATACATGCTGGTATTAGGTATGTTGCAGGGGTAGGGGTGGGAGTCTCAAAGCCATAGACAGACCTCCAGAGGGGCTCAAACAGGCCTCAGTACAAGCCCATGTGAAACCAGTTGGAGAAAACACGCAGTGTGAATTAAGATGATATAGATGCAGAAAGCAAGCTACGGATTCTACCATGAGCCACAGATTAAAATTATACAGGTGCCACAGGCTATAGTTTCCAAATCTGGCCCCAGCAATAACTCCCATTTCAATATTTAGATCTGGGTGGGCTTCTGGCTCACTTGTATCCAATAAAATGTGGCAGAATTGGTATTGTGACGTCCAAGGCTGGATCATAAAAGACAGGTTAAGACTCTACATTGCATAATCAATTACCACAAAAGGAGTAGCCTACAAGAACATTCACTGTGGGACACAAGTGTGGGCACAGCTGAGCTGGATTCTCTGCTTGAGTCTCCTGGGGGTGAAATCAAGGTGTCAGCTGCGCTATGTTCTTCTCTGGAAACTCAACTAGGGAAGGGGTCACTTCTTAGCTCCTTGGGGTTTGTGGCAGAATTTATTTATTTGTGTCTGTACAATCCATGGCAGCCAACTTGTTCCAGGCAAGTGTAGTAGTCTGCTAGGGCTGCATAACAAAAACCACAGATCAGGTGGCTTAAAGAACACAAGTTTTGTTTTCTCACCGTTCTGGAGGCTGGAAGTCTAAGATCAAGTGGATGGCAGGTTTGATTTCTTCTTCTTCAGCTTAGGTATAGCTGTTTTCTTGCTGTGTCCCACAGGGTCCTGTCTCTCTGTGTGTGTATCTGGGTGTCTCTTGTGTGTCCTAATTTCCTCTTTTTATAAGGACATCGGTTGGATTGAATTAGGGACCACCCTCATGGTCTCATTTTAACTTAATCACCTCTTTAAAGGCCCTATCTCCAAATAGATGCCACAGGCTGTATTTTCCAAATTTGGCCCCAAGAAGAACTCCCATTTCAATGTTTGGATCTAGGTGGATATACTCTGAGATATGGTGGGGTGAGGGGTTAGAACTGCAACATGTGAATTTAGAGAGAACACAGTTTAGCTCATGACAGCAAGCAACGGATGGAGAGAATCTTTGCTTTTTTGTTTCTTTGTTTTGTTTGTTTTATTTTTGTTTTTTGTTTTTTTGCTTTTCAGGGCTGCACTTGCAGCATATGGAAGTTCCCAGGCTAGGGGCTGAATCAGAGCTGCAGCCTCAGGCCTACACCACAGCTCATGGCAATGCCAGATCTTTACCCCACTGAGCAAGGCCAGGGATTGAACCCAAATCCTCATGGATACTAGTTGGGTTCGTAACCCACTGAGCCACAACAGGAGCTCCAAGACAGTCTCTGCTTCTTGAAGTCTCTCACATCAAGAAAGGTCTAGGCCTTCTTTTAGGGGGCTCATGTGATTAGGCCAGGCCCATTCAGGATCATCTCCTTTTTTATTAACTCAAAGTCAGCTGATTAGGGACCTTAATTACATCTGAAGAAAACTTATACTTTTGCCATAGAGTGTAACCTAATCATGAGGGTGACAGCCTGTTGCCTTGGTTAGAATCAGATCACAGTTCCTGCTACCTCAAGGGGAGGGGATTAGACCAGATGTAGACATTAGCGCATAACAATCACGGGGCCTCCCATGTGTTACGACATCTATCTAGTTTGCTGGGATGCTCATTCAGAGCTCTGTGCCATCATACGACAGATCTGATTGTGCTGAGGCTTCCACGCTGTGAGGAAACCTACACTGTCGGACACAGAGAGACCCTCTGGAGAAACTTGGAGTCTCCACGAAGAGAGAGAGATGTTCTGGCAGCTCCCAGCTGCTCCAGCCCCCATATAACTGCACTGCAGGAAAGACTCCAGGCCCAAACCACCTGTCTGTGCACTTCCCAAATTCCTAGACCACCGAAATAATGTGAGATGATGAAGTAACTATTGTTTTAAGCCACTATGCTTTGGGGCCCACCTTTATGTAGCCCTAGTGATTAGAAGAGCAGCCCTTCCAAATGGGAGCCAATTCCACAATACCCGCCCTTCACAGATGACTCTGGGAGGAGAATCATAAGGAATCTATTTGTGTGGCAATCCTCCCTTGCCTCCCCACCCCCACATTCCTTAACCCCTTACTATCTGGCACACTCCATGTTTGCTTCCTGCCTACTCCCCAGCCCCCCAGCCCATCTCCTCCCCAAATGTAAATTTCATAATGGCAACATTTGTCTCTTCTGGCAGGTATGAATTCTCAATACAAACTTTATTATTTCAACTCTCGGTGGCTGATCTAACAGCTGGAGGGAGGCCAGGCAAGAAAACAAGTGTTCAGAAAAGGTCAGAAGATCAGAAAATCATATAGAAATAGAGCAGAACTGGTCCTTAATAAGCACAGAGTTCAATGCCACATTTTATCTTTGAGGAAATTGATGCCTGGAGAAAAGGGCTTGAGTGACAGGGGAGGTTAATGACAGCTCGGACTCCTGGGACCAGGCCCCCCAACACTCCTTCTCGGCTCTTCCCACCAGGTCACATTCACAGTGATTCCACAAGAAGGTGCCAGTATCTACGCTGCTCCCTCAGTCGTCTGGTGAAACAAGCCTGAACAGGTACCATTGAAAGACATTTTATTATTTTTTTTATCATTTCCTTTTGTTTCTCCGTTAAAATGCAGTTAGAGCACCATATTGATTTTTTCGTTGCTGTTTTTTATTTTTATTTATTTATTGTTTTGCCTTTTGTCTTTTTGGGGGCCGCACCTGTGGCATATGGAGATTCCCAGGTTAAGGATCCAATTGGAGCTGTAGCCGCCAGCCTACACCACAGCCACAGCAACGCCAGATCCTTAACCCATTGTGCGAAGCCAGGGATCAAACCTGCAACCTCATGGTTCCTCGTCAGATTTGTTTCCGTTGCACCACGATGGGAACTCCTGTTGTTGTTTTTTAAAGACACGTGCAGGTAGGTTATTATGAATGAATTTCCTTTCAGGAGAGTCACGGGGATTGTCTCAGCCTGGGTCCTCAGAAAGCAGGGCCTGGGACAAATGTTTTGTTGCAAGGAGACTGCGACCCCAGGAAGCAGGAGGAAACAGCTTGGCAGGTGCTACAGGGGCTGCTACAGGATCCC
Source organism: Phacochoerus africanus (assembly GCF_016906955.1). Classification (NCBI taxonomy): domain Eukaryota; kingdom Metazoa; phylum Chordata; class Mammalia; order Artiodactyla; family Suidae; genus Phacochoerus; species Phacochoerus africanus. Next base: position 18,891,946 of record NC_062553.1, on the reverse strand, counting down.
ACTGCAGATGCCTAAGCAGCCATGTGAACTGTGTTTTAGAGCTGCCTGCTGAGGGATGGAAGAGAAGCCTTTAAACTTCAGCTCTCATACCCTTTGGCCAAGGGTAGTTTGGCAGGCATTCCCCGTTGCCCAGTTCTGGGTTGGGCAGCCTCTGGGGGAGCCCTGTACCATGGCATCAAGGATGTGCATCCTCCAAGGCGATCTCACACGTTGTATGCAGTTGCCGCTGAGCCAAGCTGGGCAGCTGCCTAGAACTGGTCACTACAGAAGCAGCTGGAATAAGGTGGGGTCCAGAGAGCTTTAAGGAGCCTTCAGAAGGGGTCGGATCCCCAAACCTCAGTTCTGATGGGTGTCAGCATCCAGAAGAGGAAAGCGGCTGGGAGCTTCTGCAATGAGCCTGTGGAGTTTCTGGCTCATCACCTGGCCTAGATTTCTCATCGTGGAGTCCTCTAGGAAATTCCATCTGCAGCATCAAAGTCATCGAAGTTCAATGTGCCCTGACATTTGGAAAGGACTGAAACAAAATCTCACCTCTGGGAATGTTTGGTTGCCTAAGGTTTCCTACTTCCTTGATGTGGCGATGGGTGTCAAATTTGTCCCTGCCTGGGCCCTATATGGAGCTGTATGGAGGTTAGTTTAGCCTGCCAGGGAAGATGCTGCAAGAAGAGTAACCTGCACCAATCTGGACCCTTTATCATGTGCGGAGATGATGCTATTTTCAGGCACTAGGCTAAGCGCCCAAGAGTCATTTTCTCATTTCATTCTCACAGCAAAACCTTGGAGGTAAATATTATTCCTGTTTAATAAAGGAGCAGGACTAGCTACATCCTTTGCAAAGCCCAGTGCAAAATGAAAATGCTGGGCTCCTAGTTCAGAAATTAAGAATTTCAGGGGTTCCCGTTGTGACTCAGCAGTGACAAACCCGACTAGTATCCATGAGGACACAGGTTCTAACCCTGGCCTCTCTCAGTGGGGTTAAGGATCCGGCATTGCCACGAGCCATGATGCAGGTCGAAGATGCGGCTGAGATTCTGTGTTGCTGTGGCTGTGGCCAGGGAACTTTCATAGGTGGCAGGTGCATCCCTAAAAAAGACACACACAAAAACCCAAGAATTTCACAACAAAGTATGAAGCAAAGTGGGAGCCCTTGTAAGCAGAGGGAGCCCTGTGTGACCACAGGTTTCACGATCAAGGAGACAGTTCTATAGATGAGGAAACCACAGCTCAGAGAGGTTAAGTGACCTGCCTGAGGTCGTAATAGCGGGTTAAATGCTGGTGCAATTCATTTTGTCTAACTCTATATATAATTTCCTTAGGTGAAGGTAGAGCAAGGGGCTGGAAGGCACTTCATTTGGAGTCAGGAGTCTGAGGTTTGAGCAAATCCTCACCTGCTGGGTTTCCCTATGCAGGTCTGGTCTTTGCCTTAGTTTCCTGACCAGTAACTTCAACTCAAAAAGCCTGTCATGGCTCAGGGGAAATGAGTATGATACATGAGGACACAAGTTCAATCCCTGGCCTTGCTCAGTGGGTTAAGGATCCTGCATTGCCATGAACTGTGGTGTAGGTCACAGACATGGCTCAGATCTGGCTTTGCCATGGCTGTGGTGTAGGCTGGCCACTATAGCTCTGATTGGACCCCTAGCCTGGGAACCTCCATATGCCGTAGGTGCGGCCCTAAAAAACAAAACTAAACAAAAAAAACAAAACCAAGCCCAGCATGGCGGTGGCCTCTGGGAATGAGATGTGTGGAGACATGAGTGGTCTTTCATTTTGTCCCAGAGCCTCAAAAGTGCCTGATCTCAGACTGGCCATTTCTGCTGAGGAGTCCAGGGCTCAGGTGGCTTTTCTTGGGGGAACTGGGGTTTAATAGAGACTCTGGAGGAGCAGGCCCTTTACCAAGTCTCAGTTGCATATACTGGGCCCCAGAATTGCCAGCCACAGATGCTGACTCAGGCTGACTAAGCAGAAAAGGCACTTACTGAATGACTCTTGGGGCATAACGCATAGATTCCCCCCTCCAGTTTCCTGAACTGAAATCTCCCTTCCATCATTCTGATCTCCAGGCCCCCTGCTGGGAGGGGACTGAACATCTTGTGTTTTCTGAGTTCTGCCATGGGAAAGCCCAACTTTTTTTTTTTTTTTTTGTCTTTTTAGGGCCGCAACCTCGGCATATGGAGGTTCCCTGGCTAGAGGTCAAATTGGAGCTACAGCTGCCAGTCTACTCCACAGCCACCGCCACATGGGATCTGAGCTGCGTCTGCGACCTACACCACAGCTCACAGCAATGCCGGATCCTTAACCCGCTGAGCGAGGCCATAGATCAAACCCGTATCCTCATGAATACTAGTTGGGTTTGTTATCACTGAGCCACAACGGGAACTCCGGAAGCCCAACTCTTAATGTCAGAATTTCCCCAAACAATATTTGGGACAGATTGAAAATGCAATAAATATCCACAGTATTGACTCCAAAATGTAATGATGATGATCCGTTAGGCTCACATCTAACCCATGTAACAGAAACCCAACTGCAGAGGTCTAAGCAAAAGAGGTGACTGCTCTGCTTACATTAGGAAGAATCCAGGGTGGTCAAGTGCTGGGTGGTGATGCTGCTCAAGGAACTAGTCTCTTTTCTCCTTCCACCTTTTTTAATTCATTTGTATCATTTTTTTAGCTTCCACATATAAGTGATAGCATATGATATTTGTCTTTAGTAGACACTTTACTTAATATGATAATCTATAGTTCCATTCATGTTGCTGCAAATGGTATTATTCTACTCTTTTTCATGGCTGAGTAACATTCCATTGTATATATGTACCACATCTTCTTTATTGATTGATGGACATGTAGGTTGCTGCCAAGTATTCGCTATTGTAAGCATTACTGTCATGAACATTGGGGGTGCATGTATTTTTTTTGGATTATGGTTTTCTCCAGTTATATGCCCAGGAGTGGGATTACAGCATCATGTGGTAGCTCTATTTTGAGTTTAAGGAACCCGCATACTGTTCTCCATAGTGACTGCACTAATTTACATTCCCACTAACAGTGTAGGAAGTTTCTCTTTTCTGCACACCCTCTCCAGCACTTATTATTTGTAGATTTATTGGGGATAGCCATTCTGACTGGTGTGAGGTGATACCTCACTGAAGTTTTGATTTGCATTTCTCTAACAATTCAAATTATTGAGTATCTTTTCATGTGCTTGTTGGTCATCTGTACGTCTTCTTTGGAGAAGTGTAATTTTAGATCTTCTTTCTGTTTTTTGATTGGGTTATTTGTTTTTTTGACATTAAGCTATATGAGCTATTTGTATATTTTAGAGATTAATCCCTTGTCAGTTGCATCATTGGCAAATATTTTCTCCCAGTCTATAGGTTGTCCTTTCATTTCGTTTATGGTTTCCTTTACTGTGCAATTATAGTAACCATATTTTTTAAAGTAAAAAGAAATAGGTAAAATGAATTCAAATATCTTAACACAGTATTTCCAAGGTATTATTATGCCTTATTAGTATGTAATCAATACTACAAAATATTCATGAGATACTTCAGGTTTTTTTTTTTTTTCCCCCATGCCAAGTCTTCAAAATCCAGCATGCATTATTTTACACAGAGCACATCTCAGTTCAAACTAGCTTCACTTCAGGGCCCATAGTCACTTGTGGCTAGGAGTGTCCGTGCTGGACAACGCATGCTTATACTTTAACAAAAGGGCTCCTCAGCTGGATATATATTGTTTTTTGCTTTTTTTTTTTTTAGGGCTGTACCCGCATCATATGGAGGTTCCCAGGCTAGGAGTCGAATTGGAGCTGTAGCTGCTGGCCTACACCACAGCTCACGGCAACGCTGGATCCTTAACCCACTGAGCGAGGCCAGGGATCGAACCTGCAGCCTCATGATTCCTAGTTGGATTCTTTTCTGCTGTGCCATGACGGGAACTCCAGCTGGATATTTTAAGTAGTGCAGGGGGTTGAATGTCATGCGACTGAAGATGCACTAGTCGTGCGTGGTGGGCAGAGAGCCTGAGGGTCCTGCAAGAATCCTGACAAGCACACAATGCCCAGGACAGTCCCTAAGAGGGTGAATTTTCCTGCCCAAGTGCTAAGGATTCTACTGAGGATCACTGCTTTTTTTTTTGTCTTTTTGTCTTTTCTAGGGCTGCTTCCTGCGGCATGTGGAGGTTCCTAGGCTAGGAGTCCAATCAGAGCTGTAGCCACCAGCCTGCTCCAGAGCCACAGAAACTCAGTATCCAAGCTGCATCTGTGACCTACACCACAGCTCATGGCAACACTGGATCCTTAACCCACTGAGCAAGACCAGGGACCGAACCCGCAACCTCATGGTTCCTAGTCGGATTCGTTAACCACTGCGCCACGACGGGAACTCCTGAGGATCACTGCTTTTATGAACGGAAGATACTCAGAGCGGTGACTGACTCCTAGTAAGCAGTCCAGGCAAGTTTATCATTACCATTATTATTATCAGACAGTCAAATCCAGACTTCATCTCATGGCATTTAAAACCCTTTATAAGAGTTCCCGTTGTGGCTCAGCGGCTTAAGAATATTGTCCTTGAGAATGATGGTTCGATCCCTGGCCTCGCTCAGTGGGTTAAAGGATCTGGCATTGCTGTGAGCTGTGGTGTAGGTCGCAGACGCAGCTTGGATCCTGCATGGCTGTGGCTGTGGCGGGTAGGACGGCAGCGGCAGCTCCAAATTGACTCCTAGCCTGGAAACTTCTATATGCCACAGGTGTGGCCCTAAAAAGAAAAAAAAAAAAAAAAAACCACCTGTATAACTCGATCTCGATTACTAGGAATCTACACACACATATACACACCTGCACGCACAATATCCGTAACAATATACCTGGAGAGTTGCTACATCTACCATATATGTCTAGACAGTATGTGTGTGTGTGTCTATATCCATCTCTATCTACATCTCACTCTCTCTAGGTTCTTTGTAGTTCTTTCCATTGGCCCGCAAATGTGCCTTGGGAACAGGAGAGTAAGTACTATTTATCCCATTGTACAGATGAGAAAACTAAGGCCAGAGAAGTAAAGAAGCTTGCTTAAGTTCACATAGCAGATGAGGGCAGAACCACGACTTCAGCCCTCTTCATGAGGGATTATCCACGGGTCCTAGGAGCCCTATCAAGACCAAGGCTCCAGGCATCACAGCTGAAGCCGGTCCATCTTTCATTTCCAACGATCTGCCAAGCCCTTCCTTGGGCAACAACCAGAACCATCCTTCCCGCCCCGGCCTCAGGCTCACCACACAGTTTCTCTCCCGTCCTAGAGACAAGCTTGGAGCAGGCGACGGAGAGAAACATCCCAGCGCAATTGCAGCCCCAACAATGACAACTGATGAGGCACAATAGCGGGATCTGGCCTGTAATCAGCCTCAAGCGATACTCAGCTATTTAGGCATCCGTTCTGCTCGCTCCCGAGAGAGGGTGCGGAGAGGCACGCGCCCCCAACTGCAGCTCCTGCTCCTCGTCGTGGGCGCCGTGGGCACCGTGGTGGAGAAAGGGCCCCTTTGTGACAGCACCGCAAATTACAGCCCCGGCAATCTGGAGTCCCAGCTAAAGCTGATTCTCCTCTTTCCTGAAAGAAAAATCTGTCTTGAGCTTAATTATAGTCTGTCATTACCAGCAATCTTACCATGTCCCTGACAAAGTGATAATAATAGTAGAGAAGGAGAGAGAGAATCAACCCAAATATGAGTTGAAAAGACCCCGGCAAGTGTGGGGAAGGGAGGTGAGGGGGGCGCCTTCAGAAACAATTGTGAAATGAGGACCAGCGCTTTAGATGGGTAAATACTCATTCTGGCACCATTGTCAATTTACCAGGCCAAGGTCCCTGTGTTAACTTTGCCCTCTCTGAGTCTTTAATCGTCTTGCTCCAGAATTCACTCTGTAAAATGCAGGGGCAGCTCCCAAGACAAACTAAGGCCCCAAAGCAAACGACCTAGATTTAAAAGGACAATGCTTCTCAGCTCCCAGGAGGACACACTGAGCACACTAAAAGTACTCAGCAGTTGTTCCTGTTATTTAGCAAGAAGATGCTGAGGTTTATCAGAAGATGCCTTTTAAAATCAAATTTTATTTGTCCGTTTCCTTGGACTGGACTTTAATTTCCTCTCAGGTAGAGCCAATCATTGGGAGCTCCCTCTTGTGGCCATATCAGGAATGGACGTGTATCTCTTTTCCCACTGCCCTAATTCACCCCAAAAGCAGAACAGAGAAGAGGAATTGACCCAAGCTGATGGGTCCAGGATTGGCTACTGCTAGACTTTGGTGGAATCTCAGATGTTACGCTAAATCTTCCTGGATCTCAGATGTCCTGAATCCATGAATCTTTGTGAAATGATGTGAATTTCAAGAGAAATTTCTTTTTCTAATTTCTTCCTTAGTTTTTCCTCCATACATTATTTGTGGAAATAACTATTTTTATTGTTTATAAATAAATCTTGAGTTATTTTCCACTTATTGTTCTGTAAGAATCCCTAAAGCATCAAAGAAAGCTTTTAAGCCTTCGGAATAAATACCAATGCATTGGCCATGGGATTCAGTTTGGAAGATGGAGCTGACCATGTTTAGAGAGAGTTGAGTAGGTTCTCCAGTGTTGTCCTCTTCACTAGAATGGCTGCTGGGCCACAAGAAGAACTTGGACACAACCTCACACAGCTCCTCATTCACTTACCATTGCACTCTGGTTTCGGGAAGGAACTAATGGCAAACCCATCAGCCTTGGTTTTGAAACCACAAGGATTCTTCTCTGTTGTAGGAACAAATTTCAGAAAGAAATAAGTTAAAAATCAATATGTTGCACATAACAGAAAACCGAATTCAAACCAGCTTAAACAGAATATGAATTTTATAGGCAAAGGTAAATGAGAAGTCTAGATTTCAGCTTCAGGTAAGGCTTGACCCAGCAGATCGGAAGCATCACCAAGGATCCAACTTCTCTTCTTTTTTCTTCTCTGTCTTCTAAGCTGTAGCTGTGCTCTGCCCACTTCCCCTTCCTGAAGGTCACTCGATGAAATTTTCTATATGCTCAGAATATTTTTTTCCTGTATCTTTCTGCCTGAGCACATTCACTCTCCCCTCAGGAGTGTACTCAAGGAGCTGGAGATACCAGCGAGTTAATATTCCACAATTAACCCTCAACATCAAGGAATAAAAGCTAGTAACTATCCCAAGCTAACCCACCCCCAGCTGGACCATTATGCAATGTGCCCCACATCATTTCTTAAAGTGTCCCCCGAGGAACCAAGCCTCCATTGCCAACAGTGGCCTTACCAATCCAGATTTCATTGGCTTCCATCTTTTTCCCTCATCTCACATCTGTACTCACTCGCAATCTCTTTTTGGGATTCCTTCCCCCCAAAATCACTTGCACCAACAATCCTTACCTAGGATCTCTTTTTGGATGGTAACCCAGACTAAGCTCAGAGCACACAGCTCCCAGAAGGGGGAGGGTATGGACACTGGGCTGCAGACCACAGATGTCACCCTATTCAGAAACCCCTAAGACATGCCCAAGTCAGAGAGGTGCTCCCTTTTGGATGAGGGGCGCTTCAGGGAAGGAAACTGGGGGGAACTGGAAGATCCAAAGCTGCGATGGGATGGCCAGTGCGTCCCCTGTGGCCAGTGCATAAGATGCCAAACCACTTCCTGCTGGGGAGGGCGCTGGGTGAGGAATGGCGGAGAGAAGACAAGACGAGAAAAGGAAAGACAGTGGCCTTCCTTCGCAGGGGGAATTAGAGACAACACCCAAAGGAGGCCGCATCCAAATGCTGCCTTACCCCTACCCCATCACCCGGACCAAGGTGTGTCTGATTTCCCTGACAATTCCAGACCCTACTGACCATCCACAGCAACACACCCTCACTCACAGTTTAGACCAGGGATGTCAAATAGAAATGCGGTGTGAGCCCCAGATGCAAGCCACGTACGTGATTTCAAGTTTTCCAGCATCCTCATCAAACCAGGGAAAAGAAACCAGTGAAACTAATTGGAATAACTTTTTTTTTGTCTTTTTTACTATTTCTTTGGGCTGCTCCCGCGGCATATGGAGGTTCCCAGGCTAGGGGTCGAATCGGAGCTGTAGCCACTGGCCTACGCCAGAGCCACAGCAACTCGGGATCTGAGCCGCGTCTGCAACCTACACCACAGCTCAAGGCAACACCGGATTGTTAACCCACTGAGCAAGGGCAGGGACCAAACCCGCAACCTCATGGTTCCTAGTCGGATTCGTTAACCACTGTGCCACGATGGGAACTCCGGAATAACTTATTTTTAACCCAATATGTCACCTATATCATCCTCTGAACAGGTCCTCCATGTGAAATTATGAATATGATATTTATGTTCTTTTTTAAAAAAGATATTAAGCCTTCAAAAGCTAGTATGCATTTTACACTCATAGTTTGTTTCAATTTCGCCTTGTGGGAATTTCCATTGTGACTCAGTGGTAATGAAACTGACTGGTATCCATGAGGATATGGGTTTGATCCCTGGCCTCGCTCAGGGGGTTAAGGATCTAGCATTGCTGTGAGCTGTGGTGTAGGTCACAGACGTGCCTTGGATCTGGTGTTACTGTGGCTGTGGTAACACAGAAGTTGCATCTGCGGTAGGACAGAAGTCGCAGCTCTGATTCGACCCCTAGCCTGGGAAATTCCATATGCTGCGGGTACAGGCCTAAAAAAAAAGAGAATTCACCTAGCTACATCGTAAGTGCTTGATAACTGCATGTGGCTAGTGACTACTGTGCTAGACCATAGAAATTTAGAACATAGCTTGTTACTAGGAATGCACCTGCCTTTGGAATTTTAAAATGCTTTCATGGGCAGGTTACCATTTGGTCTCTATTCCTAGAAGGCAGCCCCCCTGTGGTATCATCTCCACGCTGGCAGTACCTGAGCGGGAGGTATTATCAGGGGAGGTTAAGCTGGTTTAGACCACTCGGAGGGGGCAGAGCTAGGACTTGAGCTAGACCCATTATGTATTTCATCTGGGTTCATACCATCTCCTTATATCCTCCTCAGTATCTGGTGGTTGCTAGACAGGTCTGTTGAGTAATATGATATTAGTGAAGATTTGTGGAGTTCCCATCGTGGTGCGAGTGGTTAACGAATCCGACTGGGAACCATGAGGTTGCGGGTTCAATCCCTGGCCTCACTCAGTGGGTTAAGGATCCAGCGTTGCCGTGAGCTGTGGTGAGGGTCGCAGATGCGGCTGGGATCCCGCGTTGCTGTGGCTCTGGCGTAGGCTGGCAGCTACAGCTCCGATTCGACCCCTAGCCTGGGAACCTCCATATGCCGCAGGAGCGGCCCAAGAAATGTCAAAAAGACAAAAAAAAAAAAAAAGATTTGTTTGGTGACAAGTGACAGGTATTCAATTCCAAGTGACTTAAATTGTGTGGGGGGTGGTGAGAGAGAGAGAGAGATTGAAGAGAAGATTGGTTTATGAAATGAATGCACGTGGTTTCAGGAATGGTTGGATCAAGGGGTAAAAAGGGGGTGTTTTCTGACTGATCACTCTGCTGTGGTCTATGCTCAGTATCATAATCATTCTTAGGCAGGATCTCCCCACAAGATGACAAAGATCACCATCCTGTGGGTTTGGTATCCTCAGTGGCAGAAGAATACTTCTTTCCCAACCATTCCTGCAAAGTCCCGCAAAAGGGTTTCCTTGGTCTCGTGTGACTTAGACCTATCCCAGGACTAAGTCACATGTCCACCTCTGGAACCATGCAGGAAAGATGGGGTCGGGGAGGGGACTCAAGGAAAAGGGGGTGATGGGTACTGGGCAAGCAGGAAACCCAGATATTTCCCCACAGATCTTGAGTGCCTGGCCTGGGGTTTGCATGAGGGACCAGTCTTCTCCAGCCAGGGCCCTGGCTTAACTCAAGCCTGGAGAGGAGTAACTGGGAAGAACAGTGACCTACTCTGGGGGGCTCCGTGGGTACTGCCAGTGGCCAGTCCCCCACCGTCAAACATCCCTTCCAGATCTGTCTTTGGCTCTGAGTTGGTATGAGTTGCATGGCACACTTGATAACGTTTCTGGTGACAGGACAAGGAACCAGCATGAGCTAGAGGCTGGCACCGTGTGGATCATATCTCGGTGAAACCCCTCCTCTCAGCTCCACCTTCCCCTGCGCCTGATTAGGTTACACGTCTACCCTCCAGCCAGTCACCTCTACCCACACAGACGCAACTCCAGGCCCAGACCACCCCCAAGTTTGGAAGGTAACTGCAGGCTGCCTCAGCCGGGGACTGCCTTGCCCCCACACTGCTCTCCTGGCCCATGGGCCCTGGGATGATGCTGAGGGGCCCAGACAGATGAGCAGGATCCCTCTTAAAAAGAATTTATTCCACATACACGTGATATCGCATGGTAACTGTCTTTTTCTGATTTACTTTACTTAGTATGAGAATCTCGTTCCATCCATGTCACTGCAAATGGCATTATTTTGTTCTTTTTTGTGACTGAGTAGTATTCCATTGTGTATATATACCACATCTTCTTCATCCATTCCTCTGTCACATATGGCACAGGTGCACGTATCTATAGAATAGAAATAGACTCACAGACATGGACAGCAGACTTGTGTTGCCAAGGGGGTGGGGGAGGGAGGGGCATGGACTGGGAGTTTAGGGTCAATAGAGGCCTTCCAGCTGGCCGCCACACCAGTCCCAAGCCTGAAGGGCTTTCTCCTCTCACCTCTCTATTCATTCATTCATTCATTCATTCATCACTCATTCACTCAGCAGCTGTGGATTAAGCTTGATTATATGACTATTCTAAGCACTGGGCATGAGATTGGAACAAAATGGACAAATGCTCACATTTGGGAGAGAGACAGACAGGACCACCACGAGGGAGCAAGATTCTTTCCCAGGTTGATCTGTCTAGTGGGGTAGATGAGACAGAGATGGAAGGAGCGGCCCCCTCAGGCAGGGAGGACAGAAGGGGCCTCTCTGAGGAGGCGGCCGCCGGGCTGAGCCCTGAATGGGAGAAGGAGCCAGCCTCGCCCAAAGCCAGGGGTGGAATATTCCAGACTGAGGAAACAGAGGAGGGCAGGACAAACTCGGGGTGTTTGAGGATCTGCGAGGAGGGCGGTGCTGCCAGAGTATGGGGGCGACACTGTTTGTAAGATGAGGCCAGGTCACCAGGGCTCTGGTGACTGTGTGAGGAGTTTGGGCTTTTTCCAAATGCCTGGGAAAGCGGCTAGAAAATTCCAACAGGGGAGCAGTGTGATCAGAGCCACATCCATAGGCCCTGCAGACGGAGGTTCTCGATGTTTCTGTTTGAGGCCTCGTCCCTGACTCCACAGAGCCCTCAGCGAAGCAAACACAAAGGGAGATGCCGGAGACTCAGAGACACTTCGGGCCAACTGACAGAGAGACCCTTGGAATCAGGGAGCCTCGGAGCCCCACAGCCTCGCCCCAGCTGAGGCCAGGCAGTGAGCCTGAGAAGATGTGATTCTGTCCTATGCTCATTCAGCACACATTTCCTGAGCACCTACTATGTGCAGGCATGGGTGTGGGGGCGTAGAAATGACTAGGACCCCTCCCCACACCCACCACACGAATGCTCGAGAAGCTCCGAATCCAGCGAGGAGGCGAAGGCAAGTCCCTTCTCTGGAGCACTTCCTAAGGGCCGGGGAATTACATCATTCAACCCTTAAGCTAAGTCAGCTGGAAAAACACAGACATTCCAGATATTTCTGGGTGCCGCAGAGGAGCGGGGAGCAGATGCCAAGTCCGTCTGGCTCCAAAGTCGTCACTGTGCCTGCTGGGCCCATCTACTTGCCACTTGAAAAGACCACATCTCCTGGAATTGCTGACAAAGCGGTGGGGGTTCCCTGTGGGGAACTGAGGGGACTTTCAGGTCTCTGGGTTCTGGGTGGGTTTCGGAGTGCACCCTGGTGGAGAGGGGACAAGGGGCTGATGCCGTGTGAGGTCTCTCCCAGGCCCGGGTGTCGCAAATCACAGATGGGTGATGGGTGGGAGAGGAGCTGGCTCTTGCGGGTCCCCTTTGGGAGCAAACTGTCAAAAGCAGTGGTGCCCGAGGCTGACCTAGCTTGACAGTGACTGCACAGGCTCACTCTCCTTTTCACGATTTGTTCCAGGAATTTGTTATTTGCGAGCCACTCTACTTGCCACTAAAAATACTCCTCCAAAGCAGATGCATAACTGACCATGACTCTGCAAAACAGCCAAGCGCACAGGCACTGGAACCTCCCCCTCAGGCCTCCATGCTCAGGGACCACTGGGGAGCAGGGCATGGCCATCCTGCCTTAAGACGGATGGCACTGAGTCCCTCACATAACCCCCCAAAAAATCCCTCCCTAAGAAGGGTCTCTCAGTTTGTCTGGCTGATAGTAGACAGTTATTATATGGAACTCTTCAGTTGCAACAGTGAAAACCCAACTCAAACTGAGTTAATCACACACACACACACTCACACACACACACGTTGTCCCAGTGAACAAAAACTTCAGGTATGGTTTCAGGTACTGTTGGATCCAGGTGCTCAATGGAGCACCTGAATCTGGTCTTTTTCTGGCCTTCTTTCAAGGTCTATTTTCTCTGTGTTGCCTTCACTCTCAAGCAGGTTTTCTCCTCATAATGTCAAGGGGGCTGCCAGTAGCCTCAGGCTTACATACTCTGCTTCAAGTTGAACCAAAAGAGAGCTTCTTTTTCCCTGCTAATTTTAATAGGTCTATTGAGGCATGATTGATATATGGTAAGCTGAATATATTTATTTATTTATTTTGGATAGAGATATTTATTCTCAGGTCTAAAAATACTTAATTTGAGGAAGGAAAGAATTTTAGGCAGATTGACCAAACAGTTACAGATGTCTTGAGGTACACAGTTTCATACCTTTCTAGACTTAAGAAATCCAATATGGACAGACAACACAAAGCAAGGTAAAGTGCCTTGGTAAATTACATCATTTGCTAGAATTATTAACTATCAACTCTTCAAGCTGGACATATTCAAAACATACAAGGTGATAAATGTCGGCATATGCAGGCGCCCAAGGAACCATCACCACTCTCAAAATTCCCTTGAGCCCGTGTGTAATCCTCCCTTGTCACACCTCCTTTTCCCCTGCCGCCCAGGAACTGCGGATCTGCTGTCACTTTAGACTGGTTCGCATACTCCAGACTGTTACACAAATGGAATCACAGTGTGTCCTCTTTGTGAGGGAGGTCCTGGTTACTCCGAGTTTAATACTCTTGGTTTTCTTGTTTCTTAAGGTAGAACTGAGATCATTGACCTGAGACCTTTCTTCTTGTCTCACATAGATGCTTCGTTCTATGCATTTCTCCCTAAGTACTGCTTTAGAGGAGTCCCACACATGCCAATATATCATGTTTTTAAGGTCTCATAGTTCAAAAACATTCCTAATTTGATTGTGATTTTCGTCTTTGATCCATGTTATTTAGAAGTGTGTGATTTCTTTTCAGAGAAATTATTTCCACTGTGGTCAGAATATACTTGGTATGACTTGAACGTACTTGGTATGTTTTTTTTGTTTGGTTTTTTTTTCTTAATCTGTTGGAGTTTTTAGATTCTGGGTAAAACGACCCCACCTCCAATCAGGAGGAGCTGTGGCTTCTGTGGGCTGGGCAGTCCCCTGCAGTAGGTGCCCCTGGCCAGCAGCTCTTGGGGTGCTTATTCCAAGCCCCTGGGTTTACCAGCTCACAGACCAGAGGGGGACTCCCTTCCCCAGGACAGTGGGGGGCAGCTCCTCCTGGGCTGCACAGGGGCCAGGTCGGCTCAATAGAGGCTTAGTTCTGGTCCTGAGTGGGATTGGGCAAGGTCATGTCCTCTCCCTTGGCAGGGTCCCCTACTGCTGGTCACAGCTGCAGCAGCCAGCATCCACCTGGAAAGCTGTGATGCTACCTTGGCTATTGACAAGGTGGACAGCAGAAGCCCGGAATTCAAGGTGTGTTTGTGTGAAAGCAGTTCGCAGAGACCACAGACCAAGTTCAGAATGGGAGAACTCATAATCATACGCCATGAGTCCGGAGTAGTTTAACTGTTTTTTTTCCGTGGTTGTTCTAGATGTTGCAATATACCTAAAAGTCCCAGCAAGGACAGACTTTGGCTGATGTCTACGGGCTGTCTCCGGTCCACTTGGCTGTTTTATGTTTCTTCTGCAGGCCTTGCTCCGGTGAACTTGAACTGCTCTTCAAAGTCAGGACAGTTCTGTCCCCCCTCACGGGTTTACCCACATGCATCTTGTCCAGCCTTCCTGTCCTCGGCCTCCCAGTCTCAGTCCTTCCTCTTCTCAATCGCCTGAATCAAGAGTCAGCAAATACTTGCTGTAAAGGGCCGGAGAGTAAGTATTTTAGCCTTTGCAGTGCCGCCAGTACTCAATGCTACAGTGAACCTACAATCAACACGAAGATGAATGGGTGTGGCTGTGTGCCAATAAAACTTTATTTACAGAAACAGGCATGGGGCTGAATTTGGCCTCGTCAGCCAGCCCGTGATCTGAGTCACTCACCATTGCCCAGGAATACGAGTACTCCCTTGACCCGACCTCTTATTGCTTCCTACAAAGCCCTTGACCAGATGCAGCTCCCCAAGGGACGTTTCCTCTGTCCGCTGTCTTCCGGGGCCTCCGCTGAGTGGCGCTGTCCTGGGGTGATGGTCCATTTTAAGCCCGCGCCTACATGTCACTTCAATGAATGCATGGACTGAGTTCCTCCCCTTGCAAAGAGCTGCAGAGAAGCCCACGTGAGGCTCGAGGTGTGAGCTGGGAGAGGAGTCTGAAATACTGATAGGTGATGTAGGGATCTGGGTGACTTGTTTGTGAAGCTTCCTTGTACCCTCTGGCCTTGCTTGTGTTGACCCCAGGTCCCATTATTACAATGGATTGCCTCTTGTTCTGCCTGCTCTATTGATGCCTGGTTTGACAGCTCCCCGCTTATGATGGGCAGGGCGGGCTTGGGGTCCCAGGGTCAGATACTCGGCTTCTCTCAGAGCCCAGTTACATGCCAGGAGCTGGGTCGTGAATGGGGTCTGGTTCTCTTCATAGCCTTTGTTCCAGACCTCTCAGAGTTTATGTTGTGTCTCCACTACCGGGACTAGAAGATCCATGCTGTATCTTCTTCTTGCACAGATCCCTTTGGTACCTTGGGGTTTCTTGGTTACGTAGCACAAACAAGGATGCTTATGCTACAGTGGAGTTCTACTGCAGAGCCCTTTCATACACTGAGCCCCACTCAAAGCTAGAAACTTTCCAGGTCATCTGATGAATCAGATTGTATCTGTTTTCTCAAGTAAAACATGCTGCCTTCCGAACTCAGAGGCCTGCTGTGTTCGTGCTTCCTTCTTAGTGGTGGGAGGTCTGAGGTACACTTTTCTTTGGGTGGAATGTCCCAGGCTGCCGCAGACCACTGAACATCTATGAAGTTCACTAACAGAGCAGCCCTCTGACTCTTGGATTTATTATATCCCATCCCCTACAGTATCCTACTCTGGCATCCACAGGCTTTTTCTTCTTCTTTTTTTGGGGGGCAGGGGGTGCTTTTTAGGACCAGCCCCTCAGCATGGGGAAGTTCCAAGGCTAGGGGTCAAACTGAAGTTGCAGGTGCCAGCCTACACCACAGCCAGAGCAACGCCGGATCTGAGCCATGTCTGTGACCTACACCACAGCTCACAGCATGCTGGATCTTTAACCCACTGACTGGGGCCATGGATCGAACCCGCATCCTCGTGGATACTCGTCAGGTTTGTTACCACTGAGCCACAATGGGAACTCCCACAGTGCTTCTTGCTCACCGGGTCACATGATATCATTAATATGATGGACACATGCTCTGTTCTTTGGGATGTCAGCATGGGTCAGGCCCCTTCAGACTATATTGTGAGAAAAATCAGGGTAGCGCTGGGGCACGCCTTGTACACAGATCCAGAGCAGAACTGTGACTGTATGCTATTGCCCATCTCATGCAAATGCACACTGCCTCTGATCCTCCTTCTCAAGGGGTATGGGAATAAACAATTCCCCCGTATTAACGGTGACATATCGTATTCCCAAGGTTGTGTTAATTTGCTCTAGTAAAGATACCACATAAGGCACATTAGCTGAAACTGGGGCTATTACCTGATTAAGTGGATGGTAGTCCCTTTCCGATTGCCATGATCCATCTGATTTTTGCAAGGGAATTAAATGGGAGTGGGATGGGAACCAGCACCCTTGCATCCTTTTAAGCCTCTGAAGATGCCACTGAT
Source organism: Phacochoerus africanus (assembly GCF_016906955.1). Taxonomy (NCBI): domain Eukaryota; kingdom Metazoa; phylum Chordata; class Mammalia; order Artiodactyla; family Suidae; genus Phacochoerus; species Phacochoerus africanus. The sequence goes on along the minus strand of NC_062553.1, from coordinate 18,875,675 downwards.
CTCTCTACACCACCCAGACCCAGGACTAGATAGAGATAGAGAGGGTTTATGTTTACAAAACTCCTATAAAATATGTGTACATTTTTTTACTATCAGGTCTTAGCAGAGGCAGGGGGACGCTGAATTTTTAGAAGCTTCTCACTTGGTGTTTACAGACCAGAAACCAAAGTGAGGGTTCTGTCAACTGCTAATATATCTGTTCACATTTGGAAGCTAGAGAAACAACCAGTGGGTCGTTTCATGGACTCAGTTTCTAACTGTGAAAAAGACTTGCCCTGGGACTCCATTTATCACCTCACTCCATGTGTCTACACCCGCAGTGTTGCTTGATGCCTCGGGGTTTCAGTGGCAAGTTAGACCTTGTATCCAAAGGCGCTTGAAATTTCTGGGTCCTCCCCTTCCCCCAGTTGTTACCGAGTACCAGCTTGTACTGCTTCCTGCAAGACAGGCCAATAAATTGAGAGAAGAATCGTTGGCTCGGGGAATAATGACTTTATTCGGAAAACCAGCAGACCGGGAAGGTAGTGGGCTAGCGGATCAAAGACCCATGTGACCTGAGTTGGAATTCAGGCTTCATTTGTCCTAAAAGGGGAGGGTGTGGCCGGATGTGGCAAACATCTTGATGTCGGAATCCTTTGTTCTTAACAGCTGTCCTGGTAGGTCTGGTCACCATGTTCCCATAAAGCTCCAACAAGACAAATATTATTTTCTGTCCTGCAACTTTTCCATCTCTCTATGAATAGAAAAGTGTTACACTGTTAAGGGTTGGAGCCTGAGAATGGGCTCCCCTGTATGTTTCAGGCTGGAGGCAACATTCTTTTACAAAAGTTGCAGAGCCAGCCTGACTAAGCAGAAGCAACAGAGCACCAGGGTTAGCACTAAAGGCATAGATTCAGCATGGAGTCAGGTTTGTTCTTCTCTTGTTACAGGGTGACCCGAATTAATGGGCATAGACCCTTGAGGAAGGACTGACCCTGGCGCAGCTGTGGCAGGACCCATCCGCCTGAGACCGTTCCTTCAGTTAGTGGGTTGTGGGTCTGAGAGGTGGCTCAGGCCTGGAAGGTGGCAAAGAATCCCAACTTTCTCCAGAGGTGGCTGACCTAAATCTGCTCATTCCGCTTGCCTGGAGCACTAGATTTTGCACAATAAACAGTCCCCTTGTGGGCTGCCCATCCAACGCCCTGTTCTATGAGCCAGAAGGAGGTGGGGAAGGTCTGGAGCAGCCTGGGGAAGGGGTGAGCGTGGGCGTGTGCTGGGGAAAATTAAGGTAACCAATCACTCAAACAATTTGCATTGACAGCATGAAGTTGCCTAGATGGGGTTCCGTCCTCACAAGAGGGTAATGTAGCCAATTCACAGGTTCAGGCAGGAGGTTGGAGTCAGAAGGCTGTCAGCAGCCTTTAAACAAAACAAGACAAGCTTTAGAAGTCACTTTGAAAGTCTTTACATATGTTAATAGAGGGTCACCACGAGGCTGCCCGGGGATCATCAGGCCTGGGGCAAGTTCAGAGAAATCCTTGTTATGGGGTCAGGTTGGGTTAACTAGGTTGTTTTCCACTATCTCACAAGAACCACTTTTGCTTCTACCTCAGCTCAGGGAGAAATGACTCAGCATGGATCCAATTAATTGGTAGAAGATATGTGAAAACCTTAAGGTTTATATTTTGGTTTCTTAATATTCTAACCATTGAGCTCAATTTTTTTTCCCCCCGAACCACCTCTAGGGTCTAATTCATGCATCAAGCTTCCTGCCGCCTTCTTCTTCTTCTTCTTTGCTTTTTAGGGCTGCACTTGTAGTATATGGAAGTTCCTGGGCTAGGGGTTGAATCAGGGTGGCAGCTGCCAGCTTACCCCACCGTCGCAGCAACGAGGGATGGGAGCCACGATCGGAACTGCACCACAGCTCACGGCAACGCTGGATCCTTACCCCACTGAGCAAGGCCAGGGATCGAACCCATATCCTCATGGATACTGGTCAGGTCCTTAACCCACTGAGCCACAACAGAGACTCCCCCTGCCAGCGTCATGAGTGACGATTAAAACAAAGATAGTTTTCCTCTCTTCAGGGGTGGGAGAGGGCAGGTGTCTTTTAACTAAAGTCCCTAGAAGAATTTTATCTTGTTTCTTCAAAAAGCCTCCTCTGATGTGACCTAGGAACGACATGCTTCCCCGTAACTTTCCAGGGGAAGTAGATCTTCCTGTTGCTCAGGCCTGGAAGGAGTTCACCCGGCCCACGTGGGGCTTCTACGGCTGACAGTAGCCTGGGACAACCTGGGACAGTTCCTTAGTAATCCCGTCAGTGAGAAGGAGGTGGACGGATACCCATCAGCCTCAGCTCCCACGGAGCCCCCACCAGATGCAACAGAAGCGGTCTTCGTTCCTTTCCCAGGGGTCACCCAGCCGTCAGATGTCTCCAGACCAAATAGACAGTGAGTGACAACAGAAAGGGAAAGCAGGTTCTGTCACTGGGGCCGGGGGAGTGCTTTCCCGGAGGGTCAGCTGGATCTCACGGAGCCGCACAGAAAGATCAGCTCTGTCTCCAGTGACTTCATGACCGTCTCCTGACAGAAATTCTCAAATCCAACCTTCTTATAAAAAGCTCTTTGCCAAAAGACAAATATTTCACGATCCCAGCTATGTGAGGTAGCTCAGGTAGTCAAGTTCATAGAAAGAGAACTGTTGGTTCCCAAGGGCTTAGGGGAAAAGAAATGGGAGCGATTTTTTTTCATGGGCATAGAGTTTCAGTTTTACAAGATGAAAAATATCTGGGGAGGTGGGGGCGGGATGAAGGAGCAGAGCACAGAGGATCTGGAGGGTCGTGAAAATACTCTGTATGCGCCCACGTTGCTTGACATGTGTCTTCATACGTTTGTCCAAACCCATAGAACGTACAGCACCAAGAGTCAGCAGGGACGTAGACGGAACGATGGTGGGGTGTCAGGACAGGTGCATCGATTGTAACCAACACAGCACTTTTGAGACAGGCTGGGACCTGGGGCCCTTTGCTGCAGGGGCTGCAGTGCTTGCACCTGGACAAACATCTCCTCCAGCAACAAATACAAAGACGCTATAAGGAACTAAAAACAACTGCGAGCCTGAGCAATCGGGGCAAATTATGGATGAGAAGATACCAAAAAGTAAAAAAAAAATCAACTACCACTTCTGAAGAGTTGAAACCCAAAGCAGAGTGCCCATAACCTCACCAAAGAAGTGGGCCAGACCACCTAAGCCGCCTCTCTGGTCCGACCTCTGGAGACCGGCCTCTACCCCTCATCCCATATAAGGAACCAGGTCACCCCCGCTTGGGGAGTAAGCATCAAGGGAGCATGTTGCTTGGTTTCGCACCCCTCCTGCTGCGGTGGGGACCCCAGTAAAGCCTTGCCTAAATTTTTCTGTCTGGCTCCACTCAATTTCTATTGACTAAGGAGGCCAAGAACCAGGACGGTAACACTTAGGTGAGGGAGCCTGACAATGACGAAGGCTGTGTATGCATGGGGGCAGGGGTCTATGGCCATATCTCTCTCTTCCCCTGAATTTTACTACCAACCTAAAGCTGCTCTAGAAAACTGTCCTAATTTTATCAACCCCCCCCCCCCCAAAGTTCTGGAGATCTGTTGCATTCCAATGTGAATACTTAACACTATGAAACTCTTAAAAATGCTTCTAGGAGTTCCCGTCGTGGCGCAGTGGTTAACGAATCTGACTAGGAACCATGATGTTGCGGGTTCGATCCCTGCCCTTGCTCAGTGGGTTAACGATCCGGCGTTGCCGTGAGCTGTGATGTAGGTCGCAGACGCGGCTCGGATCCCGCGTCGCTGTGGCTCTGGCTTAGGCCGGTGGCTACGGCTCCGATTCAACCCCTAGCCTGGGAACCTCCATATGCCGCGGGAGTGGCCCAAGAAATAGCAACAACAACAACAACAAAAGACAAAAGACAAAAAAAAAATGCTTCTAATGGTAAATTTTGTTAGGCGATTTTACCACAATAAAAAAAATATTTTGAAGAGTCATTTAAACTTCATCTACTTTCTTTCTTTCTTTCTTTCTTTTTTCTTTTTTAGGGCCACACCTGTGACCTATGGAAATCCCCAGGCTGGGGTCGAAACAGAACTGCAGCTGCAGGCCTGCACCACAGCCACAGCAATGCTGGTTCTGAGCTGCATCTATGACCTACACCACAGCTCGAGGCAATGCCAGATCCTTAACCCACTGAGTGAGGTCAGCGATCGAACCTGCGTCCTCATGGATACTAGTTGGGTTCTTAACCCATGAGCCACAGTGGGAACTCCAACCTCACCTACTTTCAAACCCAGTTGCCTCCAAACAGTTAACAATAGAATGTGCATAGCGACATGTATGAGCAAGGATATATGTCCGAGGCACACGCTACATATGGATGTACACTCAGAGGCCCTGTAACACTCTCAGAAGGTGGAGTTGTGGGTCTCCCAAAGCCAAAAGGAGGAACATTGGGACATCGGGAATCAGTGCTTCTGTGTTCGGAGTGATGAGAGTTGAGTTCAGGGGTTGAAGTAGAGGCAAGCGGGACCCTAGAAGAGGGAGAAAGGAAGGGCCTTGACCTTCACGGGACCTCTCCATCCTCCAGCATCTGAGGAGCCATGGTACTTACAGCTCTGGCCCTCGGCAGAGTTTCGGAGGAGGTATCCCTGGTGTGGGCTTTTGTGAAGGCTTGGATGATTAAGATGCAAATGAATGATCATAATTCCTGGTCCTTCAATGGCACCTCCTCCTGAAAGGCCTCAAAGAGCTTTCCTATTTACTGTTCCAAACAAAATGCTGCTTTATCTAATAACACTGCAAGGTATAAGCGGCCACAAACGAGTGTCAAAAGAGAACATTTTAAATACAGTCACTATCGCAGGTGCATTTAGGATGGGAAGTGTATTTGGTCATATAAGCTGTTATCAGCTAGGTTTTCCCTTCTTTTCTCCCTTTTTAAGTCACCGTAAAAACCCAGAGTAAGTTACCATGAAAAGCTATAATAATGCTAATTTTGTTCCCATTTCCTGGCTTTTTCCACCAGACTTGAAGCTCTTTAATATGACTTTAAAAGTTTTTTTTCCCATTAATAATACCCTTTCTTTTGGGCTCTGCTCTTTTGAAGTTGTATTATTATTTCCCTCTATGACTCACTGCGGCAGATTTGCTGTTTAAGACCAACTCCTGAGGCACGAAGGCACATTCTTAAGGGCCATGCTGTCCATCCTGAGTTTAAAAGCTTCCCCGAATGAACAGGGAGGCATCATTCTGAATGGAAATATTCCAGGCTTGGCCCAGACCTCCTTGGGAACTGGCCGACCTGGAGTCAGGGGCGCATGTAAAGGAGAAGGCGTGAGTGTCATCTGTCACTGGTTGCCTGTCATCCTGGTGACACCCCCCCCCCCCCGCCCCGGGCGCAAACAGTACCCACCGTGGGAAAATCATCACTGCAGGCGGCAGTTTCCTGCATCTTCCTGCCCTTGGTCCCAGCCCTCCGCCCCAGCATAGAACAGCTGCTTTTTCTCCAGAAGGGGTCCCTGAGGGAGCACAGATGCTGCCGAGCTGCGACATCGTGAGGGCAGCTGAGTCCTTGAAGGCATCTGACTCAGGAAGGAGAATTCTGTCCATTCCTTGGGGCATCTTGAACCTGGTCCTGCTCAGAGAGGCCCTGAAGGACTGTGACACTGGTCTCGGACACACCCCCACTTTGGGAAACAAGTTTGTCATTTTAATCAACACATCTAGCTTGGTGGGGAAAAAAAAAATCTGTTCATTGAATAAATGAAGGACTGAGCAAGTGAAAAATAAAGGAATAATTTGCATTAAGCTCTGCCCCAACTTCGGGGGAAACACCATCACGATGCTCATTTTATTTTATTTTTATTTGGTCTTTTTTTTTAGGGCCGCACCCACAGCGCATGGAAATGCCCAGGCTATGGGTTGAATTGGAGCTATAGCTGCCAGCCTACACCACAGCCACGGCATCAAGGGAGTGAAGGCACCTCTGTGGCTTACACCACATGGCAATGCCGGATCCTTAACCCATTGAACGAGGCCAGGGATTGAACCCAAGTCCTTATGGACACTAGTGGGCTTCATTATCTTTGAGCCACAGCGGGAATGCCACAATGCCATTTTTGAATTTTTTTTTTGTCTTTTTTGTTGTTGTTGTTGTTGCTATTTCTTGGGCCGCTCCCGCGGCACATGGAGGTTCCCAGGCTAGGGGTTGAGTCAGAGCTGTAGCCACCAGCCTACGCCAGAGCCACAGCAACGCGGGATCCGAGCTGCGTCTGCAACCTACACCACAGCTCACGGCAACGCCAGATCGTTAACCCACTGAGCAAGGGCAGGGACCGAACCCGCAACCTCATGGTTCCTAGTCGGATTTGTTAACCACTGCGCCACGACAGGAACTCCCACAATGCCATTTTATAGATGAGAAAACTCTAAAATTACTTTTATAGATGAGAAAGGGTCTGAGAGGGTGCGCTCTTGACAAGATCCCAGAGCTGATGCAGGGCCGAGCTGAGAGTCCCATCTCTGTCTTAGCCTGGGAAGCTCTCCTTTCCCTTCCAACATTGTGCTCACGTTTATCAGCCAAATTCCCACCTCCAAGTCCACTTGACGCGGGGGTCATCTTGAAGCATTTTTTCGACTTGGCCATCAGTAAATGAAAAGAGTGAAATGGCATGGAGAAATAATTAACGTTTGTGGGAGTTCTCTGTGCGGCTCAGTGGATTACAAACTCCACTAGTACCCATGAGGATGCGGGTTTGATCCTTGGGCCTCACTCAGTGGGTTGAGGATCCAGCATTGCCATGAGTAGTGGCGTAGGCCTCTGCGACAACTCTGATTAGACCCAGAGCCTGGGAACTTCCCTATGATATAGGTGTGGCTGCCATAAAAAAGTCAAAAAAATAAAAAAATAACGTTTGTATAGCCCTTACATGTTTCTGGCACTATTCTAAGTGCTATGTGTCTATTAACTCGTTAAATCTGCAGAACCCTCCTAGGACGTAGGGTTAGAAGCCACCTTGGCAGATAAGGAGTCTGAAGACAATACATGGCTTGCCAGCAAGAGGCAAAGACTGGATAGGGAGCCCGGCAGTTTGGCTCTAGTTCGTGCTCACAGGCTTTGCCCTGTCAGCTGTGACGGAGGGAGGAGCTCCCGTCCTCCCTCTGCCCCTCCCGTCTGTGGCTGAGGAAGGTGAAGGTTGTTCCCGCCTCTGCCCAGCAGGACGAATGGTCCCCTCCTCACTTAAGCAGGTGAGGAGAAACCCCCGTAGAAGTTCCCTAAGGTGCCCCTTGGGCGGGAGGGTCCAGCTCGCTGGTCCTCGGCACAGCCCAGGGGCCCTGCAGCCCATCATGCTGTGCCCAGTCCCCTCTGCCACCCTCTGTGGGCCCGCAGGTCTCAAACAACCATCTACGTAAGCCGGGAGCCCTGGGGCATCTGTGCCCAAATCCCTGATGGCATCTTGGGGGCAAAGACCTCATTTGCCTCTGCTTCTGCCTCTGCCCTCTTCTCCCAGGGGGAGTTGCTTCCTAAGCCCATGATTTACGGTTCTTGCTCGGAGGTGGGGCCTCCTTTCTGCCTCGGGGACCTTCTCAGCTTCAGTGGAAGCAGAGATGAGACACTGAATCTTGAGTATGGCTTGTGTGTTTTCAAAATGTGAGCCCCTTGAGCCCTGGCACCACGCCCTGTTTGTCTCTCAGAACGCAGCTCGGCCCCTGCCTCTCTGAGGTGCTCTGTTGATGAGCGATGAGAAGTGAATACATGAACACAGAAGCTCAGTATATCTTGATTACTCAGCATATTTTGATTTTGATAAGGAAGGTCCCTCCCTTCTCTCCAAGTGAGGACTTGGAAAGAAACATCTCTGGGAAGCTTGTCCTTGCTCGAGACAAAGCCCTGTTAGACACATGAGGTGGCACACGCTGAGAGCCGGGCCACCGTGCCCGACCCAGCTGCCATCAGAGTAGCTCCTTTCTCAAGTGTTTCATCTAAGAAATACTTGTGTGTGTTAGTCCCAGCAGAAAAGAGACATCCTATTTCTATGGGGACAATTGAGACTTTCACAAAGAAGTGACTTACAAAGGTGTGGGTAGGCGAAAAGGACATCCATTCGGGGTGGTGAACAACCGTAGTGGCTCTCCTTGCTTGAAGGGGTAAGGATGGAGATGGTTCTGGAACCCAGAGAAAGAGGTGTAGCAGAAGGACGGAGGAATCAGGCAGGAACACATCCCATGGCAACCAGGGACCTGGCAGGGATTGAGCTGGAGGGAGAAAAATACCTCGGTTTCTCTCTTCTCCCATCTATCAGCCTCCTGCTGGCTCCTCTTACTGACTGGACCTGAGTGGAAGCAAGAGGGACTGATGCTGTGGTCCTTAGCATCCTGGAGCTCAGGGCGGGGTGAAGAAGGCTGGGGTCTTGGTCCATTCGAGCTGCTGTAACAAAAGTTCCTACAGACTGGGAAGACAAAACCTCAGCATGGACTTCTCAACAATTCCAGAGGCAGTAAAATCCAAGATTAAAGGGCAGGCAGATTCTGTGGCCATCTTCCTGGCTGGCAGGTGGATCCTCCTGAGATGGTGGAGAACAGAAACAGAAATCCTGTGTCTCTTTCTCTTTTTACAAAGGCACGAATCCTTTCATGAGTCTTCCAGGTAGCCTCATCACCTCCCAAATGCCCCCCACTCCAAATCCCATCACATGGGGAATTAGGTCTCAGCATATGACTCTTGGGGATCACAAACATTCAGTCCACTGCAGCTGGAGTACAGGTCTGGAGGAGCCAATAAAACATGCAGCACAGTAAGACAAATTCATTGATTGAAGCCTCCCGCTATTAAAAACGTAAAACAAAAATTTGAAAACCACTGCTCTGACCCATCCTCCCTATTTCACAAGTGAGGATATTGAGGTAGAAAATATGGTCTTGAATTGATCCACATTGCAAACCTAGACTACTAGTCGCCTGTTTGCAAATCCCTAATTTGTCCTCAAGAGTACCCTTCCAGCTTTTTCTTGGGGACATCCTTCAGAGTCACAAGCTCCTCTAAGCACTGGTGTTTGCAACCACTTGCTGATTTTTCGTGATAGGTCTCTTAAATCACCTGCCGTAATCCCCTGCTTGGCCTCTCGGATGCCTCGGAATTTACAGTTCCAGTTAGTCACGTCCATGAAGGGGGAGGGAACGAAGAGCTGGCCCGTCCCTTCCAGCGCCCAAATTGATTTGGCACTCAAAGTCACTGTTATATTTTATACTGAGTCTTCTGAATCAGTTCATTGAATTTTAGCTGTAGCTATATAAAATCCTCTCCAGTGAAATTATTTGGCCATATTGCAGATGGTTCTGCCATGATCTATCAATGCCACTAACTATCAGCAATAAAAAAAAAAAAAAATTCTGCCTTCTTCTCTTTTCATTGTAATGTATTTTCTAAACTCGGATTGAACCTTGGAAGGCATTTTACTGGCTTTTTAATTTTTAAAAGAGAGCATTTTGTATTTTTATGTGAAACACACAAGACTGGTGGTGGCAAAAAGATTCCTCGATTGTTAGAAAGGTTGCTGGGGAGATTCAGGAAAGCTTGGCTTGGATTTCTTGGGAAGAAAGGATGTCCCTGGGGAGGACTCATTGGAGTCCAGTGTGACTTAAAACACCCATGATTTAGTGCAGGGAAGGAGGGAGGCATCTGATAAGCAAAGAGCAGGTGCAAAAACCTAGATGGAGTTGTTTTAACGCCTTAGTGTCTTGATAAAGGGGGAAAGTTGGCATGATGCATCCAGTGGTTGCAAACATATATATCATTGTCCTTCTTGGGAACCTGAATTTCAGGTCAGAGAGGAAGCTATTGAAGCTGACTTTAGAGAGTATTACAAAGTGGCTTAGGTGGAGGAAGCAGATGGCATCAGAAAGAGGAGACAATTCACAGCTCAGGGAGGAAAAGCTGTGAGTACCTGTGAATACACAGACACCACAAACAATTGTGTATTAAAAACCAAATCTTAAACTCTAAGAATGTATCTGGAGGGAACATAAATGAGATTTTTAAGATAAAATCTTAAGGCTGATAATAAAGTTGGAGTTAGTATTGACTTATCCAACAAGGTGGCAGAGAGAAAACTCCCACCATTACTGGGATAAAGTGGCCACATATTCACCAGTCCTGTCTTTTTAGATAGCCATGTAATATATACGTTCCCTTCTCAAGGGAAAGCTCTTTAATTAACTGAGATTTTATCCTCTCGTTATCTATACAATTGGATATACAATGGCATTTTAACCAATGGAAGTTCTAGCAGAAAGACATTTTTTTAAAAAGAAAAAATGTTAGAAATGCTGCAACATTTGTGTTGCTTTTGTGATGGGAAGAACCCCAAGATCTTTTCATTGAAAAAACTGTTATGTTTGAATAATAGGAAATTTGAAGTAAAAAATTAAGTCCTCATTTCTCTCCAACCCAGCTAAGTGTAGACCACTTCACAGACACTTGTGAAGGCAACGTATACTTTGTGTGAGTTTAGGTTCTTTGGTTGCAAGCAACAGAAACTGACTTGAAAATTTAGCTGGAAGGGATTTACTGGAAGAATACTGGGGACTCACAGAATCTCTAGGAGGCTAGAGATCTAGCCTAAAAATGGGCAGTACTCATCTGGAGAGCTAGGAAACAAAGCCATGACATCATCTCATAGAGGTGTGTAGCCACTGGGCTGGGAATAAGGGCTGTACGTTTGTACCTGCTTCTCTTGTTTACAAGCCAAAGTCCAAGAAAAGAGTGTGACTGGTCAAGCATCAATCCTGTGCCCAGCTCTGACTGTATTAAGTCATGTTACTGAGCCAAACTTGAGTCCGCTTACCTGCGTGCAGTAGAGCCAATCTACTGGCACCAGGTTGTGGTAAAGGCAAATGCCTTGTATCTTGCAGGGCATCAAGCAAGGAGCCCAGGGCAGGTCGTGCTTAAAAGCTCTGAACTCCCCGAAGGCTTTTGGGGAAAAGTTTATAAAGACAGGGTGAGGGAGGAGGTTTGTGGGGCGTGTGAACAGTTTGTGGACGTTGTTCTGACTGGCTGGTGGTAAGGAGTTTTAGCATCGTGAACCTTCTGGTTCCAACCAGTCTGGGGTCTGTGTGCTTGTGGGCAACATACAATTATCTTTTTCCACCTGGTGGGGGTTTCAGCATCTGCAAAACGGCTCAAAGGACATGGCTCAGAAAGTTACCTATAGTCCTTGAGGAAGAACTAAAGCTCCTTGACTTTGTTTAGTGCTAAAGTATTATTATTTTCTCTGGCTTGACGGTTTTCCTTTCTTTCTGCATTTTCTTACTTCTCTCATTAAATTTATTATTTGAATAAAGTTTTTCTTCAGACAAAAGGCAGGCGGAGGATGTGGTTAGGAGTCTATCCTGGGAAGGCCTCGTAGGGTCCAGCTCGGTTACAGTCAGGGTCAAAAAGGACCCAGCTTCAGAGTAAAATCCCCTGGAATGACTATTTCATGGGAAGCTCCCCAAAAGCAGTATAAGATGATTTGGGGCACCTCCAAAACAGCATATATCCACTGTAGAACCCCCAAAGAAAACAGAACTTCCCTTTTCTCAAACACATGTTATCACTCAAATCCTCGTGTATTTTCCTATGGAAAGGTTCTTGGCCTTCTTTCCTCTTTCCCTAGAACATGGTTGGTGTATCCGTTTCCTAAGGCCGCCGTAGCAAATTACCACAAACCAAGGTGGCTTAAAGAACAGAAATTTATTCTCTCGTGGTTCTGGAGGCTAGGGTCTGAAATCAAGTTCAAAACAGAACCATACCCCCTGCTGAAGCCTCTAAGGAAGAATCCTTCCTTGTCATCCCAGCTTCTGGTGGTTGCTGGCCACCCTTGGTGGTTCCTTGGCTTATAGACACATCGCTCCAATCTCTGCTTCCATCCTCACATGGACGCAGAGACACACAACCCTGTAGTGTAGTGATGAGTAGCAAAGAGACCCACTAATAAACTCCAAACCCCTGGGAAATGCAAATTCTCAAAAATTCGAATTAGCAAGCCCCACCCTAGACCTACGGAGACATACACTTTTCTGAGTGGAACCCAGCTATCTGTATTTAAACAATGCTTCCAGGGGATTAGAGAAACCCTCCAAAGTGTGAGGACCATTGTCCTGGAAAGAGCTTCACCTGCATCTCCCAACTTTAGCATGCAGCTACACAGAAGACATATGGAGAGTTATCATTTGAAGGAGAAAGGAGAGTCTGATGGGAGGGAGAAGATGGCAGTAAGGTAGCAGGGGAGTAGGCATGTGGGGGCTGGACCTTGAAGCAAGAGTGGACCTGCACTTGAACTCTGATGACGCTGCCAATGGTGGTAAGCTACTGTGTATTTATATTTACCAAAAAGTAACCACCATCATGGTCACCACGGTTATCAACCCACTCAAATCATAGATGGCAGAAAATAAGAGGCAACACATAAAACCTCTCAAAATTTGTTTATTACAGTCAAAGCATGGTCCTTCTAACCTTGTCAACAGACTTCATTTCTTTAAACCATACTCTTAGTCCATAGTGTTGTTTCTGTCTTCCAAGAAATGAAGGCTTTTCTTAATAGCCAAAAGAAAAAGATTTAACATTCTCTCTTAAGAGTTCTGAACCCTTAAGATTCCTCCTGATTAGGGCTCACTGTCATTTCTCTTTAATAGCAGTAATTGATGTGGGTACAGACTCATTCTCAGGGGTTGGCTGAATTGAATTTATGTGATGTGGAGATCTTGGCGATTTCACTGTGATTAAACTTTTATGCTACGTATCAATCAATCTATCAGTCAAAAAGAAATTTCAAGCATATTCTCTATGCTCCAACACTGTGTTAAATATTTTTGGAAAGGAGTAAGAAGGCACATACAGAAATATAAAATACCCCCTTCTCCCACCCACACCCCCCCATCTTAAGGAGGCAGTATAGTACTTAAGAAAGAGTGTGAAATTGCTGTCTGAAGACCTCGGATAGAGTGCTAACATCCCTCTTCTTGTTTCAGGACAGCCTGGGGGAGGGACATGTACTGCTCACTAAATGCCATGCTCATTCCCCTCCATATGTCCCTGCCCCCTTACAGTTTATCAGAGGCACATGACTAATTCTGGCCAGTAGATGTGAGCAGAAGGGATGTATGTCATTTCCAGGCCAGAGCATTTAAGAGCTAGTGTGTGACCCTCCAGCTTTTTTCCCTCCTCTTCTGTAGCAAGCTCTGAAGCCACATACTGAGGCAGTGCAACCAGCACAACATCTATCAGCCTGAATCTCTGAGTGACCAAGTGGAGCCAAGCCTCCTACTTACTTATAGAGACTGAACAAGGAATAGGTCATTGTTGGTTAAGCCACTGAGATGTGGGTTTTTGAGATGTTATTGCGGCATGGCCTATTCTATCCTGACAAATAGAGGCCCTGATCTAAATGTGAGCAATAGGCTACTCTCCCAGAACTTGGAGTCTTGAGCGAGTGCCTCTATACGTGAACTATGCTTAGAGAATGTGCATAACAACCATGATGTCTCCATTAGTCTCTTCCTGCTACAGAGCTGATACCACAGTACCCCCTGTGCATCAACCCAGGGTTCCATATATTCCTGCCCATCTCCTATCCAGACTCTCTAGATCTCTGTCCATTCTGTGGGTCTCTTGATGTCCCTCCAATAAGTTTACCTCTGCTTCATTTAGCCAAGGTCTGTTTCTTTTGGCCTTGGTAAGGCTCCTCTCCTTGGTTCTGGCACTACTGATAACAGGACTTAAAAGAGGCCTACCTATGCCCCTGTTGAGACTCCATATTCCTCTGCATGAGCACGGTCAACCCCACATCAAAAATAACCTCAGATGGAGTTTCTGTCGTGGCTCAGTGGTTAACGAATCCAACTAGGAACCATGAGGTTGTGGGTTCCATCCCTGGCCTCACGCACTGGGTTAAGGCTCTGGTGTTGCCGTGGGCTGTGGTGTAGGTCGTAGATGTGGCTCGGATCCCACGTTGCTATGGTTCTGGCATAGGCCTGCGGCTACAGCTCCGATTAGACCCCTAGCAGGGGAACTGTGGGTGCGGCCCTAGAAAAGACCAAAAGACAAAAAACAAAAGAAAACAAAACAAAAAAAACCTCAGAGACCAAGCCCAAGAAGGAGTCTATGTTTAGAACTGATTATCTTTGTGCCTGGAGACCATCAGGACCCATCTCGTTACTCAGACACCACAAAGGGTGCCAGCCTCCCAGGCCATTCCTCAATGATCTGATTCCCACAGAGCTCTGAGGGTTTCCTGATGAGACTCAAGCTGCCAACTCTTCCCAACTCCCAGGTTCTTCCAGCGTGACCCTGAAACCCCATTGCCCTCAGCCTCTTCCCTTAGGAAAGCCTGCCTTTCCTGAAAATGTGGTTTCCCTGGAGCCCTCTGCAGTCATCACTGGCCTTCTCCTGGAGGCCTCTTCTGGACCACCTCTCTTCCGAACCATCTCTTCCCATCCGATCCCTGCCTCCCCCTCCTGGAAAGCTTTCAGCTCACTGGAAGCATGCCTACCCACTCCTTTTCTGTTGCCATTACCTACCAGCCTCTAAGACAGGCCTCTCCCCGCAGTGAAGAGCTGAACTAGCTTGACTTGTATTTTCTCTCCACCCCTACTTGTCAGCATTCTCAGAGGCTTCAATGTTTATGTAGACAGTTCTTCCAACATGCTGGCTTCAGGTCCTACCTTCCAGTTGTCTTTGTTCTCATCCCATGTCAGCTACCCATTCCCAGAACTGTGTTGTAAACTTGGACTTGATCAATAATCCCATCCCCTCTGAAATCTCTACTTCAAGAAATAGCTCACTCTCTGATTCCCTCCTCCCATCTCTCCAGCTCATTCCCTCTATTATCCTAACTCCAAGGAAAACCTTCATTTCCATTGGCCCTATGAACTCTTTGCTGACTATCACTTGCCATGTGTCTCTACTTCCCTCCCGACCCATCCCTGTTGCCTCTCTCTCACGCACTTCCTCTAGAGAAGCATCGCAGTGGTGAGCAGCAACAGGCTCAGGGTCAGACTGCCAAGTTCACATACTGGCTCTGTCACTTATTAGCTATGTGCCCTAAGACAAGTTTCTTAATCCTCTGTGCTTCAGTTCATCATCTATGAAATGGGGAGAAATGGTTGTATCTTTCTCATTGGGTTGTTATAAAGATCAAATGGGTTACCATATAATACTTTGAAAAGTATCTGGCTTAGAGGAGCCACTGCATAAGTGCATGTTAAATACATACTTTAAATTCCTTGACCATTTGGGGGGAAAAAGCAGACTTATTCCCTCCCTTTTATTCACCTAGCTAAGAAGCAAACCCTTGGATAAACCCAATTCTTCATTTATTTCAAACATGCACCCTTAGCAGGTACAAATGGCTGGAGAAAAATACACAACCATACTTTACTGTAAATTTATGAATTTATGACCACATACCTCATGTGGGCCCAGAATCCTAGCCCATTCTCTAATCAATAAATTGTTCCACTTGATTTTTAAAGCATTCTCCTCACTCCATAAATCTCCAATATCTCTACCTAACCCTGAACTGATGGTCTTCTTTCTCTTTCCACTGAGAAGCCAAAACAGCTAAAGAACTTTCACATAATTTCACCACTGTATCAGCCAAGCCATTTGCACCTGCCTCTGTCTAGTCTTCTGTTTAGAGCCAAACCTTCCTCTTGGACACTGAGTCCCAAACCCTGTTATCTATTCAAAGACTTGATTTCTACAAGTATATTCTTCTTCCCCTAAAATGTCCCCATTAATGATGTACATTCCTATCAATGTAAAAATATGATCTAATATTGCTATCTTAAAAAAAAACTTAAGACGGTCCCGTTGGGACTCAGGGGGTTAAGAACCTGACCTAGGGCCTGTGAGGATGCGGGCTCTATCCCTGGCCTCTCAGTGGGTTAAGGACCCAGTGTTGCTTCAACCTGTAGCATAGGTCACAGATGCAGCTTAAATTGGGTGTTGCTGTGGCTGTGGCATAGGCCTGAAGCTGCAACTCTGATTCCACCCCTAGCCCAGGAACCTACATTTGCTGCAGGTGCAGCCCTAAAAGGAAAAAAGAAAAATTTTTAAAAAAATTTAAAAACTTAAAACCTTGCCTATTCATGCCACTGCTGACCCATTTCCCTTCTGACCTTTCAAGCAAAAGTCCTTGAAAGAGTTGTCTGTATTAGTTGCTTCTACTTTCTCATCAGTTCTTCTTTCTCCACTGCTCCATTGAACCTGCTCTTGTCAAGGTTGCCCAAGACTCCTGCACTGGCCAAAGGCAATGAGCAAATCTCATTTCTCATATTACTTGACCAACATCAGCAACTTGGGCAAACACTGCCTTATTCTTGAAATACCCTCTCTCCTTGGGTGTTTCTTTTCCTTGGGTATCACTCTCTCTCTTGTGACTTCTCCTTCACTGGTCACTCCTTTTTTGTCTCTTTGGCTGGTGCCTTCGCTTCCTGAACCCTAAAAGTTGAGAATCCCAGGTCCCATTCAATGTCGTGGTTTTGAGTACCAGCTATATATTGATGACTGCCAAATTTATGTCTTCAGCTTCCCCTCGCCCCTCATCTCTAGACTCATATGTCTACTACTTAATGAAAATCTATATTTTGATTTCTAGTAGTCTAAAACATAACTCTCCATATTTACTACTCCTTACCCCAAACCTGCTCCTCTTACGTCTTTTCTATTCCAGCAAGTGGTTCCATGATTAACACAGTTATCCAGGAGTTCCCATCATGGCCCAGCAGTAAAGAAATCCGACTGATATCCATGAGGATGTGGAGTCCATCCCTGGCCTGGCTCAGTGGGTTAAGGATCTGGTGTTGCTGTTAGCTGTGGGGTAGGTTGCAGATGTGGCTTGGATCTGCCATTGTGGTGGCTGTGTTGCAAGCCGGCAGCTACAGTTCCGATTGGACCTCTAGCTTGGGAACTTCCATATGCCACACCTGTGGCCCTAAAAAGACCAAACAAAACAAAACAAAACAAAACAAAACAAAACCCCACAGTTATCCAAGTTAAAATTTTTGAAATCGGCTTTAATTCTACCCTTTTTTTTTCAGCTCTATATCCTATCTGTCAGCAAGCCTTGCTGGGTCTAACTTGAAAATACTTTAGAATCTGATACCTCCATGGCTACTCTCTACTCAAGGCAGCAGCATCTCCCACCTGGGTGACCAAGGAAGCCTCCCAGCCAATTTCCCTCCTTTCAGCTACATTCCTTTCCTCTAATCCTTTTTCCACACAGTAGCCAGTGTGATCCTTCTGAAATGTACACCATTTCATTTTACTCTTCTACAAGGGCTTCTCATTCTGTTTGGGATAAAACAGAAAGACCTAACCATGACCTTCGGAGCCCCTGGTCATCTGACTGCCTCTCTGTCTCCTTTGATTGCCTACATAACCAATTGTTCAGTCTTCTTTTAACTACATTCCCAGCATCTTTGACCTCTTTGACCTTTATATGAAGCCTCAAACACACTGAGTGTACCCCATCTCAAGGCCTTTGTCTTCATGGTTCCCTCTGTCTGGAGCACATCACCCTGCCCCCATCTTTGCCATGGCTCAACCTCTGTCTTCATGCAGGTCTTTGATCAAATCTTGTTTCCCAAGATTATTGTATCTAACACAGTCCACGCCCTCCTACTCCAGTCAATTTCAGCACTAACAAGTTTCCAACCATGGCTGCCATAGACTCTGCCCATCAGAAGGTGGAGTCTATTTCCCTACCGTTGAGTATGGGAGGCTCTTGTGACCTGCTTTAACCAACACATCTCAGAAGAGGTGGCAGAATGCCCATTCCAGGACTAGCCTTTAAGAGGCCTGGAAGCATCCACATTTGTTTTCTCTGGGGAGGCCTGCTGCCATGCTGTAAAGATCAAACTGGACTGCTGGATGATGAGATGCTGCATAGAGAGAGAGGACACATGGAGGCAACAAACACAGGAATAAACTGTTGGACCTTCCAGCCTAGTCCACTGCCAACTGAGTGTGACCAAGTGACTGACCCCAGCTGATGCTACATGGAGCAGAAAGACTAGCCACCTGAGCCCTTCCCAAATTTCTGACCCACAGAATCATGGAAAATAATGTCATTGTTGAAAGCCACTAAATGTTGGGATAGTTTGCTGCAAGGCAATAGATACCTGAGATACTTTCTTTAAAAAAATATATATATTTATTTATTTAGTCTTTTGGGGGCTGCACCCACGGCACATGGAAGTTCCCAGGCTAGGAGTCAAATAAGAGCTGTGGCCACTGGCCTATGCCACAGCCACAGCAATTTGGGATCCGAGTTGTGTCTGCAACCTACGCCACAACTCACGGCATCGCCAGATCCTTAACCCATTGAGCAAGGCCAGGGATCAAACCCACATCCTCATGGATGCTAGCTAGGTTCATTACCGCTAAGCCACAACAGGAACTCCCCTGAAACTCTTTCTGATTCCTCACTCTGTGCTATACGTTGATCTATTGAAACGTATTCCCAGTGTGATGGTAACAGGAGGTAGGACTTTTGAGAGGTGATTAGGTCCTGAGGGCCGAGCCCTCATGAATGGGATTAGAGCCCTTACAAAAGAGACCCCAAAGGGCTCTCTTGTTCCCTTTCCACCACGTAAGGACAAAGGGAGAAATGGCCATGTATGAGCCAGGCGCTCACCAGACATCAAGACTGCAAGCACCTTGATCTTGGACTTCCCAACCTCCAGAACTCTCAGAAACAAATTATATTGTTTAAAAGCCACAAAGTCTACAGTATTTTGTTATACCATATTTTACGGTATTTTGCTATGGTAGCCTGAACAGACGAAGATGCTGTTTATCTTCTTCATAGCAATTATCTCAGCAAGAAATTACACAATTATTACTTTATCTGTCTGCTGTTTATTATCTGAGTCTCCCTCCAGAATATAAACTCTGTGAGGAAATGGACTTTGTTTTGTTCACCACAGCATTCCCAATGCTTGGAATAATCCCTGGCTTATTTTAGGACTGCACAAATATTTGCTGAATAAATGAATATACCAAGAACCTGGCTGGAGAGTCAACTCTGACAGGTGGTGGGGTTTTTTTTTCTTTTTTGCAATTCAAGTGCCTGACTCAAGCTTTGATTGCTGAGGCAGCCACTTCAAAGAGGCAACCACTTTTATTATTTTTATTTTATTTTATTTTATTTTATTTTATTTTATTTTACTTTTGCGGCATATGGAAGTTCCCAGGCTAGGGGTTGCATCCAAGCTGCAACTGCCAGCCTATGCTATAGTCACAGCAACGTGGCATCCAAGCCACATCTGTGGCCTACATCATTGGTCACGGCCATGGTGGATCCTTTCATCCACTGAGCAAGGGCAGGGATCGAACCCGAGTCCCCATGGATGCTAGTCAGATTATTACCACTGAGCCAGAAGGGGAACTCCAAAGGCAGCCGCTTGAAAGATGGCAACCTCCAGTAACACATTGCCAGCTATGAACTTGACCGAGAAACAGGCCACCCCCTCCCCCAACTGAAGTTCCTTTGTTTTAGAGGGCTTGGCTGGCTTTCATAACTGACCATTTGGGCTGCTTATTTTTTTCTCTTCCCGTGCCTTAAATTTCTACTTCTGTTTTTGATTCACTACTAAAGAGTGAGCCCTCAAAACCTTAGAATACCACCCTTGACCCCAATAAAAAGACAGAACCCCAGGTCAGCACTCTCCTCACCCCCTGACCTCACTGTGTGGGCCCAGGTGTGCTGTATAATTTCTAGGTCCTGTAAGTAATAAATCTTTATTTTTTCAAAGTTTCCTGATGGTTATTGCTGGAGAGCATTTTGCGACTGTAATAAGAACCCCAAGGGCCGTTCCAACCACAACACTGGTTATTGATAGGCCGAGATGGACACAAATCACAGATATATCCTTGCTTTTCTACAAAAATCATTCCCCATCTTCATGGAAACATTTGCCTTTAAATCCCAGCATCCAGTTTCATTTGCCTGTTAAATGAGAGATTTCTATCCGGTTACTGCAAAACATCACATTCTGTTGTAGTTGTTGTTCTTTTTAGGGCTGCACCCGTGGCATGTGGAGCTTCCCAGGCTAGGGGTCGAATCGGAGCTGCAGCTGCCAGCCACCGCCACAGCCACAGCAATGCCAGATGGGAGCTGCATCTGCGACCTACACCACAGCTCAAGGCAACGCTGGATCCTTAACCCACTGAGCGAGGCCAGGGATCAAACCTGCAACCTCATGGATGCCAGTCAGATTCATTTCTGCTGAACCACAACAGGAACTCCCAGGAATTATTTTTCAGTCCAGCAAATACTTTGGGTCAAGGTCTGCAGGGCCTTTGAAGATGACGTGGGCATGATTACCACCTGCTGGATGGCACAGAACCACCCTGTGGGTGGATTAACGACAAAGTACCACTCAGTGCCCTCTCTCGCTCAGGATAGACTTCTGGTGCTGCCAGCCCCTCCCATTTAAATACATACAAGTCCCCACTTTTGGGGTAAAATGTCCAAGCAGAAGCTGATAGTTCCTTACGAATTCCTGAGATCCCACTAATTTTTCCATCAGGGCAATATGAGAACAGCCCCCTCTTTGTTAGTCATCTTAGATCCTTTTGGAGTGCTTTTCCTCCCTGCCTCACTGGCCCTCACCACGCCCAAGACTGTGGGCACTGCCACACTGGGGAAAGCCCTCCTCTGAAACAGGCTTTACTGCCATTTCTTTCATGCCTGTGTGGAACACAGAGCCATAATTAGAACGAGGTTCTTCTCCCAGATCATTGCTCTGATGCTTCTAAATTGGTTCCCACCATCCTATTTCTTTCTAAATGAACGAGATCTTTGCCTTTCTGATTGTGGACGCGTGAGACTGACAAGAGGTCCCTGCCACTTCCCTCTGACGAACATTTTCCCCGGTGTTTTCAGGTACTCTGCCCTATCCATTTCATTTGGGGAGCCACACTGTTGGCTGTAATTTAATTTTTCTAAATTTAGTTTGTAGAAGGCTCACGGCCAGTGGAAGGCGATTACGGTGTGCCAGGAATCCACATTTAAACAAAGCAAAGTCCTCTCTGGGGACCCAGATTTATTTACGGAGTTTGGGAACTCAAATGAAGACCAAATAGACTGAGGAGCCACACTTCCCTGCTGCAATTTAACAGTCTCTTAAACACAAAATCAAACACAATATCAATAAAGCAGCTCAGTGTTTCCTGAATGTCTTACCTTTAACTTGTGCTGCCTTCTGTCTTGCTGTCCCCTAGATGTCCCCAAAGACCCCCTTCTAGCTTCTTGAAGACCTATAGCTTCTTAAGAAGAAACAGCTGCATCTCCTAAAATGCTTCCTGGCACCTTGGAAGCAGTCCAGCCACGCAGAAAGTGGAATTGCTAAAAGCAGGCGTGTTGACAATCTTTGATTAGAAAAGGTACTGGTTGTGTACAACGCCTTCCCCCAACCCGTTTCTGCACCTAAATCCGGACGTGGCATTGGGGGAAAAAAGAAACCAATCCATTTCATATCTGACTTTCTGCTAGTAAAGAAGCATAAGAGACAGACCATAAGATGATAAAGTAGTTCAGTGCATGCGCTGTGGAAGCACAGTCGCTGCCCTGCGATCCCGTTAGAATGCTTCACCCATCTGAGCCTCTTTCCTCCTTTGTAACTCAGAGACTGGAAGAGTCGCTACCTCATAGGATTATTATGGGGGTTTCAATGACTTAAGGAATGGAAACAAGAGAATGTCTGATGTGTAGTAATTGATTTCTTTTTTTTCGGCTGTGCCTGGGGCATTCGGAAGTTCCTGGGCCAGGGATTGAACCTGCACCACAACAATGACAAAGCCAGATCCTTTAACAGCTGGACCACCGAGGAAATCCCAAGTGATTTCATTTTATATAGACATGGATATGGATATATTTGTGTGTATGTGTGGCGTGTGTGTACCGCCATACCATGTAGAAAATATTTATCTCAAAGAAGGGGCCCACATGGTATTATCAGAATCCAGAGGCAAGACACCTTGTTCGCAGATGGAGGGAACCAGGGAGACTTCCTGGAAGACTGGAAAAGACATTAACACTCTCTAAATATTGTATTTGCTTCATCGGCTTCCCTGCCCTTTCGTCAGGGTCACATGACAAGTCTGGCCAATGGGATGTGTGGGCTTGCTTGGTCTCTCCTCTCCTGCTGCAGGGAAAGAGGGGGCCCCCCCATCTCAGGTGTTGGGCTGCAAACGGGAGAAAGGCCATCTCCGTGGGCAGCCGAGAGCTGGTGTGGATAGGGATACTTCCTCCAGCCCAAATGCCCACATACAGCCCCACAGAGGATACGCAGCCTGGGCAAAATAGAAACGTTTGATGTGCGAAGCCTTTGGGACTTTAGGCTTAATTTGTCACTAAAGCGTAAGCTAATCTGTCTTGACATATATATATACACACATATATATCCTTATATAATATATACAAATATTTTAGCCTTATACAGACAACTTTATACACATAACCATATATTCTGTCCAATCAAATATTTGTCCAATATACTATACTTTGCCCTATTTCTAATCTTTTTTCTTGAGCTCAGAACCATCATATATATATATATGTGATATAGCCTATATATCACTTCTATACATGTATGTACATTATACACCCATTGTATATATATACGCGCACCATCATGTATATACATATATACGTGTGTGTGTGTGTGTGTGTGTGTGTGTGTATGAATGATGGTGCTGACCTCTAGAAAATGATTGGGAACAGGGCATATACAGCATATTGGACAAATATTTGTTCGATTGGAAAGTAAAACAGGGATCAAATCGTGGAGGGCCTTAAATTCCAGCCTAAAGAGGTCAGACTCTAATCCATCAGGCAACGGGGAATAGTGAAGTATATTTCCTGGGGTAATTACATCAGGCAGGTAGTACCACCGAGAGTGCTTTGCAGGGCAAGAAGCTTTCCTGAAGTCCAACGGTTTCAGGTGGCACCTGCTTGAGCCAGAGGGTCCCTCCCTTTCCCCAATGTCTCAGGGCACTAGAAGTGTGTTTTGTAAATCAGGACCAAGAAGAATTGGCTTTGTGATCTCTAAGACAGAAATGTCTTATTCTGAGTCCTAACCCATCTCCATCAACTCTCCCTGTCTGCAGTAGCAGAAACAACATCTCAGTACGGCCGCTTCTAGAAAGGACAACCCCAGACTGTCAGGTTTTTCTTTCATTGTGGGGGGCGGGGGGGGGGCTTGTGTCTGAAAAAGCAGTGTCTTTAACTACCTCCACAACTAAACTTAAAAGGGGATATATCTGTGCCCAAAGTGGGAAACCAAGTTGCTAAAATACACCAAGAATCATGGGTTTCGATTTTTTTTTTCCTGGAAACGCTAAAACCTATTACATTGGTTAAGATAATCCTAGCTGCTATAACAAATAAACCCCTAACTGGGTAGTGGCTCAAACATGGTAGACATTTATTTCTTAAACAAAAGCTCCAAATGGTGCTCCTGATCGGCAGGGGGGCTTCCATCCACATGAGGATCAGGAACCCAGGCTCCTTCTAACTTGTGGCTTTGTCCTGTTCTGGCCGTGGCTTCAATGGGCGAGATGGCATCAAGCTGGCCGAAGGGAAAAGAGAAAGAAGGGTGTGCCCAGAGGGTTAGTGGGCCAGGTCCCACAGTGGTCCATGTCATTTCTGCTCATATTCCATTGACCAGAGCTTACTCATCTGGTCTCCTCTAACTGCAAAATAGGCAGGTGAGTGTCATTTACCTGTGCGTCTAGAAGGAAGAGGAAAGATGCCTGGGGAATAATAGCAGACTTTGCCGGAACTGATATTGTTCCTCCCCAATCTTTCCTCTTGATGTACATGTATTTAAAAAAAAAAAAAAGTTAGTAAACTTCTGGTTTCTCATTCTTTTACCCAACATTTATGCAATACCTGCTCTGTTCTAAGCATGTGTTTGATGGCTCTGGCAAGGGGATGCAAAGAAGAATGCAAACAGTGTCCCTAAAGGAGTTAAAAATCTAGTAGAAGGGAAAAAAAAAACCTATCTATCTATCTATCTGTCTGTCTGTCTGTCTGTCTGTCTATCTCATCTATCTATCGCAGATAACAACAAAAGCTCCAGGAGAGGTTCAGATAGGGCTTTGGGGAAGTTCAGAAGAGGAACTAGATGGAGGATTCTGTGGTGGGAGTGGTGCATTGTAAGCAAAACACAAGCAGAGTCGCAGAGGGAGGTAATCAGAGAGTCTTCATGGCAGGAAGCCAGAGATTCAGTTTGCCTGGAGTGATGGGTGTAAGAAGACGAGAGAGAGCAAGTTTCGGCTGGAAAGTTTCTTGGGGTCCAATGCCCTCAGACTCTCACTAATCACATTCGATGATGCGCATTGCTGAGAGAGGCTATTCAATCACCTATCTTCACAGTTTCTATTTTTTCCCCATCTATTCTTCATTAAGCAGGTACCCTGCTCTCTTTCCACTTCAAGTAATTATAAAAGATGATTATGGAAATGATAGTAGGGATGGGGCTAATGATTAGGAGGGAGAAGGGACTTTGCAAAATTTCCTACTCTACCCAGAATTCTTTCAGGCTCCCTCCGAGAAGAATCCTTGAGACCATCATCCATGAGCTGCTGTGGACCGGTTTCCGCTCCCTGGGAGCCCACGCGAGAAACAGCGCAGCAGAGTACAGACTGCTTTTGAAGATCAGCAGAGCCAGGCTGCTTGGCAGTCGGTTTGGAGAACACAGAAGTCCCCAAACAGCACACTCAGGCCAGCGCTGAATCAGACCAAACATCTTCACGGCACGCAGGACTGAAAACCACTGATGTTGAGACTGGTTTTCTCCGCCCTCAGCCTTTCCCCAAACCACCAGTGGACCAGTGGCTAAAAGCTCAAGCACTATGCTAGGAAGGGTGCTTGCCTTATGTCGCAATAGAACAAAGGGAGGGAAAAAAATGTACACATGTAAGTGTAACTTGGTCCCCATGCTATACAGTGGAAAAATAAATAAATTAATTAATTAAAAAACCCAATAAATTCAATCATGTTATTATCATTAAAAAAAACAAAAAAACAAAACAAAATTTAAAAAAAAATAAATCAGGCAAGCAGACCAGCTAAGAGCACAGCCCTGGAGCCACCTGGCAGATGAAGTATGGCAATAATTCGAGATCATTACTGTTGACCACGTGTGTCATCCAACAAAAGGGTTTCTGCTGACCAGCTCGCTAAGGTGGGGAGCAACCTTCTCCTCTTGGTCCTTGCCTTCCTTGCTTGCGGGACCCAGTTCGGCTCCTAGACACATAAGGGAAGGACAGGAAAACCTCCCTGTTCTGTGCAGACCATGGCACGTCTATATTAGCTTGCTGGGGCTGCCACAACAAAGTCCCTCTAACTGGGGGACCGAAAACCACAGCAATTTATTCTCTCACAGTTTTGGAAGAGCCTTCAAAGCAGGAGGAACAATCATCGCCAGGGCACTGAGGTGGGAGCCTGGCCAGCGTGATTGGAGCAGTGAGAGAAAGAATCAGAGCAGTGGGAGCTGAGATGAGAGTCCTGGGTCACCCAGTAATGGTCAGATTCCCACACAGGCAGTGATGAGGCGTCAGGGAGTTCATTAAGAAAGGGAGAGAGGGTGCTCCCTGGCGGTCTAGTGGTTGGGACTCGACACTTTCACCACTGCGGCTGGGGTTCAGGCCCCAGTCTGGGAAGTGAGATCCCACATCAAGCCACTGCACACCATAGCCAAAAATAAAAATGAAAAAATAAAATAGGAGTTCCCCTATGGCACAGCAGGTTAAGGATTGGGCATTGTCACTGAAGCAGCATGGGTTGCTGCTGTGGCTCGGGGTTTTATTCCTGGCCTGAGAACTTCCACGTGCTGCAGGCACAGCCAAAAAAATGAATAAATGAAAATAGAAAAATAAAATAAATAAATGGCAAAAATGAAAAAAAAAAAGAAAGAAAGAAAGAAAGGGAGAGAAGTCCAGGATCTAAATACACATATCATCCATTCTGCTGGAATTTCTAGGCATCTTTCCAAACCAGCTTGTGTCCACCTCGCCTGATTCTGCCCCTTCTTCTCTTCCATCACCTCCTCTTTGCTGGTCCCCCGCCCCATCTACACACAGGACACATCTTGATCTCTTTTGTACCACACCATCCGAGGCACATAGGTCTAAAAAAGCACCTAGCATGTTGCTATGGACACAGCAAGCCCCGAATGGTCTTTCCCTTCCTTAGCTCTTAAAATCCTTACCACAACTGTAGGGATTGTCGCTGCAAATCAAATTGGAAGTGAGTTCTCAGAGAAGACCTAGTTTATGGGCAAAGACATAAAGATGTAATAGAATCCTTTCAAAAAGCCCTCTTGCTAATGCTAAATCGTAGGGAACAATACATTCCTGACATTTTCAGATTCCCAGACCAGAGATAGAATACGATCAAGGGGGAAGAGGGGTGAGCAGTTTTATAAGGTTCTTTGGTCCCATTCTTCTTCCAGATGAAATCTTTATTTGTGGGGCAAAAGGAAGGAATTCACGTGGAGTGAAATAGACTTCATGGATGTCCGCAGGGGTATGTGCCCTGACTTATGTCCAAGCTAATTCTTAGCTACAGAGAATATGCCTTTTCTGTCGAGGATCTCAGGAACTCTAAAGGGCTTCAGGGGGATGCAGGAAAGTTTGTGTGTGCTTGTGTGTGTGAGTATATGCATACGGAGAGAGAGAAAGGGAAGGCGAGAGCCTGAGTTGGGTGTGTTGGAGGTGGGAGGGGGCGTGGATCAAGAATGCTGAACACAGAGTTCCCGTCATGGCTCAGTGGAACCATGAGGTTGCGGGTTCGATCCCTGGCCTTGCTCAGTGGGTTAAGGATCCAGCGTTGCCGTGAGCTGTGGTGTAGGTTGCACATGCGGCTTGGATCCCGTGCTGCTGGGGCTCCGGCGTAGACCGGTGGCTACAGCTCTGATTAGACCCCTAGCCTGGGAACCTCCATATGCCACAGGAGCGGCCCAAGAAATGGCAAAAAAGACCAAAAAAAAAAAAAAAAGAATGCTGAACAGGCATTTGGCTGCTTAGACAAATATAGCAGCCGTACCTAGAGAATGACATCATTGTACAGGAAGGGGGTTGTTTTTAAGTGGAGCGCTTCCAACTAGGAGGGCTCAGCACCTGCTTTAATCAACCTTACCACTCTCTTTATATAGATTTACACTTCTAGAAGTTTGAGTAGTTTTCTCAAGTTCCTTTTGCTTATAGTTTGGAATTTTTCCATGTTTTTGGACGCAAATAAATGCAGCTGTTTGCTGTGCAAGAGCTATGGAAAACATATATTTATGCGGCATTTGCGATATAGAGAATATTCCATTGAGACTGAATTTGGCGTCTTGCCTTATGTTTCAACTTTTCTTTTAAATGACATAAGGACTTTCATTCATGCAAATAATGCTATTGACTCATCAGCATGGTACAGCAAAAAGAACAGAGGTCCGGGCTCCAAAACCGAGCTCCCGTTCTGCTTCATCAGTAATGACCTTCCTGGATGTGGCAGATCGCATTTTCCAAAGATGGCCTCAAAAAACCTCACATCCCGCGTACTCCTTGACAATGGGACCCTGCCACTCTCCCACCAAGAGGAAGCATCTGCGTCCCTTCTTTTGGTATTCAAATGGGCAGTGACATCCTTACAGCCAGTGGAATGTGGCAGACATGACCACACATGACTCCTGAGGCTGAGTCAAAGAAGGCAGTGCAGCTCCTGCCTTGTTTACCAGAGCCCTTGCACTTGGAGCCATGCTGCCACATGAGAAGGCTGACCCTCCCGAGGCTGCCATGCTGTGAAGGACTAAGTAGCGTGGAGTTGCCGCAGGTTGGTCCTCCAGTTAAAAGTCCTGGCCTTTGAGTTCTCCCAGCCCCCGTGCTAGACAGATGATGGAAGAAGCTTCCAGAAGATCCAAACTCCCAGTCATGGAGTCACTCTCAACCTTCAAGTATTTCCAGCTGAGGCTCCAGACCAGCTGAAGAAAAGATATCCCTATTATACCCTTTCTGAATTCCTGACCCCGAGACTCTGGTGGCATTGTATTTTATGCCACTAGGTTTGGAAGCAATAGGAATAGAATTGGCAGCTATAGAAACAGAAAATTTGAAATCGGGGAGTGGGGGTTGTTGTAACAAAAAACTGAAACATGTGACATTAGCTTTGGGACCCAGAGGCAGGTGGGTTCCAAAAGCCCCTTGCGAGGGTAATAAGGGCAGACTGGAAAGGCCTCAAGGAGAGTGCCGATGGGGGTTTAAAGGAAACTGAGGGACATGTCATCAGCAATAGAAGGAAGGGAGGTCCTTATTATACAGAGGAAGAATTTCAGCAAAACCCGTTTCCTCTGATAAGGTATAAAATAGAAAATACATCTAGGAAACTTGACTTCCAGGCAGAGTATTGAGGGTGCTGCTGGCTTCTTCTAGATGTCTGTACCAAGAAGACAGAGGAATGAGATGGAATAATAAATCCTTAAGTTTTCCAGTTTAACCTGCAGACTATATGAAAGTTCTAGAAGAGTCTTCTCAGCCAGAAGGTGTCCCACAGTAAGAAGTGGCTTCTGGAAAAAAGAAGATGGAAGAAGTAGCTATAATATCTTTTGTTTAACTCTCAGAAAGATCTAGGGTGCTACCCCAGAGATTCTTCCGGGAGGATAAAATCCTCCAAGGATCTTAGTGTGTATCTCGTAGAACTTCTTCATTAAACAATAAGGCTTTGGCAAATCTTGATGGGATTGTCTGACAATAGCCACATAAGGGCCCAAGAGAGAGAAGGGCCTGAATCAATGAGATCTGTAAGGGTGGTTTTTGTCCAATACAGTAGATTATGTACTGAGGCACACAAGCAAAAAAAAAAAAAAAAAAAAACCCACAAAGTGTTGTTTTTTTTTTTTAAACTATGCAGCTTTCACTAAAAGGAACAGAGGAAATAGAAAATGAAGAGACTTTGTGGACTCTCAATCATTTAAGGATGCACAGCAGGCTGAAAAGTCTGTTCAAATGCAAGTCCAAGTCGTGCCACGTGGAAAAGGGAGGATGTCTCAGAGGCAGAACCAAGGGCCACAAAGCAAAACTCCCAAAGTGTGGTTCTCTCCGAGTGGGTGGCATTTCCTTTTAGCCCATCCTCTTGCCTAGCTGACTTTTACACACACACACGCAGGACTTGCTTTATTTATTTAATTATTTAATTCTTTCACTTTTTTCTTTTTCAGCCATCCCTCAGCATACCGAAGTTCCTGGGCCAGGGATCGAATCCAAGCCAGAGCTGCAACCTACACCGCAGCTGCAGCAATACCAGATCCTTAACCCACTGTGCCAGGCCAGGGGTCGAACTGGCACCTCCACAGAGGTAAGTCAGGTCATTAACCTACAGCACCACAGTGGGAACTCCCCCCAGGTCTTTCTGTAAATGACACTTATCTTAGCTTCCCTATCATATGCTCTCAAAGCATCCCTGTATTTTTCTTTCATAGCACTTATCACCTTGCTATGTAAATAACCCTTTGCTGTTTGGTATCTGCTTCACCACAGTGCTGTAGACGTTACAGAGCAAAGGTCTATGTCCTTCTTGTCGCCTGCTCCATCCCTAGCCCCCAAACAACACCTGGTGCACAGTAGGTATTCAGAGAGTTGTATGGAAAGAACTTGTAAGGCAAGGTTTCCAACCTAGGCTTATGGCCAGAGAGGTAAGCAAAAGATGAACCTGCCCATTTAGGTATCAAACTATGACCTTGGCTTCATGGTTATTATGCTCACAAATCAGCTGAGCTCGTCCCCAACCGGCCGTGGGCCTCCTGAGTTTGCTCTCTCCAGGCCATCTTGACTGTCATCAGGGACACTTCTGATAATAGAATCTCTCTCTTTAAAAAATTGGTTTATGGATGAAAAAGTCCCAAGTATACAGGATGCTGAGTTTAGCAGAATCTGTATGTAAATTGGTATTTTGCTGGTGATCAATCTTGTGCTAAAAATGGAAAATCAATAAAAAAAAAAGAAAATCTAAGGGGAAAAATAAGTTGTAGACATTTTTGGTCCAATGAGTTTCCAAGTCTGAGGACACTGCATCTGAGACCAAGGTTACTGTCTGTTTCAAAGGCATGTTCGAAAGCAAAGCCGATGGCCATCTCACACACCTAGAACAGAGCCGGAGCTCCCAGGGAGAGAAAAGTTCCAAATTGCACTTCCTGGGAAAGGCCTTGGCCGTAGCTCCTTGAGACCAAGAAGGCGTTCATCACACGGGAACCACAGTTCCAGAATCTCTCCAGCTGCAGAGTTCACGGAACGGCTGAAGGGAAGGGCTGACCTCATGCACCTGGCAGTGATTCCAGAAACAGCAGCGGGTCTAAGGACACTGAAATGGCCTGAAAAGGAATAAGAATGAGTGAAGAGGGAGCTCCCGTCATGGCTCAGTGGTAACAAACCCGATTAGTATGAGGATGTAGGTTAAACATCTGGCTTTGCTCAGGGTTACCGTGAGCTGTGGTGTAGGTCACAGACACGGCTTGGATCTGGCATTACATTGGCTGTGGTGTAGGCCGGCAGTTGCAGCTCAGATTCAACCCCTAGCCTGGAAGTTTTCATATGCCACGGGTGAGGCCCTAGAAAGCAAAAAAATATATGTGTATACACACACACACACACACACACGTACATATACATATTTAAAATATATATATAACAACTCCTGCAGAAGCTGCCAATCCAAGTGGCCACAGGAGAGAGACTCCAGCAGGTTAGTTCTTGAAGATTCGTTCATTCATTCTTGAAGATTCTTGACGAGATGGGCACCAAGCACGTACTCGCTGAAGTACCAGTGCAACTATCAGGCTCTGTCTACCCCCTCGGGATGCAGTCAGCTTAGACCAGGGAGACTCACGGGGATGGGAGCCATGGTGGGGGAAGCCTACAGGGCCTCAGACGTGATGGGGGATCCCTGGCTGTGCCTACATGGGTCTCTCCTGGGCTGGGCTCTTCAGTGGGCAAGAGATGTGAGGGTAAGGGGTTCGGTCCAGGGGCACAGAGCTCCTGTTATTTCCCAACCCGTATGGAAGTATCGTATACTTTCAACAGCTCATAGGGCCCTTCTGGCTTTTACCTGCTGAATATCAGGCCTGGGATGATTACAGATAATTTTACAGTTTTGTAAAGAGCAGATGAGGTGACACATGTCAAGTACTTATCAAAGTGCCTGGCATATGGCAAGTGCTCAATAAATGCTAGTTCATACTATTATTGAGAAGAATGGTATCTAAGTAAAGCTCAAGATGCATTTATTAAGCACCTACTATGGTTTGTTGCATAGCAATAGACAACAAAAACTCTGCTCTTCAGGAATCTCAAATATTAGTTCTAGAACCTTCTGAAGGAGTCAGAGCATGGAGATTGGAAGTTCTGGATTCTGGCCACAGCTTTGTCCCTAAATGACCTTGGGCACAGTGCTTTATCACTCTGGGCCTCTATTTCTTCTTGTATAATAAGGGATGCAGATATCTAAGATTCCTCCTCTCCATAACACCTTATGGCGCTGGCATCTTTCTTTGACGACATTAACAGCGCCTTCACTAACTTCTTGCACAGAGTTCCACCCAAATGTAAAATTCGGCTTAATTTCATGGAGTCACAGACCTTCGAGGTCATCTGGTCCTATCTGCTCATCGTATAGTCGAGAACACCAAGTCACAGAGAGGGGAAGGGGCCCCAGCTCCCATGGTCACTGCTCCCTTTTTAAAATTGGGGGGATTTTTTTTTCTTTTTTTCTTTTTTTTTTTTTTTGTCCACTTACAACTTCCCTTCACCTTGGTAAGGAGTCATTGCTGTTTCTTTTTCAAATGTACTGGGATTTGGTGGGTAAACTCACCAATTCGTGCTTTCTGTCTTTGTTAGCTTTGAGCCTGCCCTCTCCCAGCTTTCCAAAGGGACCTGGTTTTTCTTTTGGGGTGTTTTTAAAATTTTTTTCAAGGTTTTAAAACCCCTTTTTTTTTTTTGGTATTATGGTAAAGTGTATAGAACATAAAATTTGCCATTTTGACCATTAGAAGCGTGCCAAAAGGATCTAGTTTTCATGGTTCACTCCCAGTTCCTAAAGAGGCTGGCTATATGATGCATTCTAGTTGAAGAGCCCAACTCTGGACTATTTCTCCATGTTTTTGCAGTGTTCAGCTGCGTGGGCAAGTCAGCTACAAGACTAGGAGCCTCGAGGATAGAGAAGCAAATCTTAGCCTTGTTGTCACACCCACTGCCTAGATCAACATATAGGACAAGCTTGGGACATATTTGTTGAGTGAATAAATGACCCTGCAAGTTAAAGCACATCTTCCTCAGACTCTCTCTTATCACCTTAAGATTATCTTTCCTGTCTCATGGGAACAGTGTTAATAAATGGCAACCACAGGGTCACATGCGGGCATATTAGGGGCACAGATGTGCCTCTCCCCCCAAAGGGAAGCTACTCAGTGGAATATCAGGGGTGTGATAAGCTCGTAAACATCCTTGTTGATACTCTCTCTTTAGAAATCATGTTTACTTGCCAGGTTGTGTTCCCCTTAGAGAACAAAGAGAAATCTGCCCTTTGGTGACTGAATGAGGTCAAAGCATTATAATCACTGTCACCAAGGGCTGACAATTGCTGTCCCACAGATGTAATACAAACAAGCAGATTCCTGCCATCCTTGGAAATATTTGCTCAAACACACCCACAGACCATGGGTGGGGGTTGCAGGTAAACGCCCCTGCCTGCCCCCAGACCAGGTGGGCCACCGCAGCTCAGGACCCCACAAGGGTCTGGGCAGTGAAAGGAATCTCGGCTTGGGTAGAAGGCAAGGACCAGTGCCAATCATCTTCCTCTCGAAGGGGCAGTAAAACCCTTTGGTCTGGCTTTATATCTTGTGCTCTTGAATCTCCTGTCTCATGGCCGTTGCCAGTTGCAGAGAAAAACCTGGCTCAGAGAAGCTATTCTCAAACTGTGAAAGGTTCTCTTGGCTGTCACGGTCATGGCCAGGCTGGAACGACTGCCTCCGATGGGGAAAGGCACATCATTAGATAAATGCCATGACCTGGGATGAGGGGGAATGATAAAAATCAACATCCACTGTGCCCAAGGACAGCCTCATGGACAATAAATATTTGACCAGCTCCGGCCATTTGTGTGGCAGCCACCCTCTCTCTCTCTCTCTCTCTCTCTCTAGAAAATTGTTTTCTCCCCCATTCCCAACCCCGGTCCTATGATTCGTCCACTGGAAGGGAGAAAAAACAACATTTCTGTCGCTTCACTAGTGAGTTCTGTGCACGTAAGAGGTCCAAGTTAATGGTAGTCCTCTTCTTTTGGCTTCCTTTTCATTGAAATAAGCCTGCCCGTCTCTGCTGGGTAGAAACTGTCCCCCCAGTCCGAAGACAAAATGCAGACAGGAGGACAAGGTAGGTGAGCCTATTTTAGACAACCATCAGCCTTGTTTTGTTTTGTTTTGTTTTGTTTTTAAATAAACCTTTCCAAGTGACAAGGTCCACCCCTCTCTTGGCCTGTAGGAGAGGCCAGTGGCCCCCCCAGTCAGGCGTTTCTATTTTCAGCTCCCCAAGTCCAGGGAGCCGGTCACCTCGGCCTGAGGGAGACCACGCAGCTCACCCGCCAGCCACACGGGCCTGCAGCCTCTCTCTGCAGTTCCATTTCCATAAATTTACATCCAATTTGTGCTGAATCATATCCCCCCCACGCAGAAGAAACGAAATACATTATCAATAAGTACAACAAATTTGAATAATCTGAGAGCTGAGTGACTTTTCTCTGTCTCTTTTCCATTTAACTCCTTCCTCCGGCCTTGGCTCACTCGGGCTCTGTCATCGGCCAGGGTTTACTCCCACCCACCCCTGTGCCCAAGGTTTTCTGCTCTTTTCTGCTGGTTCTTGATTTCCCGACCTCTTCTTAGGAGCCTCAAGCCTTGTATCCCCCTCTGTCTTTCCTCTTCCTCCTCGCCTTTCCTCCAAACATCTTGGTCACCCTGATCCGAACCCTTCTGTGGGGCAAAGGGGCTGCATCTTTGCCTCGGTTCCTCCCGCCTCCTGCCCGGCAACGCCACGCGCCAATCACGTCCACGCCCGTGCCCCCTCAGGATGGCAGTTGCGGGTCCCCGGCCCCGCCAGGCCATCATCAGCCTCACTCAGTCATTTCGAGCACCTCAGCGGAGGTTCAGCGGGGAGTGGAACTTCCTTCCACCCCCTGCAGCCCGGCTGATTGGCAGCCAGCGGGGCTTGGGGATAGGGGGTGGGCAGTGTGCAACTGATTGTTTGCGGCTGGGCTGGGAGGGCTTAGAGGGGGCAGAGCTAGGGCCCCGGAGCTGAGGGGGCTCAGAGTCAGAGGATGCTCGGAGCCAGGAGCCCGGTCAGAATCCCCTGTCTGGCGTCTGGCTGCTGGCCCTGCTGGGGAAATGATGGATGGGCCCTTTGCAGAGTATCCCCAGGTAGAGGGGGGAGAGGAGGCTTATCTTTTACAGAATTGAGGTCAGTGGCCCAGGGGACCTCAGGTCTCAAGGCTCTGCAGAAGGCCTGGCTGCAGTGCACACTGGGACCTATGGTCCCCAGATCCTGGTTGAAGTCAAGAACAAAGGAAGTCATTCAGCAACCAGGTCATGGGGGCTCCTGGCGGGGCCTGTCAAAATGTCCCTCCCTTGACAAGAGCAAGGATTGGGGACCTTGTTTCTTCTAGTGCTAATTAATATAAACATTATGTTAATACATATATATATATACACATAATATACATGTATATTAGTATATATGCGTGTGTGTGCGTATATATATATATCTGCCACTATAAATCACAGTCATTAAGAATCATTTTCTTCTTAGGCTCATCAGACTGGGTTTCCTAATGCAGACAGGAGAAAAGTGACTGGAGGAAAGGAGTGGCCATGAATATTGCCCCAGTTGTGCAGTTCAGAGAAAAGCTGAGCCAAAAATCTCTGCTAGAGATTCGCTTAGTTTCCTTTAATGAGAACGCTGACATTTTTGCTTGGGCAGCCAGAATTGGAACGGAAAATACTGTCTGGAGAAGTTGCATCAAAAGCTTTAGGGCTTTCCTGTGTGTCTGGGGCTGTTGGGACTTGGCCAATGTTATCTCGCAAGTCAGGAGAGAACCTGTAACACGAGGCGAGGTTTCTAACAAGTTCAAGTCAACCTTTCTTTCCCAGTCTCTCTAGAGATTTGTTTTGTTTTGTTTTCAGCGGTACCTGCAGGTTGAATTTCTCAGATTAAGCTGTTTTGGAGTTTCCACATCTAAAACCTTCTCAAACTTTTGAAAGTTTAAAGCATCAATCAAAAGCACCTAAGCACTTCTAACTATATGTGCATATAAATAAATAAATAGAACTGGCCCCTGGGCTGTGAATATAAATGGAAAAATTGGGTCCCTAGAGGCTTTTTTCACAGGATTTTTTTTTTTTTTTAAGGGGATGTGAAAATAGAGACTTAGGACAATGTTTCAATATTTTGTGCCAGGGTGGTATATTTAAGACGAGAGTACCTTGCTTTAAATTGGTCCTGGGCAAATGGACTATGGGGTGGAATATTTCATCCACTGCTTTCATCAGAGGTGAGGACAGTGGGTGAGTGGTTTTGTTAATTTTTTTCTTTGAAAATAGTTAACCACAATATAATTAGCTTTATTTTTGTCAGCCTGGGCTGCTGTGGATGAGGTGTCGAGAGGCCTGCTGGTATAGGTGCCTCAAAGTTTAAACTGTGTCTAATTATTATTATTACTCAATGTCAGGCTACATAAATGAAAAGAGATAAAAAAGGATCGCTCGCAGCTACACTGCCGTGGTTTGTGATTTCATCACATCTCACAAGCTAAGCAGGTTCGAGCTGACACTCGGGACCTGAAACCTCTAAGGGAAGCCCAGGCAACTAGAGATGCCTTTTCAACTGAGTTGAAAGTTGCTCCACATGCTGGGGAGGGTAGAGGCTCGCCACTCTTTGATTTTCCTCCCCAGTTTTATTTTTAAACACCTTAATAACTGGCTGACTTACTCCAGAGAAGGAAAGCAAATAGGGGCAGGAGAGTCACCCAGAGAGTTGTCTTAAAGGTACATGATTGGTAATGTGACGATTCCTTGGCTCCCAACAGCTTGCCGATTGTCCGGCTGCCTGAAATACCAGTGAGGTCTTCAAAGCCGCAGCAGTACTGAAAGCCTCCGCGAAGCCTGGTAAGTGCAGGGGCGGGCTGCTTTCCCACCTCAATGTCAGCCGAGAGCAAAGCACAGACCAGGAGGCATCGGAAGGCAGATGGACCGAGTTATGGCCGCTCTTCTACAGTCTATTTCATTGACAGGTTGGAATGAAACCAGATGGTTTGCCAGAGGGCAATATATTGGCAGACAGTACCTGTCTTCTTAGCACAAGACATCGATCGGACGGTTCAGAACAAGTGTTTGGCGCCGAGTTAACCCTAGACGGTCAACTCAGGGATGAGCTCCTTCCCACCCTCTTGGATGACAAAGAATGGACGAGGTGGCCCAGCTGGTCAGAAGACCAGAAGCCTTAACTATATTCTAACCCCTATTTTCCTCTTGTCCTCTAGAGTGTTTGTTTGCAAAACTTTGCTGGTAAGCCTTGCAAACCCCCCAGGACAGGGATTGTGGTCCGCAATGTTCCCGAATGTCTCCAGGGTAAGTACAGGGTTTGTACACAACAGGCACTAAATAAAAGGTCGCCTACTAGACCGGCTCCTTCCTGTAGCCCCTGGCCTGCCAGAATCTGCTGTAGAATCTTCTTGAGGTGAGGACCCAACAGGGCACTATGCCAGGGCTGCCAGGGAAAGTTCAGGCCATGCAGACTCCTCATCAGTGGTGTCACCACGTCTGTCTGTTGATGCATAGCAAACCACCACAAACCTTAGTGGCTTTAAACAACACCAGTTTATTTAGCAGGGCATCTGTAAGTCAGCAGATTGGGCAAGGCTCAGCTGGGTAGTTCTTCCGCTGATCTCAGCTGGACTCAGGCAGGCATCTGTGGCAGCTGGAGGTCAGTGGCCTCACTCAGACATGTGGTAGTTGGCTGGTTGTTGGCTGTGAGTCCTTCATCATCCAGCAAGCTATTCTAGGCTTGTTTCTATGGTGGTCATCACAGGCTCCCAAGAGCATGAAATGTTATGGCGGCTGCCAGCAGCCCAAGGCCGGAGTGTATCAGCTCCAGCAGCTCTTTCACCCAGCGAGAAACCAAGCGAGCACTCGGAGAGTTGGAGAACTCAGGTTTATTACGCCGGCGGGCTCAGAGGAGATCGCTCTCCGAAGTCTGAGCGCCAAAGAGGGGTTTCACAAGGCTTTTATGGGCTAGTTCTTCCGGTCCATGCTTGGCGGACCGGAGTGAGAACTGGCGAAGTAATTGATATAGGAGTGAGTTTTACAGAAGCAAATGTGTAGGGGAGGGGTGGTTAGAGGTAATTGATTGGTTAGGGGCAGTTTGTCTGGATTTTGCTTAGTCATCATGGCTGGGGCGTCTCCTTTTGACCTTTTTGTCGGGTCATTTTCCCTCACAAAACAAGGATGAGCCCCACTTGCACAGGACCTTCACAAGCCTCTTTAGGTAGCACAGTTGCAAATACTGTGCTAATCAGAGCCTAGAATCGAAGTTAGAGACAAGGTATGGGACACGGGTGGGGAATTCTTGACACCATCCATTTTGTAAACAACCCACCAACCCAGCAAAACAAGGCTAACAATAGAATGCAATATCTCCAACTCCCAGCAGTGAGACTTCACTTTCAGGTTTCCAAGATGCTGGAAAGGGTCTCTGGGATCCAGCGGTCCTAGGTGAGTATTTCTCCACTTTTTCTGACAAATGGAGATAACCTATCTTGCAGGGTTGATCCAGGATCATCAGGGGCTAGAACAATAAATACCTGTTGGCCGCGATGCATCTAATACTCTAAAACAGGTTCACAATTTAACCTACCTGCTCATCTCTAGAGGCAGCACTTCTGCAAACATGGAAAGCCCACTACTGCTGGTGATTCAGGACAGGATTTTTGGTGACTTGGGAAAACCTCCCTGAATAATATTGACTCATGAGTGAAGATGCTCCTGCCTCAGTAATTCCCTTTCCGTCCTGGTCCTTCCTCTTAGGAGAAAGTCTCGGTTAGATGCCAATACGTCTTCAAATACCTCTTGATGCAGTAGCATCACGCTCAGAGCTTTTGGTCCTATTTAGAATTCATTACTGTTTTATTTTCATTGTTTTCATTTGCTTTCTATTTATGCCAGCTGACAGTTTAAGAAATGAATGGAAATAAACATTTTTAGCTTAAAAAACCATGTTAAGTATATACTAACATGTGGTTCATTCATTTAGAGGTTCAACAGATACTTAGAGAGCACCTACTATGTGCCCGCCCTGTACCCAAAGTTCATCAGAGAAGGGAGCACCCCCTGCCTGCGTAGTGCTTACATTTTACTGGTGAGAGTCGCGATGGTGGTGGGGGAATGGCTGGATTTGGGGATTCGCTTCTTGTGGGGGACACAGAGGTGCCCACCGGGCTGTCCCCCGCCGTGAGAGAGAGCGGTAACCCTGCGCATCAGGCGTTACCAGTGGACGGCGACCCTGCTCCCCCTTCTCTAGAGGAGGCTGAGCGCGGGGAACCGGGGCTGCGCGGGGCGGGGGGATGCGCGGGGTCCCGAAGCTGCGTGGGGTCCGGGGGCTGCGCGGGGCGGGCCGGGGCGGCTCGGTGGTGGCTGCAGCAGGCACCGGCCGCGGCTCCTCCTCCCCTTCCTCCCGCGGAGGCTGACGTTGAGTCAACAGCGCGGGCGGCCGCAGGAGGCGGCGGCGCGGTGGCTCGGAGGCGCCAGGCCCTCGCGGGGCCGCGCGGGGCCCGGGTGGCGGCCACGGCGGCGGCGCGGCCGGAGGAGGAGGCGGAGGAGGAGGAGGGCGGCGTCCGTGCAGCCGGCCCGCGCCCGGCGGAGGAGGAGGCCATGAACGGCGACCGGACCGAGAGCGACTGGCAGGGGCTGGTGAGCGAGGTGAGGCCGAGGCGCGGGCCAGGCGGGGTGGGCCGGGCCGAGCGGCCGCCGGCCCCGAGCCCGCGCCACCGCCCCCCACCCCCTGGGGTGGCCGAGCGGGGCGGGGACTCGCAGGGGACGCGCACCCGCGGCCTCGACTCGCTGCCCCCGTGCCCCCGCCAGGTGCGCAGTTCCTCTCGCACTTTCCGGTCTGCCCCGCGCCACTTTCTTCCATGCCAGCTGGTGCCAGCCCTTGGATAGGGCCCTTCCCTCCGGGCAGGCTTTGGCCCTGGATTGGAGAGAGAAGCGCGGGGATCCGGGAGCAGGAGCCAAGCCCCACCTGCTTGCCCGGTCGCCACTGTTTTGGAGCCAAGCGATTGGCCGCTCTGTGTTGAAGCGGAAAGGTGGTGCCAGGGGGGAAATCCGGGTCCTGGGGCCACACCGGGCCAGGTGGAGTCACCTGCAGGGGAAGTCTGGGGGAGGGGCAGTTCTGTGGGCTCCCCCGTAGCTTTATTCATTCACGTCCTCAATTCAACACATGTTTTACTGGGGGCCTCCTGTGTGTAAGGTGGCAGGCCATTTATCAAAGGAGTGAAACACTGGCGCAGAAGTTATCCGATTTGTGGAAACAGAAAATACCGTGCCCCCAAACTATTTTGTCACATGCATCCCTGGTGTCCGCTTTGGGCCTCCTGTATTGTCCCTCCTCAGTGTCCTAAGGGTTTTTTCGGCCTGGGAGCAGCTGCCTGGCTTCTCCAGGTGAGAGGGAGTGCTGCCCTCTCCTCGCACAAGTAAGTCGCTGGTCCTGACTTAACCACCGTTTGTGATGGCAGTCAGCCACCTTACCTAGACATACTGACCTCCCCCCGACGGAAGTTCTCCATTCTCTCCCTCCTAAGAGCCACCCCCGTCCCCACGACCAGCTTGGACCTTCTTTTGCAGACCCCTGTACACACAACACAGGCCGTAATGGTTTGCTGTCTTCCTTCCCACGCTGGGTGTTGGATGTAGGGTCTTGAATGTCTTTCATCTTTAATCATTTCCTGGGCCTCTAGGTCAGTCTCAAAACCATATGTAATGTCTCCCGTGTGCAAAGCATTCTGTTTCTGAAGAGGAAGGGCCTGTCACAGCTTCTCCCCAAGTTCAGTTAGTTCATTTTTGGTCTGCATGGATTAACTGTACAGTATCATGGTCCATTATAGTGTAGCCTGTTCCCATCTCCTCTCTCAGGCTTTATGTCAAAGGACAGACCCTGTAGGGATCTTTTCTTCTGGCTCATCAAGAATCATACGAAGGAGTTCCCATCATAGGTCAGTGGTAACGAACCTGACTAGGATCCATGAGGACTTGGGTTCGATCCCTGGCCTTGCTCAGTTGGTTAAGGATCTGGCGTTGCCATGAACTGTGGTGTAGTTTACAGACATGGCTCGGATCTGTGTTGCTGTGGCTGTGGAGTAGGCCGGCAGCTATAGCTCCGATTTGACCCCTAGCCTGGGAACCTCCATATGCTGTGGGTGCAGCCCTAAAAAAAAAAAAAAAAAAAAAAAAGAATCATAGCCAGTAGTCAGGGAAGCTGGAAGAGGTTCCTTCTCGTAATCCAGTGCTGCGCTCTGAAACAGCCCAATGTTCACTACCCCATCAAACCCTTGTCGAATGCCTGTTCCGAGTCAGGTACGTTGCTCAGTGTTTGGGATGTAACGGCCAAAAAGACAGCCACCCCTCTGTCCTCAAAGAGCTCCTGAAGCATATGGTGGTGTTTGGGAGGAGAGTCACACAGGAAACATAAGAGAATACTGAAGGGTGGGATGCGAAGGATGCGGAACCAAAGAGAAGGAGCCACTGTCAAGGCTGTCCCTGGAGCGAGGGTGCGGCTGCCATGCCCCGACCACATAGTATCGCAGCCCCGTGGTCTCCCCACGAGGCCGTGGGTTTTATTTGGCTCTTTGGGCCAAGGGCGTACACCTCGAGCTCCATACATGGCAGGTGCTCAATGAATGCTTGTCAAGATCCAGAAGCGGGTCTGTTCGGAGCTGCCTTGCCTATCCCAGCTGTGTGTCTCCTGAATCAAGCCTTCTCGCCTTCGGACAGTCATTAAAGCTCAGGATGTGGAGGGCGCACGGCTTGGGGCTGTGGGGATGTGAAAATGAATGTGCTTCCTGCCTTTGTGATAGCTCACGGCTGTCTCTTGAGTCCATTCTCCATGTTCAGCACTTTACAAGGCTTCGTTCTCATACTGGCGTGAGGCAGGAAGTATTTCTTATTTTACAGGTAAGGAAACTGTGACTCAGACAGACCAAGGAACTCTCTCAGAGCCTCACAGCCAGAGGGGCCACAATTTGAACCTCTGTCTGTCTGGTTCCAGAGTTTGAGATCACTGGGCCCCACTTTGTATCTTAACCATCACTTCATCTGTCCATATCATCTCCCGGATAGCGGGTTCTCCCACAAGGGGCCTGGGTTTTATTCATCTTTGAATCCTCAGCAACTGGATCAGTGTTTCTCAGAGTGTATGTTACAGGTCACCT
The DNA here is from genome assembly GCF_016906955.1 of Phacochoerus africanus. Taxonomy (NCBI): domain Eukaryota; kingdom Metazoa; phylum Chordata; class Mammalia; order Artiodactyla; family Suidae; genus Phacochoerus; species Phacochoerus africanus. The sequence goes on along the minus strand of NC_062553.1, from coordinate 18,834,111 downwards.
CTGTCAGAGTCATTTTGGGAGCAATTGGTACAAAGAGTCACTTGACTTTTAGGGGGGAGAATGCAAGTTTCTCGGTCTGTCTCCAAATCCACTGTAGTGGATTGAATTGCATTCTTCCCTTCATGGATGCCTCTCAGTCCTGACTTCCCGGTAGCTGTAATAAGACCTTATATGGAAATAGGGTCTTTGCAGATATCATCAAATTAAGGATCACAAAATGATATTATCTTGGATTTAGGATGGGCCCGAAATCTAATGACTAGTGTTCTTATAAAAGAAAATAAAGATAGATTTGAGACACAGAGATTCAGGAGAAGGCGGTGGGGAAGCAGACACACAGAGAGGCACTGTGTGAAAATGGAGGCCGAACTTGGAGTTGGGTAGCGACAAGCCAGCGGATGCCATGCCATTATGCCTTCGGGCAGCTGCCAGAAGCTGGAAGGGGCTTGGACCAGATTCTGCCTCAGAGCCTCCAGAAGGAACCAATCCTGCCAACACCTTGACGTTGGACTTCTGGCTTCCACAACAGTGAGAGAATCAACTTGTGTTTGAAGCCACCCAGTTTGCGGGGTGTGTTACAGCAGCCACAGGAAACGAATGCCCTTACTGCCCGAAAGGGCCTCGGGGCACAGTCCTCGGATGTGCTTTTCTCACAAACGGAGCTCCCGGGGTGGGGGTGGGGGGGTCCGCCACCCGCTCAAGTTCAGCTGACTGGGTCTCCATGGGTGTGAACTGGATCTGGGTCTGGTGTGGAGAAATCGTCTGGAACCCAGGCAAATAGGATTCAGGGAAGAGTGAGGTCAGTGGCTAGAGGTCTTGGAAAGTGACTGGGGAAGCCAGTGGGAGGGACTGGGGAAGGTGTCACCAGACAGGTGATTGGAGTCCGATGGGCTTTTGATGCCTCTCATCTATTTCTGCGGGAGTCCCGGGTCCTGCCTCCTGCCCTGTAGCCACGCTCCATTGCCCTTCCTGCCCAGAGCCCTGGGCTCGCTTTCAATCAGTGTGCTTCCTCAGCTTGCCTCTAGGAAGCAGTTTTCATTTAAATGATCCTACAGAGATCAGTTTTATTTTCATATTTTTCGTATAACAAGCTGAAATTACAGCCTTCCCTCAGGCCCTGAAGTAAACATGGCCATGCCTGTGAAAAAAAGTGTGGCTGGCATGCTTTTCTGGAAATTAAATGTCTGGGGAGGGGAGAATGTTTTTCTCATCACCACCGGAGGTGAACTTGCAAATCAGGGGGAAATCTTGAAATGCAGTCATGCAGACAATCCGTCCCTTTATTTCTGAGATAAAAATCCTGGCCCTCTCTCAGCCTACTGCCCTATGATGAACCATGCCTAATTCAATTTCATTCTTTGAATTTTGGTTCATTAATTCGATAGCAATCAATCCCATATTCCTTGAGTGTATTGAACACAGGGGCTCAGAGGAAGATGTCAAAGGCAGTTAACCCTGGGCCTCTGCCTAAATTACAGCCACGGACGTCTGGGAGATAGGGTCTCAACAGGTTTGCAGTCTGAGCTTGTGGTTAAGGGCGCAGCTCTGGGTCTTGTTTGTTGGCGGAGATCTAAGGGTACGTCTTGGTTTCCGCTTCTTCCTTGGTGCACGTGGTCAAAAACCTCATCCAAGGAGGTTCAGCTCAGAGGGACTGTGTCGACTGATCTCGTGGGTTGAATTGTGTCCCCCAAAGCCATGTGCAAGTCCCAGCCTTCCATCCCATACCTGTGGATGTAACCCTCTTTGGAAACAAGATCCTTGCAGGTGTGATCAGGTAAGGTGAGGTCATTTGAGCGGGTTCCTAATCTAATGACCGGTGTCCTTATAAGAAGAGGGAAATTTGAACACAGACATGCATGGAGGGAAAACAATGTGAAGACACAAAAGAAGGAAGACCGTGTGACGATAAAGGAAGAGATTGGAGTTGTGTTGCCACAAGCCAGGGACACCCAAGCTTTTTGGCAGCTACCAGGAGCTAGGAACAGGCAAGGATCTTCCCCTCGAGCCTTCTTAGGGGCTCGATCGACATCTGATTTTGGACTTCTGACCTCCGAAGGCAGCAGATGCGTTCTGGGAAAACTGCTAGTGTTGGGCTCAGTTCTCTTCTCCTTCTTTCTCACTGGACTCTTGGACCATGAGCCTCTCATTTTATCTCTCTAGCCTCACAGACTCTTTCTGAGGGGTGGTCCTCCACTGTAGAGCTAAAGCTGGGTGGCTGCCACCTATGGTCCCAGCCCACGGGAATGAGAAGGAGAGAGAGAAAGGGGAAGGGGCTTTTCTTTTTTTCTTTTTCTTTATTTGCTTTTTTTGTTTGTTTGTTTTTTTTGAGCCACACATGGAGCATATGGAAGTTCCCAGGCTAGGGGGTCAATAGGAGCCACAGCTGCTGGCCTACAGCACAGCCACAGCAGCTTGGGATCTGAGCCTCGTCTGCGACCTACACCACAGCTCACAACAATGCTGGATCCTTAAGCCACTGAGTGAGGCCAGGGATCCACCCTGCATCCTCATGGATACTAGTCAGGTTCGTTACAGCTGAGCCATAATGGGAACTCTCCAAGGGGTTTTTCTTTAATTAAGGATGACTGGAGAGCTGAACCTGTCACTTCTCACACCCCATCGGTCTGAGCATAGTCACATGGCCACCCCTAGCTGCAAGGGAAGCTGGGAAATGTCATCTTGAGCTGAATGTGCCCAACTTCAACTTGGGAGGGCTCTATTCAGAAGTTAGAAAGGTATGCAGGACACGAAATACACAAACCTTTATAAAAGGAAAAAAAGGACCTTATCAAAATAAAAAATGTCAGCTCTTTGAAAGTCTCTGAGGAAAATGAAAAGACAAGCCACAGACTGGGAGAAATTTTGTGCTGAACACATATCTTATATCCAGAATATATAAAGAACTCTCACAACTCAATAGTAAGAAAACAATCTAATTTTAAAAATGGGCAAAGGAGTGAAATAGACTCTTCACTGAAAAAAGAGATTCACATGGCAAAGAAGCACAAATGGATACTAAGCACCACCAGCCATTAGGGAAATGTAAATTCATATCACAGTAAGACACCCCAACACATCTATTAGGCTGGAAAAACGGACACGCAAACCCAAAATGGAAAAACCAATTACTGCCAAGGATGCAGAGCAGCAGGAAGTCTCCTGCGTTGTTGGAGGACTATAAAAGGATACAGCCACTTTGATAACAGTTCTGCGGTTTCTCATTAACCCGACAACTTGGCAATCCTACTCCTAGATGTTGACCTGAGAGAAATGAAGACACGTGTCCACACAAAATCCTGTATGCATGAGTCTTTATAACAGTTTTATTTATAATTGCTGAAAACCGGAAGCAAGCACAGTGTTCACTAAATGGCAAGGAGATAAACTGCTACAGCCATGTCATGGACTCCTGCTTGGCGTTAAGATGGAACAGACTGCTGGTCCAAGCGGAAACACGGATGAGTCTTCAAAACATTTAGCAGGTGAAAGAAGGCACAGCCTCAAAGGCACCAACTGGAAGATTCCACTTCAATGAAATTCTTGGAGTTCAGTGGAAACAAATCTGACTAGCATCCTTAAGGACGCAGGTTCAATCCCTGGCCTTGCTCAGTGGGTTAAGGATCGGTGTTGCCGTGAGCTGTGGTGTAGGTCACAGACACCGCTCAGATCTGGCGTTGCTGTGGCTGTGGTGTAGGTCGGCAGCTGCAGCTCCGATTTGACCCCTAGCCTGGGAACCTCCATATGCCACAGGTGCAGCCCTATAAAGGCCAAAAAAAAAAAAAAATTACATTCTTGAAAAGGCACAACAGAAAGGACAGGAAAACAGACCAATGGTTGCCAGAGGCTGGGGTGGGTGAGCCGATTAACTGCAGGGGAACACGAGGGAACTTTTGGGGGTGCTCTCCATGTCTGTGCCTTGATTGGAGTGATGGCTACATGACCACATTCGTTTGTTCAGAGTCATAGATCTGTGTACCTCAAAAGGGTGAGTTTTTCTCTTTGTAAATGACACCTCAATAAACCTGGTTTTGTTAAAAGCAGGAGTAAAGGAGAGGGGGTGGATATGCAGGCCAGCCATCGCCCTAGAGAGCTTTACTCGCTCCCTCTCTGATTCCCCAGCTCAGCAGGCTTCCAGCGCACCTGGCCCCTCGCCCCCAGCGAGCGAGCGCTTCGGTCCCACGTCCTTACGTCGCTCTCGCTGCCCCAGGTGGATGAACGCTCCTTCTGAGATACGCACTCCTAATCCGGTTTTCCCTCCTTGCACCCTGCCTGCCTTTTCCTCATCTCTGGAGATCTTTTCTAGCCTTTTGGAGGGTCGTGGGGGGAGGGAGCTGCTGGGGAGACTCTTCTTCACTCTGGAGCTTCAGGATCGGGTTCTCGAAACTGCTAGTCACTTGTTCCCAGGGTTCTGCTGAGCGCTGTCCTCCTTGCAATACGAAGGCAGCGTGTCTGGCTTTTAAACGGCAGAAAGGTATGTGGGGAGGAACAGGGAAGGAGTTACAGGAATTTGAGGCAAGGTGGATAAGTAGAGAATCATTTACTAGTTCAAAGCATTATTCATATTCCTGTTCTTATTAAATGGACAAACAGCGCGCAACAATGAATACTATATCTGAGCTCCGTATACAGGCAGTCGGTGAGGCTTGAAGAAGTGGCAAAATGCTTCTTAGATGAAGGAAGCCTTGAAGTGGGTCCCGCCCCTTGGCTGAGGACGGTCACAGGCGAACATGATAGGAAGCAGCCCCAAGCACTAGGCTGATGGTTGGTTGGCCCTTGCTCCAGATAAAGGCTGAAACTGAAGGGTTGAGATACAGTGGAAACTGAGGCTGGATGGCTAGGGTAGACCAGATGGTGAACGATTCAGAAGCAAGACTGAAGAGCATGCTCGAATGTAGCTGGTAAAAGCCATTGAAAGCTTTTTTTTTTTTTTTAAATCAGATAAATGTTTAGATTGGGCATTTATTTATTTACTTTTTTTTTTTTTTTTGCTTTTTAGGGTTGCACCTGGGGCATATGGAGGTTCTCAGGCTAGGGGTCCAGTTGGAGCTACAGCCACCAGCCTACACCAGAGCCACAGCAACGCAGAATCTGAGCCACCTCCGTGACCCACACCACAGCTCACAGCAACACCGGATCCTTAACCCACTGAGCGAGGCCAGGGATCGAGCCGGCAACTTCATGGTTCCTAGTCGCATTCGTGTCTGCTGCTCCATGACAGGAACTCCTGAAAGCTTTTCTAGCTGGAGTATAAATTGATGAAAATACTTGGGATAGATTTGTTTCTACTGAACTCAGTCGTCACTGAGTCTTTGCCCTGCACCTGGCACTGGGCCAGGCAGGAGGGCTATGAAGACAAATTCGGTAACTCTCCTGGAAATCAGGAAAAGACAAGTAAAGATAGGCTACCGGTAATCTAGGCTTTTCTGTCGCCATCAATAGTCCCAATTACCCCACTGCACCTAAATCGTGCCACTTAACACAGTTTTTTAACTAACCCTTGACTTGTCTCTAATCTGCTGGACCCAAAAGATCTTGAACTCTTTGAGAGTAGGAACCATATGTTACGAATTGTGACCTTAGCACTTAGCTCTCTGCCTCGCCCTTTGTAGGCACGCAGTGAACACGGAATATAGACATACTTGGGTATTTGAACAAATGAGGTCGAGAAAGGGATACAGCCTCAAGATTTTCAAGGAAGACCCATATAGGATTTCATCGCCAGTGGGATCAGGAAGATGAAATAGAAGGAACCCGAGATGACCCGTGAGGTGTGGCTTGCGAGTGGCGGTGCTGGGTATGACAGAGGGTTGAGGGGTGACCGCGTCTGGTGAGGAGAGGGATGAGTTCCGTTTAGAACTCTGCATTGTTCAGTTTCCTGGGAGCGCCTGGACTCTTGCAAGGTGAGCTTCCCAGGAGCCTCTTTGATGAGCAGCTCTCTTCATAGTGGCAGGCTAATTTCAGAGTAAGTTTATTAAAATTAGCATGTGGGGGAAAGTGAGCACAATGGCTATTTTTAACTAATGGGATTCATGTTCTCTCCTGTGCAGGGAAATTCGCATATGTGCTTCTAAAATTGACAGTTTCTACTCTTGTTATGTTATGAAAATTTAGTGACTTTCACATTGAATAAAATACATTGGCTGAAGATTCGAAGAGGACTTTGGCTAGTCCCTGAATGAAAAGGACCAGAGCAAGCAACATTTCTTATCCACCACCTGGCTTTCCACCAGTAAAACCATGCTGGGGCTTCGGGCACCTCCTGGCTTTGCTTGGGAGGCAGCCTCTCTCTCATCCTTCAAGTAAAGTGGCATCAGTGATTCCCCAAGGAACACAAACCTTTGGCAGATTTTTTATTTTCAAGTCTTTATTCCAAGTCTCCCCGTTTCACCTCTGGTCTACTCTGTTTCTATTATCTTATGATATTTTATTGGAACGAACATCTTAAGTTTGTTCAAAACATCAGATCTTCTTTAAGCCAATCCACCTTCTATACAACTAGCCTATAAGCTACCTTCCAAAAAAGAGACTTTACCAGATCCACTTCTTTAGAAGCCTTCAAATAGCTCCCCTTTTCAGGGTATTCACAGCCCTCCTCTAGTTGGCCTTGACCTATCTTGCTAGCCTCATGCCTCATTTTCCCTCATAAATTGGCTATTCCAGGCAAACTGATCTATTCTGCATTCTGGCTGCCGCCTTGTTACTCTGACTTCAGCCAGGTGGGCCTTCTGCCTCTTCCTTGACCACAGCCTTTCCCGGTCCTTCCAGGTAGAATAGACACCCCCCTCTCTCATATAGTCATCCATGACCCCCCAAGCTTGAAGTGAGCTATTTGTCCTGTTGCCTTATAGAGTGGAGGTTCCAAACCACTCATGTAGGCCTTACATGCTTCCTGAGAAAGGAAAGGCTCTTAACTCCTATGCAAGTTAGTGAGCCCCTAAGAGAAGGGACCATGACCACCTGTGTTGGGTGATCGAGAATGATGTTCTTTCTAGAAGTTCCAGAATGATGGGGCTTCATGCTGTGGCTCAAGAGGTGCAGGACCTGAGTGGGGATGCTGATACCATCCCCCCATGACCTGGTCCTGTCCATTTGCGGGGCCCTGACTTGGATTTCACCATCTCATTTATGGGAAGACTCACAGGCATGCCTTCCCACCTACAGTTCATCAGTGACAACATGCGGTGGGGGTCAGTGTCCTCAGGATGGCTCCATCACTGTGTTAGGTTGGCGGGTTGGCAGGAAGGAAGAATGAGATACAGCCCAGGGTATTTCAGTGAGACAGCTCAGCCTTCAGTGAACCAGACACATAATGAGCACCATTTTGTGCAATGCCTTGCACGTGAGACAGTAACTCTTAAGGGGTTTGCAGTCTAGTGGTGGCAGAGGATGGGGCACACATGTGATCGGTGTTCTCCCAGTTAAGGGGAAGTTCCTTTCAACTGGGGCACTGAGGAAGGTTCTTGATGAGGGCGGCCATTGGGCCGGGAAGGTTGGGTAGGATCCCAGCCAGTGGAAATGGAAAGGACAGGTGTTCTGGGCAGAAGGAATGAAGAAAGCCGAGGTGCAGCGGTGGCAGGGTACAGGGTTTGTTTGGGAAATCCCGGCCGTCTTCCTCTGCTTGGAGTGCACGGTTGAGCATCAGTGCTGTTCTCTAAGTCATCCCCTTGAGGGCCCAGGTAGCTCTAACGGGAGGGCTGGGGTCCCGAGTGGCCTTCTTTTTGGAGGTGGTTCAAAGAGCCTGACTGTACCCTTTGAGCAGGGGAGAGGTTCCCTGGGGATGAGCATTGAGCAGAACACAGGAGGCCACCTGTCCTTGTCCCCGTCCCTCTGAGCCCACCTGAGTCTGCCTTCCACCCCTTTTGTCGCTCCTAGGAATACTCTTGCCAAGGCCGCCCACGGCCAGCCCCTTTGCTTCAGGCGGTCTTTCTTCAGGCCTCAAGCTCCTTGTCACCTGGCCGTGCAGCAGCCTCTGACCCTCCACTCTTCTCCCCTCCATGCTGGGCTTTGCATCCCTCCTCGGGGCCTCAGGACCGGTCCCCCAGGGACCTTGCACTCACCTTGAACTCTGCCTTCTGCCCTTCCTCGCTCTCTTCTGCCCTTCTGTCCCATCTCAGTGAATGACAGCAACTATGGAGTCACCCTCGATTCTTCGTCCCAACTTGCCCTCCACCCATCTAATTATTTATGAAGGCCCGTATTTCTACTTTGGTACAAGTCCTTAGTAAGGGCTGCGTGTCACCTGGCCTACCACCCCACCGTGGCCCAGGTTCTCATCCCTTCTTCCCAGAAAATGTACAGAAACATCCTCTGAGATCTTTTTCTCCATGCACTTACTAAAGTTGTCATCCCAAGCTCTGAAATGCTTGGGCACTCCTTGGCCTAGAGCTCTCGGATGGCTTTCCGGGGCCTGCAGAGGGAAAGCCATGCCTTGGGTGGCCTCCGAGGGCCTGCTCTTTCCTCATCTTCCATAACTGCCCGCTACCCTGATGCCACCACCTCCCCGACTCCCTGTAGAACTCCTGTTCCAGATCATCCCATGCCCTGCGGCAGCTCTAAGCCTTTGCTTGCGTCCAAAGATGATGTCCTACTCACCCTTTAAGGCTCAGCTCCAGTGTCACAGCCTCTGCTTGGGTTTCCTACCTCCCATGGGCCTCAAAAGATTGGGATGTGGGTGGTGATATATTTCCGTCAGGAAGATATTGGGGGGATGCTTCCCAGGATGGGGTTCCTGAAGGTGAGGACTTCAGAGAGGTAGGTGGTCTTCAGCGTTTGCATAGTGCCAGGCACGTGAGCCTTGGCAGGTCCCTGGGGAAGGAAAGAAAGAAGGGAGGGAGGGAAGGGAGATGGTTCACCTTGCCATTTTCCACATCCTCCTTGAAGCCAGTCTACTTGCCTGCTGGTGTGCCCCACCTCCACCCTCTCCCCAGGCTGAGCATGGCCCGGAAGGAGCCAGGAGTGAGTGTCCCCAGGGCCCAGCATGTGCTTCCCGCTGCCCTGGCCAGCTTCCTGTCTTAGGCTGCAGCCGGTTACGTAAGTCATCAAGCTCTCCCACCAGATTGCTGCACCGTCTCGGGCCAATCTCCTGACCTGTCCAGACGTCAGTTTCTCTGGATTTTATACAGCGAGGATAATACCTGCCTTGTGCGTCTCTCCTACAAGGAGGATAAAGCGAGATGATACATGTGAACATGTATTTAAACCTTCCACAGCCAAGGTGGTGGCTCTGTCCTTGCCTGGGCTTTAGGAAAACCCTTCCCAGGGCTTCTGTGATGCTTCAGCAGAGGGAGGTGATGTGTCAGCTGCCGGCTGTCAACATGATGCCATTGAAAATGCATATTGATGGGGCGCAGATTGACATACCTGCTTGCTCTGCCATCTGCAGAGCCCACGACCAAGGCAATATTGGAGGTGGCAGCCATGGGACTCCCCTTCTTTTCAGCCAGTTCCAATTTGCTTTTTAATTTGCTCTGGACTGGCGAGTGATGTCGGGGTCAGTCTGTAGCCTTCCTGCTTTGCTGACAGTCTCCAGCTTTGCCAGAACTTCCAGTGTGTTTGTAGGCTGCTCAGTCAGTTCCTGGGCACCTTGCGCTCTGAAGCCTCTTCCCCGAATGCCTTACTCACCTTCTTCTGACTTTGGATCCTTCTCCCTCTCCCTCTGCCCAGTCTCCTGCTGACCACTCTACTTGCCTCATTTGTTGTTGTGGTGGTGGTGGTTGTCTTTTTAAGGCTGTACTCACAGCATATGGAGGTTCCCAGGCTAGGGGTCGAATCAGAGCTGCAGCTGCCGGCCTACACCACAGCCATAGCAACACCAGATCTGAGCCGTGTCTGCGACCTACACCACAGCTCACGGCCACACCAAATCCTTAACCCACTGAGTGAGGCCAGACATCAAACTGGAGTCCTCATCGATACTAGTCGGGTTCGTTACCGCTGAGCCACAGCGGAAACTCCCTGAATAAGCCTCATCTTCAGGTGGTTTCAGTGCTCAGGACACAGCACTTGCTCGCCAAGAACTAGAGCCACCTCCCCCTCAACTTCCCTGCCTCCCGCACCTCTTTCTGCTTTTTCGTCCCATCTGTCTCTGCCTGGTCAAAAAGTTCCCATTGTGGCGCAGCGGAAACAAATCTGACTAGGAACCGTGAGGTTGCGGGTTCGATCCCTGGCCTCTCTCAGTGGGTTAAGGCTCTGGCGTTGCCGTGAGCTGTGGTGTAGGTCACAGACACGGCTTAGATCTGGCGTTGCTGTGGCTGTGGTGTAGGCTGGCAGCGGCAGCTCTGATTCAACCCTTAGCCTGGGAACCTCCATATGCCGCAAGTGCAGCCCTAAAAAGCAGGAAAAAAAAAACAAAAACAAAAAACAAAAACCCTCATTTGCCTGGAAGCAAAACTGTTTTCCATCCCTTTCCTGCTCAAAGACCTCCACAGCCCTACTGGCTTTCCCTTTGACCCCGGCTCTGTGGTCATTTAAGGCCTTTCTTACTTTCATCCAAACCAAACCTTCCAATCTTACTTGCATTTCTCCTTTTCACGTGTCCTGTGTTCCCAGTAAGCAGAACCACTTTGGGGTCTCTGCCGGAAGCCTGTATTTCCACGTATTTGCTCAGGCGGTGCCCTCTGCCTGGAATTCTTATTTTCTTATTTCTCTTCACTCCTCTTTCAAGGCTTGGTCACCACCACCTTGACCCCCCAACTGAAGGGCCTTTTGCGGCTGCCACCCCTAGCATCTCTAGACACACCTCTGGGATCAGTGCTTCCCTGGCCGCCTCCCACTGGAATGGTTTTTGGCCATGCCTTGCCTCCAGCCTGCAGTCACTCAGCCCAGGATGGTGGTGGATTCATTTCTGAATTTCCCACTGTGCCTGAAACAGTGTCCTGCATGTAATGAGCACATCTAAAAGAGATGACAAACTCATTGGATTCTCAGCTGGTAACTGAATTGAAGAACTACTAAATTAAAACAAGTACATCCTTTTTTGTTTGTCAGAATAACCTTCTCACCTGTTTCTCTCCCTAAAGTCTCCTTATCTCCATTTGATCTCAAAGCCTTTTGACTCTCAAAATATAGTTTGTGATCTTTTAAAGGGAGTAAATCAAATTTCCTTGTAATAAGCTCTAAGGGGTCTGTGAATTTACCAGAAGTCGGCTCTTCCATCCCACTCTCCCCCCCGCCTCCTTTCTTTTTTCCTTCCTTTCTTCCAAACTGGAATCTTATTCTATCAGATATATTGCTTGAAAAGAGTCAGGCAGAAGCTGTGGGTGGGAAATCATTTGGTCACAAAGAGCTACTTTCTGTCATGGACTCGGACCTGTACCGCATAGTGTGTCTGCCCCGATGCCAGCCTTTAACTCTGTTCTGGACTAGAATTTAAGTTTGTTCCAAGGTTATTTGCCACCTATGGTGGAATCTCATGCAAAGAAATTGTGTAATTTTGTTGTTGTTGTTGTTGTTTTGTCCTATGGCTGTCTTCTCATCGTGAAAAACAATTAAAAATAATTATTTATATTTGTCTTTCTTCCACTGATATTTAAGAGGCTTAACTCTGTCCCAGGCACTTTGCTAAAAGTTGGGGTGCAAAATCCAACAGGATGTTTTCACCTTCATCTTCCTTAATCAATTCCTTATAACCACTTTTTATCAGTTAGAATGAGCAGGCGGCAGTGTCCTTATTTTATAGATGAAGAAATGGAAATTCAGAGTGTTTACCAAAAATCCAGAAATTCAGAGTCCTTTATCGTCACTCAGCAAGAAGCATGCAGGTGGAGTTAGGCTTTTAAACTTTAAGGTTAGAAGTTTTTCCCTCTGGGAGACTTAGTTCAGATCCTCCATGCACTCACAGCAGCTGACCTAGCTCTGAACTTAGGAACCTCAGCTGAAAAAGAGACTTTTGGGGCCTGGTTCCAGCCAAGACTTCAGTTTAGGCCAGAAGTTAAGCACAAGTAGAGTCAGGAGACCTGCGGCCGTGACCACTTCCTGAAGGTCAGTCCGGACGCCACCTCTGTGCTGTCAGCTGAGGGCAGGTGCACTGGGTGACCCAGCCTGTCTGCGCACCGGCTCTGTGGAACTTAGGGACTCTAAGCCCCCCATCCCTACCCACTCACTCCCATCACAGAATGTCCTTAGGCAGCCGTGGGGCCCTGTCCTTGATGGCCTGAATCTGTGAATGAGGAAAGGTTGGTGACGACCACTGAATGGTTGAAGGTATTCCCTAGAGATGATAAAACCTTGGGTCGTGATGGATTTAACTTTGAGTGACGGGAATTCACTGCACCCTCTCTCCCCACATTTGGAAACCATAGACGCGTTTAAAAGGCAAAACCCATGATTCCAGTACCCTGGAGTGGACTGCTGTTGACAGTCTAGTGTATAATCGCTCAGACACTTCCCCATACCTTCTAGAACTGAGTTTATAGGCTGTGCTATTTGACTCTTCCCTTTGTATTGAGGCTAACCTATGTGCGATGAATGCACACCGGGAATGCTCCAGGCACTCTTCCATGTGCGCACACCCGTCATCAAGGTAGAGAGCGTTCCCAGCTCCCGCCCCGTGGCTGGTGTGCCTTTTCCCAGTCAACACCCTCCCCCAACCAGGAAACCGGTATTCCAACTTGGGTTGCTCTGTACTGTGTTCATAACTCGTTCTTTTTTCTGCTTGGCAACAAGTAGTGCATCGTTTCCGTGTCACTAACTCAGCAGCAGCCTTAGTGGCAGCGCAGGACTCCTGGGGGTTGACACACCATTCATTTGTTGTACTTGGAGCCTGTGTTTTAGAAATACGAACTGTGCTGTTTTCCACTATCAGGAAGCCCAGATGGCTGACTTAGGGCTTCTCTTGAGCGACTTCGAGATTTTCCTGTGATGTTTTGTGCCTTTCCGGTTTGCTTAGTTTCTTTGGCTACGTCGGTGTTATGCTGACTGTGCTCACTACCACCGCTGTGTGTGTTGGCGAGGGCACCTCCAGTCGTATATAGCGTGCAGCGTGCAGGCGCGTGCAGGAGAGCAAATGCCAGGCTGTTCATTCAGTCTGTTCCTCCACTTTTTTTTTTTTTTTTTGCTTTTTTAGGGCCTCGCCCACAGCATATGGAAGTTTCCAGGCTAGGGATTGAATCAGAGCCACAGCTGCCACCCTACACCACAGCCACAGCAACTGTGGGATCCAAGCCGCATCAGTGACCCACACTGCAGCTCATGGCAATGCCAGATCCTTAACCCACAGAGCAGGGCGAGGGATTGAACCCGTGTCCGCATGGATACTAGTTGGGTTTGTTACTGCTGAGCCACAATGAGAAATCCCTCAAGTTCTTTTTTAAAAAATTCCTCTTTAAGAGAGGAGAGGGATTCCTTAGGCACTTTATTAGACACTTTAGACACCCAGGTTTAGAGAGAGATTTTTTTTTTTTCCTTTTTAGGGCTGCACTTGTGGCATATGGAGGTTCCCAGGCTAGGGGTCTAATCAGAGCTACAGCTGCCAGCCACAGCCACAGCCACAGCAACGCTAGATCCTTAACCCACTGAGTGAGGCCAGGGATCGAACCCGCAACCTCATGGTTCCGAGTCGGCTTCATTCCCGCTGCGCCACGACGGGAACTCCATAGAGAGAGATTCTTTTAAGATGACATTGATGAGCACCAAAATCACTGTTTTGATGCTGGAATCATTTATGAAGACACTGACAAAAGGGGGAAAAAATGCCATGTGTCTCCTAGAAACACTCTCCTACTGGGTCCAGGCGGTCTGGTCTCCATCACGCGCGCTCTGACCACAGCACGTTTGGGAACCTCTGCCATCACCGCCTCTCGATTTAGCTGGTAGTTCTTTTACTGCCGCTGTTCCTACTCTGCCCACTATGCTGATTGCTGCAGCTACTCTTAGTATCATCACTATCACCGAGAGCTGTAAAGTTATACTTAAATTGTTTCCACTTATTAAGCACTTGTTGTGTGCCAAGCACCGCATGAGCACCGCATGAAGCATTCTTCCTTTAAGATTCAGCTCTGATGCCTGTTTGAAGGAAAAAGGAAACATGTTACGGAGCCCTTTTTAATGTGTCAAGTCCTGTCCCGGGTGCTTTATTTTTTGCTATTTCGTTTATTCCTCACAGCAGCCTTGGGAGGCAGCTGGAGTTCCCACCGCTTTATAGCTGTGGTCTGCATGGCTACAGAGGATGAGTACACAGAAGAGAATATGCAGGTATTGCAAGAGCTGGGATCTGAAGCCCTGGTCCTTCTGGTTCCAAAGTCTGTGTTCTCTGACTCTACCACAGGCTTGCCAAATGAATGAGGGGAGAATGAATGAATGAATGAATCAACCTGCTGTAGTGAAGTGCTCATGTTTAAGACGTATGTATGTTGAATTATGGGCTGGAAGGGAAACAGTCTTTCATTTAAACTCTATTTGATACATTAATGTAGTACTTAACACACTTCTGTGTCATGAGTAGCCAGTGTGACCTGTCAGTGGTGACATGGGGTTCTATTATGATCTCAGTCACATATCTTATTAGGTGCCACGTTTCCTCACTATCAGTTGTTTGGGCATATAATTATATTATTTAGGATTAATTGTTTTACTTGAACACACAAGCAAGTTTTATTCATATCAAGCAAAATAGTGGAAACAATCCCAACATCTATTGCTTGATGACTGGATAAACTAAATATGTTACATCCACGTGATGGAATACCATCGACAAATGAAAAGGAGGAAACTAATACACGTGACAAGAAGGATGGTTTTTGTAACCTTTCACCATGTGTCCAGTTTCCTTTTTTCTTCCAGTTTTATTGAGATATAACCGACATATAGCACTGTGCAAGTTTAAGCTGTACAGTGTAATGATTTGACTTACATACATCATGACATGTTTATCTCAGTAAATTTAGTGACCATCCATCATCTCATATAGGCACAAAATTAAAGGCATAGAAATAAAATTGTTCTTGAGGTGAGAACTCTTCAACTTTCGTTTTTACGCTCTTAACACCTTTATATGTAACATACAGCCGTGCTCATTATATTTATCATGTTGTACACGACAACCCCAGTTATTTACCTTTACCTGGGAGTTTGTACCTTTGACCACCTTCATCTACCACCCCCTCCCCCCACATCCCTCCCCTCTGGCAACCACCTGCTTGTTCTCTGTATCAATAACTATAATTCTGTTTTGTTTATTCACTTGTTCTGTTTTTTCAGATTCCACATGTGAATGAATGAAATACATTTTTTGTCTTTCTATGTTTGACTTATTTCACTTCACACAATATCCCCTAGGTCTGTCCAGGTTATCACACATGGCAAGATTTCATTCTCTTATATGGCTGTGTAATATTCCATTGAAGGTATACACCGCGTCTTTTCTCACTCATCTACTGATGGACATTTGGGTTGCTTCCATATCGTGGCTGTGATAAATCATGCTGTAATGAACATAGGGGTGCATATATCTTTTCTAACTAGTACTTTTGTTTTCTTCAAATAAATGCCCAGGGGTACTAGATCATACCATAACTCTATTTTTAATTTTCGAGGAATCTCCAGACTATTTTCTGTAGACACTGCACCCATTTACATTCCCATCAACAGTGCACTAGGGGTCCCTTTTCTCCATGTCCTCGCCAGCGCTAGTTGCTTTCTATTTGATAATAACCATTTTGACAGGTGTGAGGTGGTATCCCATTGTGATTTTGATTTGCATTTCTCTGTTGATTAGTGATATGGAGCTTTTTTTTCATGTGCCTGTTAGCCATCTGTATGTCTTCTTTGGAAAATGTCTATTCAGATCCTCTGCCTATTTTTTAATTGGGTTTTTATTTTTTTGATGTTGAATTGGATGAGTTCTTTTGGACATTAACCCCTTATCTGGTATACATTTACAAATATTTTCTCCTATTCAGTAGGTGGTCTTTCTGTTTTGTTGATAGTTTCCTTTGCTGTACAAAAGCTTTTTATTTTGATATCTCATTGGGTTATTTTTGTCCTTTTGTTTCCCTGGCCTGAGGAGACATATCCCCCCCCCCCCCGCCAAAAAAAAAAAAATCAGAGACTGAGGTCAAAGAGAGTACTACTGCTTATGTTTTCTTCTAGAAGTTTTAGGATTTCAGGTCTTATATTTAAGTCTTTAATCCATTTTGAATTTATTTTTGCATATGGTGTGAGAAAGTAGTCCAGTTTGATTCTTTTATGTGGAGCTGTCTGGGTTTCCCAACACCATTTATTGAACAGGCTGTGTTTTCTTTACTGAATATTCTTGCCTCCTTTGTTGTAGATTAACTGTCCATATAAGTGTAGATTTATTTCTGAGCTGTCTGTTCTGTTCTGGGCTGTCTGTTCTGTTTCATTGATCTACGTGTCTGCTTTTGCTCCAGTACCATACCGTTTTGATGATATAGCTTCGTAGTATAGATTGAAGTCAGGAGCATGATACCTCCAGGTTTGTTCTTTCTCAGGATTGTTTTACTTATTCAGGGTCTTTTCCGTACAGGTTGTAGAATTATTTGTTCTACTTTTGTGAAAAATGTCATTGGTATTTTGTTAGGGCTTGCACTGAATCTGTAGAATGCCTTGGGTAGGATGGTCATTTTTAACAATGTTAATTCTTCCAATCCATAAACATTGTATATCTTTACATCTGTTTGTGTTGTCTTTTATTTCTTTCATCAGTGTCTTATTTACAGTTTTCCAAGTGCAGGTTTTTTTCTCTCCTGAGTTCAATTTACTCACAGATTTTATTTTTGATGAGAATACAAATGATATTGTTGTCTTTCTTTCTGAAATTTCCGCAGTCTCAGCTGTTTGGGCATGTTGGTATATTATTTAAGATTAGTTTTGATGTAATACCAGAAGTAATGGTGGTTTAAATGAGATAGAGTTAGCTGTATTTCTTGATAGAGTTAGCTGTATTTCTTGCTTATGGTGTTGGAGGATGGAGGGAAAGAAAAGTGCCCACTGAGCTGAGAGGGCAGCTTGAGACCAAAACAGGAGGCAGGCACCTCCGTATAATCAATGCATCTGTTTATTACAGGGCAGTTTACTCACAGGGTGGGATGAGGGGGGGCAATGACCTGGAGGCACTCACAGCTGCACCTGCCCTGCCTAGGGGCCATTGGGACAATGTTATAGTTACCCTAGGGTGTGGGGGTAGGAGCTGGGAAACAGGATATGCATTCCTAGGTCAAGATTGGTGGATGGGTAACTAGTCTCGTGGGCACCAGGAATACGTCAGTGAAGGTTTTCGTCATTGTTTGGGGACTAACAGAGCATAGAGGCTACCTGGTCCTAATGATTATTAAACAATATCTGGTAACTGTAACAAAGCCTCGGATGACAGAGAAGTGGCTTACAGCACAGCACCATCCTGGACAGGGTCAGCGGAAGGACAGGGGAAGTTTTAAGGGCCCAAGACGGCGTCAGTTAAGCAGACAGCCGTACACACGTACAGTAAATTTGGAGGTAGGCAGTTTGGGCTGATTCGGTGGCTCACTGTCAGGGATCCAGGTACCTTCCATTTATTGGCTCCACCAGTCCATTCCAAGAGTGAGGTTTTCTGTTTTGTGTACCAGTATAGTGCAGAACGAGGGAGACGTGCAAAAGAACATATCTCTCCCCTTCTGGAACTTCCCAGAAGTCCCAAAGGACACTTCTGCTTCTGTCTTATTGATGAGCACTTTACATATATATGAGGGATCGTAGCAGGACTTGCCTTATAGGGTCTCATTGCGGGGACAAATGAGCCAGTGTGTGTCAAGGGCCCAGTATACAGTCACTGGTAGAGGAGGGTATGCATTCTGTGGTTTTGATTTTGGGGGGTTTTGTTTGTTTGTTTGTTTTGGGGTTTTTAGGCCATGCCTGCTGCATGCAGAAGTTCCTGGGTCAGGGAGAGAAGACACACCCACAGTAGTGACCACACTGGATCCTTAACTTCTAGGCCACCAGGGAACTCCTATGTTTTGAGCGATGCTTCTGTGGTCATATCTGGTCTCGAGCTCAGGGTCTTGCTTGGGATATTTACCATCTTCCTTATCCCTTTGGATCTGTCTGCCTCTGAAATTTCCCCTCCTTTTGGAGTGGGCAGCCTGATCATATATTTAGCAATTAGCAATGTGATGCTACTGTCTATAATAAGCCTAATTATCATTCAGTTTTCTTTACTAAAAAAGAAATGCCCAAAGCTTGACATGACCTGCGTCATTCCATGTGTCCTTCTCCAAGGAATCTTTGAAGTGTCAGGTCTTAATTCTGCACTTGCAGAAGAGTAAACTAAAGCGACACATTGGATTGTCATTTAAATGCTCTCCTGATGAACGCTGATGACAGAGGTCGTGGTGTTCATGGACAAATTGACTGTCAAAGAAAGCAAGAAAAATCAGGTTCAACACGGCCTCGTGGTCCATCAGTGATTTGCAGCAGTGAGGATTTTGCCATCTTCCCTGAAAGCCGTAATTAAACTCAGGTCGCCCACGGGAGGCTTTCTCTAACTCCCTGGCACAGTTATCAGCCAGAGAAACAGACCTGGACAGAGTCCCCGCCTTAAGAAGTATTTACACTTTGGTCCAGTCTCTGAAATCTCTGGTGATTTGAATCACCAGGCTCGCACACCCACTCATGTTCCAGAATGAATCTCCTTCTCGCTCCTTGCGGCGGGGCTGAGGTCTGAGCTCAAGTTCTCTCGGAGGAAAATGTCTCACTCATCAGTACGGCCTGGAGGTGGTGGAGAGAAAGTAAGAACACGAAGATGAAGTTAATTTGAAGGAGCAAATGAACGGTGCTCAGAAAAATATGAGCCAGGCGTCGAGAGAGGGGGAAGAAACAGCTTCCAGCCACAAACTCAGGTGGGGACACCTTCATAGGCGGAAACTTGGGCCCAAGTGGCCCTTTAGCGAGGCCTCTGCAGTTCTCATCCAGAGAACCACCGGGGGAGCTTAATGATTATGATGGGTTGAAATCTTGGCAGATGGTGATGAGAGCTCTATTTACTTGGATAATTAAAGTGGTGATGGATTTGCATGACTGATTTCAAGATCTCTAGTCTGCAGATGATGGCCTTTGGGGACAGACTGGGATGGCGCACCTTCTGGCTTTGGAGGATCTGCACCTGACTCGAGTATCAGAGCGATGGGGGCCGGGGACCAGTCCCACAAAATGCTCCGTCTTGAGCACCCGGGCCCTCTCACGGAACCACTTGTCGCAGCGGGGAGATTGTGTTTTTCAGAAAGGCGAGGTCTCCTGACAAACTCAGGAAGGAGATTCTTTTCCCTGTTTGTATCAGACTGACACAGTTCTTTTGATTCTTTTCTTTCTTTCTTTTTTTTTTTTTCTTTTTTCTTTGTAGAGCCACAGTCATGAGATATGGAAGTTCCCAGGGTAGGTTTCAAATTGGAGCTGCAGCTGCCAGGCCCCGCCCCAGCCCCAGCCACACCCGATCCAAGCTGTGTCTGCAACCGACACCACAGCTTATGGCAACTCCAGATCCTTAACCCACGGAGTGAAGCCAAGGATCGAACCCACATCCTCATGTCGGATTCTTAACCCACTGAGCCACAACAGGAACTCCTCTTTTAATTCTTCGCATACTGTGATAATTAATAAGATTGGTGCCTTTTGGCTTTATCGAGTGCTTTTTTTTTTTAAAAAAAAAATAGATTGTTTATAAAAGTCCCTAGACTCTTCTGTGGGAGAGGCAGGGCGTGGAAACAGAGAGGGCAGGGGACAGGCCTATGTTCAGATCCTACCTTTGCCACTTACAGACTGCTTTTTTTTTTTTTTAACCTCTTCACGCCTCAGTTTCTGTATCTGTCAAGGGGGTAGTGACTCTGCCTTTTGGAGTTGTGATAAGGATTCATAATTTATACACTTGAAATGAGGAATCGTCTTCGGGTACTGAGTAGCTTCCAAAACGATGGGGGTTATTCATATCATTGTTGATAAAGGAGGACACGGAAGCTCCAGGAGGCGAGGGGTTTCTCACAGCCCAGTGGTCGGTGATGCCTCTGAAACCCACATTTCACTCTAAGTCCCAGCTGCCACGTTATCTCTCTGTCTCCCAAATCCCCTCTTGTCAAAAGATGGCCCTGGAGTCAATGCCACCCCTTAATCCTCCCAAGTCCATCCTCTATAAAGTGGGGACACTGCCACACACCCCTCTGCTTGTGGTGTCTGGGGGCAGATCTGAGAGGGTAAGAGCTGATAGATGCAGGGGGCGCTGTATTGACGATGTTTTTATGATTTCTTTTCTGAGACACGGGGAAGTCGAGCTACTGCATCTTTACAGCTTGTAAAGACAATTTGATCAAAATGTTGTCCAGGTTTTGCTGGCTTTTTACTGCCACCCAGCCCACAGGGGGAGCCCTCTGCAACGAAATCGAATTACTGTCATGTAACGAAGGATCCAGAGAATCCAGCATTACATTCCAAATGCACTGTTACAGTTATAAGTATTGCATATGTGAGGGTTGGTGATGTGGGCTGTCGCCCGTATGCAGTGTCCCAAGGCTCTTGGCACCCTGGATGGAAAAGGGGGCGCTCAGATGCACAGGGGATTTTAGTGCTCTGTCCCGAACACCCAGTCTCTGCAACATGTTCTACCATCAGCATCTCAGCCCTGGGCAAGGTTGGATCAGCCTTGCACGGGGGAGAGAGCAAATTCACTCCAGGCAAGCAATGATTTCTTAAAATATATGCTCTCTTCAGGAAATGCGAGGGGGTTTCCTAGCCCAAGTGTGGCCAAGTAGAAGGAAAGTCAATTTTTTCCCCTTCCGTCTTCTCTATCGGCCTGAAAAGAACAGGGGTACATACTTTGGAGAGTGAGAAGATTGGGAGAGGGAGGAAGGGAGAAATAACAGGAGCGAAAGGATTGAAATAGATATTCAGGCAAAGCTTCGTTATTCAAAACTTCAGTTAACCAAGACTGTCACTGAATTTCACATGCCCCCCAGCTACTGTGGCTCACATTATAAACTCTTCCAATTACCTGAAATCTCACTTACCTTAAATTTCAGCGCACCCCCCTGAGGCATTCCAATAATCAAAGTTTGCCTGTCGAAAGTAATACTGGAGAGGGGAAAACGCCGCGGTGACTCCCAGGAAGATAGATCATAAAAAAAAAAATCATCTTAGAGAATGGCATTAGAACCATTAGGTTACAAACTTGAAATTGCTGAAATGTTATCTAAAAATTACAGAGGCGAACACAGATTTAGAAAAAGGCCATGGAAATGCTCAAGGAGCTGTACCATTGGAGACGAGGGCATAGATGTGGAAAGAAAGACTAACTTGAAGGCACCAGGGGGTGATCGGATTGCTGTGGGCTGGGGACTCCGGCCAGGTGTGTGTCAGCCTGTGGTCAGCCCCACACGGGCACCTACTCCGGAGATGCCCAAACTCGCTCTGGCAAATTTATGAGTATGTGTGTATCTGCAGGTGACAGTCCCGCATGTCTGTCTAGAGCAGTCATTCCAAACGACTTCCAGGAATGAAGGTGGCGAATGGCGGATGTGCCCAGATGGTGTTGGCTCATTTTAAGTGACAAAAATGAGGTTCAATACAAACCCCCTTTGAGAATTCTATAGGAGTGATCCTATAACCTCTTCAACACATCGAGTTTTTGTAACTGGACTTTTTTTCCCCCAAAGGTGATGTTAAAATGGGATTTAGAGACTTAGGCTTAATACTACATTGATGGTTGTCTTACGAAAAAAATATATATCAGGAGTTCCTGTTGTGGCTCAGTGGTAACAAACCCAAGGAGTATCTGTGAGGATGTGGGTTCGATCCCTGGCCTCACTCAGTGGGTTAAGTATCCAGTATTGCCATGAGCAGTGGTGTAGGCTGGCAGCTGCAGCTCCAATTTTCAACCCATAGCCTGGAAACTTCCATATGCCACATGTGAGGCCCTAAAAAAGCAAAAAAAAAAAAAAAAGTGTGTGTGTGTGTGTGTGTTCAACATGCATATACTATATTTCAGCTTTGTGGGGACCAAAGTTCACTTACTGAGCACTCACACTGGGTCAGGAGCTGTGCTTGGCTCTGGAGAAGCAAACGGGCATGAGTTGGACTCTGGTTCCAGAGACCTCGGTCTGTGGGAGGCAAGGTGGGGGCGGGTGGCCGAGTAACTGTGCTGCGGGGTGCGATGCTCTTAATCAAGATGTACCCACAATGCCGTGTGGCCGCCGGGAGCCGGCTCTTCCTCTGCCCGGGAATGACAGAGGGCTTCCCAGGCAGGGACTTGTGAGCGGGGTTTCGAGGAGGATGAGAAAGGAGAGAGGTGAGGAAGAGCGAGTCTGGGGGAGCAGGACGAGGGACTTGTTAGAAACACGCTGGGTGGGAAAAGTCAGGGAGGTGGATTGCGGCGAGACGGTGCAGGGCTCTCACTGGCCTCTCCCTGCAATGGAGATATTTCTAAAGAGGAGGGGCAGGACCTGATATACAGTTTTCAAAGGAACTCATACCCGGACGAGACAGCTAGGCAGACAAGTGGGCGTGGCCGTGATGGTCCTGGCTAGAGATCAGTGGGCAGTGCAAATTAGAGGTTCCAGGAGTGGAGTGGCTTATTGAAGCTTGGAGATATTGGCGTTCCCGTCGTGGCTCAGTGGTTAACGAATCCGACTAGGAACCAAGAGGTTGCAGGTTCGATCCCTGGCCTTGCTCAGTGGCTTAAGGATCCAGTGTTGCCATGAGCTGTGGCATAGGTCACAGACATGGCTTGGATATGGCGTTGCTGTGGCTCTGGCACATATGAAGCTCCGTATGCTGTGGCTGCGGCCCTAGAAAAGACAAAAAAGGAAAAAAAAAAACATTGGAGCTATGGATTGTTGACGACTTTTTACCTTGTGCTGCTTATTGGATGGGGGAGGAGGTATTCCTGGATGTGGGGAGAGGGTAGGGCAGGAAGAGGACAGGAACGGAGTAGAAAGCAGAGGGGCACCAGGGGAGGAAATACCTCTATGAAAAGAGTGAGTGTGCCGTTGAGAAGTTTCTAAATCATTCCTGAGCGTGACCTCTTCAGCCACACGTGTTGATCATCCCTCCGAGAAGTCTTTCTGCATCAGCAGG
The DNA here is from genome assembly GCF_016906955.1 of Phacochoerus africanus. Taxonomy (NCBI): domain Eukaryota; kingdom Metazoa; phylum Chordata; class Mammalia; order Artiodactyla; family Suidae; genus Phacochoerus; species Phacochoerus africanus. The sequence continues at coordinate 18,811,062 of NC_062553.1, read as the reverse complement.
CCAGGTTCTTGCAGCAGCTAATGAGAGCGAGCCTTGATCCCATCAGTAAAAGCAGCCAAGGACCACGAGTCATTGTTTGACAGAGAGGGTCACTTGGCGGAGAAGTCCCCTGCCTGATGTCCTGGCTACCTTCATCTCTCTCGGCAGTTATCTGGTTGTAAAGCTATCCAAATAGTCATGTAGTATATCAGATAGTCATTTAATTATTATGTTCTTCCTTGTAGCAATTATGACTTGCTTTATCGCAGATAACAGTAAATGGATAGGTAAAAGCCACTGAATGGTGAACACGGTGGGTTTGGGTTTTTAAGATGAGAAGCACAAGGCTACTTTCAAGTGTGCGTGTGGGCATGAATTAACATCAACAAGTGAGCTATGAGCTCTGCTTTTAAAACATAGCTAAATGCAGTTTGAAAGAAATCTATTTTTGAGAGGATAATAAAAACATTTCATGGTATCTAGTATACATGCCAAAAACTGGGCATATTTTACCAAGTTTATTCCATTCATGTTTTCCTGATTACCCAATATACTTGGTGTGTGTGTGTTTTCCTTTCTCCACTTGGTAGGTGTATCTACCCCACTGCAGCCATGTAAACTTCGCCACTGTATACTTGTTTCTGTGTATCCTGTGTAGAGGTTCAGAGGACCTCATTGTCTAGCCATTCAATATATAATAGTTTGCCTCTGCTAATTCCAAACTCCCAAGCCATCCCTCCCCCACCTCCCCACCTCCTTGGCAGCCACAGCCCTGTTCTCTATGTCTGTGAGTCTATTTCTGCTTTGTAGATAGGTTCGTTTGTGTCACATTTAGATTCCTCATATAACTGATTTATAGTATTTGTCTTTCTCTGTCTGACTTACCTCACTTAGTATGATCATCCCTCTTTCCACCCATGTTGCTACAAATGGCATTATTCCATTCTTTTTTTATGGCTGAGTAGTATTCCATTGCATAGATATATGTAATATCTCACGTCTTTCTTTATCCATTCATCTGTTGATGGACATTTAGGTTGTTTCCATGTCTTGGCTATTATAAATAGTGCTGCTATGAACATAAGGGTGCATGTATCTTTTTGAATTATAATTTTTTCTGGATAGATGCCCAGAAGTAGGATTGGAAACTGTGCAGTTCTTGCTGCCATGAAGGGGGAGATGTTGAAAGAAAACCTATAATTAGTTATAGAACTCAAAGGAATGAGTGCTTTGAAGGAAAATGACACATTATAAGGGTAATAGTCTGGATATTCTGGGTAGTGGTAGGGCTTCCTGAGAAGGAAACATTACTGCAGGGATTTGGATGAAGCCAGGGAAGAAGCTATGCAGTCCAAGCAGCAGGTAGTGCAAAGGCCCTGAGGTTGGAATTAGCTTGATGCGGCCAAAGACTAGCAAGGAGGCCAATGCAGATGAAGAGCAGTGAAGCAGAGGGAGCGGAAGGACTTTGGATCTTTGTCTTAAATGTGATGAGAGGCTGTGGGGGATTTTGAGATACCGCATGTCACCATCTGCTCCCATTTGAGAAGCACCTTTCTCATTACCACTTGGGAAATAGATGGTCGGCGAGTAGCAGCAGGAGCTAAAAACAGGAGGCTAGGGCCACAGTCCAATCAAAAGCTGATGGTGGCTTGAAGGAGGGTGATTGTGGGGGAAGTGGGTGAGAAGTATTCAGATTCAGTATGTCTTGTGAAGGTAGCGCCTGTGGGATTTGCTGATGAATTAAATGAGGGGTGGCAAAGAAAGAGGAGTGGCAAGGGGCAAGTCTGAGGGGACATCGAGGGTTCCGTTTAAGATGCCCCTGAGATGCTCAGAGAGAGGTACCCGTTCGAGATCAGAGCAAGCGGTGCAGGTGAGAGGTCTGAGCTGGGATATCAGTGTGGGTGAAATCAGCGCAGAGACGACAGTGAAAATCATTGGAATGAATGAGATCATCTCGATACGGGGCTGCGTAGGGGTAGAATTCCAGGTAGTGAAGAGGGCTGGGGCCTGAGTCGCATCTTGGGCCATTATGAGTTCAAGTGCTCTTCGAAAAATAAAATGTCTCATGCCTACGGTTCAGCTGGTGAGGATCCCGGTGTGATGCGCTGCCCACACTCCCACGCTCGGCTAGCCAGAACCTGGGGGGCCGTGGACTTGGCTGACCACTGAGAAAGACTGTAGGTGGTCTCTGTCACCTCAGCCGTTCCCCATGACCCAGGATTGAAAAGGCCCCAGGAGGGCTGCCTGGCTTCCAAACAGGGTCTCGAAATGCGGTGAATTAAAATGCATTGCTTTCAGTTACACAGTTATCTCTAAGAGCGTCTTATTAAAATATGGTTTGGCCCAAGAGAGGTAATTTGTGGAATTGCTAATCATTTATTTGGTACCGATATAGAATACTAAAAAGAGTTTGGAATTTGTAGTTAGGAGCCCTAGTCTGAGCTGGCAGTTGTTAGTTATGTGACTGTGGGAAAGAAGTGATCTCAGCTATCTTGCTGTAAAATGGGGAAAACAGTATTGGCGTTCTAGTCGTGTAGTGCTGCCTACTGAACGAGAGGGTCACTGGGAAAATGTTTTGTAAGCTTTCGATGCTGTAAAAAAAATAATAATGCTGTTAATTTTGAGAACACTTACAAAGCCAAATGTTAGCATGATACCTTTCCTTTCAAGCTCACCGTAGTCTCAGTAAGATGGGCAGAGCAGGTGTTAATGAATCAGAGTTGTGCCTCGGTCCCAAGAACTGGTTAAGTATTTCTATAACTTCATGGCCTTTATCTGAGCATCTTTTATACCCACTCATCTCTCAAAACTCATTTCAAGCATCATCTCTTCTATGTAGCTTTTCTTTCTTGCCCAGTACCCACCCCCAGCCTCTTGTGTGCCTTTCACTAAATACTTGTTGAATGAAGGCGTCGATGTGCAGAGTGGCTGATTATAGAAGAGTCCTTTTCCAGCTTTAAACATGGCAGCCCGCAATCAGTGTGTGGAAACAGGCATGTTTTTACTCCTACCCACATATTCAAAAAAGAACGGTTCATGAAACAACACTTTCTACTGCATGGGGTTCATGCCATATTCTGTTCCACTCTGTATCGTTGTTGTTGTTAAAGAAAATGAAGGTTGCCTTTGAATTGATTTCACCAATGCATCATGACCCACAATTGGAAGACAGTGTTAGGGCAGATGCTGGCAACTGGGCACCTCATTGGTTGCAATTGGGCAGGTCACAAGAGTCAGCTGGAGGTTGACCCCCACTCCAGGGTTCATGCAAATTCTCAGGCGTAAAGGCATTAGGAAGCTATGGGAATAGGCACCTAAGCATTGTGCTGGCTGGAATACGTACTGCATGGATCATACTCTTAGTTCTTTCCAGCCTGCTTACGAAAGTCAAAGTCTAATAAATACGTTGGTTTTGGACAATTGACTGTTGGAAAAAGATTTGCGTTTAATCACATGTCCGTCTTTGCGACTATGTAGATTTGCAAGGGTGACTTTCCAATGAAAGGCAGGACCCCCATCTGAAATCCTTGGGCCCAAGATGTGTTTCCGAGGCAGGAGATTTTGGCGTCTGAAAGGAAATGCAGCAGCCACACCATATATTGCGTACCAAGCCCAGTCAAGTTGTGGGCAGCAGCCAGTCACCAGATGCATTGATGTGTCTTCAGTACATATATGAATTTTCACCATCAGTGGCATAAATATGGGAAAAAACCCTCCCGTCAGCCGAGGTCACTAACAGGATGGGAACACATTTTCAGTTTTCAGAGCTTTGGGGCTTTCAGAAAAACCCACAAGGGATTGTGGAAATTACATTTCATTATCCAGGTATCATGTTTTTCCTTTACAAAATCCCCAGGACCATTTATCCCTTTAGGAGACCAAATGCTTGGCTCAGCGCCCAACACGCAGTGGGCACCCAGGAGATATTTGTGGGATGCTGCTTTTGAGGAAACAGCCTCTTGTTTTATCCCATTTGGTTTAAGTGGATGGAAACTGTTGCCACTGCTTCGCTCCTTCACAAGGAGCAGAGGGAGAGATGCTCCTGGATTTGGAGGGTTTTTTTTCCTTCTTCCTTCAGGCTTTGCCTCTTAGGAAAGAAGCGACAGGCCCACTAGTTTTAGAAGGGGGTGGGCGAAGAGATTCGAGGTACAAAAAGCAGCCAAATTCAAAATCCCCCTTTCTTTGCTTCCCTATACTGCAAATACCAACTAGATAGAGTCACCAACTCCATGAATATTTCCATTGTTTTTCACGGAAGCCTTGGTTTGTCAGGAACTGGGGTGCCACAAACTTAGCCAGACAAGGACCTGGGTTCACATTTTAGCTCTGCCAAACCCTTGGCATGTTACATAAACTCTTTTAAGTCTCACCTTCTCATTTAGAAAATGTGCATGATGATAACTGTAACCTCATTGATTGTCTTGGAAGGATTAAAGGAGATCGTCCATGGGGAGCGTTTGCCACATAACTGTGGTTTTTGTGATTGTTGAGAGTAACAGTAGTGACCATGTTAACACTCTTCCTCATGGTGGTAACGTGGTAGAAACACAGAAGAGGGTCGATAGAATCTCTGTCCATCTCCCTCTCCTGGCCTTCTTTGCTATGGACTGTATTAGTCAGGATGGGCTAAGTTATGCTCTGGTAACAAACACCCCCTGAATCTTTGTACCCTAACAGTACAAAAGGTTATTTCTGGTTCACGCATATATCTCTGGGGACCCAAATGACTCTTCGGGACAGTTGTCTGCCCTGTTGGTTCTGTGATCCAGGTTGTGTTGGTGACGCATACCTTGACTCTTGGGAGCTTCTACCCTGGAAGTGACTCATGTTTCTTTCCGTCCCCCTTTATTGGAGAGAGCAAGTTACATGGCTCTGCCTGACTCCAAAGCAACGGGGAATAATAGTCCTGCCAAGTGCTTGCAAAGAAAGGAGAGCTAGAAATACTGGAGACAGGCACTCATGTCACGACCAGACATTTAGCCTTTTCTCACTCTCATGTAAATGGTTACTGCAAACACAGCTCTGGCCCCAGCACCCTTGCCAGCCAGGTGGCTGTCCTGAAAGCCACCACTGTCTGGAGGATCTGGAATTGCCACTGCTGCAGCTCTGCCCTAGACAAGGCAAAGGAAGCAATTTCTAGGTGCTCGAAGTGAGTCATGCCTCTTGGACTGGAGCCCCTCCCTGCAGTGTTTTCGCCAGCACCCAGCACCCCAGTGATAACATATGGGATGTTAAAATCATGGGTTCCTCTAGTTGGAGGGCACTCTGGGAACCCCGCTCATTTTTCAAGTGTGGAAACTGAGGCCCAGGCAGCATACGTCTTGTTTCTTGTGTTCTGTGGCTTTCCCAGGGTCCCAAAGGTTCATGATCAGCTCATTGCCAGACTTCCTCCTGGACAGAAGCCTCTTGACTCTGCCTAGTGATTTTCTACTGTCCACCTCCTTCATCGTCTATGCCTCTTCATCCTCCTTAGAAGCAGAAACCTCCCAAGCACCGTGACTTGGCTTGTCTCGCTCTCTGTTCTATTTCTGGCCCCTCCTAAGGCTGAGTGAGGTTGGATCCGTGCATTGGCTGCTGGTTCAGAGCTGCCAACAGAGGAGGATCTCGAACAGCTTTTTCTTTCCTTCCAGTTTTTGTTGTCATTGTTGTTTGTTTCCAGTTGGAGGGATAGGACATGGGACAGTTGAACAGTTGCCACCACAGGGACTAAATGATCACCGTTGTAGAATAAGAAGGAGAAATTCCATCCCATTCTCCTGCACTGCTCCCCACCCCCACCCCCATACACCTCCCAGAGTTCCTATTGATATTTTAATGAGATTCTGAGTGTATAGGATCTTGGGCCAGATGATAAAATATAGTCAGTGCTTCTGCTTCTTCAGAACCCCTCTGTGCTGAGGTGACACAGACAATCAGGATGGCCTGGCCCGGAGCTCCTGGGAAGCTCTGGCCTATCAGTCCCTCCAGACTTTTAGTTGTTTCTAACTTTGGAGACACCAGGAGACTGGAGGCGTCCAGAGCCAGGTTTTCAAAGCATAGCTGGAGAAAGACTCGCCTCTGCCCTGTGCCACCTGCAGATTTCTGAGCCAGCCCCCAGAGCCGGACGATACAGGCAGCATATGAGCGGGAGCCCAGGAATCTGCTTTTCACAAGCATCCCAGGGTGATGGAGAGCAGGATTCCTTGCTGATGTCACCACGCCGAGTGGCAGGACTCTGGGGGGGTGGGAGAGGTGTCCCAGTGTCCCACCTTCAGTTAGAGCAGTGCCACTTTGAGCTGTTTTATAAATGAGGCTTCAGCCTAAGGTTTGCCCTGTTGATAGCAATAAATGACGTGGAATAGCATTTTGGAACTTCATTTTTCTAGATCATAGTAAGCAGAGGAAAGAACAGACCAGCAGTGGCCTTCTAAAGACTACCCTTTCCTTGGTGTGGCTTCATCTTCTATACAGAAGGAGTTTCTTACCCTCTGAACGAGCTTATAATTGTCCTGTTTTCCATGCCCTAAGGAGAACCAAACAGCAATTCTGCGGCTCCCGTCCTGAGTCTTTGGTTTTTAGCAGAGGCCTCTGTGCCTGTTTTCTATCAGATATCTTATCTCAATCTCAGAGGGAACAGAAGCACAGTACCGCCCTCTATAGCTTCCAAGGCCCTTCGTGGTCCATGCCTTGGGAGAGAACTGGCTGCTCTCGTGGACCCCAACATATTGCAGTTCAAGGTCAGGGAATTTGGATTCCATTTTGCCAATAAGTGATGGCCCTTACCTGGTCCCCTTCAGTGGGCCGGGTGTGACTCTAGCCTCACCTGCTGCCTCTTACAACATCTCCACACGGTTGGGAGTGTCTTCCCCAAAGTTGGAAGATGCCGTGTCTCTTTGGGGACTTAGATTTGGATCTGATAAATTGGAGGGACAAAGGTGACTGACTTTGGGCCACCAGTGCTAATAGCACGGCCAACCAAGGCTGCCGATCACGGGCAAGGAACCGGGCACGAGGGCAGATGTATTAAACTGTGTGTAAATGGTCTTTTTTCCTGTGAAATCTCAATACCTCCCTTAGGACATTGCGGTTCAGGTTTTTGAGCTGCTCTCCTCTGATATTTACTCGTTGGGGATTTTATTCCTGAGAAATCGCTGTAGCAACAGAACTATTTGCCTCCACGGACCCGATGTCAAAGTCTTAAAATCCAAGATGTTTTAAGGCAGGATTCCAGCCTCATTACTGCCAGGAATAAGATTCATCCAAGGTGGAAGTGTCCTCTCTTAGAACTCAAATCTATCTCAGAATGGCTTTTCTTTCCCCTTTGTTTTTGAAGCGAAGCAATTACTTTTTTTTTTTTTTGAGAAAAAAAATGTGCTAATGCACCCAACTCTCTTTTCCCCCTTTCATTTATTTGAAATTGAACTTAACAAAGTCAGTTCCAAGCAAGCACTATATATGAGTAATGCTTTTTGTCCATAAAAGAGCATTGACTCAATGGGATGGGAGTGCTGATCCCCACTCTGCTTTGTGTGAGCGTCCACAATGACAAAGTGCTCGTGTCAGAGTGTATAATGAAACTATAAATTGTTTTCATGAATGCTCTGAATTTGGTCTTTTACGGGGCAAATTCAAAAGGTATTTAGTGCCACATTTCACAAATGTGAATAACACCAGGCGGTACCGGAGAGCCAATAAAAGTGCAGAATCCCAGTCGGGCTCACACCGGCCGCCCCTGTGGAGGGTGATTGTCAGGTGAGGGTGGGTCATGATGGGGGGAGTTGGGAGATGGAGGGACCATAATATCCCTTACCTCTGAGGAAGAGTTCCAGCAGCAAGCGACACCTGACTTTGGGGGGATGATTCAAAGTGTGGCTAAAATACTTCGCTCATAAAATTGGTCTCTGGGTAGTAGATGTCTGACCTGGAATCACAGAAGCTGTACACACCTCTGGCCAGGTTTAGTGAACAAAAATTCTCAAGTGAGGAGTTCCCGCTGTGCCACAGTAGGTTAAGAATAAGACTGCAGGGGCTCCAGTTGCTATGGAGGCACAGGTTCAATTCCCAGCTCTGCACAGTGGGTTAAAGGATGTGGCATGGCTGCAGCTGCAGCATGAGGTTGCAGCTGGAGCTGGGATTCAGTCCCTGGCCTGCAAACTTCCACAGGCTTGGGGTGTGGCTGTCGTTAAAAAAAAAAAAAAAAAAAAATTCTCAAGTGAGAAAATGTCTGCTGGGTTACATGGGCAGGTGCAATCCACTGCAGTGATTTATCGTTCAATTTGATTATTTTAAATTACATTTTTGGTATGTTTTAATATAGAAGCCGTATAGGTGTATTCTAGAAATTTTAGAAAACACGAGAAAGTATAAATAATTTTTAAAGTACATGCAAATAATTTTGCCACCAAGAGATAATTGTTGGTAATATACAAAATTTTTATTAAATCTTTCTGTCATTTTGTAAAATTTTAATAGACTTTACATAATCTTATCTTGATATATAAATCCTTTTTAAAACAAAAATTTGGGTTTGGCTATCTGTTTAATCTGTATATGTAATTGTTGAAGAGGATTCTGCTTTTTATTTATCCGTGAAGTTATCTTCCTTGTCTCAGTTGGCCAAAGTTCATGAACATCCAAGGTTTTGGTTCTGTCATGAGGGGGATTCTGTCAGGGTCAATAGCAGCCTTTTGGCTTATATGTCATTGACTAACAAATGCCTCTGGGTTTATGATCTGAAAACAACAACAAAAAGGCAACAAAATGAAACAAACCCAAGCCTGCAGTGTGTGTGAACTCCATCCAGCGTGTGTCAAACGGAGGGAGGCCAGTGGAGGGTTTTGAGCAGTCGTGTGGCTTTGTTTATTCTGCAGTACCTGGTGTGTAAAAGGAAGCTGGAGAGTAAGAAGGAAGCCCTGCTGATCCTTTCCAAGGAGCTGGACACATGCCAGCAGGAAAGGGACCAGTACAAACTCATGGCCAATCAGCTTCGAGAGCGCCACCAGTCCCTGAAGAAGAAGTACCGCGAGCTGATCGTACGTATTGCGTCACCGTGACGTCCCTGTTTCCTCCTAAAGCGTGCACGTTTTAACGTGCGTGCTGTCTCTTTAGAAAGACATTGAATTCACACAGTTCCAAAGTGGCAAAATTAAGACGTGAAAGTCATCGCTCCCATTTCCTCTACGACCCAGTCCCGCTTGCTCGTTGCTAAGTATATGCTTCCAGAGGCTTGTTCTGGCTCCTGTAAATAGACACACATCTCTGGATCTGTGCGTGTACCTGTTTACTTATTAATTATATGGAGTTTCTAGCAGAGGCTTCATGGTACAAATCTGTGCTAATACAGAAGCCACTAGCTGCATGAGGCTATTTAAATTTCATTTTAAATGAATTAGAATTAAAATCGAACACTCAGTGTCACGTATCACTTTGCATGAGCTCAGTTGCTGTACATGGCTGGTGGCTAGCGTATGGGATCGGGCTGATATAGAACGTTTCCCTGGTGGCTGCTATATTGGACAGTTGGCTGTGGGACATTTCCCTCATTGCAGAGCGTTCCTCAGACAGCTTTGTATAAATGTTCTAACACTTGCTTTTTTCACTTACTGCTTTATTTTAGACCCCTCTCTAGGCCATACATACAGATTTAACTCATTTTTTAAGACAGTGGCATAGTACTAATTCTGTAATTTTTAAACCTTTCCCTCTCCTGTCAATTAGATTTTCTCTAGTTTTCATATGGCAAGATTTTTAAGGATGCAGATTATACTGAAATGGAGGGTACCAACTGCATAGTGCTATTTTGCATTCTTGCTTCTTTTCTTTCTCACTGATGCCATCTCTTTTTTAAACTGTTGACATTATTGCTTACGTCGAAGTGTCTGTGCTGGGGTCCTTGAACTGTCCTGGAACAGCAATACAGTGGAAAGATTCTTCAGGTTAAAATCATGTTAATTTATATGTGGACAGAAACAGATAGAGGAGTATTCATTTACTGAGCATTTATCATTCACCTAAGATATTTATGTATTCCCAGATGGCACACAAGGGAAGGGGATTATATTCTTTAAAGACGAAAAGTCTGATAGGACTAGAAGTTCTCAGTTAATTTTCTTTTATTTTGAACATACCCTATCCTCACCTCTGCCCCCGCCAAATTGTTCTGCCCATAGAGAAAACTCAAGTGTGTGTGGGTAAGACCATCCATCACTTTTCCTTTGGATCTATTTAAAAGAGGAACTCAAACCAAATGAAATATTAGTTCAGTTTAGGTTCTGCTCAAAAGTAATTTTGATAAATCCGGTTTATTTATTTAGTTGGCTCACATCGTTTTAGAATACATGTAGAATGGTCCTGATCAGACCTGATTCCTTAGAGGTTTTCCCAAAATAACTCTGGCTCAGTTTATAGTTCAACTTTTTTAAAAGTATGTTTGAATTTGGTTCAGCACATCGCTGGTTGCAGGGGGCGGGAGTGGGGAGGGTCTGGATTTAGTTCATAGTTTGCTTCAATTCCTTGAATCTAAGCATATGTTATCTTTTAAAAATAAAATGTAACATTGGTTTCTTTGTAGGATGGAGATCCAGCACTTCCCCCGGAAAAGAGGAAACAGGTAAGAGTTATTCCTGATCTTTGATAACTCGCTGGATGTTCATATGGATGCCTTACAAGTGGGGGGCATCGCTAGGGGGAGGGGTGGTAGAGAAATGCTGACTGCAGAGAGGGGCTGGGCATGGGGTGAAGGAAACCCAGTGGAGTCTGATGGGGAGGAGGGTACCCGTTGACTGTGTGGTCTTTCATATTGGGAATCCCACTGGGAGACCCCGGGGTGTGGGCGCCCTGCTGGAGGACCTTAGTTTCCTGTTCCGTGGATGGACACTCTGCTGCCATTTAGCTGCTCCCAATCAAATTTTCAAAAGCCATCTGACCAGCAAGACTCACAAGCGTATGCTTTTTTCTCTTAAATGGCAGTTAACATTGCTTATTGACAAATTTGGTTTTTTCCCATAGATTTTAGGTGCCCACAGATTTTTATCAGTGAAGACACACACACACACACACACACACACACACACACACACACACACGGATCTGTTTCTGGACTTGCTTTTCTGTTCCGTTGAGCTTCCTGTTGACTTAGAATAATGTGGAACAATCAGTCCTGTGATTGTTCCACACTATTCTGTTTTTGCTTTATTACTTTTAATACCTGTCTGGGCTAGCCTCCTTCCTTTTCAGATGTTTCTTATTTGTTTCTTTTTAAAAATGTAACTAACAAATATTTCATCAAGTCCTTCTCTGGTTCCCACACCCCCCCAACCCATACCTACTGGTATTTTGTTCAATGTACAGATTAATGTAGGGACAGTTAACACATTTATAGCATTACATCCAAGAGTATTGTACATCAAATTTGTTTTAATCCAGTTGCATATATATCTTTGTTAGAACTTTCTTCAACTTCACAGTTGTTCTGTCCTGACATACCCTGAGTTAGCCTTTTATGGGCTTAAAGGGAGCCTGGATGATGGAGATGTGGTGTTATGTGTTCAATGCTGTGGAAAAGCCTTTGTATCAGATCAGGGCTTCAAAACTGGTGGATGGAAATAAGGACACAGGAATTGTTTCCTGTCCTCGTAGCTGTAATAGCTAAGTCAACATCTTGTTTTTGTTCCTTGATCCTACACCTGACACAGCATGTAAACTTGTTAGGTCCATAACCTTGTGATTTTTGATGCTGAGTAAACAGTATGCCCAACACACACACACACACACACACACACAGCATTTCCCCTTAAATAACAACTCATTCCTATGGTTACCCTTTCTGTCATTCCATTCTGCACACTCCCACGCTCCTTTTCATTTTTATTTGATTATTTTGTAATGCTCCAGGTTTGATCTAAAGCCAGATTTTTCTATGGAGTTAAGTGATGTGGTTCTTTCTAAACCAAATGACATGGGAATGTATCACAAATGTTTAAAAATTGGGATCCTTAATCTAGAATTACTAGCTGTTTCTGTGGTTTTGGTGGCTATGAGCCAACATCTTCGCCGCGATTTTAGAGTTTGTTAGTATTCATGAAGGAGCTTTACAGTGCAAGTGAATTCACGTTCCGTGACTTTATAATAAAAAATTTACATTGACTGAAGAGAATCTGATGAATTCCAGTAAGTCTGTCAAGCTGCATTCTTACAGCTCTAAAAAAAGAAACCAAGTTCAATGTCCTAAGCACTGGCTTTGTAGCTTTTAATATGGCATTGCGTTTCTGTCCCTTTAGGATTTAGTGTGGTGCTGTGAACTTGGGCTCTGCATCTTTCCTGCCGGGGTTGAATGACATGGGATGGATTGGAGTGCAAGTGATGGAAATTCTAAACTGCTTAAACCATGAAGGAACCCATGTCCTTGTATAACCACGAGTTGGGAGGTAGTGTGGGTCTTAGATGCTGTGCAGTCATCATGTAGTCGTGCTCTCCTCTGCACCACATTCTGCAAATAAAAATACAGGACACATGGGTGAATTTGAATTTCAAGTAGATGGTGAATACTTTTTTAGTATAAGAGAATGTACCATGCAAAGTGCAGGAAATACTTATGCTAAAACATTATTGATGGTTTATCTGAAATTCATATTGAATTGGGAGTCCTATATTTTATCTGATCACTCTACCACTGTGCCCATTTTTTTTTTGTCCGTGCCCATGGCATGCAGAAATTCCCAGGCAAGGGATGGAACCTGCACCACAGCAGCGACCTGAGTCACAGCAGTGACAATACCAGGTCCTTAACCAGCCAAGCCACCAGGGAACTCTCACTATGTCTGATCTCTATCAGCTTCCTTTCAAAATGAGCATCAGCTTTCTTCTAAAGCTGGTTGTTGAGGCAGACAATGCAGCCATGGAATATAAGTTCTTCCCTCCAGTCTAATTGGACCAGTGTAAGATGCGATCCTATTCCTGGCCACTCACATTCACCAGGACGGTCCTATACATTAATTGGCTTAGATTAATCATCTGGGATAGAAGGGCTTAGGGAGCCAGCAATGACACCCAGAAAACCAATTGTTTGGCCTTGGGACGTTTCTTTGGGTGTCTGAGACACAGTCTTCTCTCCACAAAATGGGAATAAATATGTGCCCACCGCATCGTGTGAATGCAAGGAACAAATGAGATGACACAAGTAGAGTCCTTGCCACAGTGCTTGGCACAGGGTGAGCATCAAGAAACATTTATCATCTTCTCTTCCTCCTTAATATCCCTTTTTTTTTTCTTTGCTCTTTTTAGTGCCGCACTGCAGCATATGGAAGTTCCCAGGCTAGGGGTCAAATCAGAGCTGTAGCTGTTGGCCTACACCACAGCCTCAGCCATGTGGGACCCAAGCCTTGTCTGCATCCTGTACCACAGCTCATGGCAACGACAGATCCTTAACCCACTGAGCGAGGTCAGGGATCGAACGCACATCCTCATGGATCCTAGTTGGATTTGTTAACTGCTGAGCCACGAGGGGAACTCCCATCCCTTTCTTTTTTAAACCATTGTCTATTAGTGGGCCATTGTCAGGACTGTTGTGGATACACTTGGCAGCTTGAAACAGCTTGGGCTAAAGAGGAAGTTCCTGGCTCACAGGGACTCAGAGGGGTTGGGTGAGCAGCTACATTGGGAGGCAGACATGCAGCCAGAGCTCCAGGACCAGCTGCCACCAGGACTCCGGGCCCCCAGGTCTCTCTTCTGCCCTCAGCATCCTCTGGATCTGTTGTCATTTCTTTTTCTGGACCCGCTTTTCTCTGTAGAATGAGCCCATGAGGGCTGCAGACCCCATGTCTTTGACCGCTAGAAAAAAGGTGCTCCCTAAATCCCAGAGTAAAGCTCCCCTAGCCCAGCTCAGGCTCAGGCTAGGGGCCCATTTCAGAGTCAGCCAGGCACGGCCAGGCATCCTATAGCTACCAGGCGACTTATAATCTCGTGTTGAAAGGGTGCTGGGTGGACCGCGTCTGAACCATCTGCTTGCTCTGCACGCGTTCTTTTTTTTTTTCCTTTTTACAGCCGCACTTGCAGCGGGTGGCGGTTCCCAGGCTAGAGGTCAAATCAGAGCTGTAGCTACAGCCTAACCACAGCCACAGCCACACCAGATCTGAGCTGCATCTGCGACCTACACCCCAGCTTGCTGGCAACGCTGGATCCTTAACCGACTGAACGAGGCCGGGAAACAATGCCATGTCCTCATGGACACTCTGTCGGGTTCTTAACCTGCTGAGCCATAATGAGAACTCCTCTACACACTTTCTTGAGCCGGTCTTAGGGTAACAGTAACAGTGGCAGCCAGCGTTTCTGAGTGCCCACGCTCAGAGTGGGTCGACCCTGTGCCCACTCTGATGATCCTGTAATTCTCACACAACCACGGGGGGTGGCGGTTATTACTAGTCTTCCCATTGGACAAATGAGGAAATTGAGGCCTACGGTGGTCAAAGAAATGACCCAAGGGAAATAACATGAGTAATTGGTGATGGAGGCCGAGTTTACAGTCCTGCAGTCCACCCAGAGTTCATGCTGGAGCCACCATGACTTAGTATTTACTGAACACCTTCCGGGTGTCCTGTGCTAATGAGACACCAGGGACCCGGGTGAAAGATGACCCAAATCCACGAGCGTGTAGAACTCACATGGCGATTAAGGTGACCAGACCTTCTGTTTCCTCGGGATCATTGCCATTGTCACCTCTTGTCCTGGCATGATTTGTATCCTTGCACCTTTCACTCTCCAGAGAATCTTGCTTTGGATGACAAATAATATAGTCACTGTAATTGGAATAGGGATGCTATGAGCAAACAATGAATGAAACAATTGAAATATATAGAGTGTTAAATGGTCATTGATGCTCTGGAGAGAAGAATATAACCAAAGCCAAGGATGAAGTTGTGGTTTAGTAATAGAAGAAACATCTTGCTGAACAGTTGAGGGGGGAAGTAGTTCTGGTATTTGGGAAGATCTTACCTGTTTAAAATATATCTTCAAATTTTATTTGCTTCTAGCTACTTAGTTTATTCATTAAAGCATGCGATCAGTTTGGGGGTTGGGATGGGAGGTGTTGAGATGCCCTCTTCATTAGCTCAGTGTGGGGAAGAAAATGCATCATTAAATTTGCAGGCACTGGTTACAATGAAACTTTCCGTTTAGCCAGAGGCAGACAGCCTTGGTACCATGTGTCAGTACCAGGAGGGAGAGACAGTTTCCTTCTTACCTTTTCATCGGCAGGAACGGGGGCAGAAGCATGTGCCCTGACCTGGTGTCTCCTGTTTTATGGCGTGTTTATCCCAAAGGCAAAACAGTAGGTGAAGTATTTACCCCTCTGGCTGCAAAGCAAATGTACCTTGTGTAAGCAGAAGGCGCTAGAACCACAACCAGATGCTGGGGTAATAGATGGGACACGGGGGTCAAGAGATCCGCGGGTTGGGAAGGTAGAAGATGCCGCATTGAGCACCTCGTTGCCCTTGGTCTCAAGCCAAGACTTCCATTTCTTGACTTGAAGGAGAAATTTCTATGGACTCTTCCCTGGTTCATTTCTCAGCTCAGAAGGAGAGACTACTAGAATCACTCTGTTACTGAACGAATGTCTTTTCCTTTTTCTTTTTTTTCTTTTTATGGCCTCACCCGCAGTGTATGGACATTCCCAGGCTAGGGTTCGAATAGGTGCTACAGCTGCCGGCCTGCACCACAGCCACAGCAATGCGGGAACTTTAAGCCACTAAGGGAGGCCAGGGTTTGAACCCACATCCTCATGGATACTCTGGTTCCTAACCCTCTGAGCCACGATGGGAACTCCCTCAGAGAGTGTTTATGCCCCGCCCCCAATTCAGATGTTGAAACTCTGCTCCTCAGTGGAGCTGGAACCTCCAGAGGTGGTTGGGATGGAATGAGGTCATGAGGACGGAGTCCTCACAAAGAGGTTCGGGGCCCTTTAAGACTCACAGAGAGAAGAGTTCCCGTCTTAGCTCAGCGGTAACAAATCCAGCTAGTGTCGGTAAGGACTCAGGTTCAATCCCTGGCCTCGCTCAGTGGATTGGGGATCCGGCGTTGCCATGAGCTGTAGTGTAGGTGGCAGACATGGCTCGGGTCCCTCGTTGCTGTGGCTGTGGTGTAGGCTGCCAGCTGCAGCTCTGATTCGATCCCTAGGCTGGGAACTTCCATATATTGCAGGTGCGGCCCTAAAAAGACAAAAAAAAAAAAAAAGAATCCTGTCCTCAGTGTTTGCAGTGCTTTGTAGTTTTCAAAGACCACGTGCGCCCGCATGTATGCACGTATGTGTCAGCGTATGTATGTCACTCCCAGCCTTCTCCTGAGGTCACAGTGGCAAGTCAGGTCTTTCATAAAGTCGCCAGGCAGCATCATGGATGGCAGTGGAGGACAGCTTGGGTTCTGGCATCCAACTGTCTGCATTCAAATATAACACTTCCACTTGCCGGCCAGCTGGCCTGGGGCAAGCTGAGTAACCTCACTGAGACTCGATTTCTTCCTCTCCAAAGAGAACACAATCATGAGACATATTCATACAGTTCTTGCGAAGCCCTGGTGTGGTAATGCTGATGATGCCCACGGCCTCGTACTTGGTGAGTGTGCGCAGCGGGTCTTGGCTCTTTTTTTATTTTTCCCGTGACTTGTCCAAGGTCACACAGAGGGTTAATAGAGCAGGACTAAAAAAAAACAGATCTGCTGGTTTATGGTTCAATGTTCTAGTTCAGGTGTTTGTTCCCTATTCAACTCTTGGGCTGATGGAGCGGGAAGGAAGCATTGTCAGTGTTTAATCCAGCCCATTTTGGAAGTTCAAAGATGATCCGAAGCCCTCTGCTTAGAACCAGAAGCTGAGCTAAGGCTCTTTACCTGTTAAAGACCTTACCAGGCTCTTTGCTGTTAACACTTTGCTAGTGTTCCCGCCTGTGCCATCCAATATCTGGCCATCCTGTCTTCCTGCCTTTTTGTCTCCTCCTCACAGGACGGACCAGAACTTTCCTGCTTGTAGTTCTAGAAGTATGGCTGTCGATCAAGACTCTGTTTTAGAAGTTAGAATCCTTTTTAAAACAACTCAATTTCCAATGGCAAATCATCCGTTAAAGAAGCTATGAAGAAATCGTGACAACAGTGATTTCACTAATAGCTTCTCGTGGGATATTGAAATGAAAATTTCTTCTTGATACGCCAGGCAGAACTGTACACAGAGCGCCTCTCTGCACTGCAGTGCGAGATCACCAAAAGATCTCAAACGACCCTTTAAATATTTTTCTTTTGCTCAACAAGCAGTTCCTCCAAGGGAGATAAAGGGGAATTTAAATTATCTTGGGTTAATCTTCTTATAAGATGGGATTCTTTGGGGTCGCAGCAACGCGTCCTCCCCACCCCCACACACTCCGCCTTGAATAAACAATCAAATGCGTCTTTGTCTTTCCCCGTTTTGATTTCAAGCCGATGTACCACGGGAAGTATTCCTCCTGGTCCAGGAGGAAGCCTTCGCTTTCTTCCCTTAAAAAGTGATGGTTTATTAAGACGGTGACATGTGCCAGGATGACAGCCCTGGAGAAATCAGCACAGAGTGGCCCTTTGTGGGTTAGGAGGGAGCCTTTAACTTCAGTCGAAAAGTCCTCTTGGTCAATCTTATTTTAGTGCCCCCCCCCACCCCCGTGACTGCAAATCAGAGCAGCTTGGTATCTGTGTCCTGGTTTGATGCTCAGAACCTAAAACTTCCTTCAAAGACCTCGAGTGCTTTGAGATGTTTCTTTTTATAACACTTTGAACAGTATGACTTTCCTGTTACACCAGGGAAACTGGGAAGAAATCCAGGGTTCAGCCTGCGGGAATGCTCCCCAGTCACAAGAACAGTAACTTCATTCTGAGCACTCATGCCTCCTGCTTGGAAGCCCTTCACATTCCTGCCATGGTTTTTGTCAGGAAGGTGAGAACATCCCCCAATTTATAGATGAGGAAATTTAGGCTCAATGAGTCTGAAGAACGTGGGAGCTATTAAGGGAACCACTAAGTGGCAGATGCAGAACCATAATGGCCAAGATGAAGCCAGCATTTATTTAAATAGCAGCCTCCCAAACCTATGTTTGCCTGACGGCCTGGAAATGCCTTTGTTTGCAAGTGTGTGTTTGGAGGTGATGAGCTGGGAGAAAGCTTTGGCTGGCTCCTCGCACGGCCCCAAACCAAGCGCAGACGAGCTCTGGGGTGGTGTTTTTTTGTAAACAGGAAAGCTGTCGCTGTGCTGTAGTGGAGGTCATTGCCTTGGCAGTTGCTGTGAATAGGGGGTCCTTGCTCAGCAAAGCAAGTTTCACTCTATTACTATGAACACGAGAGTCGCCATAGACCAAAGCAGCGGAGTAGAAATTGCAATTAAATTTGCTATCAATCATATGTCCCAAATACACTGGATGGTTCATCAGACATTTTTATTTTTACATATTCTTTCTTAATCAGATACTTTACCCTATGGAAGGTGCAGGTTTATAGGGTTCAGGGGTCAACACTGTGTAGTTGAATAGCATTTTCTAAATCCTCTCTCTTTTCTTTCTCTCTCACACTTTTTTTTTTTTTTAATCTTCTTGAGAAAGAGCCTGGAACAAGATTTTACCTGTCTCTTATTTTTTCCGCCCTTTCCTTTTTTGAATTCCAGTTTTGGCCTGTCAGTTTCATTGAGAAATAAGTTTCTAGGATTTTCTGGCATGTGTCCTTTGTACATTAGGATGGAGAATGACGTTTCTACTAGGTTACGGAAATGGTATATATGTAATAAATTACAAAGATTTCAGGATGGCTTGAGGGCTTGTAACTGGACTGTGGCCCCTCTTCCCTCCTGGTGGCTGGGCTGAATGATTTAAGGACTCTGGTGAAAACTTGTGCCCGTCCCAGGTTCAAAGTTCCATCTTAAACTTTTCATCACTTTCTTTCAGATAGTTTTTCTCTTTTGGAGGGGAAAACGTTTTCCTCTACCCTCTTAGGTTCAGTGAATGGGGGCCTGCAAATTTAACAGATAGAGGGCAGATTAACAGGAGAAAAAAGCATACAAGTTCATGAATATTTTATGTGCATAGGAGTTCACTAAAGAGAAGTGAAACTCAAAGAAGTGTTTGTTTGTTTGTTTGTTTATTGTCTTTTTAGGGCTGTGCCTGCAGCATGTGGAGGTTCCCAGGCTAGGGGTCCATTCGGAGTTGTAGCCACCGGCCTACACCACAGCAACGCGGGATCTGAGCCGCCTCTGCGACTTACACCGCAGCTCATGGCAATGCTGGATCCTTAACCCACTGAGCGAGGCCAGGGATCAAACCTGCATCCTCATGGATACTAGTCATGTTCGTTACAGCTGAGCCACGATGGGAACTCCTCAAGAAGTGTTTAGACTCCAGGCTTATATACAATTTTGATAAGAAAAGGGGGTGCTGGGCTTTAAGAGATGATAAATTGGGGGAAAGTGACTAGGGAATACATGGGGAAATTCTTGGAAAAGAGGGTTATTTTAGTAAGGTTCGTTTATGCAGACTCTCCATGTTTGGTGATAATAGTTGCTCTTCGTGGTACAGGAGAGAAGGAAACCCCCTCACAAGTGGAAATTTATGCCCTGTTTTAGGCTGAGAGGAGGGGGGAAGAATATTTTCTATATCCGTGGATTCTCGGTTGCCTTCCAATCAAAATAATCCTTACGGCAAAGGAGCATGCATGGGGATGGCGTATTCTGATTCTCTCATACCCAACTTTTCATTTCTTACATCAGAGAGAAAAACGGTATATAGGGGATACTTTACCCCCCCGTGTAAAAAATGTAGGACTGTTTCTTACAACTGGTGTCCTGCAATCCCTTCCTTGTACATCAGTCTTGGTTACTTGCTCACTGAAAACAAGGTTGGTAGATGCAGACTATTACATTTAAAATGGATAAGCAGTGCAGTCCTGCTGTACAGCACAGGGAACGCTATCCAATCTCTTGGATTAGAACATGATGGAAGACAGCATGAAAAAAAAAAAAGAGAGAGAATGTATATATGTATAACCGGGTCACTTTGCTATACAGCAGAAATTGAAGGAAGATTGTAAATCGACTATACATCAATAAAAAATTTTAAAAAAGAAAAGAAAACAAGGGTCCTTAAAAGTGGTTGTCATGGCCAAACGCGATCATTTTTTAAAAACTCCCACCACTTCTTCTAAACTTAAAAACTGTATTGTCTCTATAGTGTAACTTTGGATGTATTTTGCGGCCCCATAAGGAAATTCAAACGCAATGGGAGAGGCAAGAGCCGGTGTTAAGGATGCACTTAGATTTGATGAAAGGGAGACCAACAGCATCCCTTGCCCATGTGACGAATTAATCTGCCTCCGTGAGAAGGTCTCCAAAGAGACAAAGGTTGGGGTGAGATGCTCACAGCTCTCTCAACTCCCGGCCTTGGGGACAAGTGTCAGGATTCGTAGTCTTCATCTCTATGCAGAGAGAACTTCCATGAGTGTCATGGTCTCCGCACCAGGGGCCGGGCTTGGCAGGTGCTTGGGGGGACATCCATTGTTACAGGGGTCCAGTTGCTCTTCACAAAAGAAGGTGTGTCGGTAGAGGGAGAGCTGTCACGTCCTTCGGCCTCGGGTCTCCTGTGTTTTCATCCCCTCTCCCTCTCCTCTCTCTTCCCCATCACAATTTTCATAGCTAAACCCCGAGCTAGAAAGAGCGACTTAAGTGTATGGATTCTACAGTATACTCCGTTAGAGTCAGCCATCCGCTGTTATCAAGGCTCGAATGTCAACCTTTTAACGTCAGCCCTGGCTAGATCTGAATATTTAAAAGAGGCTTCTTTTGAAACCTTTTCATGTTTTGCTATTTCTGCGACACCCCTCGCAGAGATTTAGAGGAAATAATCCGTTGGTTTTGTTTTCCTTCCTGTGAAATCCCTGCCAGTGTTAGACGGTCTGCCACTTTTTCCTGACGTCTCCTTTAGGTCGTGCTGCTCTTCTAAACTGATGGTCACACAGTCCTTCTCAATAACACAGAGACAAAACGCTCTGCATAGCTGATAAATTATAAGCAGGCATCTCGTGTTAGCTTGATGGATTGTTATCGTGAATGGATGTGAGTCATGGGTGTTATTTTTGGTCAAAAGAATTGTGTGAACTTTTCTCCTCTATTTTGGGTGCTTTGAAATGTACCACTGTTTCTTTTCTGTTCTGTCCTTTAAGGTCTGTGTCAAGGAATTAGGCACCCTATCCGGAGAGTCATTTTCTAGTTTTCACAGTTATTGTTTGGGAGTTGAGGAGGTGGAGGGCCTGAATAGAAAAGAATTATGTGTTGACACATAAGCCAGCCTATGAAACAGGAAAGAAAACCACAGTCACCTGCTTGAAAAAGGGGGGGTGGCCTCCCCCACCCTACCCTACCCAGGGGTCAATTTGAGAGCTGGACTAGATTTCCTGTGAATTCTCTTGGAGACGATGTGATTCTAATTAACCATTGTCTTGCAGCTACTGTAGAAATGCTTGCTTTTATTTTGGTAGATTTCTTTTCAGCCAGGCGGCAGAGTAAATAATGTTTGACAGTCGCTGTCTCCTGAAGCAGCCTTGTCCTCTGCTTCATATATCGCTGGAGCCTTTGGTCCTGGTTGCCCGCCTTGTTCTAATATCCAAATACCTGGCAGCATCGCTGGGCTCCGTGCTCTTCAAAGTGAGGCCCGAGGACCAGTGCCAGGCTGGAAGCTGCCGTTGCTGGTACCCGTGACAAGATAAGTGCCGAAATTGAGAATAAGCGTTCAGAAACTTTTATAGCCATCTGACAGCGTGATTTTATGTCAGTTAAATCGAGCAAACACTTGGGGCCTTGATGTCTTCTTAAATTTGTTTCCCTAGGAATTGATGTTGATTGTCTTTTGCACAAGTACTGATCTTTGACGGATTGGAGATGGAGGTCTTTCGCCACTGATGGTCCGAGTTGTACGGATGTCGCCACTGCGGTCACATGGGCGAGCAAACGTCAGGGTCTTCCCGCCCACCTGAGGATAGCAAGCTATTATTGAATCAAAAAAGGAAGGTTAGGGACCCTGGAGATTTTTTGTTCGTATGTTTGTTTGTTTTGTCTTTTGTTACCTTTTCACTGTTTCAAACACTTCTTTCCAAACATCTCTTCCACTGCTTAAGAAAAGCAGGCGCCTGTGAAGGTGAATTTTGCTGTGTGTCCTGCAGGTGGGGTGCTGAGATGCTGTGTGCATGTGGCTTTTAGCTGCAAGCCGGCACCAGGCTGCTGCTCCTGCCCCGCATCTGGGCCAGTCCCTCTGGCCTGGGGGCCTGTGCCTCCATCTGCCCAGGGAGGGATTATGCTTGCTGAGCTAACATCTGAGAGGTGTTCTGGAGTCCCCTGGAAGAAAAGAGAGGCCACCCATTTGTGATCCCGAGTGTAAGGAAGAAGAGCTGCAAGGTGGGAGGGGAGGAACCAGAAAAAGAAAAACCGAGAACTCAGCCATCTTTCTGCTTCACCGCAGCCCCTGGGGTCAGCCTGGGCTTCAGGCCTTGAACTGCTTTCCAGAGTGGAAGGCTTGTGGCGGGGGTTGGGGGAGAGCCAGTTGCCTTGCTCCCACCTGGAACTTGCCCCAGGATATCCACAAGGCTCACGCTCACCCTCTCTCCTTTTTCATGCCTTGGTTTAAATGCGGCCTTTTCAGCGACCCCTTCTGTGGCCTCATGCCCAGCACACGCTGTTATCTTTGTCTGCAGTATTTTTTTCCCACGGCACTTATCATCCAACTCCTAGGTCATTGTTCATGTTATTATAATATAATGTAATTCCTATAATATCATCTATTAAAATGTAAGTTTACAGGGGCAAGAGGCTTTGTCTGTCTTGTTCACTGCTGTATCTCCAGAGTCTAAAACAGTGCCTGGCACATAGGAGGCACTCCATAAATAGTTGGGGTGTACATGAATGGGTGAATAATGAAGGGGCAGGTTGTCAAAGGAGCCAGCTGTGTCCAAGGAGCCCTGTGGCCAGATCCACTCAGCTGTCATCTGAGTGGTTGAGTAGAGGCCACTGAAAGGACAGAGTTGAGGGGAGGTGACCAGACTTTAACCAGTACCTACAGTGAAAAGGCACTGTGGTAGGTGTTCTGTGGTCATCATTCAACCTGAGCGTCAAATTGCCACATGAAGTATGAATGGTTAGATGGTTAGCTCCATTTTAGGGAAATTCAAGAGGTGAAGAAACTTACCCAAGGCCATCACCCAGCCCAGTAAGTGGCAGGACTGGGATCCATCCTCGTTTACCTGATTCCCAAGCTGCTGCAGTGATGACACCAGATCCGCAAGCAAACCCTGGATATGAGTTTTGCAAATACGGGGTTGAGAACTAGATCACGCTATTGAGTCACGTTCACAAAAAAAAAAAAATGAGTGGACATCAGGGTTAGCTTAATTCCAGCCAGTGGGGTTTGAGTGAGGTTTCTATGCAAGGTTGCATGCCTGGCTCTGGTTTCAGTGTTTTATTATTCCAGATATTTCCCTAGGTTGAAACAACCACCTCCAGACTCCACATATTATCTTTCATTTAATAAATATTTATGGAGCATCCGCTTGGTGCCTGGGGAGCTCTAACAGTTTCCTGGTAGCCTCTTTAGGAATTTTTAGGTACAGTATCATGTCACCTGCAAATAGTGATAGTTTTACTTCTTCCTTTCCAATGTGGATTGCTTTTATTTCTTTTCTCTGATTGCTGTGGCTAAGGCTTCCAAAACTATGTTGAATAGTAGTGGTGAGAGGGGACGTCCTTGTCTTGTTCCTGATCTCAGCGGGAATTCTTGCAGCTTTTCACCATTGAGAATGGTGTTAGCTCTGGGTTTGTCATACATGGCCTTTATTACATTGAGGTAGGTTCCCTCTATGCTCTCGGTACTTAGGGTAGATCAGTAGAGAGAACAAAGCTCCTTGCCCTCCAGGGAACTTCTTTCTTAGCAAGGGGAGAAAGACAGGAAATAAACAATAAGCAATAGCATATGTAACCATATGGTGATAAACGCTAAAGGAAATTACATGTAAAAGATGGCGAGTGCTATGGAATAAGTCGTGTAGGAGAAATGGCTTGGGCGATCAGGGGCAGGTGGGCAGCTTGCAGTATCGGAGAGTAGTCCAGGCGAGCCCCATTGAAATGGTGAACTTTGAACAAAGACCTGAAAAAGGCAGGGGAGTGAGCCAAGAGGTATTCTGGAGGGAGAGCCTTATAAACCAGCAGAGATTAGTGTTGAGATGGGCTTATGACTGGTACTGTGGGGAACAGCCAGGAGGTGAGCTTGGAGGGAGCTGAATGCAGGGCTACCTTGACGGGAGAGATACCGGCTACCCTGATGGGTGGGATATGGGAGATGAGATAAAGCCTGGAGTCAAGGACGAGCCAAAGTTTAATCTTTATTTTTATTTTATTATTTATTTATTTTCGTCTTTTTAGGGCCACACCTGAGGCATGTGGAAGTTCCCAGGCCAGGGGTAAAATCGGAGCTGCAGCTGCCAGCCTACACCACAGCCACAGCAACACCAGATCTGAGCCGTGTCTAGGACCGACACCACAGCTCACAGTAACATCAGATCCTTAACCCACTGAGCAAAGCCAGGGATCGAACCTGCGTCCTCATGAGTGCTAGTCAGATTCGTTACCACTGAACCATGACAGGAACTCCTAGGTTTAATTTTTATTCACTTTCATTCTATTCCCTTTTGATTACCTGACATAATTGGGTTTTCCCACAAGTATCGAAGTCTTTTGGAAATTTTAGCCCCTGGTGTTGCTCTGATCCATGGTGCTCTGGATTTGGGTTTCTTGAGCTATCACATGGGAGGGAATCTAAAAGACGATTTTCAAATCCCCTGCATGACTGTTTCTAGAAGATTCTTTTCCAGGAGTCGGAGTCTGGTTGTTGGCTTACTGCCCTCCCTCCTTCCTACCTTCATTTATTCATCACGCGTCTTTAAAACATTTGCTGAAACACAAGCACTTCCTGGAGCAATGTACGTGGAGGCTGAGGAGGGAGAAAAAAAGAAACTCTGCCTTTCCATAGCTTCCTTTTTCTTGCTGAGGTTAGATGAGAGTGCAGTGAGCAAGGTGAGAATTAGGGCAAATTAGCAAAATTCAAATAGTACAGAAGCAGCAGCCTTGGGAGGCAACATGGACGCGTGAGTTAAAGGCTTGAGTGGATAAAAGCCTGTCCATAGTTTGGGAGCATAAGCAGTTTCAGGCTGGGGGAACCCGAGAGGGGTGGGAGCATGGTAGAAGTACTCAGGACTGGGAGGGGCGGGGCCTAGTAGAGAACTGCCCCCCTGGGGTAGAGGGATCTGGTCTGAGCAGGAGGAAATCAGAAGGAGGGGTGACGTGACGTCATAAAGATGAGACTCACCCTGAGTGTTTGGTACTCTGGGAACTGGAATAGGGGAATGAAAGTTTGGGGCTTGTAGATGCAAACTATTACGTTTAGAATGGATAAGAGCACAGAAAACTGTATCCAATCTCTTGGGATTGAACGTGATGGAAGGTAATATAAGAAAGGGAATGTGTTTAAATGCAGGACTGAGTCATCCTGCTGTAGAGCAGAAATTGGCACAACAGTGTAAATCAACTATACTTTAATAAAAATAATAAATAGGGGAGTAAGGAGGTGAGAAAACCAGCTCAGGAGACTGTTGAATCACCTCTGGATCCTAATTTCTGAAATCATGGCACCTCAGTGGTCTCTTCTCTGGCTGCCTCCTTTTGTGATCAAAATTCCAGACATGGAAGTGGCAAAGAAAATTCATTAGGGAGTTCCCATTGTGGCTCAGTGGTAACAAACCTGACTAGTATCCATGAGGATGTGGGTTCAATCCCTGGCCTCACTCAGTGGGTTAAGAACCTGGCGTTGTTGTGGCTGTGGTATAGGCCAGCAGCGGCAGCTCCAATTCGACCCCTAGCCTAGGTACTTCTATATGCCACAGGTGCAGCCCTAAAAATCCAAAAAAAAGAAAAGAAAAGGAAAGAAAGAAAAGTTCATTAAATACGTTCTATTGGAAGGAAAAAAAATATCCAAACAAGAAAATGAAACTTCTCCTATACTGTTGGCTCAAATGTTAGAATTGAATTCTGTAACCACTTGCAAAAGTTTTAGTGAGGAGCGCTTAAAAAAAAAAAAGTTGAATATGACCAACTCCTGCATCACTAGTCTGTGAGCCATTCTGCAAACAAAGAACATCCCCAAACTGAGGTTCGCGGCCAAGTTTATTTCTCTCTGTGCAGTTGTAGTGGTGTGATTTGCACACTTGTCGTATTCATACATGTGTTTACTCTAATGGGCTTTGTGTGCTTCAGCTGGGCTTGGACGCGGGCTGCAATGAGTCTAATAAAGCCCCACATTTCTCCACTCCTCTGTTTCTGATTGTATTTCATAATGTGTTGATATTTGCAGGCCAATCTTGCACAACTATTGAGAGAGTCTCAAGACCGAAATAAACATCTGGGAGAAGAAATTAAAGAACTCCAGCAAAGGCTTGGAGAAGTCCAGGGCGACAATAAGGTACCGTGAATATTTAAAGGCAAAAAGCTCTCCTGCGGGATCTTGTGCCAGAGGTTTAAGTATGGCGCATCCGAAAAATGTAATGCAGCATTTGCGGGAAAATTTGCTATAGATTTTTACATTTGCAATGAAAATTCATAGTTTAGCATTTCTTATCTTTATTACATTCCCTTTGTGTGTGTGCGCGCATGCGTCTGTGTGTGTGAGTTTCTGAGTTGCTCTAAAATATGGGCACAACCCATTGTAGAAGTTTCATTATGTTCAGCTTGGTGGTGAATAACATTGTGGTTGAGGGCAAAATAAAACCCAAATGCTATCCTCTCTTCTTTCTCTACAAATAATGGATTTGTGGCTCAGATGATTTGGAATTATTCACATTCGGTTTTGAATTTTAAGTAGTCATCCTACTAATTATGTTCACATAACCAATTTATTTTATTGCTAAATTTGGCAATTTGTATGGAACATTGCTCAAAATCCACTGCTTGGTATTAATCAAACTCCCCTGTTGGCAACGTTAATTATAAAATATGAACTCATAAACTCCAAACCGAACGCGTGTTCGCTCTCTCCCAGCTGAAACTATGAACAAAAGTACAATTGAGAAAAGGAAGAAAAACTACAGAAGTTTAATTCCACGCCCCTCCCCCACATAATTTCCCGTTTTGCGAAGATAGATTCAATTTGAGCGTCTTGCCAGAGGCAGCTTTCCCAACAGGGGTGGCCGCTGGAGTCTGATTCGAGAAAACTGCATGGCAAGGAGGAGGTGCTATTTTGGGAAAAGCCTTTTGAAGGGTCCCCAATTCCTTGACAAGCGACGGAGACCTTCGTTGTTCCCGAGAGTCAGTTATGGGGAGGTACCATTTTGAAAGATGCTCACTCTTAGGAAAAAAAAAAAAAAATCCACAGAAGAGTCTGAGTTATCCAGAACATTCTTCCCTGGCAAAAGACACAATCAGAGAGGCTCGTGTGCTTACTGCTGGCTAAAGAGGCTCCATCTGAGAGCATACAGCGAAGTCTTCCTTCCATAGTCTCTTCTCTACTTTGCTTCTAGAAAACTTTGTTAAAAGCCTCGTGGATGTAACAGACTATATTTGAAAAATTAGGCTCTACTATTCTCAGTCATGAAATAAGGGATGGGCGAGAAGGCCTAAGAAAGGTGCTAATTAACACTGGACAAGCTAATCAGGCCTCTTGTGTGGTTTTATGTATCGTTAAAGGGACTGAAGCTCTGTAACCGAGGTGTGCGGTCAATAAGTAACGGCCAGGCCTTCTTAGTCGCTTCCTCAAGTGATAACATCAGGGCAAGATTTTCTAGAGAAAAAAATTAAACATGTGCAATCGTTTCCTATTAGTAGATACAAACTATTACTTTTGGAATGATAAGCAATGAGGTCCTACTGTACAGCACAGGGGACTCTATCCAATACCTTGTGGTAGAACATGATGGAAGATAATATGAGAAAAAGAATGGGTATATGTATTATGTGTGTGTGTGTGTATATATTTATATATAAGACCGGGTCACTTTGCTGTACAGCAGAATTGACACAACATTGTGAATTAACTTTGCTTTGATTTAAAAAAAAAATTTTTTTTAATGCCACAGGAATTTTGGAGACCCACAAAATACTGAGACATTTTGAAATACAGTTTTAGGATTCATGATTCTTCTTAACTGACTGGGTTTTTTTCCTCTTTTCTCTTTTATTTTTTGAGCTACCTCCCACCTCCAACTTACCTAAACACACCTCTGCCTCATCATTTGGTCACTTTTAATTGTACCACCTTTTAGGAATGAGATATTTTAGGAACTGACATTTGCAACTGATATTTCAAGGAAAGAAGGGGGGGCACATGTGCGCGAGCGTTTTTGTGTGTGTGTGTGTGTGTGTGCGCGTGTGTGTGCACACGCGCGCGCATGTCTGTAACACTAGGCACAGGTCCAGGGCTGCTTTTGCATTGGCACCACCTAAACTTCGTGATTTGCTTGTGCTCCGGGTCTTTATTCCAGTAGCTGGACACATTTATCAAACTTGGCTTTCTGACTCAAGGTTTAGGATTTAGTGACTCATATTCATGGCCTGTGAAGGAATTTGCCTGCGAAAGGTGCAGGGAAGATGTTTTAATGTTTAGCAGACCCTGTATCTCCGTATCCAGCCTTCTCCTCCACGAAGACCAACCGCAGTGAGCCCCAGAGATTTAATGTGTTCTCATTTGCATCTCAAGTTAGAGGGCTGGTTTATTTTCAGCCCCCTGTGACTCACGGTCATCCTCCCCCCTCCCCCGCCCCCAGTCATCAGCCTGAAGGCCAGATTACTCACTTGGTAATGACACCAGTGATCTGGAGAAACTCAGAGGCCCCTGTTCAAGGGTGGCTGCATGGTGGAGAATGGGTTAACCCTCCTTTTGCTCTTTAATTCATTGCCTCCCTCACAGGTGTAACCTTTCTGTCGCCTTCTGAATCTAGCCCCATCTCCTTGCCATGGTGTGCTGGGCACTCCATTATCTGATTTCTCCAGCCACATCTCGTGCCATTAGTCACCTCACACCTCAGCCCTGCAGTGCTCATTTCAGCCCCTTTGCTGAACTGTATTGCCTTGTGCCTCAGGGCCTTTGCACCTGCTGTCTGCTGTCTGGAACACTCCCCCTTTACTTCTTCTGCAAACGCCTGCCCATCTTTCAGTCATAGGTCAAACATAGCCTTCTCCAACTCATAGGGTTAAGTCTTGCAGACACTCAGTGTGCCCTGCTCTTCCCCCTCTTCTTGCACTTGTGTGACATCCCGCCCACAAGGGTAAACTCTGTCTCCATAGAAATTAGCATTCTTAGTTTGCGATATGTAGACGTTATGTAAGAGATTTTCATTGAAGGAATGGAATAGAATAAATGAAGGAAGGACTGAATGAATAAAACAAATGAAGGGAATGTAAAAAAGAGCAGAAAAAGTTCAAGAAAGAGAATTTCCTGTTGTGGCTCATCAGGTTATGAACCTGACTAGTATGCATGAGGACTCAGGTTCGATCCCTGACCTTGCTCCGTGGGTTAAGGATCCAGCCGTGAGCTGTGGTGTAGGTTGAAGATGCAGCTTGGATCTGGCATTGCTGTGGCTGTGGTGTAGACAGGTGGCTGCAGCTCTGATTCAACCCCTAGCCTGGGAACTTCCATATACCTCAGGTGTGGCCCTAAAAAGGAAAAAAAAAAAAAAAGGAAAACAATAAAATAAAGGATAGAGAAAAAGAAAAAGGAAGGATACGGGAAAATAGACTGACTGCCGCTCTGGTGGTTATCACTGTTCTCTTCGAGGGTGAGGAGTAATTTAGAAATCTGGAGAAAGGAGCTAGAAAAGCAAACCATTGCATCCAAGAAGAAGCAGAAGAAAACCAAAGCTGAGGTGTGAGACCTTGAGACTCCCCTGTGGAGAGGTCAGGGGGACTGAAGCTGAGCCTTCATGAACTAAATAAAGTAAAATAAAGTGGAAATTTTTTTTATCTCCAAGTTGCCATTGTAACTGATGACCTAGCCATATTTTGGGGAGCCCAGATTCTAGATGTTAAGTACATTTTAAGAAACAAGGTGATAGGAAATTACTTGCCTTGGCTATTTTAAGGTAGACTAATTTTTCCATTTGTTCAGCTAGAGCCTTGTAGCCCTATGTGCCATAAAGCATTTTCAAAGAGCCTCTTGAAAGATTTGTTGCCACCCTGGTTTACAAGCAGCTTGGCTCTCACACGGGGTTGGAGGTGGAGGGGAGGTTTTCATGATCAAGGCCGCCTAGGATCTCTCTGAACAGTGTGCCCATGAATTTCTTGGGGCTCCCGGACAGACACAAAGCCCCAGTCCAAAACAGTCCAGAGGTGTGAAAAGGCAAGTCTAGTAGACACCCTCCCCTTCCTGGATAATTGGAGCTCTGAAGGGTTAACGAGGAAAGAGGAGGCCTGCGGGAAGGGAGAACATGCATGTCCACAAATCACCCTGGGAGAAACCTTTCTGCAGCGGGAGGTTGCCTGGGATTCTTAGTGTGTCTGTGGATGAGGAATAAAGACCAATTATGTGAAAGACCCAGACAATGCTGGGGCCTCAGGTCTGGAAAGCAGCCCGCTGGGAGAATTCCAGCTTCCTCGCCTGCCCCAGAAGTATGCCTGCTTCCTCTTCTGGGCAAGAGGAAAAGAGTGGGTTC
Source organism: Phacochoerus africanus (assembly GCF_016906955.1). Classification (NCBI taxonomy): domain Eukaryota; kingdom Metazoa; phylum Chordata; class Mammalia; order Artiodactyla; family Suidae; genus Phacochoerus; species Phacochoerus africanus. Next base: position 18,780,387 of record NC_062553.1, on the reverse strand, counting down.
AAGGAAAGGGGACCAGGCGAAAGCAGGAGGTCTCTGAGAATTTACAGATTAGTGAGACGCCATCAGCAAAACTTGATCAGCACAGACTTGATTTGCAGATATTCATTTTTTTAATTTTAATTTTAATTTTTTTTTTGGTCTTTTTTGTCTTTTCTAAGGCCACGCCAGTGGCATATGGAGGTTCCCATGCTAGGGGTTGAATCGGAGCTGTAGCTGCCGGCCTATGCCACAGCCACAGCAACGTGGGATCCAAGCCTCGTCTGTAACCTACACCACAGCTCATGGCAACACCGGATCCTTAACCCACTGAGCTAGGCCAGGAATTGAACCCATAACCTCATGGTTCCTAGTCGGATTCGTTAACCACTAAGCCATGATGGGAACTCCCCTCATTCAGAGATGAGCCAGTGAACCAGCTTTTCCAAAGAGAAGGCCTGGCTGGTTAGTGCTTTGCCAATTTCCATGGTGTAAATACTGCTGCCATGACATTTCAATATCAGGCAATATGAAGTCCCTGAACTGAGAGTTAGAAAGCTGGGCACTCCAGTAAGCCATCACCAGCCTCCCACTGCCAGGTGGTATAGTCTAGAATAGTCCAGGAGTCCATCTTGGAAATTGCTACACCCAGGTTTATATTCTAGCACTGCCAGTTATCTGTGTGGCCTCAGTTTCCTCATCTGTAAAATGGGAGTAATAATACCTCACATAGAATTGCTGTCAGGTTTCTTCATTATTCATCAGTACGTAATTGGAGACTTACTTTGTGCTGATTAATGTTCTAGGAGCTGTGACTCCATCAAGATATAAGAATGATAAAGTACCCATTCTCACAAAACTTATAGTCTAGTTGGGGAGACAGAGAGTAAGAAAATAAAATACTTAAGATCATCAGACAGTGGTTAGTGCTGAGAAGAAAAAGTCAGAGATTTAATGATTGGAAGTGTGAGTGTGAATGCGATATTACATTTATAAAGGGTGTGGCATAGTGCCTGGCATCCAGCAAGCACTCCATAAAGAATAAGAGTTCCCTTGTGATGCAGTGGGTTAAGGATCTGGCATTGTCACTATAGCGGCTCGAGTCATTGCTATGGCGCAGGTTCCATCCCTGGCCTGGGGACTTGCACGTGCCATGGATGTGGCCAAAAAAAAGAGAGAGAGACAGAGACACAGTAAACCTTGCTTGTATCTTTAGCACAACCTGAACCCAGATTAGCTTAGAGTCATCTTGGGCAAGAATTCCACTAAGGACCTCAGGGTCTTCCTTTCTGTCGATCGACTGCTCCCAGTGAACTAGGTGGGTATGTGCCTCCCAGTGGAGACTGTGATTGAGGTGAGAGGTCTGGCATCTGGCATGCGGATCCTCAAAAGCTCAGCCCCCCTTATCATCACCCCAGACTTTGTTGCTTTGGTATTGAGCTTCCGGAAGCTTCCTTGTACTTTGTGTACCCCTTATGGAATAAGCACCCAATAGCATACTCTAGGAGCAGCATCTCATGTTCCTGTTGGGTCTTCTTGTCCATTTGCTTTTATTTTTCCTTCATTTTACAGATTATGGCACTTTAAATGCAGAAGACTAATGCAACGCCAGGTACTTGAAAGTGCACGGAACTTTGGCTGGACACCTGCTCCCCCCAGGGTCAAGCAGTCACATTTCCTGGGCTCCTGCTGGCCAATTCAAATGTAGCTGTTTGCCATTGTGCATAAACATGGGGGTTTGCCCTTAATAATGAGCTTTATGTTACACCAGCTGACGGTCTTTAAGTACCTCTCTTTTATCTGGTGTTGGCTCCATAAAATAATAGACCCCTTCTGCGAACATAACCTCTATTGACATGGGACTTTTGGATGAATTCGGCAAGCAAACCAATGAAGTCAAAATATATCCCTTGTTTAAAAAAAAAAAAAAAAAGAGTGCTCAGCTGTCAATGTTTGTCATAGTCCAGGGCAAGGAATCAGAGCTCTTTGTAAATACTTTCTCTTTAGGCTTCAGAGGAACACAGAGATGTCCTAGCCTGTGGGAAGCCCAGAGGAAGAGGGCACTGTAATAAAAGCTCTCACCTTGGGGTGTTAAAGAAATGAATTACAAAGAGTTAACATGAGTGATAAGGGCCCTTCACCTGCTCCAGTTCCATCAAATCTTACTCTGAATGGGACCTTGATGCTGAACCAGCCAGACTAGTTCATCATTTCCTAATATTTTATTGTCAGATAAAATAGGCAAGTGAATTTGGTCTCAGAGACCATATTTGAGCCTTTTCTGGCTCATACGCGCTCATAGCTTGGGTGACCATGCGGCGGCCAAAACAGTGTGGTGTAGGACCTTCATCTCCTAGATCATGCCTTGTAATTACACTTTGTAGAGAACAGATTCTGAAAGGTAGCTCTGCCCAAGGCTTATTTCATAGCACATCAGACCCACATTCCATTCATTTGTAATTTGGTGCCATCATGACCTAATTTGGTAATGATACACTATAAAATAAGACTTGGGCAAAGCTCTCTGCCCAATGACAATAAAAACAAGCTGAAACAGCTTAAAAACTCCTTGGTGCAACTCTCTAAAGATCATCGCTCTGGGAGCAATGTGTTCTGAACTGTCTGAAGGTAATTCAGGGACTTCCCAGCTGTGTGATCTTGGGCCAGTTGCTTGACTTCTCTGTGTCTCAGATGGTCTCGTCTGTACAATGGAGATAACAGTAGTCCTTGCCTCATGGACGGTGGTTGAGTTCAGTTCATTTAAAGGCATCTTTATGGAAGATCCAACCTTATCTTCTGAGAAGAGGGTGGTAAACAAACCTGTGAGTCCCCGCCTTTGTGGAGCTTCTGTTCTCATGGGGCCAGATGAACAGGAAGCAAATAAAGAAATGTATTGCATTTCACAGATTCTGAGAGGCACAGTTTTTCATATTTGAGTCTCTCTGATGTAGTCACTGATACCAAGGGGTTATGCGTGGTACTTTTCTGTCCTTTTAGAGGTGCTGGGTGTTGGGTCTTAGAGCTGATGGAGGCTTGTATTTGATGAAATACAGTGTAATGTGTCAGAAGTATAATACTTATGTTACGGTATAATATTCCCTTATAATATGTTGCAGCCTAATATACAGCATAATATTCACTTAATAATAAGTTACAGTATAATATTCATTTATACGTTATAAGTGAATACGTTTCAGCAGGTCGGGGCTTGGAGCGCAGCCTGGGTTAACTGGGGTGGAGGGTGGGGAGCACTAGTTATACTGGGTAGTCAGGTCAGGAGGGCCTTTCTGGTCACATGCCCTTTGCTCCGAGGCCTGAAGGAAGTCAGGTGGGAGGTAGTCAGATAACCTGGGCACGAGGTGCAGAGACCCTGAGCGAGCTCAGGTGACACAGGCACAACACGGGCCAGTGCGCCTCCTGTGAGGATTAAATGCAGGGAGTTACATGAAGCACTTTGTGCAGAACGCACACCATGGGGGGAGCACCAGGCGCGGGTGTTGTCCCTGGAGTGCAGAGGGGCTGCAGACGATCAATGCCAGGACGAACCCTCGCCTGCGGGGGTTCAACTCCCGGCCCTGTCGTCTCTAAGGTCTGTGACGTGGGCAAGTGACTCCACCTCTCTGTGTCTCCATTTCTCATCTGACGACGGGGCCAGGTAACAGTTCCTCTCAGGGTGTATGTTGGACTTTCTGGGTTAATGTGTGGAAGCACGTAGGACACGGCTTGGTGTGCCAAGGGCAACAGCGCACTGCAGCCTCCCGATCTGAGCATGAGCCCAAGACCCTGCGGCAGCCTCACCAAGGTTCTCTCTAGAAAGAGGGTGGGACAGTGTCTACTGCTTTCTGTATTTAAGAGTATTTGAGGACTCCCGTGGTTGGCCAGACTCTGCTACAGGTGCTGGGGTATTTCAGTGCATGTGACAAATGAGGTTCCTGGCATGGAGCTGACAGCAGGGAGACACGATCAGGCGGCTTCTGTAAGAATAATAAAGACAGTGGGTCACTTGAAAAGGAAAACAAAAAGGCAATTTATAGAATGGGAGAAAATAGTTTCAAATGATGCACCTGACAAGGGCTTAATCTCCAGAATATACAAGCAACTTACACAACGCTACAGCAAAAAAGCCAACAACCCAATGGAAAAACAGGCAAAAGACCCGAATAGACATTTTTCCAAGGAAGATGTACAGATGGCCAACAAGAACATGAAAAAATGCTCAACATCCCTGATTATTAGAGAAATGCAAATCAAAACTACCATGAGATACCACCTCACACCAGTCAGAATGGCCATCATTAATAAGTCCACAAATACCAAATGCTAGAGGGGGTATGGGGAAAAGGGAACCCTCCTGCACTGTTGGTGGGAATGTAAGCTGGTACAACCACTATGGAGAACAGTATGGAGGTACCTTAGAAATCTATACATAGAACTACCATATGACCCCACAATCCCACTCTTGGGCATATATCTGGACAAAACTTTCCTTAAAAAAGACATGTGCACCCACACGTTCATTGCAGCACTTTATTCACAACAGCCAAGACATGGAAACAACCTAAATGTCCATCGACAGATGATTGGATTAGGGAGATGTGATATATATACACAATGGAATACCACTCAGCCACAAGGAAGAACAAAATAATGCCATTTACAGCAACATGGATGGAACTAGACTCTCATACGGAGTGAAGTAAATCAGAAAGAGAAAGACAAATACCATATGATGTCACTTATATCTGGAATCTAATGTACAGCACAAATGAACCTCTCCACAGAAAAGAAAATCATGGACTTGGAGAATAGACTTGTGGTTACCAAGAGGGAGGGGGAGGGAGTGGGGTGGATGGGGAGCTTGGGGTTGATAGATACAAACTATTGCCTTTGGAATGGATTGGCAATGAGATCCTGCTGTGTAGCACTGGGAACTATGACTAGTCACTTATGATGGAGCATGATAATGTGTGAAAATAGCATGTGTACATGTATGTGTAACTGGGTCACCATGCTGTACAGTAGAGAAAAAAATTGTATTGGGGAAATAACAATTAAAAAAATAAAAATTAAAAAAAAAAGGACAGTGGGTCACTTGAAGGTGAACAGCTTCCGTGATGGTGTACACGGAAGACTTCTCAGAGGAGTGACTTTTGACCTGAGACCGGAAAGAAACAAAAGAACTGGGTTCTAGGCAGACCTGTGGGCAGGCTGTTCAAGGGCAGAGCAAGTGCAAAGGCCCAGAGTCAGGCAGGAGCTGAGCATGCTTGAGGCACTGAAGGGAAGCCAAGCGTGGCTGGGGAGCAAGGGAGATGCTTGGAGGTGGGGTCTGAGGTAGGCAGGGGAAGTTCATGCGTTTTCAGCTCTCATAAGGGCTTTGTCGTGGATTCCAAATCTACTCCATTGCAGTGCACAGCCGCTGGAGGTATCATGGAAAGCTTCTAGCAGGTTGCGTGGCCCAAATTGGGTGCTTGTTAGCTGGAAAGTATTGATACACACTAATGAGTGTGTATATCATGATGTCTAGAGCCTGGAACGAGGAAAATGAAAATTGCTTGTTTTTTTTTTTTAAGTGACAAATTCTTTTCTAAAAAACTAGATTTGTCATACGGGTCTACAAATTTGAATGCTGGTATGCACAATAGAGAGCCTTTTTAAGCTCTCATGTCTAATTTTATCAAGGGTATTTTAAAAGGTCAGGGGCAGTCGCCGAGGATGCAGAGAAAACCAACAGGAAAAGTAAAGATAGGCAGGACCTTGTTTGTTAAGTCACCAGCACAACACTGTGCCGGATAAATGTTTAGTAAGTGACTTTTGGTGCTGACCTCTCCCTAGGCGTGCTATTCGCAGCAGTACACAAGGACTGGGGGTGAGGAAGGGCCAGTATCTTCTTCCTGTTAATTCATTCATCTGGTCCTGCCAATAACTCTGGCAAGTAGAGTCACTGAGTAAGAATTATAACCATACCACCAACTGTAATGGGGGAACTGCACTTTAAAGCCCCTCAGAGTGTGATCATCACAATCTATCTTCATATTGTGAGGGTGAAGACCCCCTGGAGTTGGAGTTGTGCAGTACACAGGCTGGGCAGCCGTACACAGCTGGACTGTCTACAAGATGGCTTTTATTCTTATTATAGACCGAATGAGTCCCCCCACGCACACCCCAGGATTCATAGGTTGCAAACTAATCCAAAATGTGCTGGGTTTTGGAGGTGGGGCTTTCGGGAAATGAGAGGTCATGCTGGCAGTGCTCCCAGGGATGGGCTTGATGCCCTCATAAAAGAAACCCCAGTGAGCTCTTTTCCCCCCTCTGCCAGGTGAGGACACAGTGAGAAGACAGCAGACTATGAACCAGGGAGTGGGCCCCCACTAGACAAGGAATCTGCTAGCACCTTGATCTTGGGCTTCTCGGCCTCCAGAACTATGAAGAATAAATGTTGTTTATAAGCTGCTCCATCTATGGTATTCGGTTATAGCAGCCTGAACAGCCTAAGACAGGGATTGGTACTGAGAGGAGGGGTGCTGCTAAAACCTACAAATGTGGAAGCAGCTTTGGAACTGGGTAGTGGGTAGCAGCTGCAAGAGTTTTGAGGTACGTGCTCAAAAAAGCCTGTCATCCTTCACAGCACTGCCGTGGATGGACCATTAAAGACAATTCTGGGGAGGGCTCAGAAAGAAAAGCGGATTGCGGGAGAGAAAGCTTCCATTCCCTTGGAGAATTCTGAAGTCATCCTAAACAGAATTTGTGAAAACATGGATGGTACAGGTCATTCTGCTGAGGCCTCACATGGAAATGAGGGATGTATCATTTGACACTGGGGAAGAGGCTATTCCTTGTTACAAAGTGGCAGAGAATCTGGCTGAATTGTGAGTTCTCTTGTTTCACGGAAGGGAGAATTTGTGAGCATTGAAAGTGGATATTTAGCGGAGGGAATTTCTAAGCAAGGTGTCAAAGGAGCAACCTGGTTTCTCCTGACTGCTCATAAAATGTGAGAAGAGAGCGATGATTGGAAGATGAAAGTGTTCCACGAAAGGGAACCAGAATTTAAAGATCTGGGAAATCTCAGCCTGTCCACATTGCAGAAATTGAGAATGCTAAGATATTGGCCAAACAGTAAACATTTGATAAAGAGAGATTAGTGTGGATTAGAGGCCTGGTACTCTTTTTCAAGACAAGAGAAGAATGACCTGGAAGGGGATTGGGAGATCAGCAAGGCTGCCACTGCCCCGCAGGCCTGGAGTGCGTGGCTCTCAGCGGCAGGCGGGGGTGTAGGGGGGGCCCAGATTGGAGGAGGCCTCCTGGCGCCACAGAGCTGAGACCCCCAGCCAGAGAAAGCTGCAGGGCGGTCCTGCCCGTGGACCTGGAAGGCAGAGCATCCAGCCAGTGAGGATTCGTCTTGAGCCCTAAGATGTAACGTTGTGTGCCCTGTTAGGTTTGGGGCTTACCTGAGACCTATCACTCTTCCTCCTTTCTTCCTGCCTTTGGGAATGGGACCATCTGTCTGAGGTGTGTCCCATCTTTGTGTTTTGGAAGCACCTTGCTCCCTAGGTTTCACAGGTTCACAGCTGGAGAGGAGTTTCCCTCAGGTGACACTGCACCTCGCATCTCATGCATCCCTGATTTAGGTGATATTTAGATGAGGCTTTGAACTTCAGAGTTGATGCTAGAACCAGTTAATCTTTTGGGGATTTGGGGATAGCAAAAATGTATTTTGTGTGTGAGAAGAACATGAATTTAGGTGTGGTTCAGGGTGGAATGTGACCAACTAAATGTATCCCCTCCAAATTCGTATGTGAAAACCTAATCCTGGGAGTTCCTGTTGTGGCTCAGTCGGTTACAAACCTGACTAGTATCCATGAGGATGTGGGTTTGATCCCTGGCCTTGCTCAGTGGGTTAAGGATCCAATGTTGCCATGAGCTGTGGTGTAGGTCACAGAGGTGGCATTGCTGTGGCTGTGGCTTTGGCTGGCAGCTGAGGCTCCAATTCCATCCCTAGCCTGGGAACATCCACATGCCACACTTGCCACCCTAAAAAACAAAACAAAACAAAAACCACCCAATCCCCCATGTGATGGTATCAGGAGGTGATTAAGCCATGAGGGTGGTGCCCCCCTGAATGAGATTAGTGCCCTTATTAAAGAGCCGCCAGAGCTTCTCTCACCCCCTCCACCCTGTGAGGAAAAAGACAACCACCTAGGAACCAGGAAGCAGATGCTCTCCAGACACCCCATCTCCTAGCACTTTGCTGTTGGACTTACCAGCCTCTAGAACTATGAGAAAGAAACGTTTGTTTGTCATAAGTCACACAGTCTGTGATAGTCTGTTACAGTAGCCTGCATGGACAATCCCCACTTGCAAAAAAAAAAAAAACCTGATGGCACCTGGGGCTCAGCGAGGACATGTGACTAGGATCAGCAGATGCAGGATCTGAACACAGATAACACCTGGAGAGTAACAGCTGCACCCACCCCTGGCTGCCTCCGGATTCAGGCAAATGAAAACAAAATGAGAGAGAGACTGTTGAGGACGGTGAGGGATGAAGCCTGAGGAGAAATCCAGGAAGAAATAAGGCATTCCAGCGGCGTGGGGGGCGGGGTTAGGAGGGGACCGGAGTTTGAGCGGACTCCGGTCGGCAGGTGGGGGAAGGGAGCTGGAGAGCCGTCAGCCACATCGTTTTGTGGCTGCATCCCTCTGCCACCTCCCAGCTGCAGCTGCACCTCATCCATAAGCGGACAACGCACACCCATAATTCATTTATAAATGTTTATTTCCATCTAAATCAGCAAACGGCTGCCTCTCCTGATGGCCGTGCACGCGCCTCTCAGGGCACTGATCCACTTTGAGGGTTGGCACAGGGAGGCTGGCTGTGCGGTTTTGACGGCCCCGTTGGAAGGAAATTAAGTGCTCCGAGCAGTTGCTTCATAGCGGCTTCCAAGGTGGGAAATCAGCATCATCGCCTGCAGTCTACAGATAAGGTTGGCTCCAGGGCGCGCCTTGCTCCAGCTTAGAAGAAAGACCAGACTTCCCCAGTGAGTGAGTGTGGGGGAAGCTCACATGGAGGAGGACACTGATGCTCACAGCAATCATCTTAATGGTAGCTGACGCTGATCGGGCCCTTTTTATGTTCCAGGGGCTGTACTAAGTATGGGAGAGAAATCCCATCATCCCTTCCTTGGGACCAGGTTCAGAAGTCAGCATGTAAGAGGCAAATACTTGTGTCTAGCCATAATTCGCCTTAAATTGTCCATAAAGTTCAGGGCACATGGTCACGTGTGCTCCTGAACAAGAGGCTTATATATAAACATGAAAGGTATGATTTTGCCTGAATATATTAATAGTCCCTCCCCCACCTCACTCTCAGGCTGGGACATTGAAAGCAGGGGTGGGTAAAATTTTTATTTCTCTCTCATCCCCTCTGGTCCATCTCTCTTTTCCTCCTCTTGGTTTCTCCCCCTCATCTTTCTGCCAAACACATACGTTTGAATTCCCCCTTAAGTTAAATACTCATTGAATGCAACTTCACTCTTTTACTTCATGCTTAATGTTGGGGAGGGGAAGTTTCTCCCTCTTGAGTTCTTGGGGGCTGGACTGATAATAAAACTGACACAGGACAGATTAAGAAGAGAAAAACAAATATTTTTAAACTTCATTTGGCCACGCCCATGGCATGTGGAAGTTCCTAGGCCAGGGATTGAACCCACACCACAGCAATGACAATGCCAGATCCCTAACCTATTGAGCCACCAGGGAACTCCAAGAAACACATTTTAGTTCATGCTGGTCCACATAGATGTGGGACCTAGGAAGTACTTTATAGACAAAGAAATGATAAATTTGGGAGGAATTGGCAGGACAAAGACACTTAGGTTTTGGTGGCCAATTAGTGAAGAATCTAAACCAGATTTGGGCTTGGGGTAGTAAATTAAAGAAGTAACAGGGTTTATTGATATTGGCTTCTTGGCCCAAATTCCCTACCTCTGGTGGTAAGAATGTCCTTTTACTTCCAGGTGGAGGGAGGGGACCTTTCCCAGGAGATTTTTTTTTCCTGCTTTCAGGGAGACAGGAAAAGGCGTTCCGGAAAAGACAGGAAAAGAGTGTTCCTCCTGTGTTGGCCATTTCTTAAGTAACTTTAATTCAAAATGATCGATCTGCTATTGGAGACACCTTTGGGGGCAGCTTCCTCTAGGTCTCAACAGATACGGTAACCCTGTATCTTACAGTGAAGGATTCTGAGGCTCAGAGAAGTTTAGGCATATGCCCGAGGTTGCACAGCTCTTGAACTTGGCCCCAGGATGCAAATTCTCAGGCAGGGAGACTCCAGAGCCTGTGAGTTGTCGCCTGGGAAAGCGAGAGACCACCCTCTGGGCCACCATGCCTGATATCATGGCCTCCTTGGGCCCCTTCTGCGGATGCAACTTGAGTCTCAGACCCAACCAGTGATCCAGCTATTACCAACCCGAGTCTCCCTTTTAAAAACTGAAAAACTTATGGTCTCCGGAGGAGACAGTTTGGGGGGGTGGGGGGATGTGCTTGGGTTATGGGATGGAAATCCTGTGAAATTGGATTGTTATGATCATTATACAACTACAGATGTGATCAATTCATTTGAGTAATAAAAAAAAAGAATCTTATAGTTAAGAAAATTAACACTTGGTAACTGATACCTACTCTCCTGGCTCAATCCCCCAAGTCATATTCTTACCACATTTTTTTAATGTGTTTGCATGTAGAGAAACTTTTCTGAAAGTTTAATCCACAATCAACTGGTGTGAATTGAGAACCCAAATGAGAAAAAAAAAAATCTATGCATAGAGGTAATTCCTTTTAAAATGGCACCTTCCACTTAATCAATTATCCTTGCAGACGTTTAAAATTAAATTTAATCTGTAATTCTTAAGAAAAAAAAAAGTGTTTCTTCCGGTCCAGCCCTGCGATTTAATAGCCAATATTGTGTGCACATTAAACCCCCAATGATTATTCACGTTTATTGAAGCTTAACAGGCATCCAGTATATAAAAGATGACTCTCTTATATGGCTGTCAGACCTCAATAAACATGTTTAATAATTAATTGGCATTAGGCAAACATAATTGTGTGATTCTAAATTAAGTGTTCGGTGAGGCGTACCGTGAATGGGAAACCAGAGTGGTGGTTTATTACTTAAAGTTCAGGCTGTCAGTCTGGCTTTTCACATCCGAAAAAAAAAAAAAAAAAACCCTGCTTTCAAAGCCGTGTCCCAGGCCTCCCGTTGCCTCACGTCAAGAAAAGTCACCAGCCGTCTTGTTTCTAGACCCTTTGATCTGAGAAACGTTTCTTATTTGGTTAGCTGTTTGTCTTTCTGTGTATTCACCTGGGGTTCTGCAAGTCCTGAGCCAAGAAACTGTGCAACGTGCAAGATATTGTCACACGTCAGCTTTCAGGTGAATTAACCAGTTCAGCCTTAAACTCCCTTTCCCCCTCACACAGCCAATTCTTGACATTTGCTGTAGTTATATTCTCTAAATTTGCTGCAAACACTGAATTAGGAAATACTGAACCATTGTTCCTAGGGGAACTAGGAGATGAGCTTCCTCTGAGCCTCTGGTCATGCTATTTTTGTCACCTGATCAATACATAACTTTGTTTTAAGGGCGTTTCTGTTTAAAGTCACGTTATTTAATTTATATTGTTGATTCTTGAACATTGAACTCATGGCCAGGGTCACTGTAACTGGTGCCCACGATGAACCTTAAGTAATGCACACGTGTTCTCTGTAAGACACCTCACAGCCTCCTGTGCTCAGAAACACAGGACACACCCCAGCACTGCACATGCAGGCCTGTTTTAAACAGCAAAACACCAACAAAAGGCACAAACATTAAAAAGAAAAATGTAGCATGAGAGACTATGAAAAGGATACTTGTTTACAGTATGAGCTGAAACAAGAAAGCAGAATGTTGCCTTGTTCTCTCTCAGCTGAGGTTCCTGTGGGATGTGTCACATTTTGGGCAACTCTGCTTTCCACCCATAATGCAGAAGCGCCGTGAATGCTGATTTTGAGCCTGCAAATAATTTTGCAGTAGGCAAATATACACATAGTGTATCTTTGAGTGTTGGAATGAAGATTCTATTAAACTCAGCCATCCGTATGCTTTAGTGCCATACGTCCTCTGCTAGGTTTGTACAAGCTGTTCCACCTGCCTGGAACATCATCCTTTGATCCTCATGATGCTTTTGCTCAGAGCAGGTGTTCAATAATATTTGTCCAGTTGACTCATTTTCAGATAAGGACCTCAAATAGATGTCATTTGAAAATGCTCTTTACTTTTCTTTTTTTGTTGTTGTTGTTTTTGTTTTGTTTTTTGTTTTTTAATATGATTTTTATTTATTTATTTTTTTATTTTTTTATTTTCCCACTGTACAGCAAGGGGATCAAGTTATCCTTACATGTATACATTACAATTACATTTTTTCCCCCCACCCTTTGTTCTGTTGCAACATGAGTATCTAGACAAAGTTCTCAATGCTACTCAGCAGGATCTCTTTGTAAATCTATTCTAAATTGTGTCTGATAAGCCCAAGCTCCCGATCCCTCCCACTCCCTCCCCTCCCATCAGGCAGCCACAAGTCTTTTCTCCAAGTCCATGATTTTCTTTTCTGAGGAGATGTTCATTTATGCTGGATATTAGATTCCAGTAATAAGTGATATCATATGGTATTTGTCTTTGTCTTTCTGGCTCATTTCACTCAGTATGAGAGTCTCTAGTTCCATCCATGTTGCTGAAAATGGCATTATGTCATTCTTTTTTATGGCTGAGTAGTATTCCATTGTGTATATGTACCACATCTTCTGAATCCAATCATCTGTTGATGGACATTTGGGTTGTTTCCATGTCCTGGCTATTGTGAATAGTGCTACAATGAACATGCGGGTGCATGTGGCTCTTTTAAGTAGAGTTTTGTCCGGATATGTGCCCAAGAGTGGGATTGTGGGGTCATATGGAAGTTCTATGTATAGATTTCTAAGGTATCTCCAAACTGTTCTCCATAGTGGCTGTACCAGTTGACATTCCCACCAACAGTGCAGGAGGGTTCCCTTTTCTCCACAGCTCCTTCAGCACTTGTTATTTGTGGATTTATTAATGATGGCCATTCTGACTGGTGTGAGGTGATATCTCATGGTAGTTTTGATTCGCATTTCTCTTTACTTTTCAATAGTCCATCGTTTCTGTCAAAGTTCATTGCTGTTACTTATTATTTCAATCTAAATATCAGTTAACATTCACCTAATTAGTTAATGTTCTGCCTTGGCTTTTAACTTTCTCACCTGCCTCTAAATCCTTTAAAGATTGGCAGCAAATCCCTTAGGCTTCACCTAGGAACAAGGAAGAGCCTAGCCCAGCAGGGACTCCTGGATGGGTCAGATCTGTATGGCAGCAAAAAAACTGTTCCCAGAATTTTCATCCAGATATGAAGCCCATCTGCACACACTCTACAGGGAGGTGGAGGAGTCAGGTGGAGAAGCGCCAGTGCCGTAACGTTAAAGAGTCAGTCTAATGGCAACCTCCTGGGCACTGATGGGCGTAAGGGGGATGTTCTGAGACCACTGGACCTTCCTGGAGTCCCTAACATAGTTTCCATCATGGCTTTGCTGGGGGTTTGGAGCTACACGCAGAGCTTGGCCCCAGAGTCTGGGAAAGCCAAGTTTCTACTGGGATCTTTTAGAAAATTACGTTTTGAGAACTAGAATTTAATTTCTAGGGATTTGAAAACATTTTAAAAGTACATTATGAAATTCATTTATACTTATTTTAAAAGTTAGAACAGATCACATGTACAGTCTCATAGCACCTAAACATACGCATTTAAAAATTTTAGTGTATTTGGTCATGTTTTTCTTTTGTATTTGGGTTCTTAGTATAATTTCAGTCCTAAGGCATACAAAAGTCTCCTGCTTCTTCCCCCCCACTTAGTATGGCGGCATCAGCACGTAGTTCACATCACCCTCGTTTCAAACAGCTGCAGTCTTGCCCATCGATTGATTGCATTATCACTTGCTAGCCATTCCGCTATTGTTAGACATTGTTTCTAGTTTGTTTTTTTCTGGGTTTTTTTTTTTTTGACTCTTTCTATAAGAACTACACAATCTACTTTATTCTTTTTTTTTTTTAAACTAAAGCTAGTCCATTTCTAGGATTATTTTGAGCCCAGATTATCAGAAGTAGACTTACTGGTTCATTGGGTAGGGCCATTTTTAAGGCTCTTGATAACATAACCTAACTGTTAAGAATGTGGGAGCATGCTCATTGTAGCAGATCCTGTCCAACACGGTGTTATTGTTTTTTAACCTTTGCTAAGTTTATTTTTAAAAATTTTTATTCGAGTTGATTTATACTGTTGTGCCAATTTCTGCTGTACAGCCAAGTGACCCAGTCATACACATGTATACCTGCCCTTTCTTACGTTATCTTCCATTATGTTCTATCCCAAGAGACTGGATATAGTTCCCTGTGCTATACAGTAGAACCTCATTGCTTATTCATTCTAAGTGTAATAGTTTGCATTTACTAACCTCACACTCCATCCCATTCCCTCCCTCCTCCCTTGGCAACTGCAAGTCTGTTCTCTATGTCTGTGAGTCTGTTTCTTTTTTGAAGATTGGTTACCTTTGCTAAGTTTAAAAAAGACCAAGAGGGAGTTCCCATTTCGGCTCAGCAGTTAACCAACCCGACTAGCATCCATGAGGACATGGGTTCCATCCTTGGCCTCGATCAGTGGATTAAGAGTCAGGCGTTGCCCTGCCCTGTGGTATAGGTTGCAGACACGGCTCAGATCCCATGTTGCTGTGGCTGTGGTGTAGGCCGGTAGCTGTAGCTCTGATTGGAGGACCCCTAGCCTGGGAACCTCCATATGCCATGGGTGGGGCCTAAAAAGACAAATAAATAAATTAATTAAAATAAAATAAAAGAGACCCAGAGTTTTTTCCTTCACTATGGCAAGGCTACACAGGACAGCCACCTCCAGATGGCCAGACCTGTGTTCCCATAAGCCTCATACAGTGTATGTGTGCACACATGTCTGCATGCATGTACAGAATCCAGTAGTGAATTAAATTTTTTTTAAATTCATGATACTGGCAGGAAATGTCTTTGTGTTGTGACTCTTCCCAGTATTTCTTAAAAAAGCTTATCTTCCTGCACTTTATGCCTGGTATGCTTGGGGGTTTGTTTGGATCTATTCATTTTAACTCTCTCTCTCTCTTCTTTTCCTGCAATGGAACATGCAGCTCTTGAGGATGACAATTGCCAAACAGAGGCTTGGAGATGAAGAAATTGGTGTGCGGCACTTTGCGGCCCACGAGCGTGAAGATCTGGTTCAGCAGCTGGAGAGAGCTAAGGAACAGGTTACCGCCAACATCTGTAAAGAGTGGGAGATGTTGGAGTTTCCCATTGTGACTCAGCGGGTTAAGAATCTGACTAGACCCATGAGGACGTGGGTTCGATCCCTGGCCTGGCTCAGTGGGTTAAGGATCCAGTGTTGCTGTGAGCTGCAGCTTAGGTGGCCGATCGGCTCGGATGTGGCATTGCTGTGCCCGTGGTATAGACCAGCAGCTGCAGCTCAGGTTCTACCCCTAACCTGGGAACGTCCATATGCCTTGGGTATAGCCCAAAAAAAGAAAAAGAGAGTAGGAGATGTGTTTACACAGCTGGGCATGATGCAAGGAAGGGTAGATTGTGCCCCCCCATTTCTCAGAGAGTATGGGGTGCCTGGGATGCGATCCAAGGAGGAAGAAAGATGCAGTTTGAATGCATTTTCTGCTTCTGTGCTCTGCTAGGTTCCCAAGCAGCCTCTTCTGTTTCTGGCCGCCAGCAGGTCTGCTGTCTTACGTTGGGTGCCGTTGCTCTAAAGACAGCAGGGAACATCCCCCCCTTACCCAGGATAGATGGGGAGAGAACGTGACAAACTGGCCTTAATTTGCAAGTTTCCGCTGAAATGCTGAGCGTTGCTTTTTAGGCAGACTCTCAACGGGTACTGAGCCCTAGTTAGTGAACAGCTTAGAGGGCCCCAACTTCATTTTTCTTCCCTTACTAATTGGTTTTGAAGAGCAGAACAAGATTTCTGGGTCTAGAGTGGTTTGAAAAAGTCTGTATTTGTAAGACACTGGCTGTTGTTCCCAAGGTCTGGATTTGCCCTCTCCCAGCCTCCGGCTCGAGGGCAGGCTGCAGGGGGTCAGCCCTGGGCTCTGAGTTTCCAGGCTGCTGCTTCCCTCTCATCTTAGGTAGATTACGTGTCTGGCCAGAAGTCGTCCCCTTGCTTTTATCATTTTATCATTTTCCAGTGTGCGGTGCTTAGCGTTTTATAGCAAGCGAGTGGTATTAATAAGCTCTCTAAAAGTCACTCAGCAAAGCAGAAGGCTCCGTCTCCATAAAGCCGCGTCTGAAGAACACCTTGAGTCGGGGCGCTTCCTTTGGTTTCAGATCGAATCTCTGGAGCACGACCTGCAGGCCTCTGTGGACGAGCTTCAGGATGTGAAAGAAGAGCGGTCTTCCTACCAGGACAAAGTCGAGAGGCTCAACCAGGAGCTCAACCACATCCTGAGCGGTCACGAGAACCGTATCATTGACGTGGACGCCCTGTGCATGGAGAACAGGTGGGTGGCCGGGCCCGGGGCCCAAGCCCACGTTGGATGCTGGCTCTCCACGCACCTGCACCTGCAGGCTGGGAGTTATTTGCAGCCCTGTTTACATGTGTGAACACTGCCTTACAGTGAAAGGAAAGTCCCCACCCTCACACCACGAGATTCCTGTCACACATTCATTGTAACGGTGAAAAAAAAAGCAAAACCACATATGCTCACACACCTGGTTCATCCCCTCTTTCTTCCTGCCCTCCCCGGGTGGATGAGAAGGGTAGGGAACCAGTGAAAGCTGCTGGGTTTTGCTATCAGGGAAGACAGAAAAGAATAAGAAAATAAACTGAGAGATTCCCTTAGCCGTTTCTTTTCCCAGAGGCACATTTCTACGTATATATGTGACTAACTTAACGCTGTGTCTGGTGTCGGCTCTTCCTGCCTCGCTTCCCAGTGGCATCATCTTAATGGGAATTCTGTGAAAACTGTGTTGATACCCCTGAGGGAGTCTCTGCAGAGGGCTCTTGGAAAGTGAGGTGTCTGTGATTTGGGCGTGTTTGACCTTGATCGCAGCCATTTAAGAAGAAGCCCCAAAGATGCACTTTGCTTTTCCTCCTTTGGGTGATGAGAAGGCATCGTATGTAAAGAATGGCTCTTGGGTGGTTTTCTTTTTTTCCTCTCCTACTTAAGCATTTTTTTTTTTTTAATTTTGTCCCCAAACTCTTCTTAGTTGTATCTATCTAATGCTTTTCCAGGTACCTTCAAGAGAGATTAAAGCAACTTCACGAAGAGGTCAACCTCTTGAAATCTAACATTGCCAAATACAAGGTAGAAAAGCATGACGATGATGGTGATGATTCACTCCTATACATCTAAATGTCATTCTATTTTAATTCTCTTTTATGTGCCAGAGATATTCTAGTGCTTGCCTGCCCTCCCAGATAGAGTCCCATAAGAGTTTTTAACGAAGGCGTCAGTAAGACTTAAACCCCAAACAGCAACCACAATACAAGCAGCTTTTACCGAATCTGCTTCCGCTGCTGTTATCTGCACAGGGTACAGCGAGCCCACCAGAGTCTGGACGTGGCCTCTTTACAGCCTTGGTTCCCATATTAAATGAGTTTTCTTATCCGGCTTCTCTAGAAAATGTTCTGTCATCAGATGCTCTTTGTCTCCTAATCATCCGTAAGAAAATGATTTCCGAGCAATGAAGAAATAAAGATGAGAAATCGCAATCTCCACGATAATGTCCGAGTCACACTGAAAGGACAGAATGTTTAAATTCGCCCCACTGTTATTTAGACTCATTCCAGCGCCATTAGTTAGATAATATCTATTTCTGCAGATGTTCGTTGTTAAGTGTTATAATTAGAAAAATCTCCTGGGTTTCTCTGCTTTGAAAATAGATTGATTTCTCTTCCTGAGGGTGAAGTTTTATCGCGGTCTCCATGCTGGGGAGAGCCGTCTCATTTCCCTGGCTTTGGACGTTGGCCTTTTTTCTCAGACGCCTCTGTGCTGTTCTTCCTTTTCCATTCTCTGGGGGCCACGCTTGCGTGTACACCCATCTATATATACACCCAGAGCCAAAGAAGAATACAGCGTTTAAAGTTGTATAATTAATACATAATTTAAAAAATGTGTGTATGCCTTCGCTTAACAGCATTTATTCACGTCTGTGTGCCAAACACTGGCTGTATAGCACATATCAGTTTTAACGTAACGGTCTGTTCTAGGAATGACACATATGCACTTCCTTAATCTTGGGTCCATGGCAGATTTCATTCATCAATCATGGCCCTTTCTCCAGTCCAGCTTCAGAATCCTTCCAGACACCAGTAACAGTCTTTTGGCATTGGTCCATGAAAGTCAACCTATTCTTTATCTCATGTCTATTCGGAAGAGGTTTCCATAACTAGGGACTTCACACTTTTAGACTGAGTTCTTGCTTCAGATTTGATTTAATTTAGCCAATATGCATCGAGTGCCTTCTATATATAGGAGGATGTAATTGCTGTAATTCTGCTGGGCACCAACTTAAAAAAAAAAAAAAAAAACTCTTTACCAGGTCCATAAAAATCATAACTCTTTGGCAGGGACTCTGAATTTTCAACGTCGGGCCAGCATTTGGAGTTTGCGAAGAGTTCTCGTGTGCTAGGTGGGAGAATGGCCCTTCTGTGGTTAGGAGTTCTTCCCTTACTGGCTTTTCTGACGGAGGTTTTTGTTTTCTCCCAATGCTGCTTTAGAATGCTCTCGAGAGACGGAAAAATTCCAAAGGCCAGGGTAAATCCAGCAGCAGTGCCTTGACTGGAGTCCTGTCTGCAAAGCAAGGTAGGGGTCATGTTCAGGAAGGGGCCACTTAGGATCCCCGAATGCCAGCACCCTGGGTGCACACCTCATTTTGTAAACTGGGCACCGTGGTAACTCTTAAAGCAGTCACCGCCCCTGCCCTCGCAACTTCCGCCTGCGTCAGGATTTCCTGGAGGGCTTATTAAGACTCAGCTTCCTGGACTCCACCTCAGGCTTTCTAACAGTGTGGGTCTGGGGTGAGCCCAGAGAATATGCATTTCTAAAAAGTCCCCAGTCGATGCTCATGCTGGCTCCAGGACTGCTGTATTAGAGATTTCTCTAATGACTAGACTCCGTTTGCAACTATTCCCCTAACCATGCTCTCCTTTCCAGAATGTTTTCCCTTCTCTAATCACCAGATGAGCCTCTCCAAGTGTCTGTTCCATCTTCCTCAAGTTTCTCCTTTCCTGGCCTCTATGACCAGACTAGAAAAGTCTCAGAGCTGCTAAAAATCATTTTATCATGGCACATGTGCCTTTTTCAAAGAAGCTTTTATTGATTGCAATTTTGTTCCTCTTTCTTGTCAATGCCAATGAAAAATAATGATCTTCCAGGAACTGTCAGAGGAATAAATAGCAGAGAGCTTGCTTCTGACACTTAATATTTGGGGATTCAGTTCTAAACGGAAGTCTCAAGTGGGCGGAGCTGGGCTGGCCTGCTTTGAGCTTGCTGGAGTGCAGGTTTGCCAGGATCATGTGGCAGTCCTCATCAGCTCTACAGTGGGTTTGTTTTGGTTTGGTGTTTGTTTTGTTTTGTTTTAGGGCCACACCTGCATCATATGGAGGTTCCCAGGCTAGGAGTCCAACTGAAGCTACAGCTGCCAGCCTACATCACAGCCACAGCAACATCAGATACAAGCCGCTTGGGTGACCTACACCACAGCTCACCGCAATGCCGGATCCTTAACCCACTGAGCGAGGGCAGGGATTGAACCTGTGCCCTCATGGTTCCTAGTCAGATTCGTTTCTTTCTTTCTTTCCTTTTTTTTTTTAATTGTCTTTTTCTAGGGCCACACTCAAGGCATATGGAAGTTCCCAGGCTAGGAGTCTAATCGGAGCTGTTGCTGCCAGCCTACGCCAGAGCCATAGCAATGCCAGATCTGAGCCGAATTTTCGGCCTACACTACGGCTCACGGCAATGCCAGGTCCTTAACCCACTGAGCAAGGCCAGGGATCAAACCTGCAAACTCATGGTTCCCAGTCGGATTCGTTTCCACTGCACCACAACGGGAACTCCGAGTCGATTTCATTTCAGCTGTGCCACCACGGGAACTCTGGGTTTTTGGTTTTTGTCTTTTTTTCTATTTCTTGGGCCATTCCCGTGGCATATGGAGGTTCCCAGGCTAGGGGTCCAATCGGAGCTGTAGCCACTGGCCTACTCCAGAGCCACAGCAACGCGGGATCCGAGCTGCATCTGCAACCTACACCACAGCTCACGGCAACGCTGGATCGTTAACCCACTGAGCAAGGCCAGGGACCGAAGCCGAAACCACATGGTTCCTAGTCGGATTCGTTAACCACTGTGCCACGACGGGAACTCCTGGATTTTTTTTTTAAACTACTGAATCTCCAGCCTACCTAATAACCTAGACCACTTCCAGGAAACTTTTGTTTTTCACTCCACTAGAAAAGGACACCCTAGAATTGTTTTTAAAAAGAAAACTACAAAACTTGATAGAAATGTGAAGTGGCCCATCTAGGAATAGCTCTGGATGCCCTCGATAGCCAAGCATCTTTGAATGCTGAGACCCAGTCCTGTCACTGATGTGGGGGATGCTGGCCACACTCAAACACCATGGCACAGCGGTCAGCCTGGCACAACCTTTCTCTAGAATCACTTGGCAACCCGTAATGAAAAGCCTTAAACTGATCTCCTTTGAGCCAGCAAGAAATAACTGCAGATGTATGCAAGCATTTTGCCTCAAGAAAGTTATTCCTACATTAGTTATAAGAGTTTTAAAAAGTACATTGAAAACAACATAAAAGTCCAGTGGTAATTAAATCAATTACTATAGATCTGTGCATGGAGTACTAGGCAGCCGTTACATTTTATATTTTAGTAGATACGCATGAGGAGACATAAGGTTAAGTGAAAAAAGCAGAGCTTTTTCCCATTTTTGAAGAGAAATGTGTGAATTTATGTGTCTACATACAGGCGTATAGGAAATGGTGTACAGAGATGTCTAGCGAGAGATTTTTATTGTTTCTTTTGTTTCCCGTCTGGTAGGAGTACACGTGGTTGTTGTCTTTGGGGGTTATCTCTTAGTTTCTGAAAACATGCATATATAAAATATATTTTGAATTCTAAATCTCCTATGTTACCTTGCCTGCCCACCCCCCACCCCTGCCCCGAGGGTACCACACAGTGGGAAGCTGGGATATAAGGCAAGCAGCTCAGAACTAGAGTCATTGTCATTTGCCTGCCTG
The DNA here is from genome assembly GCF_016906955.1 of Phacochoerus africanus. Lineage (NCBI taxonomy): Eukaryota > Metazoa > Chordata > Mammalia > Artiodactyla > Suidae > Phacochoerus > Phacochoerus africanus. The sequence goes on along the minus strand of NC_062553.1, from coordinate 18,759,030 downwards.
TGTGCCCTTCAGCTAATGTTTTGAATCCATCAGTAGCTTGCTTTTCTGTCCATGAAATGGGAATAAATAACCCTTTCCAGGTTATTTTTTTTTTTTTAATTCTGAGTCTCAAATGTATTAGGCAGTATAAGTGTTTTGAAAATATAAAATATTGGACAAATGCAAAAGAGTATCATCCTTTTATTTTAAAAGTGTTGATAAAAGTCCATGAGGACTCCCTCCTCTCTTTTTAACCCTCACGCTGGATTTTGTTGTTGTCCTTGTTTGACTTTTGACACTTGAAGTGGACTCTTCCATTGCAACACAGTAGCCTGTAGAAGCTGAGAATTGATCCCAGCTTCATTATCGAGCAAGAACTGGCATTGGTTTGCATCCCGGTGTTCCAGAAGGACTGAAGACTGAGTTGTACATTTTATATCTCACCTAGTCCAGGATCTGCTCTCCGAGGATCACGGGTGCAGTCTCCCAGCCACTCCACAGTCCATTTCTGATCTGAAATCTCTGGCAACAGCTCTGTTGGAGACGATCCATGAGAAAAACATGGTGATCCAGCACCAGAGGCAGACCAACAAGTAGGTGGGCTGGACCCTTGGGTGCAGGGTGGGCAGGAGCTCTGTGGGGCAATGGCTGTCAGCAGTGGGTGGCAACCAGATGGGATTGCAGGTCTTAAGGGAAGGAAAGAAGAGCCCTCAAATCTGGAAGGAAACGGACCAAACTAGAACCGTGCTTCTGACATCTTGGCTCTCAGCTGGAACCAATAAGGAAATAAAACTGGTTATTGCTTATTGAATCCTTACTCAGAGCCACTCGCCAAGTAAAGTAATGCATATTACAACTGACTTTTTTTTTTATTATTTATGGCTGCATCCCTGGCATATGGAAGTTCCCAGGCCAGGGGTTGAGTCTAAGCCATAACTGCAACCTGTGCTGCAGTTGTGGCAAGGCAGGAGCCTTTAACCCATTGCACCAGGCTGGGAATCGAACCCATGTTAAGTTGGATTCTTAACCCACTGTCCCACAGTGGGAACTCCATGACTGACTTTGAGAGTAGGCTTACCCAGGGAGTGGAACCTGCTCTCCTCCAGGCCTCCCTTAGAGGAGGCACCTCCTTGCACCTTTGTAACCTCACTGAATGGCTCTCTGGGCTCTTGAACAGCAGGAACACCCAAGCATCAGCTTATAGGCAGCTGGGCCTAGAAGGGACTCTCAGGCCATTTTTCCAGATTACCACCACCACGACCACCACCAAAGTGTTGAAAAGGAACGATAATTAAAATACTTCAATTGAAAAAAAAAAAAGCACAACCTGACACTTGACGGTTCTGTTTTAGTCGGCAGACGTTCTTAGGACTGCAAGCCCAGGAAGCAGCATATCAAGGAACCCAAAGAAAACTGCTCCAGGAAGGCGAGTGGGGAGCTAGGATATACAGGAGGTTTGCAATAAAGGCCTGGTATTCGGAACAAAAGATTGCTGTTAGTAACAGAAAACTAGAGATCTCCAGTTAAGGAAGTTGGCGCTTTTCTTTGTATGGGAAGATGCAAGAGGCTGGGCTGGCTGACCTCCTTCCTTGGACATGCAGCTCAGCATCAGGGGCCAGTATCCTGTGTCTCCTCCAGCTGCCCCCTTGGGGTGGCTGCAGTCCGATGGCTGTTAGATGGCAGATCTTGTTTGTTTCCTACCTGAGCTCCCTCCGGGCTCACCCTCGGGGATGGCTTCGATGGCTGATAGGGCAGGCAATGCTTTATTTCTCAAATAGGATGTCTTATTTGGTTACTATACACGTGTTGACTGTGTTGGGCAAAATCAAGCAAGTTAAGTAGCAGCGACGGCAGAAGCAACATCGGAAGTGTTCAAAGAATGATGGATAAACCATAAAGTAAAGCCACAAACATGGCCAACAAGGTGGGCTTCCAGGGCAGCCACACAAGGCCCGGTGCTCAGAAGGCCGTGCTCTTGGTCTAATGCTCCATGGTCGCCATCTTGATTTTTTTTTGTTTTCTTTTTAGGGCTGCACCTGCAGCATATGGATGTTCCCAGGCTAGGGGTCGAATCAGAGCTGCAGCTGCCGGCCTACACCACAGCCCCAGCCACATGGGGTCCCATCTGGAAATTCTTCATCGTTTTTTAACAAGGGGGCCCTGAATTTTCACATTGCCTTCGGCCCTGCAGATTACGTAACTGCCCTGCTTGGAAGGCCCATGCAAGGAACCCAGATTTAAGGGTGGAATCTGGGAGGAGGTGCTAAATGGTGGGCGTCCAACAAGAAGGAAAGGGGCAGGGGTTGGGGGCCTGGCAAGTGGGGGGGGGCACAGGGAGAGTAGCAACTGGAAAATGGTGGAGAGTATTGTAAAGAAAAGCTCATAGGAAAACGAGAGGTCATGGGTGAAGGGAAGACGATGTGGGAGATCAGGATATATAGACAAAAGAAAGCAGGGAGCCGTGGGGGGAATAGAGGCAAGGATGCCAAGGGGAATTTATTGATAAAAGTCTTACAAATTCCTTTAAAGGAAATCTTCACCAGGGACTGAAAGAGCCAGATGCTCAAATGGAGACACTTCTCATGGGAGAGAGAAGAAATGGGAATCTCCCCAGAATAGGCACGAGGTCTGTCTTGTTCAGGAAGAATCCCCCACCCTCTGTTCCCAGGAGCCCGCTGTGTCCTCACGGGCTCCCTCTAAAGCACCCACTGGGGCTCTTTCAAACCTTCTCGGGTCTTCTAAACCCTAGTCTCTTCTCAGCGGGTGACCTCGGCTCCTCTTTGCTGAGAAAACAGGTCCTGCCTCTCTGAGCCCCAAGGCTTACCGTGCCCTCGCGACCAGTGTCTTCCACCCCCGTCCTCCTGTCTCTGAAAAACGCACCTTCCTGTTGGTCCACACCACCTCCCCTCCTCTGGGGCCCCGCTCTCCTGTGACCTCCTGTTTCACCCTCTTCAACCTCTGCCCCTCCTCCTGCTTCTGCACCTTCACCCAGAAGCCTCCTGGATCTTCTTGAACCTCCTAGAGGGTTCCCATGAATGCAATTCACCTCAAAGCTTTGCAAACAGGAGGCCACCTCTAGCTCTTCAACAGCCACCCCCTTGGAGTGTGTTCTGCGGGGCACTCTTGTGAGAATTACTTGGAGGGGGTGCTTGTTTAGAAATGCAGATTCAGGAGGTTTCTGGAGGGCATGTCAGGATGCTGGATTTTGATAAGCCTCTGGGGATGCCATGGGCAGGAACAGAAGATCACTTTGGCTTTAATACCTCCCAAGACGGCTTTTGAATCTCCCATGGCAATCTTCCTTTGAAGGTCCCCAGTACCCCCCAACCCCACTTTCTGAGCCTCTTTCATCTAGAATTTCTCTGCATCCCACTTCCCATCTTGAAACCCATCTTCGTGGATTCCTCCAACGCTCTCTGCTGCCTGGTTCCCTGCTCCTTCCTCCTTCCACCCAAGCCCCCCTGCCTTTTCTTTGGTCTCCCACCTTCTTACCCGACCCAGGGGCCAGTGGGGGTAAGGTGGGTGCAGTGGGGAGGGGTTGTGGGGGGAGGAGGAAGAACCTCATTCCCTCTGTCTTTGCTTCTCATTCTCTCCAGACTTTTCCTAGAATTCTTGTCTCCCCGCCCCCCACCTCGTCTTCAAGAGCAAAACCCACATTTCCAAGTGTCAGGTTGACAGTGTCCTCTGATATTTTTTTCAGCTTCCCAAATTCCCTGAGTCTAGAGTCTGGAGCACCCATTCCTTAGTATGTTTTAAGATACTTTAAAATGCTTGTGCCTTTGACCCAGAGAGTCTGCTTCTAAGAGTTTATCCTGAAGAAAAAAAAATCAGAATGATGTCCTAAGATGTATACCTAAGAGGGGTTACTGTGAGTTCATTTAATATAAGAGTGAAAAAAAAAATGGAAATAACCCAAATACTTTTAATTTGGAGAATGGTTAAGATTACAATAAATCCATAAGGCAGAATCTTATGTAGCATTTAAAGCATGATTTGAAGACTGACGGATGTGTCCTGCTCACCATCCTAATCCCTAGTTTTGACGAACTGCCACATCACTCGGGTTGAAGCTGTCCCAAGGCCAGAATGTTGGTCCATTTTGGTCACTGTCCTCTCCCTGTATGTAGAACGGGCTGGGCCCACAGCGGGGGTTCCTGATTATTTGATGAACGGATGAGCGATTCGTCTTCAGACTCTTTGTTCCTGTGCCCTTAATACTCACAGGAGAGTGGTCATGAAGCTCTGTGGTTTTCATGCATCCAGCTACTCAATAGCAATTTCTCAGGGCTTGCTGTGGTCCTTCTCTGGCTCCCGCCTTCCCTCTGCTGTCTTCTTCCCAGACCATCCCCTTGTCCTTGGGCAGGTCCTCCCATCAACCCTCCGTCCGCAGACCCCAGCGCCGCCTCCTCCACTGCCTCCCAGGCCACTCCTACATCACCTGCCAGTTACAGTTCTGATGACAACACGAGCCTCCGTGGAAAAGCCAGGCTGAATTCCACCTGCCAGACTCGGTGTCTCCCAGGCTGTTGGCCTGACACTCCCCTCTCTTGTGACAGATTGATTTCCTAATGCCTTCCTACTGTACCCCACTGTGCCCACACCCATCGCCAGGGGCCCTGGGCTCCCGCCCTCTGTTGAGAATGACAGACATTTTCACTTTGCCGGCCTTTTCCTTTTTAGTGCACCTTTTCATTTCTAACTATTATTTAATCATTTTGAGCCATCTGATGGTTCACATTTTAAAAGGTTAAACAACAGTATATCTCCAAACTACTATTATCTCTCAGCCACCCAATTCCCCTTCCTGGAAGAAACCACCATTCCTCATTTTTTTATGTATCTTCTCCAAGGATGCATATAGAAGCAAATGCATTATACATTTACACAGACACACACAAATACTCACATATATTTATATAGATAGAGGTTTTTTCTTTTTTTAAAAAAAATGGTACCTGTATTCATCAACAAAAGTTTTTTCCACTGTCCTCCACCTTGCTTTTTTCTCCCATAACAATAGATCTTGAAGATTGCTTCCTATCAGTACATAAAGCACCTAATGTGCCATTTTTAATGCTTTGAGGGGCTTAAGCTTCATACTCTCGATAAATGTTTTAGCGGGGAGTATCAAAAGAAACAAATTATACAGCAGATGGAGTGGGGGCTAAGAATAAAATGCGAATTTGGTGTGCTTGCTCTTATCCCCCATGATTTAGCGTGTTGTAACTAGAATAATACAATAGTTTGGTTTGGGTGGAGCAATAGCCATGGGCATACAGGCGTTTATGCCTGTAAGCATGTGTCCCCCCTACTGGTTTCCACTGCCTGGCACTTACCTCCCTCCCTTCCCCCCCTTCCCCACCCACTACCTACACCACCACCACCCTGCCAATGCTGAGAAGTCCCAGTGGGAGCCATATCAAAGAATTGATGAGCAAACCCAGGACTTTGCATTTTGAGAGGCCGTTCAATTCATAAACATTTTGCTCAAGGTACTTGTTGCCAGATTTGCAGTTGCCTAGCTGTTGGTAAAGGGATGTGGTTCATGTGTCTTGTGATGGCAGGGCATTGATAGGAGAGGCAGATGCTAAGAGCACTGTCTCGCACGCGGGACACCACGCTTGCTTCTCCAGCCCTCCCCAGCAAGCCATCACTCTGCCGGTGGTGGGGTGGCGGCGGAAGTGGTGGTGGAGGACGTGCTGGCCTTTCCCTACCCTCTGTGCTGTGCCTAAGACTCTTCACTGCTCTCTCCCTTCCTTGGCCAATGGCACGCAGCTTGGAAGTTGAAGATCTTGGGAGCAGCACGAGCTGTCATGGATCAGAGCAGAGTCAAAAGCAGGTCTCCTGGGGCAGAGGTGGGGGTAGGGTCATCTCTAGTCTGAGTCCAGCCACAGCCAACTCTTCCTCTATGGGATCAGGCTGCCCCCAGGACCCTCACTCAGAGATTCCTGCTGCCTGTGGTGGCCTTTCCCGAGTTAGTCCTGTCTTTGCAGATCCCCTCTGATGACGTTGTCATCACTACCTGCTCCTGGAAATCTATCTAGAAGCCTGGTGTCTTGAGGATTTTTCTAGACTTCTAGGTAGACATATGCTGACATATCCCTTTCCTAAAACAAGCCACAACTAAATAAAAACTTTATTTTAGGGAATTCCCATGTGGCTCAATGGTAACAACCCGATTATTTTCCATAGGGACTTGGGTTCCATCCCTGGCCTCCCTCAATGAGTTAAGGATGCGGCATTGCCGTGAGCTGTGGTGTAGGTTGAAGATGCGGCTCGGATCTGCCCTTGCTGTGGCTGTGCTGTAAGCAACTCTGATTCCATCCCTAGCCTGGGAACTTCCATGGGCCATGGGTGCAGCCCCCCCAAAAAAACACCCCAAAAAAACAAAAAAAAAAACCTTATTTTAAAATCTCCCCCATCCTACAAAAAAAAAAAAAAATCCTCTCTTGAGCCTGTTTACGCCTCAAGCTGCTGCCCTGGCTGTCTCCTTGGATTCCCTGCTAAACCCTTGAAGAGTCATGTACACGCACTGCTTCAACTTTTTCATAGTCTGCTTTTCTCAACCCTGTCACTTGGATTCTGGATCTCACTCCTTCCCCTGTCCTGAAACAGATCTCTCAAGGGTTGGGCCCATCTTCTCAGCTGCCTTTTTCCACCCTGTGTGACCCTGTTCTAGAATCAGACAAGCCTGACCGCGCTGCGCCACCTGGAGCTCTCTCTCCCCTTCCGCACTTGGCCCTGGCGCTCCTCTTCCCTCTCCACCTGGCATATCTCCAGCCCTTTCTCACCTTACGCAGGTGATACTCTGGTCCCAGGTTCTTCTGATTCCTCCCACTCGTGGGGGAGTATAGACCCACTCCAGCCTGCACTCCCGTCTCTGCGCTCCCGTCTCTGCGCTCTCAGATGCCCAACTGTCCACCCAATGTCCCATAGGCACCTCCAGCTCCTCATCTGCCTCTTCTTCTTTTTTTTTTTTTTTGTCTTTTTAGGGCCACACCCATGGCATATGGAGGTTCCCAGGCTAGGGGTCGAATTGGAGCTGTAGCCTCCAGCCTACACCAGAGCCACAGCAACGCCAGATCCAAACCATGTCTGCGACCTACACCACAGCTCACGGCAACACCAGATCCCCAACCCCCTGAGCGAGGCCAGGGATCGAATCGGAAACCTCATGGTTCCTAGTCGGATTCGTTTCCCCTGCGCCACGATGTGAACTCCATGCCTCCTCATTATTATTTCACTCCTTTGGTGGCCCTGCATCCCCAGGGCCTTGTCTGGGGCCATCTTCATCACTGCCATGCACGACACCCTCCTAACTGGTCTTTCTGCATCTATACATACTCCTTCCAGTTCATTCTCAGCCCACAGCAAAAACAATCTTCCTAAACCTCCTTATGCTGTTTTTCTGCTTAAAACCCTTCAGTATCTCCCTGTGGCCAAGGAATAAAAGCCTCAACTTGTGCTTGCTTCGGCAGCATATATACTAAAATTGGAACGATGCAGAGAAGATTAGCACGGCCCCTGCACAAGGATGACACGCAATTTCGTGACGCGTTCCATATTTTTACTGTACTACTGGAATTACGGACTGTTTGTAAAGGGATAACCTGTGTAACCTATGTGCCATGGTGTGGATTGCCAAATTATGCCAGCAGATATATTAAAAACCACTAATCATGGAACTCTTAAAAAAAAAAAAAAGCCTCAACTTTCTCAATACGGCAGCAAGAGCATTCATAGTCTGGGCCCCTAAGCCACCTGGATTCATCTTTTGTTTCATCTTCATGTCTCCACAGTCCGGCTGAAGGACTTGTGTATTTTAAGGCCCAGGTTTTGATTCTAGACCCTCCACTTACCAGCTGTGCCACCCAGGGCTGGTCAAGTGGCCTCTCTGAATCTCGGTGCCCTTACCTGCAAAATAAATATAATAAGAGCTACCTCATAGATTGTCGCAAGATCTTCTGCCGTCTCCATCTTTGGATTCTACCAGTGAAAACGACTCAGGCCATCCCCCTCTCTCCCTGGGCTCATCACACCGTGTTCAGTGGATCCCCTGCCATATCTGCTCAATGTGAAGCCAGTCAGGAAGGCCCTCTGTCGTTTGAAGCATCTTAGGTTGTATTCGGCAAGTCCAGCTGCGGCTGCCTCCCTATTTCAGTTATGAACACGTTTTAAAAAGATCTTGCTTTGGGCGCATGAGAATGCTGGTTTTCTAGTGCCATTCTGGGGTTAAGGGCATTCACTTTGGAGGCAAACTGAGGTATAGATTAAACATCCAGACACATTACCAGCTGAGTTCCGCATTTGGTTTAGGTTAAGTTAACTAACTTCCACGCCTCTGTTTTCAAAAGGGAGCAGCAGAGTATGGCGGGTGAGAAAAGACACAGCTGTGAGATGAACTGTGTGTCCTTGGACAAGCAGCTGAACCTCTCTGACTGTTAGGATCCTCATGTATAAAAGAAGGATAAAAATACATCTATGCTGCAGAGCCTTTTCAGGTCAGATAAGAAAAGGCACCTTCCCTAGGTGTTTGGCAGGGGCCCTGACTCAGACCAGGGACTCAGGAAAGATGAGTTGCTATTTGTGTTAACTGTTGTGGAGTCGTTAGTGTTATTGATGGCATTTTTACTACTGTTACTACAACTGCAACTTCTACCAGTCCATTTTACTACCTCTGGCCCTGCATCCAATGCTACGTCAGGCTAAAGCACAAAGCCATCAGCCTTGACAAACAGGCAGAGTCCCTGGCAGTAGATGGTTGGGGACACCAGCAAATTCAGCTCATCCCTCTTCCGGAAGACATGCCTGCATTATCCAGGAACATCAGAACAAATACAAGCAAATGTCTCTTCACCACGCCTTTGAACGTTGCCCTGACGGCATCCTTCGGTGTCCACAGAAGAGTTAAGCCTTATCTTTTGTTTCCAAGAGGCCGCCCCGCACAGATGATCTGATCTCGTTAAGAAGCAGGCATCAACTTGAACATGGCTGTGATTGCATCTCAAACCCATCAGCTGCTGAAAAGGGAACTCGGATCAGAAGGTCTGAGCGAAATATTGAAAGCGAGATTACGAAGAATGGTGTTTATTGAAGGGTCAGAGACATGAAAGCAGAATAGACCCAACAAATGGAGTGAAAATTGAAAGTAATTGATAAAGACTATGCAGAATTTAAGACTCAAGAAAAGAAGCAAAGAAAACAGCACTAAGTATCTAGATGAACAAAACCACACATGGGAATGTCAAAGAGGGTTTTTTCCTGTGAACTCAAAGGGAATATTAATTAAGATGCTGCAAGTCAATTCAGGTAAAATAAGGCTGAATTCAAAGCCATATATGTGTGCAGCTATATACATATTCATGTTTCAGTATGTATGTGGGTGTGTAAGCTGTCTCTGGAATATAAGGGAGGTAGAAGAACAATTCTGGGGCTCCGGTTTCTCCTGCTGAAAGGATTTGAAACATTGCTATAAAGGTGATTTCCGCATCCTTTTAGCAAGTGCCAAGAAAATCCCCCCAAGGTAAAGAGTGGCTTTTCCATTTCCAGGCCAACAAAAAGTGATTGCAGTATTCAACGAGGATCAAATCATTTCCCCACTCTATTTAATTTTGTGTAGCGTGAAGGAGGGGAAATATGCGCCCCCCCCCCCCTTTATGTCTTTCTGGGCCTGTAGACCAAGTTTGGCTTCCAAGCACACAGTGGAATCTTTGCCAATACACGTTCCAGATCTTACACACCATGATGAGTCAGAATGGTCACCTTGGAAGGCAACCTCATTATTCTGGTGGTTGTGTCATTACTGCTTTTGAAATGCCAACTTTTAAATTCTCTCCAGAGATCATCCCAGCCCACGGGGGGAAAAAAAAGAAAGAAGAAAGGAAAGCATTTATTTAATCAAGTATATTTATTGAGCACCTACCATCTACCAGGCACTACGCTAGAAATCAAGGAGACAGACGTCGTAAGACATAGGTTAGGTCTAACGAGGCTGATCTTATTATTTGATTGACTTGAAGTAACATTACCAAGCATGTTCTTCCATCTTATTTGTTAGATTGGGTTCTTCTAAAACAGCTCCACCTTCGAAGAATCAAGATGTGATACCACTAGGAGTGTTTAAAGTTAACACAATGCGCAATGAGCGGTTCCCAGATGGAAGTGATGTAAGATGTTGGGACAATGTTGGGAGCATCGTTTGGCTTTCCAGTTACCTTTGCAGGAGAAAATTCACTGGAATGGCAACATTTTCATATGTTAAAATCATTTTTAATCATTCCCTTTATAGTCTTACATGTACTTTTTTTCTTTCTTTCTTTCTTTTTTTTTCTTTTTTTTTTTGTCTTTTTTTAAGGCTGCACCCACAGCATATGGAGGTTCCCAGGCTAGGGGTCCAATCGGAGCTGTAGCCTCCAGCCTACACCAGAGCCACTGCAACGCCAGATCCTTAACCCCACTGAGCAAGGCCAGGGATCAAACCCGTGTCCTTTTGAATACTAGTCAGATTTGTTTCTGCTGAGCCATGATGGGAACTCCTAGGTGTACTTTCAATAGAGTATCGTGTGGGTAGTAAACACAGACAAATGCGTGCACATATCTTCTGCATGTATCTTAAATCTCAAAACATTTTCTATGAGTGCTATGGTGGACTTTCCAGGTAGGCTGCTCAGAGCCCTGAGAGCTGATGAAATAGATATTCATTGTTTCCTGCCATTTTCTCCCCTTTTCCAGAATCCTAGGGAATCGAGTGGCTGAACTGGAGAAAAAATTAAGAACCCTGGAAGTTTCTGGTTTATGGAGTCTTCCAGGTAAGCAGAACTTCATGAAGATTGTTTTCTTTTTTAAAAAAAGGATGCTCTCCCATAACTTGCTGAGCAGATTTTTACCTTTTTAATGTTCTATTATTTGAAGATCATTGCTGAGAACTCCACAGTGTTTTAAAGACCATCTTTTTGGAGGAAATCAGAAAAAAATCATAAATATGCGAACTCTCATCTGTGGAACTATGAAGCTTTGCTAACCTAAATTCCGAAATTGTCATTGTATATGTCTGTATTTATTTTATTTTTAGCTTTTGTGAATCTGGTAAATTGCTTCCTTTTTTTTACCCATAGGTGTCTTATAGAGATTTGTTCAATTTAATCATCACCTCTAAAAATGAATGTTAGGACTTATAAAAATTTATTCTATGTAATCATCGGTTCTAAAAATGAAGGTACGAACTGACAAAGACTTGTTCAATTTAATCATCCGTCCTAAAAATGAATATAAGCTCCGACCATTGTTCTAACCCAAGTGCACTTTCAACCTCCTCCTCGCTTCCCCCATCCCGTTTGATACTTAAATCAAAATTTTCCTTTGGGGATTTTTCTTTTCTCCTGCAGTTGCTCAGAGTGTAGAAGAAACGGATGTTTCATTTAATTAGCTATATTTATCCCCGTTTGTCTTTGTAAAATACCGCTTCGTGAGACCCCCGGTCAGCTATTTGCCTTTCTCTTTACATTCTCCAGAAACTTGTATTTATCATTTTCTACCACCTCCTCTTTCCCTGGAAGCAACTTTGTACATATATTTTTAGTTACTTAACCTTTCTGCACAAACCCTTCTCTACCCTTGAATCATATCAGTTGCTTCCTTGTAACTATGAGAAGTGAAAATTGCCACAGGGACATGGACAAAACCACATGTTTTCTTAATGTCGATCCGAAGAGCCTCCTTAGGTTGCCTGGAAGTGTGTTTTATAAATTGGAATTTTTAGCAGAGATTCCTTCAACTTGATGTCAAAAGACCTAACAGACTTAATTAGTGGCAAGTGCCATCCTGGGGATTTGAATGATCCATTTTGCACAAGAACCTTTGGATGCAGTTAAAACCTTATCTTCTTTGAAGGCCTTTCTTTTATTGCATTGAATTCCAACACAGTCAGGCAAATTTATCGTTTATTTGTGCAGTCAGATTGCTATTTCTGTGCATGGACTGGAGCTTGTTTTCTCTCTCTCTCTCTCTCTCTCCAAATGACTGAGTGAGATTTCACAATGTTTTATTTCTACAACTTATGTAAAAAGATGGAAGTTGAATAAATGGAAGAATGCTGAGAATTTTCTAGCTCTGCTGTTGTTTGGTCTTGGTTAGAATCGCAACCATACAATAACAATTGTTTCTTTCCTTTTTTTTTTTTCTTGCTTCCTGAAGGCCTGAGCTACAATGTTTCCGTGGGATTTGGGAGTATGTTCTCTTTGAAATATCTGTGTTTGTGGCTAATAGCCGTGCATCCACGTCATCCTTGCATGTAAATAAATAGAAATGCATTCTCGGTAGCCTTGCACTCTTCTGATCAGAATAGTCAATTGAAAGAGAGAATTCAATTAGCACAAAGCACATATCAAATGGTAAAATTAGCTTTGAGGGTGGTGGCTGAATGGATTTTATGCCGTAGCCGGGTTTGTTCTAAACTCTGGCCTCCCCATTGGTACAAAGTGGGAGGACAGAAAAAAAGAGTGGCAAGTCCCTCCTCTGACAAAGTCTACGTCATGGCAATAGCGCTGCCCTCGTGCAGTGAAGAAGGAGGGTGCCGTGGAGCGTCACCTTATGATCATTTTCAAACCCTGGTGAGAGGGAGGGAGGGAGGGGCCGCTTTCAGGGCAAATCAGACCAGTCCCTTCTGTCTGCCCATGACCCTGTGGTCTCCATTTGACTGACGGAATAGCAAAGGGAGAAGAGCTCTGTTCTTTTCTTTTCTTCTCCTCCTCTTCTTGCTCCCCCTCCTCCTCTCCTGCCTCCTTTTCTTCTGCCACTTCTTCCTTTCATTCTTCCCCCTCCTCTTTCCCAAATAAGAGCCAAAGCATGCCATTTCAGCCAGCTGGAGGGGCTGAATCTCAGTGGTTTCAGAGGATTGCTAGCTCTCTTATTTTTTATTTATGTATATATGTATGTATGTATGTATGTATGTATGTATGTATTTATTTATTTATTTATTGTCTTTCTGCCTTCTGAGGGCCGCTCCCGCGGCATATGGAGGATCCCAGGCTAGGGGTCTAATCGGAGCTGTAGCCACCGGCCTACGCCAGAGCCACAGCAACTCGGGATCCGAGCCGTGTCTGTGACCTACACCACAGCTCATGGCAATGCCGGATCCTTAACCCACTGAGCAAGGCCAGGGATGGAACCCGCAACCTCATGGTTCCTAGTCGGATTCATTACCCACTGAGCCATGACGGGAGCTCCTGCTAGCTCTCTCATTTGCTAGCACCTCGAAAGGATCAGTGGCCCATAATATGCTGATACCTTTTTGAGCATCAACTTTGTGAATTCAGTTCTGTATCAGGCATTCTAGACATGCCTCTTGCCCCCTCCAGGAATCGACAGCCCCACTAGGGAAGTAAGGTGAATAATGCATCAGACAGGGAGAGGAAAGCACAAAACGGTACCCAACTAAGTATCAGCTGAGTAATAAAGATGTTAGTGTGTGAAGGAATAACGTGATGAGTCGCTGAAGGCTAGCCCTGGAAGGACAGTTGAGAACAAAAAGTTCAAGGATGGAGAATCCTTGATCTATTTACACAACTCCAATCATGTGCCGGTGGCAGACCTTGCTAATCAGTCACATCCATCTTCCCTGCTGATCCCACATGTGGCCTTCCAAACCGTCTTGGCTTTCCAGGAAGCCACCGCCTGGTCAGAGGTGACATGTGAGAGAAAGCATTTTTCCCCTTCCTCAGCGAGTCTGATCCCCTTACTTTAGATAAGGAAACAAACTCAGGAAACGAGATGATATGTAAGGCCACAGAGACGGGTATGAGAACTCAGGTGTTCAGATCTCCATTCCAGGATGAAGTACAATTCAGAGAAGGGAGATGGGGGTGGCGTAGATCGGATCAGTGGGGAACTGGTTCTCAAAAGCAAGTTGATTGGAGACAAGGAGTTCAGAAGCTGGACCGATCTCTTCGAGACTCCAAAGGACCATGGTAGAGCAGCCCACCGCTCATTACTAAGAGGCAGAATTACTGTTGGGCTTGGAGCATGCTATGATTTTTCTCTTCTCCCTCCCTCTCACTCTCTCAGCCAACAATATGTAGCTCTTGATGGTGTTTGATAGAGTTGGGGCAAATGTGTGATCTTGCTGGGAAGTAGACCAGTCTAACAGATGTCACAGCCGGCATGGAAAAATCATCTGGATAGCAAAGTGGACTCCAAGCTGTTTAACGGGTCCCTGAGAGGTGGGAAAGGCACGGGGCTATTTTGAGGAAGCCAGAGGGTGGGCCGGTTGGGCACGCCCCTCAGGTAGGAAGGACCCTCCACCCTCCCCAGCCCCCTGCCTGGCAGCCTTCCCCTCCCAGCCCTTTGCTGGCATCTGCAGGTGAGAATGGTGCTGGGGAGGGGGGTGGTGCCTGAGGGGAGGTTTCCTGGATGTGCTCGTGCTCTGAAAAACTCTGAAAGCCAGGGGGGGAAAAAAAAACTGGCAAGAGCCAAGCTTGGCTCTTGGAGCTTTTCATTTTAATTCTCTGTTCTCCACGCTCAGCATCAGCCTGAGAAAGAAAATGTGCACTTTGAAAGTAGCTGGTACATCTTGGAGAAGGCGAGGCGAATGTTGTGGTTAGAGGGAATCAGGAAGGTTTCCAGAAACTCACACAGCCCTTGAACGGAAGGGCCTGTGTCACCTGTGCCGGTTGTGGTTTGCGTTGAGTTTGGGGATCGCCCTCACCCTGCTCTCCAATCCCCCCAAACCAGAATGGAACCAGAGACAGCCGACCATCAGATTAGAGCTCGATTTAGGCAATGCAGATAGAATCTGAACAGAATCTGAGAACAGAACTAAGAGTCTTCTAAGGGAAGTCTTTGAATTCTTCACATACCTTGCAAAAACCAAATCTTGGCATTTTACTCTCAGAAAAGGAAATGATCTCTGCAGGTGGATTTCGGGAGGTATTTATCTCCTCCCTGCCCCCATAGGGATGAGTGGTAGCTTCTGTTGCTGTTGTCTGCATGCCTATTACTCAGATTGCTGGAGAAGTGTAACGTGCTGGTACCAGCTTTTTTCAGGAGCTGTTGCAAAGTGGATGATGCCCTGTGCTTGGAGAGGCCATGGAGGTATTCGGCCCTAGAAAAAATCCTCACAATGAGAGAGGCTGAGACTCTCCTCCCAGCTGCCTTCATCACTCGGCTGCAGCCAGCTCCCTACTCTGCCCCATGATTCTGATTCTTGGGCACTAGAGTAAAAGGGACTTAGAAGGCTGGTTGGGACGCTGAAGGTAGAGCCTGCCTCTTCCTGAGTCCCCTTAAGGATAGAGAGCTTCCAGCCTACCTCCTGCAGAAAGATGGATCAGGAATTGCATTCCTGTCCCTGACTTGAGGACAGTGACTGTTGCCCTGATGGAGAGAAACAAAAGAAGTCCACTTGAGGCATCTGCTGTGGCTTCATGACAACGCTTAGTTCCTCGAGGTGTTTCTAGATTGTATCTTTACAGCCCAAGGGGAGCACAAGGGTGGGCTTCATTCTGAGAGCCTCTTAACACTATTCCAAGCTAGAGCTCCATGGTTTTCTTGGGGAAACCTCTCCAGATTTTAGCCCTGAAGGTTTCTAGGATTTTTCCCACATGAGACAATAGCTGGGCTGGTGAAGAACTTCAGAGTCAGCTTCTATCAAAGTTTTCTTCTCCTGGGATGACCCTCAGATAGCAGAAACCAGAGAGCCATGGCTGCTAATAAGAAACCCTGCCTGAGGTGGCTGCAAGCACCTAGGCCCATAAAAACATCAGGATTCCCAAGAACGTGCCAGCCATTCTTTCCCATAACCAGCTGTTTATGAAGCACCCGCTATGCTCCAGACTCACCACTACAGTCTTGGAAGTGAAGTTAAGGAGACGCAGCATGGCTACTGAGACAGGGCAGGGTTACAGACCAGTTGAAGGCTTAGAGGGACAGTCAAAGGTCTGCCTGGTTCTCCAAGGGAGGGAACATGGTTCCCCAAATACTATTCTGTGCTCTACCGAACCTGAATCTAAGGAGAATCATGGAACTTTAGAGCCTCTGATCTGAGCCCCAGAGACACTCAGTGACGTGGCTTCAGATAGGGTCTCACCCTAAGTCAGACTGCTGAGGCTGGAGCATGGGTGGGGCCATGGTCCCTGAGGTTTTCTCTGTTGGCGTGATAGTTCCTGCCAGAAAATCCCCGGGGGCTCACAAGCAGGAGTTTGGGATCAAATCCTGCCCGGGGTGGGAGGGTTTCTCCTGACGGGTGGGGCAGCATCACTTTATGTGCACACATTTTGTGTTGCGTCTGTGCTTGTCATGCTCACGTGTCAAAGCCACACCTCCCTGCCTCTCCCTCCATAATTGCCACGGCCTCTAAAAATAGAGTTCCTTTTTCCTTCCTTTTTGCCTCAAACACTTCTGTCCACTTAGGGAGTTCATATGCGTGGACAGAAGGGCTTGGCTGGCATGGGCCCCTATATCCTAAGCAGAGTTTAGCTGCGATCATTTGGGGAACCTGATATCGCCTGCCTTATGACAGAGCTATCACTCAATCTAAATGACCAAATCAAATTCAGTCAGACCTGGTGTGTACGGCAGTTCAGTCCGCATTGCAAAGTAAGTTTCAGTGAAATGTGTTGAGTGCGGACAAAAGGCCTCAGTGCTTTCCACGAATCCGTTCATTTTGTCACCACCACCCCATGAGGTGGATGCCATTGTTCTTCCTCATTTTATAGATGAGGTTTCTGAGGCTCAGAGAGGTTCAGTGACTTGCCCCAGGCCACCCAGCGAGCAAGTGAGGGGGTCCAGGACACAAGCACTGCAGTGTGGCTCCAGAGCATGTACACAGCGCACTTTACTGCTATTATTATTTGCTGTTGTTATTACTGTTATCGTCTGACCCAGATCAAAGCCACTCAGTTGTCTGCAGATGTAGCAGGCTGCCACTTAACGGTGGCATCTGTGGGCAGCCGTGTCCTGAGCAGACTCTGGGACTCAGAGAGAACTGGCCCTGGCCCTCGCTGCCCTATCCGCACACTGCACAGCAGGCATGCTGGCCCTTTCCCTTCCCCATGCTCCCCAGTAGCCCGGCCCTTGTATGGGGGTGAGCGTGAGCCAACTCCACTGGTGACATAATATGCTGGTCTTCCCCTTTTCCATGACAGGGGGCAAGGACACCATACTCTTTGGCGACCCTGCTCTGCCCACCATGCAGAGGTCAAGATCCCCGCTGCTGAAGTTGATTGAGCAGCCTGCTGGGAACAAAGCGAGTCCCAAGGACGGTAAGTGGACCGTGATTTCCTGGGCTTTGCCTGGCCTATGCCTGGCATGGGGGCTCGGTGGGCATCAGTGCTCGCCCTTCCCTCAGCTTCTGGGTTATTCGTCATGTTTCCTCTTGTTGCGTTCGTGAATCTGTCTTGTTTGGAGCTTCCGAGAGAATAACACGGGTCCCACCACTACTGGGTGTAGTGGCATAGAGATTAAGACCGAGCGCTCAGGAGTTCCCGTTGTGGCTCAGCAGTGACAAGCCCGACTAGGATCCATGACAATGAGGGTTCCATCCCTGGCCTCGCTCAATGGGTTAAGGATCCGGCGATGCCATGAGCTGTGGTATAAGTCGCAGACGCGGCTCGGATCTGGCGTTGCTGTGGCTGTGGTGGGCAGCTGCACCTCTGATTCAGCCTCTAGTCTGGGATCTTCCATATGCTGCAAGTGCAGCAATAAAAACTAAAAAAAAAAAAAAAAAAAAAGGTGAGGCTCAAGATTTGAGTGACCTGGGTTCACATTCCAGCGCCACATCACACTGGCTGTGAGAACTTGAACTAGTAGCTTCAGCCTGCTTCCTTTGCCATGAGATGGTGAGATGAAACTGCCCACCTCAGGGGAATCTCCACACATCACTTGGCATGTCTGAGAATCAATGGAATGGAGAAAAAAAGCTTCTTTACCAGGCACACCTTCTGGAGGCGCTGTGTTTTGAAGGGGAGCAAAAGCTCATTTCAGGCACCAGAGGAAGCAACAGGGCTGAGAACCAGATCTCTTCAAGTAGCGGTCATATTTCCCCGATTAAACTGCCCTTCACATGTTTCTGAGTTTTGCTCATCTTCTTCCTTCCACCCCCGATGTGGTTGTCAGCTTCCACGATGGCCCCCAATGAGCGCCCCCCCTCCCCAGTATTGGTGCCCTGGTGTCATCTTCTCCCACATTGTATCAGGGCGGGTCTATGTGCCTGATCAGTTGCAGCAGGGGTGATAGTGTGGGACCTCCGGGGCCAGGTTATAAAAGACAAGTGGAGTCTGCCTTGCTTGATCTGCCTTGGATCATGCACCCTGGAGGAAGCTGGCTGCCTGATCTCAAGGATACTTGAGCAGTCCTACCTGCTTTTAACTTGGTCTGGAACTGAAGCCTCCAACCATCAGCCCCGTGAGGGCACCATCTAAGCAGGTTCTCCAGCCCCAGTCAAGCCTTCAGATGACAACAGCCCTGGTTAACGTTGTTTTTTTTTTTTTTTCTTTTTGCCATTTCTTGGGCCGCTCCTGCGGCATATGGAGGTTCCCAGGCTAGGGGTCCAATCGGAGCTGTAGCCGCTGGCCTACACCAGAGCCACAGCAACTAGGGATCTGAGCTGCATCTGCGACCTACACCACAGCTCACAGCAACGCCGGATCCTTAACCCACTGAGCAAGGCCAGGGATCAAACCCGTAACCTCATGGTTCTTAGTCGGATTTGTTAACCACTGCGCCACGACAGGAACTCCCTGGTTAACGTTTTGATGACAACCATGTCACAGACCATTAGTAAGAACCACCCAGATAAACGTCTTCCAGGCTGCTGAGTCTTAAACTGCTAAGTTATGCGTTACGCAGCATAGAGAGCTAATACACCCAGCATGTGGGTGTCAAGATTCTTTCCTGATTTCTATGTTTCCTCTCCATCTTTTCCTGCTCAGTCATGCCTTCAGCCATCACCTCTATGAAAGTATTCTTGAAATATGTTTCCCCACAGGGCCCTATTTGCAGAATTACAGTCCTCTATTTCCCAAAGTGCAAACTTTCTCACCTACGTGTTCTATGGACTTCTCAAGTTTGACATCACTACTCTTGCTGCTTCCTCTTCTTTGTGTGGCTCAGCTAGCCAGCCACTCTCAGTATCATCCTCAACCACTGTCCACTTTCCTCCCCCATCCATGTCTGATCTGCTGCCACTGTGTCTTCAGAATTTCTGGCGTCTCCATTCCTACCACCTCTTTACCTCCTTGGCGGGGCTTCCATGCTGGTCTTCCTGCCTCCCAGAATCTCCTTACTTCCCTCCCTTCTTCATCCTGCTGCTGTAAGATACAGCTTCCGGAGCCCTGCTTTCCATCATGTTTGTTCTCTGCTCAAAAATCTCACAGTGGCTCCCAGCTGTCTATTGTTAGCTGTTATGGGGCAAACCACCTCAAAACTTAGAACTTAAAGCAACAACTGTGTATTATTTCTCATGAGTCTTTGGATCACACGGACAGCGCTGCTCATCTGAGCTGAGTTCAGCAAGGCTCAGTCCTGCTTCGGTGCAGTTGTGTTTTGAAGCCCATCCGGATCACTCATTTGTTCATGGAATGGTAAGAAGAGAAGCCCAGACAAGCCGTGGATTTCAACAGAGAGGTTCCCCAAGCACATGTGGGGAGAATCCTGGGGAAAGCCTCTGCCTTGGGTACTTTTCCTACTGTTCAGAAGTCAAAGCCAGGGCTTTCCAGCCAGCAGCATGTGGCTGTTTGCAAGGCTGGCCCGTCACCCACCATGGCCCACTGTGCAGTCCAGGACCTGTCTTGGCTAGTGGTCAGCCTGTATGCATCCAGTGTCCCCATGGAGCTCCAAAGCCCTCTGTCTGCTGGGGGCTTGCTGAGCCCCCAGGTGAGCCCTGGTCTGTTAACCTGAGTGGAGTTGCGCCTGGCTTGATTACCACACGGGTGGCGTAAGGAATGGCCTGATTCACAATGATAGCTTCCAGAGTTCCATCGTTAGCTCTCATTGTTCCAACCCCAGCCCTCGCCAGCACGGGTAGCAACAAGGAAGCATTTATGTAGCTGCTGTCAGTGTCTGCGATGCCCTCATCACTGCTCATCTCTGATTAATTCCAACTGAAAGCAGCTCACACTCAGAGGACAAAGCCCATCAGAGACCAGTTAACAAAAGAAGACGAATGTGCCCTTTGGGCCAGTGGTGGGGGGGGGGCGGGGGCAGCACAATTTTAGGAAACTAGCAATCTTTTCTACAACGAGCTACTGTTTTTCATCTTCTACAGAAAATATTTTTTCTTTCCACACTATTTGTGTCCCAATGCATTTGTTTCAGTCAATCATCTCATCATTATTGATATGTGTATTGTTAGTAATCAGTATTAATGATACTAATTCTGTATGTTAAAGCAGCACAGAATAATTACTGTTGGGGGAAATAATATTTTCCTATTCTGAGCTAACTCGGAAATCTTTCTTTTATGGAAATGGCCATGGTATGTTCTCAAAGGAAAACTAAAACTCCCTTAGCTTAGGAGTCAGCGTCCCAAAGTCACAGACTTGAAGGTTTTGCTCCCACAAGTAGCCAGAGGTCCTAGTGATGAATTCCACAGCTGTAGTATTGTCAGTAACTTTTCTTTGTCTTCTGATCATGACTTGGGTATACTTTTATTTTTATTTTACTTTATTTTATTTACTTACTTATTTACTTATTTATCTATTTATTTTTAGGGCCACACATACAGCATATGGATATTCCCGGGCTAGGGGCGGATTGGGGTTGCAGCTGCCAGCCTACACCACAGCCACAACACCACCAGATCCAAGCCACATCTTCGACCTATACTGCAGCTCATGGCTGGATCCTTAACCCACTGAGCGAGACCAGGGATCGAACCTGCATCCTCATGGATACTAGGTAGGTTCTTAACCCGTTGATCCACAATGGGAACTCCAAGTGTACTTTTTAGTGTCTTTAGATAAACAAAAGAGAGAAGAGGACCGGTAAATCCTGCTTTCAACCCATAAGCCAATCGCAGAGCCTGGCCCCTATAGCTTTATGGTTCTGAGACTCTGAAAATCTCAGCTTTTTCTAGGAAAAGAAAAACCCAATAGAACCACACCTGAGCATGACAGCCTTGTCCCTCCCCGTATTGCGGCTGTGTCTTGACCTGTCATGATGACAGCAGTGTTGCCCCCCATCTCCTCACCTTCAAAAAGTTGAAAAGGTCTTCCTGGTAATCTCAGAGGTTTGCCATTTCAAAAAGATGCCCACATTTGGACACGAGTGGAATGTCACTTGAAGAAATGGCACAAGGCAAAGGACCGGTGACCAGAAGGCCCGGGTGTAATTAGACCACCCTCCCTTAGACATAAATTAAGGGAGAGAAGATTAACCTGACCCACAGTAAAAACACTGCAAATGGTTTAGGGGTTAGGTTGTTACCGATAAGGTTAATTAATTTTTCAGGGACACCGGAATCTACTATTAAGTGTCTTGGAAGGAGTAATTTCATAAGAGTAATTTCAAGAAGGAGTTTATTCATCTCACGTTGGTGAAAAATTTAGCCACAGGAAGGACCATAATTTACTCCTTTTGAATAAAGCTTCTTGCACGGTGCTGGAAACGTGCTCATTTTGACTCTGCATTTGCCTTGTGTCCTGTACAACCACGAAAACGTTTTTCATTTGTTAGTGTGAAAACTATGTGATTGCTTCCCTGAACTACCTCAGATGTAGCTAAAGGTTTGTGGGAGTTAGAAATCTCTGTTTTCCTGAAAATGCCATTTTAAGAGTTTTTAGATTAGCAACCTGAGTACAAGCTGGAACAAATAAATCCGAGGACTGCTTTCATTTCTTAATGGATGGTATTTAGCTAGATGTATTCACATATTCATTTATTCATGCATTCATGTATATGTCTGTAGATTCAAACATTTAATAAGCTTTTTTTTGTCTTTTTTTTTTTTGCCATTTCTTGGGCCACTCCCGTGGCACATGGAGGCTCCCAGACTAGGGGTCCAATGAGAGCTGTAGCCGCCAGCCTATGCCAGAGCCACAGCAACATGGGATCGGAGCCACGTCTGAAACCTACACCACAGCTCACGGCAACACCAGTCCCTTAACCCCCTGAGCAAATCCAGGGATCGAACCCGCCACCTCATGGTTCCTAGTCAGATTCGTCAACCACTGAGCCACGATGGGAACTCCTTAATAAGCTATTTATTGAGCTCCCACTGTGGAACATTGGCAAAGTTAAAAAATTAATCAGATGGGAGTTCCCACTGTGGCTCATTGGGTCAAGAACCCAACATAGTATCCACGAGGATACGGTTCAGTCTGGCCTTGCTCAGTGGGTTAAGGATCTGGCATGGCTGCAAACTGCAGCATAGGCTGCAGATGTGGCTCAGATCTGGTGTTGCTGTGGCTGTGGTGTAGGCTAGCAGCTGCAGCTCCAATTTGCCCCCTAGCCTGGGAACTTCCATGTGCTGCAGGTGCGGTTCTAAAAAGAAAAAAAAATTAGTAAGATTTTATACTTCAATAGGTCTCTATAAGCTAATTAGATGTAACAACTTAAGGGTAAAAATGTTAAAAGCACACAGTTCCCCTGGCAGTCCAGACACAAGTACATGGGGGTTAGGACAGTGGGGAGATTATTTCTGGGTGGATTTAATCAAATAGGCTTCACGGAGGAGGTGGAGGTGGAGCTCACTCTTGAGGTTGGTCATCTGCTCGCGTCAAGGAATTTCACTGTAAACACAAGTAATAATCTCAATCAGGTACAATCCTCATTGAGATCAGTGAGGTCTCGGGAGAGTAAGACGTAGTTGTCTGTGACTCTCTACAGGCTTGAGAGTGTATCAAAGATGTGGTTGAAATATTTCCATCCCTGGGAAATTTCTATGATCCTCAAAAGGGCTAAAGAGAAAGAAAACGGCTTTTTTTTTTTTTTTTTTTTTTTAATGTGAGAAGCAAATCTATATCAGAAGAACTAGAGGTCTGGGGTATGGGGACAGCAGTCAAGGTCTGCCTGGCTGAGTGTCCTCAGCGACCAGCCTGTCGGTTGTCACACCCACCACGCTGTCTCTACTCATCTCCCCTTCCCCCTGGTCCTCCACCCCCTCTCCATCTGAGCTGTTTCATTTCAGCCTTGTGGTCCATCGGCCCTCACTCATATTTCACATCTTCTAGAGTTTCTCCGTTTTTGCCAGGGTTCAGCCATGTTTTAAGTGTCTTAAAACTTTTAAACACTTGATGAGGTAAATAAGTGCTCAAAACCACATACGGTTATTTAATTCAATAAATGGACGCATCATGGTCAGAATGGGTCAACTTCCTTGAAACCTTCTAGATCCTTAGCTCCCCCAAGTCCCAGCTTTCAGCCTCAAAGTGCACCTGCGTGTCTCTGATACAGGCCTGATGGTGGTAGGTTCTGCTCTGGGGGACCCAAGAAGTGTTCCCTGGCCCCCTCACCCCTACCCAGGCTGAAATCAGCCCAGCAGTTCCATCACGGCTGGCTTCGCCTGAAGGCTAAGACAATCTTAATTTAACTTCCGGAAACCTCAGGGTTGGTGCTGAACGCAGGCACCCATCCCGTTGCTAAGAGTCCAGTGGCCACATGCTTCTTCCCGGCACGCATTGCTGCTGCTGCTTGTCGGGTCCGCAAGGGAGATCAGAGAGTCCCGCCCCTCACTTGGTATCTGAAAAAAACAATGAAAAAAGGAGGCTGGACAGGTCCTCCTGATCACAGAGCAAGCCGAAAGGAAAACGGGGACTAGATGCTGGCCCATCCCTCTCCAGTTGCAGCTGGAAAATTTCCCTTATGCAGGTTTAGGGAGAACAATGTAGTCAGGAGGGGTGGGGAGCTTGAAGCTGCTCTTACATGTAAGATGTTATTAAGGAGTTCCCATCGTGGCGCAGCGAAAACAAATCCGACTGGGAACCACGAGGTTGCAGGTTCAGTCCCTGGCCTCGCTCAGTGGGTTAAGGATCCGGTGTTGCCATGAGCTGTGGTGTGGGTCACAGAGGTGGCTTAGATCCTGTGTTGCTGTGGCTGTGGCTGTGGCGTAGGCCGGCAGCTGTAGCTCCAATTAGACCCCTAGCCTGGGAACCTCCATGTGCCTCGGGTGCAGCCCTAAAAAAATAAGAAAGACCCAAAAAATGTTACTGAAATTGAGCGAGCACCAGCAGAAGAGTGAGGTGCTGACCCTAACTGCGCCTTCTGCTCCCCACACTGAAAGCAGCCAGAACCTCGTTTCATGGTGACGGAGCCCCAGGTCTTCCCTGAGCTGCACAACCTACGAAACCTTTGTCTTTAGTTTAAATATTTAACGGGCACAAGGAGCCACCGCCAGAGAGCGAGGCAGGTGATAGCCAGGCACCTGGAAAGGGTGGGTTACAGACTGCACGCATGCTCCCTTCCCCCCCATCAGGGGCACAGTCATCACCAGAGTGGCTCCCTTCTTTTTTGTGGGTCCTGTGTGGCCTTCAGCAGCATTTTCTATCTCAGAGGCCCTGCAACAGTGGGCGGGAGGTTGGGAGGAGAGGGGACGTGAGGGCTGACGTCAGCCAGAGATTTGATGCTGCCCCTGGTCTGTTTCAGGGGAGGCTCAGAAGCAAGAACGAGATGAAAGTTGTGCCGCCGCCGCCGCCGCCGAGGCGCTGACAGCTCAGGAGGATGCCGGGAGGCCCACTGTCAGCTCCCCAGCAAATCTGAGTCACGGGAACCAACGCGGGCACTTTCACCCCTCGTTACCCCAGCTCCTTCCTGAGGAAGAAGTAAACAGGCTTGGAGGGGAAATCGTGAAACTGGCAGAGGAGCAGGCAGCCACAGAACCAGAAGGAGTCCGACAAGAGAGTGCCGTAGAGGGTCCAAGGGACGAGAGGGGGCCAAGCCCACCGGGCTCAGCCACCAAAGGGCCGTGTGCCAAACTTTGCCAGGACTTGGCTGAATCCAGCCTGCCCTCGGCCGAAGCTTCTGCCCTGGAAGACGGCAGGGAGATGCCAGGGGGTGGAGGTATGAGGAGCACCACGAAAACATGAACGGGAAAGCGATGGGCCTGGTGACACATCGAAGGCACCAGGGACGGTAAAGAATTCAGGATCAGAACAGCTCACCGAAGTCACTTCCTCCCAAAACACCTCCAGGCCTGTGCATGAGAGAGGACACAGCTCCCGTTGCAAACGTTGAACATTCTGATGATGCCAGCACAGTTTGATTTATTAAATGCGGGTCCTCAAGCTTCTCCATGTCATCTCTTTCCGCAGAAGATGCACCGCTGTGAACACGGCCAGGCACGGAATCACGTCTGCCATATGGCTGGTTTTCAGCATCCGTCTTTCTGTCAGCGTTTGTTTTATTAGAGATAAGCTGTTTTCCTATTAGCGTTTAAAGTTGTCGATCAAAATTATGGGAAGAGCTTGAAACGGATGGGGTTTTTAATCAGGTCGCCGTCTTGGTAATGTTTAGGCGGCCGTAGCGTGAGGTGTAATTGAGCATAATGGGTCCAGAGGGCCCACCACTCCACTCCATCACGTCAGGGCCCGGGAGGCCCTCCCAGCGTGGGTGTTCTTGGCGTCCTGCCTGCAGCACTGTCTGAAGTGGCACCGACTGGCAGGTGGAGAGGGGCTTAGGTGGGCTCAGAAGGTTAGGCTTTCGGTTTGAAATCCACAGCCCCTGTTGAGACCTGTTTGCTGACTGCTAAAGCTGCGTGTTCCAGCCTGTGATTCTAGAGGATTTTTCGACCTGGGGTGATGGCGGGGGTGCTGTAGATAAGCAGGGAAGAAGGGAAATCTAATGGTGTTTTGATTTTTTGTTTCTGAAATAGGCTGAGAGGCAGAACCATTCGACACAGGCTGTGTACAGGGTTTTCTGGCCATGTGGGGTAGGGGCAAAATGCAGCTGCTTCAGGCCCATCCAGTTTGCCCAACTACCTGCAGCCTTACCCGTCCCCACTCCAACGTATTGCTGAGGCTGCCCCCTCTGTGCCACCAGGTACTGGGGTTCTAAAGATAAGACAGAGCTCGTGGCCCCAAAGTGGAAAGAGAGACAAAAACAAAGTCTCTTCCTTACAGTCTCGGAAGAGGACTATGGAACCAAGTCGAAGCTCCAAGAGCAGGAAAGCAGAGCATGGTCACCCCAACTGCTTCTCTCTTTGGGGATATAATTAGCATTTCTAGGCGTTTCTGTTGCGGCGCAGCGGAAACGAATCCGACTAGGAACCATGAGGTTAAGGGTTCGATTCCTGGCCTCGCTCAGTGGGTTAAGGATCTGGTGTTGCTGTGTGCTGTGGTGTGGGTCACAGACACAGCTCGGATCCCACGTTGCTGTGACTGTGGCGTAGGCCGGTGGCTACAGCTCCAATTAGACCCCTAGCCTGGTAACTTACTTCCATATGCCATGGGTATGGCCCTAAAAGGACAAAAGACCGAAAAAAAAAGTTAGCGTTTCTTGGTGGCATCTGGCACTGCAGGCTCTGAAGGCGCCTCAAACAACAAACCTTTCTGTGCGCTGAAAAGAGTTCATTTCCCAAGAAGACCTAATACCACGTCCCTAAACCTCAACGATGCCCCGACAACTAGAATCACTCCTTCCTCTGGGAAAAGAGAAACTCCCAAGGAGAAAGAGGTAGAAAATGTATAAGTCATCCTAAAAATAGGATGTTTGGGCCAGGCTTGTGATTCCCAGGTGTGAACCCCGCACACCGGTGGCCAGACCCCAGACCCTTCCCTGCTACCATTTCATCTCCTGGCATCGCTCTGCCAGTGGGGGTAGGCTGCATCATACCTTGCGCCGTCTCAGGCTGAAGGAGGGCAGAGGCACAGGCCAGATGGTCCCGCCCTTTGCCAGATGCACCTGGGGGGAGCTCCTCTCACAGCTGGAGCGGAATCCCTCTCACCAGAGGCCACCCTGAGAGTGGGATGCAGGCACGTCCGAGGCAGCACATGTTGGCTCCAGACCCTGATGCTCTCCATTCATCCCTCTGTGTTCCAGACTCTCCCCTCTCCCCAGGTCCACCCCCTTATCTTCCCCTCCAGGAGGTCAATTCTGCTGCTGCAAAGCTTGCCCAGGCCAGCAGCCATGGAAATCATTTTCCTGCTGCACCAGGCCTAAACACCCTGCAGATGTTCAGTACAAGTGCCTAGGACATAAGAGCTACCGAAAGAAAACACAGCCAGATTTCATAAGATAACAATAAAAAAAAATATTTCCCCGCAAAAGCCTTGATCTGGACACACGGTTGGTCGGGTACACACCTTTAGAGGCTGTGGATCATCTGGAAAGCAAGGCTTATACTCAACTCCAACACATTCCACTGTGGGCAAGAAACCTGCCATGAGTCCCAGAGTGTGGGGTTCTGGGCAGGGGGTCATAGGGAGAGAGAACCTAAACTGTGTGTCCAATCAGCATGGGGGTGCTTGTGTTATTAGATGGAATTGGAGCCATGAGTTGACCCTGTCATATCTGTAACCTTGACAATGCCCTGTACAAAATGTGACACTGTCCCACCTCTGCTGTGTGAACCCAACATGGTTTTTCTGTTCCTCAGACATTAAAAAGAGTCTCCAAAATTACCTATGGTTGTCTTTAGTCTTTTTAAGAGTCACTGTGAAAGTGTGCTGCACTCTGTAACCCTGCTCCACCAGCTAACCCTGCATCAGTCAAGGTACTCTGAGCTACATTTATACTTTAAGGAACTTTGACAATAGGGAAATGAATTTTATTGCATAACAAGAACTTCAGAAGTAAGGCATTCCAGAGCTGGTTCATTCAAGAAAGTTAAAAAAATCTGGGTTTCTGCCTTCCTGCTCTGCCTGCCTGGCTGTCATCTATACCCTCATGCTAACAAGAGGGCTGCAATAGCTCCAGCCATCACCTGTTTTCACATATGTGTCCAAAGTCAGAAAGCAGTTTCTCCTTGTGTGTTTATATGTGTGTTAACGCAGTTCTTGTCACATTTCATTGGTCAAAATGGTCACATGCCTGTGTTTAAACCACTCCTTAGGAAGGAAGATGGAATTACTCTGATGGGTTTACATTCATCAAGATTACCCTCTGGGAGTTCCCTTTGTGGCTCAGTAGTTAAAAAACCCGACTAGGATCCATGAGGACTCGGTTTGAACCCAGGCCTGGCTCAGTGGGTTAAGGATCTGGCAGTGCCCCGAGCTGTGGTATAGATTGAAGACGTGGCTGCAGTGGCTGTGGTGTAGGCCGACAGCTGCAGCTTCGATTTGACCCCTAACCTGGGAACCTCCATATGCTGCAGGTGCGGTCCTTAAAAAAAAATATTACCCTCTAAATTGGGGAGGATTCCTGTTCCTGGACATGCAGACTCTGAGATGAACCCTAAAACAAAATCAGGTCTTGGGAAGTATAGGAAGGTTGGGAATAGATTTGAGTCGGCCACTAACAGCATTGTTTCTGAACGCCACATGTCTATACTTGTTTTATTATTATTTTTTTCTTTAAAAAGGCAAACTATTACGTACGGTGAGTGTGGAGTTGGGGGGCAGGGTGTTGTTATTTATTTGTTAAGAAAAAAATGCCATCTCATCTCTCCTTTTCCCTGGCCTCTCTATCATCTGTCCTATTTTGTAGCTGGAACGTTCCCACCTCTGTTTACCTCTTCGAGTGTGTCTGTCCTTCCATTATTTTTCCAGCTCAGTTGCCAGCAGAATGCTGAACAGTCTGGATAAATGAAACAGAGCTGACAGGTCTCTTAATGAAAGCTTGTTTGCACACCCTGCATTTCTTGTGATCACTCTGTACCTGAGAGCCGTTAGGTGTGGATTTTTACATATGAGTGTTTGTCGTTCTTTTAATTAAGGCCTCTGGAAATGGATTGGTTTTTGAAAACCGGGCATTTCTCATCCCTAACTCCTCTCTCCATGCCTCCTCTTCCCACCTTCCTCTCCCCCCGCCCCCCTTTCTTCTTCTCCTGAAACAGCTGTTCCCGAAGCCTTTCCAGCTGGGAGCCCCCCCATTGGCATTCAGCTCAACCCTTACTGGAAGCCCTGCCCAGCGGGCCATCTTTTTTTTTTTTTTTTTTTGGCTTTGTAAGGGCCTCATGCCTGGCATTTGGAGGTTCCCAGGCTAGGGGTCAAATTGGAGCCGAAGCTGCGGGCCTACACCACAGCCAAAGCAATGCCAGATCCGAGCTGCATCTGTGACCTACACCAGAGCTCACGGCAACGCCAGATCCTCAACCCACTGAGTGAGGCCAGGGATCAAACCCACCTCCACATAGATACCAGTCAGATTCATTTCCAATGAGCCACAATGGGAACTCCCCAGCTGGCAGTCTTAAGGAAGCTAAATTCATTTTCCCATCATTGTTCCTTTCTGTGTCCTCTCTTCCCAACACAAACCACTATCATGATGTGATGTTCTAAAAAAGAGTTATCATATCAGTCATTCACATGTTAGAGTGAATTTTTGGATGTTATTGCTACTGGAACAGTCATACCCCAGTTCATACGGTCGCTCGCGAAAAAACAAAACCAAACATGACATTGTTCCAAATGGAGGTCCACATTCTCTTTAAAGAACTTCAGGAGTTCCCGCTGTGGTGCAATGCATTAAGAATGCCCCTACAGGAGCTCCCATCGTGGCTCAGTGGTTAGCAAATCTGACTGGCGTCCATGGGGTTGCAGGTTCGATCCCTGGCCTTGCTCAGAGGGTTGAGGATCTGGCGTTGCCATGGGCTGTGCTGTGGCTCAAAGGCGAGGTTCAGATCTTGCGTTGCCGTGGCTGTGGCGAAGGCCGGCGGCTGCAGCTCTGATTGGACCCCTAGCCTGGGAACCTCCATATGCCATGGGTGCAGCCCTAGACAAAGGCCAAAAGAAAAAGAAAAAAGAGAAAAAGAATCCCACTACAATGACCTACAGCCTCGGGATAAGTCACAGCTGCGGCTTGGGTTCAATGTTCCAGCCCAGGAACTTCCATAAACTGCAGGTGCAGCCATAAAATAAAATAATAATAAAGAATAAAAAAGACCAGCCCCTTGCTTCTTTGGGGCTGTCTTTTCTGTCTCTTTCAAATTACAGCATGGCTTTGCCCCTCTGGGATTTCTGCTCCTGCAGAACCCGGGGCCCTCTCCTGGCTGGATTTTTCCTGTAGCCCTGTGGCTTGGTCCTTTATTTCTCTTTGGAAAAAGTTCTCTATTTGAGCGCCTTCCCCCTCTGCCCTCTGCTTTCATTCTGGAAGCCTCCATTTGGAAGCGTCTTCCTCCTCCACGGTTCGGTTAGGATGTCAAAAAGCCTAAGGAGGCCCCTCAACTCACCACTGTAATATATTCCTTGTTTTCCAGATGTCTCTCTGAGCAGAGAAAAATCTGAAAATCAGAGATATGCAATTGAGACCTCAGCAGTGAATCTAATTAGAAATGAGAAGCAGGAAAAATAAGAAGGGACCCGTCTCTCAATATTACGGTTGCTCACAAAAAACGAAACAAGTTGATACAGCATGAAGGCAATTTAAAATGATAGATAGAGATGTGCCGCCTCACGTTTCCTCTCACCTGTTTACTAAATTGGAAGTTTGGGGGGGATGCTTCAGAAAAGTTTGCATAATACTGACAAGGATGACTTTCTGGAATCCCTATGAGCCCCGGAATATATTTGGGGATCTGAGTGAAGGCCAGTGATAACCTATTAAATTTAAAACAATTGACTTATTTAAAAAAAAAAAAAAAAGCAAGCCAACTGCTGTTTTGTAGTTTGATTGCAGGAAAGACGTCACTTTTATTCAGTCATAGACCCTCTTTATTGGATTCTAAGATCATCATGTATCATGATTATATCTTTTTTGTTACCTGAAATTAAAATGTAATTTTCCTAATAGAGGTTATTAATTATCTTGATTATTCGCATCATTCCCCCTCTCCACCCTCACAGAAGACCACGCATAGCGCCTAGGTTCGGGCAGCTTATCACTTGCAATCTATCACCTAAAATTATTAGATCATAGGCTGGTCATGAAAAATATGGAGAATGTAAAGATTTTATGCATTCAGTCAAAAACTCCAGATCTAAAATCGGTTGGTTTATTTCCTGCCGTCTTTCAAGTTGACCAAAACTCTCACTGATTTGCTCTATTTTCTTACGTTTTTGGTATTTCTGTATATATATATATATATATGCAGTGAAAAGCTCCACTTGGAAAAAAAAATTCACTGCAATTCTGAGAAAAAGCTTATCCTAAACATCCAAAGATAGCATTTCTAATTATTGTCGACATTGTGTTTAAACTGTGCAAACTCGAGCATTATTCTCACTTTACCAGCTGTGTCTAGGTAGAGTCATTACATCAAACGCTTCTAATTTTACAAAAAGAAATCAAAACAAGTGTGTGTTTAAGTCTCAGTGACAAATGCAAACCCTGTGAGTCAAACAGGCAAACTGATTAGCAAGCTGGCTGGGAAGTCAAAACAGCAAATATAAGGAGATTAACAAAATAGATCTGTAAGAGGAGAGGAGTAAAAATAGCCTCCAGGGGCCAAGTGGGGTCCCATGGGCGGGTTCTGTGCCAAGAACCAGATGCCTGCCTGCCCTTATGGCTGCTGGTCTTTCCTTCGTCTTGGGTCTCCTCCCCTCCAAGAGCTGGGGGGGTCGCAGAATTCATCTCAGCCGGCCTCTTAATGGATGTGGAAATCCTTCTTCCAAACCGGAGCGGTAGCAGCCTTTCCTTTACTTGAAGCCTTCTGGTTGCCGGACACTCACTACCTTACCAGGTCATCCAATCCATGACTAGGTCACTCTTTTTGGGACCTTAGCCATTGTTATTAATTAGACATGCATTATTTTTTACTTTTTGCTTTTTAGGGCCACGCCTACGGTATATGGAAGTTCCCAGGCTAGGGGTCGAATTGGAGCTACAGCTGCCAGCCTGCACCACAGCTCATGGCAACGCTGGATACTTAACCTGCTGAGCGAGGCCAGGGATTGAACCCCCAACTTCACGGACACTATGTCAGGTTCTTAACTCACTGAGCCATGATGAGAACTCCAAGGAAAGGTTTTTAAGTAACAGGTTTGTCCTTAGCAAGGACAAAATAACCACTAGGGATGGGTTTCTGGCTAAGGTTCAGTTTGACTCACTGCTTTTAGAGTCTGAGAGAAACAGAAGCTGCTTCTGAGGACCGGGAATGAACAAGCCTCAGCTAGGAAGTGGGTCTATCCTGGGAAGCTAAAAAGTTATTGTGAGCACTTCTATTCAATAAATGAACGTGAACACACAAGACTGTGTGTAGATTATAATTTCAAAAAGGCAGGCATGGAGTTCCCGTTGTGGCTCAGTGGTTAATGAATCTGACTAGGAACCATGAGGTTGCGGGTTCGATCCCTGGCCTCGCTCAGGGATCTGGCGTTGCCGTGAGCTGTGGTGTAGGGGTAAGACAGGGCTCGGATCTCACATTGCTGTGGCTGTGGTGTAGGCCAGCAGCTGTAGCTCCAATTCAACCCCTAGCCTGGGAACCTCCATATGCCTTGGGTGCAGCCCTAGAAAAGACAAAAAAAGACACACAGACACACGCACACAAAAGGCAGAACCCCCATCAAGCCTTACTCAAAACCAACCTGCCTTTGGACCCCACTGCTTCCAACTGCTTTTGTATCAAGAAACCAAGAAGGGCATTATCCTGCTTTCGGAGAAGGCTGACAACTTCAGACACCAACGCCAACCCCCTGTAACTTGCCCAATGACACTGCCTCATTGGCCCTGCCTCTGCCACCTGGGAAATGGACTTCAGGCTTTGCACAGAGGCAGATGTGAGAGGCCACTGGCCCCAGTGAGTTGGTGCACCCCTCATTCCAGGCCAGTGGCTCCAGCATCTGGATCACTGGAAAGCTCATTCCACAGATTTCTTCCTCTTCCTTTGGATTCTACAGCTGTGGGATGTCCCCAGGAAGCTGTGTGTGTGTGTGTGTGCACACGCACGTGTATATATATACATATATGTATTTTTTTTTCACCACGCTTCCTTTAATGGCCCTGATTTCCTCCCTCTTGCAAACCACACCCAAGGGCATGAGCATCAGTGACTAAACCTTGCAGCCAGCAAGGCTGGGGAGGGAGGAAGAGAGGTCCTGCAGGGATTTGAGAAACGTCTTTGCCATTCCCCCAAAATAGCTGACTGGGGAAAGAAGCCTCAAACAAACCAAAAAAGTAAGCAAGGCCCCCCATGCAGTACTGAATTGCTGAGTTTTTAATGTGCAACAAAACATTGCCAAACAGCCCCCAAGGGAGCAGCCGGGGTGGGGGTGGGGCAGCTGGAGACACACCGGCCAGGGGCGCCTGAGTGCAGGTGCAAATGCTTGGGGGTGGAGGGTGCTGGGCAAACTCAGGCAGGGTCTCAGGGTGCCTAGGAGGAACCTAAAGAGGGAGGGGGTAGCGAGGTGTTTAGGACATGGAGGGATCTCGGGGCTGGGGGCGGTGAGGATGGGGGGTGTCAGGGTTGAAGGGGACCTCTGAGATTCTGGAAGACCTTCAGGGTAAATGGGGGTATTTCAGTATCTCCCAGGGGTCCTCAGAGCACACGGTGCCCTCAGGATGAAAGAGGATGCCTCAGTGGGCAGGGCTAGAGACTCAGGGTGGTGAGGATTTTCCAGGAGCTCTCAGCCGGCAGAAGCGGAGAGTGTGTCTGGGAGCAGGCGGAGAAAAATCGGGGGCGGGGGGAGTGGCGGGGGACTGGGATCACATGAAGGGGATCTCGGGCACTTGGAGAGGTGTCACGGTGTAGAGGCGTCCCGGGTTCTTGAAGGGGTGTCAAGGAGCACGGGGACCCTGGGGTGTGTAGAGGGGAGTTGGGGTCACACAGAGGGCATCTTGGGCATTTGGACGGGGTTCAGGGGCTGGAGGGGATCCCAGGGCTTGTGGAAGGGGTCCGGGCGTGGAGGGAGCTCTCTCGGGCCACCAGGGCGGGGCGCTCAGCTGGCCTTGCACTCGCTTGCGCGCCGCCGCTTCCTGTGCTCGGCGTGCTCCTGCGCCTGGTGCGCCCAGGGCCCGGGGCCGCACAGGGCCACCACGCAGCAGGCCAGGCGGCGGCCGGCGTTGCCGTTCTCCAGGCTGGCCTGGTTGCCGCCGCGGCCCAGGTCGTCCTCGCCCGCGTGGACCACCACCGCGCGGCCCGCGATCGAGTGCGGGCCGAAGAGCGAGGCGCCCAGGCCGGAGCGGTACTTCCAGATCTGGCCGTCGCGCACGGCGAAGTTGCCGAAGTCTCCCGGGTGCTGCGGATGTGGCACCTCCAGCGGGTTGTAGTGCGGCCCTGTGGAGTCGCAGCCCTGGCTCAGGTCCCCGAACTGGTGCACGTGGATGGCGCGGCTGGTGCTGTTGGGCTCGGCCGGGAAGCCCTCCAGGTGGAAGTAGGCGTCGAGCAGGGCGCCGGGCCGGAGCTGCCGGAAGAGCACGAGGCCGCTCACCTGGGGCTGCGTCGCGTCCAGCAAGATCGAAGGCTGCATCGAGCAGGTGGCGTGGAGCGCGGCCTGGCCGCCCGCCGCCCGCTGCTGCGTCAACTCCTGCCAGATCTCCGTCACTTTGGCCTGCATGTCCCGGATCTGCTCCTCCATGTGGGAGCCGGGCCGCTCCAGGTCCACGTGGGTCAAGGCGTCGGAGGCGCCAGGCGCCAGGAGCAGGTAAGCACAGAGCAGCGTCAGCATGGCAGGAGTCGGGCACCTGCGGGGGCGGAGCGAAGCTTAGTCACTCGAAACGTGGAATCCCAGGGACCCCGCATCCTTGAACCCATCCCCTCCCCGCAAAGGGTTCCCCGCCCAGCATGCTTTGGGCACTTTTGTTCTTTGGGCCCCGGCGTCTCTCCAGGCCGGGTCTCTCCAGGGCCTGATGTGTTCCAGGAACTGTGTTATGTGCTGTGGTTGAGATGCTGGTTGAGACAAAATCTCGGGAAACTCATGGGGACTTTTCTGAGCCACAGATCTGATCACAGCCCTCTCAAGTCCCATCTCCATCCTGTGCGGAGCCTCAGGACAGTTGGCCGAGGGGTGGGGGGTTTTGAGGGATACAAGAGGGAGCGTCGTGACCCTTCCAGATCTCCTCTGACTCCTCTCTGCCCTTCAGCCCCTGCCGCTCTCTCTGCATCCTCTTAGAGGCCCGCCTCAGGCTTGCTGCCATTGCCTTCCTGCACGTGCAGCGCCCTCTCTCCCAAGTGCCCTGTCCCCTCTTCTCTGCCATGCCTGCTAGACTTGAAGCCAGAAACTCAGTTTTATTCCTCACTATCCCCAGCATCCGGGTCTGCAGCTGGCAGGAGGAGACAGTATGGGAACGCTGAATGAGGAGTTCACAGTGAGACACATGTCATCAAATCAATCCCATGCCATCCTGTGACTGAGGATGGAGCCTTGGGCTGGGGAAGGACAGAGTAAGTAGTGTCCATCTTCCTGGGGGACTCCAGGAAGGCTCCCAGAAGGGGTGACTTTTGAGGCTCCCATAAGACAAGTAGGAGTTTTTCAGCCATGCCAGGTCAGAAGCCCATTTCAGGTGGAGGAACACTGTGACATGTTCACAGGCTGTGAAAGAACACAGTTCTTTTTGGGGATGGAAGAAATTCCATGTGACTGGACCATGGCCAGGGAGGAGTCGAGGCTCCAGAGAGAACGTGGAGCCTGGGACCAGAGGGGCTGGGTTTGCTGCACTCAAGAGGGTGGAGATTAGCCAGGAGGCTCGTGCAGGCGAACATTTCAAAGCAGAAAAGTGTTGAGGTCGTGTTAGTTCATGAAGTCTGGCTGGAGAAAGGATGTGGGCTAGACTTAGGGGATGGAGAAGAGAGGAGAGAAGGGATGGGAATAGCCCAGGGAGAAATGGAGACGCAGAGGAGAAAGAGAGACAGTCGGAGGGTGATGAGTTAGGAAGAGTAACCATGATTCAGACCAGGAAGGATGAAGGCTTTTACCAAGGTGGCAGCAGCAAAGATGGAGGAGGGCGTGGGTTTAGGAGACATGCTGGGTACCACTGGCAGTGGGGAGGAGGCGTTGGGGATGACGAGTTCCCAGCAGGGGAAACTGGAAGGACGGATGGTGGTATCAGACCCGGAGAAGGAGGGAAACGGGCAAGTTCAGCCTGAGCCCACTGAAGACGAGGTGCCGGTGGCTGCGTGGCGGGGTTGCGGGGCAGATGGTTGGAAACCAGGGTTCTGGCCCTTGGAGGAGACAGAGTAGCTGGAAGGGATTCTCCGTGTTGGCCACACATCACAGTCTGGCTCTTAAAAATCAGATGCCTGGGTCCCACCCTAAGAGATTCTGATTCAGTGGGCACGAGTTGTTTTGCTTAGAATGTCATCAAAGATTCTGGGAGCCAACCAGGAATTTTCGAGTCGCCCATATACTAAGTGCAACATCATAGGGGAAGTGATGGACTCTTAGCTGTAAAACAAGGCTGGCAATGCCACTGAGGGTCACTGGGAGGATTAAAGGAAATATGATATTGGGCTATTTTCACATTTTTAAGTCCACCCACAAGGATCAGTGCTCCCTCCAAAAAGCTGGTTTGAGAGTCAGCTGTATTTCAAAGGCCTCTCCAACTCCAAAGCCAGTGCCATATTATAATTAAACTCTGAGGCTGAGTGATTATGCTTTCCATAACCTTAACAGAAAGGCAACCAAGTGTGATGATTAAAAGAATGGATTCCAAAACTCACTGGCTGCATCTGAAGCCTAACTCGGCCACTTGCTTACTCTCTAAGAGTTAGCGTAATTGTTATTTTCACTGCAGAGTAGCAGAGAAAATGCTGGACAACAAACTCTGCAAACTCTAGTTGGGCTCCCCCCGCCATGGGCCTCAGTTTTCTTTTTATGGTCCCACACTTGTGGCATATGGAAGTTCCAAGGGCAGGGGTTGAACTGAACTGCAGCTGCAGCCTCTGCCACAGCCACGGCAACACCAGATCTGAGCCGCATCTGCGACCTAGGCCACAGCTTGCAGCAATGCCAGATCCTTAACCCACTGAGGGAGGCCCAGGATTGAACCCTCGTCCTCACAGAGAACATCAGGTCCTTAACCCGCTGAGCCACAGTGGGAACTCCGAACCTCAGTTTTCTTATCTGCAAACAGAGGTAATAATACTTACCTTAAAGACTTGACCGTGAGGCTTAAAAGACACAACTAGAATTTCTAACATTTCCTGGACACACATGCAGGCACTGTTAAAAGCACTTCGTGTCTGTTGGTTCATGTAAGCTTCACGAGAACCCCGTGGGGTGGACGTTATTGTCATCCTCATTCTAGAGGGAGGGACACTAAGGCACAGAAAGGCAGGTGTCTTGCCCGGCTTTTCACGTGCCGTAATAGCTGAGGGCAGGATTCAAAAGGGTGTCGTCTGCTCCAAACCCAAGGCTTAGGCCTACACTGAAGAGCTCTCATCTAAGGCACGCAGCCCGGAGCCTGGTACACAGAAAATTCTGAGGAACTGGCAGCTCTTAGCTATCAGAGAGCACCTGCAGCTAGAAATTTCAGGACCATCAGCTGAAAGATGCTATTGAAGCCATGGGAGAAGGAGGTGGCCAGGAAAAGCTCCGCAAAGGAGCGACAGGTAGGAGAAATCCAGAAAGCGACGTCAAGGGAACCACCTCTGATGTGATCTGGTTCCTACGCTGAAGCCCCAGGGAGTGGGTGCAGGGTAGGGCCCATCCCTGAGGCCAGGCCCTGGCCTCCAGCTCTCCATCGTCAGGCGTCCACCCCTCTCCTTCTGAATCTGTCCTGCCCCTCAGGAGAGCTCTGCCGACTGGCAGGTTTTTCCTTAAAAACATAGAGCAAAAACAGATTGTTTTGGATGTGTCCACGAAGCTTTCTTTTCCAAGAATGCTTGGGTAATAATTAACACTTGGAAGGAGATGTTTTCCTCGTAACACAAAGAGAACTCTTCTTAAAGCACCTGCCTCCTTGGGTCTTCAGCTTTCCACTTCCAGCCCTCGAGGCCAGTCTGCCTCAGACCCCCCTTCTTGCCCAGCCCCCCATTTCGTTTGAGCCATGGATGACCAAGTGGTTTTTGGAGGTCCTGCCTGGTCCAGAGGGGAGGACAGTCAGAGACAGGGGACAAAGGAAGCCACCAGCTTGCGCCTCCTTCCTGAGTTGGGTCTCTGAAGACAGACAGCTCCGGGGTTTTCAGATGCCTGGGGTCCCTCTGAGAAGGGCTCCCAGCCCTGAGTCTGAGCCAGCCAGTCCCCTCCTGCTTTGTGCCTCCCCTAAGCAGGTGGCTTTTCCTTGCCACCCAAGCCAGACAGCATCCAGAAAGGCCACCTGCCTTACCCCAGCTTTCTCTTTTCTCTAACTGGGAGGACAAGAAGGTCCTCTTGGACTGGCCTCAGCAGATCCAAACACAGACCTTTCCCCTCCCTGGTTGCCTTCCTCGCCCCCCTCCCCAGCTCCCCTCTGCCGGCCACCGCCACCGCGGAGCAGCTGAAGTCTGTTTCTCTCCCAAGAAGAGGATCAGATACTTTTCCAAGCAGAGGCTGGATGCCCCACCCGCTTCAGACTCAGGAAGTGCGCCCGAGAAGCATGAAAGGAACCTCGACGTGCCACCCACCTTTCCAGCTCTTCCAAGAGAGCCTTCCCTCCCAGGAAATGGGGAGCAGCACCCGCCCGGCCGTCGTCGTCGCTACAGGAAGGTGGCTGGCAGACGCCTGGGCTGTTTGTGGCCCATGGGGCAGCCTCGGGGGCGTGGTCCCCGCGAGGAAAGAAGGGCATTGGGCCGGTTTGGGGAGGGAAGCGGGCCGGGCGGCCCCGCCGCGGTGTCGCCTCGCCTCCTCCAGCTCGGGGGCCCCTCCTCCCCCGCCCCCGCCCCGCCCCGCCCCCTGGCCAAGTATCCCTTTTTTGTGACTTCACTGGTCTGTGTGGACGTCGCAAGTGACCTTCAGGGCGCAGCCAGGGAATAAAAAGTAGACAGAAAATAGCCTGTTTGGAGAGGTGTACAATGGTCTCTTTCTTGAGAGGCCCTTTGCTCTCCCCTGATTCCCTCCGCTATTGATTTTTTTTTTTTAAGGGCCGCACCGGTGGCATATGGAGGTTCCCAGGCCAGGGGTCGAATCGGAGTTGCAGTTGCCGGCCTACACCACAGCCACAGCAACTCAGGATCTGAGCCGTGTCTGCGACCTACACCCCAGCTCAAGGCAACACCAGATCCTTAACCCACTGAGCCAGGGCAGGGATCCAACCCAAATCCTCATGGATACTAGGCAGATTCTTTACCGCTGAGCCACAGCAGGAACCCTGGCTATTGATTTATTTTCCTCAGATGCTTCAAAGGTGGGAACGGACATTCCGCAAATCCGTGTGATGTTTTCTCCAGAACTGTGCTGCCATACCTGGGAGAGGCGAGAGGCAGCCAGGGAGCACTTACCCACTGCGGCTGCAGAGTCCCAGCTGTGTCACTTCCTAAGGATGTGCTCCTGGACCCGCTCCCCTGCCTCCATTTCCTCATCTGTCAAATGGGGATGCGAGGCTAACGCGGTGCCCCACACAGAATGACACTCCTCCTGTTCTGGCTTCCTTATGAAAGTTAGGAAGGAGTCTTTTAAAAGAGGGTGTGGTCTGGGGGAACCATGAGTGTTTCCCTCCCACAGAGGCCTTTCTTCCTTTGCTGCCATGAAATAGCTCTTTCCGGAAATAGAATTTTTTATCCCCCCCAGAAAAGCTCACATAGGAAAAGGCAAGCTGTCTGCCTTCCGGCCTTCCTTCAGTAAGTGCTTAGTGGGTGCTCATGCCATTGTGTGCTGGTACCCAAAGCTGCCTGCGTCCCTGCCCTCTGGGGCTCATACTCTGCAGAGGGAGCAGTGGTGTCAACAGACCCATTGAGTATGGAGTGGGACTGCAGCGGGGGAGGGATGGGCAAGGTCCTTAGAAACCCAAACCCTAGGCCTGGCTGCAGGGAGGCTTGTTCAAAATCTGGACTTCCAGGCTCCATCCCAGGCTGAAAGAATCCATTGCCAGCAGGGCTTCCTGGCATCATCTGTTTGTTTGTTTGTTTGTTTGTTTATTTATTTATTTATTTTTAGGGCCGCACCCTTGGCATATGGAAGTTCCCAGGCTAGGGGTCAAATAGCCGCGTCCACACTGGATCAGAGCCACATCTGCTACATACAGCACAGCTCACAGCAATTCTGGATCCTTTAACCCACTGAGTGAGGCCAGGGATCAAACCCACATCCTCATGGATACCAGTCAAGTTCTTAACCCGCTGAGCCTTGAAGGGAACACCTGGAATCATCTTTTTCGAAGCTGGTTATTCCAGAGAGCAACCAGCTTTGGGCACAGCAAGAACTCAAACGAAAGATCTTTGTCCTGTGGCAGCCAGTTCACAAGGTAAGATGGAAACTTCTGGGAACTCAGAGCCTCCAGCCCTCTGGGTCACTGAAGAACTCAAGCCTCATCAGCTCAACCCTTGCTACTCTGCATTCTGTTGCTGGGCGTAGGTGCCTTTGACTAATGACTTTTCCGAGTTCCAGATGCTGCCCACCACTCTGCCCCACCCCGAAACATTCTCGTTTCTCGCTGTGAATCTTTCATCCAATTGGAAAAAAAAAATCTGTATTTCTATCAGTTCTGGAAATCATAAATATGTCAGTTTGTAACTCCTGTTTCAAGCAGCACTTTCTTC
This sequence comes from Phacochoerus africanus, assembly GCF_016906955.1. Lineage (NCBI taxonomy): Eukaryota > Metazoa > Chordata > Mammalia > Artiodactyla > Suidae > Phacochoerus > Phacochoerus africanus. The sequence continues at coordinate 18,718,484 of NC_062553.1, read as the reverse complement.
ACTTATCCTAATTTTATTTCTGTTAAGGGCCAAGAAAGCCTTCCTCCACGATGCTAGTCTAGGACTGGTGTTAACGTCCATATTCTCTTTCCTTTGTATGGCATTCCAGGGGAAATTTGCCTTTTGTTCATGGACCCCTGCCAGCATCCATTCCCCCTTCCTTTGGCAACAGCACCACAATTTCCTGCTTGGAACCCATGGCATTTTCAGTCCATGCAAGTGGTACTGACTTCACCCCTTGCTCCAGAGGTGGGCTCCTTTCCAGTCATAACATTGCATTGGTTCCAGGGCAATCCATTCAGAGCCAGGAAGATGTAGGGACATTTTTGCTGGGACTGTTGTAAGAACTATCTCCCCTTTCCCAGTGGACTTGAAACTAGAGGAGAAAGAATGGAATTGGTGCAGCCCCCTTGCCCACCAAGGGAGAACCTGTGTGAGGCTAGGGCCTGTGAGGGAAATGGAATAAAACTAGAGTGAAATTTGGACACAGTTGCAGTATTTGAGCTCCTGGATCCAGCTGTACCTGAAACTCTGTTTTCATATTGAGTATCAAATACATTCTCTTTTTGCTTAAGCTGTTTGGGCTGAATTTTCTGCACTTGCAGCTGAACATTTTACAAAACGCTTTCTCATATAGTACTGTATTTAATGCTCACAATAATTTCGTCGGATGGGCATTTATTTATTCACTTTGTAAATAAGGAAATGAGATTCAGAAAGAATAATAGATCAAGTATACTTCAGTTAAAAAAAAAAAAAAAAAGAAGAGGCCCAAAGTTGCAGAGCTAGAAAATGGCAGTTAGAATTTAAACTCTGATTCTTAATCCTGGCCCTTTAATCATTATACTTTATTACCTTCCAAACTAAAGGGAAGATGAAAGAAAAGTTAGAAACAACAAATGAGCCTATACCTCACAGTTATCTCTGGAACATCGGTAACTGCCTTGCAAACAAGACCCCTAACCATTGACCTCTGTTCTCTCCCTGTCTGTTAATGTATAATACAGCAGAAAATCAAGCAAGCATTGTAAATCAGCCGTTATTAGGAGATGCATTCGAAAGCCCTCCTGGAGTTCCTGCTGTGGTGCACTGAGATCAGCGGCATCTCTGGAGCCCTGGGACACAGGTTTGATCCCTGGCCCAGCACAGTGGATTAAGGATGCAGCATTGCCACTTCGGCCTGGATCCTTGGCCCGGGAACTCCATAAGCCCTTGGGTGAGGGGAACCTCCTGTCTGCGGAGATGAGATCTCTGCTAGAAAGCTTCGTACTTTTTGTACTTCTTTTATGCAGGATATCTGTTGTAAATAGCTTCCTCTTCATCATGTTGAGAAATCCAATGGAATTAAATTCTGCCAGGAAACAAAGCAGTTACCGTGAGGAGGAAATTTTTGAGGGCAACAATTAGGGTTTCAGGTTGCCTCCCTAACAGGCCAGGTTCTGTGATGACAGCTTACCTGACCAGAGCACTTCAGACACATTCGAGAAAATGCCAGGTGTGTCTTGCCTGCCTGAGGTTTTCTCAGAAGCCCCCTGGAGAGGAGGAGTGGGACCAGGGACCTGCATTAATTCAACCTTGAATCGTGCCATTTCGTCCAAACACATCAGGATAATATGGGGGAAAGGAGATGCCTGTTGGCAAGGTAGGCAGAGAGAAAAGAAACATCATTTTTATTAACAGTCATAAAATACTACTACCTCACATGGATTAAATGCCTCTTGCGTGTCAGACACTGGTGAAGTGACTTAGATGCACCTTTGCGTTGTATTAACAGCTCTGCTCTTCAGTGAAGAGGAGAGACCGCGTCTGGGTCCCCGCCGCCTTCTGGGAAGTTTCCTTTTCACCCTGAAAACGTCACCCTTCCGTTCCGGCGTGGGTGCACCCAAAGGTAATGAAAACCAGTCAGAACCAGGAATTTCTCAACTAGTTGCACTTGGCTGACCATGGGAGGAGAGGAGGCGGTGCAGCGCACGACAGCAGCGCCTTTCTGAGAAGGTGAGTGTGTGCAGAATATTCTCTCGGAAAAACACCAGAGTTAAATCCCTCCAAGCTAAGTTCTTCATGGACTCTGACCCTGCCTCTAGCTCCATTTCCTGCCCATACCTGTGTGGCACATAAAAACAAAAGAGCAGTGTGACTAATTTAAAAGCTTATCCAATGAAGCGCTTATTTCCTCAAAATAATTGGGTGGTACCCTCCACTTGGGAAAAGAGAAGCATTTTTTCAGCTTATTTTCTGGTTCTATTTATTTTAAAATATTTATTGACCCAAAGGCCATATGGTCCCCTCTTCTTGCTGCCTCCCCCCATAGAAGCTGCAAAGCCTGGCGCTTTGCTTTCCCAGCATCCCTTTCAGCTAGTGGTGGTCATGTGACTCAGTTATAGCCACTGAGACCTCACCCGATGTGGCTTTGGGGAAAGCTCTTACTTTCATTATAGAAGAGACACTGCCTCTTTCTCCTTCCCCTTGTCTTGAACATGAATTTGATGCCTAGCAATGTGGCAGTTACCTTGGGACTAAAGTTGGTAAGAACGAGGACGAAAGCCAGCACGCACAGGTTGAAGGGGAAAGGATGGAAAGAACCCAGGTCCTCAAAACTTCATTGAAAAAATAAATCAAAAGCCAAAGGGGGAAGAAAGTCTCATTGAGCACCTTAATGAACACCAGCACAGTTGTAGTTTTCTTGTAATGGGAGAAAATAACCTTCAGTGTGTTCCACTGTTAGTGGGTTTCTGTTACTTGCAGCCAAATTCATGCCTAAGTGATAGAGTCGTGTGCCAGACTCCGCACTGGGCAGCATGACTATGAAGATGTAGCAATCATAGCCTTCGTTCAGGTGGCTGGTGATCTATTTGAAGAGACCTACATATGAAGGACCGAAGATCTTCCCCAATGTCAGTCCCCTCTTTTACAGATAATAAAACTGAAACCCACAGTGGTTACTTGACTTGTCCAGTGTCACACCTGTTCTGTGCAGAGATCAAGAAGGACTTGAGCGTAGATCACTGAACCCTCAGATTGATGCCCTTACTATGTCGCCAGTTCTGAGGCTTCATAGACCTTCCCTTCATCTTTGCCCTGCTGACCCCTTCACATACATCCTTCAACCTCACAGGTGGAAGAAAAACTCTCCTTGCTCAGAAGACCATCCTTGCCCCATCCCTTTTCTCTACACCTTCAGAACAACCAAACAGAAAAGATGGACAGAAAACGCCCAGGATCCACACCAAAAAAAAAAAAAAAAAACAACCCCATCAAAAAATGGGCGGAAGATCTAAACAGACAGTTCTCCAAAAAAGACATACAGATGGCCGAGAAACATATGAAAAGATGTTCAGCATCACTCATTATTAGAGAAATGCAAATCAAAACCATGATGAGGTACCACCTTACACCAGCCAGAATGGCCATCATCAAAAAGGCTACAAACAATAAGTGCTGGAGAGGGGGTGGAGAAAAAGGAACCCTAGTACACTGTTGGTGAGATTGTAAATTGGTGCAACCACTGTGGAAAGCAGTATGGAGATTCCTCAGAAAACTAAACATAGAACTACCATTTGACCCAGCAATCCCACTCCTGGGCATCTATCCAGAGAAAACCACAACTCTCAAAGACACATGTACTCCAGTGTTCATTGCAGCACTATTTACAATAGCCAAGACATGGAAACGACCTACATGTCCATCGACAGAGGAGTGGATGCAGAAGAGGTGGTACATATACACAATGGAATATTACTCAGCCATCAAAAAGAATGAAATACCAGCATTTTTAGCAACATGGATGGACATAGAAACTATCATGCTAAGTGAAGTCAGCCATACAATGAGACACCAACATCCAATGCTTTCACTGACATGTGGAATCTGAAAAAAGGACAGACAGAACTTCTTTGCAGAACAGATGCTGACTCACAGACAATGAAAAACTTATGGTCTCTGGAGGAGACAGTTTGGGGGGTGGGGGGATGTGCTTGGGCTGTGGGATGGAAAGCCTGTGAGGTCAGATTGTTATGATCATTATACAACGACAGATGTGATAAATTCACTTGAGTAATAAAAAAGAAAAGAAAAAAAAAGACAGTGAAAAAAAGAAAAAGAAAACGCCCAGGAAGCTTGTGCAAAATGCACAAACAATGCCACATATAGAGAATAGGATCCAGGAACAGAAGTGATAAGACATGCTCTACTCCTAGGATCATAGAAAATTGATGCTGAAAGAAACTATAGAGGAAAGGTCCTCTGACTCAGCCTCTATTTTAGAAAAGGATTTAGGAAGTCAAAATGCTGACAGAATTCAGTGAGCCTCAGATTAAAAGCCCAGGGAATAAAATAGAGAAGCAGCCATGTGTCGCCCTCAGAAAATGAATTCAGTCTAGTTCTGGCCCTTTTTAAGTGATGATCTCCAGTGGAGTGGGTAGCAACTCCCCTCACAGCCTCCTATCACCCACCAAGACCACCCAGAGATGAATCCATAGGGGCAGCAGCGTCTGGGGGATTAGAAGGTTCTGCATTGTAGACCTAGTAGTATATTTTGATTTTCATTTCACAAAATTTTGGGGCAATCTGAGCAAGCAATCAGCCTCATTACAGTTCTTCTGGGTCCAGGCCCAGCTGCACAGAATCCAGCTCGCCCTTCCTGGAGAGAACAGGAGTAGGGTTGGGTCTCAGGACCTCCTGCTCATAGAGGGGATGTAACAGGAGCTGCTGGCAGCCCCGGCTGAAGATCAGGGCAGGGAACTCTTTGAAGGTTTCTCCAACTTCTGTCCATAAAGCTTCTCATTGATCTTTCTCCACAGAACCTTTACATCATCGATGTTCATCAGGGAAATTGGCCTGTAATTTTCTTTTTTTGTGGTATCTTTGGTTTGGGTATCAGGGTGATGGTGGCCCCATAGAATGAGTTTGGGAGTGTTCTTTCCTCTCCAGTTTTTGTTTTTTTGTTTTTTTGTTTTTTTTGTTTTTTGGAATAGTTTCAGAAGGATAGGTTAGCTCTTCCCTAAATGTTTGATAGAATTTGCCTGTGAAGCCATCTGGTCCTGGACTTTTGTTTGGTGGAAGTTTTTAAATCACAGTTTCAATTTCAGTTCTTGTGATTGGTCTGTTCATCTTTTCTATTTCATCTTGGTTTAGTCTTGGAAGATAGTACTTTTCTCAGAATTTGTCCATTTCTTCTAGGTTTTCTGTTTTATTGGTGTATAGCTGCATGTAGTAGTCTCTTATGAGCCTTTGTATTTCTGTGATGTCTGTTGTTAAGTCTCCTTTTTCATTTCTAATTTTATTGATTTGAGTCCTCACAAAACCTTTACATCAAAAGCAGGAATTTATCTCTGGTTAGCCTATTTCCCTCAAAAGCCAAGGCAGAAGAGCTTGTTTCTAACTATTGGCTCAACTACTTTATTTTACTAATGGAGATATGTTGTAATAATCAGAACATTGTTCTGGTTGGGGATTATTGATCAGAATAAAGTTATCTTCTCATCGGTGAGCATGTATTTATTTTATAAGCGCTAATATAGACTTGAAATTGTTTTTAAAATGTATTACAAGGAGAGAACAGCCATTGATAAAAGGAAAAATCCATGCCTAGGCCGAAACCATCCTCTCTTTGATGAATTCTAACCCTCAAAGTTAGATCATCTCAAACAGAACTTGAGTATTTACTACAACAGGAATTGAAAACTCAGACACGTATGGGAACCAGACAGGTCACATCATGAATAAAGTGAGTCGGGTACCTGTTGTCTCATTTTTGTCTTTAAACACAGTCTTCTTAGCTACATTTTGTCTTAATCTTTTAGTGGAGAGGTGAACTATTTCTCTTCCATGAGGAAGATAGCAACAGCCCACTGAAAAATGGCAACTCGGCTTCGATGCCTGGGAAACAAGAAGGAGGAGTGGGGACTGGAGAGAACATTCCAGATCTATGGGGGCAGCAGCTGCCAACCAGATGTTGTCCTATGGGAGTGCTGTTTGTTCTTGTCCATCTTCTATTTCTCAAGAGAGGCCCGAGATTCACATCTCTGTATGGTATCTCTCATTTTTAAAATGATGACTCACTGGTGTTATTGGATGCCTATAAGAGACACATAGCAAACATAAAAATACAGATAAATTGGCAGTACAAGGATGAAAACAAGACCATGCAAGTAATAAGCATAAGATGAGCACAATTATATTAATATCAGATAAAGTAGATATTAAGACAAAGAATGATTTCTATAGATAATCTCAGCAACTGGATATTTCAGGATGATGAAAGCCCTATTTATCTGGAAGACAATAATCCTTAAAGTTTATATGCCCAGTAACAAAGCACTAAACTACATTAACGAAAACTTGGCGAAAGAGAAAAATAAATAAATCCATAATCATACTTGGGCATGTTTAGCATACTTTCTTATTCATTGATAGAACAAATAAATAAAACAGTGGGCATGTAGATTATCTGAACAACACTATCAACCAACTGACTGAAATTATATTCCCAACAATGGCGGAATAAGTGTTCTTTTCAGGTTTACATGAAATATTCACCAAGATAGACCACATCCTAGTCTATCATAGTTTCATTAAATTTAAAAAGGTTAAAGCCTTATAGTCCATGTTATCTGATTGCAGTGAAATAAAAATAGAAATCAATAACAATAAGAAATCTAGAAAATCTCCAAATATATGGAAATTAAATAATGCACACTAAATAATCCATGAGTCAAAGAAACCATAAGGGAAATTAAAAAATACTTCTAAGTGAATCATAATGAAAACAATATATCAAAATTTGTGGAATACAGCCAAAGCAGTTATTGGAGGAAAATATATAATTTTAAATGCCCATAGTAGAAAAATAGAAAGGTTTAAATGTTAAGAAGCTAGAAAAATCACAGCAATGTAAGTAGAAGGAAAGAAATAATAGAATAAATCAATGAAGTTGAGAAAAGGTAAACCTTACAGAAGGTTTAAAAAGCCAAAAGAAAATACTTTGGAAAGGTTAATAAAATTGATAAAGTTCCAATAAGACTAATTAAAAGAGAGAAACCCAAATTACCAATCTAAGAAATGAAAGAGAGCATATCACATTCTATACCTATGAAAAGGATAAGTAAATATTCTGAACAATTGTTTATAAATTCAATAACTGAAACAAATTGGAAAAACTCGTGAAAATCACAACTTATCAAAATTGGCACAATAAAAATAGTTTAAATGGCCCTATAGATTTTTTTAAAAATCTATTTCATAATGTAAAAATCCTTTCCATAAAGAAAAGCGTAGACCCCTATGGGTTCACTGGTGAATTCTGCCAAAGAGTTATCAAATATTTAAGAAAAGAAGAAGTAATACCACACTTACACAAACTTAGAAAATAGAGGAGAAAATTCTTCTCAGTTCATTTTATGAGACTAGCATAATCCTGAAACCAAAATCCCTATAGACCAATGTCCTTCATAAACACAGAGAAAAAATCCTCAACAAAATATTAGCAAGATAAATTCAGAAAAATATAAGATGTAAAATATATCATGACCAAGTAGAATTTATCTCAGCAATGCAAGATTGGTTTAACACTTGAAAATTTACCTATGCATTTCACTACATTAGCAGAATAAAGGAGAAAAATCACATAAGTACCTCAATAGGAGAAGAAAAAGTTTTTATGAGGTTGCAGGTTCAGATCCCTGGCCCAGTTCAGTGGGTTAAGAATCCGGCGTCGCCATGAGCTGTGGTGTAGGTCACAGACACGGCTCAGATCTGGCATTGCTGTGGCTCTGGCATAGGCCAGCAGCAACAGCTCCAATTCAGCCTCTAGCCTGGGAACATCCATATGCCATGGGTGCGGCCCTAGAAAAGACAAAAAAAAAAAAAAGACAAAAAAAAGAAAACGTTTTTAACAAAATCCAACCCCATTCATGATAAGAACTCTTTTCAAATAAGGAATAGAGAGGAACCTCCTGGATTTCATTAAAGGCAGCAATGAAAAACCTACAGGTGACATCATAGGTATTAGAGAAACATAGACTACCTTCCACTTAAGACTGAGAACAAAGTACGGATATCTGCTCATCCTACCTCCATTCAATAGTATACTGGACATCCTTGCCAATGCAGTAAGATAAGAAAAAAAGCATGGATATTGAGGAGGAAGAAAGTAAATATACAGACATCATGATTGACTACACAGAACATTTTAAGGACTATTAAAAATCACTGTTGGAGTTCCCACTGTGGCTCAGTGGGTTAAGAACCCAACCAGTATCCATGAAGATGCAGGTTCAATCCCTGGCCTTGCTCAGTGGGTTAAGGATCCAGCATTGCTGCAAGCTGCAGTGTGGGTTACAGATGCGGCTCAGATCTGGCATTGCTGTGGCTGTGGCATAGGCAGCTGCAGCTCCCATTTGACCCCTAGCCTAGAAAGTTCCATGTGCCTTGAGTACGGCCCTAAAAAGACAAAAACAAAACAAAAAAACACTACTATAAAGTGTAAAATAATTTAACAAGGTAACAATACAGTCAGTAAATGAAAATAGACTGAATTTTTATATACTGGCAACAAACATTTGAAAATGAAATAGATACCATTTATAATAGCATCAAAGAATAAACTATTCGATAATAAATTTAGAAAAAGATTTTAATCCTCAACCCTTATACTGTACAAAATGTATAAAAATACACACTGTTTCTGAGAGATATTAAAGTAGATCTAATACAGGTATGTCATATTCATGGATTCTGAAATTCGGTGTTGTTAAGATGTCAGTTATCTCGGATTCAATGCAATTCTAGTCAGAAGCCCAGCAGACTTTTTTGTAGAAAGTGAAGAGGCAATTCTATGATGTACCTGAAAAATCGAAGGATCTAAACTAGATAAAATAATTTGGGGGAAAAAATTTAGAGGACTTAACCCTACCTGACCTCAAGATCTATTAGAAAGCTCTATTAACCAGGTGTAGGAGATAAATCTTTCTGACCTTCAAGTAGCTAAAGATTGCTTAGTAGAAAAACATCAATCATAAAGGAAAATCTGGAGTTCCCACTGTGGCTCAGCAGTAATGAACCATATCTATGAGTATCTGTGAGGGAACGAATCTGACTTGCATTCATGAGGATGCAGTTTCAATCCCCGGTCTCACTCAATGGGTTAAGGATCCGGCACTGCTGTGAGCTATGGTTTAGGTCGAAGATGCAGCTTGGATCTGGCGTGGCTGTGGCTGTGGTGTAGGCCAGCGGCTACAGTTCCAATTCAACCCCTGGCCTAGGAACCTCCATATGCTACAGGTGCAGATTAAAAAAAAAAAAAATGGATCAAAGAATTATACCGATACTTAAATACAGAGGCCAATCAGCATTTTAATTGGTCATCAGGAAAGTGCAAAACAAAAGCACAATTGAATATTACCGTACATCAATATTCTTAGAACTGTCAGACATTTATTGGTGAGAGAGCAAAATGGTAAGCCACTTTGGAAAACTCTTCAGAAGTTTCTTATAGGGTTAAATATACATATAACATGTAATCCAATAATTTCATTCCTAGATATTTACTCAAGAGAAATGAGAATGTATATCCACACAAAGATTTATACAAGAATATGCACAAGAGCCTTGTCCACAATTGTTCCACTGGAAACGTCACAAATGTCCATCAGCAGGTGCATAGATCATCTATGTTGGACACTTAGTTGGACACTTTCAGAAATAAGAAGGAATAAACTGCTAGTTCCTACAACAACATGGATTGATATCAACGATATTACCCTGAGTGGAAGAAGCCAGACGTAAAGTAGTATATTGTAAAGTTCTTGAAGAGGTTACCTAATCTTTTGTCATAGAAATCAGAACGATGGCTTCTTAGGATGGGAATGAAGAAGTACTGAGTGTGGGAGCGTGTCAGAATTACTTGCCAAGCAACATGAGAAATATTTCTGGGGTTGTGGAAGTGTTCTATATATTGAATATGGGATGCTTACATGAGGGTTTATAATTGTCAAAGATTATGCATTTTATTGCTTGTAAATTGTACTTCAATACATTTGAAAAGCAAAGACATTTGTAAACATTAGCAGAATCAGCAGATTGGCAGCTGTCGGGCTGACCTCCCTGGTATGGAAATAACCTCAAGTTCAAATTCTTTCCAGACAAGTCAGTGGACTTTTGGATTCAATGTTTTTGGTCCCTTAAAATTCAGTCTTGTAGAATTTGAGATCAAACCTCTAATGAGTTAGCATTCTAGGTTAGAAAGAGAAAGCTTTCCTCTACTTTGCCAAATGGTAGTCTTGTTGAGGCACCAGGCAGTCCTGGAAACAACTGTTGGATATGCCTTCTGCCCAGGTCTCTGATGGAGATCAGGAGTGGTGTGCCCAGCCTCGGCTTCATTAAGCTGGGCACTGCCTCACAGCCTTTATCCACTCGGAGCCTCAGGGCCCTCACGTGGGGAAGGGGGAATGGTAACTGGATATGGATTCAATGAAATGTCTGCAAAAAAAGTAACCAGCGAAGCAAGTGCTTGGCACATAGTAACCACTGCACTCCATCATTTTATTACTTGTTTTTTTGAGAATTACTCGTTTTGTAAATTGGGTTTGGGGACACATACAGCTCTCGGGATGGGGAGGGAGACACTTGTGAATATTAAGTGAATTTCTTTATCTCATCATGGGTTACCGCTTTAGGATTTAAGACACTGGTCCCCATGTTTATTAGCTACATCTTCTTCAGGCCGCCTTTAGCAGACAGGGGATTATATGGATTCAAATAACTGAAAAAGCCAGGGTCTTATATTCCAGCAGCTCTACAACCCCTAAAAACCCCAACAGAAGTCCCAGGGTGGATTTGGGTCATGTTCCCACATCTGAACCAGCTTCTGCGAGGATGAGGTTGGAATACAGTACCGTGTTATAGACCCACCCCTACAGCCTGGAGTGAGGTTAAAACCACAGGAGAGAGAGAGTTCCCCAAAGGAAAACACAGGTGGTGCTCTGTCTTGTCAAAGTTCGGGACATCTGGCAGGTGGTTCCTGGCACTGTTCTCCCCAGTGGATGCCACACGGAGGAGGAATAGTGGCTAATGCACAAGCAGATTCGTGTCCTGGGGAGAAGCGACACCGACACCTGTGAAGCTGCCTGCATGTCACATGATCCCCTCCCACTCAGCTTTCATCTCTCTTCCTACCGCTGCACCAGTTCTTGAAATTCCTAAGAATGTTAGCTCCACACTAAATAAAGACTGTCTCTAATAAACATCCTTGACTTGGTCTTGTTATTAAACTTTGGAATCTCTTTCCTGCCATTTAAACAAAGCTTGGGTCTGCTTCGGTACCACCGGTGAAGGTGGCTTAGTTGGGAGGAGGAGAAGGAAGGAACTGTTTGTTTTTTCAAATATTCCAGTTTTACAAGCAGGCTTTTTGGTCCCCTGGGATACCTTAACTACTGTCTGTCATGAGGATGAGTCAAACGGGAGCCATGAATGAGACCATTCAGTTGGAAGCCATAAATGTTAGCTAAATGGACAAGCAAATAAGCCCTCTTGTTTTCAAGTGGCAGCAGCTCGTGTTCAGACCAATGTTGGCATTAGGCTGGCGGAAACTTCATCATTTTGTGCTTTGGGGCTTTCCACCTCTTGCAAAGACTTGTACGGACCATGTGTCCTGGCCACTTTCGGTCTGCTGTGATTACCCACCTCTGCCTTCCCTTTCTAACAGGCATGCTGTTTGTTCAACTATCTAACGCTATCCAGCAGGATTCAGAGGGTCACCAAGGCAAGTTCCTGATTAATCTAGTTCAACTAGTATGTGGAGTGCCCCGAGGATGGTCAAGCAGAGATGGAATGGTCTGGACCCCCCAGGCCACGATGGTCTTGCACCTATGTCTTTTTTTTTTTCCCTCCGAACGTCCCACTCTGTGATTTGTTAAGTAAGTTAGTGCAAACCAGGGGTTTCTGTTACTTGCAGCTTAAAGTAATGCCGTGTTCTGTACCCTGTAAGGAGTTGGCCTTTATTCAGGCAGTGTTGGCTAAAGAATGCTTTTTCCCTCGCCCACTCTGGGCCCTGGGACCCAGACTACAGTTTCTGATTGGTTCAGCCCAAGAGCAACTGCCAGGAATGCTTTTGGCTGCAAATACGATTTAAAAAGTTACTTAAACATTGAGATGTTTGTCACATGGAACAAAAAGTTCATAGCTGGCAGAGTGGCCCCATGGTACCCCTGGGGCTCAGGGCTTTCACATCTTTACTTTCCAACATCATCAGTATGTCAATTTCTGACCTCCGGCTTGTTGCCTCGGGGCTCCAAGTTGACTTTTATGCCTCATTCAGGAGGAGGGCAGTGGCCCCCTCTTTCCCAGATGCCTTGACTGTATGTCTTCTGGCCAGAAATGTATCACAGGGCACCCCTGGATTCACGGGGATCCGGCAGAGCAAGTGTTCTTAGCCTGACATCTGGCCACCCTAACAAAATCCAGTTTTCCTTGTTAGGAAAGGCGAGAATGTTTATCAGGTAGGCGGCTCGCTATGACTGCAACCCTAGTTCAGATACCTATCTTCAGTTCTTTAAGGAACTAAGGGGGTTCTTTAAATGGGGATTTTACAAAGACAACAAGATTAGATGAGAAGGACCATGCTCCTTCCGTGGAATTAACTGCTTACGGTGAGCTTAGGCATAAAGAAAGAGGCTCCAGACTAGAAACAACAACAAAGTCGTGTGCATTTCTCCCCTGAAGTTTCACCCAGTGCTCCGTCCTCATCTCCCTGGCTCTGCACTATTCGCCGACTTTCTTTGGGCCCCCCAGTTTAACGTGATCACTTCTTCCAGCGGAGTTGGGGAGCCTATTGTACATTCTTTGCATGTCACGGACATCCAGCAATCCATCTTTCTGTCCATCCATCATCCATCCATTTATTCATTCAGTATACGTTTCCTAAAGTCAGAGTACAGAGTCTCGTCAACAATACTTCTCAAACTTTAGCTTTGCCCATATGGAGGCTACTGCAAAGGTCTATGTAAATGCCCCTTAGGGTGCTCACAAAATTCTTTGTTTGGCTTTCTCGCTCTCAGAACTGTGTGGCTGTTTTCTGCCTCTCGGCTTCTCTCTGTTCTGAGCAAGCTCCAATCTTCACGGAGGGAGGAAGAGCAGTTTTGTTGTTGGCTCTGACTTTTGACAGGAACAGAAAGGCTTTCAAGTGGAGGATTTCTTAAAAAATCCCCTTAGAGAGCTAGCTCTGATTCTCTCAAACTTGGGGAGGCATCCAGGGCAGCATAATGAAGCATGGACTCTCGCCCTCCCCCAACTCACCACCAGCCCTTAAGCCCAGGGTTTTGCTATTTGACCCCATGGGGGTAGAGGTGTTCTTATCTCGACACGGAGAGAAAATAAGAGCAGGAAAAGTTAGGGAACAACTTGGAATTTTTCTCTTATCTTAAGAAGTCTGCTGTGTCATCTCCAAAAATCCCAGCGAATATAATTAATTGCCAAGATACGGAGGGAGCCCTTCTTCCGTGGACACAAGTGAACACATGTGGGCGGTTTTCCCAGATGCGTTAGGAGAGAGCTTGGAAGTGCACAGGGAGGTGGTCAGGACGGGATGAGAGGGGCCTCGAAAGGGGGGGGGCAGACAGGAGGTCTTTGGGTTATTGATTGCCCTGCAGCTTGCTCCCCCAACAACTTTTTTTTTTTAAATGGTCTTTTTTGCCATTTATTGGGCCACTCGCGGCATATGGAGATTCCCAGGCTAGGGGTCCAATCGGAGCTGTAGTCACTGGCCTACGCCAGAGCCACAGCAACGTGGGATCCGAGCCGCGTCTGCAACCTGCACCACAGCTCACGGCAACGCTGGATCCTTAACCCACTGAGCAAGGCCAGGGATCGAACCCACAACCTCATGGTTCCTAGTCGGATTCGTTAACCACTGTGCCACGACGGGAACTCCCCCCAACAACTATTTTATCATGTCTCTTGGGTGGTGGTTTTGCTAGTGGATTGGCTGGGGATGGGCTGCTGGCGGTTCCTCCACTGGTCTCGCTTGTGGTCAGTGGGCAACCGGGGCTGCCACTGGACTGGTACCTGAGCCTCAGGTGTTCCTCCCTGTGGCCGCCCTCATCCTCCATCCCCATCCTCTCCATGGGGCCTTGTTTTGCCAGAGGGTCACTTGGACTTCTTCCTGGGGAGTGCGAGGCCTGGCAAAGTTTCAGGCCTTCTTCCTGCCTGGGCCCAGAGTCTTGCAACATCACCTCCTCCAAATTCCACGGGTCAAAGCAGTCATAGGCCAAACCAGAGTAGACGGAGGCAAATGAGTCCTGTAGGAGTTTTAATGCTTTGAGTGTCGCAAGGAGGAGAGGCACTGAATAAGCTGGCCTGTTTTGCAGCTTTGCTGTGGCCAGTACCAGTATCCCCCAGCAGCTTCATTTAGGGAACAGTCCTGACTTAGGAAAACCGAGGGTTGTGAAATAGGGTAACGTAAGGTTTTGGAGTCAGGCTCAGAGCCAGAGAGGCTTTTAATAATACGCTCATTTCTGCTCTGTCATTCCACACATGTTTTTAATAATCCTTTCCCCAGGATGGAGATAAGACCCTCTTTGAAGCCTCTGAAGAAAATGCGGAGCAGGAGTTGTCATTGTGACGCAGTGGAAGCGAATCCGAGTAGTATCCATGAGGATACGGGTTCAATCCCTGCCTCGCTCAGTGGGTCAAGGATCCAGCATTGCCCTGAGCTGCGGTGTAGGACGCAGACACACCTTGGATCCTGTGTTGCTGTGGTAGAGGCCAGCAGCTGCAGCTCCAATTCGAGCTCTAGCCTGGGAATTTCCATATGCTGCAGGTGTGGCTCTAAAAAGCAACAAAAAAGAAAGAAAGAAAGAAAAAGAAAAAAGGAAGGAAGAAGAGAAAGAAAGAAAGAAAGAAAGAAAGAAAGAAAGAAAGAAAGAAAGAAAGAAAGAAAGAAAGAAAGAAAGAAAGAAAGAAAGAAAGAAAGGAAGAAGGAAAGAAAGAAAGGAAGGAAGGAAGGAAGGAAGGAAGGAAGGAAGGAAGGAAGGAAGGAAGAGAAAGAAAGAAAGAAAATGCAGAGCAATGGCCTTGTTCTGCTCTGGCCAAGGCCGCCTTCACAACCACCTGAAAGACCCTATTTAGGCAAAATGTGTTGATTATTTTTAGCATGTCTGAAGCCCCAGGAGACTAATGAGGTGTTAACAGTGTGTGTTAATTATGTGATGTTTGTTGTCTTCATTAAAGTGAAGATGCTCCATCCCATTTGCCCCCTGAAATCCCAGAGGAGCCACATTGCTCTCTGACCCTGGCCACTTTTCATTTCCTGCCGTTTGCACAATCGCAGAAACATATTTTGTTTCCCCTGCGGAGAATCAGCTGAGCACGGCACACACACTCAGAAGACCTGGGTTGCCCCCTTCTTAACTCTTATCCATTTTTAGTCTCCATTGTCAGCAGTCAGATCTTACAGTAGGAGGTCGGGGGGCAGGAAGCTAGTGACATTCGCTCATTTTTGATTGTTTAGAACTGACTGTCCTTCACCTCAACCAAAAACTGCCAGAGAAGCTGAAAACCAGGAAGAAGCACAGAAATCAGCTTTCGTTGCTTTTTGCAGTGTTTTAATTAGCCGAGGAATTGTGTTGCGTACACACAGCTCTGATTATTTTTAAACTTTTGCAATATATGCTATACCTCTATCCCAAGTGACAATACATCCCATCCAGAAAAACCTTTTCTCAGGAAGAGATAATCACCTCTCCCAGACTCATTTGAAGCAGTATTTGAAGCAGCAATCAACATTCCTTTCATGGCTTCATCTGCTTTGCTGATGCTCTGAAGGGACTTTATTTGGCAAGGGTGTTAGGGGCCTTTTGCAAGTCCAGGAAGTAATAGATTCAGGATTTAGCTGAAGATGGCTTAGTGACAGCCTCATCAGGGCGTATGAAGTTGTAATGAAAATAGCAGGCGAATCTGACTGGCCAATAGCAGAATTATGGAGACTTCCTGGCAATTAGAATTGTCTAAAAATGGATTGGACGGTCACATGAGGTGGTGAGGTCCCCGTCAAAGAAGCAAGAATGTTGAAGTGAGGATTCCTTGTCGGGAGAAGGTTAGATCTGATCGTCTTTTGAGCCTCTTCCAACGAACGTGGTTGTTCTCCAGCCTGCGGTTGTTCTAAGTCCACCCAAAGCAGTAGCCTTGACTTTGGGCTCTATGATGGAGGGTGGTAGTGGGCAAAGTCAGGCGGTCCTGGGTTCCAGCCCCTGCTGGCTTCCTGGGGCTGTGTTATGGTGAGCATTAAAATCTCTGGGCTCTCTAAAATGAGGATTGAGGAGTTCCCACCGTGGCGCAGCAGGAACGAATCTGACGAGGAACCATGAGGTTGCGGGTTCGATCCCTGGCCTCACTCAGTAGGTTAAGGATCCCGAGTTGCTGCGGCTGTGGCATAGGCTGGCGGCTACAGCTCCGATTAGACCCCTAGCCTGGGAGCTTCCACGTGCCATGGGCACGGCCCCAAAAAGACCAAAGACAAAACATAAATAAAATAAAATAAAATAAAATAAAATAAGGATTGAAATGTATGGCTTCTAATGAGCTCCTGCTGTACAGCACAGGGAACTCTATCTAGTAATTTGTGATGGAACATGATGAAGGATAATGTGAGAGTGTGTGTGTGTGTGTGTGTGTGTGTGTGTGTGAGAGAGAGAGAGAGAGAGAGAGAGAGAGAGAGAGAGAGAGACTGGGTCACTTTGCTGTACAGCAGAAATCAGCAGAACAATGTAAATTAACTATAATGGAAAAAATAAAAACCTGAAAAAAAAATTTATTGCTTCTCGGTCTGTTGTAAGAGTTAGAAATAATATACTTAAAATACAAGGCCCAAGGTAAGCACGCAATAAATCACAGCTCTAGTTGCCCTTAGGAGTCTAATTCTTTACTTTTTTATTTGTTCTCCACTTCAGTGATAGTCTTGATTTGTGAAAACAGAAGGAATGGAGGCTCAGAAAGAGACTATAGGATCAAGCTTGTAGCTGAACAAGTTGAACAAGGAAGGCAGGATGGGCGTTCCCATTGTGGTGCAGCAGAAATGAATCTGACTAGAAACCATGAGGTTTCGGGTTCGATCCCCGGCCTTGCTCAATGGGTTAAGGATCCAGCGATGCTATGAGCTGTGGCGTAGGTCAAAGACATGGCTGGGATCCCGAGTTGCTGTGGCTCTGGCTGTGGTGTAGGCCAGCAGCTGTAGCTCCAATTCGACCTCTAGACTGGAAACCTCCATATGCTGCAAGTGCAGCCCTAAAAAGCAAAAATTTAAAAATTAAAAATTAAAAAAAAAATAAAGGAAAGCAGGAAGAACCTTCATGATAAGTTACCAAATAGAGTCTCCTGAGCAGGCAAAAACCTGCAGCAGAAAGCTGCCTAAAAAAGAATGTTAGCATGGCATGCCTGGAGGGTACCAGGACCATCCTTGTGTTATCTTAATGCCCTACACTGGCTCTGAGGGATAGGCCTGATCATCCCCATTTTATAGAGAGAAAACTGAGTCTCAGAGAGGTCACGTGACTCACCCGAAGACATCTGGCCATCCGTCCGATTCGCCTCACCCCCCCCCCCCACCACGTGCTTGCAGCATTCTCTTGCATCTTCCATTCATGGGGCAGATTAAATCCAGATGCCCAGTTGCCTTCTGAAAAGATGTTCCCACCTGATGAGATAGGGTGAATTTAGCCCAACCAATGGGAGCCTCTCGAAAACGAGCATTTGGAGAACTGAGCTAGAAGCTTTGTAGCCTTTAAATTAACTGTGATCTGCCATTATCTCATTCCTCACCTGTTTAGCTTGGGCTTTGTAGAGGCGACATGTATGTCCATTAGACCTTCGGACCTCTTGTGCACATGGTTCAAAATTTTTAAGTACAAAAAAGGCATGTAATGAATAGGTACCCTGGTGCCCTGTGTCCCAGGTACCCAGTTCTCCTCCTCAGAGATGAGTTTATACAATACAGTTTCGATGTATGACTTCCCAGAGGGTTAAAAAAAAAAAAAACTTAAGGTAAAACTCATATATAGCAATGTTTTGGCTATGCCTACGGCATGCAGGAATTCCTGGGCCAGGGAACCAACTGGTGCCAGCACTGACCCAAGTCACAGCAGTGATAATGCCAATCCTCAACCTGCTGAACCACCAGGGAACTCCCAAATATAACAATTTTAAAGTGTACAGTTCAGTGGTATGTAGTGTAGTTTACAATATTTTGCAATCGTCACATCTCTCCAAACCTTTTTTCAGCCTAAAAAAAGCAAAAACTGAAATTAGCCATTATGCGACCACTCCCCGCTTCCCCCTCCCCCAACTGGTAAAACTACTAATCAACTTTCCGTGTCTGTGGGTTTGCCTATTCTGGATATCTCATATAAAAGGAATCATACAGTGTATGACCTTTTCTGTCCAGCTTCTTTCACTCATAATGTATTCAAGTTCATCCAAGCTGTACCAGGTATCATTACTCAGTTCCTTTTTATGGCTGAATAACATTCTGGTGTGTGTGTACCACCATTTGTTTATTCGTTCATCTGATGAAAGACATTTGGTTTGTTTTCACCTGTTGATTATTATGAATAATGCTGCTATAGTCATTTTGTGTACAAGTTTCTGTGTGGACACATATTTTCATTTTTTTTTTTAATTTGTTTGTCTTTTTGTCCTTTTAGGGCCAACACCCACGGCATATGAAGGTTCCCAGGCTAGGGGTCGAATCGGAGCTGTAGCCACCGGCCTACGCCACAGCCACAGCAACGTGGGATCCGAGCCAACTCTGGACCTACACCACAGCTCACAGCAATGCCAGATCCTTAACCCACTGAGCAAGGCCAGGGATCGAACCTGCAACCTCATGGTTCCTAGTCGGAGTCGTTAACCACTGCACCATGACGGGAACTCCACCTGTGTGTTTTAAAGTTGCCTTGAAGATTCCAGTGTTCAGCCAAGATTGAGACAAGAACATGAGAGGGAATCAAATTAGGGGAAATAAGGAAACACATTTGTATTAGTCAGGGTTTTCCAGAGAAAAGTCAATGGAACCTGAATGTACAGTGAAAGAGATTTAGTCTATGGCGTTGGCTCATTGACTATGGAGGTGGAAAGTCCAACATCTGCAGAATGGGCCTGCAGGCTAGAGACCAGAGAAAAGAAGATGCTATAGTTTGAGTCTAAAGGCCATCTGCTGCTGAATTCCCTCTTGCTTGGGGAGGTGAGTCTTCTGTTCTATTCAGGTCTTCAACTGATTGGACAAGGCCCACCCACAATACATAGAACTTGCTGCTTTGCTCAAGGTCTGCGGTTTCAATGTTAATTTCATCCCCAAACACTGTCACAGAAACATCAGAATAATGTTTGAGCACATGCCTGGGCACGGCGGCCCAGCCAAGTTGACACATAAAATTAACCATCACGATTTAACAGTTGTTTAGGGATACTCAAAAAATGTCATCCTTGGAGCGTAAGGCCAGGCGTTGAATAGTTACTTGAAGATGTATTTCTCTGGCTGAGTTACATACAGATTCTCTCTTAAATTCCTTAGCTGCTCCCCCAAGAGGAACCGTTTACCTATCACTTGTAAACCCTATTCCCAGAACCCAAAGATTTTATTAAAATTAAGACTTAGGAGAAGATAAAGTATTTTGTTCCATCATCTTGGAATTGGATGTTTTTATTAAAAGATTATCAACTTTTTTTTTGCCAGCAGGAGTGGGTGTTGTTCACTGTGCAAGGAGATTCACTAGAGTGGCTATAAAAAGGTTGATCTTAAGTCAGAAACATATTCCTTTAAGAAAAGCTGATTCCTTCTGCTCTCCTGGAAGAACCTCTGTATCAAAACCCAGAATTAAAAAGATTAGTGTTGAGAGTTCTATCAGTCTCAGCAGGAAGGAATATGTGGCTTACTGGGGAAATCTAATTTTTCCTTTTCTCCTTAATAAAAGAGCTTCAGAGCCTTTCCATGTCACCAGCTATAGGGTTTACTTTCTCCCATAGTAACTCCCCATGATTGGGAGTTTAGTTTAGAATCCAGTTTTCCTTTATCTTTTTTCCCTTTTTTTTTTTTTTTTTTTTGGCTGCCCTGGGGCAGCATATGTGGTTCCTGGGCCAGGGATCAGATCCAAGCCACAGTTGTGACCTACACTGCACTTGCAGCAACAACACATTCTTAACCCACTGTGCCAGGCTGGGGATTGAATCTGCATCCTGGTGTGGCAGGGACGCCGCCGATCCCCTTGCCCCACAGCAGGAACTCCTAGAATCTAGTTTTTCTAAGCACTGACCGTCGCTTGCCTGACTATCCCAGGTGTTTGATGTCCCATAGTTTTTGGATTGAATGAGGAATCATCAGAGGCCTTCGGCTCAGTAGCAATCTCCGTCCTGTGCTTCCCGGCTTTGAATATCCCACTGTTGTTCACGCTCCCATTTCAGAGTGCAAACTGGCAATCCTGAGCCCAGGGAGAAGATCTGGGCCATGAGGACACGCGGGGAGTCTGCGGACTACACTGAGCCCCTCCCAGCAGCAATCTGCGATGCTCTGATTCCCAGACATTGTAGGTTCTGCCCGGAACCACTTTTAACCTGTGGGACTAGCTGACTGATAAATCCGGGACTGCTATGAGTCAGCAGGAAACTGAGTCAGCCTCGTTGATTTGGAGTAGGAGGCTGTGGGTTGAGTTTGTGGGGACCTTGAATGGGGTTTTGGGACCATGGAAATAGTTTCATTTTGCCAGCTACGAATCAACCAGCATTCACGCAGGCCCAGAGGCAGAAGAGCTGGAGTTAAAAATAAGTCAACCTTTTCGGTTCAGGCAAGGCAGAGCACAGCCCTAAAATGAGAACTGGGGCCTGTGGACCTGCCCTGCTTTGGAGACTCAGGGGGAAGCAGCACTAGCCCCACGTATCTGCCCCGGAGCTTCCCTGCTTCTGGGAGAGTATGAGGAACCACCTGCCTGACCCCGGAAGGTGGCTTCAGCTGTGCAGAGTTGCCGTCCTATCCCTTTCTTAGCTCAAGCCAGGGGGACCCAGAGCCTTGGGCTTCTACTCGTACCCTGTCGGGAACTAGCCTCTGCTGTGTGTAGGCGTGGAAGGCAGGACCAGCGTGCCCCAGGACTCAGCTCCTCCAGCTGTTAAAACATTGGGAGAGTTTCATACTCTTTGCTAAAGAGACATTGACCTAAGCCTTCGGTTTCCCTCTCCACCTACCAGCTACCCAGCACCTTCTCTGGACTTCATGGATTTCCCCAGGACCCAGCAATTAGAGGGTTGATTCCTGGCACAGTGGGGCATCCGGAAAAATGTAATTCCTTCTGTTCTCTTGAAAAAAGCAAAAACAAACCCCCCCAAAGCTCCTATATCAAAATCCAGAATTCAAAAAGATTGGTGGTAAGAGCTCTATCGGTCTCAGCAGGAAGGAATTCATGGATTATGGGAGAAATCAAGGAACCGCTCCCTCACGAAAGGGTGCTGGGGTTTTCTCACCAGCAGTGAGATTTTCTTTCTTCCGTAAATAATTGGAAGCTTCAGCACCAGGACCAGCTACGTCCTTTGGGATTAGTCCTTGTCAATACAGTAGTGGTTAAACAGAGTGACCATCAAAACTGGGCGTGGGAGTTCCCATCGTGGCGCAGTGGTTAACAAATCCGACTAGGAACCATGAGGTCGAGGGTTCGATCCCTGGCCTTGCTCAGTGGGTTAACGATCCAGCGTTGCCGTGAGCTGTGGTGTAGGTTGCAGACACGGCACGGATCCCTGCGTTGCTGTGGCTCTGGCATAGGCTGGGGGCTGCAGCTCCGATTAGACCCCCAGCCTGGGAACCTCCATATGCCGCGGGAGTAGCCCAAAGAAATAGCAAAAAAAGACAAAAAAAGACAAAAAAAAACTGGGTGTGGATGCATATATGCTCCATCAAAAGAAAGTATTGGGCTTATAACTCAAAGGATTGTACTCACAGCCCTGCCTACTCAGTTAGCAGAAAATACTCCCCATTCCATCCTGGCATTTTCCAGCTAGTTAGGTCCTCTGGGTGCCGTCACCCAGGTGCTAAGACAAACACTCTTGGGTTCTATTACTCAGGCCACTTCATCCTGCCACCATGCGGTGCTTCTGCCACCAGTGACCCTCTGCTGGTGACTCCACCGCTATTGCCATCTGGTCCTGAGGAAGCAAGGGCTTCCCTTCCCACGTCCACTGACTCCCAAACATGGGCAGTGCCTCCCACGTGGTTCCCACAGGGAATCAAAGGCTAGGATGTCGTTTTTGGCCGCCCTGCAGCATATGGAGTTTCCTCTGTGGCAACGCCTGATCCTTAACCCACTGTGTTAGGCCAGGGATTGAACCTGCGTCCTGGTGCTCCAAAGACGCTGCCAATCTCATTGCACCACAACAGGAATTCCTAGGATGTCATTTTTAGCGGGACCTGGTGTAGGTGTGGGAGTAGCACAGGGAGTAAAAGGCAGATCAAAGCTCATAGCCCTGATGGGCCCAGGCCTATCCTGGCGTCCCTAACAGATGAGTTTCCTTGGTCTGCCCCCTTCTGGCTGTTCTGGGACTAGGACGAGCTTCCCTCATTTGCCTTCAGAAAGGTCAAGATGTCCCCACATCTTAGAGTTTAAGCCAACTCTACAACCAGGAGGAAAGGATTTTCTCCCCAGCTCTAGGGACCGAGGTGAGGTGCTAAGAGCTTGGTTGAGATGGAACAGCACCAGGTACAGTTTCTCACCAAGGGTCCAAGGCTCCTGAAAAGGACTCTAATGTGGAGTCAACCAGGTACAGACCCCACTTCTCATGAGGGTGTTTATTATATTGTCATTCCCATTTTATAGAAGAGAAACTGAGGCCCAGGAAGGTTCTGTAACTCAACTAAACTCCCACAGCCCACAGAGCTTCTCAGACCTTGTTCCTGGACAATCACTCCCAAACCTGAAATTAAAAAAAAAAAAAAATCTCCGGAGTTTCCATCGTGGCTCAGGGGAAACAAATCTGACTAGCACCCATGAGGACGAAGGTTCAATCCCTGGCCTCGCTCAGTGGGTTAAGGACCCAGTGTTGCCGTGAGCTGTGGTGTAGGTCGCAGACGCAGCTTAGATCCCGTGTTGCTGTGGCTGTGGTGCAGGCCGGTGGTGTGACTCTGATTAGACCCCTAGCCTGGGAACCTCCATATGCTGTGGGTGCGGCCCTAAAAAGACAAGGAAAAAAGTCTTTAATTATCAACCTGCAAAATATGCAAAAGGCATATGGTGCTTATGAGTTAAGTATGAAGTTGAGCTTAAAGACCTCTGGTGGGTTTCATTTGGGACAGAAGCCAGTACCGGGAAGCTGAGAGCCTCCTCCACATCAGTGGAATTCTTCTGGAATTTTCCAGCTGATTTCTTCACCATGTTGTCAGTGGTGTCAGGAGAGGCAGCTTCAGTCACAGCAGTAACATTCTGGAGTCCTTTCGTTTCCGTGTTCCTGCTCACATTATTCACATGCAGCTGTTTAAGATCAGCAAACACATGTGCCAAGATCACAAACAGCTCAGTGTTTTCACAAGACCTTGATCTGCCTCGTTCTCTGGCTTCTGTTGTATCAGGCTTCTTTCAACTGTGATAAAGCTCCATTTGGGGTGAGTGTGGTTTTCTCTGCTCATCTTCTCAAGTCAGATTCCTCACTGCTGTGTCTTTCTCTGCATCTTTTTTTTTTTTTTTTTTTTTTTTTTTTTAGGGCTGCACCTGCAGAAGCAGCATATGGAAGTTCCCAGGCTAGGGGTCGAATTAGAGCTGCAGCTGCTGACCTACACCACAGCCACAGCAACTCAGGATCCGAGCCACATCCTGCAACCTCCACCACAGCTCATGGCAATGCTGGGTCCTTAACCCACTGAGCGAGGCCAGGGATCAGACCCATGTCCTCATGGATGCTAGTGGGTTCATAACCCACTGAGCCACAACGAGAACTCCTGCATCTTTTAAATCCCTCCGTAGCTTTGGGTCAGTAAATGAGTTCTCTGCTTTACTTGCCAGCACCAGAAACACGCTTTATGAATCCAGATTATCTCTTTGGTTGCCCATAGAGAGGAGAGTCTACCCTTAGATTATAAACTCCTTGAGTACAGCAGTCATGTCTTTAGCGTCTTTGGCTTCCCCTGGGCTCCCGGTTTCGTGCCTCACTGTAGACATGTTGGAATTGTTGGGAATCGCTTCATATGTGCCAAAGCTTCCCTGACAGGACAGTTTTGAGCTGGTACCTGCCCCTTTCCTGTGGCATAAGCCCTCCGTGTCTCCTTGCCACCCACCCATGTCCATCCCATGACAGCTGTGTGCCATCTGCACTTCTCTCTGCTGTGCAGAGCTGGTAAGACATGAACCAGCACATCCTCAAAACAGCTCCTCATTTTCTGAAATTTCAGTTAAGTTCGTTTTCAACATTTCCCTCATTAGCAAACATTACACATGTGCGCTTTTCAGAATTCTTTTCCTGGGTCTCCACAAGGGCAGTTTCATATGGCAGCATATGTACGGAGCTAATCACTGTCAAGGTCGCCACCTCACAGGGTGGGGGATTCAGCTGTGAACGTCTTTGGTGGGGGGGGGGTTGGTTCTGCCTGCCACAGGCATGCAATGCATTCAATGACCTACAACAGCTTGCTGTGCTTATTGATCACTTAAGAAGCGATCAATAAATGATGGGGACCTGTCAAAAGAACACGAGGAACCAGCTCGACAGGCCTTGTATTAGTCTGCTCCAGCCGCCCTAACAGAGGACCCAGACAGGGTGACTTTCCCAACAGAAATTCAGCTTCTCGCCATTCCCGAGGCTGAAAGTCTAAGAGGAGGGTGTTAGCTGCTTGGGTTACTCTTGAGGCCTCTCTTCCTGGTTTGCAGATGGCTGTCTTCTTTCTGTGCCCAGGCATGGCCTTTCTTTTCTGTGTGCTGAGAGAGAGAGAGAGAGAGAGAGAGATCTGGTGTCTCCTCCTCCTCTTCTTCTATTTTTTTTTTTTTTAAAGCTTCTAAGATCTCTTTTCAAGAAGCTGGAAATGTGGATTTTGGTATGAAATCTGACTTTTCTTTTTTGTCTTTTTAGGGATGCACCTGAGGCATATGGAGGTTACCAGGCTAGGGGTCGAATCAGATCTGTAGCCACCGGCCTATGCCAGAGCCACAGCAATGCCAGATCTGAGCCATGTCTGCAACTCACACCACAGCTCACAGCAATGCCGGATCTTTAACCCACTGAGCAAGGCCAGGGATGGAACCCAAGTCCTCATGGGCACTAGGCAGCTTCGTTACTGCTGAGCCACAACGGGAACACCTCCTCCTCTTCTTATAAGGACACTTCCTATCCGATTCGGGTCCCATCTGATGACCTCATTATCCTTAATTATCTCTTTAAAGGCTTGGTTTCCAAATAGGTCATATGTGGGTTAGGGCTTCAACATAGGAATCTTGAGCATACATCATGGATTCCATAGGAGTTCTTCCACTTGGACTGTGGTCCAGGTTCTGACATGTGAGCAAAAGCAGACCAAGGAAGCTCTCTGGACCTCACAGTGTGGGGGGCAAGGTGGGTGTGGGGTGGTGGATACCGCTTTAACACATAGGTGGATTTTGACTCCGCCTTGCTTGGGTGACTAAATGTAAGCACATTCTGTTTGGACAGGTTTCTACCATTTTTCAGTTGATCACTGATCTATTTCTCCTTTTAATTCTTTCACAGAGGAAACAGAATTTGTTTGTAATAGAATGTATTAATCTACTTTGGGAGACACTGAGCCTGCAACTAAGAAAGTAACACCTGGGGAGTTCCCTGGTGGCTCAATGGGTTAAGGACCTGGCATTGTCACTGCTGTGGCTCAGGTCGTTGCTGTGGCACAGGTTAAGTCCCTGGTCTGGGAATTTCCATAGGCTGCAAGTACCCCCCCCCCCAAAAAAAAAACCCAAACAAGAGGGTTATACCTATGGGCTCCACCTGTGGGCCCTAAATTTGATAGTCAGAAGTGTCAAATAAAAGCCCACAGACCACTGCTCAGTGCACCCCACCACAGCCAGGGCTGCCTCCATCTCATCTTCTCAATGCTCATCTCCTGGTCATCTCCTCAGTGCTCCATCTCATCCTCAGACCCAGCTTAAAGTGTAAACTCTAAGAAAAATGGAACAGAAGTTAGAAGCAAAAACATGAAATCATTTAGATCTATGCTGTCTCTGTTGTTTTCTTTCCTTCCATCTTTCCTTCCTATTATAAAATAAATGAAGAAAGTACAGAGTTCCCATTGTGGCTCAGCAGTAACGAACCTGACTAGGATCCGTGAGGATGCAGGTTTGATCCCTGGTCTCGCTCACTGGGTTAAGGATCTGGCGTTGCCATGAGCTGTGGTGTAGGTTGAAGACAGCTTGGATCTGGCAGTTGCTATGGCTGTGGTGTAGGCCAGCAGCTGTAGGTCCGATTTGACCCCTAGACTGGGAACTTACACATGCCACAGGTGTGGTAAGAAAGAAAGAAAAAGAAGAGAGAGAGAGAGAGAGAGAGAGGGAGAAATAGAAAGAAAGAAAGAGAAAGAAAGAAAGAAAGAAAGAAAGAAAGAAAGAAAGAAATAAGAGGAGAGAGATAAGAGAGAGAGAGAGAGAGAGAGAGAGAGAGATGAGCTAGGGAGGGGAGGGAGTAGGGAGGGAATGGAGGGAATGAGGTAGGGGGGAGGTAGGAGGAATTCCCGCCAGTGCTCATGCTAACATGAACTCCAGCAATCTCATCGTAACAAAATCATTACAATAATTCTTGCATTTCTTTCCAATGTTTTCCGAATGCCTTTCCTCCTGTCTTGCTCCCATGACAATACACATACAGTTCTAGACTCTGTCTTTGGTAGTTAACCCTAGAGAATTAAATACACTGTCTGGCAGTTTTAACATATATCTGCGAATTATATGCCACTTGTCTGTTTAAGAGGTAGTTTCTATGTCTCCTCTCCTCTAATCTAGGATGACTTAGTGACCTCCTTGTAGCCAATAGAATGCAGGAGAAGTGATGCTGCATCACTTTCAAAACTGGATCAGAAAAGGCCATGCAACTTTTGCCTAGTTCTGTTGGGATGTTAGCTCTGGGGGAAACTGACACCGCGTAAGAAGGCCAAGTATCCTGAGACTGCCACTGCCACGCTGGGGATCCCACATGCAGACACCCTGATGGATAGCCCAGCTGAGCTTACAGCTGACGGCCAATGTCCATTCCTAACCATAGGAGTGAGCCCTCTTAGGCATCCGCCCCAGCTAAGTCATCCGATGTTTGCAGCCCCAGCTCACATCTGACCGCATCTGCATGAAGAACCTCAAGTGAGAACTGCTCTACTGAGCCCTTTTCAAATTTCCGATGCACAAAATCACAAACAAAATAAAACCGTTGGTTTAAGCCACAAAGTTCTGAAGCAGATTTCCACACAATCATAGTACCAACAGTGAATTTTGGTCTTTGGAAAGGAGTGGCTACTGTAATAAAAACTGAAAATGTGGGACATTGGCTTTAACCCGGGCAAGGTGTAAGGGCTGGAAGGGCCTTGAGAATGTGGCAGCGAGAGCTTCAAGCCATGTGAGGAGAACGGCAGGAGAAGCTGAAGGAAAGGAGGCTGCTGTCGTGTGTGGTGGTGGCAAGCTCAGCACAGCCATCCCCTGACCCACAGTCATGTGGAAAGTAGAAAATGCACTCAATGAACACTATGCTCCAGCTCAGAGGACTTCTAGCCAGAGTATTTAAGATGCCACCTGGCTTCTTGGAGCTGCCGTTAATCAAATGAGAGCAGAGAGATACAAACAGATAAACTGAAACATCAACTATTCCATTTTCAAGTGGAATTTGGAGGAATTACAAATGGCCCAAGAGACTATTTTTAGCTAGCAAAAGGTTCTTAAAGTAAAAAAAAAAAAAAAAAAAAAAAGAGCCCTAAGGGAATGTTTTCAGGAAAATGTGGTCACAGGTAAAAATGAAGCCAGAGGGATTGACTTTTAAATATTTTTTAAATGATTTCAGAAAGATTCAAGGTGGCATCTCATAGATGTTGTCAACTAGATAAAAAATGTCTAAGGATCTTAAGGCTATGCTTTGTAGACCATACCTCTTAAATAACAGAGCTTCTAGGCTGTTAAAGATAATGCCATTAGCAGCCTTACAGGAAGTGGGATAGAGAAAGGTCTGCCTCTGAGATTTTTGTGGGTTTTGTCTAATGAAGGAAACCCTAGTAAAATTCAAAAAGATCCACAGAAATTTAAGAGAATTATATTGGCAGAAGCAATTCTATCTTGGACTGAAAGAGGCAAAAGCAGCACAAATGAAAAGAGGCCTTTGGATCTCCAGCCTTCTGTGGAGGAGAAGCAGAATGAGAAAGTTACCCAGATGCAAACACAGACTATTTATTATGCAAGAGGAAGGAATACCCAAAGCCACCTACATATTCAATGTAATTCCTATGAAAATTCCAATGGCATTTTTCACATAATAGAAAAAATAACCTTAACATTTGTATGGAACCACAAAAGACTCCAAATAGCCAAAGCAATCCTGAGAGAGAAGAATAAAGCTGGAGGTATCACACATCCTGATTTCAAACTACACTACAAAGCTATAAAAATGAAAACAGTATGGCAGTAGCACACAAATAGACACTCAGACCAAAGGACTAAAACAGGGTGTCCAGAAATAACCACTCTCTCACCACATACATGGCCAACTAACACTTGACGGGGGGTCAAGAATACTCAGTGAGGAAAGGCTGGCTTCTTTAATAAATAATAGTGGGAAAACTGGATAACTACACACAGAAAAAATGAACTTGGACCCCTCTCTTACACCACTCACAAAAATTAACTCAAAATGGATTAGAGACTTACACAGAAGACTTGAAACCATCTAACTCCTAGAAGAAAACATAAAGAAAAAAAATTCCTTGACATCAGTGGTTTTTTTTGATAATGACATAAAAGCACAGGCAACAACAACAACAACAAAATCAACAAGTGGAATTACATCAAACAGCAACAACAAAAAGAGGAATTCTTGTGTACTGTTGGTGGGAATGCAAATTGGCTCAGCACTATGGAAAACAGTATGGGAGGTCCTCAAAAAATTAAAAATAGAACTACCATATGATCCAGCAATCCCACTTCTGGGTATATTTCTAAAGGAAATGAAAACAAGATATCAAAAAGACATCGGTATTCCCATGGTTATTACAGCATTTAATTCATAAGAGCCAAGATCTGGAAGCAAGCTAACTGTTTCTCAACAGTTGAATGAAAGAAGAATGGATATATCAAGTGGTACATATCTATATATATGCACAGTGGAATATTATGCAACCCCGAGAAAGAAGAAAACCCTGCCATCTTTGACAACATGGATGGACCTGGGGGCATTATACTAAGTGAGATAGATAAGTCATAAAGATAAATGCAAATATTGTACGATCTCATTTCTATGTATGATCAAAAAAAAATCCAAACTTGTAGAAACAGAGAGTAAAATGAGGTGAGGAAATTGGGGAGATGTTGGTCAAAAGGTACAAATGTGCAGTTAGAAGATGAGTTCACAGCAGTGTGATTATAATTAACAATACTGTGTTATATAATTGAAACTTGCTTAGAGAGTAGATCTTAAATGTTCTCACCACAAAAAAAGAAACAGTAATTATATAACATGATGGATGTGTTAGTTAAGGCTACAGCGGTAATCATATTGCAATATATGCATGTCGAATCAACACACTGTACACCTTAAACTTATACAATGTTATATGTAATTAGAGCTCAGTAAAAATTTTCAAGATTTAAAAATTAGTACAGCTGCTTCCTACTTTTTTCTTCCCAAATATAAGTAATAAAAATAATCACCTTCCTCATGCTCCTTACTTTGGATTATTTCCTTGGAATAAATTTCCAAAAGGAAAATAACCAAGTGAAAGAGTATGCACATTTTCCTAATGTCTAACTCACACCGCCAAATTACTTTCCTAAAAGATAGTACCAATTTTCCGTCAAAAACGTATGAATATAGCCATTTTATGGCAACTTCACCAGCTTTGGGTATTGTAATTTTAGGTATGTTTAAAAGCATTGCAAGTTCAAAAGCTGTTCTTATGTATCTATTGTAAAATCCCAATACCCTAATCCGAGAAAGGAATGCATACTAGTTATAGCTATAGATCTCTCTGTGGCTTAGTCTAACTCAGCCCTTTATTATCTGGTTGAGATTTTCCTTTTTATTCCAGCAAAATTCTTCTATTGTATCCCCAGCCTCCTTCTGGAAAGATAGCCAAGAAGAAGGGCTGCATCTAGCCCTCTGCATTGCTTACATGCCTCTCAAAAATAGCCCTGAGCTATACCGACTTTCTGGTCTACCTCTATCCTGCTACCATTACCACTGATTGACAGCTTACTGTGACTCGTATATATATGTTACTTAACTCTTTCCCTCAACCACCTTGCAAGGTAGACTTTATTCCTCCTTTGCAGATAAGGACTAAGGATCAGCGTCATTAAGTATTTAACCAGATCACATAATATATGAGTGAAAGAGACAGAATTTGAACCACGCTTTTGGCCACTACACTTCCCTGTCTCCCCTGGGCTGCCAATCTATTATTTCCTTTCCATTCCCCCAGACTTCTTGGAAGGAAGATAGAGGGCAATAGAAAATTCCCATTTGTTCCCTTCAAAACTGTCTACTTCCTCCCAAACACTGTCCTGATCCAAATTTTTGAACCATCCCAACTTCAAAGTCAATGTCCCGGTTTTACCTTGTCTATTTCACCACATGACAGTCACGTTGGGATTCATCTCGATGTACATTTTGTTTAGAAATTTTTGTGGAGAAAGTAAAAGTGAGGATGCCTATATAAATATATGAACATCTTTTCTGAAAATGTATTCATGAGTCAAGAAATTTTATACTTCTTAAAATGGGAAGAAAAAAAGTATTTAAGCTATTCTACTTTTCTGCAGTCCTTTATATTTCTTCTCCTTCCTCAGGATAAGCTCTGACATGAATACTGAAGCCAAAAGAAGAGGTCTCTGAGAGATTGAGGAACAAGCTGTGAGCATGACTTGGCTTCTCTGGAACGGGAACTCCAGGAAAATGAGGGTTTTGCTTGCTCACTGCCGTGTCCCCAGCCCCATTAAGAGCAGCTGACACTCAGTAGGTACTCATATCTGTGAAATGAATGAATGAGCTACCTGGCTTCCTGCCCAACAGTCCTCTAATCTCTATAGCCGAGATCATTTTTCACATGACTTCAGACTCAGCATCTGCCATGGAACCAGTCCTGAGTGCTTGACGCTGGTCCCTGGTCCCTGGACCAGCACCTGGAAGCTTGTTCAGAAATTGCAAAATCCAAGCCCCCTCTCCCCAAATCCAAAGAATTAAAATCTGCATTTTAACGAGATCTCCAAGTGATTTGTACCCACGTTAAACTACGTCAGTGGCTGTCTAAGCCAGTGTCTAAGTGTGGTCCCTGAGGCAGCAGCATCAGCCTCACCCGAGAGCCTCTCTCATCTACTGAATCAGAAACTCTAAGGCAGTATGTGCTTGTAACCTCCGGAGATTCTAATACACCTTATTTGGAAACCACTGGCACAGCCTCACCACTCTGCTCCTAATTCCACGCAAACTTTAGAACTTGGTTGTAGTAACTGGATTATTTTCTTATTTCCTATAACCAAACCTTTGCTTGAACCCCTCTAATTATGGGGAATCCACTTTCTCTTAAAGTTTTACATGTCAAATTTGGGTAGCTCTGAATAAGGTGCATGTAGTCTGACCTATTCTATTCCGTTCCAAACACAATGAATAACCTCATTCATCTGACCCAATCCTTAAATAGCCCAGATATAAGTCCCACTCTTTGGCATATATCCAGACAAAACTTTCTTGAAAACGATACATGCACCAATAGCCGAGACATGGAAACAACCCAAATGTCCATGGACGGATGATTGGATTAAGAAGATATGGTATATATACACAATGGAATACTACTCAGCCATAAAGAAGAACAAAATAATGCCATTTACAGCAACATGGATGGAACTAGAGGCTCTCATACTAAGTGAAGTAAGTCAGAAAGAGAAAGACAAATACCATACGATTTCATTTATATCTGGAATCTAATATATGGCACAAATGAACCTCTCCACAGAAAAGAAAATCATGGGCTTAGAGGACAGACTTGTGGTTGCCAAGAGAGAGGCGGAAGGAGTGGGAGGGACTGGGAATTGGGGGTTGATAGATGCAAACTATTGCCTTTGGAATGGATAAGCAATGGGATCCTGCTGTATTGCACTGGGAACTATGTCTGGTCACTTGTGATGGCGCATGATAATGTGAGAAAAAAGAATGTATACATGTATGTGTGGCTGGGTCACCTCACTGTGCAGTAGAAAATTGGCAGAACACTGTAAATCAGTTATAAAGGAAAAAATGAAAATCATTATTAAAAAAAAGAGTCTGGATATAGAATTCTAAATATGGGTCTCACAACATAGGACTAGATCATGTCAAGGCCATCCTTGATATAGCTATTCCCTGCACAAAGATGCTCAGAAGAAAGGATGTGACGAAAGGTGAAGTCTGGCCTGCTTTTCATTCTGCCAGTGATTCACCTACAAGACTGTATCTGCCCAGTAGGGGGCCTCTTACTAATTCCCCTAGAGGTGTTGGATGAGCATGCTGTGGTCCTGAGTCTTATTCCTGTGGTGCGTGGATGATCATTTAAATGGTTATGTAAGGTAGAGTCCACTGTGGCCCCTTGGGTTAAGGATCCTGCATTGTCGCAGCTGTGGCAGTGGCCTAGGTTGCAGCTGTGACTCAGATTCAATCCTTGCCTGACCTGGGAACTTCCACGTGCCACCAGTGCAGCCAATAAAAAAAATAATAATAATAGTAATAATAATAGGAGTTTACATCGTGGCGCAGTGGTTAACGAATCCGACTAGGAACCACGAGCTTGCGGGTTCGATCCCTGGCCTTGCTCTGTGGGTTAAGGATCCGTCGTTGCTGTGAGCTTCCGTGTAGGTCCCAGACGAAGCTCAGGTCCCGTGTTGCTGTGGCTCTGGCATAGGCCGGTGGCTATAGCTCTGATTTGGCCCCCAGCCTGGGAACCTCCATATGCCGTGGGAGCGGCCCTAGAAAAGGCAAAAAAAAGACAAACAAATAAATAAATAATAAACAGCTATATACAATAGGGTACCAGAACCGGAGATCAATGCAGTGCACACGGTTTTAACATTTTCCATGCTGTGCCCATCCGCCTTGATTACAGCTGATGTATTATTCTGCTCTGCTCCTTCTAACTGACAGTTGTAAGACTGTTTGCTTTCCTTCTAATTCCCACTCTTTCCTCCAGGTTCACTGTTAGTGTCTCACTTGTCAGCTACTTGATCTCTTCTTTAAGGTTTTATTAGTGCACCTTCTTCCATTTCTCTGAGCTCTCACACGTGGTTCTGCAAATTCTTTGCAAACGCTTAAACATCTTTAAGCAAATAAATGCTCAAAATACACATAGTTCTTTTATAAATAGGCTTTGTACTGAATGGGTTTCGAAATAGGAAACATATTATTACAGGTTACAACCTTTAATACAATTGCTAACCTTACTTTTTTCAAGAATTAAGTAAGCAAAATCTTAGATATATATATACAGAACTCATATAGCCATCGCCCACCTGCCACTTAGCAGTGTTGGGACTTATAAATTAACAGCGCACGTCTTCACAAAGATACATTCTTTTCGGGAATTGTCAGGTGAAAATGCATTTCTGGGTGACCTTTGGGAAAATATATTTAAGTATTTCACTTAGAGGGATATTGAATTAAAACATGTCTATTTGTAGCTTCTGCCCATTGATCCTAGATCTGTCACTGAAAGCAAAGAGAACAAATGCTATCCTTCTCCCACCTGTCAGCCCTGCAGATCTTTAAAAATAACTATCAGGAGTTCCCGTCGTGGCGCAGTGGTTAACGAATCCGACTAGGAACCATGAGGTTGCGGGTTCGGTCCCTGCCCTTGCTCAGTGGGTTAAGGATCCGGCGTTGCCGTGAGCTGTGGTGTAGGTTGCAGACGCGGCTCGGATCCCGCGTTGCTGTGGCTCTGGCGTAGACCGGTGGCTACAGCTCTGATTCGACCCCTAGCCTGGGAACCTCCATATGCCGAGGGAGCGGCCCAAGAAATAGCAACAACAACAACAAAAGACAAAAAAAATAAAAAATAAAAAATAAAAAATAACTATCATACCTCCCCTTCTCTATTCGAACCCTCTTAATTTCTCCTCCGTAACCCAGATGCCCTCGGTTCCTCCCATTGTTCATCATATGGTCGTTTAAGTCCCTTTACCACCGTGATTGTTCTCTTCTGAATGGGGTCTCGTTAGTGTATAGCACACAAAATATATGTCAAAATAAGACATAATTTTGAGGGCTCTGAGATGCATGGCCTGGAGGATGGTCATCATCCTTGTTTGAGATACTATACCTCTGATAATGCCTCTTCCTATTACCGATTGCTTCCGTAGGTGCCCTAAGTAAGCATCCTGCAGCCGACCCTCATTAAAAAAAAAAACCTACATTTTCATACGTGATGCTGATAAGTAAGCATTGCTACCCTACACACCCTCACGTGGTTTTCAGTAGGACTTCTTTCCACCATAGCGTCTGGGGCTTTCCTCCCAACCTCCTGCCCCTCCAGAAAAGCCTGCCAGCAGCCAAGTCTCTCTATGCCGTGTTCCTAGGCCCAGTCCCAATTCAGTCTCAGGACAGCCTTTATTACGATTGCTGGCTGCTTATTCACCAGCAGACTTGAACACTTGATTTTTAACAAGAGCAACAAAAATGAAGTGCTATCTATGAGGAAATCTGGTGACAATGATTTGTTATTATTACTGCTATTCCCAGCCCAGATGGTTCTCCAGATGAAATGGATAGAAATTGGATCCTCTTTGTGGCTGGTGACAGGTGCAGCCTTGGCCCCTCCAGTGGGATCTCATCAGACACACAGCACACCACCGGCTCAGGAGCTTCCCACAGGCACACGTGCATTGTCGCAATCCCCAAAACTGTCAAGTGAATAATTGGTCTCTTATCTGGAGTCTTTAGAAGATTCTCTTCTGCACATCCTTTGAAAAGCTGTGTCAGTCAGGTTCTTTGTTTGCAAGCAACAGAAACAGGGTCCGGCTAACTCGAGCGGCAAAAGTGTTTTTGGATGAGTATGGGGGTCCTTCTGCAACTGATGAAAGGCCAGACCACCAGGCTTTGTATGTGATGAGAACAGGGGAGCCCCAGAAACGCAGGTAGCAGGAGATAATTGAGAATCTTGTCAGGGTGCAGCTAAAATATATGAAGTACAACTCTGCATTCCTATTTTCTTTATATAAAGTAAAGATTTAAGTTTTGAATTGACCAGAGTTCCCGTTGTAGCTCAGCAGGTTAAGAATCTGACTAACATCCATGAGGATGCAGGTCTGATCCATGACCTTGCTCAGTGGGTTAAAGGAGCCACCATCGCCACGAGCCATGGTGTAGGTTGCAGACGCGGCTCGAATTTGGCATTGCTGTGGCTGTGGCATAGGCTGGAAGCTGCAGCTCCGATTGGACCCCTAGCCTGGGAACTTTCATATGCTGTGGGTAAGGCCCTAAAAGGACAAAAAAAAAAAAAGACATTCTCCTGTAAGAAATAAAAGCAGAAACATTTTTTTTAAATAAGAAAATAAGAAAAATAAAATTTGAGTCTACTATATGAGACAGCAATCCCACTCCTGGATATATACACAGACCAAACTACAGTTCAAAAAGACGCATGCACCCCTATGTTCATGGCAGCAGCAGAATACGCAATAGCAAGACATGGAGACAACCTAACTGTCTGTCAGCAGATGAATGGATTAAAAGGATGTGATTATATATATATATAAAATCAGCCTTTTTATATATATGTATATATATATAAGAATGAAATAATGCCATTTGTAGCAACATGGACGCAACTAGAGATTTTCACAGTAAGTGTAAGTCAGAAAGAGAAAGACAGATACCGTATGATAACACTTATACATGGAATCTAAAATATGGCACCAATTAAAAATAAATAAATAAATAAAATATGGCACAAATGACCCTATCTACAAAACAGAAACAAACTCTCAGACGGAGAGCACAGACTTGAGGTTGCCAAGGAGGGACAGGGGGAGGGAAGGGGGTGAATTGGGAATTTGGAGATTAGGAGGTGCAAACACTTGCATTTAGAAAGGATAAACAATAAGGTCCTACTGTGTATAGCACAGGAAACTACATCCAACCTCCTGGGTTAAACCATGATGGAAAATAATTTTTTAAAAAAGAATGTGTATATGTGTATGACGCAGTCATTTTGCTCTACATAGAAATTGGCACCACATTGTACATCAACTACAATTTTTTTAAAAAGGAAAAAAATAAAATAAAATTTGAGTCCAGAGAGTTTGGTGCCTCAGCTTGTGTCCTAGGTGTATCTCTAGGCTAGAAAAGGATGGGGCCTCTGGGTAGCAGTCTCCGCAAAGCAACTCACGATAGAGATATGATGACATAAAATTACAGGAAAACATGTGATTTCCAGAATGGCAGAGAGGGGAGCTCAACAAATACTTCTTCCTCTCAAAAAACTATAAAACCGGACAGAATTGTCAAAAACAACTTTTAAGACACTGGAAACCGAGCAAAGGCATGTAAAAAAAAAATTGAGATGTGTTTATTCAAGGAAACCTACTGAAACCTGGCTAAGGATAGTTGGACTCTATGATGTTTGAGCCTCTGGCAGTTCCCATCATCCCTTCAGCACCATCAGGATAATAGGTCCACCAGGGCAGAGCAAGCCCACACCTATTCTTTCCAGAGAAGGTTGACAGAATTTGGAGCGGAGCATGGAACAAAATCCCATGCCTTCAGACAGCATGAGAAACAGTACTGATTGTATTGGCAAAAAATTAGGAGACGGGTCAATGTCACAGTTAGTCTGAGGTTGTGGTATTGGTTGGGGATATTCATTCGCATATTGGCAGACAACTAGAAGCACAGCCAGAAATTTGACAGGGACATAGTGGGAACAAGGCAGGCATAGTGGACCTTGATAAGTTCCAGGCCATCCCTAGCCATCTTAAAGGCTATAGTTATGCTCCAGGCCAAGTGCCTCTTCAGGAGAGGCTGGAGAAGACTCTAGCTATCTGTATAGCTATATACATATCCATGGGTAAGTGTGAAGTTTTGTGTACATGCAGAGAAGACATAAACAAGGCCAGTATAAAATAAAATCCAGGGCAGATTTATACACTGCCTGAACTTTAAATGTATTTCCAAATCCATAGAAAGATCCATCAGCAGAAAGATCCATCAGTAAGGGTGGCAGCCTTACTGGCTCAATGTGTTTGGACACATCTATCAATTAGCAAGCCATGCTGAACTAAGGGTGAATGGTACAAAGGCAAGCTTAGAAAGACAAACAAGAACAAAAAACAAAACTTAGCAAAGACATCAGCTGTCAAACACTCTAGTGAAGAGATACTTCTAAGGAATAAGTCCAAGCAAATAAACAAATAAAAAAATAATAATAAATACCATCCCCAGAGAGGGAAGGAGAACTTGGAGTTGCTGCAATATACTACCTAAAATGTCTAGTTTTCAATAAAAAGAAAAAATTACAAGACATTTGAAGACATAAGAAAGTAGAAAAAGCTCAGGGAAAAAGCAGTTAACAGTTTCCCTGTCTGTGAGAGGTCCTATAAGAAGGACTTAGCAGAAAACAATTTCAAAGCAATTAGTAAAAATATGATCAAAACAAAAAGAAATTACATTAAAAATTAAGGAAAAGTGTGGTGACAATGAGTCATCAAATAGAGAAATAGCAACATGCAGAGAAGAATTATATTTTTAAAAGAGCCAAATAAAAAATTTACGGTTTAAAAGTAAGTGAAATGGAGTTTTTATTAGAGGAGCGCGACATCACATATGAGATGGTATAATAAAGAACCAGTGAGTTTGAATATAAATCAAGAAAAATTATACAATCTGAAGAACAAAAAAAAGAAGAAAATTGAGCATAGCTTCAAACTGTGATAAGCCTCCATTGATCACACTATCATGCATGTGAGTTTCAGAAAGAAGTGAGAGAAAGGATGTAAGAATATTAGAAGAAATAATGGCCAAAAACACTTCAAAATTTGTAAAGAAAAAGGAATCTACAGACTCAGTAATTTTTGTGAATTCCGACTAATATAAATACAAATAGATCTACATCTAAATACATCATATACACACACCTATGGTCCATTAAACTTTCGATAAAGGAGGCAAGAATATACAATGGAAAAAAGCCTCTTCAGCAGGTGATACTGGAAAAGCTGAACAGCCGCGTGTAAACCAATGAAGTTAGAACCCCTCATACCATACACAGAAATAAACCCAAAATGGTTTAAAGACTTAAGCATAAGACATGATGCCATAAAACTCCTAGAAGAGAGTGTAGGAAAAATATTCTCTGACATAAATTAGCAATATTTTCTTAAATCAGTCTTCCAAGGCAAAATAAATAAAAGTAAAAATAAACAAATGGGATTTAATCATACTGAAAAGCTTTTGCATGGCAAAGGAAACCATCAACAAAACAAAAAGACAACCTACGGACTGAGAAAAAATATTTGCAAATGATAGGACTAACAAGGGCTTAATTTCCAAAATAGACAGATAGCTCATACAATTCAATATCAAAAAAAAACAAACAACCATATCAAAAATTTGGCAGAAGACCTAAATAGACATTTCTCCAAGGAAGACATACAGGCACCTGAAAAGATGCTCAACATGACTAATTATTAGAGAAATGCAAATAAAAACTACAATGAGATAGCACCTCACATGAGTCAGAATGGCCATCATCAAAAAATCGACAGATAATAAATGCTGGAGAGGGTGTGAAGAAAATGGAACCCTCCTACACTGCTGATGACAGTGCAAACTGTATTGAAGTGTATGAAGAACAGTATGAAGGTCCCTTAAAAAACTAAAAATAGAGTTACCATATGATCCTGCAGGCACTACAGTGCTGATTTGACCCCCAGCCTGGGAACTTCCATATGCCTTGGGTGTGGCCCTAAAAAGACAAAAAAATAAAACAAAGAAATTTAAGGCATTACAAGGGATTGGTATGAATGATATTGTGGCAACAAGTTAGACTGTTTAAATGAAATTGACAAGTTCCTTGAAGAACAAATTTTTAAAATATGAATAAACCTACAACCAAAAAAAAATCGGACTAGTAAATAAAAATCTTCCCCCAACTCACACACAAAACCTCCAGACCCAGGTAGCTTCATTAGTGAATTCTACCAAGTATTTACATAATAAATAATACCAATCTTTCAGGAACCCTTCTAGAAAATACAGGGAGTGGAAATACTTTCCAAATCATTCTATGAAGCCAGGAGAACCCCGATGCCGCAGTCAGACAAAGATATCACAAGAAAATAAAATTATAGATTAATATCCTCAGGACTATAGATGCAAAAATCCTCACCAAAATATGAACCAAAACATATAAACATATAAAAAGAGTTATACACCATGGCCACGTAGGATTTATCACCGCAATGCAAGATTGGTTTAATATCTGAACATTAATTAATGTAAAACACCACAGCAAGAGATTAAAGCCACATGATTATATCAATAGATGCAGAAAAAACATTTAACAAAATCAACACTCATTCAAGGAAAAATTTTCAACAAACTAGGAATAGAAGGGAACTTCCTCATTCTGAAAGAAGGCATCTATGAAAAACTTAAAACTAAATATCATACTTAATGGTGAAAGACTTAAAGCCTTCCCCTCAAGATCAGGAACAAAACACGCATGTCCCCTTGCCACTTTCTTTTTTGGTTTTCTCCATTTTTTTTTAATTTTATCAAAGTATAGTTGGTTTACAATGTTGCGATAATTTCTGCTGTTCGACAAGGTGATTCAGTTATACATGTTACACATGTGCACGCATTCATTCTCCTTGCCACATTCAGACTCCTTGCCACTTTCTAGTTACCATTTTGCTAGAAGTTTTAGCTAGTGAATCAATGCCAACATTTTTAATTAAAACGACCCAGATTAAAAAGAAGAATTAAAACGCCTATACCTGCAGATTTATGATCCTAAAGTGGGAAAATTCTAAGCAGTCCAGTACAAATTTCTTTTAAACCACCAGAAATAATATGTGAGCACAACAAGGTCTAGGATATAAGCTCAATATACAAAAATGAATTGTATCTCTACATAACAGTAGCTAACAATCCACAAAATGAAATTAAGAAAACAATTTTACAATAGCATCAAAAAAAGATTGAACATTTAATAATACATTAACCAATAAAATATGACTTGTGCGTTGAAAATTATAAACCATTACTGAGTGAAATTTCAGAAGCTCTATATGAATATATGAAGAGACATTCTTGTTCATGGATAGGACAAAATTGTTGACAGTCATCTTCACCATAATCTATAGATGCAGCCTAATCTCTCTGAAAATTCTAGAAGGTTTTTTTCAGAAATTGACAAGCTGATCCTAAAATATATATGAAAAGGCAAAATTCTCAGAAAAGCAAAATCAGTTTTGAAAAAGAAGAAAAATATGGGAGAACTTTGGCTTCATAACTTACTCTAAAGCCATAGTAATCAAGAAAATGTAACACTGGCATAATGAGATACACATATTTAAATTAAACAGAACTGAGTCTAAAAATAAAGACATATTTATGGTCAACTGATGTTTGATAAAGATGCCAAGACAATTCAAGGGGCAAAGGATAGTCTTTTCAACAAACAGTACTGAGACATCTGAATATCCTCATGACAAATGAATATCCTTACTTGACACCATACACAAAAAATTAACTCAAAAGGGATCACAACTAACATTTAAAGAGCTAAAACTATAAAACTTTTAATAAGGAAAAAAGGAATAAATCCTTCTGACCTTGGATTAGACAAAGCATGACCCTTAAAAGAAAAAAATTGATATATGGGATTTCATCAAAATTAACAACTTTGTGCT
Source organism: Phacochoerus africanus (assembly GCF_016906955.1). NCBI lineage: Eukaryota > Metazoa > Chordata > Mammalia > Artiodactyla > Suidae > Phacochoerus > Phacochoerus africanus. The sequence goes on along the minus strand of NC_062553.1, from coordinate 18,677,391 downwards.
TTGAAAGAGACTATTAAGATAATGAAGAGAAGCTCCTGTCGTGGCTCAGTGGTTAATGAACCGGACTAGTATCCAAGAGGACACAGGTTCAATCCCTGGCCTTGCTCGGTGGGTTAAGGATCCGGCATTGCCATGAGCTGTGGTGTAGGTTCGGATCCCCACATTGCTGTGGCTGTGGCGTAGGCCGGCGGCTACAGCTCCAATTAGACTCCTAGCCTGGGAACCTCCTCTTGCCACGAGTGCGGCCCTAAACAGACAAAAGACAAAAAAAAAAAAAAAAAAGAGCGAGAAGAAGAAGAAACAAGCCATTGACAGGGGGAAAATATTTGCAAATTGCATATCTGATAAAAGACCTGTATCCAGAATAAATAAAGGAGACAATTCCATTTAAAAACAGGCACAAGATTTGAATAGTGTAGGCAGCTCTTTGCAGGAAACTGCCCTCAGCAGGAAGCCCCTTTCCTTGCCACTTTAACAAAGCTGTATTGTAACTAACTTTTACCAGGCACCGCCGTCTAACCCAGGCCATCTTCTAAAGGTGGCCTGAGCACACTTTTCAAATCTTTTAATCACACAATACCTTGCCTAATTTGGTGCTTTCCATAGATCAAAAAATGTAGGAATGAAGAATAAGTAATTAACACGTCCCAGATCTCTTCCCCAATTTCCCCTCCAGTAATCTCACGAACCAACTGTGTGACCAAACTATGTCAACAAGATAAAGTCTAGAGAAAGATCACGAGGCGTCAACAAGCCTGTACACAGTGGTGGATGGCTACCACTCTGACCCTCATCTCAATGGTTAACTGAGATGACTCGCCTCCTTTCCTTTAAACCTTGCATGGCCGAGGCCAGAATGGCTATCATCAAAAAGTCTACAAAAAATAATTGCTGGAGAGGCTGTGGATAAAAGGGAACATATTACACTGTTGGTGGTGGGAATGTAAATTTGCGCAACCACTGTGGAAAATAATATGGAGATTTCCTCAGAAAACTAAAAATGGAATTACCATTTGATCCAGCAATCCCACTCCTGGGCATCTTTCCAGAGAAAACCATGCCTCAAAAAGATACAGGTACCCCAATGTTCATTGCAGCACTTTATACAACAGCCAAGACATGGAAACAACTTAAATGTCCATCAACAGAGGAGATAAAGAAGATGTGGTACATATAAACAATGGAATATTACTCAGCCATTAAAAGGAAAGAAATAATGGCATTTGCACCAACATGGATGGACCTAGAAATTGTCGTGTTAAGTGAAGTCAGTCAGACAGTGAGACACCAACGTCATATGCTGTCACTTACATGTGGAATCTAAAAAAAGGACTCAATGAACTTCGCTGCAGAACAGATACTGACTCACAGACTTTGAAGAACTTACGGTTTCCAAAGGAGACAGGTTGGGGCTGGGAGGATAGGCTGGGGTTTGGGATGGAAATGCTGTAAAACTGAGTTGTGATGATCATTGTACGACTGTAAAGGTAATAAAATTCATTGACTTAAATAAATAAATAAAACTTTCATGGCTGAGCCGAATCTTTGGAGGTTGTTCTCCGGGGACACTCAGTCCACCATCTCCTCGGAGTGCCTGCATTCTGATCAAAGGCACTTTGCTCTCTACCAACATTTACAAGTTTGATACTTATTTATTCATTTATTTATTGTTTTTTAGGGCTGCACCTGCAGCATATGGACGTTCCCAGGCTAAAGGTGGAATCAGAACTGCCACTGCTGACCTACACCATAGCCACAGCAACATGGGATCCGAGTCGCATGGGCAACCTATACCACAGCTCATAGCAACGCCAGATCCTTAACCCACTGAGCATGGCCAGGGATCAAACCCATGTCCTTATGTTACTAGTCGGGTTCATTTCACAGCAGGAACTCCATGAGTTTCATCTTGTAAGCAGCGAGCAGAAGGGCTAGATTCATCCAATAACAATATCACCAAGGAACATATATAAATCACTGATAAGCACATGAAAAAATGCTCAACATCATGAGTCATCAGAGGAATACAGATTAAAACCACAATGAGTTACCACTTTGCACCAACTAGCATGGCTATAATCAAAAAGACAGCAACAATCGTTAGCAAGGATGTCGAGAAATTAGACCCCTCCTAGATTGTGAGCTGAAAAATGTAAAACATGTCCAGCTGCTCTGGAAAACAGCTTGGCAGTGTCTTTAAAAGGCAAATATAAACTTAACATGTAAAAAAAAAAAAAGACATTAATTTAAAAAAGAAAGAATTTAAGAAAGAAAGCATTTTTAGTTCAAATAAATAAATAAACTTAACTTGTGACCTAGCTCTGCCACATCCAGGAATCTACCCAAGACAAATGAAAACATATCTTGACAAAAAGATCTGTGATGAACGGTCGTAGCAGTATTATTTGTAACAGACAAAAACTGGAAACAATTACATGTTCATCGACCGGTGAATAGATTAACAGATGTGGTATGTCTATACAGTCGAATACAATTCAGAAAAAAAAAAGAAACAAAGAAAAGAAGTACTGCTATATGCTCGTGGTATAAATGAGCCAAATCATTTATGCATTGGCCCCTAGGTCGTTTATTTCTGCAGACTGAGACCCATTAACAAAAAAAATCCTGATGAAACTCAAATGGTTGGGCAGCCAGTCATTCTAAAAATAGTCCAGATATGCAGGGTTTTAGCCATGGAAACATCCCTACATTGCATGTTCCACTAAGCCTCACCCCATATCTACTAGCAATGGAAAAGGTATGTCCTGGGCCAGAAGGACCCTGAGCTGCTGCTGTCCTTCTCTCTGACCCAGAGACTGCCATGCAGTGACACTACTGAGACACACAAGCCCCCTTTCTGATGCAGCCCTGTGTCAGTCCCCTTGTTCCCCCTCCCCTTCCAGATGGTGGCCCCAGAGCCACAAGCTTCTGGATGGTTGCATCCTGAGAGGGACTTTCCTGCTCATGCAGCCCTAAGCACCACCTAATGAAGCTTGTTATGTGTTACTGCCTCTGCTGATCATATGTTTTTCCTCAATCAGTTCCAAAATCCTTTGAACCTCCTGTAATGCTACGGTGTGGATGAACCTCAAAAACATTATGTGAAATAAAAGAAGCCAGACATCTATTGACTATATATTGTATCATTTCAACTGTTCCAAAAAGGTCAATATGTAAAGACAAAAAACAGGTGGATATTCCTCTTTGATGAAATCACCTTATATGATCCAGATATTAACAAGAGCTGAATGGAATGAGAAGAGGGGACCTGGGATTGTCCTGCCTTCCTTTTGCTTCTTACCTGGGCTGTGTCTCTGGAGCCCCTGGGCTCTGAAGGACGTAGTTTGAAAACTGCTGACATCGTCCTCCTCTGGCATTCAACAGGCAGAGTGACTGACCCCTCCAAGAGGAGAAGGGACTTCCTTGAGGTCCCACAGCTTCCCTAGTGACAGACACTGAGGCTAGAACCTAGGTCTCTTCGGGATATCAGAAAAGGTCTCCCGGAGGAGGAAGTGGCTGAACTGAGGCCTGAAGAACACGTTAGCCAAGAGAGGTGGGTAGCATTTGATGACGCCTTACAATCACTCAAAAATCAAAATGGAGTAACTGTGGTTCAGTCATCCAAAACGGAGTCAGGTGGCCACTGCGTAGGCGGTTTCAGACACATTCCTGCATCACTGAGAACCTGAGTTTTCTGAACTGTATCAAACTCAAGGACACAATCAGTCATTTTCAAAAGCAATATCTGCTAGCAGCAGCCAGCTGCAACCTTGTAGTTTCAAAGTATCACCCCCCTTCACAACTATGTAATAATCATTTAGAACTCCAATCAATCCTTGCTTAACAAGCACCCTTACTTGCCAGCTCCAGCCCTAATTCTTGACAGTTTTTGCCTTTGTAAACTTCCCCCCGTTTTGTAGTCTCACAGAACACAATTCAAATGCTTTCTTGGATTTGTGCTTCCTGCTGCACAAGGAAAGCGCTATTTTTTCTCCTCCACCAGGTCTCCATTCTCGGAATTCTTGGTTGACACATTTCATTCTGAGGGAGCTGCATGTACAAAGAACCTGAGGCAACAGAGACTGATAACTTCAGCGGCTTTCAAGTCTGACCACAGAACAAGTAATGAAAGATGAGTCTAAATTAGCAACCAGAAGCCAGATCGTAAATGACAATATATGTCATGCTAAGGAGTTTGGGCTTGAACCTTGTCTTAAAGGCTGTTCATTATAAATAACGTGTAGTTTCACATCTCTCAAAAGTGTATGCTATTTTTACATATACATGTTCAGGTTCTGAAACAAGAAAATGTCATGTACTTAGTTCAACCATGCAAAGCTCATACATACATCACGAAGTATTTTAAAAATAAAATGGTCTCCTTTCAAAAAAAATTGCAGTATAGTTGATTTGCAATGTTGTGATAATTTCTGCTCTACAGCAAAGTGACTCAGGTTTTTATGTATATATATATAAATTTTTTCATATTCTTTTCCATTATGGTTTATCACAGGATACTGAATATAGGTCCCTGTGCTATACAATAGGACTGAGTTGTTTATACATTCTATATGTAATAGTTTAGTTTGCATCAGCTAATCCCAAACTCCCAATCCTTCCCTCCCCTACCCCTTATCCACCTTGGCAACCACAAACCTGTTCTCTGTCTATGAGCCTGTTTCTGTTTCACAGATATATTCTTTTATGTTTTATTTCATATTCCACATATAAGTGATATTATATGGTTTTTGTCTTTCTCTTTCTGACTTACTTCACTTAGTATGATACTAGGTCCATCCATGTTGCTGCAAATGGCATTATTTCATTCTTTTTTTGGGCCGAATAGTATTCTATTGTGTGTATATACTCCATCTTCTTTATCCAGAATGGTCTGCTTTTGAACAATTCTGCCTATATTTAGTAAAATAGCATGAAACGTAGTGAAATGCATTGACAGAAATTAGGAAGTAATATGGACTGATGGTTTAGGGTATGGAAAGGGGTGAGGGACAAAAAGGTATGATCTAGTCTTAAAATATGCCAGGAGATAAGAGTCTCTGACTACGGAGTCTAGGGAAGGTGCATCTGGTCAATTGCCATCTATTTCAGGCTTAAAGCATCACAGAACAACTTTCTGCCAAGCAGAGATTGGAAACCTTATGTATTATAAAATGTCATTCTGGCTCTGGTGAGAAAGATGGCTTCTGTTGACCAGGATTTGACACAGAGAGTGCAGTTAAGCTGTTGTGGTAACACATAAAAAGAAAGACAGTACCAAGGGGGTAATGGCTGGGCAGCCTGGAAGCCAAAAAAGGGGTAATGTTATCAGGGCTTGATGAGTGATTAAGTGGGGGCGATGGGAAAAAAGAAGACAGCAAGGATGACTTCCATGTTTCTCCTTTGGGAAACGTGGGCATCTGGATGGATGGGAATGCCACTCACTAAGACAAGGAACACAGAGGAGAACCTGTCTGAGCTGGGCAGCTATGAGTCCCAGGCATCAGTCAGGTGTGCTTGTTGGCAAATATCAGAAAACTCAATCCCAAGTGGTTGAAACAGTACGAGTGTGGACTAGCTCATGCTGTGGGAAGTACAGAGGTATGGCACTTTCTGAGCTGCTTGCTTCAGAAGCTCAACAAATTCATCAAAGACCCAGGTTTTTCTGACTCTGCACTGTCATCCACAGTGACAAGCCCCTTCCTAGCAGCAAGATGGGCCAGTGGCCCCAGGCATCACATCCTCACACACTATCAGGCCCCCAGGGCTGTGGTAACAAAGTGTCTCAAACTGAGTGGCTTACAATGACAGAAATTTATTGTCTCTCGGTTCCGGGGGCCAGAAGTCAGAAAACAAGGTGTCAGCAAGGTTGGCTCCTTCTGAGAGCTTTGATGAAGAATCTGTTCCATGCCTTCAGCTGCTGGGGTTGCAAACTCCCTGGGGCTCCTTGGTTTGCACCGGCATAACTCTAGCCTCGGCTTCTCTGTATCCGTGTCCAAATTCCCCTCTTTTTATAAGGACACCAGTCCTACTGGATGAGGGCCCAGCCTCCTCCAGTGTGACCTCATCTTCACAACTTACATCTGCAATGACCTCATTCCCAAACAAGGTCACCTTCTGAAGTACCGGGGGTTAGGACTTCAACGGACTTTTTTCAAGGATCACAGTCAACCCACAACATAGACTAAGGCAGAGAGGGGATGTGATGCTTACTTTTACATGTCAGTTTGACTGGGCCACACACACGTTGCCCAGATCTTGGGTCAAGCATTATTCTGGGGGTTTCCGTGAAGGTGTTTGGGGACGAAATTAAATGACTGAGTAAGGCAGATTGTCCCCCTGGTGTGGGTGAGCCTCATCCAATTAGTTGAAGCCTGAGTAGAACAGAAGGGGTGACCCAGTGACCCTCCCTCCACCCAGGTAAAAGGGAACTCTCAAGCCTGACTGCCTTCAAACTGGGACGTCAGCTTTTGTGCTGCCTTTGGGCTCAAACACAAAAGCTTTAGCTCTTCCTGAATCTTAGGCCCTCTGGCCTTCAGACGAGAACCACACCATTGCCTGCTGCTTCTCGGCCTTCAGACTCTAGCTTCAGAACTAAAGCCTAAGTTCTCTGGGGTCTCCAAATGACTGACTCACAATGTCACTCTTGGAACATCCTGGGCTCCATAATTGCACGAGCCAAGTCCTCAAAATGAAACTCTCCCTCTCTTTCTCTGTACATACATCCCCTTGGCTCTCTGAGGAATCCTAATAAATCCTAATATTAAAGGGGATCAGCTCTTCTTGGTATCCCTTTTATCTATTTCTTTTTTTTTTTTTTTAAGATTTAAGAAAGCTTACTTAGAAGCTCTATTTTCATCGGCCACATTTGGGGAATGGGACTTCCATCATTAGTTTGGACCAATCTGAATTCGTCTAAGTGATGTGGGGGAGATGTGCAGACTGGAGCAAAATGAAGCCTCCTCCATCACAAAGAAGTGGAGAGGCTTACCAGGGCAGCTACAGCAGAGAGAAGGAGCTGGGAGGCAAGAGAGCCTTAGATCAGGACCCAGGCAAATAGGCAGCCAGATGCCAGCATCCAGAAGTTCATGAGACACCAGGGAACCCTGGTCCAGGCTCCAGTTCAGCAAGACACTGCTTCGTGTATCCTGTTGGGGCCAGACCCTGTCCCAGCTAAGGAGCCCCTGACTTCTGTACATGAGACCTGGAGGCAGATGCTGTTGCCTGGAAATGAGGAGGTGTGAAGGCAAATCCTGTCACCCAGTGTCAACAGAAAGATATTTCCTTCTTCATGGAAATGTCGAGATTTCTAGATTTTGCCCACTTATATCATTCCCACAATTCATTCTCGCTGTTCAAATGAACCCAAGATGCTGCTGTTCTCAGCGACTCCTCTGAAAAGCAGTCACCTTATCCATCTCTGAAAGGTAGGCTGTAAAGATCTGTTATCACATAAAATAAGTCCATCTCCACATTCTGGATGCTGTGAAAGATCGGTAACCACCCAACCCCTTCCCTCAAAGAGCTTACGGTCTGTTCTGGACCCCAAAACATGAGGCTATAATTAATACTGCTCATATTTATTTATTTTTTTCCTTTTTATGGTTGCACCTGCAGCATATGGAGGTTCCCAGGCTAGGGGTCGAATCAGAGTTGCAGCTGCTGGACTATACTACAGCCACAGGAATGCCAGATCCGAGCTGCACCTGTGACCTACATCACAGCTTGTGGCAATGCCAGATCCTTAACCCAGAGTGAGGCCAGGGATCAAACCCACATCCTCATGGATACTAGTCAGGTTCTTAACCAGCTAAGCCACACCAGGAACTCCTATTGCTCGTATTTATATAATCAGGGCTTCCTAAATGCAGGGCACTGAGCTGAGGACCTAACACATGTTCTACTGTTTATTTCTCATAACAAGATAAGGGATAAATACTGTTATTCCTATTCCACTACAGGAAATTGAAGCTCAAAAGTATCCCCTAACTTCAGTTCAAGTTTAGACGAGGGGTGGACTTGGGACTCATGCTCAGCTAAAGCCTGTGTTCTTGTCCATAAGGCATGGGACAAATAACACCTCTTGGAGTTTGAGAAAGAGAGAAGTTTTGCAAGGTGGGGTCGAGGTAAAGAGCAAAGATCTCCTGAAACCAAGCTCACCTTGAACGATGACATAGAATTTATTATACACTTTCTTTCCTTTTTTTCTTTTTAGAGTGAGATGGTGAGACACAGCAGGGGACAATGCATCTTCCAAGGTCATGCCACAAGTCACTAGCCAAGCCTAACCTGTCACTCAAAGTTCCCAATTCCCAGCTCACTGAATTCAACGGGTGAAGCAGCTGGGACGGAGCTTTGTCAAAGAAGTCTCGAATAAAACAGCCACCTGCAAGGGTTCCCCTTCTCTCCCTGCTCTGTCCCCCGCCGCCTCGGCAAACAACCCTCTCCTCATCCCTCCCACCAACCCATAAACTGTCCCAGGAAATGCCAGGACCCGAACACCACATTGGCCATGAGGGACTCGGTCAACTTCCTTGCCTTCTGGCTGTTCTAAACAAACTAAGGGCAGTGCACCAGTTATTAGTAAATACCAAGGCTTAGTTTATTGTATAAAACTTCAATCCAACAAATAAATGAGCCATCAAGTTTGAATTTATGTAGCATTCAAAACACATTAAAGCCATTTGACCATGACAAAGGCCTTTCCTGCTTTGAATGATGAAGCCAGCGCGGCAAATACCCTTCGGATGAGATATTAAGCGAGGTCCTTTCAGTTTGTCTCCGAGGACTGTCAAGGTGGAAAGCAAAGGTTCTGGCATCCTTTCTAAAGAGTTCTTTGGGGAAAATCCCGTCTTGGCGAACATCTCCTTTCTCTACAAAAGGGTTTGTGCGCCTATAATGCTCAGGACAATTGCAGTTGTTCAGCGAGGGGTCATCTAGCTGACGGTCGTGAAGCCTGTTTACTTTGAGACAGGCCCAGAGAGAAAGACCATGAAAGGATGCTGGTAGCTGATCACAGGAGGGTCTGTCTCGGAGCAGTTTCTTCATCTGCTGATGAAGTAACACCTCCAAAGGGGTGATGAGAAATCAATGAGATCATAGAGAGGAGAGCGTTTGATCAATTCCAAAACTGTGTGCGTATTACATTAAGAATATGTAAGGATAATAGTTCGGCCCCATCTTTTCACTCCTTTGTAGTTTTTCGTGCTTTTGCTTCAAGCCATAGAAATTGTCTCATTCTGCTGCTATTTGTCTCCTGCTGGAAGCTCTTGGGGCCTATTAATGATCAGGCTCGACTCATTGGAGTTGAGTTCCATCTGGCCAAAGACTGAACCTGGGGCAGAGTGAATGGAGCCCTGCCCTCCCAGAGCTGCCCAGCAAGTTCTGTTGGCACAACAGCTCACCTGCAAACCCTCAACGGAGGTGAGAATGGAAATTTGGTTGTGAATGACTCTCCCTGCATTATGGGTTCGGAGACTAGGGCCCCTCTGGCCCTAAAGTCAGCCCCAGGGGAGGTCCTGCGGAGCTGGGACCCCAAAAGTGAAAACACTAGTAGGCACTGATGGGTTGCTGTCCAAATGCTCCCCCAGTTCCTCACGGGATGCACTGGGAGGGGAAGACGCTTTGGCAGTGGGTCCGGGGAACCTTCTGGGAAGAGGCCACCAACGAGATTTAGTCAAGTCTGTTTTCCAAAGCCCCAACAAGAGCACGACTGCTATTTACATTTCAATGTAAATCAAGCTGCCTTCAACCAGCAAGGCTGTGTAAACTTGTGTTTAATGTCAGGTTTATATTAATATTTGCGTTAACAAGATTGATCGTTTACATAACAATGCATACGTAAAGTCTGGGCTAGGTTTGGGTTTACACACATTTGCATAATGCTTACAGATTGATTGATTAGACAAACTGTGCATAAATCCAAGTAAACTGCTGGTTGTTTGTTTATTTTTTCTACTGGGGCTTGGTAGCCTATATCTTAACAAATGGGCGAAACTGAACCCAAGTCCTCTGTTATAACCTTCGCAGAAGATTTAATAGTTCTGAAAAGTAATTTTCACTGAAAAAGAGTGAGATGAAATCATTGGGGCTGTTTTTTCCTTTAATCTGCAGTACTGAGTGGTCAGAAAGAGGACACCAACTTTAAAGTATGCTCTAATGGAGATAAAACCCCATCCGTAGGAAGAAAATCTAGACTCAAGACTACTTCAGCCTTAGCCACGGCCGAGCCTTTCTTAGTTTCCACAAGGACCTTGACAGGTCCCTGAACCTCTGCTACCACGGGTCCCCACAAGCCAGGGAGCTGTGCAGCTTCCTTTTAGGCCTCGAGTGCCTCCATTTGACTAAAGAAAGATCTGGGTACTTAGCCTCCAAACCCAAGCAGAAGGAAGCTTGGAAAGGGGACAGAAGTCGAAAAGATATACACAAGGAAGAAAGAAATGAAAATGAACTAATTAAAAAATGTTTTTCCGTGGGCTTCTCAGATTTCAGTTAATTACTTCCTTAGTTTGTGGCACAGCATCTACAGAGACCCATGCAAGGCCCTGATGTCCACTCTGATTCATGCCCACCCTACAAAGGGGTGCCATTCAAATGTGCCCAGCAGATCTCTGGAGGTCATGGAAATAAATGAAGACCAACCAAATGAGAATAAGCAGAGGCTATTTATTCTGAGTTTGCTACGTCACCTGCATTTTGTCAGAGACCCAAAGGCAGCTGGAGGAATGGGAATGTTTTACAGTGGAAAAAAATAAAGGCTTTGGGCTTGTCCTGATTGGAGGCTGTTGGCACAGGCAGCTGGAAGCAGACTCACTGGAAGAGAGGTATCCTGTGTGATTGGTCAGTGGTTCATAGTTAACTTTCTTGGATTGGTTGCCTAAATTGAAGTGGGGCGAGAATTAGAGAAGCTGCCCGTTACTAACCAAGTCCTGGCCATTTGCAGTCAATTTTTACAGGAGTTATTGTTTAGCTTCTTGGGCTGGTTAACAGTCTTCCTGCAAGAATGACTTACAGCAGCCTGGCTTCTTGGCTGGTTATTGAAGTTAACTATTGGTTTTCCAGGCAGATTGCCGCAGGTGGTGGGTCAGGGTTCTACTTTTCCACATGGTCTAGCCATTACCTCTTGGTAAATGCATTCTCAAGATGCAGGTGCCTTATAAAAGACATTGTGTTGTTTTCTGTATGTTCATGTCCTGAATTTATTAAATAGTAGCGAGTTAAAAACATCTTGGTGTTCTTGCTTTTTTATTCACTCAGTACTACGAGTCAAGGGTGTATCTGGATTGTCGTACATATATCATGCATTGCACCTTATGGCTGCATATGTACAACAGAGTCCATTCATCAGCAGGCACTTTCCACGTTTACATCAAGTTGCCTCCAGCATCCACGTCCACCAGCACGCTGAGACCAAGATCCTCATGCGTGTTCACATAAGAGGATGCCAGAGTCCCGTGTTCATCCACTCAAGACAGAAGAGCTGAGTCATAGGTATATGCGCTTCTCTTTAGTTTCAGTAAGTGTCCCTGGATTGTCCTAAGAATGATTATAAAATGTTATATTCTGTCCAGTGTGCATGAAGCTCTCTTTTCCTGCATCCTTGATAGCACACAGTAATAGCAGGGTTCTACTTATGGGAAATGGGAGGATACACAGTACTACCTATTTCTCTGATGTTTTAATTTTTTGATTATTTATTGCAAGTAAAGTTGAGCATCTCACCATGTATGTATGCGACACAGTCAAGATTTTTCTTCCCGTGAACTATCTGATTGTACCCCTTGATCACCTCCTTCTGGTTTTTCTGTTTTTTCCTTCTTGATTTACAGAAGCTTCTTCTATGTCCTAGATGTTAATCCCTTGTTGGTTTGGAAGTTGCGGAAGTTTTCTCCCATTCTGTCATCTTTCTTACAGTTTAGTGAGCTTTGTTGAACAAAACTGCTGAATTGTAATGGAGACAAATTCATTAATTCTTTCTGTGTTTGGGAGCTATGCTTAGAAGTTCTTCCCTGGCCTTAAAAACTCAAAAATAATCTCCTCTACTTCTATCAGCTTTATAGGAGGGTTTTTGTTTGTTTGTTTGTTTGTTTTCCTGTTCTGTTTAGGGCTGCACCCACAGCATATGGAAGTTCCCAAGCTAGGGGTCGAATCAGAGCTATAGCCATTGGCAACAGCCTCAGCCAAGCCATATCCAAGCTGCATCTGCGACCTACTCCACAGCTCATGGCAACTCTGGATCCTTTAATCCACTGAGCGAGGCTAGGGATAGAACCTCTGTTCCAATAAAATTTTCTTTACAAAAAAACAGGCTGGCTGGATTTGGGGTACGGGCCATAGTTCACCAACCCATCTTCTATAATACTGGTAGTATCTCCTTCCCCATATAAGGTAGCAATGCTCTTTATTGTGGCACTCATCAAAGAAATGGCTATCTTTGATACAGGACCCAGATCTGTGGAGCCAGGCATCAGATGTCCTCATTTGGTATCCCAGTATTATTTGTAATAAGTGATATGATAAAAAAATCATATAATGCAGATAATGCAAATAGCCAGTGGTCAGAAAATCATTGGGAAAATTATAGTAAATCCAAATAATAGAATATTATGTAGCCAATACAAAAATGTTTACAGAAATCTTTAATAACTTATGTAAATATTTATCCAATAATACTGACTTGAAAATGAGGATAAAAATTATGTGTATATATATATATATATATATATATATATTTATAACATATATTGAGAAAAAAACTAAAAGAAAAATCCAAGTGACCTCCCTGGGGCATAAAATTATGGACAATTTTTATTTTTTCTGAATACTTATTTGTATTTTCTATCATGGTGGAGCTATATTATTTTTAACATAAAAAACATTTTCTAAGAAATTTAAGGATGGCATCCACAAAACAATCTAGATAAATTCCTTCAATGTCAAGGAGCACTGAAAAGATGGACAACAGAAAAGCTTTTTTTTTTTTTCTTTTTGGCTTTTTAGGGCCGTATTCATGGCATATGGAAGTTTCCAGGCTAGAGTTGGGGGAGAGCTGGAGCTGCAGGCCTTCAAGACAGCCACAGCAACATGGGATCTAAGACATGTCTGCAACCTATAGCACAGCTCACGGCAACACTGGATCCTTTAACCTGCTGTGCAGGGCCAGGGATCGAACCCGGTCCTCACGGATACTGGTCAGGTTCCTTACCACTGAGCCACAAGAGGAACTCCCAATAGAAAAGCTTTTTTGGTAACTTCCCAATAATTCAGAATGTGTGACAGTTCCAAAGGCAATTGTAACTTTAACCTCTGTGTTGAAAAAAGCAAATAATTAATAATGAAAAGTATTTCAGAAAATATCCAACGTATTAACTTTGGTGACTCCCATCAGGACCATAGAAGGTACGTTAAGAATGTTATAGGGATTCTCTTGATTACTCTCCCCAGTGGCCCTTGGAGATCGATGCTGCCATTACTCATCACCACCATCTTTATTCCCATTTTATACATGAAGAAACAGGGGCTTGTATTGCTCAAGACAGAGTTCCAGCTCTGTGTACGGAGGTCAGGTGCAAATCCGAGGAGGTCTAATGCTCAGTCAAGCACTGGAGAAATCAAACTCTTTCCCAGTACTTTACAAATAACTCTTAGAAGCGTCCACCAGTCAAGGTGCTAGTTTCAAGTGGTTATTACTTATTCACTGAGGCAGTTCCCAGTCGGATCTCTATTTACCAAAACATGGTTTAGTTCTCTTCACAATCTGATCTCTGGGAAGGCTTGATTTCTTCAAAAATACTCTTGGCCGGACACTCACTAGTTCAGACAGGAAATCCTCTCCCCTTCCTCCCAGCTCTGCCCTTTGCGACCCTTCTAATGCTGAATTACGGAGCCTGTGCTTCCTGTGAGGCTCTGCCGTGGTTTCTGTGAAAGGGCTTTGGTGGGAGATCCCCTCGCGGCACAGCAGAAACAATCCAGCTATTATCCATAAGGATGCAGATTCAATCCCTGGCCTCGCACAGTGGCTCAAGGATCCAGCGTTGCTGTGGCTGTGGTGTAGGCTGGCAGCTGTAGCTCCAGTTTGACCCCTAGCCTGGGAACCTCCATATGGCTTAGGTGTGGCCAAGAAAGAAAGAAAGAAAGGCAGGCAGGCAGGCAGGAAGGAAAAGAAAGAGCGAGCTTTGGCTTTGGAGGGCTTGCTGGGCAGGTACCTGCTTGTCTTAAGCACCTTGACCCCACCCCCTGCTTATATGCCCTGCACCCTGATCTTGCTCTGGTGTTGTGCTGATATGTGCAGCTTGCTCCTACCTCAGGGTATTTGCGTTTGCTGTTCGCGCAGCCTGTAAGAGCTGTCCCCCAGTCTCCTGATGGCTGGCTCCTCTTCCTTCAGGTCTCAGCCCTAATGTTCCCCCCAGAGGAGCCTCCATATCGTCCATCTCTAATATACTCCCCTCAACCTCTGGCCCAGCACATGACATCTCACTCCTCTGGTTTGCTTTCTTTCTTTTTTTTTTTTTTAGGGCCGCACCCACGGCATATGGAGGTTCCCAGGCTAGGAGTCTAATCGCAGCTAGAGCTGCCGGCCTACACCAGAGCCACAGCAATGCCAGATCTGAGCCACGTCTGCGACTTACACCACAGCTCACGGCAACGCCAGATCTTTAACCCACCAAGCAAGGCCAGGGATGGAACCCGCAACCTCATGGTTCCTAGTCGGATTCGTTTCCACTGCGCCACGACGGGAACTGAGGGATAAAGAGAACTACTCCTGGTCTATTTAATAGGGTGGGTTGTTCAGCCAGGGGATCTGATCTACAGGAGCAGAGTGGGAACCTTGGAGTGAGGCCTTTTGAGGACCTCCCCATTTCACCAAATGTCAAGGCCAAGATAGGAAACCTTAATTTTAGGTCTTGCACCACACCCATATTACAAACTGTCTGAATGGTAAAAGGGGTAAGAAGAAGCTCAGTAGCAAGGAGATGAGGCAGCAGATGCCGCTGAATAAGGCAGCCTAAAATGAAAGAGGGTCAGCCAGCACCTCCCGAGGTTCTTCCCCAAATGCTTTGCGTTGTTCAGAAGCTTCTTTCTGATTTCAAGTGTATTGAAGAATTGGCGAGCCTGGCCTTTCTGGGAAAAACCTCAAGGGCAGTATTTTAGGGCATCTGAGCTCATGAAGATGATGGACACTGGCTGACTCCCGTTCTGGGGCCCGTTCAACACCTACCCGTGGGTCTTGATAGTGTGATTTTAGCCACCCATAAAAATCAAGCTTTATTGGTGGGGAAAACATAATATCTCTTTGGAAGGGGGCCCTGTTTTGCGCAAAGAGCGTATACACGATGTTCCAACCATAGAGAACTGACCCAGGAGTCCTCTGGGGCTAACTTGGCTTCAAACATCAACATCGGAAGGACTCATTAAAAAGAGCATGATTGCCATCAAGCTATGCTGCTTTTGCCTGCATTTCAGAGGCTCCACTGGGTCAGAGATCAAACTATTTTCGCTACGTGGGATGAAGAGATGTTTGCAGTTCTTTTTCGGTTTGCTTTGTGCACGTGTATGTGGTTTCTTTGCTGTTCTTTTTATCTTCAGCTCGTTGAGACGGAATTCTTTTCTGTACTTTTACACCCCGTCTCAGGAAAGAGGGGTGAGTATCAAGGTGGCATCCCCCTGACCTGCCAGGGCGATGTGCAGCCTTGCATGTAGCACTTGGACAGGTATCTCTCATACGCCCTTCACACGTGCATGCGCGCACACACACACACACACACACACACGCAGACATACAGACACACATAGTGTTGCATGCTGATGCTCCAGACAGCCTGGACCAGCCTACCTTTTGCCACTTATCACCCTCCTCTGTCACTCCTGCCAGAGAGGACATGGGCAGACTTGACCGTGTCCTCCTCCTGGCAGCCCTCCCGTTTCACACTCCTCCCCTGACCCCCTCTTTTCCCTTCCCCCTTGCCCTCTTTCACCCCCTGACCCAGAGCCCCCTTTGGATCTCACTTCCTCAGAGAGGCACCCGCTTTCATTAGAACCTGGGACATCCTTGGCCTGTCATCCTCTGTGTTCAGAGGCGGCTGGGAGCATAGCGGCAGCCTCTGCAGCCACAGGGCGTGACATGGTTGGGCCGGGGAAGGGGTGAGACCGCAGCACCAGCTAGGAGGGTTGGACCGATCCATTTCTCTTCCTGAACAGTTCTCTCCCTTCAGCTCTGTCTTCCCGCCTTGGTTCAGACCACAGCACTTGCTTAACATCTTGTGAAGGACAACAGCGGCCCTTTCACTGGCCTGTCCACTTTGGTCGGGTGACACAGCACCCCCTTTCCCTTGGGCTTTCCAGGGCTCCGCCTGCATAGGGTCCAGCTCTGGCTCTCTTCAGCTGTACCCCTCCCCATAGACAAAGAGCCTACAGGCCAAGGAGATACTCACCGAAGCCTGTGAATCCCTACCCCCCCCCACGCCCACCTACAGATGATTCTAGACTGTGATGCAGACATACAGGACCCTGTCTTCCTGATACTCCAGCCCCGAGCCCATCCTGGGCCTGCACAGGACCCCTCGCTGGGTCCACTCTCCCGAGGGCAGTGCTGTGACCAGTGTACACACCACCAGGCCTGAGATGTTTGCCTGGGAGTGAGTTGTGGACAGAGCCGAGTGGGGCAGATATTTGGGCGAGAAGAGAAGAGCAACAGGCAGCAGGCAGGGAGGTGGGGGGAGGGGGAAACCATGCGGGTCGGAAGGGCAGGCTTGAGGGCACCCCCTGCTCTGAACCTTTAGGAAGCCGTCGGGACTCCTCCGCATGGGATGCAAGCCCAGAAGCATCTCTCTTTCCCGTACTTCCCCCGCTTCTGCCACTTCTCCCAGCTTGCCTCTCACATCGGCCTTCCACACCCACTAAAGGATCTGCATACCCTCGGCAGATAATTTACCCGCTTCACACCTTGTGTGTTTACTATCTGATCCCCTACCTCCCCTCCGCTCCCTGAGGGCAGGCACCAGGACCTGTTATGCGCTGGTGTGTCCCCAGCACCGTGGACCACACTTGGTACATAGCAGGCTCCTGGGAAGCACGTGGGGGAGGGAGGGCCCATGAGAGTTGGATTTTCTGCCTATGAGATGATAGCACAGAACCTCTAAGCACCCCGTCCACACTGCGGTCCTCCAAGAAGCTTCGGAGAGTGCTGGCCAGCGTGGTTGGGGCTGGAAATGGAAAAAAAGAAATGGGGGGGAGGAGGGGGGAAGAGCTTCTACGAAGTAACAAGAAAGGTTTACATGGAGCTAACAGTGAGAATAAGCCCTTGTTAGAAGTTCCTCCAGAATCGGAAGCTCCCTCCCCAGGCTGGCTGCATCCTGGGCTGGCTGGCTGGACTCTAACTCAAGGGTTGCCCCGGGGTGTAAAATGCTGAGCCTCCTGAAACTCTAGGTGTCAGACACTGCTGTGTACATGGTGAGTCCTACAAGGAATGAGGAATAAGGACGGCAAAGAAATGGTTTAGGTTAATGAAAACCCACACAAAACACATTTTCAGTTACTTGTCCATGTGCTGCCACCTGCTTTCTTTCCATTTAGAGAAGACGGCTTCCCAGCGTAGCCCTGGGTTTAGGCTTCGGTTGACGTGTGCATTATTTCAGTCCTGGTTCCATCATTTAGAACGTGTGTCAGAGGTCAGCAAACTTTTTCTATTAAGGGACAGATAGGAAATATTTTAGGCTTTGCAAGCCTGAGCTTCTCAACTCTGCTTTTGTGGCATAAAAGGAGCCTCAGGCAATGCATCACCGAAGGGAATATGGTTGTGTTCCAATAAAACTTTATTTACAGAAACAGACAGTGAGCTGATTTGGTCCAATGGCCATGGTTTGCCAACCTCTGCTCTTAGTGATCTCGAGAATATCAAACCTTACCTGAAAAAAAAAAGGGGGGGGATAGAATATCTACTTTATAGCAGTTGAAGCAATGGTATGTGAAATTACCTTGATATTTTTAATGAATCTAATCATTAGAGAAATATACACTAGTAGTAGTAACAGTAAGGTTAATATGCTATTAGTTAGTCCTATTAATAAATCACATTTAGGATATTAATCAGGATCTTGAAATCAAAAGTTCTAGAATTAAATGAATACTTTCACTAAATTTAAAAAAAGCAAATCAAATAAATCACCTTTATTAAGTACCCACTGCACACGTAGTGCATTGCTTTCATTATTTTCCTCAATCCTCACCAAAGATCTCCCAAAAAAAGAAAGTGTGACTCACCAATTTACAGATGAGGGAACTGAGGCTCAGAAACTGGCTCAAAATTTACACAGGTGGTTGGAGGCAGGGCCGAATTCTTTTTTTTTTTCCCGCTTTTTAGGGCCATGCCCTCAGCATATGGAAGTTCCCCCAGACTAGGGGTCTAATCGGAGCTGTAGCTGCCGGCCTATGCCACAGCCACAGCAACACAGAATCCGAGCTGCATCTGTGACCTATTCCACAGCTCACGGCAACACTGGATCCTTAACCCACTGAGCGAGGCCAAGGATCAAACACGTGTCCTCATGGTTGCTAGTAGGGTTCATTACCACTGAGCCAGGATGGGAACTCCTGGGCCAAACTCTAATAGCAGCTGGGGCTGGACCCTCTTCCTTGGAGGAGAGAGGCTTTTCCTGGGTGGGGTCCCAGGTTTAAATTCTAAACTAGGCACACGCTACCTAGGGTGGGCTCAGCCAGCAGTGGAGCCCTGGTCTTCTCAGCAAGGGATTTCCTGAGTCACAAGGCAGCCCTCCAGAACTTTCTGGGCCTGCCTCAACCCCAAGGGGAGGCTGGAGCAGCCGGGGCCACTTGAACGCCGCCGAGTCCCCTGCCTGGAGGAGGCCAGATTTAGCAATCTGTCACACACAGCCCGCCTCATCGTGACACCGGGCTCAGAGAGGCAGGCAGCAAAGCATCTGTCAGTGTGCCGTGCAGACAGGGATTAGAGAGGCCGGGGGGAGGATAATGATGGCATTTGCTTTCCCATAAAGTGCGTGTCAGGAGGAAAGGATTAAGCTAATTGAAGAAATCTCAGCACTTACGTCAAAGGTGGCTGCAAAGCGATTGCTTTATCTTGCATCTCACCTGCCTCTGAGAGCCCGGCCGAGGACCCCTACCCACACCTCCACTTTGTCCCCGGGAAGGCTTTTCAGAAATAGTTTGAGTTGGCGTTAGCCATTCTGCAAAGGAGAGAGGAGCTAAAAATAAGCTCATGAGAAGGAGGATCCCTGTCTATTTTTTTTTTAACTTCCAAAGCTCACATCAAGTTTCCCAGAAAAAGATGGAGAACTGATTTTCAGGTTTTACATATTTGTGTACATGTGGCAGATGAAATAAATGACACTGACTGTGCATGCACGACACAGGGACAAATGACAGCCATCTCAAACCCTATCTCTTTTTTCTCTCTCTGGAACATTAGGGGTTTTATTTCTTTATTTTTGCTTTTTAGGGCCACATCTGCAGCCCATGGAAGCTCCCAGGCCAGGAGTCGAATCAGAGCGGCAGCTACCGGCTTACGCCACAGCCACAGCAACACCAGATCCAAGCCACCTCAGCGACCTACACTGAAGCTTGCGGCAATGCCAGATCCTTAATCCACTGAGCAAGGCCAGGGATCAAACCCGCATCCTCGCAGACGCTGTGTGGGTTCTTAACCCACTGAGCCACAACAGGAACTCCTGGAATATTAGTTTATGCTCCAAGGGGCTGTGTCGTTGCATGCAAGGAGGAAGAACACACTTCAGCACAATTTATCATTTCTCTCCCCTCATGCACCACCTCGAGTCCCGAACATCTCCAAACCCAGAACCAAATGGAAAGGCATAGGCTTTTGTCTTCTGCCACATGCTGGTACTTGGTCTTTGAGTTGCCAGGTGACAGATTTTGGTGTACTCTCTGTAATGAATTTGGAAACGCAGCACATAGACAGGTTTCCTCCTTCTTTTAGTTCAAGGTATCATCTATGTCTATTCAAATGATATTCGACAAACGGCCTGCTATTTCCCAATGAATAAAATAGCACATCGGAAAAATATAGCCAGCTGCCTGAGTTTTGCCGTGATGCATTCTTCGACTGGCTGAGAAAACGGATTGCCAGATGAACCCAGAGATATTTGTTTGAATGCTTCCGACTGGAAATCTGGCTTCATTGTCTGTCACTTTCTAGTTTTCCGACCTTGGGGGAGTTATTTCAACTCACTTTGATTTCTCCATGGGTATCATGGGGGAATAAGACTGACCGCATGTAGCGGTTGTGAAGGTTACATGAGATGGCTCCAGAAAAGCAGAGAGCAGGCGCTCAGGAATGGGAATTATCATTGTTGTCATCATTTGCCAGAAAGGCATAAAGTATTGTATCAGTCAGGTTCTCCAGGGAAACGGAACCAATTGGATGTAAATATGCATATATACAGATCCACATATATATATAAAGAAAGAGAGAGGCGAGTGAATTTTAAGAAATTGGCTCATGCAGTTGTGGGGGCTGGCAAGTCCAAAATTTGCAGGGCTGGCTGTCAGGCTGGAAATTCCTGCAGGAGTTAATGCTGCAGTCTTGAGTCCGAAGGTAGTCAGGAGGCAGAATTTCTTCTTTCTTTTTTTGGCAGGTGGGAGGCAGAATTTCTTCATTTTGGGGACCTCAGCCTTTTTCTCTTAAGACCATGAACTGATTGGCTGAAATCCACCCACATTACAGAGGGTAACCTGTTTTACTCAAACTCTACAGATTTAAATATTAATCACATCTTTTTTTTTTTTTTTCCTTTTTGGCCTCACACAGAGCGTGTAGAAGTTCCTAGGCCAGGGATCAAACCTGCACCACAGCAGCGACCCAAGTCATAGCAGTGATAACACAGGATCCTTAACCCACTGAGCTACCAGGGAATTCCATTAATCACATCTTTAAAATATACATATATTTTTTACAATAATATGGAGACTGGTATTTGACCAAACACCTGGGCACCATAGCCTAGCCAAGTCATCACCTCAAATTAACCATCACAGATATTTCTCTCTTACTTCTGGGAAAATCATACCTGACCAAGTAGTGAGCATGAAATAAAAAAAAAAAAAATTGGGGGGGGTCTTTTTAGGGCCGCACTCACAGCAGATGGAGATTCCCGGGCTAGGGGTCGAATTGGAGCTATCTCTGCTGGCCTATGCCACAGCCACAGCAATGCAAGATCCTTAACCCACCAAGGAGGCCAGAGATCGAACCTGTGTCCTCATGGATACTAGTCAGGTTCATTACCACTGAGCCACGTGGGAACTCCATGAAATAACCCTTAATTTCACACCACCGTTTATAAAGGCACAATAACAACACAAAAGGTCCAACAACCCATCACTTGCTTACCCCTCTGCCAGGACCTCTCAGAAGCCGAGAAGAGTGAAGATGCTCTGGGGTAACGGAAAGCACTGCACTCTCCCAGCTGGCCTTGCTCAGAGCTGGTGTCGCGGGTTACCAGGGCTCCTCTGCTCCAGATGAGTGTGTGGCTTTCAGGCAGGTCACTGAATGCTCTGAACCTCTGCAGCTGCAACTCATAATAAACACATCTGCCCCTGCCCACTGCACTGGGGAACCAACTGTGAGAATAAAATGAGGCAGCTGCTGGACGGGGCTTTTGCTAGTAAACCACCAAGAGCCCTGATGGAAGTCAGGCCTTATCCTATAGGGACCTACTGCTCTGGACCCATGGAGGCTGGTTATTTGTCCCAAAGCAAATAAAAGGCAACTCTCCTGGGTCCTAAGTTTGACCTCACTGTGATATTAGCTGATATAATCATTCATGTTTCCAATTAAAATTCTTCTCCTCATTGTCTTGGGATTGCAAATGGTTTTCGGGATGTGAATTCAGCGACCAAGTTGTCTGAGCATCAACTTTTTTCCCTCTCTCAGTATCTTTTCATTGCATTTGAACAGAGTGCAGGCATTTGAGCAGAAAGTATTTCAGTGCATTTGAGCAGGGCTCAAAGCAGCAGGTCTAACGAATGTTTGCTGTGGAGAATTCCTTCATTACACAGATGGGTACAAGCCCTCACCATGTGCCCGGCACCACGCTGGGCTTTGGTCAGAGCGGGTGAGGACTTTGGCGCTGCACCCCGTGGCACAGGGTAAGTGCTTGACCAATGCCAGCTATTTATTATTCATTCATATGTTGTTATGCAACCATTGTTGAAAAAGAAAGACAGGGTACTGCTTGAATATATAGACAAGGCTGATCCAACCTTCCTCCCAACCTCGGCTGCTTTTCCAAGGTTCCCAGGCCTGCAGCTCGGCGTCCGTTCAATATCACTCTAAAGTCAGGGCACAGGAGCCCGGAAGAGCAAGGCAATCATTCTTTGGAAAATTTCACCATCAAAGGAAATTGTCCTGTGTTGTCTCTTAGAACACTTCACACTTCATTGGGAAGCTATAAAAACAATTACCAGGTCATTAGTAAAGGTTATTGGTTTTTTTTGTTTTTTTTTTTTTAAGATCCCAAAGCATCTCTCCCAGAATGACCTTAGCCAGCTTTTCACTGAGAGACAGTTGCTGCAGTGGAAAGACTGACAGCTTTGCAGGGGGAACTGGAGGGTCCCAGAACTGCCTACTGAACCTTCTCTGAGCCTCAGTCTCCTGAACCCTATGCTGAAGCTAGGAGTCCCTGGCCCTATCACTGGGCTGTTTGAGCTGTTGAAAGAAAGTGGCTTCGAGAATAGCACTTAGCATTACCCTGGGCACCTGCAAGGAGCTCTGTAAATGAAATGCCTTCTTTTCTCTGGTTCCATGTTGCCTGTGTCTAGGATCAGAGGAATGCATGGATGGTGCAGGAAGGGTTGAAATGGATGCCAGACCCATCAGGATAGGCTAGATTGTGCTACAATAACAATCTGAAAAACCCAGCACCTGAAAACAGTTGAGATCATTTCTCACGCATGCCCCACGTCCATCATGGGCTGACAGGGAGCTCCCCTCACAGGACCCACAGAACCTTGACAGGTGCGCCATCGTGTTGCATGACTGCAAGATCCCAGAGGGAAAAAGGAGAGCAGGAGAAGACTTCTCTTTCCACCAGGAGATGGTCCATGGCTCACAGGTAAGTAATCAGTTTGTAAACAATACCCTCTTTTCCTAGTGGGACAGAATGGTAAATGCTACTTTTCATGGGATCTCAGAGTTCTGCTTCTAAGAATACTGTCTATGCAGCACCTGTCGAGAGATGGGGATGCAACTGGTTTTCAGCCTTTCACGTGCTCAAGGGGTGGATAAAAGGGGTAGTTAAGGCAGGTCTGGACGCCCCCAGTGGAGAGGGGAAGGTAATAGTCTGTGGCGACACACACACATGGCTCCTATGTTTGTATCCTGACTTCCCCACTTCTATCCTAGAGGTAGGATTATCCAATTATTTTCTCCAAACTTCCATTTCCTTACCAGAAAAAAAAAAAAAAAAAAGGTCATCATTACCCTCAGGGGGATTGAGCATTTAAAAATGACTTAAGTTGATACTGTGTTTATGGCTAAATAGGAGTTCCCGTTGTGGCTCAGCGGTAATGAACCCGACTAGTATCCATGAGGTTGTGGGTCAATCCCTGGCTTCACTCAGTGGGTTAAGGATCCAGTGTGGCCATGAGCTGTGGCGTAGGTCACAGACGTGGTTTGGATTCTGTGTTGCTGTGGCTGTGGTGTAAGCCAGCAGCTATAGCTCCGATTCAACCCCTAGCCTAGAGTCTTCCCTGTGCTGCAGGTGTGGCCCTAAAAAAAAAAAAAAAAAAAAAAAGGTGACCAAAGAATGTCTTCTTATCTAAGAGTGACTAGTGAACTAATAGGACCCACCCGAGTTTTTACCCACAGACGGGGGAAGGACCCTCCTCTTCCCCAGGTTGCATATTTAATGGGAAGGTGAGAGAATGACAAAGTTGGCCTATCATTCTATCCCCTAGACTTGTTCCCAGTGTCTGTTTCCTATAGAAATCCATGTGAGATGTAAATTGAGTCCCCCCCTTTCACCCTGGATATTCTTATAGAGGCAGCAGGACAGGGAGAGCCAGCAAGACTCACATTGTAGGTAACTCACATCAACCCCTCAGACCCACCGGGAGAAGACGTTCTATCTCCCTCCAGTCCTCAGATGCTTCAGCCTATAGCCATGGCAGCAAAGAGAATGGGCAAGGCCTGTGGGAGGCACCCATGCTTGGTCTTTACCTTGTTTTCGCTCAGACCAGAGGGAGAACCAATAGCCGCCTGAAAGTCCAAGCTGACAGCTCTGTCTTGCGCAAGTCACTCAGCCTCTCATCTTTCCCCACCCTTTCCACTTATTTTATTTGCATCAGGTTTTCTTATTATAATGTCAGTAGGATGGGCAAAGGAGTACAATTACCAGGGCGACCAGGAGAAAGGCTGGTGCTATCCATTCTTAGGGAGTCCACTAACCCACATGAACTGTCTCCAGCTGGGTCCTGAGCTCCCTTCCTCTTGTGGTTGCCAGACTGTAGAATCATATATTTTCACCATATTGCTTGTATATCTTACTAACCAAACACATTCTTCCATATTGAATATATTCACTTCCACATACACAAGCATATGATTTTTTATGTATAAAAAGGAATTTATGTATCATATTATGTATACCAAATATTTGATATACTTATTATTTAATCTAATAAAAGTCCTTCCTCGTGTACAATAGCTTAAGATACTGAACACTAGCCATCCATCTCCCTTTTGTTATGAGTTCTGATAAACACTTAGCTCCCTTTAAAAGAAACACTCTTTGACATAAATCACACCAACATCTTGTTTGATCCACCTCCTATAATAATGACAATAAAGACGCAAATAAACCAGTGGGACCTAATCAAACTCAAAAGCTTTTGCACAGCAAAGGAAACCATTTTAAACAATGAAAAGGAGTTCCCGTCGTGGCGCAGTGGTTAACGAATCCGACTAGGAACCATGAGGTTGCGGGTTTGGTCCCTGGTCTTGCTCAGTGGGTTAAGGATCCGGTGTTGCCGTGAGCTGTGGTGTAGGTTGCAGACGCGGCTCGGATCCCGCGTTGCTGTTGCTCCAGCGTAGGCTGGCAGCTACAGCTCCGATTGGACCCCTAGCCTGGGAACCTCCATATGCCGCAGGAGCGGCCCAAAGAAATAGCAAAAAGACAAAAAAATAAATAAATAAATAAATAAATAAAATAAATAAACAATGAAAAGACAATCCACAGAATGGGAGAAGATCTTTGCCAATGATGCAAAAGAGACAAGGGCCTAATCGCCAAAATATACAAACAACTCATGCAATTCAACAACAACAACAACAACAAACAACCCCATTGAAAAATGGGCAGAAGACCTAAGTATACATTTCTTCAAAGAAGACATACAGATGGCCAACAGGCACATGAAAAAATATTCAATATCACTAATTATTAGAGAAATGCAAATCAAAGCTACAATGAGGTACCACCTCACGCCAGTCAGAATGGCCATCATTAATAAGACAACAAATAATAAATGCTGGAGAGGGTGGAGAAAAAGGTACCCTCCTCCACCGCTGGTGGGAATGTAAATTGGTACAACCACTATGGAAAACAGTATGGAGGTATCTCAGGAAACTAAATATAGAAATGCCATATGATCCAGCAATCCCACTCCTGGGCATATATCCAGACAAAACTTTCCTTGAAAAAGATACATGCACCTGCATGTTCACAGCAGCACTATTCACAGTAGCCAAGACATGGAAACAACCTAAATGTCCATCGAGAGATGATTGGATTAAGAAGATGTGTACATATATATAATGGAATATTACTCAGCCACAAAAAAAGACAAACTAATGCCATGTGCAGCAACGTGGATGGAGCTAGAGACTCTCATACTAAGTAAAGTAAGCCAGAAAGAGAAAGACAAATACCATATGCTATCACTTCTTTGTGGAATCTAAAATATGGCACCGATGATCCTATCTAAAACAACAAACAAAAAACAGAAACAGGGCGTGGCCAAGAAATGCAGATTTGAGGTTGAGGGGGAGGGAGTGGGAGGGATGCGCATTTTGGGGGTTTGGGGGATGCAAACTGCTGTATCCGGAATGGATGGGCAATGGGATCCAACTGTACGGCACAGGGAACTGTGTGTGATTGGGTCACTTTGTTGTACAACAGAACTTGATGAAACATTATACATCAACTATACTTTAATAATAATAAAAAATAGAAATAAAAATAAATAAAGAAAAAAAATGAAAGAAACCCATTTCTGCACTTTCCCATATACTGATAGTTCTTCGAGTTTCCTACCTCTCAAGATGCTAAAGAAATTGGATCCCACTTCCTGCACTGCTAGAGCCTGTGCAAGTCAAAAGTTGCCAAAGATTCTGTGAATTCCTAGGTGACCTTAGATTCTTGAGCTCACCTTCAGACTCCATATCTCTCAGGCGGCGTCTGTCTGCTGCCTGGTGTGAAACGAATCTCAACCCCCTCCTCGATTTCCTCTCCGTGGCCACTCACCTCAAACATAAGGGAAAAGTGTAATCTGGCAATGCAAATTCATGGCACTTCTCCCAACCCATCATCCTCAGTTAACAGGGAAAATTCTCACAAGTTTTACTTTGCATTTTCCTTTTTTTTCTTTTTTGCTTTTAGGGCCACACCTGCAGCATATGGAAGTTCCCAGGCTAGGGGTCAAATTGGAGCTACAGCTGCCAGCCCACACCCCAGCCACAGTAATGGGGGATCCGAGCCACGTCTGTGACCTACATCACAGCTCACAGCAACACAGGATCGATGACCCACTGAGCAGGGCCAGGTATCAAACCTGCATCCTCATGAATACAAGTCAGATTCGCTTCCGCTGCACCACGACAGGAACTCCTACTTTGCACTTTTCTATCTTATCCTCTCCGCACCCCCTCCTGATCCCTCGTAGGGAGATCTGGCTACTCCCTAGGCTGGGGTGGAGGGTGAATCAAAGGCTGGGGGTTGCTTTAGAAAATGCAGAGCTATTTCTCAGCAAGAGGGAGTAAAAAGGAAGAGGAGAAGAAGTGATGAAAAGAAATGACAGAGAAAGGAAAACTAGAAACGCCCTTTGGGCTTGAGTGTCAGAGAAAATGGATCCTAGAATGTCGTTATTCAACAAACACTGATGTAGGTTTTTCTAGGTTTCAGGTATTGTTATGATGACTTGACAAATATAAACTTATTTCATTCCCATCACCATCTTAATAATTAGGTACTATAATCATCCTCATTTTACAGATGAGGGAACTAAAGCACGGAGAGGTCAAGTGATGCACCAAAGATCTCGCAGCTTATAAGTGGCAGAACCAAAATTCAAACTTGGACTGTCTGGCGCAGAGTCCATGCTCTTGGCCCTGCTCTGTAGTCCTTCTCACGTGGTTTGCTAACTGCATTTCCTTGTATGAGATTACAGGCATTAGAGTAAAGCTTGGCATTAGCTATTCATTTTGGCTAGTGGACTGCATTCCCTTATCCATGCCATCAACCTGAGACTGAGCCATGGGGAGCCCTGGAATGTATTGGCTTTTAAAAGAGCACATGCCGGAGTTCCTGTCATGGCACGGTGGTTAACGAATCTGACTAGGAACCATGATGTTGCGGGTTTGGTCCCTGGCCTTGCTCAGTGGGTTAAGGATCCAGTGTTGCCGTGAGCTGTGGTATAGGTTGCAGATGCGGCTCGAATCCCACGATGCTGTGGCTGTGGTATAGGCCGGCGGATGCAGCTCCGATTCGACCCCTAGCCTGGGAACCTCCATATGCCGTGGGAATGGCCCTAGAAAAGGCAAAAAGACAAAAAAATTAAAAAATTAAAAATAAATAAAAGAACACATGCCAAAAAAAAAAAAAAGAAAGAAAAAAAGGAATTCCTGCCGTGGCTTGGTGGATATGAATCTGACCAGCATCCATGAGGACGAAGTTTCAATCCCTGGCCTTGCTCAGTGGGCTAAAGATCTGGCGTTGCCATGGGCTATGGTATAGGTTGCAGATGCAGCTCTGATCCTACATTGCTATGGCTGCGGTGTAGGCCAGCTACAGCTCTGATTCGACACCCATCCTGGGAACGGCCTCCATATGCCAAGGGTATCCCCTAAAAAGAAAAAAAAAAAAAAGAGAGAGTACCTGGATTGGGGGAGGGCGTGAATTAGGAGTTTGGGATTAACAGATACACACCGCTCTATATAAAACAGATAAAACAACAAGGACTGTAGTTCCCATTATGGTACAGTGGAAACAAATCCGACTAATAACCATGAGGTTGTGGGTTTGATCTCTGGCCTCACTCAGTGAGTTAAGGATCCGGCATGCTGTGAGCTGTGGTGTAGGTTGCTGGCAGCTGTAACTCCAATTCAACCCCTAGCCTGGGAACTTCCATTTGCCACAGGCGTGGCCCTAAAAAGCAAAAAAAAAAAAAAAAAAAGAAAAAGAAAGAAGAAGAAGAAGGACTTATTCTATGGCACAGGGAAGGGAACTAGATTCAGTACCTTGTAATAACCTATAATGGAGAAGAATTTGAAAAAAAAAATGTATCTATTTCTATACCTACTTATAGATATAGATATAAATATATCTGAAGCACTTTGCTATACACCTGAAACTACGAAAACATTGCAAATTAACTGTACTTCCATTAAAAAGTTGTTTGTTTTGAAAAAAAAATGTACCCCTGAGTTGGTGGCATCTTCTGAAGACGGATGGATGTTACTAACACAGCTGAACAGGACTCCAGCCAGCATCCTCCTTCCTCCTCCCCTCTCACCTGCTTACCTCTTTGCTTCAGCCTTGCCATGGGAACTCCCAATTCTCCTCCTTCTATTACACAGCTTTTTTTTCCAGAGTCTTCTCTCAAATACACATGCCCAGACCCATCATTGCACTCAGATGGACAAATGTTGCAGAAGTCACTCTCTTTGTCTTTGGACAATTTTTAAAGCTGTCCTTTGAATTCTTTTGTTTCTTGGGTTTCTGAAAAGATGAATCAGAATTCGATTTTACTAGAGCCTTATCCATAGAGTGCTGACAAAGACCAAAGGAGAATACCCAGCATCATCAAGAAGAAACATTTAGAGTCACCCTTAAGAGTTGCCTTGGAAAAATGCTCCCACCTGACTTCCCTGTGTTTTCCAGTTTCCCTTCAATTCACTTTTCTGATAAGCAGAATCTAGATGTTGGTGCTTTCAGATATAATTGCTTATTGCTGAATCCCTGAAAAGTCAAGGCAGAGATATTTTTCAAAAATCTGGCTCCTTTGATATCAACGGTGACTTGGGCCCAGTGGAGAATGTTGCTTCTTATTGCCAAATTGCAAAAACACCCTCTTGAGTTTCCAAAAATACCTCCTTGCTGAAGAGTTCTTTGCCTCAGAGAGGAAGGGTGATGGGTCGAAACAGCCACTGAGTAGAAGGCGGCAGGCATTAGTCACACAGGGGAGAAGTTACAGATAAATTTTTAGAGCCACTGCAAACACAGGCCCATACAGTGTCCGGGGGCACTTTTGTTTTAGCAGATATATCTTGGGATCTTTGAAGGAATGGTTGCACTGCCAACTCGTCAATTAATCAACCCTCCCAAGGTCGCCAGGGACGCTGTGGATTGGGCCCGGGCAACAGGGGCCTGGAGGAACTGGCTTTAATTAAAGGATTTGTGCAGTAATGGAATCCTCAAATCCTTTGAGCAATGTTGCATGAACTGGGCCTTTCAATCCCTGTGTGCATTTTCCATGGCTGCGGAAAAGCGACAAATATCCTGACCAAGCACTTCGAGGGAGGGTGTTGTTAACCCATTTAGAAACTCTGCTGAAGGACACATGGTTGGGAAACATGCCCAAGTAAATGAAAAAGGAAAAAGAACACAGCAGGCTGCAGCGGTGATGAGGACGTCCAGGCTTTAAACTCTGGCGCTAAAGGCCTGCTATGGACGTTCCTACTTTAAAGAATTGCTTTGCAGACATTACCAACCTTTTTTTTTTTTTTTTTTTAAATTTAGGGCTGCACCTGCAGCATATGGAAGTTCCCAGGCTAGGGGTTAAATCAGAGCTGCAGCTGCCTGTCTATATCACAGCCACAGCAATGCAGGATCCAAGCCTCATCTGAGACCTACACCACAGCTCACGGCAAGGCCGGATCCTTTAACCCACTGAGAGAGGCCAGAGGTCAAACCCACATCCTCATGGATACTAGCTGGGCTCCTAACCTGCTGAGCCATGGTGGGAACTCCTCCAACGATCTTCATTTGCATCCTTAGTTAGGATTTGGATGGGATCACTGAAATCTGAGCGTCACAGCCTTAGAGTTTGTAAGACCCGAGGACAGGAGGTTCTCTCAATGGATGCTGCCCTGAGATGGTTTTGACATGCAGAATATTCTTGCAGTGCACCTATTGGCTTTTGAAGAAAAAAATCAGTTGCTTCCTTTGACCCAGGTGTGCACCCTTGGGACCCACTCCTCACACAGCCCCACCTGTCTGGCTCTTGAAGGTATTATTTTTTTTCTTTTGTGACCTTGAGCAGACATTTCTCTGAAGCTGTGCTCATCGCTTTGCTGTCATTTGGCACATATGAAATTCACACTCATACACACCACACTCTCACAGGTGTTCCAACTTGTGAGAAAATATGGCCTGAAAGTAATGCCAATGCCCAGACGCTAATGGGAATCCCAACTGCCATCTGAGTGCTACACACCTCTTATCAAATCCCATCACCAGGAAGCTCAGGACCTCTGTGATATGACTTGGTCCCCAAATCTCTTCAGTGAACTGCAATTTAACTTCCAGGCATCAGCTGTTTTATCACAAACTGTTTAAGGTCATCTTTAGGTGTTTGGGGAAACAGTTATCAAATTTTCATATATTGTTCTCCATCTCTTATCTAGGTAACCTACAAGGGGTTACCCTTAGAGCTCAGCACTGGTAAAACAGTTGGCTTTCTCTCTTGATAATCCAACATGTGCAGTATGTATGTCTTAGTCAGCCCAGGCTGCCATAACAAAATATCACAGACTGGGTGGCTTAAACAACAGAATTTTTGTTTCTCACAATCGTAGAGGCTGGATGTCTGAGATCAGAGTGCCAGCACGGTCAAGTTCTTTTCCTGGCTTGTGAGTGCCACCTTCCCCCTACATCCTCCCATGGCAGGGAGAGAGAGAGAGAGAGAGAGAGAGAGAGAGAGCTCCAGTATCTTTTCTTATAAGGACACTAATCCTACTGGGTTGGGGCCCCACCCTTATGACCTCATTTAACCTTAATTACTCCTGTAAAGGTCTCCCTCCAAATACAACATGATAGAAGGGGCACAAATAGTCCATAGCAACAGGTGTACACAACCCATCCTTGATGCTAGGAACATCACAGCAAAGCTTTAGACTCAATTCCACTAGACTTTTTCATCTGGATTTTCTCTCATAATTTGTTCTGACCTCTTGCCCTCATGCCTCAGCTCTTGTGCTTCCATCCTTGCAAGGATGTGGGGTTTTGTTTCATTATGTTTGCCTATTCCGTGGGGGTGGATGTGTTTTAATGACAAATCTTCCAGATACATTTTGGAAGATGATGGTATATAAGAATGATAAATACCAGGAAAAAAAATTGTATCATGACACTATGAGGAAAGACACACTTCAGATGTGTTTGTTCGTTTATCTCAGATATCTGCTTTGCTTGTGTCTGGAGGTCTTCGTTTGCAGCACCTATAAAACTAAAGTTCAGCTTGTTGAAAGGCCCAGTGGCAATGTTTGGGAAACTGAAAAACTGGTGAACTCCATTTTCTGCACTTTTTTCCAGGAGAGTTACTCCCAACAAGAGTATAAGTACTTGGTCACCGGATCCTCCATCAGCTACTCAATAACTAGTCATCTTTTGCTTAAAATCATAGACATTAACTAGTAACTAGATTCTTTGCTCTTATTCATGCTTCACATCCAATCTGTTATTTGTGTGTGTGTGTGTGTGTGTGTGTGTGTGTGTGTGTGTGTGTGTGTGATTCTACGTCCTCACCATTTTTCAAATATATTTTCTCCTCTTCATCTCCTCTACCACCTCCTGAGTTTGGGTCCTCACACACACTGTTAAAGTAAACTCTGTAGGAGACATTCATCAGTCTTAGGCCACCCAGAACCCTTTCTATATTTGGAAAATGTCCCCACTTTCATAAGACAGATGCCAAAAAGTGATTTTCCCAGCATCCCTTTCAGCCAGGACACAGACATTAACTTGGCCTCCAATCAATCATCCACACAATGGACTCTGACTCAGAAGAGGTGATGCAGAGGGGCAAGTGCCACATGAATTCTATGTGGCACAATTCACCCTCGAAAAGGTGACGGCAGAATCTCCTAGTTTCCAGGGACAATGGCCCAATGATGGTGGCAGAGGCGTCACCCCTGCATCTATTCCCAGATGTGGTTTGGACCCAGTTGCTGGTTTCACAAACCCTTTCTGGCTCCCCAAGAGATTCTAGGGCTTGCCTCCTAACCTCCAATCAGTCCTGTTCTGCTAAAACTGGCTTGAGTGGTTTTCTGTTCCTTACCATTAAGAACTGTATGTCAGATAAGTTCTTAGTTTTTTGGTTTTTGTGGGTTTTTATTGGTCTTTTCTAGGGCCACACCCGCGGCATATGGAGGTTCCCAGGCTAGGGGTCTAATTGGAGCTGTAGCCACCGGCCTACACCAGAGCCACAGCAACTCGGGATCCGAGCCATGTCTTCAACCTACACCACAGCTCATGGCAACACTGGATCCTTAACCCACTGAGCAAGGCCAGGGATCGAACCCCCAACCTTATGGTTCCTAGTCAGATTTGTTAACCACTGAGCCACGACGGGAACGCCAAGTTCCTAGTTTTAAACAACAACATCTCACTCTGGTGAAGTAGAAAAGTAGTTGGTTATATGTGGAATCTAAAATATACAACAAACTGGTGAAGAAAACAAACAAAAAAGAAGCAGACTCACGGATACAGAAAACAAGCTAGTGGTTACCTTTGGGGAAAGGGAATGGGGGAGGGGGAATAGAGGGGCGGGGGGGGAGGGTTAACATGAGATTCTATGAAATGATCTGTGTGAAATTTTGAACATCGTAAAGCACTACAGAATTTAAAGAATCTTCACTGGATAAAAATTAATTAAATTTTTTAAAAAGCAGAAAACAAAACCAAAAAAAGGATATTGAGCGACTCCTATTTTCAAAAAAATGCCGTAGACATTCTCCCATTCCTCCTGCCAGGTACAAGTAAAACCTCTAGACATCAAATGGACAAATCTAAGTAGTCTCTGAAAGAGAGCTGACTGGTTAGGGAATTGGGGATCCAAGGAAGTCATGAGTTCCCTGGGTCTTCCTTCTTGCCTGGTGTATCTCAGAGTGGATACCTAAGAGGTTAGATATCCAGAAGCACCAGTGAGTACAGACCAAAAGTCCCTAGAGAAACCTGCTCTCTCTGCCAAAGTGACCAGGACAGGGCAGCCAAGCGAGACAGAAAACATTTAGACCATCGCCACTCTGCTGCAGCCAAACCCCACAGGAAACACTGCAGCCCCACCCCTACCCTGCCAGCAAGGGCCCAGAGCTCAGGTTTGCACTCCTGCCAGGCTACAAAGGTGCCCTTCCTGGGGGGGACCTCAGAACAGGCCAAGTAGGGAGCCAGGGCTTCATCCCCCCTGCAGGTAGTCTTGTGAGGGAGAGAGAGAAGAAGTCACTCATTTTCCAGCCCACTCCCTGGGGGGCTGGTTATGCTTCTGACTCTTGGCTTCTATCCAATTCCCCCTCTTAACTAAAGCAGGGTAAGTGTCTAAACCACACATCCAACCACACTCAGGCTCAAACAAACAAAACTCAGGACCCCAGGTATGGATACATACTAGTTGCTCAAGAGATGCTGTTGGTCTTGAATCTGCCTCTTAAATGTTCTCCATACCCTGGACACAGCCTTTTTTTCTCACATGAGATGCCACTTTCTCTAGAAAGTTCGAGAGGGCCTCTCCGACCTGACACTCCAAATCATGCCTCTGTAAGGGACCACTGGTTCTCCTGCATAGCCCTAATCATACATGTGTCGTTGCATAGTCACCTGGGACTGTCCTACACACCAGCCAAGGCTCCCTGGGAAGAGGCAGTAACTTCATAGAACCAACAGGACACAAAGTAGGAGACACATGGTAGATGCTCAATAAATAGCCCTTGAATGAATGAGCCTCTGAAACAGGTGCTCAGTCATCCCTGTGAGTACCTCTTGGGCTTCTCCTGGTGATACAGGCAAGGGATGCAAATGTAGGAAGTCAGCTGCTTCAAGGTCCCCCATCTTCTACTTTCCCTCCCTGCAAAGCCTGCTCTGGCCTTGGGCAAACTCCCAAAAAAGGAGAAGCTGAGTCTGACCACCCCCTCTCACCCCAGAAACCACTCACCCCCGTGCCTTAGCCCACCTTCCAGTGGAGAGCAGAGACGAGGAGGTGGCACTCACTCACCTGTTTTCCGCAGAGGCGCACATGGCTGGAGACTGCATCCTGTGATGACTCGGCAGCTCCCGCGACCACGCTGGGATGCTAGAGAGTGAACTCCTGCTGACCCGCAGCCATGAACTTCATGCTGGTGTGGAAAACAACCCCTCCGTCTTCCAGAATTCAAAATATCAGTGTTTTTTTGTCGACCTCCATCATTTTAAATTGGTCACATAAGGAGTGCGTTGTGGTGGCTGAGGTTTTTAAGTGCGTGGAAGATGCTTTTGCACCGAGACCTCTTTTTGGCCTGTTGCTGCCCAGAACAAATGCTGTGATCAAATTACCATCCCCTGGAAAGAGCAGCTTAAATGGGAAATGCTGACAGCTTCTAACCTGAGCTGTGCACATGGCATTGATAGAGTACCTAAAATACATGAATACTGAAAAAACGAAAAGAAAAGCCAGAGGTATGGGTTTTCTTAAAACACAGCCAGACGGGGTGGTTCTGTGCCCTCTGTGAATAGGAGGCAAGGTGATGTCCCAACACCAGCGGGGAGCCTTTGCTGACCTCTGCATGGCCTCATGTGCTGCCAGCACTGTTCTAAGTTGCAAGCCTGGCCCTGGAATGAGGTCCGGTCATCAGAGAGGTGCCAGGGAATCCCCAGCCCCCCAGTTCTCCCCAGTTCGGAACTGTGCCTCTCAGATCACAAGGAGCGCATGTGATCTTCTGTGCATTTGTAGAGTTTTGTGTCTTATTCTAAGTTCTTTTCAGAAAAGGCGACAGGTATTTAATACTCTGTTTTACGGGTAAGGAAACCAGCCACAAGGCACGGCTCATTCAGGTTTGGAGCACGAATTTTCTGATTTCTAATCTGGTGCTCATTCCACCAAAGTCATGTCAGGAGGTTGAAATGGTAGCGATTATAATAGTAATGGTGGCTGACACTTACTGAGCGCTCCTCTGTGACAGATACTGCAGTAGGCATCATCAGGGTACGTTATCCCATTCCTAGGAGGCAGGCACTGTCATTATTGACATTTTATGGGTGAAGAAACTAAAGCCCAGAGAGGTTAAGTAGCTTGCCCAAAGTCACACAGCTGGCAAGGGGCAGAATTCAGAGCCAGAATTCTCAATCCCCATACATGAGGCCTTGCCAAGTTCAACATTAAGGGAAAGAGTATGCTGTTTAACTTATGTATTTTATTTAACATATTCAATTCCTTGTTCTAAAAGTGATTTAGTTACATAGTTTAGAAATTAAAGGATGACAGGCACTGTAAACCAACTATAATGGAAAAAATAAAAACCATTAAACTATATAAAAAAAGAAGGTATGGTATATATACACAATGGAATACTACTCAGCCATAAAAAGAACAAAATAATGCCATTTTCACCAACATGGATGCAACTAGAGACTCTCATACTAAGTGAAGTAAGTCAGAAAGAGAAAGACAACTACCATATGATATCACTTATATCTGGAATCTAATATATGCACAAATGAATCTTTCCACAGAAAAGGAACTCACGGACTTGGAGAACAGATTTGTGCTTGCCAAGGGGAGGGAGTGGGATGCACTGGGAGTCTGGGATTAATAAATGCAAACTATTGCCTTTGGAATGGATAAGCAATGAGATCCTGTTGTATAGCACAGGGAACTATAGCTAGTTACTTGTGACGGAGCATGATGGAGGATATTGTGAGAAAAAGAATGTATGTATATATGTATGACTGGGTCAATTTGCAGTACAGTAGAAATTGAAAGAACATGGTAAATCAACTATAATGGAAAAAAAATAAAAATTTTGAAAAAGAAAAGAAAAGAAAAAAATTAAGGGAGGTTCATTCAATGAACTATTCCTATAAAATTTGGAATTTTACCCAATAGCATAGAAAGGTGTACCCGATAAACCTTTACATAGCAGGTACAACATCATAAGGACTCTAGAATTACAACTACATATGAGCATGGGAAGAGAAAAAATAAGAAACACATCCGGATATGATCGTTCATTGTGTTGGGGTGGCGTGATTATATGAGGGCTTACTTTTTTTAATGTTCTCTGTTTTTCTGGGTTTTTTCTTTTTGAAAAAAATGTAAGGAAATGCAAAAAGCCTCCCCAAAACATAGCTTGACTTAGTGCTTTGAATATCTGGCATTTGGGGAACCACAGAGAAAAAAAATAGTGCTATAAAATTCAAGAAAAGTGGGAGCAGCCCAAGTTTTTCATTTTTGTTATATCAAAACATCAAAGAATTTGTCTTGATACTGTAACCTACCAGGGCCCTGTAAGGCTCCGGGGCACACAAGCCTTCCGGTGTCCTCCTTTTCTTGTTTTTAGGGAATAAGCCTCAGCCTCCACGACCCACCCTGATTTCCAAAGATCACTGCCTTGCTAACCAGGGCAGGGAGGGGATGCAGAGACCAGGGAGGAGCCGTCAAGAGACAATAGTGCAGCCTTGGGGCAGGGTCCTGATTCCTCCTCAAGGAACATACATAAGAATATCTTTGAGCCTTTCTGCAGAACTAAAACCCCCAACAAATGGAAGAACTACTTGACAAAGCATCCTTCATCCCTGGAAGAAGAACCACCAGAACCAGTCCTGAGGCCACCAAACACCAGCTTTGAAAGACAGTGCAAGCTTGCCTCTACCCTGATCCTTATCTGTGGCCCTATTTTCCACTCCCCAAACTATAAAACCACCTCCTAATCTCTCCCAGGTGAGGGACAGTCTTTAAGGCATTAGCCTGCTGTGGCCCCTTTTGCCTGGCAAAGCAATAAAGCTGTCTTTTTCTTTTTCACCCCAAACTCTGCCTCCACTTTACTATTTGGCAAAGGCAGACAGAGGCCAAGTGTCGGCAACACTACGACTAGTAAAAACTTGTCTCCACTGCCTCTCCAAAGAAAGAGAGAGACGAGAAGAAAGACAGGGGAGGAGGAGGGGAGAGAAGCAAAGAAAAAGAGAAAAGGGAGTGAATTTTGATGCAGAGCAGCACCATTCAATTTCATTGCTTTGCTTGGGAACTACTTAACGAGTCCACAAACACTAATCTCGTGGAGTAATTAAAACAGTGTAAATGCCGCTATTCCCATCTTTGACATTTGGTTTGGGCCCTGACAGGGCACAATGAATTATAGAGGAGGAATCTCCCTTTTGCGAACACGTGTGTTAGGCTTTAATATTCCTCTGGATATTTGAGAAAATCCATAGAGCTAGATGCATGCCGTTCCTTCAGCACCTCATCTCCTGCTGCCTTAAGGCACCTCTGCTATTGCTGTTTTGTATTGTTGTGTGGTTGTCTTGAATCCTTTGAACTTCCATGTATGTGAGTCTGGATGTGCTGTGGACATGGCATCTTTCCTGAGGGCACCAATATTTGCACAATAATAATGGTAGTATAATAATAATTGCTACCACTTATTGATAACTCACTAGGCACCAGGCCCTGCACTCGTGGTTACCCAACGGTTGCTCATTAAATGAGAAGCAGTGTGTTAGGGCAGGCAGCCCACCAGACTGGATCCCAAGCCCACCCACGATTTCCTAGCTCTGCAACCTTTGACACATTTCTCAGCCTCCCTCTTTCTCAGTTTCATGCTCAATAAAATGAGGAAGCAATGGTACCTTACTTCTTTTTTTTTTTTTTTGTCTTTTTGCCTTTTCTAGGGCCGCTCCCATGGCATATGGAGGTTCCCAGGCCAGGGGATCTAATCGGAGCTGTAGCTGCTGGCCTACACCAGAGCCACAGCAACATGGGAACACGGGGGCCACGTCTGCAACCTACACCACAGCTCACGGTAATGCCGGATCTTTAACCCACTGGGCAAGGCCAGGGATCAAACCCGAAACCTCATGGTTCCTAGTCGGATTCATTAACCACTGTGCCACGAAGGGAACTCCTAATGGTACCTTACTTCTTAAGGCTGTCATCAAATCAAAGGAGTTGGTGGAGTGCTCGCAGGGTGGGCACTCTGTAAATATTAGGCTTTATTATGCTCATTTGTTCTTTCTTTTCCTCCAAATCCCAAAGTATTTAACTAGTTAGCGCTACCTCCAGAACATCCAGCATCCTCTCTCTGGATGGAATCCAGGAAAGCAGCATTCTGCGGTGGTCCTGCCTGACTTCTGAGCCTGCCTCCGCCCCTTCTTATGTACATGATAATGGGCAAAATACTTGAACTCTCGTTGGGGATAATCATAGAACCTACATCACAGGTTTGTTGCAAAGACAAAAGCAGATTATCCACATAAAGCACTGGAAACAATGTCTGAACCTAGAAACCATTCAGGCAATGTTATCCATTGTTGTTGTTGTCCTTATAATGTCTATTGATTCCAGGCCAGTCTGAGCTCTCACTTGAACTGGGGCTACAGGCTCTTAATTAACCTTGCTGCTCCAGTTCTTACCTTTCAGTTCTATCACCACATGGCAGCCTGAAGGGATGCTGTTACTAAGTAAATAAAACTGTGTCACTTCACTGTTAAGAATTTTTCAATGGTTTCTCATTATACTTGGATAAAAATCTAAACCCTTAGTCCTGTCCTACCAGCGCATATACCAGGGGACCTTGTCTCTCTGACCTCACCTTGGACAGCTAACCTCTTCTTACTACAGTCCAGAGGCAACAGCCATTTCTCAGTTCCTTGACAGGAAGCTTTAGCTGCCCCAGGGCCTTTGCACTTGCTGTCACCTCTGTCCCCAGAACATTCATTCTGGCCCTTTCTTGTACGTGCAGGACTCCAGAGCTCACATGTTCTCTCCTCTGCCAGGATTTCCTTATCCTTATCCGCCTTCACTCCCCAGTCATATCACCCTATTTTCGGTTCTTTGTGGCCATGTTTGACAGTATTTTGTTTGTTAATATGTTCACTGGCTTATCTTCTGCCTGCCCAACCAGTAAACAACTTGTTCTAATTGCTAGGGTGGCAGAACAAATCACCCCAAACTTATAGCCCCAAACAACCATTTATTAAGCTCACAGACTATGCAGCTAAAGAGGTCAGAGAAGGAACAGTGGGGTAGAACTGATCTTTCAGGGCCTTAGCTGAAGACTGGAAGGCCGGAGGGTGGAACGACTGGGGCTCTTTGGGCATCTTTTTCTGTCTCCGTGGCGTCACTCCCCATGATGCCTCCGGCATGGCAGCAGTGAGGCACCTGGACTGCCTATGTGTCAGCTCAGGGATCCCAAGGCACATGTCCCAGAGGAGGGCCAAGAGAATGCCAGCTCACCAGTTATGACATAGACTCGAAAGTTATGCAGTGTCACTCTACCACAGTCACAGGCCTGTTTCAATTCAAGAAGACGGAGAAGTGCCAGTGTCATCATATAAGAAGAGAATACACATACATATGTAGGTAGGTATGTACATATATATACATGCATATGTGTGTATATAATATATATGTGTTAGCTTATGG
Organism: Phacochoerus africanus; assembly: GCF_016906955.1. NCBI lineage: Eukaryota > Metazoa > Chordata > Mammalia > Artiodactyla > Suidae > Phacochoerus > Phacochoerus africanus. The sequence continues at coordinate 18,637,524 of NC_062553.1, read as the reverse complement.
CTAATAATACTGTACTACACTTAAAAGTTGCTAAGATCTTATGTTAAGGATTCATTAAAAAGATAAAAAATAAAGGGGTTGGGAAGAACGTCTGGGAAGTGATGAATATATCTATGGCCTGATGGTGGTATTGGTTTCACAGGTATATAGTTATCTCCAAACTCATCAAGTTGTATATATTAAGTACTTTTTCTGTGTCAGTCATCCCTCAATAGTTTAAAACAAACAAACAAACAAACAGGCATTCATTCATGATTTGGTTTGTTTTCATTGCTTACAAGGATATCTGATATAAAATAAGGTTAAATTTTAAAATAGGGGAGTTCCCGCTGTGGCTCAGTGGGTTAAGAATCCACCTAGCATCCATGAGGATACAGGTTTGATCCCTGACCTCGCTCAGTGGATTAAGGATCCAGTGTTGCTGAAAGCTGTGGTGTAGGTCACAGATATGGCTTGGACCTGGTGTTGCTGTGGCTGTGGTGTAAGCCATCAGCTGTAGCTCCGATTCGACCCCTAGCCTGGGAACTTCCATATGCCCCCGCCAAAAAAAAAAAAAAAATTTTTTTTTTTTTTTAAAAAGAAGAGAATGTGTGGACCTCACTGGCACAATCCTATTTGAAAATACAGCCTGTCAGAGAGCTCCGGGAGTGTAAGACCTTGCCTTATTCACACTGTACCCAGAGCTGCAGAGCAACGTCTGGCACATAGAAGATGCTCCGGGAAATGTTGAATCAAGGAACGAAACGCCCTATGATGTAAGTATATCATCTTCACTTTACAGATAAAAAAATGGAGACCCAGTGAATGAATGGTTCGGGGAGAAACCCAGATCTGCCTAACTCCAGCAGCTGTTTCTTCTGCCCAATGTTGAATACCAAACGACTAAAAGAATAAGAAGTGGAATTACGTTTCTTCCCTAGTAAAATTATCCGAATATCTCTGGTTTACATTCAGAGTCTATTAAGTCTTCCAATTCACCTTCCCAGATATTTCCTTCCCAAACGTTTTAGTGCTGAGTAACACTGATATGTACCAGGCACCCTTTTTCGATAAGATCACATAATATCTGCTTTTAGGATACCTAAGACTTCGGCTTCCAGGTAACAGACCCCGGAAATGGTTAAACACAGTTCTCAAATGACACCAGTCAAGGACTGACGAAGCAGCCTTCAAGTTTAAAAGCATCAAACAAGAGGCTGGCTGGTCTCTAGTCTTAGCTGGTGGTGGCCCTTCTGGGTCATAGTTCAGAGGAAGAGCGCCACCTACTGGTGACCTACTCCACCTCCAACATCATCACAGCTGGGCTTCGATCTTTCTGTTCATGTTCCTGTGGCAAGAATCTTAGAAAGAGAGCCGTGGAATGGTGGTTTGTCCCCCAACTTGGTTTGAAGTAACACTGAGAGGGACAAAATCACAGCACACAGAATATAGGGCAGGCCCATGTGGTTCTAACAGGCAGGAGGGTAACTCCAGTGGGATGAGATTCTTACCAAAATGCAATTTTGTGTCTTTCTGGTAAGCCTCTCTGCTGAACAGTCCTTTATTAAAGAGAAAATTCTGTAGCATACTTAATACCATTCTAGCCAGGAATTAACTAGGTTATTTCCAGGAGTACCTTCACTTCCATTTTCATGTACTCCTGGGAAACTCCAATTTATAACATAAGGCGAGAAAGGTCAACCTCAAATAGTTCTTGTTTCAACTAGAAGGCCTGTAGCTACAACAGGAAGCCATGGCAACTTGACTAAGTAAATAGTTCATATGGCAGGCTTCTGTTTATATGAAGTTCCCGAGTAGGCGAAACTAACATAGTGATAGAAATTAGAGCGTTGTTATCTAGGGCAAAGTGTGGGGAAGGTAATTGCAAAAAGACACAAAGAAAGTCTGTGGGGTGATGAAAATGTCTATATCTTGGTGGGAACTGGGCTACTCAAATGAGCATATGAGTCAAAACCCATTGGATGGTACTATGAAGATTTGGGCATTTCACTTGTGCAATTTTTTTTTTCCTGGAAAAGAAAAAAAAAATGTAAATAAATAATAAATTCTAGTTAATAACTTGCATGCTAAAATGGAGTTTACTGATGCCCGCAACTGGCTTTGAAATCCACTAAGAAATAAGATGGGATGACAGATGTGGGGAAAGATGAACTGAGATACAACAAAGTCAATAGGGCAAAATCATTGTAGGATTAAGGTGTTGTGTATACGGGCATTCAGCATACACTTCTTTCAACTTTTCTCAATGTTTGAAGAGTTCTGTAATAAATCAAAAGGAAAAAAAAAAACCAGAGGAGTTCCCATCGTGGTTCAGTGGTTAACGAACCTGACTAGGATCCACGAGGTTTCGGGTTTGATACCTGGCCTCGCTCAGTGGGTTAAGATCTGAGCAGCTGTGAGCTGTGTCGTAAGTTGCAGACGCGGCTCAGATTGGGCATTGCTGTGGCTGTGGTGTAGGCTGGCAGCTACAGCTCCGATTAGACGCCTGGCCTGGGAACCTCCATATGCTGCGGGTGCGGCCCTAGAAAAAGACAAAAAGACAAAAAATAAAAATAAAAAATAAAAACAGAAAGAACGGAGCCTCATGGAAATAACACAGGTACCCACCTTCAGACTAAAATGACTTAAGAAAATATTGAGTCTGGGCTGCTTTGGGCTGGAATGATCCCAACTCAGTTATCCTAGTATGAAGGACAAGTTGGGGAGTTCAGATGTCACCAATTAATTTTTTTTGAATGAGAACATTTTAAAATTTTGAAATTAAATTGAATTTCAAAATTTAAAATTTGGGGGTAACCCCAAGCATCTTGGCACATCCCTGCAGCAGTGGTAGGCTTTCCAAATCAAGCTAATAAGGCTAAGGAAGAGGCTATAACTTTACCAATTCCTTGTACCTTTCTGTAACCGCTTCCCTAGGAAGAATGTTTTAAAGAAGGCTTGGGAGCCTGCCCTCCCCCATGTCAATCACCTTCCTAGCTTTGCATTTATTTTTTTCAGTGAGAATCCCTCTCCTCAGCATCTTGTCTCTGGAAAGAAGTTGCACCAAAAAAAAAAAAAAAAAAAATTTACTATTTAAGAGAGCTCACAAAGCTTTTTAAACCATCGAATGAGTTAAGCGAAGATGAACCAGAAGCATATGAATTAAACTTCCCCTCAAGTCCTATAGAAATCCAATAAATAAATTAAATGCATGTGGATTTAAAAATTACAGGCCGAAAAGGCTTGAGGCAAAATGCATTTGACATTTGAAATAATAGAAACTTGCGAGGAGGCAAGTAGCGAGACGTGCCCTTACCTGCTGGAATGGGGCCCTTGGTCACCACTCTGCCTGAATCGGTGTTTACAGAGCATAATGGCATTGCAGGGAAATTCAATAAAACTCTCCAGGCGCCAGGTGTGACTTGAGTGCCATCATTCAGAAGACAGCATCAGCGGGCTCCAGCTCGGCCCTCAACCCAGGAGGGCCGAGATTGCTGCAGGTCTTAGTTCCCGCAGAGTTACCCTTTCCTTTTGGAAGGGTTTGCCTCCAGCTCCAAAGGACGCTTGCGAAGCGGCCTGGGAATATGTTGCAAGAACCTGAAAGATGTTCTCATTTCAACCCGGTAATTCTGCCTTGAGCAAGGAATTCTGAGATGTGGTCAAAGCAGTGTGGACAAGGATATTCATCACCGGATTATTCAACAGAGTAAAACTGTTCAGGCAGTCCTATGTCCGACATGCTGTTTAGACGGTGGTTAGGACGATAGATGTGAGTTTGAGACCTGGCTTAGCTACTCCTGAGCTTTGGCACCAGGGTCATTGGCAGCTATAACCTAGTTGAGCCGCTGCGTCCTCGTCCATAAAATGGGGGTGATGGCATTACCTCGCAGACCTGTTGGAAGGATGAATGGGACAATGCAAATAACGTCCTTTCTATAAATCCTTGAGCACTGTGAGCGTTTAACCATTGGCATCATATTTATGATTTTATACATGTATATGTAGTATAGTCTGTATGTATGCGTGCTGTACTGTTACATAACTCTGCCAAGTTGTATTGTTTTAAAAATATGTAATGGGGAGTTCCCGCCATGGCTAGGCAGTAACAAACCCAACTAGCTGTGGCTGTGGTGGAGGCAGGGAGGCTTCAGCTCCCATTCGACCCCAAGCCTGGGATCGTCCATAGGCCATGGGTGTGCTCTAAAAAGACAGAAATTTTTTTTTAGTTTAAAAAAATAAAAAATATTTAATGGCATGGAAAATGCTCATAATACCTTATTAAGTATAAGAAACAGCATAGAACTGAACGTAAAGTATAAGTCAATTTTATTAAAATAGACCTTAATAGACTGAAGAAAAAATACTGGCAGAAACCATCAAACTTTTATTAATGACCCTCATGTCTGATAAAATACAAATGATTTAAATCTCTTCTTTCTTTCTTTTTTTTTTTGGTTGCACCCATGGCAAATGGAAGTTCCTGGTCCAGGGATCGAATCCACAGCTCTGGCAACACCAGATCCTTAACCTGTTGCACCACAGCAGGAACTCCTTAAATTCTGTTCTTTATGCTCTCTTCTATTTTCAAAATTATCAGTCTAGATCACATACTACCGGAGTTCCCGTCGTGGCGCAGTGGTTAACAAATACGACTAGGAACCATGAGGTTGCGGGTTCGGTCCCTGCCCTTGCTCAGTGGGTTAACGATCCAGAGTTGCTGTGAGCTGTGGTGTAGGTTGCAGACGCGGCTCGGATCTTGCGTTGCTATGGCTCTGGCGTAGGCCGGTGGCTACAGCTCCGATTGGACCCCTAGCCTGGGAACCTTCATATGCCACGGGAGCGGCCCAAGAAATGCCAAAAAGACAAAAAAAAAAAAAAAAGATCACATACTACCTGGTGTAAAGTCCTTTCTAAAAATTTTTTTATTGAAATAGAGTTGATGTGCAATGTTGTGTTAGTTTAGGTGCACAGCAAAGTGTTTCAGATATAGATACAGAGACAGATATAGATTTTTTTTTATGTTCTCTTCCATTATAGGTTATTCTAAGATATTGCATATAGTTTCCTATGCTATAGTAGGTCCTTGTTGGTAATCTATTTTATATATAGTAGTGTGTATATTTCAATTCCAAACTCCTGGTTTATCCCGTCCCCCTCCTCTTTGGTAACCATAAGTTTGTTTTCTATGTCTGTGAATCTATTTCTGTTTTGTAAATAAATTCATTTGTGTACTTATATACTTTGTGTAAGTTCCTTTTAAATAACATTCTATTAGGAGTTCCCTAGTGGCTCAACAGGTTAAGGATCTAGTGTTGTCACGGCTGCAACTCAGATCGCTGCTCTGGCGTGGGTTTGATCCTTGGCCTGGGATCTTTTGTATGCCATAGGCATGGCCAAAAAGAATAAATAAATAACATCCTGTTTATTTTAACGAGCTGAATTTAAAGAAAAGTGTGTGGGGGGGTCTTTTTTCCTGACATGGCTGCTTCTCATCTAGCAGTGATTAGCTGGGATAGCAAGTCCAAAGCTGCGTGGGCTCCCTCCTGGTTAGGACAGCAAGTGGGAACTGGTATGGGGGGCTAAGCGGAGGGCAGAGAAGGAGGGATGTGGGCAGAGAAGCGAAACCTTGAGGTGGTGGAGCTGAAACTGGAGGGAGCCTGGAGCAGCTTCAGGGATGGAGTGCTGATTTCTGAGGTCCAGTGTGGGTGAGGTGGTACAGGCCAGGTTCATTCAAAGGGTCTAGAATGAGTTGAACTCCTCGAAACAAAAGTGTTCACTAATTCAATATGCAAGAAAGCCGGATGAACTTTGAATTGCTTCCAACATTCCATTTTAAATTTATACAGATACTTTAGGTTTAATAAAAGGAAATTCAAAGTAGTTAATATTTTATTCTGATTATAAAAGTAATAAACAAAAATTGGAATGAGATTAAATATTCATCCATGGGGGAAAGGTTCAGTACATTATAATATGCTCATACTATGGAAAACTGCGCCATGGTTAAACCTCGGTGTACAGTGTAAAACCATTTGCATGGCAAAGAAGAGCCTCATAGTCTTGCTATATGTCATGTATGAGGATATTGTTATATAAGTAAATATACGGGAATTGATATAAAGGACCCACGAATCAAAGTGCTAACTCTGGCTGGGCTGGAAGGGGAATGACGGGTGATGGTGTGGTTGGGGTGATAATTACAGGGCTTTAGAAGCAATCGTTTTCCTAGAATAGAACAGAGATAATATTTGATAAAAAAATTAAAAGAATGAGATATATCTCTTTGCACTGACAGATATTAGTTTCTTTTTTTTCCACCTTGAAGGAAACTTATTAACTGTATTTACCTGTTTGGGGGGATGGACAGAGGGAGCAGACAGGTGGAAGTTAGAATCATGCTATTAACTTTGTACTTCTTCATGTTCTCAACTTTCTAACTGTGTTTATATGGGTTTTTTTTTCCAACAGAGTTTTCTGAGTGATAAGAGGATTTAAACACGTACAGCTCTTCCCTTTTATACATGAAAAGCTAGGTTCTTTGTCTGAGGATTCAGCAGCAGGGTAGGAGAAACCCGTGCAGTCCCAGCCCAGGTATTAACAGGAAGAATGACACTGGCAACACTGATGCCTCCCCCAGGGAGATTTGTAACAGGGGAACAGGGTGCTGCCTGTCTATGCTACTTTGTTATGATAAATCTTATGGCCTCCTTTGAGCTCCTATTGTATTGGGAGGTGGGGTCTTTGGAAGGTAATTAGGTCAAAAGCGGGGAGTCCTCATGAATGGTATTAGTAGCCTTATAAAAAAGACCCCTTCGTGGAGTACTTCGTGGAGTACAATTAGCTCAGCAGGTTAAGAACCCAACATAGTGTCCATAATGATTCATGTTCGATCCCTGGCATTGCTCAGTGGGTTAAGCATCTAGCATTGCCATTGCTATGGGATAGATCCCAGATGCAGCTCAGATCTGGTGCAGCTGCAGCTCTGAGTCTACCCTAGCCCAGAAACTTCTATGTCCCTAAAAAGACAAAAGTAAGGGGGCCCCTGTTTCCAGGCTTACACGGGATCCATAGATGCCTCCAGGTCGCCTTAGGCCCACAGCACCCATTACACCAGACTTCCCATCCACCTGTTCAAGGTGTTTCTGTAGGAGAGCTGAGGTCATTCCTATACCTGCATGTGAGGCCAGAAGGTTGCTTCCCATCATCTGAAGCAGAAACACTGTTAGAGGGGAAAACAGGAGCAGTCCCCCTCTCCTGCCTCATGGGGGATCAAAGATTCTGAACATTGTTACTGCTGGAGGGGACCTAAGACATCCAAGTTCATGCTCATTGTTGGCTGAAGACATGAGGCTCAAAGAGGGGAAAGGATTCTCCAAGCTCCCACAGTTGGTTAATGCCAGAGGGAGGCCTGCATCCCTACTTAGGTTCCTCCCGGGGGCTTCTGCCTGACTCTAGGAGCCACCACCCCTTGAGATGGCTGGTCCCAGGTTGCTAAGCCTTTTCCACGTTGCCCCTGAATTTAAAAAGGAAATCTTTTTCATTTGGATAAGGTTCAAATTAAGAAGCAGGAAAATCGGGTGGGGGAGGGGGAGAAGGGGAGCTTGTGTGTGTGTGTTTGTGTGTGTGTGTGCGCGCGCACACGCTAGTGTGAGACAAAGGAAGAGGTGTGAGTGTTCAGGAGAGCCGCTCCCACATGACTTGTCTGTGACAGTCCTACCACTGGATTTGCTGGTCCCATACCTTCCAGGCTGCTGCTGCCGACAAATTGCACTGATTTACGAAACAGACAACTCTGCAATTGCCTGAGTACATTCAATCTTTTCAAATTAAGCCAACTTCACATTCGGCATACCATATGGAATTCTTTAGGGTGTTTATAAACACGGTTACACTTAAGCCCTCGTCCACTCTGCTTAAACTGTAGCAGAAATAGACCAGAAAGCCCAAAACATGCAGATTGGAGGGATAATTGGCCATTGGGCGGAGTCCTTTCAGAGCAGAAAAGACCTCAGACGTCACTGGGTCTGGAGGCTGCACCTCGAGGCCCATGGGCCGATCTCGGCACACAGATGTGTTGAGTTTGGCTCGCTTTGTGTTTCTCAAAAATTTTGTGCCAACATTTCAGAAACGGAAGCTTTCGCATAAAAATCCAGACTTTCTGCATCTTCTGGAAAAAAAAAAAAAAAACCTAGAAATGTGACCACTCTGAGCCCTCATCCTCACACAATCAGATGAAAGCAAAGAGTAGCTTCTTCCTCTGTCTGGCGTACCGCTTCCGTTTCGCCATCACGGTCACCACACTCCCAGTTGGCTTACATTAAATGTCTGCATCAGGAGTTCCTGTTGTGGTGCAGCGGAAACGAATCTGACTAGGAACCATGAGGTTGCGGGTTCCATCCCTGGCCTCGCTCAGTGGGTTAAGGATCCGGCATTGCTGTGAGCTGTGGTGTAGGTCCCAGACACGGCCCAGATCTGGCATTGCTGTGGCTGTGGCATAGGCCGGTGGCTACAGCTCCAATTCGACCCCTAGCCTGGGAACCTCCATGTGCCGCAGGTGCAGCCCTAAAAATACAAAAGACCAAAAAAAAAAAAAAAAAAGGTCTGCGTCACTCTCAATACTTGCCTGACACTTACAGGTATTTTTCTGCCATCTTTATCTAAATCAAATCACTCCCCTACAGGAGAGGAAACTGAGTCTTGGAATCCGGGCGTGACTTGCCTAAAATTTTCAGATGTTCCCGAAGAGCTTTGGGCTTCCTGGATGTGAGGGGAATGGAGGAAGGCAAACCAACGGTCCCCTACGTTTTGAGAGCCTGAGAGATCCCAGATGATGCCGGAGTAGATGAGCAGATGAGATGGTTGAGATATTTGATTCTTAGCTTATGGCTTATTACAGAGGTTCATTCACTCATTCATCCATTGCAACAGACATTTATTGCTTTCACAAACTACTTTAGGCTCTGGGGAGACAAAGACATTAAATCTTAGAGTTCCCTGCTGGCCTAGCAGTTAAGGATTCAGTGTTGTCATGGCTGTGGCTTGGGTTCAATCCCTGGCCCAGGAACTTCTGCATGCCACGGGTGCAGACATGGCCAAAAAAAGATATTAAGTCTTGATTCACGTCTTCAAGGAGCATTCCATCAAGCAAAGTCAAACACAGGAGCACAGAAATTCCGACAGCCCTTCTCCCAGCTTCTTTTAGTCAAATCTGTAGGTGGAAGGCAGTACTGAGCAGTTGTTAAGTGTGAGATAATAGAAAATATATCTTGGTCTCTGCCCCTGGTTCCCGGCACAGATCTCCTGAAACCCGCCTGATTTCCTGAGGAGCATCTTTTGTTCTAATATCTGTCTTTGACCGCAGCTCCCGAAACAGCACTCTTGAAACCCTTGTCATCTGCTGGGGGATAAGAGTGTCTTTTGTTCTAATGAGGTGACTCTGGGGCGGCTCCTGGACCAGGGCTGATCACCAATAACAACAAGCCAGGATTAGATGCTTAGAAGGTTCCGCCACTTCCTCCCTTCTCCTGAGAAGGGAGAAGGGCTGCAAATGGAGCTAACGATTGTGTGTATGTTATGAGTCTCCCACAAAATTCCAGGGGTCCGGGGTTCTGAGAGCCTCCAGGTGGTTAAACAGGTGGGGGTGCTGGAAGAGTGGTGCACCTGGAGAGGGCGTGGAAGCTCCACCCCCTTCCCACACAACTTGCCCTCCCTATCTCCTCCATCTGGTGGTTCATCTGTAACCTTTATCATATCCTTTTGGAGGAGACAGGATTAAGATGGCAGAATAGAAGGACTGGAGCTCAACTTCTCTCCTAAAAACAACAAAATTCACAACTAAAGACTGAGCAATCTACACCCAAATGGACCGGAAACCTTAAAAAGATACCCTACTCCAGAAGACAAAGAGGAGGCCACATCAAGAGGCAGGAGGGGTGATTATGTGATATAAGCAACCCCAATACCTCCTGGGTGGGAAGCCCCAAAGACTGGAAACTAACTGGTTCAGAGAGACTCACCTACAGGAGTGAGAGTTCTGAGCCCCACATCAAACCCTCACCTGCAGGGACCTGGCACTGGGAGAAAGAGCCCCTGGAGTATCCGGCATTGAAGGCCAGTAGGGCTTGTGCGCAGGAGCTCCATGGGACTGGGGGAAACGGAGACCCCATTCTTGAAAGGCGCACACAGACTTTCACGGGCACTGGGTCCCAGGGCAGAGCGAGGTCTCCACAGGAATCTGGGTCAAACCTGACTGCAGTTCTTGGAGGACATCTCCTGGGAAAACAGGGGTGAATGTGGCTTGTTGTGGGGGAAGGACATTGAAGGCAAAACTCTCGGGAATATCCAGCAGCTGCCTTTCTCTGGAGGTGGCCATTGTGGGAAAATCTCGCCCCACCCCAGTCAGTCAGTACTGAGAAGCCTCAGAGCAAACAACAATCCAGGTGGGATCACAGCCTCGCCCCTCCATAAACTGGCTACCTAAAGAACCTCAGGCACACAGCAGCCCCTAATCCCATCCAGAGACTAAGCCCCACCCACCAGAGGGATTAGAATCGGCTTCACCTACCAGGGGGCAGGCATCAACCCCTCCCATCTGGAAGCCTACACTAAGCCTCCATACTGACTTCAGCCACAAGGGGGACAGACACCAGAAGTAAGAGAGGCTACAGCTCTATTATCTATAAAAAGGTCACCACACCAAAAACCTATAAAAATGAAAAGACAGAGAACCATAACTCAGATGAGGGAGAAAGGAAAAACCCCAGAAAATCAGCTAAGCGGTGAGGAGATTCTCAGCCTCCAGGAAAAAGACTTTAGACTGTTGATGCTGAAGATGATGCAAGACATTGGAAATAAACTGGAGGCAAAGACGGATAACTTACAGGAAACACTGAGCAGAGATACAAGATATAAAACTTCAACAAGAACGGATGCAAAATACAATAACTGAAATAAAATTCACTAAAAGCAGCTATCATATCCTTTTGGAATAAACTGATAAACCTAAGGAAATATTTCCCTGAGTTCTGCGAGCCACTCTATCAGATTAATCAAATCCAAGGGTGGAGAGGTTGTGGGAAGCTCTGACTGGCAGCCAAGTCAGACAGAAGTTGCGGCAGCCCGGGGACTCACTACTGGAGAGACTGGCATCTGAACTGGGGTCTGTCTCCTGGAACCTGTGGGATCTGACACCATCTCCAGACAGACAGTGTCGAATTGAATTCAATTGTAGGACATCCCACAGAGGTCAGCGAATTTCTTGGTGGGGGGAAAATGCAGACACATTCGGTGACCAGAGTGTCGGAAGCACAGGATTCTCTGTGAGTGGCAAAGAAGAAAGACACACATGGGGTGGACAGGACTGGGTTGTTGCAGGGCGTGGGGGGTGTTTTTCATTTGTTTAACATTAAGGTAACAGGCTGACTTGCAAAGTTGGATCTGAGTATTGGTCCTGCCCCTTCTTAATGTGGACAAAACACTTTCCATCCGAGGCTCATTTTTCACATCTGTATAAAGTAATCAGATGCCTAGCACTTGGCATTCCTATGAGAAGTATTTGAAAACCTCCTTGCACAGAGTAAGTATTCAGTAATTGGTGACTTCAAGAATCCTTCTTCCAGGAGTTCTTGTCCTGGCTCAGTAGTAACAAACCCGACTAGTATTCATGAGGACTCAGGTTCGATTCCTGGCCTTGCTCAGTGGGTTAAGGATCTGGCATTGTCGGAGTTCCCGTCATGGCTCAGTGGTTAACGAATCCGACTAGGAACCATGAGGTTGCGGGTTCAATCCCTGGTCTTGCTCAGTGGGTTGGGGATCTGGCGTTGCCATGAGCTGTGGTGTAGGCCGGTGGCTACAGGTTCGATTAGACCCCTAGCCTGGGAACCTCCATGTGCCTTGGGTGTGGTCCTAAAAAGACAAAAAAGACCAAAAAAAAAAATCCTTCTTCCAGAATTTTCTCCCCTCTTCTGTTACTTCTTCTTTTCTTTTTCTTTCTTCTTTCATTTCTTTCACTCCAGTTTGTTCCAGATCTTGTTTTATTTTTTATTTTATTTTTGCTTTTTAGGGCCATACCTGCAGCATATGGAAGTTCCCAGGCTAGGAGTCGAATCAGAGCTGAAGCTGCCGACCTATACCACAGCCACAACAATGCTGGATCTGAGCCGCGTTTGTGATCTACCCCACAGCTCTGGGCAACGCCTGATCCTTAACCCACTGAGCGAGGCCAGAGATTGAACCCAAGTCCTCATGGATCCTAGCGAGATTTGTTTCCTCTGCGCCACAACAGGAACTCCGAGACCTTGTTTTAAATTTTAAGATCTCCAAATGTTTTCTGGCCTGGCAAGTCACTAGGTGATGAGCAGGATTTACAATGAGAAGTGCCAGCACTTATTACAATGAACCCTCGTGGCCTTGACTCTCAGAAGCAGTGCATTGTTTGCATTACTTCTTTGAAGGACAATTACTAAGGCGTGAAGCGTTAATTATTTGTTCTCTTGTTTGCAAGGCGTATCTTGGTTGAGGCTTCTGCTCTGGGGTTCTCACATTCAAAAACTTCTTCTGGGCCTTGGGCATTCCAGATTCAAAAGTGAAACAAAGGATCAAGAGCCAGAAAAGCTTCCATTTTAATCCCAGGACAGATGTTGTTTCCTTTGTTGGTCATGGGCAAATTCCCTCCCCCATCACTTTCCCCATCAGCAATGCAGAAATCAATTATTTCCTTGCCTCACTTGAGGGTTGAGAGACTTAATTAAGCTTTTGGAAGATGGTTGTTAGTTAACCTAATTTTCTCTGTAAACTAACAACCTTTTGCTTTCTTAATCATACCTCGCAAACTTTCCATCAATTTTCCTAGAGTCAGAATGTGGGATGATTCTTTATTAGAAGATTCACTTCTATAAATGGGTTTTACTGATATTATTATCCCTTTGCCATAAACAGGCCCAGGGTAGGAAAATCCTCATGAGAGCATCACAGGGGTGACGAAGACCAGAGGTGCTGGCGAGAACCGTCCTCTCCAGCAGAAAAGTGTTATCTTTGTCCTTGAAAATAATAGTCTTGGACCCTCTGGTCCTAGTGGGCCCCAGGGACAATTGTGGATTAGATGAAACTTGCTTATTTTGCAGTGGCTCAGATAAAGGGTCCTTCCTGGCCTTAGCAGACGCAGGTTCAACTCCTAGCTCCACCAGCTCCTCGTGGAGCAATATTTATTTACTTCATTCACAATCTCTTTATCTGCAAAATGACCATGATAAAATCCCCTTCACGGGCTTGTCCTGAGGATGAAGTGAAGCCACAGGAGTGTCCCTCCTCGTAGTCCCTTGTCAGGATGCGTATATCTGTCCAATGTCTGCAACCAGATTATAATAAACCCCTTGAAGACAGGGAAGGCTCAGATACATCCAGCCTTTTCCACCGGGGGGTTGGCAAGAGAACGAAACTCCACCACAAAACATCGTGAGTGACTCTTTGCTCTGTTCTCCTAGGGATAATATACATGACGTGTATCTTCTTTTTTAGTTCTTTGTTTTATTTTATTTTCATTACTTAAAAAAATTATAGTTGATTTGCAATGTTGTGCCCATTTCTGCTGTACAGCAAAGGGACCCAGTCATACATATGTATACATTCTTTTTCTCATATGATCGTCCATCACATTCTATCCCAAGAGATGGGACAGAGTTCCCTGTGCTGTCCAGAAAGGGCCTCACTGCTTAGCCAACCGAAAGGTACTAGTACCATTTTAGATACAAAGGAGAGAAGTTAATTCATTCCCTACCATGGATGCCTGAGGGCATTAAGGTTTAATTCTTTCCCGCAACCTGGTTAAGAAGTGCTGGTGATACTAATCATTGTGAAAGAAAAACCTCAAACTTTCAGTGGTTTAATATAATAGGAGTGTACATCTAATGCGTGTTCCAAATTGGCAGGAAGAAAATAATTCAGCGCTTCCATGCTCCCCGTGCTCATCTGCATGAAAGGGAGAGAGCAGGGAGGGGAGGGGTGTTCTATTCGCATTTCCTTCGTTAGGAAGCAGGCAGGGCCCAAGGGAGGGTGGGAACGAGGGTCTAGGAAGCCTGGGAGCGAGGGATCCTGGGAAAAGACGACCTAGCAGGCCTCTGCCCTATACAAGTATTAATCCCCTGTGTATACGCTTTCATATACTATCCTATGGTAGGTGATAGCGATCAGGAAACTGTTGGGAAATTGGGGTATGACTGAGTGTGTTAAGCACTCACTCATTCCATCAATCTGTCCTCACGCACTGACATCCTCGGTTTATCCTGTGTCCTACTTCCCCTGTACCCTTTCTTGCAGCCAGGCGCCACAGTCAGACCCAGGTAAACTCATCTGCAGTGTTGAACAATGTTTGGAGGAGTTCCCATTGGGTCTCAGTGGAAACGAATCCAACCAGGAACCATGAGGCTGAGGGTTCGATCTCTGGCCTTGCTCTGGTTAAGGATCCGGTGTTGCCGTGAGCTGTGGTGTAGGTTGCAGATGCAGCCCAGATCCAGCGTTGCTGTGGCTCTGGCGTAGGCCCGAGGCTACAGCTCCAATTCGACCCCTAGCCTGGGAACCTACACGTGCCGCTGGTGCGGCCCTAAAAAGCAAAACAAAAAAACAAAAAACAAAACAGTGTTTGGAAGGAGCACCCGGCCTCAACTTCCTAAGCCTTGGATTTGAGTCTCAGTTGGATCAATTACCAGCTGGGTGATCTGAGGCCCATGGCTTTTTACTTATCATTACAGAGAGATGTTGCATGCTCCTTTGTCTATAGTGGAAACAATGCTTTGTGACCCAATTCATGGTCTGAGGAAGGACACAGGGCTTAATATAAGCTAAAGAACTTTGAGAAATGCCACAGAAATATAAATGTTATTGATATTCATGGGTGTTGAGTTATTAGCTGGAAATACTCAAGGCATTTCTCCTAAAAGGGCATCTGTATTGTAAGAGAAACCTCTGAACAGATTTCTAGTGGTGAAATATTAGGTGCTTCCTTGCAAAGTCATGCTTTTTGCTCAATGATCCTATGTCCCAGTAGTGTTATAAGAGTTTCCATAAGGAGTTCCATGGTGGCGCAGTGAGTTAAGGATCTGGTGTTGTCTCTGTTGTGGCTTGGGTCGCTGCTGTGGTGCTAGTTCCATCCCAGGCCCCAGAACTGCCACATGCCATGGGTGCAGCCAAATAATAATAATAATTTCCATAAACGCCATCTCATGGGGACCAGAGTACAGGGCTATTGTTTGGCTCTGTAACGACGGCGGACCCCAGGATGAGGAGGGCTGGGCAAACCTGAGATGGTTATGTCAGTTAAACGCAAACCAATGTGAGGCAGCGAAGGAAAGAAGAGGAAGGGAGTGGGAGGGGATGTGGTGCCACCAGACCCCAGTGTCCTGTGCGTCTGCAGCTGCAAACTGGTTCAGCTGGATTATTTCCTCCAAAGGGAAGGGCTGTAGAGAATCAGGGGGAAATTCAAGGCTTGCAGACTTTTTCAAATGGGGCAAAAAAAAAAAAAAGCCTTTGTCATTTGCATGGAAATGAATCTAGGTAAATTCTAAATTAAACTATTCATTGTCTGTGGAACAAGAGTTTGAGGCCAGCCTGTTGTCACAAACCTCTTCTTTGTTAGGAAGGGAGAGGATGTGGTGTTATAGAAAAGACACTGATTACAGAGCCAAGTAGAGCTGGGTTCAGATTTTTGCTCTGCCACTATTTCTAGTATGATTTGGGGAAAATTCCTGTTTTTAGAAGTAGTCAAAGGTTTACCATAAAGACTAGATACAACAAAAATGCCTATTAGCCTGTGTAACACACAGTAGGCATTCAATATGGGTTGGTCATTATTTTTTTTTTTCTTTTTAGGGCCACATCTGCAGCATACAGAGGTTTCCAGGCTAGGGGTCGAATCAGAGGTACAGCACAGCCACAGCAACGCAGGGGATCTGAGACACATCTTCCACCTACCCCAACGCTAGATCCTTAACCCACTGAGCGAGGCCAGGGATCGAATACACATCCTCATGGATATGAGTCGGCTTCCTTACCCTTGATCCACAAGGGGAACTCCGTCGTTATGATTATTAAAATAGACAAAAGCGTCCACTTCCCCAGTGATGTAGCGATGGATGTGGTCCTTTCTGGACAGCAAAGAAACTGCAAAAATGGAAAGAGGTTTCAGTATCACTGCTCCGGGGAAGAGCGTCTTTCCTGACCCTCCTACCCAGAGTCAGCCTTCCCTGCACCTTCAGAATTGGGCGTGTATTTGTGTACTTGGGTTCTGTGTATCTTTTCATCCAAAAGGAAGCGCCGAGGGGGCAGAGCGTATCTGTCCTGTCCATGGCGGTTTGGTAGGGGACACAGCCGAGAAAGCCACGTGCTCCATAAATGGCTGCTGGGAGGAAGGAGAGGGGAGGAAGCGGGGCCACCTGAATGATTAGGGAACATTTTTAACACTGACAATCCTCGCATCCCACAGAGAGAGCTGCCATCTGAAACGCACAGGCCCCTGGGAAAGGCAGCAGTTGACGGAAATGCGTTCTGACGTGCAAAGGACTCCTAGGAGAACGCTACCCGGGAAAGAGTCTCCAGAGAAGGTAGGCTGGGGGAGGGGGGCAGGGAAAGAGCTTGTCTGGCTGTCACCTGGGCACGCGAATCCAGGTGTGCATGTGGGTCGGGAAGAAGCCCTCCCCTGCCCAACCTGCCCATGCAGAACCCGATTTGCATGCATCACCCACAGCCTTGGTGGAGCATCCATCTTCCTTTTCATCAGGGCTTGTGGGGCAAGGGAGGAAAATACCTTTCAAGACCAGACATGAATCTTGCAGTAAACAAGCTTTCCTCTGCCCTGTTGCGTGGGTTTTAACCTTTCATAAGACCCAAAGGGCAGATGGAAACGCTGAAGTAACGCACTGTAAAGCTTCCGTGCTAGGCTGGGGAAAGTCTAGCCATGAAAAACAAACAAATAAAACAACAGGAAAAGCCACCACGAGTCTTTTCTCCTAAAAAGAGGCAGGTGGACACACACATTCTTTGCTAGTCTCCTTCTCTGTTCTCTTAATCACCTCCCTCTACCCCCGGTCCTCCCCTCTTTCCTTCTGCTTCCTCCTTCCCTCTTTCGCCTCCTCCTCGTCTTTCTTTTCCTTTCTTCCTTCCTTCCCTCCTCCCTCCTTCCCTCCTTTCTTCCTTCCTCTCTCCTTCTGAATGAGACGAGGTTTCGTATTGGGTGGGGACAAGGCAGGAAAGGACTTGACCTCCTATGTGCAGGGCACTGCGATGGGAACAGCCACATGAGTTAGCATCCTAGCAGCCCCACGGTGGTCCTTCTCTCCACCGTGCGACCCTCGGCAGTTAACTTGGCTGCGATCACACAGCTAATCAGATATCAGTCAGACCTCACCAGCTAGACTACCTATTTTGAATTTCATTCAAACCGAAGAACCTCTTCTCAGACATGGATCGCTGTGCTCTTTCACTCAGTGATATCATTTCCCACAGAAATAAGCCAAGCTGTACACAAAGATGCAACAAGGAAACCATTGATTACAGCATTGTTTTGGGTGGGATAAAATAACGGAAATGTCCACGAATAGGTGCTGGGGAAGTAAATTATGGGATCCCCATGCAGTTGGAAGACCTCATAGCTATTGTTTTTTATTGCCATAGAAACATGTTGCTGGTTTATTAGCAAAAGGAGGGGAAAAATAGGTTTCAAACAATATGTAAAATACTGTTTGGACAAATAAATACATGCGTACAAAAATTCAAAAAGAATGTAAAAAAATTAATGGTTTATCTTTAAATAGTGGGATTATAGGTCATTGTCATCTTCTCGGCATTAAAAAGAGTTTTCTACAATGAACTTGCATCTCCTGAGCAGTTTGTTTTAGTTTTTTTGTACGAGTAATTTTTAGAATGATTAGAAAGCTGCTTTCCAAAACATTTTGCTTGAGGGCCCAGAATTTGGAAACGTCTCTCTTCTTTTGTAGCTCCTACTAAAAGGAGAAATAAAAATCCTAGCCAAATACCGATATTTGGCCAACACTGTATCTTTTTATAATTACATTGTCAGCCGCTGATTAAAATGTAAGCGGCTGAAAACAGAAAACATGTCCTTTTTTCCTCTTTAATCCTTGTCCCTTTGTGGTTTTCAGCAACTATTCATCCTTGCTTGATTTCTTCCCTTTCCTCCTTTGGTTTTAGGTTTTGAGAGGGTTTTTTTTTTTCTTTCTTTCTTTTTTTTTTTTCCGTATTTGACATCGGAAGTTTATCCATTTAGACTCTTTTGAATTCTAGTTTATGAAAATTTGGAAATTTTAGGCAAGACTGAAATTTATTTTATTTTTTGAATAAAATTTGGGTTTGTTGAGCAAAGTGTCCATGTAAGCAAATGAGGTGGGAGGGGTTTATTTGACCTTCTTGGGAAAACACTTTTAAACTCTTTACAACATCCTTTTGTGCCCAGTTAATTAATAGACTGATTACAAATGATTATAATTCACTGAGTCGATTTGGCAGAATTTCCTCCTGGCAGCACTGCGTCTCCTATTAGTTTCTGTTACTTGTCAGTGTTGAAAGGGACACATCAACTCTGCCTTACGAATAACATGTATGATCACTAACTTAGAACCTGTTCAGTAATCGGAATTTACTCAGATTTTACTGTGTTTTGGAACTGAACCGATCCCTCTTTAAAAATAAAACTGTACTTTTAAAAATAGGAAGGTTTTCCTTCACTAAAAAATATAGTTGCAGAATCCATGGTATAAATGGAAGTATTAATTGCACTCATTGCATAAAAAATAATGTCAACAGTATGAAAGCATGCAAAAGCAGAAGTTGACACTCCACTCTCAGTCTCTCTCTCTCTTTTTTTTTTTTTCTTTTTTAGGGCTGCACCCAAGGCATTTGGAAGTTCTCAGGCCAGGTGTCACATCAGAGCTGCAGCTGCAGGCCTACACCACAGCCACAGCAATACCAGATCCAAGTCGTGTCTTCAACCCACACTGCAGATCACAGCAATGCTGGATCCTTAACCCACTGAGTGGGGCCAAGGTTCGAACCCATGTCCTCATGGATACTAGTCAGATTCAATCCTACTGAGCCACAACAGGAACTCCTCCACTCTTTTTTCCTGCACAGACATGGAGCTTCCTGGCTCTGTCCTGCCTTGTTTCTGTGGAGAAACACGGTCCACTTCTGCTTTCCCAGAACAGCATCCCAGGAGCCACAGCAGCAAGCCTGGGGCTGCCACCCTTCCTCATGCAACTGATGGGGCTGGATGCTGACAGCTTCAGCCCTTTCATGACCACTTGGTACCCAAATGCCAATTTGACAGGGTTGCTGATTTTCCAGTTTTTGCAGTGTTTTGTTTTGTTTGCCCAAAGCAAGCCCTTTGGTAGTTTTGCAGTAGGCAACACACTTATCGGGGAAGTATCTCCTTCACTTAATAAAACACATATTGGTGTTCCCGTCATGGCTCAGCAGTTAACGAACCTGACTGGCATCCATGAGGATGCAGTTTCCATCCCTGGCCTTGATCAGTGGGTTAAGGATCCAGCGTTGCCATGAGCTGTGGTGGAGGTTACAGACGCTGCTCAGATCCTGCGTTGCTGTGGCTCTGGTGTGGGCTGGAGGCTACAGCTCTGATTGGACCCTTAGCCTGGGAACCCCCATATGCCACAGGTTAGGCCCTTAAAAAACCCAGAAAGACAAAAAAATAGAAATAATAAAATAAAATAAAACACGTTTTGAATGAAGATAAGCATTGATATTATGGGCACATGGAATCTGAAAGGGTCCCTCTAGAACTGTACTGTTCAACAGAGTAGCCAGTAACACATGTAGCTATTTAAATGTATAGAGTTTAGGTAAATTAAAAATTCAGTTCCTTAGTCACCCTGGCCACATTTCAGGAGCTCAAAAACCACATGTAGGCTCCCATATTGGAGACCACACTTAGAGATTCGTTCCATCATCGTAGAAAATTCTATTGGACAGCACTGCTCTAGAGTCTAATATGAGACAAAAATAAATAAATTAAACCACTAGTGAAATATCTCTCCCACGACATAGATACATATTTCAAGCCTGGGCTCCAGAAATCTTACTCTCTGTGCACTAGCTACAGTTCACGAACATAGCATAACCGGAAGGACAAAAATAGGCCCAGGCACCTCCCATTCTGGTTAACATTGCTGTGGAACAAGTCATTCCAGAACTGAAGAGCCTTAGAGCAACACTGGCACTTTATCCCTCCCGCTAGGGGGCGCTGGGCTGAGGGAGGTGGTTCTTGTGTCTGTGTGGGGTTGCCAGGGTAGCTGGGGTTTCCTTCCTCCGGTGTCAGTGTCTGGCCGCTGAGGTGGTTGTCAGCGAGGACCTCAGCTGGGGCCTGTCCTGGAGGGAACAGTAATACCTCCCACCTCCCGGAAGCTGGCCTGGGAGGGTGCACTGACCATCACACTCCTTCTTCTATTCAAGAGGAGAGAAAACAGACCAAGGAGGGAAAAAGACAACCACTCTGACTAGGAGGAAAGTCACCCTCACCTTCAGAGGGCATGGGCCATCTGTGTACGTTCGCAGGACAGGCCAAGTGTCTGTTGTCACATCCCTGCCCTCTTGGTCACTGGCCCTGATTGCAGATGGAAGCTCCAGATAGGAGTTGATCATGTAAAAGAATGACGAATTCCTAGAGTTCCCACTGTGGCACAGTGGGTTAAGGATCACAGCTGCAGCTTGGATTCAATCCCCGGCCTGGGAATTTCCAAAACATTCTGAGGGAGTTCCCATTGTGGCACAGCGGAAACGAAGAACTGAATCGACGAGTATCCATGAGGATGCGGGTTTGATCCCCGGCTTCGTTCAGTGGGTAAAGGATCTGGCGTTGCCGTGAACTGTGGAGTGGGTTGCAGACGCGGCTTGGATCCCGTGTTGCTGTGGCTGTGGTGTAGGCCAGCAGCTGTAACTCCGATTTGACCCCTAGCCTGGGAACTTCCATGTGCCGCAGGTGTGGCCCTTAAAAACAAAACAAGAAGAAAAAGAAAAAAAAAAAAGAAAAAAGAAAAGAATGACTAATTTCATGACTTCTGCAGTGCTCTTTTCCTGCCAAAGCACCAATTCTAACTCTTGCTGGTGCCCTGGGTCCCACTGGCAATATGCTGAAGTCTATGGACTCCTCAGTGTAATGTCTCCAAGTGCGTCAGATAAAAACATAGGATTTCAAAGGAAACCAGTTCTACAGAAGCACAGTTGCTGAAATAGTCAGTGAAAAAATAATGCAGTCATATCTAGCAAGCTCTAGTAGCAGGTCTCCGAAGGACTGTAATTCAAGGTTCCGAAGAGCTTCGAGGATAATTTGAGATATCTGTAACAGTTGTATGTTTGTGATAGAGAAATGTCTGTGATTTCTATTAATGGCAAATTCAGGGTGGTTTGTTGTCTACATTCATAGTTAAAGGAAAGGCTAAATTTCAGGTAAAGGCTAGTGACTGCAAAGACGTGATCTTTTTTCTCATCCACGTTTGCCAGTTGCTGACCCTGCCTTGCTTGGGAGCCCCAGAGGGGAGGCTGGGCCAGGACTTCTTGGTACTGCAGAGCCAGGGGAAGAGCACTGCTAGGAAGCGTGAGCGGAGGGATGTGCCCGCCCAGGGTGGGTGGAGGGCGGGAAAGCAGGGCAAAATTGCCCAGGGCCAAAGGACTTCGGGTAGAGAAGGAGAAGATTCTGGAAGGACAGAAAGCTGGAGGGGATGCTCAAAGGTGGAAAAAAAATTCCCCTAGTGAGGAAATTTTCTCTGGCGGGGCTGGCCAAGATAATTTTCACCCCTCACCCCCATGCCACCAATGGGGATTCCCTCACCAGGAAAACAGTGATGCGAAAACGGAACTCCATGCTGGGTTGGTTGAATCCAGGATGGGGAAGTTTGTCTGTACTAAGCCATTTTCCATAAGGGACTTGAGCATCGGGGTTTTGGCATCCTCAGCAGGTCCTGGAACTGAGGGTCGACTGTACTCGATTTTGCCTCCTTCCCCACCCCAGCCAAAAACCGTAAACGCTTTACTGTGGCCACACTGATAGCCACTGCCCTTTTCCTGCCTGCCTAGGCTTTCCTCCAGCATGTGCAGACAGGGTGTTGCCACGATGCCTTCCTGGGGCTAGTTGGTGCAGTCCCCTCTGCGGGGGCTGAGAGAATAACTACACTACTGGCTCTTCTCTGTGCCTCATTGTTTGGTTTTTTTGTTTTGCTTTGTTTGCTTTTCAGGGCTATACCTGAGGCATATGGAAGTTCCCAGGCTAGGAGTCGAATCAGAGCCACAGCTGCCAGCCACAGCCACAGCCACATGGGATCCAAGCCACGTCTGTGACCAACACCCCAGCTCATGGCAATGCAGGATCCCCAACCCACTGAGCGAGGCCAGGGATCATGGATACTAGTTGGGTGTGTAACCCTCTGAGCCACAGTGGGAACTCCCCTCTGTGCCTCATTCTAATGAGAGAGTCAGGAATGAGGGGATGCAGAGCAAAACACCTGCTTCATTGCTGCTAAGATCTGGATTCCAGGGTTGGGCTTGGATGGGGGCTTCCTCCTTCTCTTGGCCTCTACATCCCATTCTGAAGCTGAGCACTCGCAGGGGAAGGTTGAGTCTCTAGAACAGACACCTTATGTAGGATGGCTGCCTGGCACTGGTCCAGGGAAGGATGGTGGCCAGGAAAGACGGGAAAGAGAGAGACACACCCACACACGCACGCATGCACACACACATACACATGCACTTACTTTTAGTATTCTTGATGGACTAGCTCCTCCCCATCAAAAAAAGTGGACCAATGTCTGTCACCCAAACCAGGTAACTCACTCTGTCTCCAAGGTGTGGGATGAGGGGTGTGGCAAGAGACCAGGACTGCTCGGGGAAAACTCTTATTGGAATTTGAGAGAGGGAGAAATATTCCACCTCAACACCCATGTTCCAAACTGTATAAAGAGTAATTACTTTATTTTAATTTATTATTATTATTATTATTATTATAAAAAGAGGAGGAGGATCAAGAGATCTCATCCCCTGTGATAGGGGTGAGATGAAAAAATTTAATGCATAGTCTCATTTCATCCTCCCAACAACCCTCTATCGTAGGTGGTCAAACCATCTGAACGTGTTGATTTAGGGCTTATAAAAGTGGTCATTTTTTGTCCTTTGACCTAATGGCTCTCCCACATGATAGGTGAGGTCTCTGAGATTTACAGAAGATAAGTGACTTGCCAAGCAAGGACCACACAGCCCGCAAGCAAGCCACCTGGCGTGGAATTCTAGCCTGGCTGCAGAGCCCATGGTTTGAAAGGCGACAGCGAGACGCAGGGGAGCTGGTGCACCTGGAGATGCACCTGGCGGATTCGGAGGCTCATTTCACAGTAGAGCAACACCCAACCTCTCTCTCACAGGCCTGTGCCAGGACTGAGTCTAGAGAGAGAAATAACATAGAGGTTCTGCCTCCAATGGTGTTTTGCATAGAGTAGGTGTTCGTAATATATTTTTCAAAAACTTTTTATTAAAGTATAGCTGATTTACAATGTTGTGATCAGTAACATGTGTTTAATAGGCTAATTACTACAGTTCACTCTCTTATACACACGGCACGAGGAGGGCCTGCCCTACTTAGAAAAAGCCTCGAGCCTTACATGGTCCCAGCCTTTCCTGTTTACAAAGCTCAATCACACACATTCTCAGGGCTGAGGTGCTTCTTTGCTAAGTGCCACGGTTAGGTTCTGAAGGTTCCGAAACTGGTGACTTGGTCTGCTTCGAGGGGGAGGGTCTCCCCTGCTCAGAAAGAGGCGGGCTTACGATAGAAATCAAGGTCGGGTGAGAGCAACCTCAAGCCGATTTAGAGAAAAGCTAGAGATTCAGAGGCAGGGCAGTCGAAGATTCTGTTCTGCCTTTTGCTGAGCAAGAATCCACTCTAGAGATCTCGTCCTCATTTCACATCATGTCTGGGAAGCAGGACCTGCATCGAGGACAATCCAGTGGGAGACTGAGCTCCATGCGGACTCTGGTGGCAATAGGACTGTGGGGACTCTGGTGGCAATAGGACTGTGGGGGCAGTGAGACTCAGCACCCCAGGCTAGTGAGGTGGTGTTGGCGGCATTTCAGCCCCTACCCCTGAATTCCCCAATATTCCCCAATTCTTCTTGCTGGAGGACGACCCCCAGTCTGGACATTCTGCCTCCTAAGCACCTTTAGAAGGCGTCTGCTTCTTTCACTGCTGTCACCGCATAGTCTACGTGGCAGTAATCTCTTGTTCAGATTATTAGTCTGTTAGAAACAAAAATCTGATTGTGTCATCATATTGCTTCAGACCCTTCAAAATGGTTCACCACTGACCTCAGAATACAGCCCAGACTCCCTCCCCTGCACCTGCCTAAACACCTGAACTCCACAGTTCACCTGCCTCCGTCCTTCCCCTTCTCTCACCCTGGGGGCTCCACCCAACTGGATTTCTCTTACTCCACGAATACCTCATCTCAACAGAGGCTTTCTCCAGGCTTTTGTGTTCACTGTTCCTCTGCCTGGAACATTCTCCCCATCTCCTTTCCTCTTAGATATTATTTTCTCTGATATAGTCCATGCTGCCCCTTTGGGCTCCTTTACTACCCCTACATGTCCTCCATCGTAATACTTATCACAGTCCATTGTGTGTTTTGGGGGGTATTATATTTTTATATTTATATATACTTTTTATATTATATACACATATATATTTACATTTTAGGGCCACATGTGGGGCATGTGGAAGTTCCCTGGCTAGGGGGTCAAATCAGAGCTACAGCTGCCTACCTACACCACAGCTATAACAACACGGGATCCGAGCCACATCTGGGACCTACACCACAGCTCACTGCAATGCAGGATCCTTAACCCACTAAGCAAGGCCAGGGATCCAACCCACATCTTCATGGATACTAGTAGGGTTCATTACTGCTGAGCCACAAAGGGAACTCCCATTGTATTTCTTGTTCAGTGGTTCATCAATCTCACTAGATGTACCTGAGCCAGAGCAGGATTTCAGTAAGTACTTTTGAATGAAGAGATGAAAAACTGTACAAATAAAAGATAAAGACCCACGTTCAGGACGACTGAAAAGTCTTTAAAATATGGAGCCAGTTGTGGACCTGAGGAACATTAGCTCTGCTCTGCGAAGGAGAGAGAGTTTCTGAGTCCAGTGGCACATATATATCTGGGTGGATCCAAGGCCCCATGGAAGCCTCAGCACCCACTGGGCCATAGTACGTCAAAGGTGCAATGCCAGAAGCCTAGTATATAGCAGTGGCTATAAAGGAAAATTCACTCCTTGTCCTACAATTTTAACCCCCTTCGACCGTACCAGGTCTAAGTCCCATCGAAAGCATCATACAGCTTCTTGATTTGCTTTTATTACTTTCCTCAAATACGGTGAAAGCAAGTTTTTCTCAGATTTAAATGGATGGAGAGCTCAATTTCTTGGCTGCCTAAATGAACACTGGCTAGGGGAGCAGGTTTTTCAAGGACAGTTTTGCCTTAATAATGTCACTGCCCCTGTCTCCTCAAGGACAGAGGCCAGGGTCACCTGTAAATCCTACAGAAACCATTGCTGCCCACCATGCCGAGACCAGGGGACAAGAAGCAGATGATGCTCACACCAAAGAATCTGGATGTTGGCATTTTTAAAGCAAAATCACTAAGCCGTGGCTGAAAATATTTATTTATGCCTTAGGGACCACAACAGTGCTTTTAAAACCTATATTGAATATGTGAACTAAATCCAGGAAATAAAGTTGCATTACAGAGAAGTTCACACAAATAGGTCTTCTAAGGAAAGCCTCTTACCACCTGCAGATATGATGACTGCAGTTTTGCGGAGCCAAAAGAGAGCATTCCAAGGTGAAGACATCCCATTAAAGACCCCAGAATAATCCTCCTGATCTCATCCATTAGCCTTGATGTCACCAAATGAGAGTCAATGTCAATGAGATTGGGTCTCAAACACTAAGCGTCAAGAGAAGAGAATAACCTTACAGTATGCATGTGTTCATACTTGGCCTTGTTCCACAGAGCGCAGAGAGACTATGGAAAAACCACCACTTAAAATAGTAGGGCATTAAAAAATGCTAAAATACAGGAATCGGGAAAATTACACACCAGAATGGGAGATCAAGTTTGGGGGCAGGAGGATGAAGAGTACAGTTTTGATGCCTCCCAAGGTCCATGCATTACTACAGACGAGGTGCAAATTTAGCTCTGCATTTTCTAGGGCCCAAAATGAAAAGGGAAATTAATGACCAACATTTAACATACTACTGTGAGTTGACTTGGAACTGCACATAGTAAGGTTGACCTTGCTCAGAAATGCCTCCATTGCTCTGGAAGCTGGAGCAATTCTGGACACTAGAGAGACAAGCAGAGTATAGTTCTCTTTACCTTGGGTGAACTGACCTCTTCTTGCTACCTCTAAATCATGCTGTAAAGGTGACAACCCGTCTGTCCTTTGCAGGTCTGTCCCAAGGCTCTAGATGGGTTCACCCACTTAACAGACATTTCCTGATGGCCCACTCTGGGCGAGGCACTGCCTTGGTGTCATGGGCACCGCAATGTGCTGCCTGAGACACCTTTAGGCACGAAGGGCTCTCCTTCAGCCCTGACAATGCTCTTGGCATCCAGCCCTCAGCTGTCCCCTTGCTTTGGGACGCCCTGAGCAGAAGGGAGCCACTCACCTGCGGTGACTCACATCCAATGACTGGCCAATGTGGGGATATAGAGGCCTGGTCCCCTATGTCAGCTTGGCACAATCTGAAGGGACACCCCCACTTCAAAGTTGTCCCCATGGAGTTGTCTGGGGGCCCCACAAAAGTACCACAGCTCAACTTCTCCCTCTCCCTTTCCCTTCTATAGGTTCTGATCCCAAGCATCCTTCCTAATAAACCACAGGCACACGACCACCATCGCCATCTCAGAGCAACCTTGAGGACAGGAAGCCAAGAAGCTATACCTCGTTGGCAGTTACACCCCTGCTTCCTCTCTAGGAAGTCACCGCAGAAGAGGAGGGAAGGAGGGAGGATGCTCCAGGACCCTGGGGGGTCCAGCTTCCACTGACCTTGACCTCTTTCTGCCATTTCCCTCCTTGCTGCTGGGGGGCCACGGCG
Organism: Phacochoerus africanus; assembly: GCF_016906955.1. Lineage (NCBI taxonomy): Eukaryota > Metazoa > Chordata > Mammalia > Artiodactyla > Suidae > Phacochoerus > Phacochoerus africanus. The sequence continues at coordinate 18,610,384 of NC_062553.1, read as the reverse complement.
CTTGGCTCCCACCCTCTTCTCTCTCTCTCATTATCAAAAACTAATCTTGGGCTAAGTTTTCCTACACTTAAAATGAAGGAAATGAACGAAAGGATTTGTAAGCTCTATAATTATGATCCTTTGAACATTTAAAAACATATCATGTTCTTTTACATCTCAACCACTTATTTCAGAGAGTGCCAATTTATACAAATGCAGACTAAAGGACATCACAATATACTATTTATTTTTTCAGTACACAATGTATATTTTAGTAAATACATTTGCGTCACCATCATTGAAGAGCATTCAATGAGCGCCTGCCAGATGCATCGTATAGCACTTGAAAAATCAGCAATTGTCGAGATGTTGACGTTTAAATTTGGCTCGTATTACATGAAGCAAATGCGAGTGCATATCTCAGATGGGGAATTACAATCATGCTACATGGCTGTTGTTTCTTCTTCCTCTTCTTCTTTTTCTCATTCTTTCAAGCTGCCAGATGGTGTGGATCAAATTGTTCTAGACAGCAGAGAGCCTGGATTTCTGCAGATAAGCATAGCAGTTGGTGCTGCCTTTTGCCTCCACCATGGCCACTCACCGTGGCAGAATCTGCTCCCACCAGGTACCCCAGCCATCCATACGGCTTAGGTATGTGGTGGTTCCGACAATGTTTTTAAATTCACTTGGAGAATTTCCTGAGCAAAATTTTTGCTTGATCACTCTCACTCATTTTCTTAAAATCTTAGACATAAATTTTATTTGTATTTTTAAAGATGAACCAGACTACTAGGATCTAGTAAAATAGAGTGATTAAACTTCAGATGATTTCCAAACTTTACTGAGCATTTTCTATTAACCTATCTAATCGTCACGACACTGTCTCCATTTCACAGAGGAAGTAACTGAGACACAGAGAGAGGGGAAGGGCAATTTGCCTACAGTTAAATGTAGCTAAAAAGAGGATTTTATCCTGGGCACGTTGGGTTATAGAGACCAGGCTTTAAACTGCTTCCTTCTACTGATATGTGATCCCTCAATAGCTCTGTGACTCAGTATCCCCATTATTTTGCAAAAGGGATAAGAGCATCATCTTGAACAGAGGTCGTGAAGTGATCAGAGGACACAAGGAAGACATGTGACCCTCTGCTAGGCACACAGTACCCACTCCAAATGCATGTGTCTTTATCACAGTTCAAGGGATGCTGTCACGGGAAATGTATATATCCCCTCAATGCCTTATTATTGAATCTAACTTAGAAACCTCACTTTTGCAGCGTTCAGAACTTTCGTCCTCTGTGATGCTTAATCAAAAAGGATTCTAGCTAACTAGATGAGCATGGGGGCTATGTTGCGTGTGCGTGTGTGCGCGCGAACACACACACCCCTTCAAGAGCGCCGCCTGTGTGCCTCCCGGCTACATTCATGCACCTGAGTTTCCACAGTCTGGGAATTCCATGGTCATGTCCACCTCCAATGTACAGAAAAGAGAAAAATGCTTTGAGCGGTGACCAAAGCACGGACAAAGGTAGCAGGAACATTTGACTCCACCTTTTCAGCTCTGAGTTCCTATTCTTATATTATGCGATTAAATTGGTATAGGCTTTACGGAGAATAGTGTCAATGCCTGTCAAAATTTTATTTAATTTAATTTTATTTATTTATTTATTTTTGTCTTTTTGCCATTTCTTGGGCCGCTCCTGTGGCACATGGAGGTTCCCAGGCTAAGGGTCGAATTGGAGCTGTAGCCGCCGGCCCTATGCCAGAGCCACAGCAACGCAGGATCTGAGCTACGTCTGCAACCTACACCACAGCTCATGGCAACGCCAGATCCTTAACCCACTGAGCAAGGGCAGGGACTGAACCCGCAACCTCATGGTTCCTAGTCAGATTTGTTAACCACTGAGCCACGACAGGAATTCCCGCCTGTCAAAATTTTAAATGCACAGGCCACATGGCCCAGCAATTCCACTGAAAGGAATGATATCAAATATAGAATAGTCACTTCAACAACTTTATAAACATGGAAGATTGAAAACTATTCTGATGTCCATACATTATGGTATAACTGCACAATGAAATACGAATGCTGCCGATACAAGAGTGAGATAGCTGTCTGTGCTAATAAGGAGCAATTAACAAGATACTATATAATTAAGAAAAAAAGCAAGATGAAGAATATTATCATTCACGAGTTCCCGTTCTGGCATAGCAGAAACGAACCTGACTAGGATCCATGAAGACACAGGTTCGATCCCTGGCCTTGCTCAGTGGGTAAAGGATACAGCGTTGTCGTGAGCTGTGGTGTAGACTGAAAATGTGGCTCCGATCTGGCATTGCTGCGGCTGTGGTGTAGGCCAGCAGCTGTAGCTCTGATTCAACCTCTAGCCTGGGAACTTCCATATGCTGTGGGTGCAGCCTTAAAAAAAAAAAAAAAGAAAGAAAGAAAAAAAAGAATATTGTAATTCATGTAAAAATAGATATATACACATATATTTCCATGTGTATACACACATTTTCACATGTGTGCATGTATGTATGCACGCATTTGTCTTGGTCTATTCAGACTGCTATAACAAACATTACCATAGACCAGATGGCTTATAAACCATAGAAATTGATTTCTCACAGGTCTGGAGGCTGGAAGTCTGAGATCAGGGCGCCAGTGTGGTCAGGATCCAGTGAGGGCCCTCCTCTCACTTGCTGACTTCTTGCATCTTCACATGGTAGAAAGAGGCTGAGGGAGCCTTCCAGGGTCCCTCTTATAAGGGCACTAATCTCATTCATGGGGGCTCCACCATCATGGCCTAATCACCTGCCAAGACCCCACCTCCTAATGCCATCACAGTGAGGAACAGGTTTCAACATATGAATTTGGGGGGGACAAAAACATTCAGTGTGTACAATATAATATATACTGTGCATATATATACACGCATATTACACATAAACATATTTGTAAGTGCAGTAGAAAAAAATAAACGTTACTATGAGAGTTTCCGTTATGGCTCAGCAGGTTAAGAACCTGACTAGTATCCATGAGGATGCGGGTTCAATCCCTGGCCTCGCTGGTGACAATCCCGGCTGGATAATTCTGTCTTGTGCATGGCAGGGTGTTTAGCTGCATCCCTGGCCTGTATATATTAGATGCCAGTAGCACTCCCTCCCCAAGCTGTGACCATCAAAAGTGCCTCCAGACCTAGCTAAGTGTCCCCTGGGGGCAAAACCACCCCTGCTCCTCGCTGAGAACCTCTGCTTTAGAGAACTGGCGAGGTTGGCGTCTCCCAGGTGGCGCATGCGCATATCTGTGCCTGAAGCCCATGTTAGGGGAGGGACGTCAGACCGCTGGTCTGCCCATAAAAGGGGGGATGACGGAGCTGCTATGGCCCTCCCTCCCGCCCCTCCCCACGGACCCCCTCCTCACATACTCCCTCCCTCACCTCCATGCATGCACACAGGACTCTGGGAGTCAGGGAGTCCTGCTGACATAGACACCACAGGAGTGTTTCCAGAAGCTGTGCTGAATGGACTGTGTGTGGCCTCTGCCCGAAGCTCAGAGCTTCAGGCAACCAGCCTGCGGAAGGCGGACCCTCCAGCACAGGGGCTGGTCTGGCAGGCCCTCCTGGCCTGTCCTTCCCTTTCTCTGCTCCCTCTCCATCCTGTCTGTCCTCAGGATCCCTCCTCTTCTCTGCAGTGTCTCCTTCATTTTATTTATTTGCTTATACCTGTCTGCTCCTGCTAGAAGCAGGCACCACAAAAATGGAAATCTTTCCCGTCTTTTTCTCCCCGTTTCTCCAGCATCCCGAACAGTGCTTAGGACAAAAGAGGTGTCAGTACATGCATATTCCCTGGTGGCTCAGTGGGTTGAGGATCTGATACTGTCACTGCTGCGGCGCGGGTGCCGTCCCTGGCCCGGAGCTTCACGCCATGGGCGTGGCCAAAAAATGCATATTGGTGAAGTGACTGAATGACTGGATGAATCTTCCAGAGTGTTGGAGAAGGAGGAGGGAATGATGATAAGGGGGAAAGAAGAGAGACAAGGTGGGAGCCCAGGGGGAGGGGTGAGGGGCGGGGTGGGGGGCGGGGGGAGGCCTTGGAAGGCACCAGGCCTGGCTTCCACTGCTCGCAACTGGAAGGAGATGACAGCTCTTTTCCAGAGAGGACCTGGGATCCCTTCCCACCGACTCCTCCCCACCTTCTGCCAGTCGCCTCGCAGAAGCTGGAGCTGGACTACCATTTGCAGGGTTAACATCGTCAGAGGGTGATGACATCTCTGAAATGAACAGATTTTAGATGAGTCTGGATGGCTTTGTGCTCTATTTTCCAGGTCCGTGTACCACGTGCCCCTGCTGCACACAGGCCATGGGAAGAAAAAGGGGTCCTTGTTTCATCACCATGCAGGCCGGCTGTTCCTCAGACTGCACGGCATAATTGCCATTGTTTGCATTCTTGCTGAGCAAGACTTACTCTCCCTCCCACCGCGTGCCCAGTATATGTCTCTGCTCCATTGATGCTGGGCTTGGCTTCACCTGCACCAGCCTATGTGGTGTAGATCTTAATTCTGGTGTCCCCGCAAGGGAAGGGCACACCCTGTGTGGCCAGCACCCTTTCCCCTAGACCCCACGATGAATATACGTGGAGTCAACCTGAACCTGACTCCCAGCCTGGAGCCTGCCCCACAGAACCTGCAGCCTGAAGCAAAGTCACCCACCGAGACCCAAACCACAGTCAATCCACAGGCCTGGACACATGAGAATAAGTCCTGGTTGTAAGCCACTGAGTGCGGGGCAGTTTATTTAGCATCTATGTTAAAAGATGATTGATTCAACAGCAGTTAGCAATGCCTGCTCCAAAGACAAGCCTGAGGAGTTTCCATTGTGGCTCAGTGGTAATGAACCCGACTAGCATCCATGAGGATGCAGGTTCCATCCCTGGCCTCACTCAGTGGGTTAAAGATCCAGCGAGGCTGTGAGCTACATGTAGGTTGCAGATGTGGCTCAGATCCCGAGTTGCTGTGGATATGCTGTAGGCCAGCAGCTGCAGCTCTGATTCGATCCCCAGCCTAGGAACTTCCTTTTTTTTTTTTTTTTTTTTGTCACAGCCACAGCCATGCCAGATCTGAGCTGCATCTGCAACCTACATCACCGCTCACAACAACGCCAGATCCTTAACCCACTGAGCGAGGCCAGAGGTCAAATAGATTCTAGTCAGATTCATCATTCGCTGAGCCATGATGGGAGCTCCTAGCCTGAGAACTTCCAGATGCAGTCCTGAAAAAGCAAAAAGAAATAAAAATAAAACAGAGACTGGCCTGAGCTTTCATAATGACTCTTTCCCTACCAGCTCTATGGTCTTGGGCAAGTTAACCTCTGAGCCTCAGTTTCCTCATTTATAAACCAGAAGAAATAGCAGCATTACTTGCAACATCATTGTAAGGATTAGTGAGCTAATCTATATAGAGCGCTTGGCATCATACCTGGTCTAGAAATCAGAGGTCACAAACTGAAAGTGTGTTTTCAAATAATTCCGTTAATTATCTCTATTGGGATCGATTCCTAGCTGCCAACTGAGAAATAACATGGAAAAAGGGAATCTAGACTTACATCTGCTTTTGAAAAATCACATCTAGCAACACTGGGTCAGGATTTCAGCATTTCTATGTGGCAACAATAGATAGGGCTAGGGGGCAGTATATGAATAATAGAAAATCTGACTCCCAGGGTTCAAACGAGAGGTTAGTTTTTCTCAGGCCACAAGATGTCCAGGAGTCAGACGTCTGGGGCTGGCACTGAGGCTGGGCAATGCCTCCAGGAACCTGGGCTCTTCTGTCTTCCTGCTCTGCCATCTTTAGCATGCAGTGTTTTTTGGCCTCATGATCTCAAGATAGCTGCTGCACCTCCAGCTACAGCATGTGTTTCAGACAAGAAAAGGGGGCAGAGGACAGAAAGGGGCAAAGGGACAAAATCTCTCCAGGCAAGCCTTTGTCCTTTTCTGTGAGAAAAGAAGACTCCCGCAGCGACTTCCGCTAACACCGTCCAGGTCAGAAGTGAGCTGCGTCAGCCACAGCTTGCTCGAAGTTTGGCTGGGAAATGGAACATTTATTACCGCCTCTATTGTTAAGAAAGAAGGCAGTTAGAAATGCATTGTACAACTCAAGCTAGAGCATCTCAGTCCTGAACAGACCCTTCCCGGCCTGGTTTATCATTTACCTGCCCTCCATGGCCCCTGTATCTATATTTGCATTCACAACTTCTGCCATATGTGGTTTTTGTTATTCTCAGCCAAGTCAGGGCATTGCTTTGGAGAGTGTTCTGACCCAGGTCTTTCGAAGCTCACAGCAGACCTGAATTTCCAAGGCCCCACCCTCCCCAGCTAGTTTGCCCCATTCTTCATCTTCATCTTCTCATCTGGGGCAAGGGCAATACATAATATGCTCGAAGAAGCAGAGGAAAGTTTCTGGCCCATGTCTTAAAACTAGCTCTGACCGAGTCCTGGCCATATTCTTGCTGTGGCCTTGGCTGAAACTGAGAAAATATTCTTTCCCCTCCACTCCATTTGTCCTATTTTTCCCTTTGATGGACTTTGATAGTTTCATACCATTTTTCAAGGCAGGCTATTGAAGTTCCAGGAGGTGACCTCTATTTACTACAATAAAATTAGTGATTTATAGAAAGTCAGAATTCCACAATCCCCCAAACTCTCCTTTTATCCCTAACTACTATGTCAACAAAGCACCCAGCATCCAGTATGGTTCAAAGGTCTGAATTGTGTAGCAAAATAAATCATTTTTAAAATCCCCATAGTAATGTATGGTGGAGCATTCTTAACTTGGATTGAGTAAGGGGAGAGAGAGCAGATGCAGCCAACCTTGGCTGTAGTATATCACTCAAGTTGATGTGGGGCCGAGGAGATTGGATATTTAATGTCAATGATACCGTGAGAGGGGGCAAAAAAAATTCCAAGTTCCACTAGAAAATAAGAAGGTAAAATGTTGGTCCCATAAGCCCTGGCCTATTTTTTTCCTTCCTTCTCCTCCCACCACCATTCCCCCTGGTTTCCTACCTCTCCCCCCTCCTCACCCTCCCTCCCTTCCTGCCTGCTGGTCTATTTCTGCGTCCACCGTTGAAGGTCTAGCAAGTTTTTCACTAGGGCCCTAATTTAGGTTCAGGGTTGACCTTCTAATATATGCAGAACACTGGTCCCAAGGTGGCTTATTCAGATGCACTTGATGTTGTGCTTTGCATCACCATGTTCCAACCTAAATCTCTGGAGTGTGCAGAGCAGCCAGAGCCTGTGCAGAGCTTGTTTTGTTTGGGCAAATCTGCATAGCCAGGATGGCACCCACTCCAGCAGGCTCAGGAACCACAGAGAGAAAAGGTACATCTGTACGCAGTGGAGTAAGCTTGAGGGGTCTGGCTGCCCACTCATTTCCAGTCACCTCAGTTCAAGTTTGTTTGGAGCTCCTACTATATTCAAACAGTATGAGGTACTGGGGATGCATGGATCCAAACGATGTGATTCTGGAGTTCCCTTGTGGAGCAGCAGATTAAGAATCAGGTGTTATCACTGCAGCGGATCTGGTCCCTGGAGGGTTCAGTCCCTGGCCCAGGCCTTCCACATGCTGCAGGCTCAACCAAAACAAACAAAAAACAAAAAACAAGATATGATGTTGCTCCCAAGAAGCCCACCATCTAGAGGAGGTGACTTTCCATCTTGGAAAGCTCTAAATCCCCTACTGCAGTGCTGCACACAGATCCCCTGGGGTTCTTTTCCTTTTTAGGGACGCACCTGCAGCACATGGAAGTTCCCATGCTAGGGGTCAAATCGGAGCTGCAGCTGCAGGCCTACACCACAGCTACAGCAATGCCAGATCTTTAGCCCACTAAGTGAGGCCAGGGATAGAACTTACATCCTCAGGGACACTATGTCAGGTTCTTAACCCACTGAGCCACAATGGGAACGCCTCCCCTCTGCCAGGGTTCTTGTGAAAATGCAGACATGGATTCAATGGAACTGAGGATCCTGCGATTCTGTCCAGCTAAGAGTCTGATGCCCGCACTGCTTTTCCTAGCAAGGTCTTAGGGCCGAGTGTTAGCCAAGCAGCAGAAGCCTAGCGGGGGCGCTGGTTGAGAAAAGCCCAGGGAGCATTTAGAGGCTGCAGCTTCTGTACTTCAGAAGCGCATGGCTTCCACTCGGGAAGTATAGAGGAGAGGACAAACAGAGCTTTTCCGGACCTAGTCCATCCCACTAAGGCCATCTGTCACTAGGTTGCCACAAACCAAGGGAACAGGGTTTGAGCTGAGTGATTGGGCAGTTTCAGAGGTAACTATGTAAGGAAGCAGCACAAACCATTGCTTAGGGTTGAGGGCTGTAAGTGCAGTCTGCTCTTCTTGGGACAGCCTTCATTTCTCTTTCCTGTCTTCTTTGGGAAAAGGCATTTTTCAGTGCCTGAGCAAACTCAGGCGCTCCCACCTCCCCACTGCACAGAACTTGTGACAGTACTTGTCAGAATTCATCAGGCACACTGAACGCAGCACCCGTGCTAGGTACCTGCTTTAACCGTCTTGAGCGAAAACACATGGAGGTTGGAGTCTGCCTTTTTTGCTTTTTGAAAGCCCAAAGAAGCCAGACTCTAGGATCTATTTTGTACCACTGAGTCTCTACTTAGAAAACATTTCCTTCTCCTTTCTTATCAAGGATCGTGTCGGGAACACATGATGTGGAACACCGTTAGGACATCAGTGAGTTTCCACGCCATGAGACTCCAGATGTGGGCTCCTGTATCAGCTATCTACTATCACAGCTACTGCCGTATAACAAACAACCACAAGTCATCCTAAGCAACATAAATTGTTTATGCCTCTGGTTGTCAGCTGGGCCCATTCCCATATCTCGAGATCATCCGTTGTCCTAACTGGACAGTGGGGGTGATTGGCATCTGCCCCATGTGTCCGATTTTCCAACAGGCGCTCCCAGGCCTGTTTTCACAGTGGCTGCGGAGGGCGCAAGAATGCAAGCAGAGACATGCAAGTGACTGTTTTCAAGCCCATGTCTGCATTATGTCTGCTAAAATCCCTTCTGTCAAAGAAAGTCACGTGGCTGGGCCAGACTCATTGCGCAAAAGGGCCCTGCAGGGTTTCATGGGGAAGGCGTGCACACGGGGAAGGGAGAAAAACTGGGGCTCTGAAGGCAATCCACCTCGCACAGCCTGTAACAGAGTAACTTTCCAGTTCATAGTTAAGCTGATCCAAGCAACATCTTTGCAAACAGAAAACATCTACCCTTCTCTGCTCTCAGAAAGCCAGAACAGCTGCAGAAAGTCCAGGGAAAACAAAGGCATCTGAGAGGAGGGAGAGCAACCAAGTATTTACTGACAATGCTCTATTCATAATCCACATTTAATTCAAACTCAAAAGGATGCATTGACAATCTGCCAGGCTTTAATATCCCCATCTTTAAGTGGCGTCTCTGCAGCAGTAGAAATATCAAGCTCTCTGTCTCTTTGAAAAGCAAGGGTCTGGGCTCACGAGGCAAACAAAGGGTAATGAAACAGCAAATGGCAAGGTGTCAAGTTGTTGGAAGGTGTCTAGCGGGATGCCACCGGGACGCGGTTTCATTCTGGTCTCATTTAACATCTTCATTAATGATCTGGAAGAGGGAGTAAACAGCACGTTCATTATAATCACAAGTGATGCTAAATTGGGATTTGTTGCCTGCACCAAAAGAAAGGACTCTGAAAGACCAGGCAGAAGATGGATCCAGCTTGGAAGAGGCAAACGGCACCTAGGAACACATCACAGCACATGGCAGGGGAGAGAGCAAGTCATTTGGGTGCAAAGAGGTTAAAAGGCAAGGCAGCTGCCTGAAATCTTTTCTGGAACAACGGAGGGTATTCACACGTAAACCCGAAGGGGGAAAGTTTACACCAAGGAGGTGGCATCAAGAAATTAGAGAGGAGGAGTACAATGTAGAAGAGGAGAGGGGACGGAGACAGTGTAATTTGGATTATAAACTAGGGAGCTTGGAGCGCTTGAAATTTTCCCCTTCGTAGCTTCCTTCTCCCACTGGGGTATTAGCTCCCAAGGGCAGGGATTCGTGTTGATTTGTTTTCCGCTCTATCTCCAGCTCCTGGAATCATGCCTCGGACAGGGAAGTCGCTTAATATATATGTGTGTTAATGAATGAATGAATGAGGCATGGAGTGTAACTCCTGCAGAAAGACTCAGAGGCTTTCTCTCTATAAGGTACAAACCAGTCAAAGACAGGTTTAAAAGAAAAACAAACAAGCACTGGGGATTGGGAGGAAATGAACAAAGTGAGAATCAAAAAAGTTACCAGAGCACTGAGACTCTCTGGGTTTTATCATATAGGGCAAATAGTAGTTGTGGCTGAAAGAGTGGTTTAGGCATCTTCCATTGTTCTAACTGCTTTGTAGGCATTATCTCATGGAATCATCACCACAAAACTCTAAGGTATGTTCTATCATCAGCCCCGTTATATATATGGAATGATATATAATGATATTACATATATAATTATACGTATCTTATATAGAAAAACTAACTTTTCCAAGGTCCCATAAAGACAGGGGTGGGATTTAAATTGATGCAACCTTATCCCATGTTTTTTTACTACTAGATTACATTGCCTGCCATGCTGGCTTAAGGGAAAGGGGAGAGGTGGAAGGAGAGGGAGAAAACCAAAAGGGAATCTAAGGAAACAGTCGAAATAGGGCAGGTGACTCTTCCCTCCCTCCCAACAGACAACCAAGCTTGGTGTGACATACTCTAAAGACATGGAGCTCTTCTCTCTGTGAGAGTCTCGTGGTCTCCTGCCCTAAATATCATTCTAGTATTTAAAGATAAATTTGGAGGGGGATAAAAAAAATACCCCCTGCATTCTAAAATGAGTCCTTTATCTGGTGCTCAATAGAAGGAACCATCCGTAGTTTCTCTTTATTTTCTCCTTTACGCTCCACTTCTCACCTCTCTTTTATAAAAGTCTGGACATGTATGCTTTGCATACGTACTCATTATTTTCTATACCTTAGCTTATGTACACCATTCAGGACTTTCTGCATATTACTCTATGTCTTTGTCACTTATACATATCAAGAGTTGAGGACATAAAACCACAAATACTGTACTTTATAGGTGATTTAAGGGACACTCAAGGGTGGTTATTTATAGGAATTGATTTTTGTCCTATACTTTGACCTTAAAACCTCATTGTTCTGGGCTTCTCCTTTGACATTGCTTAACATTTTTGCTCAGGGTTCTAATTTTTAAATGGCTGTCTTTGTTTTGTCTGATGTTTATGATGCGACTACTTGAGGGTCATACATTTGTCTTCTGTAATCACCAGCATCCTTAGCGGCAGCATGGTCTGAGGTGGGACAGAGGGAAGCTAAGGCAGAGACAAAGTGTGACTGGAGAGAGAATCTTCGAAACAGCAAGAAACTAGGTCCAGCCTCCCAGGGACTCAAAGATGCTTTGGTTCCTGAATTTTGTCCTCTGCTTCTAGAAGTTTCTTCCCTAAATGTATGTATGTATTATGCATTTATTTATTTATTTATTCTTTTGGCTGCTCAGTTTGAATTTCTGTCCCTTACGACCAAACCACTCCTTAATAATGCAATGACCATCTATGCTTTGATTCAGGGATTCTAATGCTAATGTTGATTGGAGGGGTCCATTTAGAAGTGTTCTGGGGGGCAATGGGAAACCATCATTCCAGGTAATTCTCACACTGTGCTCATCTAGACAGAGCCAAGAATCAGTTCTAAGTTTGATGCTTAAGGAGTGAAAATATGCCAGGAGAAATTCTTAAGGCTGATTGAAGGTGGTATAAAAAGTTGCTTTCCCCAAATAAAGATGACAACAGAAAAGCATTTTCCAAAGCGTGATTCCTGTTAGAATAGGGCAACCATATAATTTACTCTCCAAACTGGGTACACTTTGGGGAATGAAAGTAGACACCTTAAGGTATTATGGAAGGACAGTAGGTGTAGACAGGACTGATCATCCCAGGTAAAATGTATCAACAAAGGGGGTTTCTTGACCCCAAAGGTCTGAGAAGTCTGCATACTGTATAGTTTCTTCTTGAGAATCACAACACCCATCCTATTAAAAGCTGAGTCCCACCATAAAGAAACCCACTAAACATCATCTAAACCAGCATTGCCCAACTGCCTTGATTATGGAAGGTTTATTTTTAATAATACCTTCTACCATCCTTGGGACTTGGTGTTCCATAGAACATACTTCAGACATTGACCTTGAACACGCCTCACTCAGTTACAGTGTAACCTACTACCTAAATCTAGAGGACACCAAAACAAAAATATCTTCCCACCAAACTCATTTGCCTGAAATTCCGACCATTATTTCCTCCTTTAAGGACTTTTTAAAGGATATGCACGTTGTAATGGGGTTAGGCATTATGTCATCTGGAAAGAATAACTCATTAGCTGGCTAAACATTAGCGATAATTAGTTTATTTGAACAGCCGCTTACCACCCATAGATTCTGAGTGAGAACATGTCCCCTAGGAATTGTCTTCATGGATGGAATGGGAAAAGGGGGTCTGGATCTGGGCCACTGGTCTGGCCTGTGCAGTATTTTAGTAGAGGGCTCCGTATTAATATTGTTCCCAACTTCTACTCCATCAAAACTTACTTCTCTTAACCTGCTCCCCCGATCCCTAGTTTTAAAAGATGTTGCCTCCAAAAGTAACTAGCATTTATAATATTGTCATTTTCTCCTCTACCCTTTACTTTCCTACTTCCGAAGATGCTCCTTCCCAACTTTATCCATGAGGTTCTTGAAAGGGTTTCTTTGATCTTCCAAAATCCAAGAAGGAGGTCTCTCTGGACCTCCTGACTAGTCTAGGATGAGCCTGTGGGCCAAGCTGGGCCAATCGGAGAGCTCCCTGGGATTGCTGACATTTGGATCAGAATGAGTGAGTCTTGGTCTTGCTTGGGTTACCAAAGCTGTTGGATGTGGACCTGGAAGATGTCACAGCCGGTTTCCAACTACATGGAGGAAGCTAGTCAGGGTTTCTTAACTGCTATAGACATGCTGAGTCAAATAATCCCATGAGTTCCCATCATGGCTCAGTGGTAACAAACCCAACTAGTATCCATGAGGATGTGGGTTCTATCCCTAGCCTTGTTCAGCGGGTTAAGAATCTGGCATTGCCGTGAGCTGTGGTGTAGGCTGGCAGCTGTAGCTCTGATTCAACTCCTAGCTGGGAAACTTTCATATGGCGTGGGCGCAGCACTCCCCCCCCAAAAAAAGGCAAAAGAAATAATACTCCCTTGGTTTTTTTTTGGGGGGGGCATTCTGTACATTGTGGAATGTTTCGCAGCATCCTTGGCCTCTGCCCACAAGATACCCTCCCCCCAGTGTTGCCAAATGTCCCCTGGGGGGTAAAGTGATTCCGCACCTTTGGTCAAGAACCACTGTTCTAGAAGAGAATGAAGCCCACACTCAGAGAAGAGCACAGGTGAGAGCTGGAGAGAACGTCCTGATGACATTTAAGGCATTGGTCTCAGCTGTCCCCGAGGTTTGGCACACCCCAGTTCTTCCTCTGGATTGATTTTATGAGCTAATTAATTCCACTTTTTTCCCCCTAAGCTGGCTCAAGTTGAATTTCTCTAGTTGCACACAAGGGTGCTGTGTTCATCTATAATTTCCATTTGGATTTTTGACAAACTGAAAATAGCTCACTTCCTTGCTCTCTTCCTCCTATTCCCCCCACCCTGGAAACCAGGTCCATAATTACATTCAAAGACCCCAAGAGTCAGGATTCCCCTACCCCTCTCCTTGACTGAGAGGGTCTGATGCCTGAATGAGGACAGAGACAGTAAAAGTGAGCCCTAAGCAGGATCTAATATGCATGCAACTAAAAGAGTTCCTTTCTTTTCTCCAGCAAGCAGCGGAACCGGGTTTGGCTAAAGATAACTTTTTAAGGAGATGAGCATTGTGGGGGAAGGGAAAATATTTTTTCAATAGTGGGAGTAAGCAAAGCAAAAAATAGAAGAGAAAGCTGATGTCTTGGTGTCGTGGGGAGCCTTTCCCTGGGGCTGTTACTGGCCACAGGGAATTTGGCACCAAAGCCAGTGACCATGCCTGCTAAGCCTGAGGAGAGTCTGTGGCCTGTCCCACCAGCTCGGAGCCACACAGACATCACCTTTTGAACCACGAGGTACTGGGCCTCTTCAGTACGACCCCCGAACCTGCCTTTGGACTGAGCTCACTGACCCCTCTCCTCAAGTGTACAGGCCAGTGGAAGGGAGAGCTTCATAGGTCCAGCTCTGGTGCAGAGAGCAGAGTGCCTGCCAAGGGCCAGGAGCTGGTACTCAGGCAGGACACACCAGGGTAACCAGAAGGTTCTTCAAATACTGGAATGTTTCCACATTGCTGGGTAAATTGATGCCATCCTCAGCCGGCTGGGCAAACCTTTCCTGGTCCAGTCTCTCCCCTGGAACTTGATGCTTCAGGAACTGAAGGGTTAATGCCACACAGCAGGTGGTCGCAGGACCCAGCTTCTGAGCAAGGCTGCTTCTGCTGATTGGTCAGTGCTGGTGCCTTCCTGGTTGTTACTACCTTAATAGGGAAAACTGAATCCTGGAGGAAAGGGATGGGAGGGTGGCAGATTTCATTAATTTCCAAATTCCACTTTGGAGTTTGCATTGTTGTTTATTCTTTCCAGGTGCATTTATTCTGAAAGCCTCTTGGACTTGCCCTTGAAGTTGAAGCAGCCTTGGATCCTGCTGAAGACAACACGCAGTCCAGCAGGGGAGAGAAGACATGCGCAGTAGGTAGAGAGTGCACAGGTGATGGAGAAGGCGCTCTAGCTGGAAGGCTGCTAGGGACCCAGCTGATGACACATCATTTCCCCTGGAGGTTGTGCTGGCTTTTTGCAGTTTCCTGGAATTTGGGACGATTGGCAGTGTGCGTCTGTGCTCTCTTTTGTTCTCTCCCAGTGGGCACTCATGGCAAGTCTGCTGGTAGGAATTTGGCTTTACCTCCTACCACGGAGGAAGCACACCCATCATCCTGGCAACATCCAGGCTTTGCTGCCACCCACTGAGCCACCAAGGCCAAGGGACTGATGCCATCAAAGAGAACTAAATTTAAACTGGACGGGGGGGAGGGGAGTTCTCTTGTAGCGATTTCCTTGGATTACTTTTACTCTTTCTAATTTAGGCATGACAAAGTGGAGAAGCTCTGGCATCCATCCTTAATTCAACTTACTCTCAGGTCAAGGGGAAACAAACCAACCATTTAAAAATGGCTCCTCTTGAGAAGATCGCTAGTGAGCAGAGCTTACTCTGGTCAAAATATAAGAAAGACCCCAAAACAACCCCTTCAATAAATATTCTCTCCCCTTCTTCCTGAATCTATTTGTCCTTCCACAATATCACCCCATCCCTCTGCCATCCTGGCCCCATTAAAGCAGGATCCTATGCTCATGCAACAGTCAACTATTAACTGATAAGGCT
Organism: Phacochoerus africanus; assembly: GCF_016906955.1. Classification (NCBI taxonomy): domain Eukaryota; kingdom Metazoa; phylum Chordata; class Mammalia; order Artiodactyla; family Suidae; genus Phacochoerus; species Phacochoerus africanus. Next base: position 18,594,897 of record NC_062553.1, on the reverse strand, counting down.
TAACAACTCCCAGTAGGTATTTGCATTTTAATAGAGAATTATTGAAGACCGGAAAGCTTTCCGAGTCCAAAAGAACAAAGCACAGAATTAGAGGCTTTGGGGTGGCTATTTGGGAGGGCAGAAAATTGTCCAGATTATTCTCAAGTTTAACATGTTTATTTTGTCCTCTTCACAAGGGATCTCTACTGTTAAACCCTCCGCCCCTCTTCTCCCCTCCCTTCCCCTCTCCCACCGCATCTCTACAAACACATCAGCTGTCAGTAGCTCATTTGTAAGGTACCTGAGAGAGGCGAACTGCTTTTTATTTCGTGAAAATTGTGATGAGCCATTCTGGTCATGGAAGGCTAGGGCTCAGGGTGTGTCCTGCTTGGATCAGAGATAATAGCGAGAGAAGTGAATTGCCTGGTTTAGGAAAATATAAAGGGAAGTGGCTGGATTGAAGCCCATCTCTTAAATGGAAGAAGTAAGAAAAAAAAAGAGTCTGTAAAAGAAACAGAGAATATGATGACAGATCATGCTTTTTATATGGAAGACTGGCCAGTAAGAAGTTCATGGTACAAGAAAGGCCAATGGACTTTAGAACAGGGATGTTTAATATTTAAGTGGGGGCATGTCTGGATGTATGTCCACGTGCATGTGCAATATTAAGTTAAAAGCAGGAGTTCCCATCGTGGCTAAGTGGTTAACGAATCCGACTAGGAACCATGAGGTTGCGGGTTCGGTCCCTGCCCTTGCTCAGTGGGTTAACGATCCGGCGTTGCCGTGAGCTGTGGTGTAGGTTGCAGACGTGGCTCGGATCCCACGTTGCTGTGGCTCTGGCGTAGGCCGGTGGCTACGGCTCCGATTCAACCCCTAGCCTGGGAACCTCCATATGCCGCGGGAGCGGCCCAAGAAATAGCAACAACAACAACAACAAAAGACAAAAGACAAAAAAAAAAAAAGAATGACACCCACTTTGGGCAGTGCAGAAAAGGAAGAGCGAACCTCCCAAAGAGGATGTAGAATGGAGACTGAGAATCAAATGGAAGCAGGAAACTGAAGCCAGAGGTGCCTGGGAGGACCTTCAAGCCACAGAGCACAGTATGATTTGCTGGGAGGGAGGCAGATTTCTGGCAAAAGTGAGCCAGGAATTTGAGCTGCTCTTTTTAATCTTTAAAGACGTGGCGCCTGCAGGCTGAGAGAAGCAGAGACATCTAGATCGCTGACGTTGTAGTCACTCTGAGCTAGGTTGTTACCTGCCCCTCCCCCAGCATGACTTCCAATATGTGCCTCTTTCAAACATTCTGGCCATCCTCAGTGTGGGCATGGAAAGAATACATTAATATTCCAGGAAAGATGGGAAGCCAAGTCCCATGATTTCTACTCTATGACGTAAGACCACAAAAAGCAACAGGCTAATAAGCCTGTTGGGCTTGAGGGGGTCACAGCGTAAGCGATGCTAGAGCTGTTTTCAGCAATAGGACACAGGACCTGCCATGGCACCGCCCCACGGACAACTCTGCTTTCAGGCCAGGTCCCAAGTGAAAAGGGACTTTTCCCACCTTAAAGAGGATTAAAATCCTGCTCACATGATTAGAGACAGTGTCGGGGAAACAGCAAACCAGAGAGAGGATAAGTGCACCCCCAAAGGGGCAGACACAATATAAGCGTGTAACGATTAATGTGAAAACCATGCGGGAGTGGACATCAAAGGGGTCTGCTTGGCTGCAGAAACCATGGGTGACCCAGGTCATCTTGAGAGGAGTCAGGACCAACAGAGGGAGGTTTAGAATAGAGGCAGAGTCTCAGGCCCAGGAACTTAGACCAAAACTTTACAAAAGAGACAAGAGAGAAGTCAAGCCCCCAGAGATAATACATAAAGGCAATTCTTAACATTGCGGATGCTAATGCCGAGAACCATCTGCAGACAGCAGTAGGGGCACACGAATGGCTCCTTTTCATCCTTTCCCTGCTCTGCTCTACATCCCGCAAGGTGTGTGTGTGTTAAGAGGCTGAGAGATGGGCTGCATTTCCCAGGCTGCCCCAGGTTCAGTCACGGGGAGGCAGTGGTGGGAGGCTGGCGCTGGAGCCGGGGAGAAGGAGGGACTTCACTCCACCAGAACTTCCTCTGGCAGGGGCTGTGTCTGAGGTGCAAGCTCCTGTCAATCAGGTTTGTGGTGGCTCCTGTGTCTGCCAGGTGACTCTGGCCTTGGGGCTCCAGCAGCTCTGCCTTCTTACCTTTCCCCCTCCAGCTCAGAGGTGGCAGTGGCTTTGTGCTGTTGCTAATCTCTGGGCCACCTCAATCTCCCGTTTGTCTTCTCAACTCTTCCATCACCCATGTAACCAGTCCCCCGTGTTAAACTCCCTCTGTTTTAAACACCAGAAGGTTTCCACTGTCCTGGATGGAACCTAACAGAGCCCTGAAATGGGAAGTAGCACCACGCAGAACAATAGAGGGATGAGACGGTGTGGGCATAACCACGGAAAAGGGGGGTACAGGTAGAGCACCTGTACCCACTGGTTAAGGACCCCACCCCAACTGAGGGTACTGGAAGGTGATACTGGAAGGCTGGGTATCCATAAGCACATATTTAGTAAGGTGTTCAAACACAGTTTTCATTCCAATGTGTCAGTTATTCTTCCCCAGTCTTTTTGTATTCTTAACGAAGTAGGCTCTCAGAGTTTTTTTTTGTGTGTAACTTTTATTTGGAAATCATTTTAAATGCAGAAAAGCTCAAGCTTAAGAATAGTACAAAGAACACCCATGAGCCTTATCCCCAGAACTGACCTATTGTTAGTCCTTTATCCACATGCGTTATGATTTACTCCCCCTCTCTCATATAGAAAGCATCTGTGATTATTTTAATTATACAACCATGCTATATAATTATGTAATACTTTTTTCTGAACATTTGAGAGTAGGTTGCATACATCACAGTCCTGTTACCCCTCATTACTTCAGTATTTCCTAAGAAGTGGGATATCCTCCTAAATAATCAAACAATACTGTTAGCAACTTCAGTGAATTTAACCCTGATAAAATACTTCTATCTGATGTATTTAGGGTATTCCAGTTGATAACTGGCCTAATAACGTCAACAACTGATAACTGACCCAATAATGTCAACTGACCGAATGGTGTTCTTTATAGCAATTTTTCTAATTCACACTTTCTTTGTATTTTATGGCATGTTAACTCTTTTGAAGACTATAGTGTCTCTCTCTCTCAGTGGAATTTTCCTCACTTGGGATTAGTCTGATATTTTTCTCATGGTTATATCCAGGTTAGGCATTCCCAACCAGAATACATTATTATTATTATTATTGTTATTTTGTCTTTTTGCCTTTTCTAGGGCCGCTCCCACGGCATATGGAGATTCCCAGGCTAGGGGTCTAATTGGAGCTGTAGCCACCAGCCTACGCCAGAGTCACAGCAATGCCAGATCCAAGCCACGTCTGTGACCTACACCACAGCTCACAGCTACACCAGATCCTTAACCCACTGAGTGAGGCCAGGGATGGAACCCGCAACCTCATGGTTCCTAGTCAGATTCGTTAACCACTGAGCCTCGACAGGAACTCCCCAGAATACATTATTGATGACATGTGTCCTTCTCAATGAATGACATCCAGAAGCACACACCAACCCTCTGCCCCTTATGGGTGATGTTAATTTTTATCCTCCAGTTGAGGTGTTGTCTGGTTTCTATACTCTATAGTTACTGTTCTTTCCTTTGCAACTGGTGACCAGTCTCTAGGGAGATGCTGAAGACCATGCAAATCTCCTGTTCCTTAGGAAAATTACCTCCGAGATTATAATCAATGGATGATGCTTGCCTAAGCCAATCTTTATTATGTTAATAATAAAATGGTAATTTCCAACTTTAGCATTCCCTGCCCATTCACTGGTGGGAACTTGGCATTTTACTGTAAGCAAGAGGCTTCCCTTCTCCCTTGTTTGTTTATCTACCTAATATTACAATGGATTCATCAATTTCTAGTTTTCAATAGTTTACAGTTAACTATAGTCCTTAATTATTTGGTATTCGAATAGTCCCAGATTTTGAAAGGGTTCAAGCAGGTTCTTGGGTTCTCGTGACACGCACTCATCACTTTTTAAACACTTCCTAGAGTTCCCATCGTGACGCGATGAATCCGACTAGGAACCATGCGGTTGCAGGTTCAATCCCTGGCCTCACTCAGCGGGTCAAGGATCTGGCGTTACTGTGAGCTGTGGTGTAGGCCGGCAGCTACAGCTCCGATTAGACCCCCCAGCCTGGGAACTTCCATATGCTGCAGGTGCGGCCCTAAAAAGACAAAAGAAAAAAGAAAAGAAAAGAAAAAAAGCACTTCCTTACTCTCTAATATTCATTAGCAGACGTTTGAGGCTCACCTTGTACTTAGTGAGGAAGGGATCTTGTGTGTTTTGTTCATTGGTATCTCCAATACCTAGAACCATGCCTGATTATAGAAGATGCTCAAAAATATCTGTTGATGGTATGAATAAGGTTCTTAATTTAAAACTTTTTAAAGCTCCTGCTGTGGCGCAGTGGGGGTTAAGAATCTGAGGGCAGCACCTCAGGTCTCTGTGGAGGCATGGATTCAATCCCTGGCCCAGAGCAATGGGTTAAAGGATCCGGCATTCAGACAGCTGCAGCTCGGATTCAGTCCCTGGCCTGGAAACTTCCATATGCCCTGGGTGCGGCCGTAAAAAACAAATTTTGTTTAAATAAAATGTCCTTAGGTGCTATGTACATATTTGTGCTGTGCAAAACCTAAACATTAAAGATTTTGGTGGCCAAAAGCCTGCAAAAATGTTTAAACGCTGTGACCTACTAACTCTATTTCTAGGAATCAGTCCTAAAAGGAATAATAAAAGGAATGTGCTGTACCATACACATTCACATGCTGTACTAGACAGCAGCCCTTAGAAATCAGATTTCTGTAAATTTATTAGTAATGCTACAAAAAATACTTTTGCTTCTTTTCCACTGGAAAGGAAGAATCTAAGACTGAATACTAAAAAAACTGAATATGTAAGACACAGGAAACATATTAAAATATTCACACAAGAAAAATCAAGAGAAAATACAGAAAAAAATTAGAAGAAATTGCCTTTGTGCATTAGGATTACGTATTTTTCTTCCATCTCTACTTTCGTTTGCATTTCCAATTTTTTCTATAAGGTACCTGCATTTCTTTCATAACCAGAAAGGTTAATTTTTTGAAAAGGAAAAAAAAAGTTAACGTGCCTAATGAATAACCAGGTAAGCGGTATCCCTCATGTTTGCTTTGTGCGTTACGTGTTGCAAAATCAGTCCCTTGTTCTGAAAGCACTTCTGGACAAACAAAATAGACTCGAGACCTTATCAAATGAGATCCTCCACCTGGAACAAAGCACCAAGCTCTTTCTACCTGTCAATATCTTGTCCATCCTTCAGGGTGTCTTTGTTTGGTTTCCTGCAAAAGCAGAGACAAGGACAAGAGCTTGGGTGCAGGTGGCGTTCTTGAAACAGGACAGTGATAAGGTGTGTGTTAATGAGCTGCTTACTATGAGAGTAACCTGGCGCTCGGTTCCCGGGGGGTGGGGGTGGGGGTGTCAGGTGAGGAACTTTGTAAAATGTGCCACAGAATTATTCCATCCAGGATGGGGAAGCTGGGGTATTGACTCCTTAGCTCCTGTCCCATGCTGGCTGAGGGCTGCCCCAGGGCATTAACTCTAACACCGGTAGGCTGCCCTGCAGGTAGATGGAGCAAACTTTGGTGACCCTGGAGAGAGTCTCAAGCAGAGAAGCAGAGGGTCCCTTGAGGTAAGAAGCCAGCAGGCTGTCCCCCACAGCTGCCAGTGAACTCAGAGGTGGTCCTGGTACGAACTGGGGCGAGGTATCAATAGCATCTGCTACGGTGCCCCAGTTCTGACTTATTTCCACACCAAAGAAGATTCCAAGTCAATCACAAAAGCACCAATCTCTTCCTTCATCAATACTTTCATAGTCCTGGAGCCCCTGCTGTGGCGCAATGCGATCTGCGGCATCTTGGGTGTGCTGGGACAAGGGTTCAATCCCCAGCCTGGCACAGTGAGTTAAAGGATCCGGGGTTGCTGCAGCTGCGGCTTAAGTCACAACTGCGGCTTGGGTCTGATCCCCAGCCCAGGAGCTCCATATGCCATGGGGTGGCCAAAAATGATAAAACCAACAAAACTTCCATAGCCCTTTTGTTTATGACACCACTATTTTCTGTGCAGGATTAGGTATCGCTCTATGCGTCAGTTTCTTCATCTGTACAAGGAAGATGATAGTAGTCCCTGCGGTAGATGAGAAAAATGTCTACTACAAGGTCTGTGAGTCTGTTTCTATTCTGCAAATAAGTTCACTCATACCCTTTTCTTTTTCCCCCTTTTTAAACAGACTCATAGACTTTGGAAAACTTATAGCTGCCAAAAGGGACAGGTTTGGGTGGAGGGATGGACTGGGGATTTGGGATGGAAATGTTCTAAAATTAGGTTGTAATGATGTTTGTACAACTATAAATATAATAAAATCCATTGAATCAAAAAAAAAATTGTCTGCTACAATTCTTCACTGCTCTAGCATCCATGCCCTTCACAGAAAAACTTCGCAGCCCCTTTCATTAAGAGGTGCAGCCGCTTCCCCATTCCCTGAATCTAGGTTACCCTTGTAAATTTGCTTGGGCCAAGTAAAAACGCAGCAGAAATCACTGTGTGCCAGTTTTTGAGTTTCAGCCTCTAGAGGTGTGTGGGCTTCCACAGGCTTCTTGGAATCCTGCCTTTGCTATGACAATGGGCCAGAGCTAGCCTGCTGGAGGAGGACAGACAGAGTAAAGCAGAGGCAAACTATCCCATCTAAGACCTTCTCTGACCGGCCAGCCCCCAGCCACCCAGATGCATGAAGAGAACTTGGCTGAGAGACCGAGTCGGCCAACAGCCGGCTGCCCCAGAAGCAGAAGCTCCCAGCCAGCGCTCAGACTTGTGAACAAAAATGGATGTTGTTGCACGCCCTTGAGGTTTTATGGTCGTTACACAGGCTTATTATGGTAATAGAGAACTGATACAGTGCCGACTTCACTAAGAATTAAACATCCATACAAACACGTGCAGGATTTAGCACAGTGCCAGGACCACAATCCCCTGTTCTTAGATATTAATTATTACTTTTATAATATTATTACACTATCACGGTGTGCCATGTTTTGGGGTTATTTATATATGTTGGTTTCTCCTATTAAACTAGGCGCCTCTGGATGATAGAAAAGCAGATGCAATTCATCCTTGCTGACATATTTCCCTACACTGGAACCCATAATTCAGTCAGGGGACAGATGGGTACAGAAAATCGGCTGTGGGGACTAGCGATAGCAAACGTCCAAAGTGCTGATTGCAGGGCTGAGCACAAAGAAGATGCCCAATAGTGATAAAATAAATAGTGAAAACCAAGCATCCCCCACATCAGGGCATTTTTGTGCAAGGTGAGATTCATAAGGACAGTCAAGGCAGTGATGAACTTATATGGTAGTTTTATAGCCAGAGCTGCTGCTCAGGCTTTCGAGCTCTCTCTCCCTCCAGAGACCAACCATCACATGATGAAAAAAAACTAATTAGAACAAGCATGATGCCCAGAACAAGCGGCCTATTAAGGAAATTCGAGTCAAATGAATGCAAAACGACATCTATTATAAATTTAACCTCAACAAGTATTTATATTTTTGTCTTTGTTTTTCCGCACCAACTTTCCTAGGGGAGTTAATCGTTTGAGAAAAGGCTTGGTAAAAATGGGAATATTTTTACAATCGGCCTTCTGGTCCCCATGGAATTCCTCTCTGGGGCCAGCAGGCTGCCTGGAGCCAGTCCCCAGCAGGAACACGCAGGCAGCATGCACTGAGCTTGGGCAGCAGGATAACACAGCCTCAGACAGATTCATCTTCATTTCATGTCTTCGACAGTCTCTCAACCTTGGTCAAGTCCAAGGCAAACCAAAGGATTTTATTAGAGGCAGGGAGAGGTGGTAGAGTCCATCACCACGCAGACTGACTTAGATTCCATTCCCAACTCCACGACCCATCAGCTGAGGGACCTTGACCTAGATACTTAATTTCCCTGAGTCCCAATTCCCTCATCTGTAAAAGAGAGATAATAAGAGTCACCTTGCAGGGCCAGTGTGAAGACCAGAGAAGACACAGTGAGGTCTGCCGCTTCATGGCGGGTGTGTGGGGCCAGGACAGCCTAGTGGTTAAGCAAGTGGGCTGGAGAACCAGATGGCCTAGTGTTTATTCCAGCACTGCCACTTGCTAATGATCCTCAATCTCTCTGTGCCTCAGATTCTATAAAATCTGCAAAGTAGGGGAAATTATCACTAGCTCTTAAGGTTGTCATGAGGAGTAAATGAGTTTGAATATGTAAAATCCTTAGAACGGTATCTGGTACATGGCAAGCGCTCGGCATTAGCTATTAGCGTTCTTCAAATCAAATTATTAACAGAAATCTCTAATGACCAGAGACCTCCTAATCATCTCACTTTAGTCCAGATATCAGCTGCAATACATTAGCTCCTAAGCACAAATGGCAAGAGTGGATTTAAGCAAATCATAATTCAGTGAGTCACAATTCCAGTTTATAAGCAGAGAAACATAATTCAATTTTATAGGCAGCTGGGCTGCTAATTAAGAAGCAGCCCTTAATTACAGCACCTGATGTAAGAGACCTGCCTCGTGCCCGCTCGCCTTTCTTCCCCCCCCATTTCTCCTCCATCACTCATCGATTTCTCTGTGTTTTATTTGTTTCCCCGTCTCCTCAGAGGGTATGTCTGTTGTCTAGAGACCTACATTCTGAAACGGTCCCCTGGCTCTAGGACTCACATATTCTGCTTGAAATGAGACCGGTGCTCAACTCTCCAAGCTGGGCTTCTGAGGATAAGGCAGACAGATGTGAAGCAGCCACAGGAATGTGGGGGAGCTCACAAAATGGTCCAGAGGATTGACCCAAGGGAAATGAAAACCTCTGTTCATATCAAAACCTGTATGCAGATATTTATAGTGGCTGGATTCATAACTATCCAAACCTGGAAACAACCCAAATGTCCTTCAACTGCGAATGGATAAAACCAACCACGGGACATGCACACAATGGAATACTGTTTGGAAAGAACAAAGAACAAACCACCGGTACAGGCACATCATGGATGCATCTCTGATACATTAGCTGAGTAAAAGGAATGAGACTCCAAGAGCAACACAGTGTAATGGTCCATTAGTACTACCTTCTGAAAAAGGCAAAATTAGAGAGACGGAAAGCAGATCGGTGATTGCTGGGGCCTGGGGACATGGGAGGAGGGTTGGCTTCAAAGGGAATTGGGCAAAAGACTGGGAACGTTCTATACCTTGATTGTGGTGATCACACAGCACATGCATTTTTCAAAACTCGTAGAACTCAACACTAAAACAGGCGAGTTTTACTGCATGTAAATGACACCTTCAGAACCCTAACTTTATATGATGATGGTCCATAGGGATCATGGAGCAGTGGAAAAAAGGATCTTGGCACTTTATAAAGCCAAACAAATAACTGCTATTTTTTTCCTGTCTTTTATTTCTACTTTATGCATTTCTTAGCATCATTTTTTGGCCACGCCTGTGGCATGCAGAAGTTCCCAGTATAGGGATTGAACCTGAGCCACAGCAGTGACCATGCCGGATACCTAACCTGCTGAGCCACCAGGGAACTCCCTCTTGGCATCCCTGTTAGCCACTGAAACATGCATTTTCAAAAGCATGGGACAATTAATCTCATCAAATATAATAACTCTAGGATAAAAAAATTTTTTTTTCCAAATGAAATTAGCCTTGCAGGAAGAATCAGATATGAACTCCATTGGGTAAAAAATGTTAACAGCCACTACCCCTGTCACATAATGCCTAGAAAGGGATGTGCGTGTCTCAGACTCGGGAAAAGAGGGGACAACATGTTTTGCTCAAAGGATCCATATCCAACCTCACTGTACAATGACCTCAACACATAGGGAAGCTGGTCCTACAAATAGGGCGCAGCTGAATGGAGACACGTGCCAGATGGGTATTCCCAGAAGAACAGCTTTGTCCAAATGAAAGAATGGCAACATGACAATGTGGATAATCTCTTCAGAGTGCCCAGGGTCTGGTATTGCAGAACAAGACCTGGTTCTCACAGTTCATCACAGAAGTATAAACGAGCTTGGATTGATGACTGTGAATTTTTTCCACCATTAAAACGATTCTGTCAGCTTAAAACACATTTCACTGATGAATCATTAGTGTCAACTTTTCAAAGAACATGACAGTTCCAAAAACTATCTGTTGGACAAAGGAGTAACCCGAGACTGGGTGGGGTGGGGACCAGCAGAGTGATAAGAGCCAACGAGTACTGAGAATCCACAGGACCTGGTCTCAGTCTCATCACCACCTCCCAGAAAGATGTTGTTATCACCACTTTACAGACAGGAGATGAGAGGGTAGAGAAGGTGAAGCCACTTGCTCTTAACCATGTTGTATTTTCAAATGCAAATATTCTGAGACTCCACAGCAAGTGGAAATGGTGATTTCTGAACTAAATTTAGACAGAGGTGGGTTGAGACAAGGAGAGAGAAAATAAGATCATAAAGAAGTGGGCAGCAGTGTGCTGGTAAGTGTTTAACAACCAGCTCTGGGGTAGGGAGGGCTGCTTTATAGCTACTCTACCGTGGCCAAAACTATCCGTGTGAAGTCAACCAGCTTGCAAATTTCCTGATAATTCGACCATCAGTGAGCCTGAGAGCTGCTGACGAGGCAATTTGAGGTGAAAAAAATATCAATTCAGAGAAAGAAAATCTGGGGTGAACTGGAACATGGGGATGGGGACAGCTAGTTATGGAAGAAAAAAGAGACAGTAGGATGTGGGGAAATAACAAAGGAAGACGATTCGGGGCACAGATTTGAGGCTTGCTGCTGAAGATGGAGTTCCCTCTGGGAGTCTGAGAAGCCAGGGAAGCCCCAAATCTGTCCATGGCCTTCGCCCCATGGTCTCCAAGGGTAAGCTGGGTGGACCGGGGAACTGAAGAGAAGCCTCTGTTTGAGGAAAGACTAGGAACACAGGGATCCCTGGTCAGAGTTTAGAGAAGTGATCTGTGAAACAGAAAAATGACGGAGTTGCTGAGAAGAGGAAATGCCGATTTCTGGCGACTGCTTTATCAAGGTTGCTCAGATGTCCAGCATAAAGTAGCACCTGTCTGGTCATGCATTCCTCTGAGGCGACACCACGCATCTCACACATCAGGCGCTGCACTATTTCTAAGGGAAAACTCCAGCATCTCTTGCTGCTCAAAAATCTTAGTTTTGAATATGTGATGCCAATAGCTCTTCCTGTCATGTAGTTTCTGACTCTTGCTGCTTCAATCTTGACCTATTTCTCCCCCGCCCCCCGCCCGCTTGCAGCCTCGCCATGCTCTTCAGGCTCGATGGGCACACAGTCTTTGCTCCTACATACTGGGCATCCTTTTGGGGTCTCCCCATCTCCACATTCATGACAGTTTTAAAACAAGGCTATAAAGTCTTTGACACTCCTTCCTTCCAGAGGTGGGCTCTATGTCCCAGCCCCTTGAATCTGGGCAGGTGTAGACCTGTAGAATCGAGTGGAATGACAACTCTATGGTTGGGGCATAAACAGCCGTGAAGCCCTGGGCTGCTAAGTAAAAAGACCAAGGATCCTGAGGTCACCATGATAGAAAAACCACACGTGGGCACTCCAGGGAACAGTCCCCTCTGAGCTGAGCCTTTCATCCAACTCACCAAGCCACCAAACATGAGTAAAGCTGACTTGTACCCTCCCAGCCAGCCCAGCCTCCAGCTGAATATTGCCAGGTGATCTAAGGTGATGCCACATGGAGCACTATTGCTAACTCCCGCCTAAATTCCTCAGGCACAGAATTGTGAGATGTAATAACAAGATTGCTAATTTAAGCCAGTATGTTTGGGATAGCTTTCGTACAGGCAGTTAATAATCAGAACACCCCATTCACTTTCAGGCTTGTCATGCCCCCCTCTTTGAAGCACCTCTGGACAGACGGTGCATCTATCTAGTCCTAAACCTCTGAACAACTGCGAAGGTTCTTTGAAGAGCGCCATGAAGCACTAGTTTACTTAATTGCATTACATGAACCAAGAACAACTGTACCAGCCTACCTAGGACATGAGCACAGGTATGTAATAAAAAAACCACATAACCTTCAGTATACATTTCCTTGAAAAATCAATCTGTGGACCCAAGGACTATCATCTACTGCTAAAATGTCCTGTTAGTATTTGTTTGCTATTTGTTTATTCACTTGTTTATGAACTGTCCCCTATCAGAGAAGTAGAAGCAGGTTCCAAAGATTCATGGACAATTTAAGTAAGAAAATTCTGCTTATGAGATTTTTTTTCTCTTGAATTGGAGAAAAACATTCTTTAAATTGAAGCACAAAACCACGCATCACGATTCACCAAATAAGGAAGAATAAGTTGAGAATCACCCCCTTCAAACCTTCAAATTCATGAAATTCACTAATTCATAAATGAACACATATCATTAGTCACTTGACTAGTTTACAGTTTGAACTTTCCCATTCATTCCTCAGTATTTACTGAGCATATAATACATACCAAGCACCATACTGGACTCCAGGAACACAGAGATAAAAGCGAGAGAAAAAGCAGAACTAAGCAGCCTTTAGTCTTGTGAAGGACGCAAACATATACACAGCTACCTTAATTTTATGGTGATAAATGCAAATATTTGTTAAGTTTTTGTTTTGTTTTGTTTTTTGTCTTTTTAGGGCCACACCTGCAGCATATGGAGATTCCCAGGCTAGGGGTCAAATCGGAGCTATAGCCTCTGGCCTACACCACAGCCACAGCAATGCCAGATCCGAGCCGTGTCTTCGACCTACACCACAGATCACAGCAACACCGGGTCCTTAACCCACAGAGCAAGGACAGGGATCGAAGCGGCATCCTCATGGATACTAGTCAGGTTTGTCTCCACTGAGCCACGAGGGGAACTCCTGTTAAGTTTTGATATTTCTGGAATTGCAATGTGCCTTTATAAACAATGCCAGTCCTTCCTTTCCTCTCAGCTGCCAGGCAGACGAGTGAATTATCACAGCCTGGGGTAACACAAGTGAGGAGGCCTGAACACAGGAATATGGAGTGATGTCCAGTGAGTGTATTTACCCCTTTTCCACCTTTATTTGCACTGGTGATAAAATTTCAAGTAAACTTCAGATTCCAAGTTGTTGCATAAGTGTTTTCCAAAAAATTATGCTAGAATGAAGCAGTCAAACAAACACAACTGAACAAACAAAAAGATTCTTTTCTTCAATAAGCAATGCAATTAAAGGCAGTAGAAACAGCCAAGTCTCTCAGGAATAGCTGATAGCATTTCCAAACCTGGGAGAGACGAATGTGACCAACTCATGCACCATGAAGGGTTATCACCCAGGCTTTAGAAACCTCTCCGCTCAAAGCTTCCTGTCACTTAAAGGGGAACCATTTGATTTCCAACAATATATCACTTAATTAAATGGCTACCAAGATTCTGACTTTAACCAAATAAAAAAACAAAAACAAATAACTTAATATTTAATGGTTTTACCTAAAGGTGTTAAAGAGGTTTCTCTCACCAGCACAGATTACAAAATGATCATGAAAAATCATGCCAGGCAAACTGCTGGTGATAAGGTAAGATTCAACTCAGACTCTCATGTTGAAGACTTAGACTTACACTCTGCAACGCTAAACAAAAAAAGTAAAATGTATTGATCTGGATAAGTTTGGCACTTTAAAAAATGAGGATTGATGTAAATTAATAGTCTCTTAAAAATGTATTACTAAATAAATATGCCCTCTTAAAACCAACAGTGTCTTAAAGTCAAGATGGTATTATACCATCACATGTACTTATGGAGAATACGATTTAGAGTATTTGAGTATATTGTAATTACATTGTCAAATGTGCTCTGTAGTTTTAAAATATTTTGTCTGATTGGCCTCATTAGTATAATTTACTTATCAGAAAATGTGTTACCCTTGTTGATTAGGAAGATAAAGTCATGGGTGAAAGGATAAAGGACTATGCGACATGACAAAGGGAATGAGTAACTTTCTTTGAAATAGGAGAAGGAGGAAAGTGATTAGCTTCCTAAAATGGTGATTTTTTTTTAATTTTTGGGTTTTTTTTGTCTTTTTTAGCTATTTCTTGGGCCACTCCCGCGGCATATGGAGGTTTCCAGGCTAGGGGTCCAATCGGAGCTGTATCCTTTGGCCTACACCAGAGCCACAGCAACGCGGGATCCGAGCCGCGTCTGCAACCTACACCACAGCTCAGGGCAACGCCGGATCCTTAACCCACTGAGCAAGGGCAGGGACCGAACCCACAAGCTCATGGTTCCTAGTCAGATTCGTTAACCACTGCGCCACGACAGGAACTCCTTTTTTTTAAGTTTGTATTTTTTTTGGGGGGGGGGCACAACTATAGCATGTGGAAGTTCCCAGGCAAGGGATTGAACCCACGCCACAGCAGCCAAGCCACTGCCGTGGGATCCTTAACCTGCTGCCCCACAAGAGAACTCCTAAGTTTGTCTTTAAAGATAGGTAAATTTTTGTCATGGGAATGAAGTGAGTTAAAATTAGAGGAAAATTACATAAAATGCATAAAAATACTTGGCTTATTTAGCAAATTCTGAGTAGTTCAATGGTTAGAAATTAGGCTTTATGAGTGGGGAGATAGAAGAAGGGTCTTATGGTTTTTTATCCTTTACACATAAGGGAATCACAAAAAGATTTAAATAGGGAAGTCTCATGAGCAAAAGTATGTGTTTAAAAAACAGCAACAACTGCAGTAGCTGTATAGAAAATAAATAGGAAGAGAATGAGGCTGGAGGCAAGGAGGCCATTTGGAGGCTGTTACAATATTCCAGGGCAGAGGTGATGAGGGCCTCAACCAGGTTAAGCGGCTGTGCAAATGACTGAGGGAAAGTGACTCCTTTGGGTTTCATCCTGTTCAATTGCCATATTCCTCACCATAATCTTGATTTTTTTTTTTGTCTTCTTAGGGCCATACCCAAGGCATATGGAATGGAGGTTAAAATGAAAAACACAAAGTTATAAAAATTTTTAAAATATAGGAGAACATCTTCAGGACCTAGAACTTAGAGGCAAAGAGTTCTTAGGCATAACACCAAAAGCACAATCCATAAAAGAAAAACACAAGTAAATTGGATTTCATCAAAATTAAAACTTCGCTCTGTGAAGGACCCTGTTAAGATGATGAAAAGGCAAACTACAGACAGGGAGAAAATATTTGCAAATCACGTATTTGACAAAGGTCTCATTTCTGGAATATCCAAAGAACACTTAAAAGTCAACATTATGAAAACAAGCAATCCAATTAGAAAGCAGGTAAAAGACATGAAGAGACATTTTACCAAAAAGGATATACAAGTGGAAAATAAGCACATGAGCAGATGCTCAACATCATTAGCCATTAGGGAAATGCAAATTAATAGTACAACGAGATGTCGCTACACACCTGCCAGACAGTTAAAATAAAAAATTGTGACAATACTGCATTACTTTACTAAAACTGCCATAACAAATACCACAGCTGTGGGTGGCTGAGGACAAGAGCAATTTATTTCTCACAATTCTGGAGGCTAGATATTTGAGAGCTAAGTGTCTGCAGGGTTGATTTCATTTTGAGGTCTCTCTCCTTGACTTGCAGACGGCCATTTTCTCCCTGTTTTTGCGCGGTCTTTTATCTGTGTATGTTTTGTCTTGATGGCTTCTCTCTCTCTCCTTTTTTTTTTTTTTTTTGGCTTTTTAGGGCCACACCTGTGGCATATGGAGGTTCCCATGCTAGGGGTCTAATCAGAGCTGTAGCTGCCAGTCTACACCACAGCCACAGCAACACCAGATCTGAGCTGCGTCTGTGACCTACACTACAACTCACGGCAACACTGGATCCTTAACCTGCTGACTGAGGCCAGGGATCGAACCTGCATCCTCATGGATACTGGGCAGATTTGTTTCCACGGAGCCACGACGGGAACTCCCCTGATGGCTTCTTATAAGGATACTGGTCAGATCATACTGGATCAGAGTCTATACCATAGACCTCATTTAACCTTAATCACCTATTTAAAGACCCTATCTGAAATGTAGTCACATTCTGATGTACTGGCGGTTAGGACTTCAACATATGAATTCAGAGAAGGCATAATTCAGTCCATAACAAACACCAAATGTGGAGAGGACACAGAGGAACTGAGTCACTCAGGCATTGTCGTTGGGGATGTAAAATGGTACAGCCACTCTGGAAACAGTTTCAGTTTCTTAAAAAACTAAACATACAGGAGCTCCCATCATGGCTCAGTGGTTAACAAATCTGACTCGGAGCCATGAGGTTGCAGGTTCGATCCCTGGCCTTGCTCAATGGGTTAAGGATCCTTGTTGCCGTGAGCTGTGGTGTAGGTTGCAGACATGGCTCGGATCCCGCGTTGCTGCGGCTCTGGCGTAGGCTGGTGGCTACAGCTCCAATTCGACCCCTAGCCTGGGAATCTCCATATGCCTCAGGAGCAGCCCAAGAAATGGCAAAAAGACAAAAAAAAACAAAAACAAAAACAAAAACTAAACACACAATATAACACAGCAGTCACACTCCAGGGCCTTTATTTTAGAGAAATGAAAACTTACATCTGTACAAAAGCCGGTACATGACTTTTCCTAGCAACACTATTTGTAATAGGCAAAAAAAATTGTAAACAATTACAACTTCCCTGGATGGGTGAATGGCTGAACAATGGCATGGTAATATCCATTCACGGAAACACCCATACCATGGAATGCTACCCCGCAATGAAAATAAACTATTGATGTACATAACCGTTGGATGAACTTTATTTTTACTTACTTTTTCTTTCTTTCTTTCTTTCTTGTTTTTTTTTTTTTGGTCACAGCCACAGCATGTGGAAATTCCCCAGGGATCAGACCTGCACCATAGCAGTGACCTGTGCCACAGCAGTGACAAAGCCGAATCCTTACCGTGCTCTGCCACAGGGGAACTCCTCAGATGAATTAAAAGTTCATTATGCTGAATAAAAAACCCTAATCTCAAAAGGTCACATATTATAGGGTTCCATTTATATGCCATTCTTAAATGACAACATCATAGATGTGGAAATCAGATTAGTTTTGGCTGGAAATGAAGGAGGGAGGCGGGCGGGGAAAGGATGGCTCTGACTGTGAAGGACAGCAGGCGGGTGATCTTGCAGGAGATGGAATCCTCTGCACACTTTGGTTGCTTGCTGGTTGTTTTTTCTTGTCACAGCTACACCTGCAGCATATGGAAGTTCCTGGGCTAGGGGTTCTTAACCCTCTGGGCTGCAACAGGAACTCCTCGTTCCACAAAATTGCAGAATACATATCTGTTGTACCAACATCAATTTCCTGGTATTAACATTGTACTGTGGTAATGTAGGGGCAACCACTGTGGGAAACTAAGTAAAAAATACACGGATTCTCTCTGCACTCTCTTTGTAATTTCCTGTAAATGCATACTTATTTCAAACTAAAAAGCTTTTAAAAATCAATGATAAATAACATTTTTTAAAATTTTATTTATTTATTTATTTTTTGTCTTTTTTTTTTTTTAGCTATTTCTTGGGCTGCTCCCACGGCATATGGAGGTTCCCAGGCTAGGGGTCGAATTGGAGCTGTAGCCACCGGCCTACGCCAGAGCCACAGCAACGTGGGATCCGAGCCATGTCTGCAACCTACACCACAGCTCACGGCAACGCCGGATCCTTAACCCACTGAGCAAGGCCAGGGACCGAACCCGCAACCTCATGGTTCCTAGTCAGATTCGTTAACCACTGCGCCGATAAATAACATTTTAAATAAAGACAGAATGAAAGGAGATCAGGAGTGAGGGGAGGTGAGTGAAGAAAGTCATGCAATTGCAGGACTTCATTTAAATTTCTGATATTGTGGAGTTCCCGTCATGGCTCAGTGGTTAACGAACCCACCTAGTATTCAGGAGGATGTGGGTCTGATCCCTGGCCTTGCTCAGTGGGTTAAGGATTCAGCGTTGCTGTGAGTTGTGGTGTAGGTCGCAGAGATGGCTCGGGTCCTGCGTTGCTATGGCTGTGGCTGTGGCGTAGGCTGGCAGCTACAGCTCTGATGGGACCCCTAGCCTGGGAACCTCTATGTGCTGCCGGTGTGGCCCTAAAAAGACAAAAGACAAAAAAAAAATTTTTTTTTATATTGTTCATTGTAGACTTTTTTTTTGCATTAACTTTGATTTTTTTTTTTAATATTGCATTAATCTGGAGAAGATGGGGGGAAAAGAGAACCCTCCTATACCGTTGATGGGAAAATAAATAGGTGCAGACGCCATGGAAAACAGTACAGAGTTCCTTAAAAAGCTAAAAAGAGAGTTACCATACGATCTAGCAATCCCACTCCTGGGCATGTATCTGGAAAAGATGAAAACTCTAATTTGAAAGGTTCATATACCCCAATGTTCATAACAGCATGATTTACAATAGCCAAGACATGGAAGCAACCTAAGTATCCACTGACAGATGAATGGATAAAGACGATGTGGTATATATACATATACAATGGAATATTACTTGTCCATTAAAAAGAATGAAATATTGCCATTTGCAGCAACATAGATGGATCTAGAGGTTATCGTACTGAGTGAATTAGCCAAAGAAAGACAACTATGTTTATATGATATCACTTATACGTGGAATCTAAAAAATACTGCAAATAAACTTATTTACAAAACAGAAACAGACTCATGGATATAAGAAACAAACTCATAGTAGGGAAAGGGGAAGGGATAAATTAGAAGTATGGAATTAGCAGATACACATCACTGTGTATTAAAAAGATAAACAAGGATTTATTGTATATCACAGGGAACTGTATTTAGTATCTTATAATAACTTATAATGGAATAGAATTGGAAAAAATAAATACACATGTATAACTGAATCACTTTGCTATACACCTGAAACTAACACAATGTTTTAAATCAATCATACTTCAATTAAAAAAAATTTTTAGGGGTTCCCTTGTGGTACAGCAGGTTTAGGATCTGGCATTGTCACTGCAGCAGTCACTGCTGTGGCGCAGGATCGATCCCGGGCACCGGAACTTCTACATGCCAAAGGCGTGGACAAAATAAATTTTTTTTTGAATAGTGTATTAAAATATCACTCATCTTGATTTCTGAGTTTTGTGTTAAATTTTGTGCTCCAGGCAAGTGTTTCACTCACCCTACTCTATTCCCAGCCCTGTGGCTCACTGCATGTTGCCATTTTTTTTTTTCTTTTCTTTTTTGGCTGCCCCATGACATATGGAGTTCCTGGGTCAGGGATCAGATTAGAGGCACAGTTGCAAACTATGCCCCAGCTGCGGCAATGCCAGATCTTTGGACTCACTTTGCTGGGTGGGGGATTGAACTTGCATCCTGGCGCTGCAGAGATGCCACTGATGCTACTGCGCCACTGCGGGAACTGCGAAATTGTTTGCCAAAGGGTTTTGCCTCTAATGCCTGCTATATAAAGTTTGAGCATTATTTTACAATGTTTTCAAACTTAATTATAAAAGTACTTCATACTCATAAAAAGTTAGAGTAAAAAAGTTTAAGTCTCTCATACCTTTCTCCTATCTATTTCATTTACAGACGGAGCCACAGTTAATAAATTGTATGTTCTTCCAGATGGTTTTTATATAAACAATGCAAAGTATATACAGTGTATATACATTTTAAAAAACAAGTGGGATATGGGAAAAGAATCTCAAAAAAAATGGGTTTGCTTATGTGTATAATTGAATCACTTTCTTGTATAAGCAGAAATTATCACAATATTGGAAATCAACTATAATTCAATTAAACTTAAGACAAACAAAAAAATGAGATCATATCTTACCCCTGTTATGAACTTGGTTTTCTTTTGATCAATGCTATAACAGACACCTTTTCATATTCTTCTATTCTAGTGCAGTCTCTCTGAGTTGCATAGAGATCCATTGTATAGCTCTATAATAACTTAGCCCCCTCTTCATAGAAATTCAGGTTGTATCTAGCATTTATTGTTTCAAACAATGTTACAACAAAACCCCCTAAATGTGTTTTTGCTTGTTTGTTCTAATTTAACTTTTTTATTAATATTGCCAAATTGGGGAGTTTCCGTCGTGGTTCAGTGGTTAATGAATCCAACTAGGAACCATGAAGTTGCGGATTTGATCCCTGGCCATGCCAGTGGGTTAAAGATCCAGCGTTGCCCTGGGCTGTGGTGAAGGTTGCAGAAGCGGCTCCAATCCCTCCCGCATGGCTGTGGCTGTGGCACAGGCTGGCATCTACAGCTCTGATTTGACCCCTAGCCTTGGAACATCCATATGCCACAGGTGCAGCCCTAAAAAGACAAAAAAAAAATTGTCAAATTGCCCTCCTGAATATTTTTTTAATTTTTTAAAAGTATAGTTGATTTACAATGTTCCCAAATATTTTATGTATCTTTTCACCCTCCACCAATTTTGGCAGGGAATTTTTATGTCCTCTGTCTGTGACCAACACTCTATGTCATCAATTTGGCCCACTCTTGGCAGTCCATGGGCCAGGGATCAAACCCATGCCATAGCAGTGACCAAGCTGCTGCAGTAACAATGCTGGATCCTTAACCAACAGTGCCACAAGGGAACTCCATCAGCTTTTTTTGAAATTTACTAATCTGATAGGTAAAAAATGAAATTTCATTGTTTTACTTTGATACTCTTTTATTACATTTTTATAGATTTATTAGCTATTTTCCACTCTCCTATGAATTTTGTGTTCATATCCTTTGCCCATCTTTATATTTGAACATTAATCTTTTCCATATGGATTGGTATGAACATTTGCACATTAAAGAGATTAGTGCTCCATGTATTACATTCTTTCTGTTTCTTGTTTGTCTTTTGATTTTGTCTATGAAGGGGGTTTGTTTGTTTTTTGCTGCATGAAGACTTAAGGATTTTTTAAAAATAATCTAGTCATTAATGGTTTCTTAGTATCATGTCATGTTTAGTAGGACTTCCTCATTCAAACTTTAAAAAAAAATTTATTCACATGTTTGTCTACAGCGTTTATTGTTGTTGTCATTGTGTTACTTTAAGAATTTAAGCCATTGAATTTCCTTTGATGAAAGAAGTGTTGTAAAGATCCAGATGACTCTGTCGAATGCCTTTCCATTTTTCATAGCATACTTTGTTGGATAGGCCACCTTTTCACTTTTTTTTACTTTCAAAAGGCTAACTTTCAAAAGGCTAACTTTATTGTATAATAATGTTTGTAAATGTTTCTGATCATTTCTGAATTTCTCATTCTATTTATTTAATAGAATCTTTGTTTCCATATCAGTCCATAGCATGTTAATTACTGTAATTTAGTGAAATATTTAAATGTTTGATAGGGCTATTTCTCATTCTTTCTTTCTTTTTTTTTTTTCGTCTTTTGTCTTTTTAGGGCTGAACCTGCAGCATATGGAGGTTCCCAGGCTAGGGATCCAGTCAGAGCTGTAGCTGCTGGCCTACACCACAGCTCACAGCAACGCCAGATCCCCAACCCACTGAGCAAGGCAGGGGTCAAACCCACAACCCCATGGTTCATAGTTGGATTCATTTCTGCTGCACCATGACAGGAACTCCTCATTATTTCTTTTTATCTGCACATTTTTTTCTCCTGGCTCTTCTCTTATGTTTGTTTCTCTAGATGAGCTTCAGAAAGAGTGTGTTAAGTTTTTAAAAACCCTGCGTTCTGACACGTTATACTTACCTTTTAAATTAATTTTAAGAGAACTCTTATTTTTTTCATATATTTCAATAATCATATTTTTAAAATTTCTAAGTAAAAAGAACACATGTATATCAGCACATTGAAATCTTCTTGAATAAAATAATGTTGCATTATACTGCAGACCTTTGATTAAGAGCTTGAGAAGGGAGGCCTTTTCTATAGTTCTATAATTACTACATACATTTATTTTATGAACTAATTCATGCTATAAGCAATTATGAAGTACCTACTACATGTAGCGCACACCACATTAGGCAATGAGAAGATAATGAAGTAAAGACATGGTCTTTGCTCTGAAACCTTATCAGTTGATCATTTCTAGTAGGGAGAATAGTCAAATAAATAATTGCAGAAGTGTTGTGACTGCTCTAACAAGGGCACTACAGTGTGTTATGGAATCACAGGATTTGAAGAAGAGCTTACTTTCCCTAGGAGTTTTTGAGGGCTCCCAAGGTACAACATGTCAACTAGATTTTGAGGAAAAGTGAGTTTGGGCCAGAGTTCCCACCGTGATGCAGTGGGTTAAGGATCCAGCATTGTCTCTTAGCCTGTGGGGGTTCGATCCCCCACCCAACACAGTGGGTTAAGGATCCATTACTGCCACAGCTACCGAAAGGTCACAGCTGCGGCTCGGATACAGTCCCTTGCCTGGGAACTTCCAATGCTGAGGGTTCAGCCAAAAAAGATTTTTAAAAAGTGAATGTTGGCCAATAAACATATTGTTTATTCATTATTCATGTATCTATTGGCAGCTTGATGTTACTCAAAAAGATGATTTTAAATGAAAATAATAAAAATATTTTAAAGTGAATATGAATATTTGTTAAAAATTGGATCTTATGGAAAAGTAGATTTTCATACAGTTAAGTAATTCTTTAGATTCTATAGATACAAATGTTTTGCTGTTTTAATGTGATGCAAATACTTTCCTAGGCAGCTTTATTAATTTCCACGGCACAGAAATTCAAAATTTTTAGGGAGTTAGTCCATCATTTCCTGTTTAATTTCTCCTATTGTTTCAATCTCTCAAAAGCTACCATCTTGACAAAGATCTAGTAAATGGGGCCCCATTTTGGCCACATTTCAATAATCACGTGGCATTGCTGAAAAGCATCCAAAAATGATGAGAAATGAAAAGTAGGTTTCCATTTTTTTCACAAGTAAAAATTAAAATAGAGCAGACCAAAGACAAATCTCGTGTTATTGTCTCCAAGGATAATACAGAAGATGATAAGGAACGACTTTCTGTGTCCACTGATTTTAATTAAGAGAAAATGAGTTTTACAGCAATGTAAAAAATGCTGGATGAGCCCAGGGAAGAACTTATTTACTATGAGTGTGCTAGAACAATGGAGCAAACTCCAAAATAATATGAGGCCCACCATCCCCATAGGTTTTCCCAAGAAAACAGAACTCATTTATACCAATGGTTTACAAACTGGAGTTCTTATTTGGTGTATCTCGGGGAAAGTAGGGGGAAGAGGATAACACTGTTAGCAGCAGGCCAAAGGACATGGGTCTATTGACTGAACAAAAAGCTCTGGAAAAACTGGTTTATCCAGGTGACAATTGGGGTGGTGAAGGGTTGGGTGCTGACTCAGCTGACAGTTCAAGGTCTCTTCTCAGTATCAGCTGAGATTAGCAGTCAAAGAGCAAGTGATATTTTTTGGTTGCTGTTGTTGTTAATTACTTTTACTTTGGGAAACATATCTTTTTTCTTCCCCCCTTAGGGCCTCACCTGAGCATATAGAAGTTCCCAGGCTGGCAGATCCAAGCCTGGTCTGTGAACTACACCACAGCTCAGTCACGGTATTGCCGGATCCTTAACCAACTGAGTGAGGCCTGGGATTGAACCCGCATCCTCATGATACTAGTTGGATTCATTTCTGCTGAGCCACAATGGGAACTCCCACATTCTTAAAAATAATTTTTGTCACAATTTTGTGATTTTGCAAACTATGTTAATGCGCGCTTGGCCTTGGACAAATGGATTCACAGAGAACACTTTTCCTCCAAATCCAACAGAGTCATGCAATTACGGAAAACCAAAAACCAAAAGCCTTGAGAGTAAAAGTTTTTTCAAATAAGGGAATAAAAAGCATGTTTTCTGTGGTTTATAAATGCTATGCTGGTAGGAAAAAAATAGATAAAAAATAGTTTAGCACACTCCCAAACTCCCAAATTAACCAAATTTCTTTTCATAGGGCAGGCATATTCAGCATAGGAATCAGTGGTCAAAATCTGGTCTTCAGTGACTTTGAGAATAGACATAAAAATGCATATTTTACATTTTGAAAAGTCTTTAATTGACTAGTAGAGCCATGGTAAAAGAAGATTAGAAATTTTTCAGCTGCATAAGATTTTCAATGAGTTCCCTAAGGATGTGGGTGGATATCTTTGATTTTAAGATTGAGTCGATTAGTAAGAAGGAAATGTGGTGTCAGGCATGAGAACCTCAATTTTATTATCTAGCTTTTATGCATTTCATTTCCTCTCTGAATAGAAAAAAACACTTTCTAATATCTTGGTTAATGAGAGCAGTGGTACATTTAAAAGGCCGGAGCTGGGGATCTTAGAGGAAGGCCAGCAGGTGGCCAAGCCAGGCTTCATAAGGCTATGCTGTATTGATGGGGTCACTACTGCCCACAGTCCAGTAACTTACATTCACCAGATTCGCTCAGACTCAGAGAGAATGACGCACAGGAACAAAATCCCAATTCTCCGAGGTCAAGGATGGGAGGAGTGAGTACACCCGTTTGCCTTTCCTTCCTCACCAAATCCTATAAAATCACCATAGAGGTACTTAAAAAAAAAAAAATCTAGAATACCGTGGGGAGACAATAAAAGGCTTCACTAATGAGCCAGAAATTTGGAGTGATTCCTAAAAGAGGAACAGCACAAAGAGCCATACTTAAGAGAAATTTTAAAATCCTATAGAATATTACAGCTCAAAAACACACACTGGAGAGGAATCACAGCATTGAGAGGACTGGTTTTGAGGGAGCTCCCTGCTCGGAGCTAATGCAATTTACTAAAACTTTCTATTATTCCAGAAATATTTATTAAACATCTCTTCTGTGTCAGGCACTGTTCTGGGCATTTGGGTCACGTCAGTGAAAAAAAAGCAAGATTCCTGTCCTCTTGGAGCTTGTGTTCTAGTGGCATGAGTCTGCATGGAGAAGAGGATGGACACTATGGAAGATGAAAAAGTATGGGCGAGAGAGACTTGCCACGTGGGAGGAGGAGGCTGGCTACTGAACAAGGTGATCAGAGTTGAACTCAAGGAGGAGAGGAGAGAGTTAGCCAGGTAGCTGTGCGGGGGACGCACATTCAAAACAGAGAGAAGAGGGAGAGGGAGTTCCTGTTGTGGCTCCATGGGTTACAGAAGCAACTAGTATCCATGAAGATTCGGGTTGGATCCCTGGCCCTGCTCAGTGGGTTAAGGATCCGGCGTTGCTGTGAAATGTGGTGTAGGTCACAGATGGGACTTGGATCTGGCGTTACTGTGGCTGAGGCACAGACCAGCCCCAAGCCTGGAACTCCCATATGCTGCAGCAAAAAAAAAAAAAAGAGAGAGAGAGAGAGAGAGAGAAAACAGAGAGAGTGAAGGCTCCAGGGTGGGAGTGGTGTGCTGGCCATGTTCCAGGGACTTTGAGAAAGCTGAAAGTGGGAAGGGATGAGGTCAAGAGGTCACAGGGAGCGAGACTGTGCAGCTCTTGTATGGACCCTGGATTTGAATCTAAATGAAATGGAGGTGGCGGCAGGGGGCAGTGGGCAGGAGGGGAGAGGTGAGTGCAGGGTTCTGAGCAAAGGAGTAAAGTGATCTCGTGTACATTCGAAAAGGTTTGATTCTGGGTGTCCTGTTGAGAACAGACTGCAGAAGGTCAAGAGCAGACGACCAGAAATGCAGAAGGATGCAGCTCTGTGCAGGATGGAAGCAGGGGTGGTAAAAGAAGTAGTCAATTCCTACGTATTTTGAAGGTCAAATGAGCAGGCTTTCCTGATGCACCGAGTGTAGAGGGTGAGAGAAAGAAAAAAAGGTGGCCCTCACCTGGTACAGTGACAGCTGCATGTTGAGTAAGACTGGTGGAACTTGGGAGAGGTGGGGATGTGGTCATGAGTTTCATTTTGGACATGTTGAGGTTGAGATAGCAATTAGACGTTCAAGTGGGGGATGTCAAGAGGAGTTATCCAGGATCTGGAGTGTGGAAGAGGAATCTGAGCCAGAGATGTGTACTGGGGGACTCCTGGCACATGAATAATTTTTGAAGCCATGAGAGTGAATAAGGTTACCACGTGGGAGAGTACAGATATTGAAGAGAAAATGACATTAATTAAAGGAGAAAAACCAGCTGATCATCTCAATAGATGCCCCCAAATATTTTCTCAATTCTAAACACTCATTCCTGATTAAGAAAACAACAAATATGAAGAAATTTTACTCAAGGGGTGGGGGGGGGAAGACTTCAATATATGATGAAAGGAGTTCCCACTGCGTTGCAACAGGATTGATGGTTTCTCTGCAGTGGCAGGGATATGGGTTCAATCCCTGGCCCAGGAACTCCATATGCCATGGAGGGGGGGTGGGCAGAAAAAAAAAAAATATGTACGTGAAAGATAGTACGTTCTCTAGATGGAAGACTATGTTTTTTCTTTGTTTTCTCCACTTGATATTTCTCAAATCATAAAACCATACAGCTTTATTGTAGCAAGGGAACCAGTACAATGATGTGTAAAGAAAAAGTTAATCATCTTTCATCTGCATTTCAACCCTCTTTGAGGTAACAAATGTTAACAACCTGGCACTTATCCCTTCACATATTTTTCATGGCTCATTCAATATTACAAGCATTTATGCAGCCCACAGTTACAGTGGTTTGTTTATATGTGCTTTGACAAAACAGAATCATACCATACACATAACTAGCTTTTAAAAATTTAACAACTTATCATGGACATTCCTGCAAATATGTCGATATATATTCAGCTCTGGCTTTCCCCAATAACAGGTGTATATATAATGTACATACATACTAATGTGTCTACATTTATATGTGGTATCACTATGCTAGTTAAAAAAAAAATCTAGATTTTTTTTTCCCCCTTCTACCCTCTTCCAGCATCTACCCAAATCTAATTCCTCTAGCTTCAACCTGGCAGAGCCCTTGTTAAGAACACCCATACATTAAAAAGAATGAAACAATGATATCTGCAGCAACATGGACAGACACAGAGATTATCACACTAAGTGAAGTAAGTCAGACAGAGAAAGGCAAACATCATATGATATCACTTACATGTGGAACTTTTAAAAATGATACCAATGAACTTATTTACAAAGCAGAAACAGACTCGTATACTTTATAAACAAGCTTATGGTGGCCAAAGGGGACAGGTGAGGGGGAGGGATGGACCAGGAGTTTGGGATTGGCATAGGCACACTATGTATATGGAATGGATGGGCAATGGGGACTTGCCATATAGCATGGGGAATTCTACTCAACAGTCTGTGATAACTATATGGGAAAAGAACCTGAAAAAGAATGTACATGTGTATATGTACAACTGAATCACTTCATTGTACAGCAGAAATTATCACAATATTGTAAATCAACTCTACGTCATTAAAATGATAAAAAATGAAAACAAACAAAACACCCAATGCCCTGTAGAGCATCCCATGCTTTTTTTCCCAAGCTCATGTAATCATAAGCAAACTGAAGTCTGCAGATAAATATATACATTTACACACAGACAACACTCATACATACGCCCATTCATATACTAGCTAGTAGCTGGGAACCACAGGATACATGATTCTCAGCATCTTGGCATCTTGTCTCTCACTCAACATCTTGAAGAAATCCTTCTAATTCATGAGGAGTAGTTCTAGTTCCTTCTTCCTAGTAGCTGCATAGTATTTTATGATGCAGATACACATACAATTTATTCAACCATTTCCTTATGGATGCATATTCACTTTGTTTTTAGCTTTTGGTTATTCTAATTCTGCAATAAACAAGTTACCTATAGCCTTCCATACTGGTTCTTTTATTTCTATTGGCTACATTCCCAGCAGGGCAATCACTGGGACAAAGGGTGTGTAGATTCTTTATTTTAATAGATGCTGTTCATGGTTTGTTTTTTCCCCCCAAAAGGCAGTAACAATTTACATTTTCGCAAGCTATGTATGAGACCGCAAAAGATAATATTATTCATTTTAATATTTGCTAGTCCCATAGGTGTTACTGTCTCATTATTATTTTAATTTGCAGTTTCCTGACTGCTAGTAAGTTTGTGTACCTTTTAATATGTTTATTAGCCATTTGGATTTGCTAGTTTGTGAAATGCCTGTTTATACCATTTGCCCTTTTTAAAAACTGGAAGGGTTTATCTTTTTCTTATCACTTTGTAAGAATTTATCATATATGAGAAACATTAACCCTTTGTCTGTTATCTGCATTACCCATATTTTTCTAAATGCATATTTTGACTCTTAACTTTGTTTGTGGTATTTTTGGCCATATAAAAGTTTTAAATGTTTAGGTAATAAAATATGTTGTTGTTTTTTTACTTCCAGGCTTCTGATTTTAGTGAAAGAACTGTTCTGTCACCTAAATGTTCTTCTAAGATTTATTATTTACATTTAAGTTTTTAATCCACTTGGAATTTATTTTGGGATTTGTTGTGAAATTGGGATACAAGTTCATTTTGTTCCAGATGAAGAGCCAGTTATGCCAGCACTATTTATTAAACAAACCATTCTTTCCCAAGGAATTGAAATACTACCTTTGTCACATATTAAA
The DNA here is from genome assembly GCF_016906955.1 of Phacochoerus africanus. NCBI lineage: Eukaryota > Metazoa > Chordata > Mammalia > Artiodactyla > Suidae > Phacochoerus > Phacochoerus africanus. Next base: position 18,566,205 of record NC_062553.1, on the reverse strand, counting down.
TTATGATATATGCTGAGATCTATTTTTGGATCCGCTCTTCTGTTCCACTGATTTGTCTACTCTTATGCCAATACCATGCTGGTTGTATTACAGTGATTTTCATTACAGTGGCTTTCAGTTGAAGGCAAGTGTCTCTTTATTTATCTTCTTTATAGTTTTCTTTGCTATTCAGGCATTTATATTTCCATATGGATTTTAAAATAATTTTAGCCAACTCCCTCTACTCCCCCCCAAAAAACTTGTTAGGTTAATAAGTGGAATTGTGTAATATTTATTTAGGGGGAATGCTGTTATTTTTTAATCTATAAGAATTTCAGTATTTATTTCTTTAAAAAAGAAATATCATTATCACATCTTAAAAACTAACAACAATTTCTCAGAGTTACCATTGTGGCTCAGCAGGTTAAGAACCTGATTAGTATCCATGAGGATGTGGGTTCTATCCCTGGCCTCACTTAGTAGAATAAGGATCTGGTGTTGCTGTGAGCTGTGGTGTAGGTCACAGATGCGGTGCAGATCCCGAGTTTTGCTGTGGCTGTGGTGTAGGTTGGCAGCTGTAGCTCCAATTTGACCCCTAGCCTGGGAACTTCCATATGCTGCAGATACAGCCATAAAAAAGCAAAAAATAAATAAATAAAAACTCAAAGCCAAAAACTAACAACAAATTATTGATATAATCAAATCTCTAGTCACTATTTAAATTTTCCCAATTATCTCATGATTATTTAGTGTATTTGTTAGACTCAGGATCCAAATAAGGGCATAAATTGCAGCTGGTGGTGACAGATCTTTAAATCTTTTTTTCATCTGTAGACTCCTCCTCTGCCACACTTTTTTCTTGCAATTACTGAAAAAAAATTTCCTAGCCTGAATTTTGATAATGACACCTCTGTGGTGTCATTTAATGCATGCCTCTGTCCCCTGTAGTTTCTGCCTATTGGTGGTTAGATCTATAAGTTTGATCACACTCAGCTTCAATTTTCTGGGAAATATTCTCCACAGAGGACAGTACAGGATGTCTGGTTGTTTCTCTGTTGTTCAGCACTCCTTCATCCATGGATTTATTTATTTTTTTATTTTTATTTTTTGCTTTTTTTTATGGCCACACTTGCAGCATATGTAAGTTCCCAGGCTAGGGGTTGGATCAGAGCTGTAGCTGCCGGCCTACCCCACAGCTACAGCAACTCAGGATCTGAGTTGTATCTTCAATCTACACCATAGCTTACGGCAATGTCAGATCCTTTAACCCACTAAGTGAGGCCAGGGATCAAACCCACATCCTCATGGATACTAATTGGATTCATAACCTGCTGAGCCACAATGGGAACTCGGATCCATGGATTTGTTAGAAGTTACACTGTGGGGACGTTTTTATTCCATCACTCCTTCTTTATTGTCAATGGAAGCAGCTTCAGACGTTTCTTCTACAAAGCTGTCTCAACCACCTGGGTACCTGAAGCTACATGCTATGCAGAAAAGCAAGATAAGGGATTGAATTCTGATGAGCTGACCTCTAGAATCCTTTAAAGGTGACCACGAAGTGTTGTTTTGTGTTGTTATGAACTAGTAGACATAATCCCATTGGATTATTTCAATCTATTGAGGTCACTATTTTTATGATTCATTGGCCTATAGGAGCCTCCCCTGACTGCTCTGTGAGGGCTTTGGACACAGCCCTGGAAAGGTCACACCAGAGAGCAGGAAGCTCAGTTCCTTAGGGCAGGGGGCGTGTTTCCTGCCCTAGATCTGTCACAGCTGTAACCCAAGGGGCCCTGTGGCCTTGTAGTTGAAATGGAATTTGGGACCATCTGGGCACTTGGTGTTACTAGCTTAATCACTGTGTTTCTGGACTTTTTCAGTGGACAGAGTAGAAAATGGTGTTTTTTGGTAAGATTACATATGTCATGAGTTTATACTAATAGTTTCAATTCAAATTAAAGACTACAGGGTAACTACCTAACCCCATTGATCTCCTTTCTACCACACTGAAACGCGTCAGTGGTTGACAATCCCAACGCAATTACTTGTTTTCTTTAGGCTCTGCATACATGGTCTGAAAATAATGGTCTCCATACTGCCTCAAAAATGTGGGATTTCTCAGAGCAGCTTAAGATATTTTTTTGCAACTCTTTTTTTTTTTGTCCTTAGGGCATATCCCACTAGGGATGGGCTATCAAATTACTGTGCTTTAAAAGTCACTTTAAATTGGTTCTCTCTGAGTAGCTGTGCCACCAACCTGATTCTAGTTGGGTTGGGTTCATTTGTTTTATTTCACGTTCGGTGTTCAGGGACTGCTTTTTAAAAAATTTAACTTTGAAGTATAATTGTGTAAAATAGATGGTTTTAAAGTCAAATCTAAAAGCAGAGCGTATGCAGAAAAGCTCAGCTTCTGTCTCCCTTGTTCAGTACTTCCCTATCAGAAGTTATTTAAAATTGCTTTTAGGAGTTCCCGATCATGGCTCAGCAGTAATGAATCCGACTAGTATCCACGAGGACGTGGGTTCGATTCCTGGTCTCACTCAGTGGGTTAAGGATCCAGGGTTGCTGTGGGCTATAGTGGAGGTTGCAGATGTGGCTCGGATCCAGCATTGCTGGGGCTGTGGTATAGCCCTGCAGCTTCAGTTCTGATTCGCCCCCTAGCTTGGAAACTTCCATATGCTGTGGGTGCAACCCTAAAAAAAAGACCAAAAACTTTGCTTTCATAGTTAATTAACTTTGCATTTTAAAATTCTAGTGGTTATAGATTTATGCATATGTGTATACATAGTATGAGTAAATGTGTATATGCATCTCTCCTTTCTTGAAGAATAGAAAACCAGATGTACTTCTCTCAGTCCTGTTTTCTCATATAACCATCTCAGATATCACTTTACCTTCTTAACCTTTAAAATTGTAATGTTTTCACCCAATAGAGTTCCCACCCCCTTCCAGGTAATGAGCCCTGAACTGGCCAGCCTGTCCTCCACTGGGTCTTCAAACACCTAATCCAACTATATTATGTGTCCTCCCCTTCCAGGCCATCAACAGCATCCAGCAGCTGAGAAGCAGTATTTTATATCAATTTTCTCTACCCAAAGGCAAAGTACATGTAATCATGTAAATGTAAGGATATCAGTTATATCTCATGTTAGTATATAAATTTAATTCAATCCCAATCCAAAACCCAACAGGACTTTTTTTTTTTTGTCTTTTTAGGGCCGCACTAGCGGCATATGGAGGGTTCCCAGGCTAGGGGTCTAACAGGAGCTACAGCTGCCAGCCTACACCACAGCCACAGCAATGTCAGATCCGAGCTGCATCTGCAACCTACACTATAGCTCATGGCAACACTGGATCCTTAACCCACTGAGTGAGGCCAGGGATCAGACCTGTGTCCTCATGGATACTAGTCAGATTCTTTTCCGCTGAGTCATGACGGGAACGGAACTCCCAAAAGGACTTTTTAAGGGAATTTAGTAAGCTGACTATACAATTCATATGAAAGAGAAAGGGACCCAAATGACCAAGAAAGTTTTTCTGAAATAAAAAGAAAAATGAAGCAAGATTTTGCCTATTAGATACTGAAGCCCTGAATCTATAGCATAGACTTCGCTTACTAATAAACCGTAAGATGCCTGCTCCTGGCCATGATGAAACAACAGGGTCCACATTTAGCTTCCTCCCTATACAATGAAATTACTAGGGGGAAAAAAAAAAAGTGAAACAAGAGTTTTCAGGCACTGGACAATGGGCAGCACAGAAAAGGAAAATAAATAAGATGAAGCCAAAGTTGCCCAAGCATACTGTCGGGAGAGAATTTCTCATCTGGAGCACAGGAAGGAGCACCTAAACTGAGTGGTCTCTGAGCCCTGAGGAGGTCAAGGCAGCTGGAGATTGTAGGGCAGGCCAGAGAGCTCGGAGGATCAGCAGAGTTACCCTTGAAAGTTCAGCTCAGTACACATCGGTGTGTGTCTTAGCTCAGCTATTGCAACAAAATGCTGTAGACTGGGTGGCTTAAACAATAGACATTTCTTTCTCTACAGCCACTACTTTATAATAACTTTTTTTTTGTCTTTTTAGGGCTGCACCTGCTGGCCTATGCCACAGCCACAGCAGCACTGGATCCGAGCTGCATCTGCGACCTACACCACAGCTCGTGGCAACGCTGGATCCTTAACCTACTGAGGGAGTTCAGGGATCGAACCTGCATCCTCATGGATACTTGTTGGGTTCGTTAACTGCTGAGTCACGACGGGAACTCCTATAATAACTTTAAGTGGAGTAGAATCTATAAAAATATTGAATCAATATGTTGTATACCTGAAACTAATATAATATTGTAAATTAATTGCCATAAATTTTTAAAAAATATTTATTTCTCATAATTCTGGAGGCTGGGAGTCTGAGATCAGGGTGCCTGGTTGGGTTCTTTGTGAGGGCTCTCTTTCTGTTTATGACCTCACATGGCCTTCCTTGGTGTACATGTGCAGAGAGACTGAGACCCCAGTCTCCTACTCCTTTTATAAGGGCATTAATCCCATCATAAGGGCCGCACTCTCATGATCTTATCAAAAGCTAATTACCTCCCAAAGACCACCTCTAAATGCCATCACATGGGGATTAGAGTTTTAACATGTGAATTCAGGGGCAGGGGACAGGGACACAATTCAGACCATAGCAATGTGTGTCACAAAACTATATAAGGCTAGGGGAAGACCACCAGAAAAGATCAGGCAGAACCATCCCCAGAAGAAGCCCTAGACTAAAGGCTGTTCTGAACCCAACTAACAAAGATTAAAGACAAGTTCTGAAAAGATTGAATTCCTTCTAAGTAACTTAACTGTGTCCTAGAACAGAGCCCAAAAATATTCAAAAGAATGAAAAATATCCAGTATTGAATAAGATAAAATTCAAAGTATTTGTATCTGATAAAAATTTACCAGGCAGGCAAAGAAGCCAGAATAATATAACTCATAATGATGAGAAAAATCAATAAAGCAGACCCAGAAATAACACAGATGGTAAAATTAGTAGATGATGGCATTAAAAGAGTAATCACAAATATATTCCAGAAAGTGAAGGAGAGCAGATAGCATGGCGAGGAGACGTGGAGGCAAAGCCCCACATCAGACTCCTAGCGATGGGGTTTGGAGGCTGGGCCATTGTAAATCAGTCTTTTGGTGAATTGGTTTTCAGAAAATTGGCTTTTGGAGAACTGACCAAGAACTGTATCTTAGACATGAGATTGATGGGGAGGCTAATATTTCTTCCCTCTTTGAATGGAAACAGCACAGCTTGGAAACTGCAGGCCTCCCTCCACTTGTTGGGGGATGGAGGGTGGGAACAGGGTGGGTGCTGTGTCTCGGTAAGCTTCCTCTGAGGAGCAGGAGTGGAGAAAGAGAATGGACTCCCTTTGTGGGCATGCAGATCCAAGAGAACAGGAACCAAAAGGCTGGTTGCATAGTGCCACTGATTTCACCCAATGGAAAAACACAGACCAATGGAAGTCAAGCTCTACTGACTTGACAAAATCTTCCTGGCTGGTACTTCCCCAAGAGGAAGATGTGCCTTAAAAAGAGTGTAAAGTTAGGGAACTCCCTTTGTGGCTCAGTGGAAACAAACCTGACTAGCATCCATGAGGACGCGGGTTCTATCCCTGACCTCGCTCAGTGGGCTAAGGATCCGGTGTTGCCATGAGCTATGGTGTAGATTGCAGACATGACTCAGATCTGGCATTGCTGTACTGCTGTGGCTGTGGCATAGGCCAGCAGCTACAGCTCTCATTTGGCCCCTGGCCTGGGAATCTCCATATGCCATGGGTGTGGCCCTAAAAAGATAAAAAAAAAAAAAAGAAAAAGAAAAAGAAAAGAAAGAGTATAAAGCTAGGGATAGAAAAAGAAGCTATCCCCATACACCTAGTGAGTAGTTCTAGGCATTGTGCTGAGGATTCAAGCTTGGGTTTGAGGTGGCCGCTGTTTCTTCACAGTCTAGGGGCTTGCCTTCCTCACTTTCTGTTCCTTCTTGTTTTCTTTATAGGCTCCTTACGTGCCTCTTAAATAATTCATCACCTGTATGGGCTGATAACAAGGTGTCATGAGCTTCCTGCTGCTTTCATTATACAGTTATCATGATGGGATGAGAAACTGGTACAAATTACTAGAGCTTAGAGCAGACTTCCCCTTAGACCCAAGGATCCAGGGCTCCTGTCCTGAGCCCTGGGCCACACAGAGTTCTGCTGGGACTTTTCTTAGGCCATACTGACCCACATAGTCAGGTGTCTACAGGCAATGTGGTTGCTTGGAGTCTGTGCCCCAGGGAATCTGGAGCAGAGCCATCACAGTTGGTCTGGGCTGTCCATATAGGGAGGCGAGAGAAAGCCAGGGGAATTCATTGTTATCTTTGCCCCAGACCCTCAAATGTTGGCAGTAGACTCTCTGGCCTGACTTCTTGCTGGAGGATCCCAATCTTATTGTTTACCAGCTTGAACCCTTTCTCTGGGGTCTGGACAGCGTATCAGAACTCATGACTTTATCTATCACTCCGTGTCGTGTCTCTTAGCATGACCAAATGAGAACTCTTTTTTTTTTTTAATTTATTTTTTTTCCCACTGTACAGCAAGGGGATCAAGTTATCCTTACATGTATACATTTTTCCCCCACCCTTTGTTCTGTTGCAATATGAGTATCTAGACATAGTTCTCAATGCTACTCAGCAGGCAAATGAGAATTCTTGATACTTTCCCTCCCACCTACCCACCACAATCCTCCCCATCGTAATAAACAGATCAGACTTCTCTATTCTTCTCCTTCCTAACTGCCATCCTGAACTTCCACTGATAGAGTCCACCAGCATGTCCTGTTGGCTGTGCCTCTAAAATAGATCCCAAACCCAACAACATCTTACATGCTTTATTGCCACCATTCCAGGTCTAGTCACCATCATCCACCATCATTTCCCACCTAGGTTACTTCAATAGTTTTTATATACATATATTTATTTTTTCTTTTTTTCTTTATGGGGCCACAGGTGCAGCATACGGAAGATCCCAGGCTAGGGGTCAAATTGGAGCTACAGCTGCCGGCCTACATCACAGCCACAGCAACACCAGATCCAAGGCGCATCTGCAACCTACACCAGAGCTCGGGGCAATGCTGGATCCTCAACCCACTGAGCAAGGCCAGGGAATCAAACCTGCATCCTCATGGATACTAGTCGGGTTTATTACCGCTGAGCCAGTGGGAACTCCAAAGAGCATACTATTTTTTGCCCCCATTGTCTAAGAGCGGTCTTATTTCCTCCCAGTGACTAGGGCCAATTATTCCTGCCAGGATAGTGATTCTTCTTCTTGTCCTCCAATCCCTTGGCATGAGGAACTTAAAAAGCCCAATTGGCAGTCATTGTGTGTGTGTGTGTGTGTGTGTGTATAACCAAAACCTTTGTTCAGAACCGAGAGTTTCAGAAATGGGAAGCACAGTTTTCCAAAATGGATTATTAGGAGCGAAAGGAAAATGGGAGCGCTCCTGCTTTCATCTCTTAATTCCTAGGCCTATGGATTCTACCCCCTGGGGAAATAGCACCATATAAGCATCATTTTGTTCAGAATGTGCACTGCGTTATGGAGGACGGCAGTCCTTCTGCATAAGGTATTATCCCTGAGCTGGCTCTTCTATGAGGCTAGTGGCTTCTAGGTTTCTCAGTATGTGATGTGAACATCAGATCTCATGGTCACGTACCTGTTCTAGCACTTCCTTTAATGTTAAGTGAGTCCTTTTGTGTGACCCAGTAATATGTGGAATCTCCTGCTGGAGGATTGATCATCCTACCTGTGCTTGGAAAATGGTACTGGTTGAGGCCCTGCAGGCAGGAAAGGCAAATCCACACCTTCAATATATGTCTGTTCTTGCGGAAGGATAGATGGTATCCAGCTTAGTTAACTTGTCACCAGGCAGTTGCTTGGTCTCTTTGAGGGACTGTCATACTGGGCACTCGGCACTGGTTTCTGTTGCTAGAAAGTTGGACATTCAGTGGTGGCAGAAGCTAGATCAGTCTTAGGAGGGACCTGTGTGCAGTTCCTGTTGTGGCTCAGTAGGTTAAGAACCTAACTAGTATCATGAGGATGCGGGTTTGATCCCTGGCCTCACTGAGTAGGTTAAGGATCTGGCGTTGCAGCAAGGGGTGGTATATAGGTTGTAGATGTGGCTTGGATCCCGAGTTGCCACAGCTGTGGTGTAAGCCAGCAGCTGCAGCTCTGACTGGACCCCTAGCCTGGGAACTTCTATCTGTTGCAGGTGTGGCCCTTAAAAAGAAAAAAAAAAAAAGAGGGACCCGTGCTGTTGCATCCATGTATAGTCTCCATCCCGTTCGTGTGCCCATCAGGCAAGCACTGGAGCAGGTGATGACAGAGACTGGCTTGTAGCAACTGGATATGTGTTTTTTCTGTACCTCTCCTATGATGGATGCTCTCTGATGGTCATAAATGTGAAATAAAGATCTTTACGCATATGCTCACTTCCACATGTTCATCCACATGGCTTTACTTTTTTCTTTGCTGTCTCCCAGTCTTCCAAACTTTCTGCTTCTAGACCCTTGACCAGATGACCAAGCTATTCGGCACTGCCTCAAATCCCTGTGTATTCTTTTTTTTTTTTTGTCGTTGTTGTTGTTGCTATTTCTTGGGCCGCACCCGCGGCATATGGAGGTTCCCAGGCCAGGGGTCGAATTGGAGCTGTAGCCACCAGCCTACGCCAGAGCCACAGCAACGCGGGATCCGAGCCATGTCTGCCACCTACACCACAGCTCACGGCAACGCCGGATCGTTAAGCCACTGAGCAAGGGCAGGGATCAAACACGCAACCTCATGGTTCCTAGTCGGATTCATTAACCACTGCGCCACAACGGGAACTCCGTCCCTGTGTATTCTAATTTCAGGCCACTTTCTCTTTCCACGTAAAGTGGCCAGCCAGGTGGGAGGCATTCTCCTCACCATTATCTTTCAAGACCATGCTGGGTGGGGCAGCAGCACAGCCATCATCCCTTTCGGGCTTGCCCCAGTAAACTAAGTTGCGCCATTTGTGAATCAAGCTCAGGCTTTTTCTTCCTGTATCAACTGATCACCAAGGATTCCCCCAGGCAGTAAGTGATGTGAGCTGAGCAGTGAGGTACCAGTAAATATTTAACAACCCCAGTTTTCTGAAGAGGAGAAATGAATATCTGATTGTAACATTAGCTAATTTTCCTGGTGGAAATACTTCCGCTACAGTCAATTTCAAGTCACCGATGTGATGTCAACCTTCCTGAAGACTTCGCCATGAGCTCCCAGGAGCTGGTGCTGACTGGCTCCAGCACACCACTACGTGCTGTGTAACACGGTGGATGACGTGAGCTACTTGCATGCTATCTTCTCATGCATCTTGCTTGTGCCCTCAGGTCTTGCTGACATTCAATCCTACATGTACCTTTTCCATTGCGCCTGCCTCACCTTAGGGTTTGGAATGCATAGTAGATAGTTCTGGTGTCACGGCCACTTGGTGTTCCATGGTGAGGTGCTGGTTTCCATCAGGGCCTGGTAGTGTTCCTGAAGCTGCGTTTGAAAGGTGTAACATTCTGTTGCAATTGGTGGGGCTTTGATCCAGAACCCTGTGGGTTTACTTTGTGATTCTCCTATCCGAGGCTTGTCATAAAATCTACAGGTCATGTTTTACCACCCCTGATAACTCTAATACTACAGGGTGTGCTGGGCTGTGTTGTCCAAAAGGCCAGCAGCTGCTTGCCCTCTAGCCTGGCCCTATTGCAGAGTCCTTTCCTGCTATGGACCCCACAAAAAAATAGCATCCATCTGTGTCACGAGGAGAGTTGGAGCAGTACTCCTGGAAATACACTGCCACCAGAACCTGAAGAGGCCCACTTGGCAGCCACTGTGCTAACCTGCTAGTGATGGGAGCTACAGGATTGCAATGATTTCCCCTTTACCTTGGAGGGGATGTCCCAGCATACTCAAGATCACCAGACTCTGAAAAATTACTTATTGTGGCAGGCTCCTGAGTCTTTTAAGGTTCATCTTCCTCAAGGACACATGTAGGTTACCAAGGCCTCCAGTATCAGCCATTTCTTGTTTCTTTGGTCCAACTGGCATCATCAGTTTATTGGACCAGTGTGATATTCTGCGGGATGTCCAGCTGGTCCATGTTTCTTCAGACTATGTTATGACAGAGGATAGAGGCAACATAGCTTGAGGGCATGGCTATAAATGGATACTGTCACATGTACCGAAGGAATTTGAATTATTTCTGATTCCCTCTCTTTTTTTTTTTTGTCGGGTGGCACCCATGGCATGCGGAAGTTCTGGAGGCCAGGGATCCAACCCACGCCACAGCTGCAGTGACAACACCAAATCCTTAACCTGCTATCCCACAAGGGAACTCCCCTGATTCTCTTTTTGACAGGGATAGAAAGAGAGTTGATTTGTCAGATCACTGACCACATATCCTGTTCATGAGTCCAGTGATCTCCTCTAGCAAAGATAACGCAACTGACACAGCAGCTACTGTTTAGGGCTACTATGTGGATAGATTTGTGATGGTCCATGGCTCTTCTCCAGAATTTGTCTGGATTTTGCAGAGGCCAAGAATGGTAAATTAAATAGACATTGATGGAAACCACTACCCATCCATCTCTTAGGCCTTTAAAGGGGCAACCATATTTACCTTTTATCGCTTAGTTTTTTGTTTGGTTTTTTTTTTAATGTGTAAAATACATACAGTTGGCCCTCCGTATCCATGGGTTTCACATTCACAAATTCAACCAACAGCAGATGGAAAGTATTTGAAAAAAAAATTTCAGAAAATTCCCAAAAGCAAAACTCAAATTTGCCACACTTTGACAACTATTTGCATAGCATTTACAATGTATTTACAACTATTTACATAGCCTTTACATTGTATTAGGTATTATAAGTAATCTAGAGATGATTTAAAATATACAAGAGGATGTGCATAGGGCATATGCAAATATTACACCATTTTGCATAAGGGATTTGAGCATCTATGGTATTTGGTACCCACAGGGGTCAGGGGGCCACTCCCCTTCAGATACCAAGGGATGACTATATAACACAAAGGTCACTCTTTTAGCCATTTTTAAGTATACAGTTTAGTGGCATTAAGTACATTCACCTCGTTGTTAATGTCCAGAACTCTCAGGATCTCATTTCACTCAGCATATGTCTTCAAGGTGCATTTGTATTCTAGATGGTCTGATTTTCATGCCTTATTAAGGTTAAATAATCCTTCGTTGTATGTATATACCACATTTTCTTTATCCATTCATTTATCAATGAACATTTGGGTTATTTCTACCTTTTGGCTATTGTGAAATAATGCTGTTATGAACCTGAATGTACAAATGTCTGTTCAAGTCCCTGATTTCAATCCTTTGGGGTACATACCCAGAAGAGGAACTGTGGAATCATATGGTAATTCTATGTTTACTTTTTGGAGTAATCAGCATACTATTTTCCACAGTGGCTGCACCACTTTACATCCCCAACCACAATGCATAAGGCTGCCAATTTCTGGCCAACACTTGTATTCTCTTTCTTTTTACAATGGGTGTAGAAGTGATTTCTCACTGTGATTTTGTTTTGCATTTCCCTAATGATTAGTGACGTTGAGCATCTTTTTATGTGCTTATTGGGTATCTGTGTACCTTTTTGAAGAAATATTTATTCAAGTCCTTTACTCATTTTTTTTTAAGTGGGTTGTTTGTTTTTCGTTGTTTCCCTAAGTTGATTTTATAACTGTTTGATATTCATTGAATTTGTTCTTTATTTCTTTCTTTTTTTTTAACACTCTCTTATTCTGCCTTCTGGGGTTTTAACTGAACATTTTCTATGATTTCATCTTATCTCCTCACTTAGCATATCAATTATACATTTAAAAAATTTAGTGGTTGCTTAGAGTTTTCAATACACATTTTAATTTATCATCTTCGAATAACATTATACTGCTTCACACATACTGCAATTAACTTAGAGTATCGCCAGTTCTTCCCTCCCATTCCTATGACCTTGCTATCATTCATTTCACTTCTCCATTTGCGATAATCACTCAATACGCTGTTTTTATTACTTTAAATAAACTATTATCCATTAGATCCATTAAGAATAAGAAAAACAAAAAATTTTATTTTACCTTCAGTTATTCCTTCTCCAATATACTTCCATTCTTTATGAAGATCTGAGTTTCTGACCTACTTCCTTTCTTCTTCCCCAAGGAACTTCCGGTAACATTTTTTGCAAGGCACTCTTCATTTCAGTTACAAGGTGCTTAATGTCTAGCATTTCCTTTTCAAACTTTTTTAGGGTTTCCATCTCTCTACTTTATATCACCTGTCTGCTCCTGCATGTTATCTACTTCTTCCATTAGAGCCCTTAGCATATTAATCAGAGTCATTTTAAATTCCGTCTGATAATTCCAAAACCTGTGTCATAGCTGATTCTCATTCCAATGCTTGCTTTGCCTCTTTAGACTATGTTTTCTCTTGTCTCTTAGCACGCCTTGTAACTTGTTCTTGAAAGCCGGCATGAAGTATTGGATAATAGGGACTGAAGTAAACAGCAGGTCTTTAGGGTGAGGTGTTACCATTAACCTGGCAGCAGCTGGGCTGTGTTTAATGTTTGCTGTCGCTGTAGGTGCTAGAGGTTTCAAATTCCTCTGGTGTCCTGGTTTAGTCTCCCTTATGGACTATGGGTTTCCCTAGGGATTCCCCTTGTTTTGAGTCCTCGTCCTGCAGCTTTTTGGTGCTAATCCACTGTTGCACTGGAGCCCTGCCGGTGGGGCAGTCAGGAGTGGGGAGGAGATGTGTTTTCTGATCTTATCGTTGGATCTCAGTCTTTTTTTTTTTTTTCTTTTCTTTTTCTTTTTTAGGGCCACAGGCGGGATCCAAGCTGCATCTGTGATCTACACCACAGCTCATGGCAATGCCGGATCCCTGACCCACTGAACGAGGCCTGGGATGGAACCCACATCCTCATGGATACTAGTTGGATTCGTTTCCACTGCACCACAATGGGAACTCTGGATCTTAGTCTTTTAATGGGTCTATGTTCCTGAGCTATGACCTTCACAAGCTTTTCTGTTTTGTTTTAAATCCCCTTAGATAAAACAGGAAGGCTAGAAGGGGCTGGAGTGAGAGAAATGCCCTCCTCCAGTTGGGACATGGCTCTGGTAAAGTCTTCTCATGGAAAGTAACCTCTTGTTTTGGAGGCTATTCTGGGCATATTTACAATGGTTACTCTTCCCCTACCTCTGCCAGAGCCACAAGAGCATCTTTCTTGGCTCTTTACTGTGAAAACTTGGTGGGATTCCTGGAGGTGAAACCCAGTGAATTATGGGAGCCCACCTCAGCCTGGGGGCCATGGGAGTTTCTCACTCTCTAGATAGTCCCCACTCAGAATCTGGCAATTTGTCAAATGACCACGGGGGTAAGTGTTCCAACCAGTTATAGTTCCAGCAGCTTCTGCTCCATGTAAACTGATCTTTGCTATTACTCTGGGTTTTCTGTTTTGTTTGGTTTTGGTTTTGGCTACACCCATGGCCAGGAATTAAACCCGAGCCACAGCAGCAGCTGGAGCCTTACAGTGACAACACCTAATCCTTAACCTGCTGAGCCACCAGGGGACTCCCTGCTGTGACTCCTTGAACTTGCTTGTCTCTCTAGACTTTAGGGTTGCAGTTTACCCTATAACCTCAGTTTTCTAATGATTCCAGGAAAAGCTATTGGCTTTCAGTTTGCTCAGCTTTTTCTTTTAAGAAGAGAAGTGATAACTTCTAAACTTTACATACTGATGGTGTCAGTGGCGATTTTATTTAGTATCCTGGCTGAGTTGGGGGGTGCGGTTTCATAAGCCTCTACTTGGCATTCCCCACTATGACAGCTCTTACTCCTTACAGGCCAAACATCCAATATGGGGGATTGTGAACACTACCAAAGATGTCTATTCTAAGTGTACATTTGTGGACTGGGGATGTGGCAAATGGGTGTGTTTGAGAATCCAGGAAAACTAGTATGAGCTGGACCTGGGTCACATCTCCTTTCCAGGCTCCTATCCTCCCCCGACTCCAACAGAGACCATAATGACACCGTGAGTCTCTCAGTATCAATGTCAGTTCAGATTCTATATCCAATTGTCCCTGAAATGTGTGGGTATTCTCTTAACCCCAGTGTGTGGCTACATAAGCCAATGGCAATAGATCCCTTGAGGAAAGGACTTGAGGAATTATTACTGTGTACACATGTTCTTGTCTTGCAGCATCCTTTCTTCTGGGAGCATGTTTTGCCTTTAATGTATTACAGGTCCAAAAATTGGTCGTAGACTCAAAACTAAAACCAAGTTACTTATGTTAGGGACAAACGGAGTTGGCTAATTCAGGAGCATCAAAGAAAAATGAAACGTAACCTTACCTAAGTTGCAGGAATTTACAGCTCATCTCAGAAATCAGCAGAGGATACCAGCCAGTCCCCAAAGGCCAAGTCTATTCATGCCATCTTTGGATTTCCTGACTCAGCTACCCTGATCAAATTAAAAAAGACGACCACCAGGCAACCAATTAGCTGGAAAAAGTCAAATATCTTCTTGATTTACCCCATAAAAACCCTTCAGCTTGTGAGCAACTCAGAATTCATATTGCTCTGGCTGCCTTGAGTGTCCCAGCTTGCAGGTCAAAAGCCTTTCACTAAACTTATCTTTCTGCTTTGTTTCACTCAGTGTAAAGAGTCTAGTTTTTGACATAGGTTAGGTCCAGAAACTTGGCTAGTCTTCCACAGGGCAACTTTCCTCAACTTCTTGATCATCTATCCTTGATTTATTTTGGTTGTTCAGATCAAGGACTTCCTCTGATGGTTGCCCGTCCATCTTCCCCTAGGTGCCTTGTTTTATTTACCATCTCTATAATTCTGTGGGTCAGGCCCTCTGGACTGCAGTCCTACCAGGTAGCATCCACTTGGTTTCGGATGCTTAAATGCCACCAGAAGACCTCTGCGTTACAGGGGTCCTATCAACTCTACTGCTCTCAGGAAGCCTAGTTCTGAAATGTCATCTCCTACCTTCAGCCCTGGACTACAGAGCCACCATTGAATTTATGAGTGACATTGATGCCTCTTGCCAGAAAAATTCCTTTTTGATTTGATAAGTGGTGTATCCTCTGAACTTTTCTGTGGAATATAGTCATCTGCTGAGTTTTCCAGCTTGATATATTATTTTCACTCTAGCACGTTCACTCATGTGAACTGTTTAATTTCCACAGCAGTTCTGGCATTTCTATGTTACCTGGTGTACTGTGGGCCATGGCTTCCCAATGCTTCTAGACGAAATCTTAAGTGTGTTCAGCCATTACCTGACATTCCTGCATGAGTGTTAAATCCTGTCTCCTGGGAGACTGCTTTCAAATTGATAAATTCTCCCTCATCTAACTTTATTTTTATTTTTATTTATTTATTTTTGTCTTTTGTCTTTTTAGGGCTGCACCCACGGCATATGGAGGTTCCCAGGCTAGGGGGCTAATTGGAGCTGTTGCTGCCAGCCTACGCCACAGCCACAGCAATGCCAGATCTGAGCCGTGTCTGCGACCTACATCATAGCTCAGGGCAATGCAGGATCCTCAACCCTCTGGGCAAGGCCAAGGTATCGAATCCGCAACCTCACGGTCCCTAGTCGGATTCGTTTCTGCTGCGCCTCAACAGGAACTCCTCCCTCATCTAACTTTATGTTCCACCTCTCTCTTCCCTTTTTATCCAGAACCTTTAGAATTAAATCCCATGCATACTTCCCTGGCTCCTGTTAGTACTTATCAGCTAGGTCCTACAGCTTCTTTGGGGTTGCTTTCCGATATTATCAACCTTAAAATGTCTATGGACAATCACATATTGTTACTTAATTCTCATCATTGTTTAGTGGTGCATGTGGGAATGTGGGGGTGCATCCTGGGGGGGGTATGTTTTCCTGCACAGAAGGCCTCTCATTATCTCACAAGGAAGGAGCACTAGCTTTTACTAGGAAGTAGCAGGCATTTTGGCAGGCTCAGCAGGTTGCGGAGAATTTAGGGATTCAAGATTTTTCATGTTTGTTAACCTAAATGTCCTCATCCCATTTGTCAGAGTTCCACTCTTTCCCAACCAGGGACCTAACCATAAAATATCATGCCTGTCTAAGTGGTGAGTTTAATCTTCTTGGAAGTTTCCACTTGGGCTTCTGCTACTGTTATAGTTAAGTCCTGGGACTGGGCCTCAATTTTCTGTCTTTCCACTGCAGGAGATGAGAATCTCCTTATGGTGCTTCCAGAAGGTCTTCTGGCTTTCACACTGAGCTTTGCATTGATTAATAACATTCAGCCTTTCATGATCTCTCCCCAAAGTATCAAGTTCACTTAGCAATAGCCAATCACAATTCTAATGGTCTTATAGATATGATTTCCCTTATACTTTGATGACAGTGTCTGATCTTTCCTAGTACACTACAGTTGAAAGCTATAACAATTGTCTTGCTTTCCTGTAGTAGCTATGTTCCACCTACCACCACTGATTCATTGCCAGACTATGAAATTGGTGGCCGACTCCAAAATTCAATCATAGTGTTTGCTTTCCTGAACCAATCCTGGCACTAAATATTTTGGTTCTATGAAAAGTCAACTCCAAAGCAAAGATTCATGTCCTTGAAATTTACTAAAGAGTACACTTAGGATCAACCCTAGTGGAAGGAAAGGTATAGCTGTAGGATTAGACAGAGGGGAAAACTGTGTTGTGATGCTATCATATAATTAAGAATTTGATTGGCTTTATCCCTGGTTCCTGGGAGGTAACTTCTAAACCACTAGAATTTGGGGCATGGGATAGGAGTGACTTAGTGATTAATGGCTGGTCCTTGGACCACACCCGAGTTTATGCTAATGAGATGATTCAGGACAGGGCTGGTCAGCTAGAAAGACCAACCATGTGATTAGATTTCTTAGGGAGGAGAAGGGGGCTGGAGATTGAGTTCAATCATGGTGCCAGTGATCCAATTAGTTACAACTGTGTAATGAAACCGTCAATAAAGACCCAGGGCCCTGAAGATCAGTGGGGCTTCCTGGTTTGGGAACAACATATTCTTGATCAGGAGAGTGACATGTCCTAATTCCTCAGAGAGAGGGCACAGAAGCTTTGGGTTCAGAACCCTCCTGGACTTCACCCTCTGCATCTCTTCATTGGCTAGTTGTGACTTGTATCCTTTATTATAAACTTGTAAAATCATAAGTATAGTGCTTTCTTAAGTTCTGTGACTCATTCTTCCAGCAAATTACTGAACCTGAAGAAGTTGTAATTTGCAGAGAATTTAGGGATCCCAAATTTGTATCCAGTTGGTTAGAAGTGCAGGTGGCCTGTAAGTCCCTGAAATTGGGGATGGCATCTGGAGTAAAGGCAGTCTTACTGGAGACTGTGCCCTTAAATTGTGGGATCTGAACTAACTCTGGGTGGTTAGTGGCCAAAATGCATTGCAATACGAGAGATGCTTTAGCTAATAACAGCTTCAGCTAATCCCACGGGGAGCTCTGATGCTCTGAAGCTCACGGTTGTTCCAAGCTGGGTACGAGGGTCAGGTATCTCCATAATATCTTCAGGCTGCCCTTGGGCAGTTCACTTTAACCAAGGAAACTCCTGAAGACAGCAGACAGCTGAGGGCTGTTTGCAGGCAGCACTCCTAGAAACTGAGGGATGTTGTTCTTTCTTCTTCTTCTTCTTTTTTTTTTTTTGGCCGCCCTTGAGGGCGTTCTGGAGTCAGGGATTGAACTCCTGCCACAGAAGCGACCTGAGCCACAGCAGTGACAACACTGGATCCTTAACCTGCTGTGCCATCAAGGGAACTCTGTGTCTTTCATTCTTGAAGCAGGAGTTCCATGGCAAGTCAGAGTGTCCACTACACTCTGGTAGAGGGAGGGCTGGGTGATTAAAAGCAGTACTGAAGATTCTTTTGAATTTGTAAACATTTTGCTGCCAACGGGAATTCAAAGAGGGAGACTGGCCAGTTCATACTGGCAAATCCTCATGAGTGATCATATTGTTTTCCCAATTAAATCTCTGTGATGTCTTCCTATTTCTCTCTGGAAGGATGGTCTTAACATCCTTGGCAGGACAACTCAGGCTCTGCATGAAATGGCCCCTTCTTGCATCTGCAGGATCATGTCTTCCTCATCTCACTGCATTCATGTTCTGTCTGTGGATCGCACTTGACTTTCCTCTGCCTGGAATGCTTTCCTCTCACTTTGCCCAATTTGTACTGATTTTTAAAGTCTTTGTTTAAATGTCCCTTTCTCAAAGAGGTATTTCCCAACCCTCACTCTAGATAAAGGCCACCTGTTACAGCCTCTCGCTGTGCCTGTTCCCTTTAGATGGCCTAAAAACACTTACCAGATATAGTTATCTGTGTGTTTAGCTGTTTAATGCTTGCCTCTCTCCCTCCGATAAATGTCATGAAGGCAGGCACTATGGCTATTTGCTCCTTCCCTTTTCCCCAGCACTTAATTCAATGCCTGACATGGGAATTTAATAAATATTTGTTGAGTGAATAAGTAAATGAAGTAAGTAAGCATAGATAATAGCGATACAGGATAGTGGTTAATCATGTGGCTCTAGAGGCAGATTGGGTTCAAATCCTTTAAATCCTGATCTGCCCCTTGAGAGCTCTATAAACGTATTTTCCTCTTGGACAAGGTAGAAACCTCAATTTATTAGTTCACATTAAGTCTGTCTGACTGGGGGAACTTGTCTGCAATAACAAAACCCTAGCAGAATAACTGGTATAGTAAGAATACCTATTTATCAGCAGCAGTACTGCATAGCCTTTAAGCACACAGACTGTTCTGCGGTGACTCCAAAGCTGTCATCTTGACCAAAATACTTAGCCTCTTGGTGCATCGGTTTCCTCACCTGTAAACAAGTATAACTCATAGCCTCTAGCTTAAAGTTGCCGTATGGATCTGATAGGTTAATAGACAGAAGAAACAATGTGGTACTTAGCAAGTGCTTTATATGTTCTAGGTAATATTACTATTTATTAATTAAGGTTAGGAGACACCTCTGACTGACACCTGGAGCTGTTTAGCTGCACAAGACATTCCCTCTAGGTGAGTAAATTCATGCCATCGACCAAGTAATAGACTGGAGAGTTGTCTGGTAGATAAAGAGTAAGAGTAAAGGAAAAATTCTCTGATAACATTTCCAGGAAGCTGTAGAAGAGCTAGCGGATAGCTCTTCTCTATTTTAGGGACTGTTCTGCCTGAAAATCTAGGGTGGCTCATTCAGACCCAGACCTCTGTCCCTCCTACAGGGAGTGTAAACATCCTGGCAGATTCTGGCCTTTGCTCCTCTTGTTGTAGATTCCAGAAAGGCCACCCTCCTTAGGTAAAAACAATCTCTCTTCGGTCATTCAGGTACAACATAATTGATTAGGTTATAGTTTCTTTAAATATATACTAGACCCAAGGAGGATGTCTCATCCCTTTCAGTTCCTCTTTTACAAAGCTTCCTTGCACTTGTTTGCACACCTATGTCTCTTAGGGCGGGACACTTCTGCAGACAGAATGCTAACATTTTCCCTCATTATTTCTCCAAAATGTTAACTACTTTATGGTAGCCCTCAAACTGGGAACCTGGAGATCTGAGCCTGGAATCGTGAAAGTGAAAATCTGGATTTTAATTCTGACTTTGACACTCACTGACTGTGTGAACTTGGCCATAACCTAGGGCTCAGATCCCCTCATTTGTAAAGTCAAGCAAAGACAGAAAAAGCAGCTGGAAACCCTTCCAGGTTTACAATTCAGTGATTATGCATCATGATCTCTGACACAAGTCGATATACTGTTAAAATACTTTTAGGGTAGAGATTTTTATAAGTGAAGACATTCACTTTTCTTTATACTGACTTTGAAATATGGATTTGGTACCAAAAAAATCCTCTTCATAAGTTGAAATTTTCAAGTTGTATTTAACCTTAGGGATTGCAGTTCTGAGGAATTGATGAGTCTGAATATGATCTTCCAGGGCATCCAAACAACCACTGCACAAACTACAAAGATCACCTGATTTGGGTTGGTCCACAGATCTTTTTCTTGTGTGCTTCTTCTGGGGATGAATCAACTGAGCAAGCAGGTAGATTCTGGAAGGAGAGATTTACAAAAGTCTTGTCATGCTATAGCAACAATTTGCCGTGGCTTTAGGGACAGCCCTAATGGCTATGTAACATAACCTCTTTCAGCTTTAGTGTCCACATCTACAAAATAACACCTACTCTGCAGAGTTACTGTAAGAATAAGAATAGAGGTAAGGTGAACGCTGTGGAAGCGCATGATAGGTACAAAGAAAAAAAGTTATGCTCTACTGCCAATTTTCTCTATTCCAGTAAAAACATAAATAGGTTGAGTGCATATTGTTGGTGATCAGTTAAAAAAAAAAAAATAGAAGGCAAAATGGATTATGGTGAGTCCTGACATTTTCTCACCTCAGTTCGCCTATCAGTTGAGAATGTCTGGTCAGTGAATTCAAGTTCTAGAGCTGGGGTCCAATCCTGGCTCTGCCCCTTATCAGCTGTATGATCTTGATAAGTTTTTCAACATCTCTGGGTCTTAGACTCCCCTATTACTGGTGGATAGGATTTCCTAAGTAGTATTAAACTCACTCCTCTTTCAATTTTCTAAATCAGAGGGGTGTGAAGCCCCAAAGGCCCAACCCACTCAGAGGAGCATAAGGGGGCTGCAAAAGGAAGGAGGCCGGCGGGACGGAAGACGGGCGGGCCAACCAGGCGGTGGGCGGGGCTGAAGTTCCCGCCTCCGATGCGTGCGCGCAGTGCGCGCGCACGCACGCACGCACGCACACACAGCATACCGCGGAAGCGCGCGCGCAGGCCCAGCCCTCGTCGCCGCCGCCATTTTAGCTCCTGGTTCCGGCCGCACGGTGTAGGCTGTTGTAGCGGGAGGGGTGGGGGTCCTTCAGAGTTTAGTAGTCATCCTCGACTGCGCGGATAGAGCCGTCAGGTTCTCTTTTTCCTTCCTTCGTTACCGCCAGCTCGAAGAGTCCGAAGATGTCTAAGCGACACCGGTTGGACCTGGGGGAGGATTACCCCTCCGGCAAGAAGCGTGCGGGGACCGATGGGTAAGCCAGGCCGGGGGCGCGAGCCAGGGGTTCGGGCTTTGTTGGGGTCCCGGAGGGGAGCGGGCCAGGGTGGGCCGGGCCGAGAGGGCCCCAGGGCCGACCCTTTGTTCCCCTCGGGCTCGGGTCACTAGCGGCGGGGCTCGGGAGAGCGGCGCCACTCCCGGCATTCGGCCCGACAAGGGCGCGGGGAGCTGAGTGGCGCGGCCGCCGCCCGGCCCAGTCAAAAGAGCCCAGAGGCCTTTCGTGGCCACTAGGGCGCCTCCTCTCCAGGCGGAGTCGAGCAAGAGTCACTTCGAAGGGAGCGGACGGGAGGGAACCGCGGACCTCGTGGCCCGGGCTCCAGGGGTAAGGCCTGGAGCCCGGGGAGGGTGGGGGAGGGCGCGGCGGGAGTAGTCGCTTCTAAGGGCACCAGGTACTTCTGAGGCTGAGGGGTCGGGGCAAGGGCTTTGGGGGGCGGCTGGGTGCCCGGTCCGGGGAGAGGCGGAGGCCGGAAAGTGAGAGAAGCGCGTGGATTCTTGTGTAGGCCGGGGTGGGGGTGTTGGGTGAGGCGTGCAGGCGGGGAGTTCTCGGGGGAGGGGAGAGTAGAGGGCCAGCCGGGAGAAAGGAAAACGTGGAGTATACCTCCTGAGCGGGAGGGCTGGTGGTTTGGAGCCGCTGCGTTTATACTTTGGCGGGAGAGCGCGTGCCTCGGTCCATTCAAACACTTCAAAGTAGATGCTAGGCAAACTTCCGCTCTTGCCTACGCTCCCGCCATCTCCTTTATTTCCTGCTTTGGCCGAAACTGTATTTACGTATACGGGGCATCCCAAGGATGTGAATTAGAAGGCCTTGTGTTTTTTCCAGTAAGTTCTTGTTTTCTGCCCTCTACCCCACCCCGCTTTCCTTCATAAGTAGCTTTTGAAACAAGAAGACCCTTTTTTAATAATTTATGGCAAAATATCACACTTGGGGAGCTTCTTTGGGAGTTCAGATACTCGTGGTGTTTCAGATTCCTTTCCACTTAGCCTTTATTTTTAAAGATACAGAGGAATTTAACAGTTGGCTTTAGCAATTGCATCGAAATCATTTTCCAGTGTGTCCTTTCATTCCTGAAGTACAGAGCTTTATTTGGATAATTCCGGCAGAAACATGAAAGCCTGAATATCTAAATACTTTGAATAATTTTGCATTTATTGTGGGTATATGTGTGCAGAATCACTGTGTTGAGTCATCTGAATAACTTTTGTGAGTTTTTGTTTATCCAAAGTCCTTCTTTTGGATGGAATAAGGTATCTGTGTCTGGCGAGTATAAGCCAGGATAGGGTGTACTTTTTGATATCTTCCCATATATTAAAATATGGGAAGCATGAGTGTGTAACACTTTAATCTTGTAAATTTTGTAATTTACAATGTTAGATGTCAATTTTCTCTCTTAGGCTGTGTCTGTCTTGGTTCCCCTCCTGGTCGCCAGTCCCCTAACACTCCCCACCCCTCACCCCTACAGAATAGCAAAACTTAGGCATTTGACCTACAAGTCACAGGCTCCTGAGAGCTGCTTTGAAGAAAGTGTGTGTAATCCTCTCCACTTCAGGGATGAGAAATGGAAACCCAAAATTGTTAAGGGGGCTTGTGCAACCTTAAACAGTTTACAACTGGATTTAGAACCTTGATTTTTAAAATTTCACCCCTAGTCTCTTATTTTTTCCTATACAGCACACAGACTATGATTATAGTTAAGACTCATTACAGCCCATTTTAATGACATTTATAATGGGTTGGTAAAGTAGGGAACACTTGGTTCTTTGTTCCCTTGAAGCAAAATAAATTGCTTGTCATCTGGTTAAGATGCAACTGATGTCTCTCAAAAATTCAGATTGGAGAAAAAATATACTGGGAAGGAATGAATTCACTTACAAAAATTTGTGTATATGTGCACCATTTAAATGCTTTTCTTGGAATTAGTGGTCCCACGATTGGTGTATGTACATGGGGTTGCTTCCCTTCACTTGTAAACCCGACCTACTTAGTAGAAATGTGGACTTAGATGTTTGGTGACCTTATGATTCTTGGATGTTTTTATGACACCTACCTGTAGGTGAATGAGAGTTCATCTTTGTAATACAGTTCTGAGATAATTCTGGAGGGACATTTGTATTCTCCTTTCTGTGTCACCTGAATGTCATTTCTCAGAACTTTAACACTGGGTTTAGTGTTTATTAGTTTTGTTCCCCCATGTTTAATAATTTTAAGTTACTTTTGTTGACTGTCATGCAATCTTGCAGATTTTTTTTTTTTTTAAAGCCCTGCTAGTTAGGCCATTTTATCTGAGAGGGTAGACCTGTCGGTTTTGTGAACTCCACTGCCAAGGATGCCACTATGCCACTACTGAGAGGGGAGGTAATTCAGTGAGAGATTTTACTCAGATTCAATGACCTAAACTATATATGGCTTTATGTATTCCTGCTATCTTTTAATTTGGGGGTCAGGAGAGAAGTTGAAGGTTTCTTTGTTATGTACTGACCTTATTCCTTTTTCCATCATCTGACATTTTCTGTATAAAACTAATTATTAAGCAAAAGAAAACTTACGTTGACATATGAGGAAAAAATTTTGAAGATAGGGACATTTTTCACTTTGATATTAGTTTCTGATATTACTTCCTGATAGTTTTTCCTATTAAAAATGTGAAATAAGAAGTTCCTATTGAGCTGTTAACCTGTGGCTTAGCAGGTTAAGAGCCCAACATAATGTAGATTCGATCCCTGGCCTCACTCATTGGGTAAGGGATCTGTGGTGTAGATGGAAGATGCAGATTGAAGATGCAACTCAGGTCTGGGGTTGCTGTGGCTGCAACCCATATAGTGTCCATGAGGGTGTAGATTTGATCCCTGGCCTCACTCAGTGGGTAAGGAATCTGGCATTGCCACAAGCTGTGATGTAGATTGAATATGCCGCTCCGATCTGATGTTGCTGTGGCTATGCTGTAGGCCAGCAGCTGCAGCTCTGGTCCTACCCTAGCCTGGTAACTTTGTATACTGCAGGTGTGGCCCTAAAAAGAAAAACAAATTTTTTTAAAAAGTATGAAATAAATATAGTGACAAGTAACATGTAGAGACTTCCACAATTTTAGGTGCTTTAAATAGCACATTTTCATTATAATTTTGTCTTGGTGAGGTTAAGTAACTTGCCTCAGGGAACATAAGAAATGTCCATACATAAAGATGAAAAGAAAAGGGCAAAAAATT